>NC_139406.1:31078916-32288916 GCF_905368555.1 Meleagris gallopavo | reverse complement strand
CAGGGTTTTCCAATGTAAACAAATTGAGAAAATTGTTAAACAAAGAAGTAGAAAAGCAGAATATTGGATTCAAAAATACTCTATTGCATTCTATATTTTATTGGATATCCTGTTTAGTTCTAACTCATTTTAGGTAAGACAGACAAATGATAGTTTACAACCTATGAGAAGAGAATCTGTGTCAAAGGCTTCAAAATATTCTTGTATTTTTGATGAACAGAAGGAATGAGCTTTCTCTGGTGGAAATAATATTAGCAATTATTTGTTTGAAAATCTGTTTTGTTTTTGTTGCTGTTGTTCATCTAGAAATGCCTTCTGATTGGAGATTAAGGCATCAATTTCAGAAAAAAAATCCTTAATTCCAAACAATAGCTTAAGACACTATCAATTGTAAGTTTGATCCTGCACTTCAATACTGTGCTTCTTTCTTTTGAATGATGGACCAGTGACTTTCTACACAGTGTTTATTTAAAAATGGTCAGCTAGCAATACTGACATTTTTATAATATTGTTTTAATTCTCTTACAGAATTGGAGTAGAAGAGTAGGTTTTCAATTGCTTTCTACATTAGACAAATTATTTTCAGAAGTAAAAAAGGGGGAAAAAAACACACACAGTTTTAGTTGGTAATAGAATCATCCTAATTTCAGAAATAATATTAATTTTCAAATAAAGCAGTACTTATTAGCAATGTTATAAATGCTACTATATAACCCCAGCATTTTGCAGACAAGTGTGGCAGATTTTTTTCTTTTATACTTTGTGTACAGATGACCTTCAACTGAGACACAAGAAGAAAACTGAATTTTTAATATATAGAAGCTCATGAACAAAAGGTCTTTTCTCAGTATTCTTTTTCACAGGACCCATGCATTTAAAATACTGTAGGCTTCATTTCTTTTTATGCTGACTGAGGTGTTTACCATTGTCATGTTATTAACCTTGCTTTAAGAAGGCTTTTATAACATCAGTATTAGAGTTTATTACCAGTCGTAGCCGTGATATACAGTTCATGGCCTTATTAAAGGATGTGTCCTGCCCTTGGAATTCCCTGGAATTAGGTAAATAATATAGAGGAATGCTGCAGAGAAAAAAAAACATGCTTTTTTTGAACAGTCAAATAAAATCATGGGCATAAAAGTTTCCTTAACTCATCTCTTTACACAGAGAAGTTTGATAAGGACTAAACTTAGAAAATTAATACTGGAATAAAAATCCTTTCTAATTAAAATCTGGTCCATGAAACTAACAACGTCTATTACCTGTTTTTCCTGTTTTTGCCCATTTTACATGAATTTGTTGGTTTCAGGTCATTTTCCAATGGATAAATCACCACATAGTACCCCAGAGTTGCCGTGTTTCTACCTTCCTCCTGATCAGATAAGACAAGAAACACCATAGCCATGGAGAACATATTGGTTTTGTATTGTATGTTTTTCATTAAACAAGAAAACAAAAGAAACTTTCCAGAGATCTAGGTTCATAATTCTTGAGTAGACTTATTTTTTTCACTGGTCTAGACACAAAACAACAATAGTTATATTTGAACATTGATAAATACACTGAATATCAAGTTTGAGATGTTTTGAGATCTCTGTTAGATTTATGCCTTGTCACAGAGTATAATCAACAGGTTTTGTACCCAGAAGCAGCCTATAGAAATACCTCTAAGAACAGAGCTTAATCCTGTCAGATTTCTACATTCTCAATTTTTTGTAACACTTCTACTGCAGATACCAGAGTCTTTACACACTATGCACTGAAAAGAATAGACAGAAGAGCAGCAAGTCTGAGCAACATCATCAATGTTTCCTTCAATGGTTCTGTCCCTACCCAGACAATTTTCCTGCTAAACTCTTTAGGAAATATTCCTGTTTTGACTGCAGATTACTTCTGCAAACTTCTGAGATTTGCCTCTCTTGAATGCTTTCTACCTGTAATTCTTTGAAATTACCAACATACATGAAAACATTCTCATATATTTTTAATATTGTCCTTTGACAATAAAAGTATTTGACTTTAACCCATTGCCTTTAATTTCTGTATAAAGGATATTATATAAAGCCACATATGAATCCAGCTTACTCTAAGGAAGTACATTCTTTAAGGCTTGTTGTCTATTTGAAATCAAACACAGCATTTATAGAGCAGAACTGTTGGGTTAGTGCTCTTTTTAAGTAATTTTCAGCCTGTAGTATCTGAACATTATACGTATTTGCACTCTGGTTCAGAAGCATGATATGCGTATCCTCTCCATCTGAAGGTCGTGTTCGGCCCCATTCAGCTTTGGAGAATCCCTCCAGATCACATTTAGAATATAGTGAGGTCCTTTTTGTAATTGTAACTGGTGTGAATGTTGATAAGTTACCCCAGATGCACTGCAAGGCATACAAAATTAGACAACTACTGTTATCAAGGGGAGCTGTTAAGATATGAGGGTTTTTTTGGATCATTTCCTGGGATGAAGACTTCCTGACCACCTGTATCTGCCAAACCACTAAAGTTGGAGATGTCTAGAAAATCAAACAGCAAGCAAATTTATTTTTCTTAAAATGTCTCTTTCAATTCCACCACCAAATAAAGACATTTGCTCCCCTTCTTCTCTGTTTAAACAGAACAATAAATCCTTATAATAATTTTAGCATGACAATACAGAAATGCAAAAGTCAAACTTAGTGAGTATTAGTGAAGCCTCATTTAGTTCAATGTTGGTTTTAACTGTCAGCTAGCACTGTTGAGTGACAGTACCTGAATATCTAGTTTTATTTTCTAAATGCAGGTGAAATATACAACCACAATCATTCTTTAATCTAGAAATGTGTCTACCACATTTCATTTGTCAGCTGACGTGATAGCTGAGAAACATAATTTTTTCTGAAAAATACATGATTTCATGTGAGAAAACCACATATATTTCATGTAAATTTCTACAAAATGTTATAATATTTTCAAGCTTAATCGTCAACTTTAATGTACATCAGAATTTGCAGAATTTTCTCTGTCATAGTAAAGTTCAAATAAAAAAAAACAATGATTTGTGGACAAATAGCTTCAGTTTGTTCAGTAAAAAACTAGAAAGGGAGCTGGAAAAATGAAAATTGTCAGTGGGAGCACACCAAAATTAGACTTAAGAGTCTAATGTGTAACTGTTCCTTTCAAAGCAACGGATACATTTTCATCATCCATAATAAAGGCATTTTCTTCTTTATTTTCTTCTCAAATACAAAATATCAGTTTCTGTGCTGGTTTGGTTTTTTTGTTTGGTTGGTTGGTTTTTTTGTTTGTTTTGTTTTGTTTTGCTTTGTTTTGCAGAAGGAAAGATTTTTGTGTCAGACAGTGCCCAACATGGAACTTCTTAGGTAAAATATACAATGCTGCATAGTAAATGTCATGGAAATAATTAACGTTACACTAGAAGTCAGTACATTACTGCAGTGTTCTAGAGGTGTGCCAGATATGTAATAACAACTAGTTTTATTCCACATACTAACATATCAAGGCAAGTCTTCAGCTTGCATATGTTGCTATAGCTGGACTTCGTCCAAAAAAAAAGAAGCATTTGCTACAAATAACCCACACAACCACTTTTTTTTTTTTTTTAATAAGTATTGATGCAGTGAACTTTATACTTTGTATGAATGTATAACACATTGGTCAGGAAAATATTTGTTATTAATAAATACTCAACTCGTGATCTGTTCAGAATTGGTGTTGAGTGCTCTCTGCTGAAAATAAAAAAATAAAAAAAATCAACAGTGGAATTGAACCCCTATTGTGGTCTAAGACCCAGACCTTGCAGAGATGAATTATGCACTTACATTTATGCTCTCCAAGTGACCCCACAGACAGCACAGATGCAAGGAGTAAAGGCTGTCGTGAAGTCAGAGACCCTACTCCATATCCTTGAAATACCACTGTGCCGCACAAATCCATATTCCTTTTTTTTGGTCCGTATTTTCTCCTTCATCCATCCCATCTTATTAGTTCTGCACGTCAAAATGTCACTAGAAGCTCACATTAGGAAGTCTTTACTAGATAATGCAATGAATGTCTATTTGCATTATGATTACTTCAGCTTTATGAGATTCCACTGATTTTTTGCCTTAATTAATGCTAATTTGACCACAAGGTTAAATAAATTCTATGAGTAGATTTTAGGGCTCTTCAAAATCTCTCTCTGAAAGAAGCAAGTCAGGTCTTGGAACAAACCTCTAAAAAGACATCACTCTTAAAAGGCAGAAATAGAGAAAGGAACTGTTCCAACATGATTTCAAATACACACTACCGAAAACTGAAACCAGAACAGTTACAGGTGGTTACAGCTAATTCAATACTTGGTGTCAGAAAATTACCTAAAAAGAAAGTAATTTTAATTAGTCTAACACAGCTAGTTTCACTCATCTTAGACCCACACCCTCATTAAAAAATGAAATCGGTTCATGTACTTTACAGAGGTTGTATTTTGTTGGGTTCTTTCAAAACCAAAAATATCACCAGAATGAATGTTCATCATTACTAGACTGCTCTCATTCTACTTTTCAGTTGGCTTTTATATGTATATGTGAATGATCTTCACAAATATTCTGCTGAATACTTACTAATAAAGTGCTTTAGTATTTGCATACCATATGCTCACTGAGAGCTTAATTACACTTTGTTCCACAAACAGGTATTTTTAAAAAATTAACGTATGTCAGCTAATTATTTTTCCTGACTTATTTACTTTTTCATTTTACTTCATTTTTAATTTATACATGACCTCTTTGTGTCCTCATTTCATTTTCCGAAGAACGATAATAACTGAGGGTCTAACATCTCAAGCATTAAGACTCATGGTTTAGTTTATCCACCTGAGCAGTCCTCAAAGATTTTTATACACAAAATGAGGAAAGTTACAAAGTAGCGTAAATTGTTCTATGTTTAAAGCTGAGATATACCCATATGCCATATATACTGCATAAACTGCACACTGCAAAAATTGGAGCTTGAAAAAAAAATTCCACAGTGCATCTCAAATAACATGTCTGACAGGACTGACAGAGATACACTGATTATCTTCATTTCACACTCTGTAAGATCTTTTAAGACACGTTCTGAAGTAGTCATATGAGTCTATATGAAACAGACAAATAGACAATTCATGTGCTCCAAATATTGATCGGAAAATAAAAAACTTGATATACATATAGCTGTTCACCAGAAAGTGAGTGTCCCTGACTTGAAGTTAGTACCAAACAGCCAACCTCATCAGGCCCTCAGGACATGCAAGTGTTGCAAATTCACTCATATGGTTCAATGAGCATACTACAGATCATTTCACATAATGCAATTCCTCTAAAAGACATGACCCTTGGACTCACAGGACATTCACAAAGAATTTAAGAACAAGTAAAATTGCTACTTTTTTTTTTATTAATTGTAAGGAATTACATTTCATGTGAAATATCTGAGTGATTTAATATACAAAAATTTAACAGACAAAGAGAGTACAGTTCTCAAACTGAAATTCACAAGAAGTAAAAAATGCCAATCAAGCAAGGCAAAATTTTTAATCACTTGATTCCAAAACTGCCCAAGAGGTGCAACACTGAAATGTAAGGATATGCTTGCAGCTTGCATAGAAGCATCTTCAAAAATTCAGGAACATGTTTCTCAAAACTGCTTTGATTTCAACACAAATTGCCGCAGCCCACCTAAGATTCTTCATAAGCACTTGCCAACAGAAATCCATAGGAAATAGGAGGGTAGCTCAGCTTCAGTTATCTAAGATTTTAGTTCATGCACCTGTATCATTCGTATCAGCACAGCTCAGGATCATATAGGTGCATTGCCGGCAAATCCAGAACACCTAAGTGAGAAGACAGGAAGAACCTTAAACAAGTATCCAGGCCAACTCCTTATCTAAGGTCATACCTACTGCAGCTATTTCTGTTTCATCTGTTTTTAAGTAGTTCCATGTAAGACAAAAGGACAGTATTTTAATGTAGTTGATAAAGAGGCATGCTGACTGTGAATACATTAAACTTCTTCTTTCATCATTGATAAAGACAATACATTAATAATGGTACATAATGTGAAGTCTAACTGAGACTTGGAATAAGCAGTCTGCAGACATATGGAGATCTCCCAGAACAGGAACAGGTTAGACAAATAACTGTGAAAACCCACAAGATCCAGCTTTTATAAAAGGTCTATGCAATCAAGATAATATATTTCAGTGCTTCTTGATTGTCACGCTAGAAAAGAAAGAGGAGGCTCAGAAACATTCTTGCTGCAGTCCCATCCACAAGGATAGCAAACTGTCCTTTTCTCTTTACCGCAGCCTTGTGCATACCTTGCTTTATTATGTTTCTTCTATCTTTGTTTCTTCAGACTCTAGCTCCAACACTCCAGCCTCTTCCCTTTTAGTTTGTTTTCTCACCTTATTGTTCTTACTATCCTTTTTACTTACTATAATTAATCTTCACTGTGGTGTCCAAAACTGACTGCAATGCTCAAGACCTCATGAGTTTCTAAAGTTAAAGAGTTATCAAAAGTATCTTACAGTCATAATGCTGTTTGCCTTCTGTTAATAATGTATTTGCAGATGCATAACACTTTTGCCATATCCAATGGTTTCAGTCTCTCTATTTAAAAATAAAAAATAATTTAAAAAAACAACACCTGTTAAAAGGTTAAGAGGCAGAGAAACAGAGAAATTTAAGCTCTTCCAAAAGATAGGCAGTATGGCAAGAACAATTTTGGTCATAATGTAGTAAGGAATAAGGAATAGGAAGGCACTGGAATGAGCAGAGAGAGAGAAGAGGACAAAGATAAAAGGTGTGAATTTCTGCTTTGTGCCAGGAGGAACACGGGATATGAAAGCTAATTGCAGCTCTTGGATTACTGGTCTATTCAGTGTTACTTCAATGGACCCATCGAAGTTAAGCAAAGTTTAAGTGGTAGGAAATACACTTACCCAAAGCATATTCACCATGGAAGAAATATCAGGGTATTGGGATTTTAGCTGTTGGATTTCTCAGTGGTAGTTGTCGGAAAGTGGTGCTGGGAATCAGCCAAAATCTAGGGACTGACTGCTGAGTGTGGATGCTCCCTCAACACTGTTAATCCAAAGAAATATTCTGGTTCCCTTTTCCCAAGACAGGCCAGAATACATACTTCCGTGGAAATTCAAGGCCAGTTGTATTACACATTAACAAGTCCAAACATTTCTGAGCTCAGTGAAGCACCTCTAATGGATTCTCTCACTCAAGTCCAGGACTGGTTTACATAATACTGCTGGAACAGCTCAGCTAGGCAAAATTCCCTAGGAGGAGCCCACGCAAGGAGAGGATTCCTTCATACTAATGCAGTAAAAGGCTGCAGTACCAATATTAGGCATGCTAAGAAGGAGATGAGAGGTGTAATTCTGTAAGAGGTCTGGCAAAAGTAGGAGAAAGCAGAATCAAAGTACAAAACAAACTGGTTTGTTAACACCTGAGTGAACCTCCTTCAGCAGCAAAACTAATTATAAATAAGCAGAAATGATGCCTGAAGATCTTGCCTCCCAGCAGAGACTGCAGAGTTAAGGCAGTTTGTTTTAAACCCACAGTGCTTACAAACTTTCTTGAGACAGATGGAGAGCATCTGTATTTTTCTTCTTTTCTACAGTGTGCAGAGAGCAGCAATGGCTGATACCTGTTCCCAGCAATGTAATAATTTTGCTTTGCTGAAATTTCTGCAAAACAACATACTTCACTTGGGACTTAGTTTAAGGAGAAGACCGTCTTGCAGAAAAAGTTTATGTAGGATAAAATAAGAAATCAATTTGTAAACTCTGATGTAGATGGAATTTGTAGGTTTAAAATGCAGGCTCTGCTTCCACCAGGCTCACTGCCATCTTTGAAGAGCCTCCCTCATAGCCAAGAAGAATTTGTTTGCTCTCCGGAGCAAAACTAGCACTGTTCCAGGAGTCTGCAGCACTGGCAAACACAAGACTCCCTATCACATCTTTACTGCAAGTTCTGCAGGATTATCACACTATCACCACTGGATTCTCTGAGCTGTGCAAAGCTTTCTGTTCCCATCTTCCAAGGTGGCAGGTTTAAAGCATGCTGCTTCACAAGGTGAAATTATTTTGCACGTGGCCATGAGGGCATGACTACAGTTCTACTTTAAAGTACAAATCATTTCACTTTTAATCCATTTAGATTTCAAATTTCAGTGTCAACACATTCACAATATTATTTCTTGCAGTGTTGAGTGTGGTTGCTTGAAGAAAGGATCAGATACATCAACCTGGAATCTACAAGGCAGCTTATACACAACACAGTCTGAGATCTCCATATATGACCATTCCCTGGGAAGACTAATGCATTTTTTCATTTATATACATTTCAGTAATGAAGTGCATTTTCTCACATCCTACAGAGGTGGGAACAATAAAGTTACTCTGGCAGTTAAGGTAGATGAATCAAACGTACAGTTAGTTGCACCTCTCCCCAAAGATACTGCGTGAACTCGTGATAAATGAAGTCAACACAACCCCAAATGGAACATTTTCATTCCAATGAAAACTTCTATTTTTCAGATAGAAGGATCTATCTATTTTTAAGATGAATTCAGAAGCAAAATTATTTGGTCAAAAATCTACCCCCCGCAAGCTCATTAGACATTTTCCATACCTGCTTGTTACACAGTTAGAAGAAGTTTTCCTGATCACCTCTGTTATTATTACTATTGTGAACCAAGAACAGGCAATATTTCAATCACTTTGCTAGCAGTCTGCAATGCTGTTTATCTTTCTTCTGTGAAGCAGATATCGAGTCCCCAACTTCTATGAACTTGGTTGTTTAACAATTCAGATTGATGGACTGATGTCAAAATCAACTTGCTGTTCTGAGATCTTTCTAGAAATGTAACTGAGGATCTCTAGTTGTTTGCTTTCAGTCACATTCAGAAAACTGATGTGTACTCAACATCTTATTGACTTTCAGATGATGACCATACGTCACTGAGCATTCTGTTCTCAGTTCCTCCTGAGTCACTGAATGTGTTGAAATAAACTCATGAGATTTTAATGTATGCATTGTGCAAATACTTCATGCTCTACTACATTCTCAATATCTCAGTTCACAGTTTTTATTGCATTGTACTTAAAATACTTGATAGAGACCTGCTTTATCTAATTTTGCTTTTAAAAAACAAATGGAAAACAAACAAACAAACAACAAAAAAAAAAACGAATATTTCTTTCTTTCCTTCACCAATACTGAAGCTTGGAATGGTTCTCCTGTTATACATTCTTTCATAAATTCTTCTATCTGATCCTTGCAAACAATTTAACCCTTTCTGCATTTCATGCAACTGCACATCGTCTACACTTCAATCTGCAGAATTCTTCATTTCTTCTGTCATCAGCAAAACAGAAGCCAAAGTACAACAGCAAAGGAAAGGTCAGGGTAAATAGAGTAGTGTTACATAGATGCATAATTTTACATTTGTTACCATTTCCAAAATGCACCCCAGATATGGAGGGGGCAATGAGCATTAATGAAGATGTAATATATTACACTGTGAACTAAAGTTCCAATAAAATTGTAAAAAAAAACAATAGAGTATAAGAAAAGCTTGAAAAAAGAAAAGTTTGTAAAGAATAAGAAATAAATGCAAAGAAATAAAAGCTTTGAACTCCAGAGAGTTTATTTAGGATAGAATAAGGGATGTGAGAAAAGAGAACAAAAGGCAAACAAAAGATTGTGAGAAAGAAGGAAAACAGTGCTCTGCCTTCACTGGGAATACTTAAATGCTACACAAGATGAGCAGAGCATTAGGATATGAAAACCTAAAGGGCAATATAATCCCAAAGGGAATGACTAGTTTCAAAAGAAGGTTTATTAAAACTTAACTTGCTTTGCATAACGTCAAAAGAAAGAAATACAGTGAAACTCCAACCTTTTTTCCTTTCAACTTTCCATTCTTTCTTTTCTCTATGATCCCCTTCCTTACCCTGTAGCTTTACTCCTGCTTTCTGTTTATAACCTTTAGAATACTTTCATGAGCATATGCTATAATTCTCTTCCCTTTTCTTTATCTCCTTGTTCCTACAAGCTGGCTTGAATAAAGAAGTCATTATCAGCAAGCCCACAATGGGTCCAGACATCCACATTCAAGATGTTGTATAGATGATATATTGATCAGTCCTCAATGAGTAATAGCGTTCTAATGAAAAGAGCTTACAGAAGTTAATGTATCTGCTCATGCAAACCACAAATGAAGCATTCTGTGGCACAAAGGGTCTGGCCCTGTGAATTATAATTACTCCCTACAACAATAAAAGTCAGGAGCGGTTTTATTTATTTACCACAATCAATGATAGTCTGTGGGCTACACATTGAAAATTCGTTTTACAAACTAGTACCCAGACTGTTTGCTTTTTCTGTGTCCATTGGGAATTAACCCTTCAACAGCCACTATCAATTCAGAGGTAGATATCCCTACAGAAATGAATAGAACGCAATTTTTTTCCAGTGTTATTCAGGTTAAGAAATGCAACTACAAGCATTCAGAGAGGAGTTGCTACATATGACTGCTCCCAGTAGAGACAACATATATTAAAACAGGGTGATTATATGAAGACAAAGACTTTCTGTCCTACATGAATGGCTCAGGGAGTCCCTGGCTTGAAATCTGCACCACAACACTGTCATGCAACTTTCCTCAGTCTGATGACAGTTTTTTTAATGCTCTGCAACCTCCTTTTCTGTTCTCAAAGTAATGTGCAGTAGAATAAATGTAATCTATGGTAACACATAAAGTATACAGTCAAAGGAAACAAAAGGAGCACCATTCCTCTTGCTAATTAAATTGTGGGGGGAAAAAAATAAAATTCTATTTCCATCTATGCTAAAACATAGTAATCCTGTCACTGCACTCCAGTAGAAAACAAAAAGACAAAATTCCAAATGAAAATTCCTCCCTGAAATGGTCCATGATCTTCAAACAATTCGTCTCACAAGTGAATAGTGCTCAGGATAGTAAACTGAGGACAGCATTATAGAAACCACTGGGGAGAATAAGCCAAGACTGAACATAAGAAATGTCACTAAAGAACATTAAATATTATGGCCAGTAGTAGATCAAACAATAGATGTAAGTAAGAAGTAAGGATGAGTTCTAAGTAAAAAAAAAAAAAAAAAAAAAAAAAAAAAAAAAAAAAAAAAAAAACCCACAAAGTAGATGTGGAAATTTTGGAAGCAATTCAATAACAGAACAGAATATGTGCATGCAGTCCATAAGAAAGGGAAATTCTCAGAGAATAAATGTGTATAAATGCAGAGATGTTTTGAAAGAAAACTTCAAACCTCTTCGCTTTTTTTTTTGCCTTTTATGACTTTTTTTCTATAACACAAAAAAGAAATTTTAATTATTTCCACAGAATTTTTTGAATTAAAAAAAAAAAAAAGGTTTCCAACAGAAAATACAATTAGGAAAATTTTCAGCCTTACCTATTTCAAAACAAAATTACAACTTTTTTTTCAGATAACTGAAAATGGAGAAATCATGTAAGCTATTTGTTATAAATTAATTTTCCAATTGTGTCCTTGAGGAAGATACATAGAAAATAGGAAATATTCCTAATGTATATTGTCCTATTGCAGCTCTTCAATAAAAAATTTGATTGCCTTCATGTTTGATTACGTCTGTGTTTATAAGACCAGTACTGTAGTTACTACTAACAATGAGATAATATTTTGACATTTAATAAGATGGCATTATTAAATAGAAAACCATAGAATTTTGCTGTGTTTTACTGACTTGAACATTTTTATTCATGTGTTAAAATTAATAAATTAATTAAAGTATTGGCTAAAAAGATGGGTTGAAATCCTGAACGAAGAAAAAAGAGAGAGAGAAAGAAGGTTAAAAAAAAAAATAATTGAAAGGGCCACCAGAGGTTTCTTTCAACTTCAGTCATTCTGGGATTCTGGGAATATTAGCAATTAATACGGAAACTAGAACATAATTGTGCTACTTTATAAATGATGCGTTGCATCTTAAATACTGGTCTCTCAGCCTCTCTGAGCCAGATGCTAGGAAACTCAGAGAAAGCAAGTGTGGTAGATGAAAGGTGAGAAATAGCTTATTTCTTTTGAAGAGTAGCTAAAAGAAAGGAGTGGTCAGTCTGGAAAAGAGATGTTAGAGGTAGAAAAAGGGAATAATACAAGTACATAAAATTCATGAGTGCCTCAAAGAAGACAAAAGAAGAATATTTGTTCACTGTTTTTCTCAATACTCAGAAGTAGAGGACACCAAGTGCAACTAGTAAGCTGAAAAAAAAAGAACATGCTTTCCACACAGCAGTGTTGCTTGTTCACTCAAGATGCTGGAGATGTTGGAAGTTCAAGTGATTACAAGAGATGATTGAGCAAATATCATGGAAGATAACTCCATCTAGATCTCTATTTCAATAAGCCATAAACCACAAATGACAAGAAGTTGTAAAAGATTCTGTGGGTATTATGATTCAGTGATATTTTTACACATTTCTTCTAGCTTACTGAGAACTGGCCACTGCCAGATGATGTTAATCATTACCTGGGCCACTGAGACAAGTACGTTGATTATATTTAAATAAAGCACCGATCCATAAAACTAAGCGTTTCTTAAGCATCCTAGCAGTTTGTGAGGGAAAATAAATAAATAAATAAATAAAGGAAATAAAAGGGCTTCTTTTTTGATGCTTTCACTGTAGTCCAGATCAACAAATGACCGTGTGATGGAAAGTTTGTTTGATGTAAAGTCTTATTTCCTGGCAGAGGACTATGACATCGAATTTGCTTATGCACATCCATCTGTTTTTTTGGCCCTAATATTTTTTATTCTTCTTAATGTTAAACTGCATGGGCTTGTAGTTTCACTG
Organism: Meleagris gallopavo; assembly: GCF_905368555.1. Lineage (NCBI taxonomy): Eukaryota > Metazoa > Chordata > Aves > Galliformes > Phasianidae > Meleagris > Meleagris gallopavo. The sequence goes on along the minus strand of NC_139406.1, from coordinate 32,276,015 downwards.
TCTTGCAGCACCTACTATGCCAAGGAAACAAAAAGCTTCCTTCATGAGATGCCAGAATGATATGCAGCTAGCTTTTAATTGCTATGGGAGGCCTTTGAAGAGAAGAAGTGAAGGCTCTAGAGTTTCTGAAAAAAAAAAAAAAAAAAAAAAAAAAACCCTCAACAAATTACCTTCCAAGAGTCCAGGACTAAAAACTGCACTGATAGGAAAGTAAAGCTACCCTCCCTCAAATCCTGAATAATCTAGGTTCTGAATTAATCAGATTTTTCCAAAGGTTAACCATAAGTAAGAGTCTTCATCTTTTTTTCCTTTCTTGTCCATTCCCTGCAGTGTGTGTACATGTGTCCTTTTTAAGTCTTGGTAAATCTCTCTGATTACGAATAGGTTTAATATATAAGAATTAAACTTTTAAGATCAAAAGGAAAAGACATTTCACTTTTACTAACAAGAAATTGTTACTAACAAGCATTCATTGAGTGAAATATAGGCTCCATACAAAGAAATGTTTAACTGAAAATACAAAGGTTTTTGCGTTTGTTTGTTTTGTTTTTTTTCCTTAAACAAGTAATCTTCAAAAGGAAATATTTTATTTTTACATTTATTTCCATTTTAATCTCAATCCTTTCCTATCTCTATTAAGGCCTTCTTGCACAGAATAAAATTTTAAGTGGTTGTTCTGTGCCAGAGTCTGGATCAATCTTTGTGCTTTATCTATATTTTTATATGGAAATTTCCCTTCTGACCGTCACTGATATCAGCAATTTTATTGGAGGATTTCATCAGGTTTCAGGGAAGGAACTGTAAAATGGGTGTAAAGTTTATGCAAGGTCTTCAGTTAGGGTCCAGATTTAATTTGGGTATAGAAAGCAAATGAATGAGGTACTGATAGTCAACTTTTAGACTTCAGGTATATGGTGACCAGCTGAGTTGCATTAGATTTGAACTAGGAAAAAAAAAAACTAACAGCAGAAGAGTCTTCATCCACGCAAATAATAAGAGAATAGAAATGAAAGAGATGGTTCATGCAAAGTCTGGTACTTTAGAGTGTAGGCAAACTAAGAGAAGATATTCAAAATGGATGGCAGAAGAATATAAAATCAGCTTTTTTTCAGGAGTGAGACAATCATTCATCTGGTTTCTGAGCACCCAATGAATGCTTACAAAGAAGATTACATAGATCATTTAAAATATACAATAAATTTCTTACCCAATATATTTCCAACACAATAGTAATTGAGGGTAGGAAATAAGCAGAAGAAAAATTTTCTTCCTGCTGTAGGAAATATTTTCATTTTTCTGCAGACTATTTTCTCCATTCCTTTTTCTGGAGACTAGCTGTCTCCAGAATCAAAAAAGAAAAAATAGAATCTTGCAGTACGTTCTGCAACTTACTGTTCACTAGAACTCCTAGCATATCACTAGCACAAATAATCATAATCACCTACTATTCCAAATAACCCCATTTTTATAATTCCATTGCTAAATTTACCTAAATCTAACCTGAAAGCATTTTGGTTTCCTACTTCCTTTATTTTAATAGCAAGCCGGATCCAAGCCTTCACTCTTCTGATATCTATAGACCTAGTTCTAGCTTAGTTGTCTTTATACCTATTTTCTCCCCCACTGGAATTCAGTCATTGAAAGGACAATAGTGTATCCATGAACTAGAGCAGTGGAAGAATGTTCCCTTTTAAAAAAAAAATCCACAGCACTAACACAAAATGATATGAAAAGTTTTTTTTCCTAGAGTAGAAGAGCCAGAGGAATGGCCCATTATTTCTCTTTTCAGGCTTCTCTTGTCAGTATTTTGGTCTTTCTAGGATATCTCTTGTGTATATGTTTTGCAAAGATTTCATTAACACGTCATCAAAGGCATTAATCTCAATGGTATCTGAGAGAGCATGAGGAGTTTTCCTCCGTACAGCACATTAGCAGTCCTTTCTCCTGCATCAGACTTCATATTTATCTAGCAAATCTCGTACTAATGTTTTCTATTTTATTTTATCTATTTTCACTCACAACATCACACCCAGTGATTTAATGAAGATGCACATCTACTATATTATTAAATCATCATCTTTTAAAGAAAGGTATCAGATAAGTCTGAAATGTGTATCTGGGTTTATTTCTTCTCACAAGTAACTTCCTTTCTAAATGTTTTCCTCTCCCAGGTGTGTTTTCAAAACCTGTACCCTACCGCATTCTGACTGAAGTGTTCCTAGTTACTCAAATCATCTGCCACTTCTCAAGCATGAATAGTTCATTTTCTCCAATCATACCATTCTTAAGAAGTAATAAAAAATTGCAATAACATTTACTGTTTCCTAAACTTATGATAAGAACCATATCATTAAATATACAATAAATAAAAAAATTAAAAAATATATTTAAAAAATTACTATCAGATTTATTTTGTATATGTATCACCTTACATTTCCTTTAGAAATATTAGCATACCACCAGTCTTCAGAGATACACTGTTTGAAAACATCCTTGATGTAACATTTGGGATGTTCAGATGATCTGATGTTTAGATCTAAGAGAGCTGGACAGGCCCATAAGTCTTATTAGGTAAGTCATGGTTTGAAACCTTAGATCAGGAAGCCAGTGAACAGATTGTGAAACATCTGGATGGTTTTTCTTCTCATTTTCAACAGACTGGGGGACAAGATGGGATATGTAGCCATTCCAAATGTAAGTTATAAATGCTTAGGTTTTCTAAAAGTAATTTTTTCATATTTTTCATTTTCTCTTTCACTAGAATGGTCAACCTTCCTTTTTTTTTGAAAAAAAAAAAAAAAGTAGAAGGAAATGAAAATACTACAATTATTTTGCTACTGAAATACTTCAGAAAACTTTAAAACATTCTAGCTTTACTTCAGACAAAAAGCTTGAGTACTCTGTAATTTACATGAGTGGCTTTCCTATCACTAATTAATTACTGCATTCTTAGTTGAGATTTTTTTGTTGATGATGAATACATTGATTTTCCATGATTCTCTACTCGGTGAAGTATAATTCAAATTAGAATATTTTCTTTTTCTACATATTTTACTTAAATGCAAAATACTTTCAGTTACCTGAACAATTGTACTTTTAATACATATACTTAATAGAAATCTTAAAATTTTATACCTAGTATTTCCATTGCATTTTTTATATATGTTTTTGTGATAAAATGTCTGTGTTAGTATAAGCACAACAACTGTGTTCTTGCTATACAGCAGTGAATCAAAGTATCAGTGATAAACCTTCCCCACACGCCCAGACTGAGTGGGATTTAAATGCAAGGGACACTATCCTATAGATAGTCTTATAGGAAGAAATGGAATTGGATGATTCTTTGCAGCTATTGCTTATATACTGTAACTATAGCAAGTGTGTTTTACCAGGTTGCTTTTTATGCACTAATGAACAACTTATTTTGTGCTTTTTTATTCTCTCAGTACTAGAAGCATATACTAAAAGTATGTAATGTCTAAGGGATGTTACCATATCCTTTTTTTAAAAGAGTGTGCATATGTGAACAATTCAATACAAGCAAATCACTCAGTCCTTTTAGAAATTTTCCTTACATTATAACTCAATGACCTACAGAACAAACAAATGCTGTGGGCATCTAGTGACTGTTCAAAATTTGGATCATACAGGACATCAACTGGGGAAAATTTCCCATCGCAGAAGCCAGTGAGGCTAGGATAGTTTACTTGAGCTAAATATCTGTCTATTAGTAGTATTCTAAGCAACAAACCCTATTCCACTAGATGGCTTTCATAAACGAGCATAGCCTGAATAAATTATTACAAGCATGATTTCTTCAGGAGACAATGCAGAACAATTTGAAGTGGAGACAGAAATACACATAAATTGTAATGAATCCTCCAAAGGAGGGTCTTTGAGAACTAAATACAGCTCTGAACTTTCACATTTTAAAATGTTATTTCCTCTTGAATAATAAAGAGAGAAATAAATTAAAAAAAAAAAAAACACCGAGAAATGCATTGCTAGCAGAGTAAAACATGTATTCAAATATTTATTTTAGTACACCTCATGTATATATGTAGGTTGCTCTGAAAGTAATGCCTCCTTTTGGAAACTACAACACGTACAAAGAGCAGAACAACACTACTTGATAGAGAAAATCCTCAGCTATGGAAGACTATTTTTCACCACCATTAACTATGCATTTTCAGCAGCAATGAACAAGAGCCTGCATGCTGTCCTCATAAAAATCTGCACCAGTTGAGGTAGCCCACTGTCACTGTCACCACTGCTAAAACACAGCACCCATTGCCTCACTGTGCTCACATCCACTGTTTGGTCTCCACCGAAGATCAACTACTGCCAGTGAATATCAATGGATGAAATTTTTTCTCCATAGAGGGATTCAGTAATACACCTTTGCTTCATCCACACTTCCATGTCAGAGGTCATTTTATTGGACTGCCCCTCTGCTGCCATTTTTCACGTGACACCAAAATATGATGGAACACTAGGGAGAGGGTTCAACCTCTACGGCCATACAAGCAACATCTGCCTCTGACATTTTGGGCCAAGGTAATAAAATAGGAGGCATGGCTCTCAGAACAGCTCTCACATTTGTCACTGTCTTCTATGGGAAACAAACAGATAAAAAAAGAAAAAGTCATTTTTTGAAAACAAAAGAGAGTAAGCATATAAATGAAGATGGAACTGACTTTCACAGACTTTCCCATATTAAATTATTCTTCAGATGAATGCATGAGAGCATTCACTCTTTATGATACCCAGACTTCATTTGCTTTGTAAACAGAATTACTTTCAGGACAGACCTCATAATAGCAGAAATGAGCTAAATGAGGTATGAGAGACAATCATTTTACCTTAGGTAAGAAAAAATCCATGTAAAATATTGGTAACATCTTACTACAATACTTGGGAGCCTCCTCAGTCCATTTCTTATTTGATTTATAAGTAACTGAGTCATGGTTATCAGACATACACCATCTTCTCACCAGTCATTCTCTGTGAAGGTGGTCTCTTATGATCTCTTTCATATGTCCTAACTATTTCAAGGTCTTTTCCATCCCTATGCCTGGTATGATCAAAGTACATATGTTTCTGCTATATTCCCATCTTTGTAACATATAATTTCTCTTTGATATAGAAAATATGTAGGTCTTCACCAACACATTTTCAAAAGCCCCCACAGCCTCATACAGGCAGCATGTATTTTTCATGATTTTATACCCAGGAGAGCAGGCTAATAATTACACTTTGCACTAAACTTTCATACGTTCTTAGAAAGAATCTTTTCATTGCCTTTTGTGAATGAATGAATGAATGTTTTAGTGAGAAAGCCAAATTTTATTTCCTTTTGAATATCTGTTTTTAAATATACTCAATTTGAATTAATCTGCTACTTCTGCAGTATATTCACTCTGCACAGAACTGCTTCACTTCTACTGGTTGAGACAAGCTATATACAATTTAGATTTGCTCCATTTAGGGATGATCTTCTCTCCTCACCTGACTTAAACTACAGTGTTGGATGCATCACATTAAAAAACTACTGTGAAGGACTGTGGAGTCAACAATATATCTGATATTACTTAAGGTATAGCCACTTGTTTCTTCTACTATTTTAACCCTCACAGGATCCTCCAGATTATGTCCTGCATACACATTGAAAACTCCAACAGATAAGGATATGCTTTAACAAATTAAAATCTACTCACAGTCACAATCTTCTTCTTTACTGCAGCGTCAGTTGTTAAGGCAGGAAGTCTGTAAGATGCCTTGAAATGTGGCCTATCTACCAGCACCCTTCAAATACCAGTCCTCTGCTCAGTTAAAAACAAGCAGCTAGCCACTTTTGCGCAATTTCAAGTAATGTATATTTTGCTTGCATTTGCATTGTTCCTCTCTAGTACATCACTACACTTCTTCCATAAACCATATTCCCCTTCCTTTCCCAGAGCAGATGGCTCTGCTCCACCTCATCCTTTCTGTTCTTCTGATCTCTGATGCAAGTTGCTCTGATGAACATCTGGATTAACACAATGATCCCTCCATCAGAATTTACTATGAAGAAATATGGAAGGAAAAAAAAAGAGAGAGAGATATTTGTCACCTCAGGAGATTCTTTAATGCTTCATTGTAGGGGAAAAAAGAAACAAACAGTAAAGACTAAGGCTATTGTTATCGCTGTTATCACGTCTTGCTCTCCTAAGAAATTACTGTCAGAATGTTTTAACATAAACAAATTCTCATTTATTTTTTATTTCTGTGGAAGTGTCAGGTAAACTAGCATAAAAAGGTTTTGTCCAAAAAGTTGATATTTGATAAATTTGTGCATGTAAAAAAAGCAAGTAAACAGCCTTTCAGAGGAGTTAGGGACTTCCACCTACTCATCTACGTACTAGATCAGTCTTCATCAGCTTTTTCACACACACAAGATTTCTGTGGAATTCAAGGAGAACTGTAACATTTTGGAATTATGAAAAACAAGTAAGTGGCACAGTGTGTTGAAAATACTGTGTTTCTTAAATAATCCCCAGCCTGGGACCAGCATTTATTTAGAGATTATGGTCTATATGGGCACATGAGTAGTTTCTAGGCTGGAATAGGAAGTAGATATACTTAGAAACTTACATCTATTCACATGTATTTGAGATCCCAAATCAATCAATCATGAAATAAAACAGTCCCATTTCTTCTACAATTCATGAACACAATATCCAAAAGGGATAGGTTTTATTTATATATATATATATAAATTTATATTATATGTATAAATTTATATATATAAATTTATATATATAGCTCTGAAAATAGAGGTGATTCATGCAGAGTCAGAGCCTTGTGAAGAAGTCTAGACAATGAGTACATATGTTTGTAAAAGATATTTCCAGTCCATGACACATACCTCCCTTTTTCTACAGTTTAGTAACTAGCAGTAGTTTTCAACACAGCACAACACCCGCCCTCTCTGGTATGGAAAACCTTTCCAACCTTTCCATGACCAATCTGCCTGAGATTTGTCTGTGGCCACAGGGTACCCTTTTCATGGCTTCCTCCTTTCCTAATCCACTCTTTGCAGTCACCTCAGTTCCCACATCCCTTCTTGCTTACCACCCAGTCAAATATCTTGAAACATCTCCCAGCTGCACCCAAGAATTTGCCGTTGCTCCTTTTCTGTGCCACACAGAATAATAGTGCCAACACAGCCATCTAACAAGCCTTTCTGCTGCCTGTCACACTAGGACACAGCCAGACATATGCTATTTCCCAAATATGGTCAACTTCATTCTGAGAGCTGAATGAAAACTGACACCTGAGTGCATTAGGACAAATTTCTCTTTGGTGCATCTGCCCTGGAAACCTAGTATCTAAATGAATCGGGATACAAGGGGTCTTTTCAGCAAGCTAGTTAATACAGTTCTGGTTATAGGCTTGTTCTGTGGAGGACTGACAAATCCAACCCCATAGTTACATGGTATGTCTTTCTGCAACAAATGTGTTTTTCTCAAGCCCATCTTCTTAAATGTTTTACCACAGGAGGGAATGATTTAACATTTTCTATTGAAGTTTCTATTAAATTATATGGTTTTTAGAGTAATTTCTATGGAAACCTATTAATCTCTATTGTAGGTTGTTATCCTTGTTAAGTTCTGTGTGATGGTTTTTCTCATAAGGATAGTCTTGTAGCTGGAGGACAAATCTTCAGCTGTACCATGAAAGGTAGAAAAAGGCAAAGATTTCAAAACTGGGGGATAACAGAAATAAGAGAAAGAAAAAGGACTATATTTAGTATTTATTTAATTATTATTATGGAAGTCATTTTTTTCCAAAGCTTGAGTTCTTACTGTACAACAGAAGATTACAGGGACCAAACCATTTTTTAAAATTAATTTTTAATAATGTGTAATAATCTGAGTGGCACTGGTCTGTGTGTGGAATTAGAATTCCTCTGATAGAAAAAGAAATATTTGTGCAGAGTTTTATGAGCAAAGTTGACCTGAGGCTTCCTGAGGCTGATTGAGAAATTGCAGACAACGAAGATCCTTAACCCCTTCCCAGCTCTATTTTCAATCTACTAAAGAATAAAGTCTCTGTGGTTTAATATACAAAGAAATTGACAAAGACCTGAAAAGAGCAATAAACTTGTATATGACTTCAAAAAACTCATACTTCTTTTAAATTTGACTTAAAGACCAAACTGGCTTCTCAGCTCAGTAAGGCATGAACCTTCAGTTTAACATTTCATAGCTTTATTTAATAAAGCATTACACTTCAAATAAAATGTTTGGATGTCAGCTTTCTACAGCCTAGAAATTTGCTATTGATTTCCTTTCCTTTAGTTAAGAGAGAAGAAGCGACAATCAGAAAATCACAACACTTGATACAGGCTGAAAGTGTCCAAAAAGCAGGACAATTCTGAACTAAAAGCAGGGAGGGGGAATCCCTGAACTGAATGTGCCTAATCCTTACAATAAGCATGGAGTTAGCTGTCCTAATTCTTTCTCGAAAAGAGTTTCAACATGGGTGTTAGCAGGGGTTAAGGAGAATATTTATGAGACCTAAAGATAAAGACCCTGTTAATGTTACTGCCTGTTGCCACACATTTCCATTAACCTGCAACAACCTACCAGTGGGCCAGCTCTGTGGGTGTTAATCTCCGTAAACTTTTTCATCCAGTCAAATGTGTTTTGCTAGGGCATTGTGCTAACCTCAAAGCTTTCCCTGTTCCAGCACCGCTAGTGATAATTATATTTATTAATGATTTCCGGTTACTAAAGGATACTGAATCTGCAGCACAAAGAATGCATCTCTTAAAGTTGAAGGGGAAAGGCAGCCATCACTGTAAGGAAAACTCCAAACCTCTATATGCTGAGGGATTTACAATAAAGGTTGATACATTTAAGGGAAATAGGGAAGTATGATCAGGAAGTCATTATCTAAATCAATGAATACATAGAATGGATAGCGAATTGCTTTACATACACTGTCGTTAGAGAAAAAATATTTCTACTGCAGAGTTTTGTAAAGTCAGTAAGGTTAACATAAAATGATTTTGTTTTTTAAAGCTTTATCTAAATGTTTGCTAAAAATTGAAAATATGGAACTTCATTAGGAAGGTGTAACTGGAAATGAACTCCACCTAGAATACATTGTTGTGTATCAGTAGTTTAAAGGCAACTACTATGATGTTCAATTTAACATTCTGATTTTTAAATTTCTCCTCCATGATTTACATCCTTTTCTCAAGGACTAGGACACCAAACATCTTTGACAATAGAGGATGTATGGCTTTTGTGCTGGAAAACTTACAATACCACTGTAACATCTAACAAATAATATCTAACAAATACTGTTCATCCTTGGTGCTTAACTGAACTGGTGCATTAACTTGGTGCTTATCTCTGCAGTAGCTGATTTATTAATTAGGAAAATGGAGAAGTGGCAGGAAGACCATGCTGTTAAGAGTGCTCTCTGACTTTTCCTAGAAAGACTAATGCAATTTTGGGAGCCCTTACTGAACTTCGGTTGGATCAGGATATTACCAGATATGTGACTTAAAAAGAGTGTCAGAATACTATTTTATAATATGTTAGCTACTATGTTTTAATTAGTATGTTTTAAAGCATTACTTAGGATCTGGTGGTGTTTGCTGGTGGCAGTCCAAACTCACTGGTAGTAGCCTTTACTCCATCCTCTAAATATTAATACAAGATCAGGTACAACACATATAGCAGGTCAAGGGAAAGGCTTCTTGCCAATACATCTTCATGAGTCTTCTATGGTTGACTGTAGAAATTTCTTCAGTTCTACAGTAATAATGAGAATTTTCAGTTGTTTTAGAAACTGTTGTTGGCTGCCTCATTCATGCTTTAAAAAAAAAAAAAAAAAAAGCCTATATTTAGAATAGATGATAATACTATCTGTACTAAAGGAACCTGTCTTTTGTCATCTCAGATCCAAAATAGAAAGTGTTCCTTTATTTAAAGAAGCTAGGAAAAAAAAAAAAAAAGATAGCAGAGGAAGAAACATGATTTTGCTTGGGTGAAATGACAGTTTCTGAGCTGTTAATTACATATCCTTAAATATGTGTTTGCAACTTTCAAAGACTTCCTGTAGTGGGCTGGGGTTCTACCATTGCACTAGATTCATTTAAATAAAAATATGCAATTAAAAGCTGGAAATCCTACCTCCATTTAACCTCCAGCCAAGTGTTCCTGTTGCCTCCTCTTTGCGAACATTAGCCGGGGGTGACGCAGGTGGAGGAAATGATCAAGCTTACCATGGGCATGCGCACATGCTAGTGCTGACACAAGAGAAGCAGCAAAAAAGGGTGGTGAGACAAGGCAGTGGGTAGACCAGAATTACCTAGTTTGAGAGCAGACCACACTTTTGTTAGCTTAAAGCAGTTGTGAATCCTCAGGCTTTACAAGAATGAAAATTATTTATTTGATGACAAGGACTACACTTTATTTACATCAAGAATAAAGATTAAATATTTCAACTTAACAATAGCTTTAATAAATGAAAAACATAGCACTACTGTAAAATCTCTAATAAAAGGAAAAGTGAGTAATATTCATTCAGAAAGGTGAAAGAAAATTAAAAGGCAGGGTGAATGTTTACTCCTAAGTGAGCAGGGAGGACATTCAAAAGTCTGCATAAAGATCAACAATACCTGTGTTAGCCAAAACAAAAATCACTATTACCATCTTTCTTGCTCACTTCTTTTATGTTGCTGTACTCATAGCCATGTAATTACCACTGTGAATTTAAAGAAATGCTGGAAAACATATTTTAACTTGTTGGCAGAGCTCTCAGCAGGAGAAACAGGCAGTACTACCATTTCTTGCTCCTTCCTGGGAGAGAAAGGAGCCTAGTGGCACTCTGTGGCAAGTGGAGCAGTTTCATACTGTATAGAGCAGAGTGCTCTGCAGAAGGCATTGCAGACTTGCAGTTCCACAAAGGCAATAAGATACAGCAGGGTTCCTTTCTCTCTCATCTCTTTCCCAAAGACAACTTTTTGTCCATCTCCTTTTTCCACAGATATTCTTTTTCAGACATGCAATTTCTTGAGACTCATGAAGGAAAGCTGTTCTCCTCCAATGGAGTACTAGAGCTCCCCTTGCTTAAGTCTTTCTCATGGGACCGAAGGAGAAAGTGTCCAGAAAGAGTAGATGAATATGTAAGGAATGGAGGGGAAAGCACTCTAGTTGGAGTGTAGATAAAAAAGACAGTGGGAAAATGAGAAGCATAAGCCTAGGTGACCTGTGGTGGTTCCATAAATCTTGGTTGTATTTTGCTCATAAAAAAAGAGCAAAGGATGGTAAGTCCAAAACCCATCACATAGTGCAATGCAATCTTATTATACTGAGGATAAGTATCAGACTGACTAGCTGTCTCTATCTCTACTGCTTATTATGTGCACATATGAATTTCAAACATCTTGAGTATTCAGACAACTTTATATAGGCTTCAGAATACCACCTTCCTTACATCAGCTTGCAGTTATTATACAAGGTTGGATTTTTCCTAGCAAGTAGATTTACTGGGAGGGCATGGCAGCTAGTATCATTGGCAGCGTTTGTGAAACAGAGACATCTACTGGTTGAGCTTTGGGGGGAAATATTTTCATTTGCAACTTTGCAGTGCTGTGTTCTCCTCCTTTTCTTTGATCTGCATCATTAATCTGTTATGATAGGTCTGCCACTTAATCCATGGCCTCAGAAAATATACACACATGTCAAAATGAGTTTTGCTATAAATTATTTAATGGTTTACAAAGCAACACTCAACGCATGCCACCAATTGATTTTTAACTTCTGTATGCTTACAGTGTTTTTCAAAATCTTTAGTGGTATTATTCATTTATCACAACATAGAATTACAAAAGCTTGAGACAATAAAATAACACTTTAGAGGCAATTCTGTAAAGCAGTGAAAGCAAAAATTCCCTATTTGGCCTTTGAAACCTATAATTTTCAGCTTAGAACCATTAAAACTGAAGTTACACAGAAAAAGAATATATCTTGTTTACTTATTAAGACCTAAAGTGTTATACAAATAAAAAAGTCCACAGATGGTTATTTAAATACCCTTAAAAAAAAAAAAAAAAAAAAAAAAACAGTATTAACTTTTATGTTTACTGAGGAGATTCATTACCCTGGTGGTTGAGGAGTAAAGCAGCGGTAGGAGGAGCTTGGGAGGTCTAGAGGTTTGAGGAGATGCAAGTATACTAGGAAAGTTAGAAAAAAAAAAAACTTTGTTCATATTATTCATGTTTTATATGTCCGGAGAAACAGACATTCACATGAGAATAGTTTTTTGAGGGTTTCCTGATATCAATTTTCTCCAATCAGGCTAGAAATATTACCAGACACGCTTTGCTAAGAAGTGTTTTTTAAACAAACAACTTTTCTCTATTTTTCTTCAATTGAATTTAGCACATGAAAGAAATAAAAATATTGTCAGAAGGAAAAAAAATTGCATGAGCCATCTTTTGAGTGAAAAACTAATAACAAACAAACAAACAAACAAAAACTCACTGCTTTAGTGAGTTCAATTCAATAGAACAAGTAACTACCTGGTTTGAAAAGCTTGGAAGCTCATACAAACTAAGCAGTTACCAAATGCCACCTCCCTTAAATCTATGATTTCCACTAAGCCAGTGCTGCATACATTTGAGGAAGCAATACTCATCTGCGGCAATAAGGACCATGTAAAATGATTATAGAAGTAATAAGGCAGGTAAGTAGACAGATAGACAGACAGGTAGGAAGGCAGGTAGAATCCTTTCAGTTTTTGGATTACATTTAATTTCACAGCCTCTTAATACATGATGTCCTCTTGGGAAAAAAAAAGAAAAAAAAAGTTTCTGTTAAAATACAGCACTACTTCAGTAAATTTTATTTATTCCCCATATCACAGTGCCTGCTAAAAAATTTCCCAGATGACTGAAATATGATTTGAAGCCTTAAGTGTGAAGAGGTTCTTTGTAAAAATTTATTCTCTCTGTAGTATTTCTACTGTTAAAAGACCAGCTATGGCTCACCTCTCAAAATATATGTTGTATCATGACTGATATCACTCTTTGGGGTTAAGCTAGGGCAGAAGGAGCTGGTTCAGGTCTAATTGTTGAAATGTATGCTTAGTTCAAGTTAAACAATAGTTCCATTGGAAAAAAAAATCAGCACAGAGGTGCTGAGTTGTGAAAAGAGTGTTGTTTTGGGCCTAGTCGCCTGAATAGACTTGTTAAAGCCCATAGCTGATGTATGCTAAGCAGAGCCAAACAGTATGTGGAGAGAAAGGGAGGGCAGGCCAGTTGAGCGGGCACATCAGTCTCTGAGCCAGGGCACACACTTTGATGGCTCCTTTGGAGGTATGAGTGAAAGCCAAACCTCTGTTCCCTCCTTTTTTTTTCATTTCTGCCATGCAAAGATAATCAGGTTTATGTAAAGTATGTGTGCTCTTTTGACAGTCCGCGATATCTCATTAATTCAATCACACCAAACACCATTGTTCCCAAAGTGTTTGAAATGCGGATAGGCATGGAGGCTTTCTTAATCCTGTCAATCAATGTTAACATTTTTCTTGCAGTTGCCATGGCCAGGGCCAGAGTTCATGAAAACACAGAATAAGAGCCAACAAAACAAGAATAAAGACTTATTTGAGATACTCTTTTTAAAGGACATCTACCATGCACAAAACATGGGAAGTAAATGTAGACAAGTTTGGACACTATGGCTCACTGAGAGGAAAAAGGGGGAAAAAGAATTTGAAAATCAAATAGGCCTATAAAAACTTGACCCAAGAGTCTCTGGGAAAAACCCGATGAATTGCTCCCTAGTAGAACAATGTTCTTTCTTTCGTGCGTTCTTCAGGAGGACAATGCCCAATATATTATAACACATGCCACTGATGTCTTTACACTGTTGTAAGCCAGCTCAGACCAACGGAATGCTGATCACGGACAACAAGAGATTGTGCAGCAGTAATTCTCTCTTTCTCCCACTCGGTTACAAACAAGCACTGGGAAAATTATTCATGCATATAGGCCAACAAAGCAGAGACGGGAGATTTGCGATGTCATGCGGCGAGATCATGTGACAAACTTTAAGCTAAAACCCCAAGCTTTCGCCCTTTGAAATTTTGTAAAATAACCAATTTATCTCCATGAATGTAGCAGCCAAAATGTCTTATCATACTGTTGTAAACTGTGGGCATTTTAGTCCAGCACTACAGATTAATGAGACCACAGTGCATGCATCTAAACAAAGAAACATAACCATTACATAATTATGCAATTTCTAAAGCTATGGGAGAAAATTCCTCACTGGGATTTGCATTATCACTACTGACTTCTAGGAGGCCTCAAATACATTTATACATGCTTCTTCAGTAAACAGTAGGAAAGATGTGCTATTAAACCATACAAGAACCCAAAGACAGATTTTTCCTTAGGTGTATATAGAATATTTGGACATCTGTGTAGGTGCCATTTTTCACACTTCAAAACAGGATTTGTTTCCTGTTTAAAATAAACAAACAAAAAAAAAAAAAAAAAAACCACCAGTATAACAACAAACAATTGAGTGTGTTTTGAGATGAATCTAGAATATCTGGTATTTTAGCTATGAAAAGGACAGGAATGGTGGCTCCTTGATAGCTGTCAACATGTCAAGGTTTTTTCATCAAGATTTTTGCAGGTTGGAAAGCAAGTCCTTTCAGCACTTGTAATTAAGTAGTGTTCTTATACTGTTGTGGCAGATCTCCACTGATCTAGAAACATACATCTACACAGATCAATAAAGTCTGACATGATACAGAGTGCTTCAGTGGGGGGACAGAATAGTAAAACAGCCTCTTTGGCAAGGACAGAAACTTGATGCACTAGTGTAAGTCTGACTATATGTAAGTAGGTAAGGAGAAAAGAAGAAAATTTATCTCAGTGTTAGTGAAACAGAGCTAGAATACTCTTTACATTTCTAATGGCTATACTCTAAGTGAAACTGAAAACTTGTGAGCTGTGTTGATATTTTATCATCAAAGACAAAGCCTGTTTCTGCCATCTTTCCAGGTTCAACAGTATGCAGAAGTTTTATATTTTTAGTGTCAATTTCACCTTGACAAGCCAAGATAAGGTATCTGACCCCAGAAGTCATTTCTTTTTGGCTTTCCCAAAGTACCCCAGGTACTGAACCTGGAGGGGATAAGCTCAGTTTCTATATTTCCTTCATTCCCGTAACTTACTCTTCATTCTCTTCCGCATGACATACCATTTTCTCCTGCCTCACATACTGAGTCAGTAGAAGAAACTATTCTCAGCATCTCCATCCACTCTTGTGCTGATCAGGAGAAAACTAAAGTCTTTCCTGCGCATTTCCTAGAGATGTTTCAGATAAGCCAAGAGTCACAGGGTTTGCAGGCATAGTACACAGTTCAGATAAACCTAACCAATAGGATGGAAGGAATTTTTGCATAATGCTAGACCTTTCTGTATCAGTTAATTTATTTCACAATGGAAATATATGTTTTTGGTGTTGTTGTTTAGTTTGGTTTTTTTGCGCTCTCTTTTCTCTCTTGCAGTTATGCACTGCTTTGCCTATCTAAATATCATTGTCACGATATTCTGTTACTTAACTCATATGAGCACCTGAAATTAAATACTCAAATAAATGTACAAAAGATGTGCTAGCCAGTGAAGGTATTCTGAAGATAGTACAGTTATATATTGACTAGGTTGTTATTATTTACATTATTCTCAATTGCGGTAGATAGATTTCTGAAAATATCTATAGCTGAAGATCTGTCATCAGTCTGTCATACTTTTTTCCACGTTATCAGCTTCCTTCTTTTCTTTGCACCTCCCCTTCCCACCTCCACTTACAGTGCATCTACACTCACTCACTCCCAGTCTTCCTGTCTAGCATGCTTCCCCATTTTTCTATTTGATCCTTGCTGTTTTCCTTAGTATCTTGTGCACAACAGAGGAATGGGAAGCTTTGGTCAGTCCACCATTCAGTCCATTCTACATCCAGTTGCAATACAGTTCCCTTCTGGTATAATGATTTGTGAGGCAAATGGTAAAGAAGAAAACTGATATAAATATTAGATGTTTTTCAGTATTTCCTCGACAGTGCTATCTGACTATTTGAAAATTCACCTGCGAAAACAACTGAGGTATCTAGCTTGATCATATTTCAGGAATGATCAGAGATGAAGTGTTACTGGACCTGATCTCACCAGTGTGGAAGCAATCATCAAAGAGGTTAAGATTGGAGGCAGTCTGGACTGCAGTGACCATGTCCTGGCTGAGTTTGTGATCTCAAGGATTATGGGCCTGGCGAAGACTGGAGTCAGGATGCTGAATTTCAGGAGAGCAAACATCAGGCTGTTTAAGAAATTATTGATGAGCTCCCCTAGTAAACTGTCCTTAGGACACAGGAACAGAATGGACATGAAAGTTCTTTAAGGACACCTTTCTGAGAACACAAGGCTCTACCATAACCTAGCCTATAAAAAATAAGCAGAAGAGGCAGGAATCATGGCTGAGCAAGAACCTGCTTGTCAAACTGAGAGAAAAGAAGGAAAAGTAGCAGCAGTGAAAGGAGGAATGGGTAGCCTGGAAAGAATATAGGGATGCTATCTGGACATTTAGAGATGGGATCAGGAAATCCAAGGCTCAGAATGGAACTAAATTTTTGGAGGGATGAGATGTTAGGAGTAAATTCTTTACTCAGTGGGCAGTAAGGTGATGGACCAGGTTGCCCAGAGAAGTTAAGAATATCCCGTCACTGGAGTTGTTCAAGGAGTGGGCTTTAAGGCCCTTTCAACCTGAACCATTCTATGATTCTATGACTCACTTCTTGAGATTTCTGGATCATTTGGATTCTTGGATTTGGATCATAAACTTTCCAGAACAGTTGTAATGATAAGGCTGCACCATTAAAATACTAAGCAGACAAGAAATTCAATATCTAGTATGCCAAATGGATGAGATTGTTACAGATTCCATATATGCTCATGATAATTGTTTTAAAAATATTTACACTATTTAGTTATATACACCAACAATATTCCCTTCAGTGGGAAGGGGAGGTGCATTTCCCAGTCACTATGGGGGATGGGAAGACCTACAGTAAGTAGGTAATAAAGTAGGACCTATGTAAGTATTTATCTTTGAGACAAGTAGAGATATCTTACTCTAGGAGGAAGACCAGAAAGTGACAGAAATTTCACAAAAATAACTGCACCCATTGTTGCCCTGCTGGAATAATACAGGCACCTCCTCTTCCTTCTAGCAACACTGTTCTGCTCCAAGTGCTGCACACAGAGCCATGGGAGTTATGGAGCCTGGTAACTCAGCGGCAGTCAAGCACTACCACATCTGGAGATTCCCAGTTGTCTACTAATCCAGATATAGCACCTTTATACAAACCTTAGCACTAGATTAGTAATAACTCTTGTGAAATCAGATGGCAGTTCAGGTTGGAAGGACTTTGAGATGTATCAGGTGCAAGGTTAAAGCAGATCTCTCAATATTTTATCCAGTCTTGAAAATATGGACTCCACAGCTTCTCTGGGCAAGCTCATCCGCATCTGTATTGTCCTCGCATTGATATTTCCTTGTAGATGGTTAACCAGACCCACACTTGTTGGAACCTAAGGTTTTGTCTCCTTATACCTTGCTATGCACCACTGAGAAAAATGTAGCCTTTGTTTTCTGAATAACCTTCTCATACGTACTGGAAGGCTGCTGATAAATCTGTCATAATTTCTTCCTCGGGGTGAACAAGCCATATTCTCTCAGCCTGTTTTAAAAAAACAAGTGAACCAGCCTCCAGCCAACATTATGAACATTATGGTCCTCTGCTAAAAGTGCTCCCATTGATGGACATTTTCTTTCAATGCGAGCCCAAATCTACACCTAGAATTCAAGCTATCACCTAATGAGTGCTAAATTTAGAAGGATAAGCACTTCCCACCACCTAGTGGCTACGGTCCTGTTGACATGATTCTTGTTGACCCTTTCCTCCAGACTGTCCACATAGCTCTGAATGTTCTTGTTCTTGATCTTACTGTGTTATTCCCACAATTTGTTATCACCTGCAAACTTCATGAGAGTGACATCCATCATAACTTCCAAGTCATTGCTAAAGATATTAAAGAATGCTAAAGGTCCTAGTACAGACCCTGTTACCCTACCTGTTACCATCCTCCAGACAAAGCATGGCACCACATTACCTGCTATAATTTAGACATTTTATCATTTTTTTCATCCATTCCATTTTAGATCCATCTGATGAAGACTGGCTGATAATTTGCAGATGTTTCTAACGCAAAATGATCACAAATAGTACCCAAAATTTTGGAAACACTAAGCTTTCACTCTCGTGATATTCTTGTCTTTCTTTTTCTTTTCAGAGAGTGAGAATACACAAAGGAATTTGCTTGTGCAATTCTTTGAAACTATAATTTTGCATAGAAAGGTGTCCTTGCACCTGTCTCTAAGTGCCCATATTTTGTCAAAGAAAGAGAGAAAGAAAGAGAGAAAGGAGGGAGGGAAGAAAGAAAGAGAGAAAGGAGAGAGGGAAGAAGGAAAGAAAGAAGGAAAGAAAGAAGGAAAGAAAGAAGGAAAGACAGAAAGAAAGACAGAAAGAAAGACAGAAAGAAAGAAAGAAAGAAAGAAAGAAAGAAAGAAAAGAAAGAAAGAAAGAAAGAAAGAAAGAAAGAAGGAAAGAAGGAAAGAAGGAAAGAAAGATGAAGAGATAAAAGCTTTAGAGAAGCTTAATTACATTTTGTTATAGCATATTCATAGTTACCAGACAAGCACTCTCAGAACTAATTTTAACACCTTATTAGAATATATATTTCAATGCAAGTAGACCAAAGGCATTAATCTTCAACACATATACATAAATCTAGACTGTAATTCTTTTAACTTTTTCCTTTGTTATAATTTAATACTGGTTTTAATATAAAATGCAATTAGACTATTGGTTGAACTTTTGCATTTGCAAAATAAAAATATTCCATAATTCAGAAATATTCTAAATATTTTACTTGAAATTTTTAATTAAAAGACCCACATATACCTCAAAATATAACCTTCAATAAGTTATGAAGTGTTCAAGATCACATCTCTAAACGTGAACATACTTGAGAAAGTACGAGCACTTAAAAAAAGAATTTTATCGATGTTATTCTGAAACCTTAATTACAGCAAGAGACACCAAATATCCTGTATAACCCCCGTTTTTCCTCTCCTACCCTACCCCTACCTCCCCACTCTCGCTCCAAATCAAAGCAGCTTCTCTTTCCACTTCAACTCAGGCCTCCAGGACAGGCATACAGAAATCCTCTCTCCTTTGTCATTCATTTCTCACAGTTCTCACACATTTTGATGCTAAACTACCAGTTCTCTACGAAGTTTTTTAAAATCAAAATACATTTTTCCTGCAGCTTGTTATGACAGTTCTGTTTGAGTCTTTCTTACTTCTGTTGTTCCAAGAAGTTGGGTCAGCAAGAGGAAGCCTCTGAGTACCTGTTCTGTGAGCCATGCTGTCTCAATTAGGGGCACTAGTGACCAGTAAGGTGGTGGTAATTTCTTCAGCTGTGACAGAAGTTTTTTAAATGCACCTATGTTCCTGGATATTGCAGACAAGTCTTGGCAAGTATAACTGGAACTCTAAGATGATAGAGTGAATGCAGGACAAAAGAGACATGCACTGAGGTATATGTTAACTGAAGGATTAGCCCAAGCTATGAGTTTTAACTGTCTGAGGACTATAGTGCTTTACCACCATGCAATGGAAAGGCAGGCAACTGGGCATGGACACACTTGATCCCCTATTGCTAAGTGCCTTGCAGCACATTTACCAAAGTTTTAAATCTCACAGTGCTATATTCACAAACAGCTGGCAAAAAATCCTGAAAATTATTGTGATGATTTTGTTTTGTCATAAAAACACACTCATATAAAAACACATTGACTTTGGGTTTTACCTGTGTTTTCAGGATCTTCATTCTGTGAGCTTTTGGGAGGTTGTGGTGTTTTTCCCTCCTGTTTGTATTCACTCCTCTCTGTCACAGGAATATTTGTCAGGACAAATCAAAAAGTCATCTGAAGAACAAAAAGTGGAAGAACACTATGCAGAACTTTGCATGTTGGAAGATGGCAACCAAGACATGCCTTATATGTATCATTTTTTTGTTTGTGATTGACTTTCATAACCTTTAGAAAAATACAGAAAGGTGTACGGCACCTAATGGAGTAGCTCAGATGGGGTAAATATTTCCCCCATGACACAAAGAAGCTCCCCTCAGTCCTGATAACATATAATGGGAAATTGCACTCTACTGTGCAATAAATTCATCCACTAAAAGGGTAAAGAGAGCTCAAACTTTCAAAACTAAGAAACTGCAGAATCCTCTGTCAGTCTCATGTTGAACAGGATTTGGTTTGCTTTTATGGCACAACATAAAGAACTAATAGGTCACAAAGCTTTCAGGATCCTGGCATAGGTGACAGTCTTTATACCCCCTTTGCACATGGGGGATATGAAACAGATGTCACAACACTTTTCTATACTCTCCTCTGTGTCAAAAGCTGTCAGAAGAGTGGAGGACAAAGCTATGTGCTCACAGCTCTATAAAGTTAGTGTTGTTGTTGAGTCCATAGCCCATTCACAGGTAAAAGACCAATCAAATGCAGTTCTGATTTCCAGCATTACATAATAGCCATTTGCAAGCAGCAAAACTATAGGAAAAATAAAAACAACCACAAAAAAACTTTCACTGGGTGACTGTGACTTCATACGCAATGTAATTTGCTTTCAGTTTGACAGAGATTTTCATCTTCATCCAATAACTCTTTCACTGGAGAACAAACCGAAGGTTTTGCTAATTCCTATTCTTTGGCTATTGTCAAGAAAGATAAAGCAACAATGGAAGAGTTGTATTAAATTGCTGTAGGTGATCAACAAATTAAAGACCAAAATATTTTTGGGTTTGGACTTCATAAGGAAACAGCTGTCCAAGACATTTCCTATACTTTCAGAAAGAAATGCAAAGAGGAAAAAAAGTTTGCATGCTGGCTACAATGACTTCTCAGCTGATGAAAGGTGTTTAACTGCTCCATGTAAACATTTTTCAGCAGTTAGAATGCAGCGTATTCACAGCCCTCACTGTGTTATTTTCCATGTGGTACAAGTGGATATGAACATGTCAGGAAAAATGTTCAATAACTAAAAATGCACCAGAAAATTAATGGGAATGAGAGGGCACAGAGTTCTTGATCCACATGAATGTACAGGGTGAAAGTGTAGATAAATTTGGATTAGCAAGCAAAACTGAGCCCGGTTGTTAAATGGCACTTGATTCCATTAGACTGTGTCGGATTGTTAAAAATGCTAACATTATGTGTGACTATTCATTTTCATCACCTGCTCTTGATTAATCCAGTCCTAAATGGCATCGGTGGACCTTGCCATCTCATACTACTTAATTAAATTAGCAACACATTTGTCTCCCCCGTTTTCCTATCAAAGGGTTGTGCTCAGGAGAAATAAAACCTTTGTTCACCACAAGTCCGTATAATTTACACTCCTTTTTCCTTTTTTCCTTCAGCTCCTGGCTCAGATGCTAAATTGTAACTGGTAATAGGGAGCTATTAGGTCTAGTGAAGCGTGTCAAAGAAGTCAGTAGAAAACCAAACCTGAAAGGAGGCTTCAGACCTCATAAAACAATGCAGTCAAGATTCTAGATTCAGGATTACATTGTACCAAGATTCATTCATTTTGCAGTAAAAAATCATAGGACCTTTATATATATTGGAGGCAGAAAGATGGGGAAAAAACTGGAGGAAAAGAGAAGAAGAAAGTATGCTAAAAGAGTTAGAGGGCTTTTGTTTAGGTAATTTTCCCAAGAAGGTAAAGAACATAACAGCCATGTATGAGTAATGGGACATAGTGTGCACTGTATCTCCAGGGTAAGGGGTTTCTACAATTTATGCTTGTAGAGAACATTACTATATGATACTATCATATTGTACAGTGCACGGTCAAAAAATCTCGTCTGTGGAAAATAAAACCTCTGCTGTACAAGTAACAACCACTTGTGCATTAATATGATCTTATTTATGACTTCCTTGAAACTTTACTCCTCATCCTCAAAAATGCTAAACCCTTTCATCCTTGTGAGTTCCTACAACAATTTATGGCATGTGTTACATGTCAATCAACTTAATATAACCTAAATACCAGCAGCTGTCTTCCTTTTCTTTCAGGTCTTACAGCAATATGAGAAGAGCCTGAGACACAGAGTACTTTTTTTCTGTGTGGTAACTGAATTCAAGAAGGTAGGCTGCAAGCGTACCATGTGCTGTAGTCATAGCTTTGCTGAAAGTCCCTTGCACTTCTTGAATGGGAACCTAGAGGTATGCAGGTCTCTTTTCTAGCCTTCCTCACCCTCCTGTGATTAATTCTCTGCAGCAGGAACCTGATAGTGTTGAAGAACCTGTGAACTTCACCTTTCTATGCAACAACTCCCCTTTAGGAAATCACTCCTTGGAGAATGTCACAACAAATTCACTCCTATTTGTGAAGCACTGAAAACACTCATCAAAATATAAAGAGACCATGAAGAAAATGATACACTGAGGGATCAAAGACAGACATAATTAATTGGATCCTGCAAGATACATTGCTTTTGCATGCTCTCTGCAAAGTAATCCTCTGCCCTGCTTTTAGTGTCTGGTCTTCCCATATATGCATAGGTGAGTGAGGGTCCTGACAAAGACATCTCCAGAAGCGTAGTATCAGTGCTAGTCAGGACTGAGACAGCAAAGACAGGCAACTGCTTCAGCAACTTAGACCTCTTCCACATGCAGATGGCTCTAGGCCAGAACACTCAATAATCCTGATTGAAATGCTCAGTTGGGATGCAGGATCAGCATTTTCAAATTCTCTATGCTTTCATCAGTTTCAGACAGATATGTGAATGTATACCTTTTGAGCATTCCTTGGCCCTGGCTTCTTCAGTCTGTCCTGTATGATTTTGTATAGAACAAATAGTTACTGGGCCAAAATAGGAACATATGGCTTACATAGAGCAGAAACTGAGGCCCACTTTTCTGAAGCAGGCACTGGTTTCCAGTAGTTAATATCACAAGTAAGTGGGACAGGCAATGTACTCAAAACAGTGGGTTGACTGTTTTCAATGTTCCCTGAGCACACCCAAAGGATTGAACCCCACTGTTCAAATAGGCATTCCCTTAAATAACCTGAGAATCATGTTTCATGCTTGAATGAGGCTCTCAGCAGTGCTAAAGTCTGAACAGTTCCCCATATGCTAACCGGTGCTGAAGTATCAGTGCTGAAAGAAGAACTAAAGCATCTCTATAAACCAGAGGAAAATAGGCTCCTAAAGGATTAGATAAGCACCATTTTCATCAGAATGGGAATGATTACTTTTGGGTAATAACTTGGAAAAGAAATCATAATACGAAGTGTTGACAAATTTCTCCCTTAACAACATCTACCATATTCACCGAATGAAAAAAAAAAAAAAAAGCTAGTTGGATTTCTGTGATTCTGTATGGCTATCTAGTTAACTGTACCATAATTTATATCCACAGACAGATGATATAAACTGATCTGCTCAGACTTGATCTTGGTTCTTCCTATTGACCAAGTGCTTGTTATTCGACAATATTATTGTTACTAAGCAATTTTATATATATACACACTTCTGTTTCTTGCTTGCTTTGTATATAAGTATTGCAACATCAATAAAAATGCTGAAGGAAATCTTAGGTCTTTCATCTTGACAGAGATATCAAGAATTTTATAGCTTGTATTTTTAAAAATATAATTAACTCTTTTTGAAAAAGTGAACTTGGTGGAGTTGCAAATATATGTTTTCCATTTAAATCTTTTCATATTGAGTTGACATGCACAATCAATCTTCCTAGTGACATTGTAGCAAAGCAGAAATTACTGATGCTTAGTAGCCACAGGATCATAAATAAAGAAATGGAAAATGATACTTAATTGATAACATTCTTTATTTTCCACTATGGAGGATTTCTAATTGCCCTACAGAAAGACAAACAATGTTAGGAATGCGTGTGAATTGTTACATAGAAATACAGGGTAAATAACTGCAACTTCAGCTGACTTTTCATGTGGTTCCTTGTATTTTACAGAAACCTCAAAATATCTTTTGTGTATACTTTCTCTTCTCTGCAAACAAAGGATAATTTTCAATTATTCAGACAACCCATTTCTGTTTTAACTTTGTTTGTTTGTCAGATTATTCTTTACTATGCAATTTTTTGATACCAAATAAAACTGTCACATGTTCATCCTGCTTTGAGCTCTACCAAATATTTGGTAAACATTAAAGCTCCCACTCAGGAAATCATTGATATTTTGATGTTTTTATATTAACATTAAAAACATGTATATGTGTTGTTTCCAATAGAGCTGAATTTATATACATGCTCAAATGTTTTCTGTGAATGGAACCTAACAGGGAAAAGCAAGCCTAACTCTGTTATTCTAATTTGATCTTGAAAATAGAGAATATTCAAAACAAAGGTGATATCTTTATAACCAAAATTAATAGTTATAATGAATGATCACAATCAGGAGAGAGAAAAGAGCACAAATGCCCTCTAGCATACCAAAGGAACTTTCCACTGAGTCAATGAACACATCAGTTACAGTTTATGGGCAGCTCAAGCATCCTCTGTTTCTCAGTTAGTTATTAGTGTTTCTCTCAGCTGAGAGAGGTAACTGGGCATATGAATGGTCCTGATCTCCTTCAGAGCAATTTTTATTAATGTGGTGCTGTCTACCGTATCTATGCATCTTATCCTGTATTCTGAATTATTACCATTTATTCAAATTCAGCTTTCTAGAAAAATGACTAAGGTTTAAGGACTAATTTCATTTTCAGTTAAGAAATATAAATATAAATAGATCTCTTATAGAACACAGTACCTCAAGAAGCAAAATATGAAATGATGATATATAAAAGGGCTTGTGAAGTCTTCCCCCTCTGTTTCAATTTGAAAAGTAATAAGAAACCAGTTGTCAGTTTTGCTGCTCCCTTGTGGATGTACTGTGGCAGAAGATAGCCCCATTTTTATGCCTTCCATTCAAAGAGTTTCTCTTCATTAGATCAACAGGATTGTTTTTATAATTAATACTTTTGTCAGACCAAGTCTCACTTTGCAGGCTAAAATATGAAAATTATGAGTTCAGGAATAGCCTTCATTAGAAAGATTTCATAGGTTCATAAACCATCAGGAAGCTGTATCATGCAGATCTTATCTGTTGTATAATAAATCAAACAGCTTCCCATCAGTTTATATCTTCTACGTAAGTGACTTTTGTGATGTTTCATTTCTTATATTCTTGGATTGATTTGAAAATTAAGAGACAGTGATTGATTTTTAGCTTATATCCATCAAGCATAGTTAAAATCTTATGAAGTCGGAGTTAATTAAAACGTGTCATTTCCTACTTGCTGTCAGGAAATAACAGGCCTAAGGAATTTAAGCACCAGCACAGGCAAGCAATTTTATACCGTGCTATTTTATCAACTGTATTATTTATTATTTGTTTTTATTTTGTTATAGAGAAAGAAGAATTATATTATTGAAAGATGTATTTTGGAGAGTTAAAATATAGTAGCTATAAATGTATATTCAATAGATATCCAAAACTGTAAGCATGTTGTCGGACAGATATATAAAGATAACTTTGAAAATAATGTTTTCTGTGGAAGATTATTTAAAGTACCAGGAGATTCTCTACATTAAATCTCCTGTTTTGAAAAGACCCTTTGCCCACTGGAAAATATGGGGAACTGTCACATTTAGTCTTAATAAGCTGTTTCTGGGTAGTACAACTTTACTATCAAAACTAACAAATGCCATTAAAAATAATTCCTGTCATGCTCTCAGATGGTATAAATTGTTACAGTTGCTTTGATAGACACAGTTACAATTGGTGGTATGCACAAATGTTTTATTATTGCTATGTGGACACTGTTTCTCTTATGTCACAAAGTAGATCGTTAGGTACTTCCGGGCAAGAGGTTTCTGCAAATACACAGGAATGTATAGCTGTGTGCACCACTACCCCTGAGCGTCTGAGATGGTGCGGTGCATGAAGTAGCGCTGATGTAGTAGCCACAGCCATGTTGGCCTGCCCAGAAAGTTCAATTACATAAGACTGATATGTAAACATAGCTTTCCTTCACCCTGACTGTGCTGTGATTTCTGTTCAAGTTACTCAATAAAACAAATTTGTATTAATTAACCTATTGATCTTAAAATATTGCAAGTTTTGATAAGATAATATTTTGTATATATGCATTTTCTAGCATTGAAATTTCCAAGTTTTATATGTATCCTGTGTTTTCATTAAAATGTAGTTTTCATATATTGTTTGCAACTTGTAAATTCCGATATTTAAAATGTGTGCAGCTGTTGACTTCTGCTTACTTTGTTGTCCTTTTTAATGAAATAAACAAACTTGTTCACAACCAATCTCAACTAGGCCCAAGATAATACTCAGAAAATGTCATTTTCCTTTAGTCTTCATCGACCGAATCCCACAGTTATCACCACTTTTTCAGCTCTTAAGCATACTCAAGAGATATTCATTGTGATGTATTACATATTTTCCATGTCTTAATCAAGCTTTGTCCCTCCTTCTTAGTAGATATGAGCTCAGTTACATATTAAAATACCGTAATAACCAAGCTTCAGGAGCGGTAGTCTTTAAAGTCTCATGATCATCTAGATCAGGGCCTGCTCTCCTGAACATGCAACCCAGAGATCTGCACAGAGCACAAACCCTCTCCAGCTCTAGGTACAAGTATCTACTGTAGAGAGGAGAGAAAGGTAAAGAGGAGAGGATGTGAACTGCTTTCAACTCTCATCTCAAAATGGAGATGGTACACAACTTTGCAACATGCCTTGGTTTTGCAGGTAAGACACAATCAGATATGTAAAAGTGTCTCTGAAGACATGACTCTGAACAAAGAATCATTAAATGATTAAGTTTGAACAGGACCTCTGGAGTCCTCCTGTCTACCCTCCTGCCCAAATCATAAGTAGCTGATTCAAACTGAGCTGAAGGAAAAATTAATTGCACAGGACTACTACTGTGACACTGGGCTATACAGCAGATTACCTGAGAAATGTTTCTTATACCTTTAGATCATAAGGAACCTATCCTCTCAGGTGGAGGGTGGGGGCTCTGTTCTCAGCCACAACAATACTCAGTTTTCATAATTTTCATTCTAGTATGATCTTATTTTCTCTGAGGACGGAGACTGCAAAGACATTTCATTTTACTCCAAACTGAGCAGTTGATTGTATTGTCACAGAAAAGGGAATAGGACGCACTAGATCAGTGCTGATGCCACTTCTGATTTCATGTTTCTAGAGAGCCAAAACAACACATAGAGCTTTGATCTTAAAGGCTTACCCAACAACTGAAGTAACCATTTTACAAATGGGCTGAATCATTTCAGTGCCTAAATGATACTGTCACAAGCAGGACTGTTTTTCTGTAACACTCAGATTACACATAGACCTTACACTATTCTGAATATTTGTGATTTTACCATTTAAGATGGGTGAAAAACATTTTTCTGGAATTTTATTTTGTCCATGACAATGGGGTTATTTATTTTGTAATAGAAGCTTGAAGTGCTCAAATTACACAATTATGAAAAAAAGCATTTCGTGATTTCATACAGAAGAGAACTCATCTGATCTCCTTTTTGGCCAAACCATTCCTGCATGTAGCTAATAATAGCTAAGTCCTTGTTCAGAAAAGTTTATCTTCTAAGTAGACAAGAAATAAGAAGCAGCAGAAAAAAAAAAAAGAAAAAAAAAAAAAAACATACAGATTCCTCTGTATCTTTTGGGAGTAGAAGCACAGAAGTCTACCAAAAAGCTAGGAGATTATGTGGGGAAAAGGAAGAAAAAAAGAAAGGCAAGAGAAACAGGTAAGAATAAACAAGATATGCACAGAATATAAAGGAAAAAAGAAAGTCTGATGAAGAGAGTAATGACAATGGTAAGATTGTAAATAGTCTCTGAATACAGAGGCTCAAGTTTTACCTGTGTTTGTAGGTGCAGTCACTGTTTCCAACTGCCTTTTATTTGACAGCTAAAGGGTGAGGTGTGGAGAAAAGAAGAGAAAAGTACTGGTCTCTGTTTGTTAGCCTTACCCTCATGAAATCCAGGAAACAGAGAGAAAATAAAAAAATAGCTAGGATCCAAAACCAGATTAAGAGCAATTAAATCTTCTCAGTTGCTAGGTGAATAAATGGAGCTAAATTTTCAAAACTAGCTGTAAAAATTCATTCATAATTCTTTTCTATTCTTTGTGTAAAAATTCCATTGCTAATCTTCAGACTATATTTGCATTTATGAATTAGGAAAGTCATGGTCTACATACATCTGGAATGAAAATGCAGTTTATGTGTAGGTTGCATAGCTTTCCAAATTTGCACCAATTTGGATAAGACAAATTGCACACGTATAGTTTTAGATACTGCTTAGAGGCACCCTTGAATGGCACCCTTGATTCAAAAGCTATTAGCTACTCATCTTAAATCTCACAAGTCATGCAGGATTAGTCCTAGTATTATTAATGCAGAGAACAAAGTGATTGGAGATTCAAAAGCCATTTTAGATGAATTTAGTAAATTTTATAGCAATCTTTTCACATCAAAGGGTTAAGAGGATAACGGTTATGAATATAGTCCTTGATGTTTAAAGGATCTTTCAATTCCACCTGAGGACGGTGTAGGTCTGGAATAGTCTATTACCCATAATCAGATGAAACATGCAATTTATTTTGGGTGAAATTCTCCTCATCTGCATAATTGATCTTTATGTACAAGAACTATAAGTGAGGGAAATTCATATTGCCGACATGGGGTCAGGAAGCATCATATGCGACTTGGAAAAAAAATTTTATCACGCTAACAAACATCACATCAACAAACATGACTAATGCTGAGAAAAGGGAAGGGAAGGGATATAGAAAGGGGAATAGATAAGGGAACGGAAAAGGATAAGAGAAGGGGATGAGGAAGATAGACAAAGGAAGGAGAACGTAGAGGAGAAAAGGTTTTCCATCATGATTCTTGTGCACCCATCAACATCTAATATTCATCACTAGATGTCAGTGCATCTGCCTCTCAATATTAGCCATAGAGGAAGTGTAGATGTTCAAAAAATGTAGATACACATCTTTTATTCCATTTGCTCCTACAGAGAAACTTCTAAAAGAGATTTGCTTTTAAACCATTGTAACTTTAAAAAGCATATTAAGGTCTAAACACTCTAGGATGAGAGTTTGCAGGAACATTTACCTCCAAGTTTTCAAACAATAGAGAAGACTGACATTTTTCATACTGCCTCTTTTAGGCATTTAGGTATTTGAAGTTTGCATTGAAATGTTCAAGTTTGTGATACAGCTGTATAACTACAGAGAATTATACTGAAATTACATTCTGTTCTAGTAAGTGATATATACATAATTTCCACTTAGGAATATAACTGGAAAAACTCTGTTCCTTTTTTTTTTTTTTAAATAAAATATAGTTACATTTTAATTGTTTTATGGATTTTGACATTAAAAAAAATCTCACAAAATCCTAAATTCATCTAGAAGACTGAGTTTGTTTAAATACTTACTTTTCTGTTTCCTCCCACTAATATGTTAAGCTTGTTCTGTAGTATATATACTTACCTATGCTTCCTTATGTAGACAGTGCTGTTGTGCAGCAGATTATCCCTTTTTCAATCTGCTTTCCCTGAGACACGTACATCGTTCATGGCTCAGCTCTGGCAGTAGAGTGTCCCTTTTGGAGCAGCTAAAGCTAGCTTCTCTCTGACATGGGGCAGCTCCTGGGCTCTGCATAAATGAAGTACAATCTTTCACACTTATAGGTGTGCCACTATATATGAAAGTGAGCAATTCTAGTATGAAATCATAAAAGATTTGTGATTTCTCTTCGCTTTCTCAGAACTGAACAATAAGTGATGACTTCTGGAAACCTTATCTGAAAATAGGTATCGAGTCTTATCTGAAAGTAAGTTTATAAAAAAAAAGAAATAAAAGATCCCACAGGCATCTATATCCTGGATTTAAGGATAAATCATATGCTCATAATAGAGAGAAAAGTGACAATACCGGAACTCTACATTTTTGTACTCCAGCCAGCACAGAAAGCAAGAACATGTGGCCATATGGATTGTGTTAATGACTCCAAAGAAGCCTCTTTTTTGAACCACTTTCATAGTAAATATATGTGATTAATTTCCAAATCAGATATTTTAATTGCAAGGGAAAGAGCACGATGCTGAATGGTAATATCTGAATGAACATGCAAACTGCAAGATTTTGATGAATTTCTGATGTGTTTCAGCTGTGATGGCTTAAGCTAATCTAAGCACTGCTGTGGTCCTGACATGGTCAAACCTGAAAAAGAACATCCACTTCAATCATTTTTTTAAAGCTTTATTGTGGTTTCTTGTTGTTTTTTTTTTAGTTTGGTTCATTACAACAAACAAATATTGATTTTCTTACATGGCTTTCCACCATTTTTGCAGTACATATGTTCATTAAATGAATAGTAATTATCCTCAAATTTATTGTAACGCACATGCACATACACACATGGCAAACGATCAGTTTGTACCTTCCACTCTTCAAATATTTCAGTTTTTAGATCTGTTGAAATGTTATTAATAGTCCTCAAAGAATATTTTAAAAAATAACGTGTTTCAACAGAAAGGCTAAAAATCTTTCTGTTTGGATTTCAACAACCAGGTTTTTCCACTGGAATGGAGAAAGTGAGGAAACAATGTCATTAGCTCCTTTATGCAAAACATTGCTAGAAGTGCAGCTCTCTTCTTAGCTGGTGTTTATCATTTCTCCAAATATTTGCTGCATCTGGTTATAGAACAAGAAATAGACTCCTCTGAAGTGTAAGGATATTTCACATCTAGTTTATAAAAAAACTCTCATCTGCTTGGAGCTTCCACGATAGCCGAGTTCTCAACAAATTACCTCATTATGTTTGTGTTGAACATAAGTAAAACTGTATGACTACTTATGCAGCTGCATACGCCTATGCTATGACTACTTATACAAGCACTCTATGTTTCAAAAATGAGACCAGTTGTGTAGCAACAATGAACTCTAGTTAATGAATCTAGTATCTTTGACAGGAAAAAGAACAGGAGGAAGCAGAGTAAGGTCAATTTACTAGTAGACCACAGTCCCACTCTATTTAAAGAGGCTTTATTTTGCAGGCTTATGAGATGCCTTCCTGAGATTTTGTGGTGTCTTGGGCTGTGATGGTTAGAGAAATCATCTTGTAAAGTAATGGAGATAAGAAAGATATTTAAATAATGTTTCCCTTCTTTGTTTACCTTTGCAGAAAGCTGAGGGACCATACAGATGAGGGAAACATCCTGCTAGGTTTTCAAATTTCCAGAGTAAATTCAACAATATTGCTGTGAGAGTTATCACCAAGTATTCATGCTTGATTCTTTATCAAATTAGCTCTTTTATGAGTAAATACATCTCTCTCAGTTATACTCTCAGAAAATCAGCCTATGTCCTGAAAGTAACAAAACTGTGGGAAAGTGATCTAAATAGGCAAAGCAATTGATCTACTTTGCTACAAAATAATCTCAGTAAAATAAGTTGTTTCCAGTTTAGAAGAAACAGATATTAAATGCAGGCTCTACATTGCTTTTTTTCAGTCTTTCAAATCATGCATTCGAACTACAGAATCTCACATTACTTTGTCAAAATTTGAATTATCAATCTTACGTCCTGCAGTGGAAATTCGTAAAGCAGCTTTGAAGATAAAGAAATTCAATGAAAATAAAACTTTTTTTTGTTTTTGGTCGTACTACCTCTAGTTTTATTTTTTATTTTTTTTCAGTCCTGTCACATATAGTTCATGTCATAACTGAATAAAATTTGACACAAATCTGTAATAAATTATTTAATAGTAATAAGTTGGGTTTTTTTTTTCAAAATCATGCTGAGTACATAAGCCATACATAATTTGTTCACCGTGACAATACTGTCAAAGTTAGAACAGTTATATGTAAAATATCATATACGTATATATATATATAGAAAGATTCATATTGTTATCAACAGATAGGTATACTGATGTGTATATTTTGGTCGAAAAGAAAGAAATAAAGCCATAAATTTAATTCTTTTTGGTTTTGTTTTGGTTTTTTTTGTTTGGTTGGTTGGTTGGTCGGTTGGTTGGTTGGTTTTGTTTCTTGTTTTTTGTTTTGTTGTGTTTTGTTTTGTTTCTTTTAACAAAATCCTAATGTTTCATACACATATGCACAGATCTAGCTGGCAATAGCATAAGCTTGGATTTTCCTTTCAAATTCTGTATAGTGCTTTTAACTGAAATGTTTTGTTATGGAAGAGCATAGCCTCTTTATTCAAACTAAACATTTTTATAAGTTTGTTGCTATTATGAATAACTCCTGCAAATGTTTTTTAATGTTATGATATCATTTGATATTTGCTCAACTTCAGTGTAGCTTTTACAATTAGAATATTATATGAAAACCATATGAAGCCTTTTTTTTTTTTTTTTTTTTTTTTTTTTTTAATTCAACAGTCATCACGGCATGCACATGATACTGCCTCTATAGATAAAATAAATAATTTCATGCACAGTACTTTCATGACATGGGTCTTCTAACTTCATTGACTTTAAGACCCTAGGGATGCCCAGACACAATTGTCAATAGACCTCCTTGAAATAAAAACATCATTTTTCCTTCCACCCACTGCAAGGAAGACTGAAACTGCCACTGATAATTAATCCACTGAGAGAAATCAATATTGCAACTGGTTGGAGATGAAACAAACCATAGCAAAATAAACTTTTGCCATGATAGTGTAGCAGTTCTTCTGAGTATATTCTGCCTATGTGCAGACGTGGAACCTTAATAAATGACTGTAAAAAACTAGAAGTCAGTTGTACCAAAGAGTTGGATTTTGTGTCATAAAAGATACTTATTGTTCTTGCATGTACTTCTTCAAAACACAGTAAACAATTCTATATTTATAAAAAATGAAAATACTGTGAAAGAAAGAGAAAGGAGACAGACAGCAAATGGCTAATAGTGGGAACTGGTTATACGAAAAAAATATCACGGTTGTACAGCATTCAGCATACACCATTTCTGAAATTAGACCGCAGCACAAGAAGTTAGTTTTTGGCTATAAACTGAAGAGTAGGTCACCATTTTCAGGCTTATATTCATTTTAACTCCCAGGTGAAGGTTGAAATATTTACTGCAGGGATTTTAGGAATCGGTTAGAAAAATTAAAAATAGAAGAGTTTTAGTATAGATTCTTGACTAACTTCAAACCACTCAGGTAAAATTCCTGGGGGAAAAAAAAAAACAACAAAACAACACAATGAATTATAAGACACTATAGTTGGAAATTAAAATTATACAAAATTTTAAATGAAGTTTAGCAGAAACTAACAAGACAATCAGTGACAGAGTTCAACAATGCACAGTTGTCTCCCAGAAGCCCTCCCCTAGGAGCATTCCAATGGGCCTTCAGAAGTACACAGATTTTAGAGTCAAATGACTAACATTCCCTCATTTATTATCAGCACAGATCACATAATCACAGCATCACAGAAGCAGGTTCCCTACAGTACACTGCACAGGTAGGTGTCCAGGTGGGCTTTCAATTATATCTCCAGAGAAGGAGACTCCACAACCTCTTTGGGCAGCCTGTTCCTGTGCTCTGTTTCCCCTGAAGTTAAGAAGCTCTGCCTCATGTTCAAATGAACACACTGAAGACATCCACCTTCTTTTAGCAACAGAAAGAATCCTGTTTCCACACTAAAGAGGGTTCTAGAAGAATGAGTATATAGCCAAAAATGTCAGGCCAAAATAAGGCAGGACTGGCAAAAAAAAGATGAAGTGTTTTTGGTTTTTGTTTTCCAAGAAAGAGAAGATAGTACTGACTTGCATCCCAACAAAAAGCTGTGCTATGAGCTGTACTCAGACAGCATTAGAGGCCAGAAGAAGCTCCTACAAGCCATTGTTATTCTCTTACTTTGTACAAGAGTCTTTCCTTAGGGTACTCCTATATCCTTTTATCAGATTAGGAAGAGGTTATTTTTCTGCAGCTAGTATTAAGTCAGAAGAGTCCTTGTAATAAGCATTGCAACAGGCTGAAATGCAAAGCATCACTGGTGAAGCTTGCTCTGTTTTGTTGTTACTGAAGTTTTAGTTTAACATCAAAATCTCATTCCAGTATGGGCTAGAACTTTTCAGTGCTCTTTGTGCTTCTATTTGCAAGATTTTTACCTCTGAGGAGAACACAACTGAGCTTTTCAAACATGGAACAGTGAAATAATTCTTTTGCATATGGAAATTGCTACTGCTACTTACTAAGCTCACTAGAGTCCCACATCCAGTGGTTACTACGGAAGTTTCTTTTCCCCTAGTGGAAACAATCCCTATACAGAGCAATTATTCAATGGCTGACGGAACAACTGCCTTCAAGCTCCACACCTATGTTCAACTAAACACACACATAGACATACTTTCCAGTTTTGTTTTAAAATCTCAATACACTGAAGCAGGACATCTATATTAGGGTTCTACCAAAAGCTTTGTTAGCAATGGCATATGACAACAGCATACAAGTTGGATATGAGTTATTTATAATTAGATCTTTGAAACTGACAAGTTACATGAAAATAATATAATTTTGAAGACTAAGACCAACCTGAACAGTTAAATAACTACAAATAAAAAAATTAATAAGTAATTTATACACTACCTGATTGGCATGCAGTCAAGTATGCCATAGGATGCAACATATTAACAGGACTCCTCAAGAGGTTTTTTATGTAATAAGTAAAATTAGGAAAGGTTTATGCATTAAGAGCAACAATGCATGCTTCTCAAATAATACCTTTCTCCACCTGAAACCATTATTTCCATTTATAGCAGAATAGGTGTCATCGGCAGAACCAATGAGGCATAGGGATTTCCAGTGCAGAACAGCTCTGAAATGAATCATCTTCATTATTGCCTTAAAATAAATAATAATATCTGTTTTTTTAAGTAAGCTCACATTAAAAACAATGCCTATGCCACTAGTCTTAAAGTAGTTTCTGTAAGAAGAAAAAGATCAAGTACTTCAGAGAAGATACTTGGAGCAGCCATGAATATATGTATATACTTGTGTGTGTTGATAATCCTGTGCACTTGTGCCTGAGGGTCTCCAGATATTTAAAATTTGTTTTCACAATACCTACATAGGAACACTGAAATATAGAAAAGCAAGGAAGTCACATTTCCAGAAGGAAAAAGGGTGCAGAGTTGAGTTTTTAAATTCACATATCCCTTCTACCTTCTATTAAATGCAAATTTTTAATAATGGCAAAGAGATAGTTTATCTAGAGAGAAATATATAGCAATGCTTTCACCTTCTCTCTAGTCCTCTTGTGAGAAACCACTGTTTGAGGTTAGGATACACAAAAGCCCAAAGCCATGGCACACACGAAAGCAGTCTAACCTAAAATAATGAATGATCCCCCGACTCAAGCTAACATAGCTTGAGTCGGGGGATCATTCATTATTTTAGCTGCAATCCTTTTACTTTGGGAAGACTGGTGGTAAGGATATTAGCAATTTTACAACAAAAAGCTCTGTTTGTTATAAAACAGGCTTGTGATTTTCCTCCTCTAAGATAAGAGGTTGCTTTCAGTGGAGGGGGCATCCAAACGAAATTGTTTGGGATCTCCTCTAGGGAAGAGCATCGGCTCCCTGCTGACCAGAAGCTACTCTTCTGCTATTGATCCTTCTGCACAAGCTGCTGAATTGCTCTAGCCACCCCCTGTATTTCAAGCCTGTCAGCTATCCTGATTCCAGCTATACTTTCTGTGATAAATATTCATCATGTAGGTACTGAGCCTCATGACTTCTCAGTCTTACAAGCACAGTGTGGAAAGGTTTTGTCTGAAGCAGCAGACACTGCAGTCATTTTCAAATCCATTTGGCCATTTAAGGGTGATCACTTGTCTGCAGGGCTGGCCCTGAGGACAGGTAAACTAAGTGCTTGCCTGAGGAGCCGGATTTTGGGGGAAAGGGATGGATCACACAGACTGCTGCATGCTGAGCACTTTCACATCAGTGTTTCTGTCTGCTTAAATTAATCAACACTGACCACCCAGGAGAAGCTCAGGTTTCCAGGGATCGAGCCTCCATTAAAATACATTGAGCTCAGTACAGCCTGGGAAGTAGGAGCCTGGCTGGGCCTTGACGCACCAGGGATGTAGCTGTGAGCCATGATGGAGGCAGAGGCTGACAGGCAGTTAGTCGCTGGCAGACCAGGCAAGGGCTACAGTGAGACAGATGTGGGACAAGCGTGAAAGAGAGAGGCATCAAGTACCTAACCTACAGGGCAGGCCATACTTGTCTGACACAAACGCTCAGACAAAGGTGGGATCAGGCACAGCACTGGTGCTGAAAAGCTGCAGTGCAAAACCTGGGTGCTTCCCTGTGCGAGCAGTGCAGTTGCTTTGCCTGACTTGTTTCTGCCCTGACACTTGTCTGCTGACCCACCGCATACCCAGCCCCACGTGCTGGCCTGAGGAGCTTTGATAAGAAGGACTGATTTCAGAAATAGATGGCCTGTGCGGCTGATTTATTTCTGCTACAGCAGACTACCAGATCCTCTGAAGCAGTCTCAATTACCTTTATGTAAAGGCTGTTATTCTTCTCCTACAAGTAGTAGTCATGTTTGAGTGGCCCGATTTGTGCAGATTTGGCCTGCCTTGTCCACTTAAAAGATCATTAATCACCACTCCAGTTTATAAATCAAGGAGGCCAAGTTGCTGAGAGCAATTGAGAGTCTGAGGCTCCACAGAAGTACTTAGCCAATTCCCAGACCCAGGCTTAGCATTTCTTTCTACCTTCCTCTAGTAGTCAGACAATTCATCATCCTTCTCCCATTGAGGTAGAATGAGCCTGACAGAGGAATGCCTGAAAGCTAATCAATATGATCAAGTTGAGGGGGAGAGCACAACACAATTTTTTTATTTTTTTATTTTTTTTTAGTTTGTTTCTAAGTCTTCTAAGTATACCAAAACCATTCACTTTAAGATTTGGTAGCTTGTGTTTATATAAGACAAAAATGATAGACAAGAAAGCATGCCCCTAAGCCAAACACCAGACAAAAAGGAGCTGCAGCAACAGGAGGAAAAAAAAAAAAAAAGATACTACAGTCATCCTTTTGCAGTAGTTATCTGTGAAGAAGAATAAGAGTGTCAGGCAAGGAATAGGACTATTATGATCACGGATTATCAGTTATGGGTGCTACAGTCACACAAGATTGCTTTCTTCTACAGCAGTGTCAAGTGCAATTGGCAGACCAGAAGTCAGGAGGTCTGCTCCTGCTAAATAAACTTCAGCCTGTACTGTGCTTGCTTGAAGACTAATGAGGTTACGATAGAAAATGGATGTGCTCCATGAGAGTAAGGGAATTTGAACAAGAGGTTTATTCTCCTTTTCCATGATAAGTTGCTTTTACATATTCCAAGCACAGCCCTTTTTTTGAAGAGAGAGAAAACACAAACTGTTCATTGTATAGACGAAAGCATGAGTGACAACTGTAAGTGGAATAGACAGTTTCCATTACCCCCTCACACTTGCTGAAGAATAATTTGCAAAGGCTGGGTAAATTGTGTTTTAAGAAGTGTAATGACGTGTAATAACTTCCTGTCAGCATGTCAGTTGCAAGCAGAGAGAGTTTGATAATTTTGGGATAGGAGATGGAAAGAACTGAGAATAGGGGGAGGGAAGACAGAGAGAAGTGGGAATGAATTCTAGGATTGTTGGCTTCAGAAACCAATGCAAGCATAATTGTAAATAAAAAACAACAACAAACAGAACAGGTGGAGTGCTAGATAAAAGCAAGAGCTGTGCAGCAACCCACCCAGATACTAATTCCCATTTGCTTTTCCATTAATCTTGCATAAAGATTCCAGGTCACAGGTCCAGCTACAGGGAGTATTAAACAATTTAGTAGGATGGGATATGGTTCAGAAATCAGAAAATAGATGATCAGGAAAATTTCTTTTTCTTGTCCTGTGAAAGGCATCTGTATCACAGTGTGGGGATGGAATGTTTCTGCTCTCATGTCTCTCTGAGCAGGAAAAAAACAAAAGAACAAACAAAACACAACAAATAAACAAATAAATCTAAAAATAAACTTTCAAAAAAGTGTTAAGATGTAGTTGACTACATACTTATGTCTTTGGGAATGCACAGTGTGATAGAGATCTGTAAATGTCACAGCTTATAGATCAACCTAAGATGAATGAGACAGTTATTTTCACACACTGTTTCACTCCTGCTTCTCATTTTTATCTTAAAGAGAGTATTGTCTGAGTTTTATTATTTATTAATTTCATTATTTTATCATGCTGGCAAATCTGTCAGCAGGATAATATTTGCTTTAATATATGTAGGGCTGAGCCAAAATTTCACTCTCTATTTTACAGGCAAGAAGAATTAATCTACTGACTTCAGCAGATTTCTTACTAATTTACATTGTTGCAAAAGTAGAGAGAATTTGGCCCTTATTATTTAAATGTTAAATTCTGCCCTTCTCGATTGGCCAGAATATCCCCTCTTCAATATTTGTTATTCAGATCAATTTCTTAGTCTTAAAGAAAGGGGTTTTAATCATTTCTTCATATTTTGGAGGGAGAAAAAGTGTTTGAGACAGTCTTTTGGTTTTTTGTTTTGTTTTGTTTTGTTTTTAATATAGAAAGTAGGATAGTATTTAATACCAAAAAAAATGACATTATTTTCCTAAAAAATTCTTTTCTTAGTACTGTCTTTAATTGTATGTCTTGAACAACCTC
The DNA here is from genome assembly GCF_905368555.1 of Meleagris gallopavo. Classification (NCBI taxonomy): domain Eukaryota; kingdom Metazoa; phylum Chordata; class Aves; order Galliformes; family Phasianidae; genus Meleagris; species Meleagris gallopavo. The sequence goes on along the minus strand of NC_139406.1, from coordinate 32,237,015 downwards.
CATGGCAAACTGGAATTTAAGCATTTTAGAAGGTAGAGAATTTTTAGCCTTAAGTATGCATTAAGAAGTCCTCTGTACCTCAAACATTGAATGCACTGTTTAAAATAGAATATTTAGCTGTGGATATTCCAAAAGACAGGCAAGCCTTTTGTTTTAATGCATTGCATTTTGTAAAACAAATGTTAAAATGCTCTGGTTTGTGTTTTTGTTTGTTTGTTTTAATTTGTGTTATGTTTTGTTAGTTTGTTTTCAATAAAAAATTAACATGGGTTTTGCATGAATTTCTTTTCTTTTGAAATGTTTTTTAAGAACTGTATGGCAGTCATTTCTTGAGACTGAATATGAAACTGTAAACATAGCAACACAAGAAGGAGCCAGGAGTCTAATTTACTTCTAGAAACACCTTCACTGAAGTGATGCTGAATCACTGTAAACAGTTTTCATTTTGCCCCTTTTAAAATGATGTTGAAAAGCTGATGAGGATAAAGAAAGGAACCATGATACTCATCCAAGGGCTATAGAAATTGCCATGTGGTGAGAAGTTAAAGGAAACCAAACCATCTAGAAATCCAGGGAAGGAAACATGAAAGTTCAAGTTGACTTGATTTGTGTGATATAAATATCCTTACAGAGAAAAAACACTGTGTACTAATGTGCTTTCTCATCTAGAAAAGAAAGAAAGCATATGGTCATCAATAACGTAAAGCTGAGATAAATTCAAGTTAACAATAAGGCTTACACTTATACAGTGAAACTAACTAGCAAGTGAAGCCGTAGGTCCACCACTACTTAATATACTCAAAGCATTGACTGGATGTCTCCCTGGGAGATATGCTGTCATCAGATTCAAACTATTGGACTCTGGAGATAAAGCTATGTGATCTAATGGTTCTTTCTAGCCTTTAGTTCCTATATAAAATATGGTATAGATTAAAAATTCACTATATAGAATCAAACTTAACAAATAATGTTGAGAATTTCTTTTTTCTTGTTAGTTTATTGGCTGTTTTAAAATATCTACTGGGTATCACTACTTGATTCTGTTTTCTTTATGGGGCTGGGGTCAATTCAGAAGTATTTCATTTTACTTTTGAGAATAATTTAATAGGCAGCTATCACTGTAATAGTTACACATGCACTTGAAGAACTGAGGAGCAGTTCAGTAAATGAGCTGACAAAATATATGTTTCCTGATAGAATATCTTTTTAAGTTCTACTAAAAACAAATGACATGTTTTGTAGCTCATGTCCTTCCACAGAAGGACACAGAACTACATCTGTATCTGAAATTTTGTTTCAAATATGGATTAGAAAATTTCCAAACCGTATTTATAAAACTTAATTTTCCTTACTTGGCACTTGGTAAAAGTTAGTCCTTAAGAATCTGTTAATATTTCTACTAAGAAAAATCAATGGGATTTCCTTTAATCAATATAACAAACAACCCATATTAATTTTCTGAAGTCTTCAAATTTCTCTGCTGCTGTAATAAATAATCATGAAGTAACAAAATGCATGAAGTTGACAAAATGCATTGTACTGACTCTAAAAGAACCATCATTGACAAATAGGTCAATAGCATGCATTATTAAATATTCTTAAAGTGAAGCCACTAAGTACAACTGTGGTCTGCATCAAATAACTATTTTGATTTTAAAAAGAAATAGACAGGAAATAATCAAAATACAAATACAAATGACAAATATCCAAAGACATTATCAAGTTACTAGTAATTTCTGTCAGTCCTTAAGTTTCTTCCTTTGAATTTTGCCTTTATTATTGTTGTAGCTCTCATTAAGTTTATGAATATGATTAGAATGATCATGTGATAGGCATGCTCCAGATACAATGGAAGACACAGATTTTGTCTGAATGCTACTGTGTTTCATATAGATTTAATTTTTATAATATCTAAACAAAGAAGCTTTAAAACGTTTTCATTTAAGTTTAGTGGAAGTAATCACTGTTTACAAAAGATAGGTCACGTGGACTAGCCTTACAAATGTTTCCCATAAAGATCAATTTTGCCGCACATGGAAATAGGCAGCATGCATTTTTGACAGATAAGAGAAACCTTGCCTTTGTTAGGAAGTGAGCTAGGGCACGTGGTGTGCACTGGACTGTGAACTGCCCTAGTCTGACAGGAAACTGAAGGGATACCTGTCAGGATTTATACTGATACTTCTGCTTTCTGATGGTGGCTTCAGACATGACCATAGGCTAAGCCAGGATTCTTCCTGCCATGAAGAGGTTTTAAGCTCTGTTTCTTGCTACAAAAATTACCTTTTCCTGAAATGTAAGTCCATCACTTCTCCTTGGCGCCAGAAACAAGCTGTTTTTCTAACCTCTCCTCCACTCTTATTCCTCTCCAATACTCATGACGCTCCCACAGGATCAGGAGATTTATTCCCAGAGGATAAATCTCAAAGGTCAGGCATAAAGGAACACAGGGAGATCCATCTTAAGCCAAACAAAAATTTCCATGCAGTGCCATGACTTCTCCTGCATTTCTGCTCTTTCCTTTAGCCATCACCCCTTCAGACTAGAGCCCTTGATAGAAGCCTGCTCTCATAGACAAATCTGTTATATGAGAACCGCTTGTCATAAATAATATGCAGACCATTTTGGCCATATCAGTAAGTGGAGGCCAAGTTTTTACTTGCATTGCATTTCTCTTTAGTGTATGATAATAAAAATAGACCATTCTAGCAGTAGGATATGGGTAAGTAGCATATCTAGAAACAGGTTTTCCTCCCTAGAAGTACCTGTGACAGCAGAGCGAAGACCTTGACAGCATTCATCTTATTACTGTACCTTGCATCCTTGTTCAACCTCCTGAAAGAGCTGTACTCCAAAGCCAATATATGCAGTTGTGCTAGAAAGCCTAGATTAGACTCACTGCTGGGGTTGTCCACGTGCAAAGTGGGCTTTAACTTCCCCTGCTGTGCAGGTACATGCACTCTGCTGTTACTTGGGAACATCCACGAGTGCCAGCATGGTGTGGTAGTAAGATTGCTCTGACCATTGTAGCATACCTCTACTAATGTGCACCCAAGTTCACCTCTCAGAATGCAAATACAGGAATTGTTAGTCCCATTTGAGAGTGTCTCAGGCCAGTTCTGTGTGAGCTGCCCGCAGCTGAGCTACTTCTGTATTAAAGGCTCCATGTAAAGCCAGATTTTTATTCAGAACTGAAGAGACTATGCAAAAAGTACAGTGAAGAACTGAGCTGCAGGCACCTTGACTGTGTTGTCAATATGGAAATGGTTTCTAAATGCAGTGAAAATTATGAAAGCTTTATTATTCATGATGACACTGATTATCTGCCACTATACCTCACTGACATATTCAGCCACCATTTTCAGATGAGATATCCTACTTTGTCGACAGACAACCCTAGAGGTAGGAATTAATTATTAAATACAAGTTGATGATAATTACATGATAACTTTATTGACCAAAATCAGAAAGGAATATGTGATGTAGTCTAGATCTGCTCTGTAAAATGAATCCTTTGAGAAAAGAGACTCTGTTCAAAAAGGTAGTTCTTATATAAACCATCTTTAGAAACCCCTTTGTCAAAAATACCAGCATCATTCTCTCACAGCATAAAAAATAGGAGCACACATTTTAATCCAAATGTTTTCCTTGTCTGCATTAATTGAAATCTTTGATAAAACAGAACAGTAATTCAAATTCAGTATTGGTGATCACAATCGATCTCTGTCCCTGAGCAAATTTCTTTTAATATTATACATTCTTCTGCCTTATGTTATTCTTCCTTTCAGGAAGGATGCCCAACTTGAGAGGTTTCAACTGAGTGCTCTTAAATGAAGCTCTCCAAAATCAAGTAGACAAAATTTCCAAATTTTTTTCAAGCTTCTTCCACTAGAATACATTATTATTTCTTATGTTTGCAGCCAGTAATAATTTTAATGTGACTGCTAAGGTTTTTTATAATTTAGAAGATATATTATTTCATAAAGTACTACTTCAGCTCTTTCTGATCCTTCTTAGATATCACTGCATTAAGTGATTTTTCAACTCCACGTGGCAATTAAGAGAGAATTTGGGAAAAACTAATTAGGGTAATTCATAGTTTTGTGTTGTATCTCACAAACTGCTTTCACTTCTGGTTGGAAGTCTTTTACACATATACAGATCTATGCAAAGAGACGGGAGGTTTAGTTAAAAAAAAAAAAAAAAAAAAAAAAAACGTGGAAGAGTGTGTTTGCAGTAGCTGTATGAGAACTGATTAACCTTCACTCCAAAAATCCTAGTAAAATACCACCCTAGCATTTTAATAAAATTTGAATCCTCTCGTCATTCAAACATGTGAATTCTCCTGAAGAATGAACATAGAGACTAAAATTAGAATCACAGTCAGATATAGATGGTCTATGAAAGTAGATGTAAGTGACAATTAGAGGCACTGCTAAACAGTCCAATCTGGTATTTTCCCAGATCTTGGAATGTGTCTGCACTGTCAGTTTGGCTCAGTTCCTTCAGGAGCCCAATCATCCTCACTCTATAGTTCAGTCTGTTCCCAGCTTTCAGCTGAGCATGAGACAGACAACCATTTCCTTCTGTGAAGAAGATTGATAGGGTTGAAAGGACAATTTGTTTTGGGATCCAATCCTTACAAACGTATTTATGGTGCAGTGTCAGACATGATGACTTCTGATTAATACCATTTTAGGAATAGGTTCTGATCCAGTAGGAAATCAAATTTTCCACTACAAAGTCTTCAGGTTTACAGACTGGCTTCCCCTGTGCCCATTACAAATACAGAAGACATGGAGAGGGATTTAAGCATCTTACAATAAGGAAAATCTCATAAGACATCTTCCTTTCCCTGCTGTTTCACAGTCTACAGACAAAAGGTCCTCATGACCTGTGAGATGTCGTCAATGGAGTTCTCTGTATGATCATAAGCACTGCAGATCTCCTTAATCAAAACTGGCTATCCACCCAACTGTGCAATTCCAGGCTTGAGTGGGTACTGGTAACAGCAGAGAGACTCACATGTTACCCCCTCATCCCCAGGTTCTGGATCTGCTACTGGTTATCTCACAATACAATACAATATCTCACAATACAAAATGACCACACAAGATCATCTCTGTACTCTTCTCAACAAAAGGGAGATTATTTAAAGTTCTAGCTATTAACCCATCCCTGGCTAATGCCAATCACCTGTAATATTGGCTCATGTCTTTGGCAACAGCTATAACATATACATCTTGAACCACCAGCTATGCTGGGATGTGGATATTTATTCACATAATTGACCTTTTTATAGTACTGCTGCCATGAGTTTTAAGCATAAATAGCAATGACAAGGATAGAAGAAACAGCAACTGCTGCCAACATGTTTCTTCCCTGGTTTCCATATCTGAATCCTTTCTTTGTGATCATATGTTATATAGGAAGTAGAGATCTTATGCATTGCATGCTAGACAGATTTGTGGGTGAGTAAATGTACAGGGCTTGGGATCAGATAATAGAATTTGAAGATGTGACCAGTCCACCTCTAGGCAGCACCTGCCTTGAACAATGATGATGTGAAGAACATCAGAAGAGCTGGTCTAGAAGTCAAAAATTCCTCCCTGACATCAGAGAGTACTTCAGATATATCTTTGTCTTAATTTTGGATTTCTCTCACCCAAACACAGAGAGAAGAGCCTAAATATCTGAAAACAACAACAAAACAATGCATGCCTTAACACAAGAAACATGAGGAAGGTTGTGGGGGACATGGAGTACAAATAGTTTACTATTGTTCTAGCAGTAGACCATCCATACATTTCTCAAGGAAAGTAATGCTTACTACAGGTGTAATCACTATAACTGAATCATTATGTTGTCTGTTTCTGTTTTTGTTTTTTTTTACTGCTTTGTTCAATACTCTGCCCTTGAGAGTATATTTTTCCAAAGTCTGTTTCACTGAACAGTTTCACTAGACAATTCTGCTACTCTTTAAATACCAGATTGAAAACCAACCCAGATAACAGGTAGAAATCATATATAATGCCAAGAGAACAGAATTAGTGGAAGTTTTATGACAAAAACAGTATTTAGAAGAGAAACGATTAATCAATATTAATGATTGAAACCTCCTGTAATGATGAATAATTCAATATATAGTGAGTAGGAGCATCACTAGCCTGGATCACTATACACTTGGTTCAACTGAGAAAATCACTATGTAAATAGAAGGAGCACAGAAGCACTCCAAGGCTCCTGTAACAATGGGAAATTCTTTATTTAAATGATGGAATTAACATCAGCCTGAGGCTTTCCTGTGAATTTCTGATGTAAAGCTGGAATTTGCATATCTGTGAGTATGTATGATATAGTTTATCTTTATATAAATAAAGATCCACACAGCTCTCTGAATTTTTCCTATATGACTCTATAAGTAAGTGATAATGTACTGCCTATTTTGGATTTATTTATGTGTTAAGGAGCATTAACTGCCTAGCATGCCAGAGTGATTTAAATTAGCAGTGTGTAATGTGTGAGTAGAACACTGGAGCACAGTTGTGTGGAGAGCAGCCTTTGACCAGTCCAAACTGGAGGAGTTAGGCCCTTCCCTGACTTTCCCTATCCCTGTAATTGCCCACAAGTACCTAATGGAGTGAGGAAGAAAACAGATGCGGATGTTATATTGCATGTTTCCCTCTCTGAGGCCCTCAGTAAGGATGACTTGGTGAAAGTTCACCTGTATCTAGAGGCAATAGGAAAAGCCTTGAACCAACAAACAACTAATAACACTGTAATCTAAATTCTGCTTTAGTTGAGAAGAGCCATCACATCTGTGTAACCAGCTCTATCACTAACTGGGAATCCTCCAAATATATGGACTAGGTGTTGTCTTCTCCTGTTAAATCATCTGGCAAAGGGAGTAGGACAAGGCAAAAAAACTTTTCATGGTGCAGGCTATGTAATCATTGACCACACACTAACAATCTGCTTTGATCTTCTGGCTGGAGTGACAGTATTACACTAATAAGGATTTAATATTGAGCAGAAAGATAAAGATCTCCCAGTATGTGGGAAATACTCAGAATATCCTTAACAATGCTTCTTCTCTCACCTACTGATGTCCCCCTTGGTTATGTAGTACCTCAATATACTTTCCAAATCCTGCTTTGTTAACGGAAATCATTATACGAATGATGCACCAAAGATGATAAAATAATCTATCATTTCTTCCTGTAAATATGACTTTGCATTATATTAATTCAAGCAGATCTGGGATAATCGTGACATTTAATGTAGCAGCCCATAACTTACTTTGCCCATTTTGGAATACAGGTTTGATAGTTGTATAAATTATAATGTATTATAATTTATAATATATATAATATATATATAAAATCAGTTGATGATTATAGGTTATAGATTATAGACCCTATGGTCTATAAATTGCCACTAGTATAAGTGAAAACAACCCTAGAAACAACTGGCAAGAAGATAGATGATAATAACCCCTAGACTTGCACATATTTAGTAGTAAGTAAAAAGCAAAAGTGGTATTACATAGTAACTTCCTTGAAGAAGATAACTGAAAATTTAAAAAATTTGTTTTGTAACATATCATTAGAAAGGACTCTTCTAGATGGCACTAAAAACAATAAAGGCTACCAGAACCACATGCCATTTCCTCAAGAGCCTTAAGAGACTCAAATATTAAGTATCTGAACTATAACTGGTGTTACGTAAACTGTAACTTAAATTTGCTATTAGGAGAACAAAAGATGCAAAATATCCTTGCTTTCAAGAACATTGAAGAGAAATGCAAACAGGAAACACTAACAAATCATTAAAAACTGTAATGAAACCTAATGAAATACGTGGATAAATGATAAACTACAACAAAGTTGATGCAGCTTTTGTAAGAAAGCCATGCCTTAAAGTTTTGCTTGAAGATTTGAAAGTACAAACAAGTACATGTTAAGCTGGAACCAAATGACACAGTGTACTTGAGTTTCTAGGAGTCTCATCCAGTATTCCTTACCAATAGCTTCTAAGAAAACTAGACTGTTATGAAATAAAAAGGAAGAAACATACATGGAAATACAGAGGAAGAAAACAGAGACTGTGAAAGGAAGGCTACTAGGGTTGTGCTGTGAGAACCCACACTGGTATCTGTGTTCATCAGCATACTCATATACAATGATACAATGTTGAAATGGAGGAAAATACTATGGCAACAATTTGCTGAGACAGGAAGTTACAAAAGATAGTCAAAACTGCCTAAACATTATAGAAATCCTTGCAGCTAATGACTGATAATGTGATAAAATTGTATTAGAAACACAGTGACAACAAATAAAAGGGACACATGCACAAAAAATATTTTTGCCTACAGTTTTTTGGACTCTACATTATCTGCTGCCACTTGTAAAGAGAACTTGGGATCTCTAGAAATATCAGCTCAGTGTTTTGCAGCAGAAAACATAAGACAAAAATAATATGAATACATATTAAGGAAAAAATAGTAAAGCAAAGTAATATCATTACACTACCATCAATTTTTGTGAGTTCATGCCCTGAATACTCACATGGCTCTAGACATCTCATTAAGGAAACCAGCCTCACCTCCATACTTCCCAGAAAGGGAAAAGGAAAAAGAATCCAGAGTGAAAAAATGATAGAACCAACAGAATAATGCAAGGAAAGACAAACTAGACTAAGATTTTTGATTTGTAAAAGAAACAACTAAAGAAAATATAATGAAGGTAATCATTAATTCAGTTGTTCAATTACTGAGAGATTTTTTCAGATGTATAATTACTGAAGTTTTCACAGAAATTTCCACAGTATTGTATCTTTTTTACTGTGTGTCTGGGTAATTACTACACTTAAACTTCTTCCTAGATGACAGCAAAAAATACTTCAAGGTTGAATATTTATACCTTTACCTATTTATAAGATTTAGGGACTCATAGAAATTCTCATGATACTTTTATCTTTCTCCAAATACTTTTGCACACATTGCTGTGTGACATCAAGATAATCAATCTGAATCACTTGAATACTAAAGTTAATTGTGAAATATTTGGAAAATGTTAAAAACACATTCATGCAAGCGTGACCAAGGAAAACAAAGCAGGTTTGCAGTGACTGACTCAATTGTAGTCCCCTTCATTAGCACCACTGAAAAGTACAGATTTGCAGTATCTCACCCAGACCGCAGAGCTGTGAACATGGCACTAGAGCATGAAGATGCAGAAAGGAGACCCAGAACAAGCAACAAATGAAAAACAGACATTGAATGCTTAGTTTCAAGGCTTCATTCTTGACAAAGTGTCCGGGAGGTCAGCCAAAAGAACTGAAGGGAAAGAAGCACACAAAGCTGGAGGAGGTTTGTATTTGGTAAAGAGGAAATGTGTCGATACAAGGATTTGGAGGTGACCCTGAAGAAGCAGAAGTGTAAGTGAGTTTATTTTGATGTGACAGCATTTTTGTTAGATTTAAGGCAATACGGCAAATGTTGATAGAAGCTTTCTAATAAGCAATTTAAGAAATCCCAAGTGCATGAGTTGCGTAATGAAGGGCATCAAGGGGATTTAAAGATGTTAACAACTTAAAAAACAAGTGGCTTTCTATATAGGAAGTAGTTATGTGAAGGGAATATAGGAATATTTGAACACAGCAGTTTTAGTTTCCCAGGTTACAAAGTTTACTACCTATAGTAGTGAACACAGACAAGAGGAAAACAGAATAGAATAATGCCTAAGTCACCAAGGGAAAATCAAGACCCATAAACACACACGCACAAATAAAATATAACAAAAATAATTATCAAAAAATGAAAATTAAAAAAAAAGTGATTATAGTTAGAATGAATAAATTTTACAAAAGTAGCCAGAAATTAGTTTTACCAATGCTTGATCAAGAAGTCATCGTTACTATGAAGTTGTGAAAAGAGGAGGGCATGAAAGTTGAGGTGGTAGCTGCAATGTATACAGTGAAGAAAAAAGATGTAATAATGAAAACAATTACATTAACAACAACAAAGCACTAACAGGAATCTTTATAAAGTAGAGAGAGTTATAATTCCACGCTAGAGTAGAGAAATGGCCAGAAATCTAACTCATACAACACACAATGGGGTAAATATTTTTAACAAGTTTGAGATGGTGTCTGAAACCTTCCAAAAGATTTTATCCAAGGAACAATATTATTTGAAGTCATTCTTGTTTCACTATCTAATTTCATGCAAGGACTGGAAATGATGCAGTTGTGTAACACCCAATACACTTTTTTTCTTACAAGGGATAAAAAAAATGAAGAGATTTTTTTATCTGCCTGAAGTTTATGAAGCAGCTCTTTACAGTGCTTTCTGAGAGAGGTTTCCTGGGATAAATCAAAGCTGGTCACATGCTATGTGGCATTTCCACCCAGTCCTTGATTATCTAAGAGCCCAGCAAGTAATCAAGAGTATCTTTCCAGCTCAGCAGAAGCTATTTCCACTTAGCTCTCTTAGAGAAAGAGGCTCTACTTCAGCTGAGGTCTCTTGCTGTAGCTGGAAAAATTGATGGTTTTCTGTTTCCCCCCAGGGGCTATGTGTCTTGGGATTATCACCAACCTAGCACATTATTAGCTAAAAAAGTTTTTACTGCTTATGGAAGCCTGTTTTTATTCTTCCTCTTCCCTTGCAAAACACAGAATTTTATGTTATTGCTTACAGATTCAATAATCATTCTTTCCTACTGGTAATCTCTCCTCGTAATAAGATGCTACTGTAAAACAGCCAAGGCTGCAGCTTTCAATTCAGGAGGTGGAAGCTCTGCAGGAAGCTGGGAAGCATCTTAAGAAAAGTAACTTTTTGCTGGTAGAGTGATGCCATACTTCTGATGATTTTCCTATCTGTGCAGTACTACTTTACCACATCAGAGAGGGATCTCCACCAGCTTCACAAGGGGCTTCCCAGCCCCATTGCTGGAGGTGGAAGAAATGTACCACACGCTCACAGACAGCTTCTGCCCTTTGTCCTGAAGTTCTGCATGGCCAAACCAGTACAATTTGAAGTGTTTCTCATTTCTCTGCAGTCTTCTCTGTTACATTACAACCTGGATACCTGTGCATTTATCTCTTCTGGGGGCAAACTTTCTTACTCTATTCACTGCTGGAACTCAAAGAGGCATCCACTCCTAGATGGAAAACATCCAGGAGAATTAACTGCTGTATCTAGTGTTAAGCCTGAAAATACCTAACCACTAAAAACATGGAATAGCTGCAAAACATCCCAGAAACCTGCTCCTTTACTATTGTTTTCTAAAGCTCAGAAGTGCTAAGTCTCCAGCTATACTGCATTCCTTTTCCTAATTTTCCTCATATGTTGAGAAAGGGGTGAATTAGAAATATCAATTTGTATGTATATACCATAATAAACATAGTTATTGAAGTTTTGTGTAGAACAGTTTATCACTTCAAGAAGAAGCATTACAAGCACAAGAGCATACCTCCCATTATTTAATGAACAAATAAAGAAGAAAAAAAAAACAAAATCAAGTTCCCTATGAAATCTACTTAATATAAAGAGTGCCATCTGCTGGCACGATTGAAATGAGGCATTGTCATTGGCATAGAGTTTTAATAAAGTTTTGTTAAAAGCACATTTCAGCTCTAAACTGTTTCACACTCAGTTTTATTTATTCATGGTCTTGCTTTTACAGAGCAACAGTGCAGTCAAGCACAATGGTGTAGACAACTCCTGCGTGAACATGAGGGGGAAAAAGCAGTGTCTATCAACTCATATTTTTATTCAAGGTGTTTTTGGCTTTTTTCTTTCTTTTGGGATTTGTGTGTCTATTTTGCTTAAGGTTGCTTCATTCTGAAACAAATATTTTGGAGAATCTCTAAATTAGAACTAAAAGAGATAACTAATTACTTTTCAAAATACTGAGGGTGAGACTTTTAAAAGAACTTAATCTTCAGTGTATTTGTGAAAGTGTCAAGCAGCTTCTGAAATGCAGCTTTAGGGTCTCTGGTTTAGAAGTATATTACTGATAAGGAGAATAGGAATGGATGAAAGCAGGAAAATGTGTGTTACCTTTTCAATACTGTTCTGTTACAACCAATGTTAAAGTAACATTACCTTCTGCTAACACAATGACTATTTACTGAATAAGACTACTGGCTATTTATTTGGTTGTTATACGTATTAGCAATATTTGCTGATTTAGATTATATTGGAGATGTAGAAAAGTCTTAGACTGTTCTTCTTCACTGTTGGGACGATAGAAATGTTTATTAATCTAAACTGGTGTTCAATGTCTGATTTCCAGCATGTCCATCTGACAAAAGATACTTCATTCCCTTCCCCAAAGAAATTTCCATTCGCATGGCAATTCACATACAATTTCTCCTCTTACTTCTTTAATTGCCATTAATTGCCAGGTCATTTCCTGAATAGTTAAGCTCTTTCCATATCTCATTTTGGCTTTCTTAAAATATTTCACATCTGACTCTTTGTTTGACTTCTTCTGCTTTGTTGTGTGGTTCCTATGAATTGCTAAAGCAGTTTTCAGTTAGCATCTCACTGTCCGGATTAGACACTCCAGACACTCCTATTCTCAACTGTCTGCTTCACTATTATTCTCACAATATTTACTTCCTCTTTACCATCCGTTCACTAATCAGTTAGGTTAGCCAAAACCCACAAAGGTTATTTGCCAGGTACTTCAGCAGACAAATATCACCAACTTTCCACTAGTGCTTTCACCAGTCCTGATTATACTCATTATCTTCCCAAGCATTTGCCCTCTTGGTCTAGGAAGTTGAATAATTCCAACAAAGATCTTTGAATGTCTTTGCCCATCAGGCACAATACTCTTTGATACACTCAAGCAGGATTCTCATGAGGCCTCTTACAAGAACTCTTGCACTCATATGGCAGAAAAACAAAGGATTCTTTCCCATCCTCTTCAGACGATCTTCACCCTTTTGCACATCATTATGCTTGCACAGGCTTTACACCAGGCTGTTTTCTAGTCCATTCTGATGACCAGTCTCATAGTACTTCTTACAAAAATGATGGCCTTTCAGAGCAATCTGAGGCTGCCTTGCTTCCTTGCTGCTTTCTACTCACCAGTTCTCTCTTCTGTTCTTCAGCCTTTAGTCCCTGCTGTTACCGTTTACTTCATTGCTTCTTTCTTGCCACTCAGTTTTCTGTCTCTAGCTGTTGCATCTCACCATTCTTTCCATGGATCAAACTCCTTCCACAGCTTTCTCTTTCTTCACATACTGGTATCTTCGTCTGTCTTGTCCTCATCTTCATATACTTCTAGAGGTCTTCTTTTCATCTCAGAATCTGACAATCATACCAGCTGCAACTCCTGATATACACCTGCTCTTTCCTTTCGTCTCATCTGTCACTCTCAAAGACACTTCTATATTCTACCCACATTTCTAGCTTCATTTCAGGCTTTCACACCTTTTTTTTTTTTTTTTTTTTTTCCACGAGCATTATAAGATGGACCTTCATGCATATGTAAATGCTGTCAGAAACTCACTGAAGGATAACACACACCTTACAGATTCTGCATCCAGTCATAGTTTCTGCCACAATTTGGTCTTCTCCACTGGTTCTCAAGTTGTTATGGTCTTTTCTTCCTTACCCTAGCTTTAAAACCAAGCAAACCATCTGTATACCAGGGTTCTTTCCAAAATCCTTCTTTTAGTAAACTCCTATCATCCCCTAGTTGCTTTGATTCTGACACCTTTTTACCTACATTAGCCCATTACTTCATTGAAGGCTAACTATGATCAAAGGCCATGATCAAAGACTTCCTCTTTGTGCTTTTTAAACTAAGCCATATGGCTTTGCAACACAGCTTATCTAGTCTTGTTTGAACTGCTCGTGCACTTCCATGAACACCAGTCACTTCCAATCATAGTAAGAAATCTACATGGATTTTCTGATGCACTTATGCCAAAGCTCACATTACAGTTACCCCAGGCAGAGAGGCTGCCTGATGTTTTGGAAGTCTGAACTAGTATTTCAGGTCTCTGCACTCATTTAGCCATACATAGATGGCAGGCAATGAGTGTGCTTTGCTTTTGGAGTGTTGGTTTGTTTTCTTTTTTCAAAAGTAAAAGATCAAAGCAGAGTTCAAGAAAAAGTAATGGGTAATGCTGATGACAATTTGAGAATCAAATGCCCACAGTCTAAAACCTATCTAGTGCCATTACTGGTATTGATAACTACAAGAAAGGACTGAATGCAATATCATGCCCTTCTCAGCCAAGCCTGATTCTAGACTCCCCTGATGTGACCAATAATCTTCACAAAATACAGTTCACTATTGTATGAACATTACTGATTCTCCCTTTTTATTCTCAAAATAATGTGAACCAAAATCCAAATCTGAACTTAATTCTCCAGCAGTAGAAGATAAATAAAAATATCTTTTGTTTTACTTTAAAATGCCTATAAACACCATATTTGCAATACAAAAGCCCTTTCTGAAAAAGCAACCTGCATTTATAAAGCCAAACAAAACTGCAGTATATCATAAAAATTTATATAAAGATGATATCTTAAAAAAAAAACAAACAACAAAAAAAAAAGTGGGAAACAGAAGAGGAAATAAATCCTTTAGTGATCTCCAAGTGTTTTTTACATCTGAAATGAAGGTTTAAATCACTGATTTGGAAATTACAGCTAAGATGATTGCAGACCCTATGGTCTTTTCTTAATTTTGTTGTACAATATTATGATTATTTTTCAGAAGACCAAAATGCCAGATGTTATAATTCATTTCTCTTGGAGTTCCATTTTACAATAGTGCATGTATTGTCTTGTTAATCTTTAACATTTCAATCCTGAAAACATAATATTCAAAAAATATTAATGCACTGATGCAGCTTCCAGAACTCTAGTAACGTGCACACTAATATATTTTACTGTTAGCAAAAGCTTGGACGAAAGAATCAGAATAAAATGTTCATAAATGCTATGTATTAGACTGCCTGGTTTGTTATAAGGTAATAAACAGAAAAGCATGCATCTAGTCATTCGTGGTTGTTAAATAAGATTCTTTGTGACTTGGAAAAAAACTAGAACACAATGAAGAATTATCAGTGCATTCTCCACAGAAGTCATCTACATGTGTTTATTTAATAAACAGAAGATGGCTTTATTATACACATTTGATTTCCATATGCAATCGTCTCCTTATCTGTCACTTGTATCTAAGCAGGGTGCTTTATACAAATCTGGAAATGAAAAATTCAGAGCAGGACACAGGAAACTCATTTAATGTCGAGTGCAGTCAAAATCAAGATTTCTTTATTTGTAGTAACAACGCTGTTAAATCAGAAAATTACTCTCCTTTTCTGCATGTCCTTCTTCTTTTACAATTCAGTTGTTTGATCATAAATTGTCGAGTGCAATGACTTGTCTCCTCCACTTTCCACACTGGTCGAGACAGATTAAAAACTCCGGCATACCACCAACCAGTCTCAGCATACCATTAGCATATATATGAGATTTGAGACATTTTCTAATATTCTCCAGCAGAACTCATCTGTCAGCCAGGTGATGAATTATAAAAACTCTTAGCTTGTTTAGAAAAGAGGGGGAGAGTAAAAGAGAGAGAGAGAGAAGGGGAGACAGAAGAGGAAAACACGATCCCACCTTTCTTTTCCCTTTTACCCATCCACCTTTGCAGTTAGCCATATGAATAAACACTAGTCTCAAAAAAAACAGACATAATGTGAAAGACTTGAATACACAAGCAGCAGGATACAATTAGAAGCTGATGGATCAAAGCGGACAGAATTATGGAGTGGTCATTGATTTACATAATTTTTAAAAATATATATTTTTATTCACCTGCTTTTAATAGAGATTCGTAAGGTGCATTATCACACCTCCTTAATTATCATGAATTGTTAACCACGTAGAATCTTTATCTGGAATAATGTAAAACAACAGATTCATAGAATTGACAAAGGTGTTTTGGTGTGTTTTTCCTTGTAATCATCTATGATTTCAACAAGTTCTCATGCACATACAGAAAATTTCATAGATTAAGAAAATATATATTCCTTAATTGCACTTCTTTAGCCTGTGATTAGTCTTTTTTCCCTGACAAGAAAGTGGAAAATGAACAGCTATGCCTTCTGACTTAAATGAACAAAAATAAGTACATTATCAGCTGGAAATAACAAATACATTATGTCACCAATAACAGTTATATTCTCATATATATCAGCAGGTAATAAGAGATTACAAGTATATTTGAAAACTATGAAGTGTTTAATGAATGCTACAGAATAAAGAAAATTTTGTATTTATCATAAAAATTTACAGTATCATCAGCTTTCTATAACTTTTGGAGCATTTGATACTAATTAAATATGTCCCGTGGACTCTTGGAATTTAAGATGAAAAATTATTAAAAAGTACACGTAAGTTTTCCAAGGGAAAAAAGTCTCAACAAAGTTATTCATAAGTCTTAGGAAAATTTGGCCAATAGCCGCAGATTAAAAAGGGAGAAAGTAAAATTTTTTATTTAATGCCAACATTTTTAAAAATGTTAATTTCTGAATATGCCAAAAGTATTTGTTCCTATACTTTCAAATAAAAATTCTATTCAAATTTGTTTTCCAGTGAACATTTTTGTTTAAAAATTAGGAAAAGAAAACATTTAAAAGAAATGAAAGCAACTGAAAATGAAATAATTATTTTAGATGTGAATTGTACTAAAAATAGATGCATAAATCAAACTACGATCAATACACATAACAGTGCAAGTAAGACAAATGCTACTTAAAAATCTAGTTAAAAGTTTACTTAACAAATATTCAGGTAAAACAATGGATATACTAACTTGCTTTTTGACTATAGGGACCTGAGCATTATCCACAAAGCTAGTAGCAACTAAGACATAATTAATTTTCAGTATGGACTGTATATAGAAAAAGTGATCGATTTATTTTGATAGACAATTTTATAGAAGGATGAAATATAGTAATATTAAGCCAAGAAGCTTCTGAAAACATAAGACAGCAGTTAGTTCTGCTACTGAAATATTTGCTTTCATTTTTGTGATAACCAGACTAAATTCATATCTGTTTTGTTTTTCATTGAACAGATGTACACAATGCCATTATTAATACTTGCACTTAAAAAGATGAAGTGACTTAAAGAACAGATGTCTAACTAGTCCTTTCTTTACCTGATAGTCACCATCTGGTTGCAATACATCATGTTTGTTCAGGTATTTCATTCTGAAATTGATAATCTGCGGAGAAAAAAAAAAAAAGAAAAAAAAACTAGATCAGCTCAATACATTTCCTCCCTAACGCTCAATACATGCTTCAGTTTATTATCGAAGAAAAGCAAGAGGATGTTACTACACTACTAGACACAATAATAGTGTTCAGTATTTTGCAACTTACAAGCACACCCCTATACACAGGTAACACCCAAATAACAGCACAATGAGAAGTGTAATGCACAAAATTACTACATTGTCAGGTTTCACTGAGGTAATACGAAAGTAACAGTGACATCGACATCCAACTGTTGGTCTGTCAATTTACAAAGAATACATTCACTGAAAATACTAGCACAAAAGATATGACACTGGGATACGTCCTCCTGATCTCCATTTAGTTTTGGAGTTAAAACTAAGGCCCTTTTAGATTCTGAAAAATCTCCTGAACCACTAGTGTTTTAGGACCAGAAGAGATAACATTAAAAGTAAAAACAGATGTTCTTGCAAGACTGCAAAGCCAGCTCTGTAGATTTAAGTGATCCAGCTAAGTTGCAAGCTGAAACTTTCAGAGATTTGCCAGCAAAACTTAGCAGTAAAAATCTGGTTAATATTAAAAGCAGAGATGTTTTTTAACGTAATCCTAAGTGGATTTGTTGTATCTCTTTTCACAAGCAGCTTCAGTGGAGAAGTGGAATGAAAAAAAAAGCAATATGCCTTTACTGTCTTCACTAAAATGCAGTGGGGAAAAAATGTCTAAATTGAGTACTGATTTTTTAACACTAGATTATAATTTGAAATGGAATATTGACTATAGTGAAATCAAACTAGAAAATGGAATCTAAATTGCCTTTTTTAAACTCTAGCTCATCAGCTGATCAAAACTTACATTTATTTTTCGAGGAAGTTTGCAACAAGCTGTATATCAGGAGTTACAGCTGACAAGTTTCTTCTATTAAGACATCAAATAACAGTCATTACAAGAAGCAAACTGCATTTTCCTTCAAAAGGAATAGTATATACTTAGTAGCTTATCCTTTAACAAACAAGTTTAACTCAGAAAATGGTTAATTCTTCAATGATGTCTTGTAGCATTCCCAGCTCTACAATGCTCAGTAAAAAGGAGTTTTATTCCATGATATAATTTTAAGCAAGATTATTGGCTGAAGAATTATTTTCTCAAAGAAAAATTCTGGGAGGGAAAATATCATAGAATCAATTTTATTGGCACATTAACAAATGATATGCCTTCTTAACTGGGATAACTGCCAAGGGACAGATCCAGTTTTATGCAGGGTTTCAGTTCCTCTTAACAGCACCAGCAGATAAAGTGGCAAGCAGTTTATTTTGTGCTGCTTGAAGATTTCTCCTCATGTGGAATGATAGGATAAATGTCTGTCTTTAGGCATGCCATTATTGATCATTCTGGCATTAGTCTTACCAGTTGAATTCATCTTATTATAGGTTTTATGCATGTTGAAATGGTTTTAAGATTTTGTGTATTTACCTGTTTAAAATCACTTAAAAAGTCTCAATGTGATCAAGATTAATGCCATAATCAAGGTATTTATTAAATGAGAATATTTACATTTCAAATGTGTGTATAGCAATGCAAAGACAGCAATACCATACACTTCTATTTCAACCACAACCCTTTTATCCCATGAGACCATCACTGACAGACACAGTGATATTTCAACTGAGCTTTCCACTAAATCCCTGAATCCAAGAGGAGACTTTTTAACCACCCACATGAAACCCTCCAAAAAGTTTGGCTTTCCCCCACATCGCCACAATGTCCCTTCAGGTCACTGTGGAGAGCAATAAGTTCTCTTCCA
This sequence comes from Meleagris gallopavo, assembly GCF_905368555.1. NCBI lineage: Eukaryota > Metazoa > Chordata > Aves > Galliformes > Phasianidae > Meleagris > Meleagris gallopavo. Next base: position 32,217,937 of record NC_139406.1, on the reverse strand, counting down.
AGCCTCCTCTTTTCCAGACTGAAAAATCCCAGCTCCCTCAGCTGCTCCCCATAAGATGTGGCCTCACCAGGGCTGACTGGTGAGGGATAATCACTTCTCTGATCCTGCTGGCAACGCTATCTCTGATACAAGCCAGGATGCAATTCACTTTTCTGGCCACCTGCTTTCCTGGGCACACTGCTTGCTTGTGTTCTGCTGAGCATCAACAACTACCTCAAGGTCTGTTTCTTCCACAGTGCTGTCTCTCAGGCAGCTCAGAGCTGAATCAGGCTTACCAATATTGCAAAAAAAAAAAAAGAATTTTGCCTGCCATGGGAGCAGGTAAGGGCAGTGGAGCATCTGAGCCAATAATGGGTTGTTCATGTTTCCTCTCTCATTTGCACTTATGAAAGACATAACAGCAGTGCCTGAGTACGGATCCCTTCCTGAAGCAGCATTTCTCACACTCACTCTTAGCCTCCCTATAGGAGCAGTGACAGCAGCCAAACTAGCTACATCCATGTTCACAGAATCACAGAATCACAGAAACACCAAGGTAACACGAATGTGCAGTAGAGAATGACTGAGGTTAAGATCACATCGAAATGGAGGGTTAGCAACTTCAACTACATGTACTTTGTGGGTTATAAACTTCCCGAACTTACATGCAGATTAAGCGAGCAGTGTGAAACTTTAAAAAAAAAAATAATCCTGTTCTTGTTTGCTCCCTGCATGCATAAGACTGAAACTTTGTGAATCTACTTTAAAAAGTCAAAAATTTTGATGAGGCTGATGCACTTTATACATTCTATTTCACCCTAAACACTGCACATCATCTTTCACTGAAAGACACTGTTGCCAGCAGAAGCAGGGAAGTGCTCCTCCGTCTGTCCTTAGCAATGGTGAAACTGCACCCCAAGTACTTTGTTCAGTTTTGGGCCCCTCACTGCAAGAAAGACATTGAGGCCGTGGAGTGTGTCCAACAAAGCTGTGAGGGATCTGGAGCACAAGTCGTATGAGCACTAACTTAGGGGTCAGGGATTAAGTCTGAAGAAAAGGAGATTCAACTGATCTTATTGCTCTCTACAACTACCTGAAAGGACATTGCAGCGATGTGGGGATCGGCCTCTTCTCCACTGTAACTAGTGACAAGACTAGAAGGACTGGCTCAAGTTGCACAAGGAGTGATTCAGGTTGGAGATCAAGAAAAATTTCTTCTCCAAAAGAGTGGTGGAGTCACCATCCCTGGAGATATTCAAGAAATATTTAGATGTACTAAGGGACGTGGTTTAGTGGTGAAATATTAGTGGTAGGTGGACAGTTAGACTAGATGATCTTGGAGATTTTTTCCAACCATGGAGACTTTATGATTCTGTGATACAGGAGTATCAAGATTTCTGACAGGTGACTAGATTTAATGCTCAGCTGGTCTTAACAGTCAGGATTTTGCTATTTTTGCTACTGAAGCACACTTTCATGCTATAATAATTAAAAAAAAAAAAAAGACAAGGCTAACCATTAATATAACCATAACTGCTGGAGGGGGAGTGGTGCTCAATTAGATACATTAAAATACAATCATAAAAAGTGTCAGATGTATTAATATCCACAATAAAAAATAAATTTTTCATTAAAAGAAAAAACTTTTTGCTTACAGTATGTTTAGCCTCTTAAATTTATATCAACTACTTCAAGCTCTTTCAAAGTATACTAATAACTAGTCATGGAAAAGTAAAAAATATTAAAAACACTGTTTTGATTTCTGGATAGACCTTGAAATAGTCTCCAGGTAGGACACAACCTTCAGATTTAGAAATAGTGTGTCTGTTCTTCCCATGGAACAGAGCTTGGGGGAATCAAGAAATTGCAGGAGAACAAAAACATCAGGCTGAAATCAGTAAATCAAGATCTGGCCCCAGAGAGGAAGGGAGAAACTAAGTGAGATTGAAAACAAGGCAAAAATTCTTGGAATTGGGCAGAGACATATACAGTTTAAAGTACACTGACAGAGTAGAACAGAGGAGCAACTTGAAGAAAAGCTGACTTCTGTATTCCTTGCTTCTGTTAGAGTTTCTTGAGAATCAGGACCACCAAATCCTCTGATTTCTTTTTTTTTTTTTCTTTTTTCTTTCTTTATTTAAACTCATGTGCCTAATGAATTTTATTTTGTTTTGTTGGTGGTGGTGGAGTGGTTTTTCTTCGAAGTTATAGGAAAAGAATGTTTCACTATGAACTGAATAGTTATGGATGATGACTAAAAACAAAAGTCCAAGAAGTCTACATTGCTTATCTCCAATTTAATGACACATTAGAAATTGTACTTTCAAAGGCCAGTTCTGGATTTCCATTTTTAGATTCTTCCATTTGCTATCCTTCCTGGCATCTTTTCCTGTGAAGAAACATGACTGGAAAAGGGCTTAACTATGTAAGTTTAAATTATATATTTGGACAAGTTAAGTATGGAATTCTTACACAGCATTTTTACGGTAACTTAGGGTCAAAAATCAATTTGTGTTTGATCATGGTTGATACTCTAGAAAAAGATCTACTTCTATCTGACTCATAGAATTTGAGACATGCAAATTTTAGGTTAAAACTTGTCTTTTGAAATACAGAATGAATCTGAATTCTACCCAAATTGAGATGAAGGCCCAATGAATCTGACAATAACTGAAACTGCTCTCCAGTGTTATGTCCAAGAGAGCCTATATCTATATTTTTGGATGACAGAGCTTCCTAAATAGTGAAACAGTATTGAACAGTAGTGAACAGTAGTGAAACGCACGTGCCTTTTCTTAGCCAATATATATCTTAGTTTGCAATGGGACTGAGAGATGGTCAAAGGCATATGCAACTTTTTCTGTTCTCATATGCACAAAGATCTCCTAATACACTTGAACAGTGATTAATTCAAACTGGTCCAGTGCTCAAAAGCATGTCTTAGACATGGTAAAATACCATTCTTTTCCAGTAACAGACTGCTAGATATTCCCTCAACCTGCTGTAGTTGAAATCCATAGCATTCACTTTCCTGAAATAGGAAAGATAAGCTGGGCTGAGTAATTCAATATGCAACTTCAGCTCAAGCACCCAAATTATAGAGGCCTTAATATTCCATGTTCCATTCTTCCATATAGCCCAATATTTAACACCCTTCTCTCTTTGGTCTCTTACCCCTTCATCAGCTTGATGAGATGAAGTTTAGATGACTAATTTATATGTTTTTAGATACATTTGTCTAAGCCAGTAGTCTATATTTGCTTAGATGTTGTGTGTTTAACAGAGGTGGTCAAATTCTGACCACTATTCCTAACTACTGGAACAGCACATGAATGCTGGCAAACATCATGAAATCCTACAAAATATGAATTTAAAAAATTAAAAAATATACTTTATGGTTGGGAAAGTGGGAATTAGAATAACTCAGTGATTACATTAGTTGTTAGTTCTTCATTTCATTTCACTTGTATCCTTTTCAGATATCAGAACAAGGTTACCACATACTTGGAGTAATAATGTCATTCTGAATGGCAGAAATCTCTTTCTTGGTAGAAGAGGATGCAAAGCTAACATCTCTTTAAAGACTGTTAAGGCTTTGAAAAACATATGGACTATTTGCTCCCAGCAAATTTAAAAAAAAAAAAAAAAAAAAAAAAACGAGTAGAAGAAGAAATAAATTACATTAGTGAAACAAATGGTGATAAAATCCATTTAAGGAGTTTCATCTCTTTGGTCAACATCTGAAGTTAGCCACTTGACACGATTGTTCACCATCCAATATGGATGGAAGTTATAATTGAATAAAGTATTAAGATACTTATAAGCTTGAATTATATATGTAATTAATCATTAAAATCAATGAAATATTTCTGAGGATACGTTAGTGCTCTACTCTTTATATCTGCTTTCTAATATACCTAAGAATATAAAGTCAATTTAACTATATGTCATTGAAATCAAGTGTACTAGTTCTACTCTGGTAAAATTTAAAAGAATTGTGAGGGACAACCAATTTGGTGATATTTAAAAGTCCTGTTCTAGGTTGTCACAGACAGTCTCACAGGATCAAGGGTATCGCTCAAAGGAAGAATATATTTCTTTGTGCTGTGCAGCTATCAAATCAATATGTATCAATATATCTTTTCTCTGTGATAATAAATTAAGTAAAACCAAATTTCAGCTGGTAAGTGAAACAGTTGGAAGATTGTCACTAAACTATACGTGGTTACAATCTGACTCTCCCTCAAATGCAAAACTTTCTTATAAAAAAGGTTCAGTGACTATGGAAATGTATCTGCATTCTACCCTCTCCTAGCCCATTAAGGTGAATGATAGGCTTTAGATTACAGTGACTTGAAAAAAAAATTACTTTTTTAGTGTATAAAAAAAGACATTCAGAGAAAAGGGAAAAAAAAAAAAAAAAACACCTTTTCAGTAAAAATAGAAGACAACAGCAGCTTTGGAATGAGTGCTTGCCAATAGAAGGATTTCATGCTTTTGTTAATTAAAGGAACAAAGAAAAAACAGTGCAGTAGGCTGTATCCTACATAACAGCTTCTACTAATAAAAAGTAATAGACAATTTCCTGCATTCAATTCTTTTGAATACTATTATACAAGGTAATAGAGTTTTGGAAATGGAAGTCCTAGCAGCCTGTCAGAAAGAGCTTTCTTCCACTTTTTTTATTAAATGACTAAGTGCAGCAGTCTGTGTCCTATCTCTCCCTCTTGCATCTATTGGATTGTATTATTTTACATTTTGATTGAAATGATGTCACCAGCAGATAAAAGCCTGGCCCAGGCATTGTAATTGAATCAGCCTGAGTTGTTTATTCTAGTGATCTACAGTGATGCTTTCCTTGTCCTAACACAGAATACATAAAAGATCCCCTCTTGTTTAACATGCTACTGATTAGATCTATTTTTTTAAAAGAAGGAAGAATCAAACTGGGGGGTTGAAAGAATAAGAACTGGAGTTTGGGGGGGGAACTGAAAAAAATAGATGAGAAGAGACACCATCTGCAAAACTTTCCATGTGTGACCGAAAGTTTAAATAAATAAATTTCACATGGCATCGGTAACAGATGCAAACAGATTTGATTGACAACATCTAAATGATAGTTAATGAGAACATGTATGTTTTTTGAAAGTTTTTTTCGTGTTCATTTCCTAAATCCAAGGCTTATTCAGGTTTTCATTTAAAAATAAATCTTGTACTTGAAGAAGAAATATTTCAAATCATTTTTTACTGCCATTAAAAATATAAAGTGCTGGATAATTAAATTACTTACTGACCCTTCATTTTCACTTATAACAATAGATTTAATAGAATAGAACAAAAGAATATTCAAATTACACATGAAAAGCATAACCTGTATATGGCATTACTGGGAATCATATTTTACAGAACATATAATGACAGAGGCAAAAAAAGAAATATAATAAACTTTCACATGGCATGTTCTAAACAAAAATATATGCCTCCTTTAGTAATTATTTTTTTTAAGTATGTATTTTATTCAAAGTGCTATTTCTTATAAATCCACAGAGAAGCCTTGCTGAAATAAAGAGAAATAGTGCACTAGTTAATGTTATGTGCACATCCAAATGCAAAACTTCTTCAACAGTATTTGGGAAGCAGAAGGTGTTTTTGTTTGATGTTTTTCTGTATGTTTTTTAACATCTGGATCTTTTCTCAAAATAAAACAAAATTATATGAGGATTAGTAGGAGTACTAGTACCAACATGAAATTTGCTGATTGCCTTTTTACTTGAAACCTGTACTTTGCTTTTGCCTCGAATCTAAAGCTTATGTAGTTATTTGACTGAGAAGGGAACACAAGTCTAGTTTGACAAAATATTGAGTGCAAAAATAAATTATGTGAGAAAAAAAAAGAGAGTTATTTAACAAATTGCTATAATTGATACAATATTGTTGAGAAAACTATTAAATACAGTAATGAAAAAAATAGTTTGGGATCTTTTTGACCTAATTTATATTAAATGTATACAATACCTGCAGAAGAATATTTTCCACAAGTGAAACTTAATATTAGCAAACATATTTTTTTAGTACAATAGAAATATATCTACGATCTCTCAATATATACTTTATTTACTTTTATATCCTGATCATTTGCTGAAATGTATGAATAAAAATACATGTCCTTTATAATTTGCAGTCTGTTTAACTCTCCTAATAGCTCAATTACAAAAATCAGTCAGAATAATTGCTGATACCTAACAAATACACCTTCGAGACCTGCAGATTTCTGTAGTTCATGTATTGACCTGAAGGTATCATTATTCAAAATCATATGCAAAACATACTTTTTAATACTTCGAATCAGTGATGAACTCAGAGGTGGGAAGCTAGCACATATACTAACAATATTTACAGATTTGTCTGTCTGAAGTGTATTTTGATTAATATACTTTGAGTTAACACTTCAATATGCAATATTCAAATTAGAATGAGTTGGGTAATGCACATTTCTGTTATTTTATTTTCAGTACTTCTACTGCTATCCACTTTGAAAGTAATAATTTCAGGGGAAAAAAAATGAAGTAAAGAACAAATTGATTCAGATCTGTCATTAAGAATTATAAAGAAAACTCAGTGCTTTATCTGTAAACAATCATGCGTATTACAGTTGGCCACAGTTCTGTGGCCATGTAAAGATAGCCAGGCTTACCAAAGCACCAATCCATATTCAGTCCCCAGAGCTGCTTAAATGTAATTTGCATCATAGAGGTTATGCATTTGGTCTCTGGAAAAGGGAAGAAAAAAAGAAAAAGAAAAAAAAAAAAGGAGGCAATGTTGATTTAGCCTCTCTTCAATACCCTCCAGCAGCTGCCTCAGGGAATAGCACTCAGAGGAACAGCCCAATATGCCATGCTTTTTCTCACCACCACATTAGTTTCTTGTTAAAATGTAAGTGGTAAGTATAGGCAAATTGATTTCAACAAAGGAAAACCATTGTGAACATGAACTCCAATATCCAAGCCCCTTAAACATGAACAGAGATTTATTTATAATTCAAAGAAACCAAATGATTTTTTTTCATAGCAATTTTCATGATTTTGGAGTTTCTACTGTGAATTCCTATGATTCTTGGATGTCTGACATACATCCTAATACCTTCAATGGGATTCTTGATTTTAATGGATTTTAATTTGGCTCCAATGCTCCAATCAGCAAGGTATGAATAAAAAGAAAGAAAAGGCCACATCTCCATTTGGTATTTCTACACAGCCTTTCATGAGAGTATGCTCCTGTGAGATTTGCATCCATAAGTATGTTTGACACACCAAATTTGGACTTTAGTGATCTTGTCAAAAACAAACTAAGCTTTCAAATCTATTAAAGTATGCAAAAAGAAATTTAAGTTAGCAAAATAGAATGCCAACAAGTAAAAGCAATGATTGGAAAGCAGGCTGATGGAAATGGGTAACAATCACCAAATAGAAGCACAGGAAAACAAAGCATTTAAGCATGAAAGGGATGATGCATATATGTTTACTTGATTTAAATGACATTTTAGAAGATATTCAGGTGCCAGTACTAATGATGTTTAAATTGGAAAGGGCACTTTAGACTCTACAACTCGTCTTCCTCCAGTGTTTCAAGAAAGTTATGTAAATGACAAGAAGACAATATAATAGAAAAATTTGTTGGGCTTTTGTGGGTGGGAGTGACAAAACTGGGGCTCTAAAAAACAAAATTTTCAGATTAACTGATGTGCTTGAAAATCCTGAAAGTGTTTTAATTACTTTCTTAAACTAACCCATCCAGGAAACCAAAATGATACGGACATATTATGTATACTTCAGGTTTTTTCTTTCATTACAGCACCAGGCTTAAACACAAACATTAAAAAAGCAGCAAGACGTTAACATTTCAAGCATATTGTATCTAATCAAGGTATGGAAAACAGAAATAAATGGGATTTTGATGAGAAGAAATGGAAATTTCCTCATTCAGTGTTCAAATTTGTTGTATCCTACAACCAATAACTCAAAACTGAAATACAACTCTTTCCAGAGCAACTCAAATAAACACTAGATTTTCAAAAATATTGTGCCCCAGCATACTCCTCTGAAAGGCAATTCTTTAGAAAAAAAATATATAATTGAGGAAACTCTTGAACCATTCCGATTTTGAATACTCCAATCCAGAGAATTTAAATAACCAGCAAGATAGCTAAATACAGATTCTCATGCTTTTCCTCAGAACTGATGCTTCATCTATGTTTTGTCTTTTAAAAATAGTTAGTCCTAGAAACTATGCAGCTATATCAAAAAATCAAAACAAAATGACAACTACAACAAAAACAATCAAAAACAAAAACAAATGAAACTGTTCTACAATAAAGGAATGATAAAAAAAAATAAGTAAATATACAAATGTTTGCATCAGAATTTAGGGAGTTACTACAGATTAAAACAAATGTAAATATATGAATAATTCCTTCTCTATATACGTACATATATCCACCTACATGTACATGTACATCAAAAAAAGCATAGAGTGCAATTTCCTTCTATAATATTTACAAAATGAGCTGGGTATTTATTAATTGTGTAGTATAAAATCTGATTGTTTAATAAAATATATTACAACTGAGAGAAAAGATGTTTTTGTAGCATAATTTTTCATCCAAGGAAGTGTGAATATTAAAAAAAAGTTTACATGTCATCCTGTTCCATCTTTGCATGTACTTGCTCTTTATCTCTAAAGCAGCATACGTTCCATATGAGAGAGGGGGTTGCCATGGTATCTGCACTTTAAAAAATTGAATAGCAGATCTAAAAGAAGCATAAAATCGATTTAACAAGTTGTCATGTAAGTTACCCTGGCCTATAAGGATAAAGTCTATGCACCTTTTTCCATACAGAAATGTTTATTTTGAAGAAAAAAAAAAAGGAATTTTTAAGTCACAGACCTAAACATACTGCTTGTATGTATGAATGGTTTGTTTCCTAATCAACTTACTAAGATTTGGATGTGGACCTAAAAAAATACACATTTTTGAGCAATCTTTTTTATTATTATTTTCTTTAAAAAAAAAAAACTCTGAAAACTCTAAGTAGTGATCCTAATTCAAAAGATAAAACGCTCTCAAAACTAATCTTTACTTAAGAATTGATTGATTTATGAAGTTCTTACTCATCAGAAATGGATGAGGTTACAGGAGTCACCTTGAAAATGGTCTCCTTCTATTTTTGATTGTTCTGAAGAATTTACAGCTATAATCCAGAACTTCCTAGAGTCTCAAGCACAAAACAGGAGTTCACATTGTAAGTACCCAGTCTCCAGGGAAGGTCATAGCATTCTTGCAACTATAGAAATATAGTTTCACAGGCAAATTAAGAGAAACTGTGGCTTTCCTCCCCCCTTTTGTTTCTTCTTAGAAGAAGAAAGAGAAATATGGACGAAAGAGTAGGACAGGTGGAAGATAACAGTTTGTTCCAAAACTATGTCCTCTCAACTTCCCAGTAGGATAGGTTACCACAAACTCATAGAGTAAATCACAGACAGAATCATTACCTCTGCTGAAACATCCTCATTGGCTGAACATAGCCTTTGGGAAAAGGTCAATGTTACCTAGCAACTACTAAGAGCTAGTGCCTTTTTTATAAATTAACCCCTTCATATGAGGCTTCAATGGCAATCTTGCATTCTGAAATTCTTTTTTCTGTTTGGTGTGGAGCATACTAGGAATCAATGGGTTCATCTGTGAAAAGTTGCTCAATGAAATCAAGGTTGAGCCTGAGAATCCTTGCAATGATTTCATTTCATTGGAACATATAATTCTAACTATGCTCAAGCAGAGTTATGCTGATCTCTTGTAAAGTCATGCAAAAAACAAAGACTGTTTCACAGAGAATTTTCAGAATTTGTATGCTAAATTTGCATCTCTGTCACTTGGCCATAGTTAGGCCCAAGACATACAACAGAGACAAGGTGGATGTGCAAAGCAAAATCTTGTCACAGGGAAGCCACAAAACACTAGCCCCTCATCAAGGCAGGGGAATCAGTCTATCAGCTTCTCTTTGCTAATCTGAAGGTACATCTTATATTGAGGATGTCAACATGGCTGGATGTAAATAAAGGTATTTCTTTGACACAAGGATCCCAAACAATCAATGTTCACAGAATAACAGTGCTCAGGGGAAAGAGCACAGCCGTCAAGTAAGTGAAAAGTCTGTCCATGTTGGAGAATGCAAGCAAATACTGTGCTCAGAGCAAGAAGGGAACAACCTCTCTATCTTATATTTTATCACATGCAAGGACTCGGTCATGGCCCATTTTTTGGTCTAAGTTTGCTTTGGCTTAACAAACAATCTCTATTTTAACAAACTAGCAGCCTTAAATATAGACAATTCAGTTGCCAGTTTGAAGTCTTCCAGATATGTCTCTCTATGCCATGATACACTAGAAGGAACATCACAAAGCTCTAGGAGATCTAATATTTGGACCATAGGCATAAAAAAGCATAGATGCAATGATTTTTAGACATAGCCAATATTTGCATGAGTCCTCCGCTATTTTCAAAGAGATTAAGATGAGATAAAAATAGTTTGCTGAAGTTGAGTGAGAAGCTGAGTTAATATTTTTGCTTCTCACAATTCACTGAATAGCAAAGTGCTATTTAGTCATAGTTCTGTAAGACAAGTTTAAGTCTTGAATACTTTGTGTTGAAAATGAACAACAATTAACAACAACCATCTAGAAAATCACGATGTTTATGCAACATCTAAAATATTCTCTTGAATTCAAATCTGATGTTTTAACCCAGACCCTCGCAGGTCTCTGCCTGCAGTCTATAACTTAATTTATGGTGCATAAATACAGTCTTGTACAATTGTTCCCTAGACAGCAGTAAAATTCACTTGACTTTTAATCCTAGTTCTATCTAATTGAAAAAAATGTGGCCTAGCTGATTAAATAGAGTTAAGATCTTTACTAGAGATTTAACTCTACATCTCACAGTGTTTTGCACAAGTATATAAGTAAAAGAACATCTCCAAAAGAAAAGACAGTTACATCAATTTTATACAGCCATTTTGTACTCAATGCCTTTTCCCAGGAAAAGTCAGGTAAACAGCAGAGTCCATATCTATTCTGCAAGACTGCAAATAGCTGATTTGATGCATACTTGCCATCCAGTCAGCAAATGCTTTACTACAGACTAGTCATCAAGCATTCTGTTACTTGCCCCCCCAAACTGGTGTGTCGAGCAGATGAAGGCATATGCAGACAAGGAAGGTTAAAATTTGGAAAGAAATAAAAGCACAGGACTAATCTTTAGGAAGCCACATTCTACCGGAGTTACTGTTCATTGAAAACACTGATAGTATTATATCTGTTGTATTTTTTTTTAATGAAATCTAGAAACATTACAAAAAAGCATAACTTAAGAGTATATATAAGAACAACAACAAAAAAAAAACCCCAAAACCAATCAATCAAACAAAATAGAGTACAGCAAACTTGATGAATTCTGTAAAAGATGTCAATCCTGACTTATATGGCATGAGAGGAACACAATACTTCAGGAGAAGAAATGCCTTTGATTTGAATGAGATTTCATATTTTACTGTCCATATCATCCCTAGCCTAATCTTTTGCTTGTACTTTTGCTTACTTTGTATCTAGCTGTCTATAAAATGCTAATCTTTCCAACTAATTATTTTGCATCCAATAAAGCATTAAGTATTACAAACTACTTCATCCAACATACATTACAAAGAATACTTCTGTCAGCAAATGATTGTCCATTTGACTACTGCATTACATACCTCTTCAAGTCCCTTAGTCATTGCTGTTTCTTAATAACTAATTAATTTTAGGTCATCTGCATTCCTCATCATCATCCTCCTTCTTTTTCAGAGAGAAAATGTATGGAGTACCAGAGGAACCACCATAACTAATATCAGGATTTTCTTCTTAAGAGGTTTGATAAATTGTCTAAATATATATGTGCTTTGAGTTACAGGGCTCATTAAAAAAATAATCCTTTTTTAAGGCTGAAAACCATAGTTAGATCAGGATTCATATCTGTCAAGTTGACTTTTTTTTAAATCACAAGATTAGGAATTTAATATATTATACATGATGGACTCCAAACCTTCTCCAGAGACACTCTGGGTTTGATTCTTGAAGGAGGTAAGGGCAGAATTTATTTCAACTAATGTTTTAGGCTTACAGGGTAGTCATCGGTACCTGAAATGCTACTTCTGAAATGTTACTTTTGTTGGCAGTGGACAAAAATACACTTCTGAGATACAACTCACCTTATCCAAAGGTAGATGTCTCAGGCAGGGTATCTGAACTTGGACGGCAGTCCAGGTGAGCTCACTGGCACTAGGTGACCCATCTAGGTAAAGACAGACAAATCTGAGTTTAGTTGAACAAATCACATCCCAAAGGCTCAGAAGCTGTACTTACATGTTCACTCCCTTGATATTATCCATAATTGCTTTTATCTTGAGACAAAAGCTCAATTCTACATTATATTTAAATCTAGCAGGAATCAAATACGAGGTAAGCATTTCTACGCATCACATACTAGTCAGGTTCAGGTTTGATCAGTCTCCAGAAATAGCAGGTCAAGAGTAAGTGAAACTTATCGGCTGAAGCACAGTGCAAGTCCTAATCCTGCTGCTTTTTCAAAAGGAACAGTGAAAGTATTTCCAGCAGATAACATTCAGTTATCATTTTGAAAATGTTTATCTTAGATAAAGAGTACATATATACAGACATGTATTTTATTATAAATACACAAACATGTATATATTCATACACGTACATACATGCATATACTCTAAGAACGAAGTTAACAAATCTTAGTAACTTTGCAAGTGTTTGATTTGGAAAAATATCCTCTGATCTTCAGTTGAAATCTCTCCGTGACATATTTTATGATAATTTCACTAACTTTAACAAATCCTTAACTTCTCTCCTAAAATAGAGGAACAGAGGCAAAGAGAAAGATTGATCATAGTTTTTGTCTTGGCTCGACCTGGAATCTTTGAGGAAATTTATTTTTATATATCATATTTGCTACCAGCTTGCTATATGTGATGCCTTTTGCCCTGTCCACTCACTTCTCTGCGTGTTGCATTGTGCTACTGTTTATTTTTTCATAGTTTTGGATGAAATATGATTAAATTTCTTCATAAAGGCTAGTATGATGCTGTGTTTTCTATTTTTGATTAAAATAACAGTAATAACACAACAACATTTTTAGTTTGTACAGAGCAGTGTTTACACAGAGCCAAGGATTTTTCTAATTCTCAAATTCTCATGCTGCTCCGCCAGCAAGGAACTGAAGGTGCACAAGAAGTTGGGAGGAAGCACAGACAGAATACCTGACTAAGACTGACCAAAGAGACTTATCATACTGTACAGAGTCATGCTGAACAATAAAAACTGGGAGAAAAAAGGAGGAAGGGGGAAATGTTCAAAGTGATGATGTTTGTCAGCTCAAGGAACCATTATGTGTGATGAGTGTGATGAGCCCTGTTCTTGGAACATCTGCCTGCTGATGGGAAGCACTGAATGAATTCATTGTTTTGCTTTGCTTGTGCACACAGCCTTTGCTTTACCTAGTGAAATGTTTTTATCCCAACTCATGAGATTCACACTTTTACCTTCCTGATTCTCGCCCTTATCCCACCTGGGGAGCATAAGCAAGTGGCTGTGTGGTGCTGAGCCACTTCTGGGGTCAAATCTCCCATCTCAGTGTTGTGACTTTCCCCCTACTCTGCATTATTCCCTTAGGCAAGCTAGACAAACAGAAATAACAAGAAAACTTGAGAACAGAAAGAACAATTAAAATATATATGTACGGAAGTGATTCCTCTAAACTATTTCTTGAGAAAAATGCTGTAATCAGCATTTTGTGCAGAGGTATAACGTCTTATAAATGTCTCTTACACTGGAAAGGAACAAAAGATTACTGAGCTGCTAAAATACTATTGTGAACATTGTGAACCTGCTGTTTTGTTCTGAGGGCTTACATCCTAATTATAGCATTTTTCTTTTTTCTTTCTCTAAGAGCCTTTTTTTATCGCAGTACAGCCTGGACATAAACATTTCCTTGGATCCTATGTGTAAATAATGAAAACATAAAAACTATTGATTTTTCCCCTATCAAGCAGGTTAATAGTTTAATTGTATACGGTTATTCTTACATTAAAAGCTGCATACCTGGCAAGCTTTATCGGGTAACAGGGACTTTTAAATGTGCCAATGTTTCTACAGAAGTAGCGCAGGTCAATTGCAAAAGGGATAACCATAATGATTAAATCATTAAAATTTTGTCTATGCTTCACAGAGCATAGAGAAAATTAACTTCCCACCAACCTCATTTTTCTGCTGAACATGAAATAATGATTTTCTGCCAGTATAATTACAAAGCTAACATCTGATAGAGTCAGCATCCAGGGGGGATTATCACATGCATGAGTATTAGACCTCATTACCAGCTTGACTGCAAAATTATTACATCTTGTAATTGGATGGTGAGATTTATATACAGATTGGCTGGGTTCTCTGTAAGATTGTAATTACAAGCTTCGTTGGTTCGCTACTTATCACACGGTGCAGGAGGAGGCAAAAACAAGCAGAGGAAAGACCATTTCATTAAGCCATAACCCTATCAAGGGAGGAGCACTGTAACATCCCTGTATTTATTAGGCCAAACAGAGCTGTTTGCAGAAGGGGAGGCCATTTATTACCGGCTGACAAATGGGATTTCATTTATTTAACCTCGGTGATCTATTTCAGTAAAATGTACAAACGAGCCATCCATTTTATGATTCCGGAGTCAACGCCTCAATTATCTAAAGGCTAACTGACTGTTAAAGCACCCATCTGCTAGGATGAATTCATTGATTTAATTTGCTTCATGTTACTGAATGATTCTTCCTATCCAGGGAGGGAAGGGAAGGGGGGGCTGCTGGTTTAGGAGAATGCATCAGAGTGATTCAGCACACTGGTGTCTGTCTGCATGCGTGCGCAAGCGTTCGTGTTTTTTTTAATCCTTGAACACAATAGAAGAAGGCGATCAATAGCAGCTTAAATTTTATGAGACAAGGAGTTAAGTTGTTCAGCCCGAGCCAAAACACCTTTGTTCTACCATAACAAGTAATCTCTGTGGCGGAATTAATATTGACAAGCTGGCTTCTTTGTAGCTAATTTTGTGGGTGCCTGAGCCAATCAGAAGCCTTGCAGTAATAGAGTTGTTATTAGAGTTCATTATAAAAGCTGTGGATCAATGGCTACACTGGGAGGGAGAGGACATGCTGCAGTAGAATGCATATGTATGCTCAAGGAAATGAAATCCTTTTAATGTCCTTGTAATAATTTATTCTATAGTTCTCTTTGACTTGAAGAAAAAAATCTTTCAAAAAAACGAAATTAAAAACATTCCCTTGTGAGGCTTTTAATTTTATCACAACACTGAAACCAATAGCAAGAAAAGCAGAATTTCAGGGGTGGGGAAACTCAGGGGGACCTCGTTACCCAGCTCTGAGATTTATCACAACTGGATTTCATTTGGAAAATGCCACCACTCCCATCCTTTCCAAAACATGGGGGCTGGTTTGCTAAAAGCTTAAGCTATGGTGAATGTAGCTTTGATGTCTTTTAAGCCACCCCTTTTCTCTTGCCTCCCTAAACTGTCTTTCTCATTAAATCTGATTTTTAGTTTTTCTTTGACAGGGTGTCATTTTGTAGAAAACATCTTTACATTCAAGGAGAAGAAGTCACAAATAGCATGCTAAAGATTTTCTCCTGTTTCTAGGGAGGAATGACCTGTATACTGTAAGTGAGTTAGCACTTTCAGCAAGCTGACAAGGAGTTCACAGAACACAGCTCTTTGTAAAAGGTTGCCTCTTTCAGCTGTAAAAGGGCCCTCCTTGATGTAAGTGTTCCCAGAGTAATAATCCATTTCTCTTGTGGCAGACTCCAGCTCACGCTATAATCTTTTCCACAAGCTCCGAATCAGTACAAGAAAGCTGTTTACTGGACAATTTTCCCTGCATCTCAATGTCAAATGATACTGCATTAAAATGTGAGAACATCACACTCTAAGAAAGGCAGGAGGATCAAAGAGAACCCTCACAGTGAGTGAGTTGAGACAAATTAGCATGTTTTGGTCATGGTTTCCTAGATATAATAATATGGTATTTCAGGGCCATAAGTTGGTTGTTTGTCTTGCTTCCTCCCCTTTATTTTACTATTTAAAAAATGATAATAATTTATTTTTCCATCTTCCCTTGTTCATCTCTGCCCAAAAAAATTGAATCACTTTCAATTGATGCAATTAATGGACATCATTAAGTCAATATAAGAGACTGTTCTGAAAAAAATAAAACCATCAAATATGAGCACTGTTCTAATTTTTTGTCAATTATCACATTTTTCCAAAGATTGACTAAAATAATCATTTCTGTTTTCTCATTCTGTCATAATACTTAGATTCTTCTTATTTAATACAGTAACAAGAATTATTCTGGTGCAGAAAAGCTGGAAATAAAAAATTAAAAATTGCCATCACTTTTTCATACACTTTTTCTTCCATTGTTCCCCTTCAGATGAAAGATAGTAGCTGTATAATATCTGAAGCCAGAATATCTGAAGCCAGGAGTAGAAAGTGAGGAAAAAAGTATAAATGCAGAAAATGTAGGAACCCAAAAAATTAGAATAATTTTGTATCAGGAAGTTCTGAATTCAACAATTTATTTATTTCTTTGACATAATAAGCATGAATTTCAGAATTTTGATTAAATATCTCTTTTTTTTTTTTAATGTATATATAAAAGACTGAAAGGAGAATTGTAGAATATTCAAATAAATATTTTTTTCCAGACACCCCTTCCTCATTTCCTTTCATAATGATTTATTACTAATACTGAAAGAATTTCAACAGAAAATTATGTTTTTTATGTCTCCTTATACTGTTCTCTGACATTCATGTTCCTCCCAGTATTTTCCAGGATGTACTGAGGTATGAGGTATGATTATGTCATTATTCTTAGGGATTTGTTATTTGTCCATTAGGGAAAACCTGTAATGAACAGGAAAAAAATGGTCAGTGAAAAATGCTGTCAAAATGAGGTCAAAATGGTTTTCCCTACAATGAAATTTACCATCAAAATGATCAAGATCCTGCAAAATTGATGAAAGCAAATAGAAAAATACTTCTTTGCCCACGTAAAGGAAAATAAGATCACAGTTGGGTTGATGATACATAGATTAAGTGCAACCTAAATATATCTCTAAAATTAAATGAATACTACCATCCTTATTGAAAATGGAGATTAAATGCTTACCCAAAATGTTAGGACAAGATAGCTACTGGGAATTGGCACAGCTCGGTGGAAACATAACTGAGCAGCTCCAGCAATACGCATCAGAACCAGTGTTTCTCTGAATCAGATTTGACCAGACAATCTGATCTGAATCTGATAATAAAGATCATGATACGGACTTTTGGAATTACCAATTTAAACTGATGTTTAAATAACTATACAACCTAAAGCCTGTAGGTAAGGATTTGGACTTGGTAACATAGGAAGGATTCTCTAGTCTCAAATGTCTGTATTTTCTTAAGAAATGTTAGCTTTTCTCATCTGCAGCAACAATGAGGAATATCTCACCAAATTATTTCTTATTCAATATATATTATTTCTAGCAAACCACCCTGCAGTTTTTTTCAGGATTCTACCATGAGATTTGAAATATGGAAGACCTAAAGGGCAATTACAAATTTAACATTATGGTTTCTTCCATGTTTCTGCCCTTATCAGCTTATCTATTGGGCCCCTAGCCAGACTTTTTCTTACTGTTTGCTTGAAGTTCTTCAAGACACTAAATTCCTTCTTGCAACACGTTTTGGCCTATTCTATGCCATTGCGATACAAACACTGAAATAATAACAGATCTTCAGTTTTACATTTCCTAGTACCAGATTTCACTTCTTTGAACTGCTATTAGTCACTTCATTTACTTCTACTTCCAGTTTTAAAGTTCTGAAATCATTGTTTCTTTTTGTAAGTACTGAAGCATGCAAGATGACCTTTGATCATTGACTTTTAAAGTTGTCTCTAGACCTCATCACAATCCATTATCAATTCCAATACCTTCAGCACTAAGATTGGTTTCAAATTTCCTTTGATTTTATGGAAAACGTAGTGACATTGCAGATGTGATTCTCCATCATAGTACTTCATTTCACTGACATTACTCCAAGAATTTCACTGAGCCATTCCAGATCTACAGTATCATGGAATCATAAAATGGCCTGGGTTGAAAAGGACCTCAAAGATCATCTAGTTTCAAACCCCCTGCTATGTGCAGGGTCACCAACCACCAGACCAGGCTGCCCAAAGCCACATCCAGCCTGGCCTTGAATGCCTCCAGGAATGGGGCATCCACCACCTCTTTGGGCAACCTGTTCCAGTGCATCACCACGCTCTGTGTGAAAAATTTCCTCCTAATATCTAACCTAAACCTCCCCTGTCTCAGTTTAAAACCATTCCCCTTGTCCTACCACTATCCACCCTTGTAAACAGCTGTTGTCCCTCCTGTTTATATGCTCCCTTCAAGTATTGGAAGGCTGCAATGAGGTCTTCCCAGAGTCCTCTTTTCTCTAAGCTAAACAAGTCCAGTTCCCTCAACCTTTCTTCATAGGAGAGGTGCTCCAGCCCTCTGATCATCTTAGTGGTCCTCCTCTGGAGTCATTCCAAGAGCTCTGCATCTTTCTTGTACTTTGGGCTCCAGGCCTGGACACAGTGCTCCAGATGGGGCCTCACAAGAGCCAAGTAGAGACGGACAATCACCTCCCTCTCCCTGCCGGCCAGACCTCTTTTAATGCAGCCCAAGGTATAGCTGACCTTCTGGGCTGCAAGTACGCACTGCTGGCTCATGTCCAGCTTCTTGTCTACCAGGACCCTCAAGTCTTTCTGTACAGGGCTGCTCTCAAGGTGTTCTTCGCCCAGTCTGTATAAATACCAGGGATTATCCCAGCCCAAATGCGACACCTTGCACTTGGTCTTGTTGAACCTCATTAGGTTCACATGGGCCCACTTGTAATAGAAAAAAACCCAGAACACTGTGTTAAACTGCCCACTCCAAGAAGAGGAGCATCCTTTGTTATACATTTATCTGTAATGGAGATAAAATAGATTGGACAGTTTTATCTGACAGTGAAGAAAAAAAAAACTATTCATAAGGATAAAATTTTTTCAACCCTATTGTTTACAATTAGCACATTCAATAAGCCATTAAATATAGCTGAATGTTATATACACAGCTAGAGTAAAAAGTATCTACTTTCAAAATTTTACAGCTACTTGTCCTTTGGCCTTATAACCCGTAATATGCCTGAGGCAAGAATATATTGCAGTATATGTACATGCCTTAGAGTATGCTATTCTTCAGTAAAATGTGTGTGGTAATGAGATAACACTGTGCCTCTAGTAGTTTACCATATCCTGAAGGTCTACAGTTATCTCATTACAAAGTTCAGTCATGTCTTATTGACTAATTCAGTTATTTTTTTATTTACAAATTTGCAGTATGACTCAACTGCCTATAGAAAAAAAAAAAAAAGAAAGAAAAAAAAAACAGAAGAGATATTCAGTGCCAGTGGGTTGGTGTCAAAAATGCTAGTGTCAACCTTTCCACATTTTTCACGGGAATAGGATATACACCAACATATATTTGAAAGCATTATTTTTGTCTTTCAAAACCTTAAATCCTATCTAATCTACATGTATTAAGAACTGCAATATTTTACAAATTAAATATGTCCACAACTCAGAAATTTGTCAGAAGAAAAAAAGTAGCCATGGTAGACTGTAATTAAAATTAACCCATAATTCAGGAACCTTCTGCTTTTGCCAACATCTACACTTGTGTACATCTATATATATATATATAAATATTTATATATATAATGTTTTCTCCAAATAACAGGGATCTGAAGAGACATTTCCCACTATTTCTCCATTTATTTTCTGTGTACTGCCCCTGACAACTGTGGCCATAAAGAAACCACTGGTCTTCATGACTAGTCAAGAACATTTTGGACTAATAATAATAATAAAAAAAAGATAAAATTAGAGACTGAATGCCAAAAATATAATTTGGAAGTCTTGCATCAGAATCAGTGTTTGGGAAACACCTCCCTCCTCTCACTTTGGAAGTCATAATGAGGTGTCAAAATTCAGTGTATCTACCTGTTTACGTTCTTTGATCTAGCATTCACCAAGTGACAGAATAATTTAAGTAGTTTGTTCCTCTGCTACATGGGATTTCTTAGGTCTCTCATTCAAGTACTGGCCATGAATGGAGCTTATAATCCAAAAGTCAGACAAAACAAGTGCACTCTGATCATCTGGACAGTGTGGTACACCATATCACAGATGAATATCAAGTTGAATTTTCCATCACACTAATACCAAGGCATAAGAAAGCCAAAACATCCAAGTATTAAGTAGGTCATGCTGAAAATAATGCCTCCTATTTATTTCCACGGAAACTACAACAGATACAAAGAGCACAATAACATTACTTGACAGAGCAAACTCTCAGCTAAATTTTTTCAACACAGTCACCATGGTTAGCCTTGCATTTTCACCAGAAATGAACAAGAGCCTTCATGTTGTGCTTGTAAAAATCTGCATCAGCAGATGTGATCCACCATTTCTCAGCTGCTATGACAGTGTCAGTGCTAAGAAAACATTGCCCACACAATCCAGCATTAATTTCTGTATCAATGGAAGTCAGAAGATATCAAATCCAGTCTATGTGGTGGATTTGGTAGAAAATTAAGCCAAGATTGTCAATGTGCTCCATGTTCTTCAAAATAGTATGGGGCCTAGGGTTATCATGTTGCAAGAGTTGTCTTCTTTTCTGGCCTGAATCTGGTAGTTTGAGCCTTCAGCTTAGTCATCATTGCAGTGTAGAAGTCAGAATCTGTTTGTCTGGATTCCAGGAAATCTGGAAGTATCACCCTTTTCCTATCTCAAAAGACAGCACACATCACCTTGCCCACTGACGGCTGCATCTTGAACTTTTTCTTTGATGGGGAATTCACATCACAACTCCATGAACTAACACTTTGACTCCAGCTCATAGTGATGATTCCAGATCTCATCACCAGTAATGATGCATTCCAGGAAACTGTCATCTTCAGCCTTGTATTGTTTTTTTTTAGATCCTGACAAACTTGCAAACTGTGTTCTTTCTGTGTGAGCATTCATGGAATCTACTTGGCACAAACTCTGTGATATTCCAACATTGCCATCAATTTTTCCAATGCATCAGAGCTGATATTCAGTTCTGTACACATTCCTCTGGTCACAATCTGACAATTTGCACAGATGAACTGATCAAGACACTTCATCTCGTGGTTGTGACAGTTGTGCACAGGTATCCAGAACATGCCTTGTATTCCACATCACTGTTGCCACTGCTGAAACACAGCACCCACTGTGCTCACATCCACTGTTTGATTTCCATAAATGTTCAGCAAACATCAATGAATGCCAATGAAGCCATTTTTTCTGCAAGGAGGAATTCAGTGACACACCTTTACTTCATGTGCACTTCCATGTCCATCATTTTGTCAGACTGCCCTTCTGTTGCCATCTGTTGCACAGCAACAAAATATAGCAGAATACTCGTGGGAAGGTGCAATGTCTACTGCCATACCACCAACATCTGCCTCTGACATAATGGTGCAATATAGTAAAAAAAGAAAGCACTGCTTTTGGAGCAGCCCTAATATTTTTATCCCATTTACAAAACCACCAATTTCAACTAAACAGAACAAAATTACAATGTTGGATAAAAACTAGTATTTTTGGATGAATAATACTCTGTAATGATTTTATTATTTTATTATAGTAGTTACCTCGCTGGAAAGGGCATGAGAACTTACTGCTTCTAGCTCTCAGATAAACACTTAATTCAGCATCCTACAATGCTGTGATCCCCCTGTAGGCATAACAGTGTTGAAATCTATTGTGCAGAGCAGCTTCAACTAGAGACCAGGGAGCACTGATGTTGAAATATTCTACACCTCACCTGTGAAGGTGCTTTCCTAGTACATGTACTTTACACCTGTTTTCCTCTTTTTTCCAAATTCCTGTGTAGAAATGGTATACGAATTCAGCTTTGAAGGATCCTTAACACACAGTTTGCAAAGTAAGAAGTTTTTTGCTGCCACTGTCTTGGAAAAAGAATTCTCATTAAAAATATTCGCCAATTATTTTACTTCAGAATTGTTTCTGTCTGTTAAAGCTGTGAGGTATTTCTGTGGTGAATCAAATATTTATGTGCAAAAATTAATAAAGAACAATAAAATAATAAACCTAACAGTCGCTCCCACAGCTACAGTGAATGAGCCAGTCATTTAGTGACAGTAGCTTTGCTTGTTGAAGACTGAGTAGTCCTCCACCAATCCCATGCTAAGGACAATCTTCTCATTCTTATGCTAAGGTTTTGCTTCTTGAGAAAATAATTCTCTATCATGCTAATCTGCTTCATTTTGTGGGAAACTTATACTGAAAAGGGAAGTAACACAGCATGCCAAGTGGATGGCTTGGAAGAAGGGCACTTATAACTCTGAATTTCTGTGAGGCCAAGACAGAGGCCAGCTGAACTTGAGGAATTTCATGATGCTTTTTCCCAATCCTTGGGATGTAAAGTGAGCATCAGCTCCAGCAAAAATCAACTGACAGGTCTGGGGGGGGGGAAGAGGGGGAAGGAAGAAATGCTCATCTGTTCCACCACCCTTTTTGCTTCAGAAGAAGGCTCCCTGTTTTCACTACACTGCATACACTCAGCTTCCCGTGGGGCCAACCAGTGCCTGAAGAGAAAGCATCTCCCCAGAGAGGTTCCACATGGCACTGCTCCTGATGCTGTCCCAGATGCTGCCTAGCTAGGAAGGAGCAGTCCTACCCTACCCCAGGCATCAAAATGTCTCACTACAGCTCAGAAAATAACACTAGATAAATAACACAGATATGGCACGACTGTCCTACTTGTGCTGCAAGAATTCAATCGAATTGTTAGTGGAATTACAGTGGTGTAAAGCCTGCAGAAGTAAGGTAAGAATAAGACCCTTTTCTCTCCTCTACAGACTGATCGTATGAGCATCTGAGCATTTCCCACTAAGTGCTTACTGCCCTCTTCTCGCATCTATTCAATTTCAGTGAAAATTCAGCTATCAGAGTTAATCGCTTACAATCTATGATTCTGATGCAATATGTTGCTCTCATTCAGGAAATCTGAACCGAGTATACAAACTCCCAGGTCCCTTTGGCAGTCAATAACTTGCTATTTTAGTGCAATGAGCACATTAGCCCTGAACAGCTTGAGACTGCATTCTCCACTGATCAGATAAACAATTTGTGAGATATTTTATTACAAAATGATGCACCAACTTAGCCATCTTTTCATCAATGATGTGCTTAAATTGGATGTGAAATGCCAAGAAAGTTCCCTCCCCAGGGTGCCATCAATGAGAAATGTAAAGCAGAGGCTTTCAGTTAATGTGGTTCATGTAGTGGAGTTTTATCTTTCAGTCAAATCAAATTTAAGTCAGCTGGTAATACATGTTTGACCTCCCATTATCTAAAGCTATAGATTGCATTGTAGTGGTTTGTTAATCTGGCCTTAAATCATCCAGAAACATCCATACCTCTTTTATGAATTGTGGGACTTCTTCATTTTCTTATGAGTCCAGACTACAGCTGACTGCATCTCTAGCTTCTTGTCCCCATTCAAAAACTTTTATTTGTCAGATATAAAATGCAGTTTTGTTTCTAAATTCAATTTTATCACAATTTTATCTTCTTTACTCCAGAGGATAGCAAAGATATTCTCAAGAATTCCTCTTAAGCTCTCTAACTCACAAGAGAAGAATTGGAAAATGAACTGCATAGCCTTTGAGATCTTTTATTTAAAAATAAAAATATAATCCCATGCCAGCACATTTAGTGAGACAAATGTAATTAAGAGAGCAGAGGTCCCATTTACTGTCACAGCCACTTTGTGTTGCACTTCCGCAATAGTTTGGCCACAAAATTTTGCATGATATGAACTATCATTAATTGTATATAATGATATATGGCATAAGTAATTTTTTTTCAGTTTTCCTCACCATCACTTCTGGAAAAGAAAGAATGACAGTACAAAAAAAGGGAAAGAAAATTTCTTAGTACTTTATTAAGAAAAAGTTCTGGAGCCGCAAAACATGAGACTATGAGAAATATCTCAAAGCAAAAACATGAAAAGATAACTCAGTTATTTGCAGTCCTCAGCACTTTTAAAAATTTCTTCTGTGATAATGACATTTGATACCTTTTAAAAACCTTTTACAAGTACTTTTGCTTGTAGCCTACAGCAGACAAGTTCCAGGCAGAGGACCCAGAAAAGATGTGATCTGGTGCATTAGTCATTCATAATGGGCCTAAGGAAAGATGCACCACAATATTATAGGACTAAGGGTTCAGCTTCATCCAAAGGCTGAAACAGGACACAAACTACTCGTGTTTTAAAAGTTATGACATGTGAATTTCTGTGAATGTCCTTTCTGACGTCAGTTAACATACTGCCAAGCCCTATTTCAGGACAATCTAATATGCCACTTTCATGCACCCATAAACACCAATATGACACTATTTCTCATTGTATAGATTCCTTACCTTTTGGTAAGGAATACTTGAAAGGTATGGTCCTGGAGAGCTATCCATAACACTATCATTTATTTAAACACTAAAAGCACATTTCTGATAAGTATATAAATAGAATGACTACTTTAATTTTGGCTACTCAGGTAAACCTGTTTTAAAGCATAAGCTTTCTTTTTGGCAATCACAAAAGAAAAAGGAAAGAAGTCAATTGACATATATACCAAAAAGATCCAGTAGCACAAAATGCAGGAGAAAAACAAAAAACAAAAAACAAAAAAAAAATACAGAAACCGTAGCCACTATCATGACTTTGTTTTCATGAATAAGAAAAATAAGAATTTTTCCTCAAAATGACATCTTGTTCTCTTGTTTTTCTTGTAAAATGAACTATGGTCTACATTTCAAAACATGGTATCTATTGCAAATTTATTATGGGTCAGTATTCAAACATTACACGAAGCATTACAATGGTTACAAAGCTATTTCATCTAGGATATTCTCAAAAATCAGAACAGCTGACTTATGGAAATCTTGCAGGGTTTTTCCCCCATTATTAATCTTTGTATTTATTATAATTGAAAGCGATCTTACTTTTACCTAGATACTTTGTTTTTGCTATGTAGTTTCAAATTTCACATTACTGTCCTTCAATTAACTGTTCAAAATCTCTATACACTCAAGACCACAATCACCAGAGCTATTTGAAAAATTATATTACAGGCAAGAACAGACAAGAATTCATTATTTTGTAGGTTATGAGAGAGTCAGACACTTACTGTCGTTCCTGCAGGTGAGGGAGTTTGTGATAATAAAAGGCAAATAATACTCATCGATATCAGTTATGCTGTCAAAACCTGAGGTTGGTTGGTTTTGTTGTTTGTTTTTTTTAATAAAAATGTGAAAATTGACATGCACAAATTTTTACTGCTTTGCAATTGTCACTTACATTTACAGATTCAGTCTGATTTGGAGTTCTTTTATTTGGTCCCAAATTAAATTAGAAATACTGTTATTTACTTGTGAACAAAATAAAGCAAAAATAAAGCAATAAAGCAAAAATACCAATGATCAAATTTACAAATGAAAGAATAAAAATTTACAGAAAAAAAAAACTGCACTTTTCAACAACTTTATTCTAAGTCTATTCTGAATGTTTTCAGTTTATCAAAATAATTTATTAGCTAACTGAAAACACTACCTTCTCTTGAACCATCAGTAACAGTAAATCCTAATTATGAAGACTTTGCATTCCTACTCAAAGATTATAAATGATAAATCAAGTTAATATTTTTAATTTTTTTTTTCATTTCAAGAAGTGCTCAGATATTTTTCTTCTGAAAGTTTGATTGTTTTTATTTTCTCAGATTATTTTCTTTGTGCATTCCAGTTTCAAACTTGTCAAGACTTTTCAGTGTTTTGACACTATGGTACAGAGAATAATGTGTGACTGGAAGCACAACTACGCTGAAGTCAGTCCACAGTTTAAGATAAATAATGTCTTTGAATAATATGGCATAGCATGTGATAAGACTGCCGCACATTACCTACTACAACAAGTAGCCACTTCTTTGGGACTCATAGTGATAAAGCTCATTCCAACCACACATCCATTTGCTCAGAAGCGACCTGTGGTTTGGTTTGCTGTTAGTTCACAAAACCCAGTCCAGACTGCACATCCTGACCTATTCTTAGCCTGACTTGCTCTTCTCCTTTTTTGTAAGCAGATTAGTTTCTTAGCCTCTCACTAAGGGAAGGGAGCTGTAATTTTCCCTTCATAAACTCACTCGGTTGCAGACATCAGACCCTTGCTCAATATTACTGTGTTCTAAACTCTCCTAATATTATTGTGACCTTATATCAGCTGAACAGCTCAGCTACTGCACTAACATGTGACCAAATCCAATGGGAAAATCATTTAAACAGAAATATCAAATAACAACTAGAAACTGTGAGAAAACATTTTACTACCATCCTGGTCCTGGTCCTTGGCAACCCGGCTCAAGGTATCTCTGCTTCATCATGGGCCTGGACCAGATGACCTCCATATGACTCTTCCAAACTCAACCATTCTGTGATTCTGTGAAAAATGTTACCTGAAGTAACCAAAAGATGCATTTAGTGGATAAAAATACAGCAGCAGGTATGATGGTACCTATGGAAGCACTGCTGACAATTAAAGAAATAAAAAGCTGATCAGTAAATACAAATCAGAGTGTAGGAACTGTTGAAAACTGATAAGAGAAGGGAAGCAAAACAGCTCTATCACTGTGCCAGAGCAGAGGACCCATTAAAGGGATATTTTTCCAAAACTAAGATTCTCACAACATTGCAAGCCTCTAGAAAATTATAGCTCAGTATCTGGAGAAAAAATGGATGAAAACATTGTACAGTGGTGAATAAATAGTCTGCATACCAGCATACATGAGCAATATGTTAAAAAAGAGCTGCTAAAACTACACATCTCATTTCAACAAGTCTGTAAATAATTGATCTCAGATGTGTAAAAGAGCTGATTAAGGATCTAAGGATCTATCTAGATCATTGTGTGCATTGAGTTGTATTCATGTTCTAAAGAATAGAGGAAAAGCAAATTAAAAAAAACAGTATAAATTCTGATGGTATCTTCACAGAGTTCACAGAGAGTAGAAAAAGTAAATCTACCCATGGCTTGATTCTTAAGAAAAGAGTTTTATTGTGATAATAAAATTTTGTTGATGAGTATAAATCTTTTGAAAGTAAAATATGTTAATGATTTGACACTTCTCTTTACAAAAATGCATCAATTAATAAAGGTAATAAGATCAATGAAATATACATATGCAAGAGAATGTACTTTGACACTAATGTGATTATATCTGGATTGCTAGGAACTAGCTGTATGTCCAACTGAATAAACTGGTTCTTCTGAGAAGTACCACCAAAATATATGAATTCCAAAAAAACACATCTGGCAAATAAATAAATCCAGTCTCACTGTAGTTCCACAGCAATGTTTAGCTTTGCTTTGAAGTTATGTATGAAACCCTAAGCTCCAGAGGAGCTTGTTCTTTCACCTCCAGATCTAATCCTATTCCAACTTCAAACTCTCTGCAAACCTACTGCTTTCCAAGAACAGCAGAAGATGAGGGAGTTGTTTTTTCTCTGTGTCAAATGGATGAAAACAGGAAAAAAAGATAAAGCCATGAAGTTCTCCCTTCTTTCTCTTGTCCCACCACTGGTCCAAGTGGGGGGGGGGGGGGGGGAGGGGAGGGAAAGCAAAGCTAAAAATGACCTACAGGACTTTTTCCATCCAGAGCTGAAGGAAGCTTGAGTCTTCTGACATTCTTAAGAAAATCTGAATTAGAGCAGCAGCATCAGGGAATAACACTGCTCCTGCATCTCTACTTTCTTCTTCTATTGCAACCTCTATTGTCCCACTGCCAAACTTTTCTGAGTCCCTGCAGGAAAGACAAGAGTAGTGCAAGGTCAGGGTATGGTTTCCAACGCAATATTTCTCACATTTTTAACTTGAAACATTTCCTTTTATGTAGTCTACCCAGAGGCAGGCCTCCAAACCGCACTATCTACTAACTGCTAAAAGAGTCTCCTCCTTCATTTCTCTAATTATACCATCACATTTATTCATATTTTCCACTATCTGAGTTAACAAATTATTTTGTCTTTCTTATTAGATTTCATTCTATTATCCTGTTCTACCTATTAGATAGTAGATTTTACTTCACTGTCAAATTCCATGTTTGGTCTTTCAAACCCTGCAGCCACACGCATACACATTCACATTTCTCTATCAAGCACTTGTCATTTCCTCATTGCTGCTTCTCACCAGTAATAAAACCTTCACAAAATCCTCCTTTGCAATTTTCCTTCAAATATATTTCACTCATGATGTCTATAGATAATGGCAGTTCCCAGTGGCAAAAGGAGGAGTAATCTGAAATTGCTGAGGTGGTTTGCAGGGAAAGAAAGTCAACAAGCAGAAGTCATAACATGAGAATGTTCTTCTCCAAGAATAATGCGGTTCAAATATGCTGTAGCCACATAAGACACAGGTTTAATAAACTTATTCAACTTATTTTCCTTTAGTGCCCCTGTGTAAAATTGGCTTCTGTTTGCATTACTGAGTTCACACTTGTTAACAGACTCAGCACACTTATTGCAACCTTTAGTTGCATCTGTTCTGAAATACTGTCTCCGAACTTTACCTTTTCTTACATGTTCACACAGTGTTTAGGACAACATCGAGCTGATCTTTTACTGCAGTTCTTAAATACAATCTTGATATAATTTGTTAAGAGAAACAATAGTAACGAAGCTGCATTTTTAATGAGCAACAAGCTCACATTTATGCTTGGTTTAAATCCTATGATGATTATTGACCATGTGATTCTTCCAGTATACAGTACATTGCAGGTGAATTAAGTCCATGGAGATTTACTCTCTGTCACTGAGATACTGGACAAGTACAGTTTAAATGTAAATCTAAATTTGGTTCATTGGTTCTAGTTTGTTTTTATTTCAAACATAATAGAGCATAAATCTGATCATACGACTCAGATAATATCACTGCTCACTTTATAGCCATGGCTCACCGTCACACTGGACAAGATCACATAGGGGATAAGGTCACAGAAACTCTCTGTGTGTCTTCTACCCTCTGATGTTATCAGGTACTCAACCCTAAAGCAAGAGAAACACATTGATAAAAAGAGGAGAAAGGGAACTGTGATAATAAATCAACTCAACTGCGAGAAAGTGCCAGGGAAAACAATATTGATTTTTTTTTTTTTTAACAAGTCAGTGGACAGATATGTCAGACAAAAGAATAGAGATGTCAAAACCCACAGAATCAAACAACTCTAATATTAAGAGAAAAACAACTTTACTACCTACAAAATGCTAGAATGTGTACATAGTGGTGTTTATCAGAAAGAAGAATGGTATTTTATCATACTCAGAATATTTAAAAGAAATATACACTCTATATTTAACAGCCACTGTTTGCCCCCCACTCTGTTTTTACAGTAAAACCTCTTAGCAGGGTCAGGCAGAAACACAGTCAGAGTCCACTGCAAAAGGAAGGCACCTCTAGCCCAGTGAACAAAAGATGCTTCACTCCTCACCTAAGGGAGGTGACTCAATGGTCATCACCAGTGACCATGTAGTTACCTCCCCAGGTGGTAGCAAAGTATCTTGTTTCTTTTCTGTGGCTTAGAGCTTTCTTTCCAAATTGGCCATGCTATGCTCCAGTTCAGGGACTGGTCAGCAAAAGTGAAGCAGACAAGACTACACTGAAGAGAAAAGACATTTAAATTCTATTAAACTAAGGAAATGAAGTGTTAAAATCATATAGCCAATTATTATAAAAATGCTAGATGATATCATAAGGTTTAATATGCTCACTGAGGATCATAAGAAAACAATAGTTGTACAAAATGTCAGATATAAGAATAGAAATACCTAGTAGTTCAGAAAAATGCTTTGTCTGCTCTCTAGCACTTGCCTTTAATAAATTAAGATAAACTAAGGTCAGGAAGAACATTACTTCATTTATTGTGTTCTGTGTAACAGAAGCCTTTAGATTTCATTCAGTTCCCTTTACTTGTAGTTCCAAAACCTGTTCGCTAAATCAATCATTTCAGAAAGACATCAGTATTGATTTGAAGACCTCATAAGGTGCAGAAATCATCTATTCCACTGCTAATCTATGTAAATCTTTCAGCACCCTCAATGTTAAAAATCAGGCTTAATTTCTTATTCAAATTCATATGCCTTTAACTTTCTGCCATTAATCTTTTCTCTCTTAAATTACAGAGCACATAATTTTTTCATCTTGAAGGTATTTGGGCATTATAATTGTGTCACGTTTGAGTCTTCTTAGAAAAATTAATAGACTGAGTTCCTTAGAACTCCCGTCATAACTCACTTTTCTTAGCACACAAGCTGTTTTTGTGGCTTCTTACTTCAACGCTTCCAATTCTTTCTAACTTCACAACTGCTGGTACTGTTTCTTATGTGACCTAGGCTGCACCTGAGACTGTCCCCAGTTCATGAGACTTAACTCATTTTGTCTTACTGCCAGCAGGACTAGGATATACCAATTGTTAGAAATCACAGTACACGTGCCAAATCAAGACACTTGAAAAATATTATCCTTCAATAACTGTTGACATACTTCGATATGCCATTTTCATTTTCTTTCTGTTACCTAACAGTTCCCCTACAAGCTTTGAGTGAAGTGAAGCAACTCCCTGTATAGTTTGTTGCTTTTTTTCCACAGAGTTGTGAATTGTTGGTCCTAACACTGAATCAGAACTTTTTTGTGCTGTCCCTACAGAGCAGAGCTCAGCGCTGCCCCTCTGCTCCCTGTGAAGAGTTGCAGACATCATGAGGCCTCCCCTCAGCTCCTCTGCTCTGCACTGAACAAACCAAGGGACCTCAGCTCACCAATCCTTTCTCTGTCTTTTGTTGGTTTTTTTTTTTGTTTGTTTGTTTGTTTTTTGCCATCCTTTGGGCGTACTAATATTTTTTTAAATTCTCATACCACGGGGTCCAAAACTGCACAGAGTACTAGAGGTGAGGTTGCGCTGGTGCTGAGTACAGCAGGACAATCACTTCTTTCACCCAGTTAACTATTCTGTGCTTAGTGTACTCCAGGATATGACTGACCCGTCCAGTCACTAGTTCACACTGACTGCTCACACTGAACTTATCATCAGCCAAAATCCCCAGATCCCTCTCTGCAGGGCTGCGCACAAGTCACTTGTCCCCCATCCTAGGACTACACAGTTACATGTGCAGAATCCAGCATCAGTTCTTGTTGAATTTCA
Source organism: Meleagris gallopavo (assembly GCF_905368555.1). Taxonomy (NCBI): domain Eukaryota; kingdom Metazoa; phylum Chordata; class Aves; order Galliformes; family Phasianidae; genus Meleagris; species Meleagris gallopavo. The sequence goes on along the minus strand of NC_139406.1, from coordinate 32,186,412 downwards.
TATAGTTGGTAATTGCCCAACAGCCTAACCTATAGAAATCCCTCTGTAAAGCCACTCTGCTCTCAAGGTAGAGGTATCTTCTTCTAACTTAGTATTGTCTGCAAACTCATGTGTTCACTGGTTTGTTTTGCTCATAAGACCTGACAAATACAAAATAAAATGTTTCTATGTATGTATGAGCTGTACAATACACAGAATTTTGAATTTAAACCCATCAGTGTAAGCCTAGGGAATCTTGGACAAATATCACCAAGAGCTCTAGCATTGTATTAATTTTATTTATCTATCTGCTTTTATGAAAACAACCAGGTTTAAAGACATTCCCTTGGAACTATACCCCTTAGCCCAAATAAAAATCCTACCTACTATGTTAGCAAGAGATTGTCTTCCCTATTACTCTTTCCTTAGAAATCTCTTTTCCATCCTGCCATCTGATGATGAAAGTGAGTTCTTTCTTCTACTTTCCCATAAAACATTAGTAGAATTTTTTTTTTGAACAACAACAAAACAAATCCCTGATGATTCTTTAAGAAAAAGAAAAGCCTTAACTGGGTAGGTTTGATGCAAGTCTTTTATCTGACGAGTTCATAATGCTTGTCTTGTTAGAAACAAGTTCAAATTAATTACATATTCAAATTACTTGAAAAAAAAATCACAGTATACTTAATTATTTCAATGCTTTATTTTCCATATTAAATATGTGATTAACAACATGAGCAGCCATACAGAATACCTTGCTACAGACTGAATTTTTATTTTTCTCCTGAACCAGGCTACTCTGTATTCCCTGAACTCAGATTCAGACAGGAATACTGAATGCTTGTTCCTTTACATCTCTACTCCTTCCTTCTGAGTCTCTTACCTTGCCCACTTTTCCCATTGGCTGATATGACATCAATATTCAACACTGCATGGCAGAAGACCAAAATATATATCACAAATTTCTTTTGCTCAGTCCATGCAGCTATTTGTTTAAAGCTAAGTTATTCTTTTGAAAATGTGAGTCAAATACAGCATGCCTGTTGGCATTTTTTCTTCACATCAGCACATCTTACAAGCCTTACAAGGCTCATCCATCATTCTCATTAACCATGAACTGAGGTGAAAAGTCAGGAGTCAGGGTTTGGAGAAAGCCAACTGTAAGGGGACAGAAGGCATGCTGAGAGGGCAAAGACTCTATCTGTCATCTAACGGTAACAGTGACTGACAGTGTTTTTTGATAATATATGACAATTATCCATATATTTAATATTTTCCTTTTGTTCTCCACAGTTGTATGATAAAATAGTTACTACAGAAAGTCTCTGCCATGTGTACAGTGTGTAGCATCTGCTTTTTCTTTGGATCCTGTAGTGAGGAAGGCTCACAATTTTAAATTTCAAGTTCAGCCATTTTGCACTACTGAGATGTTTTTCTCCTCCAGAGAATTCAAAATATGGGTGGAAGAAAGCAGATGGCCTTGACACTGTTAGATATTCCTTAAAACACCACCCTGTAGGAACCTTATAACAAAAACCATCACCACATTAGACAAAGCTTTAAAAAGTAAGGCTCCCTAATCAGAGTTTCTCTTTCATTCCCACCTATCCAAGCTAAAATATTGGCCACAGTATTTCCAATTTCCATGATATTATTCTAAATCTCTTATCTTAAGCTATGGCTCCCTAGCCAATACATCATTCCAGTTTTTCAAGTTGAACTTGAGATTTAAAAAAAAAAAAAAAATTAAGAGCAAAAAAAGCTGTACATATAGGATTACTATAGAAAGAGGAAGATGTCTCAGTAGGGCTGCTAAACAAAAGCAGGTCCTTTTACCTGAAATGCACTGTGTTTTGAAAGCACAACACAGTAATATGAAAAGTCTCTGAAGTGAGATCACATTTCTCCCACTATACAAAGTGCAAGTTAAAGGGACGCTAGTCTCAGACGGCATTTCTAAGGCAAACCTACCAATAAAATATACATAGCATAACCTGGATTCAAAGGTAGCAGTCTCCAATTCTTAAACCTTACCTTGTGACCTAAGGTAAAGGCAGAAATATGGTCTGTGGCTGTCTTTTGGGGATGCAAAGGTGAAGTCTAAAATTTAAAATGGAGAGAGAAAGCATTCTTTACAGGAAAGTAGCCAGGGAGTTTAATGTCTGAAGGGATCTTTCAATCACTCATTTTGACTTAATATAACAAGCATTATGGATTTTTCAACTATCTATGATGCACTGCAAATCCTCCACTTGGCCCAACAATTTTAGAAACATTTGCCCTAGATCTTAAGATCCATCGGGTGCCGTTGAAGCATATTTCAGTGCTTGATCACTCTCCTTGTGTGTCATCATCTCCTAAGGATGTCACTCATTATGCCTATCCAGATCTCTCCAAGAGCCAGTATTTTTTCACCTTAAACATGCTTACATGTAGTAATCAAGTTGCCATAATCTAATGTTTTCCCTTCTTTCATATCATCAGCTGGAGTTTTCTAAGCCTGCCCTTGGAAAGACTTTACATCATTTTTGCAGCTCATTTACACCAATTGATTTACACCATGACCCTGTCTTTAAAGTATGATCATAACTAAACTGTGAGGAATAGAATTCCATTCTGCTTTTCAACATCTGTCTCACTGACTTGGTCTGAAGAAGTAAAAATCACCCTTCTTCCCCTACTCATTGATTCTCTCTGTTCATACCGAAGCATAACATTTTGTCAGCGAATCAGTATTTATGAATGAAAAAATTGCTGTTTTTATTCTGCTGAGCCACAGCATACAGCTAAAAATTGTCACTTATACTGTGAACATCAAAAATTTTACACTTCCTTTGTTATATCCTCGTCCACAATTAATTGGAGTTACAGAGCCCTGGAAGTATAAATGTCTAGAGCAAAAAGTGCCAGTATTTCTTTGAGTGCTTCACTCAGCATTTATATACTTGCCTTTATTTCCATGAGAAGATAAGTATCTAATCTTTCATAATGTTATATCCTGTTTTATTCTATTATTGTTTCAAGTGGGATTTATTATAGTAGCACCAGTAAGTCATTCATCTTGGATACGCACAGTGGGAAAAGAGTATACAAAAAACAAAGAGTAACTTAAGGATTTTAGCCTTTAATGGGATATTCTTCTTCTGTGCCCAGTTCCAGAAGACTTAAACTAATCATCCAGCACATTTAACTCCCAGAAGGCACCAAAAGAAAGGCCCATATGAAAAAGTACTTGACTGCTGAAGGAGCCACTTCGTATAACTATTAATCCCTAAGAAGGATGGCAGAGCTTACACTAAGAGTGAAATATGTGCAATTGAGAGTGCTACCCATTTCATTATTGACTGCTGAATGACCCAACACTGCAACCTGCTGCAAGGAAGCAATGATTCTTTTTTTCTCCTTTGCCTGTTTCTTTACATTGATACTCTGGGTCTTTGATGTTAGCACTGTAGCCAGACTGCCCTTTTATAAGAGTTTCCACTTCCTGTTTTGGAACGCAAGTTAGGTCAAGGCTATTTTAGACTATTTATTTTCGGAACAGGGAACTGGAGTTAAAAAATAAAAATATTCATCTTCTATTTAGAATTTTTTTATTTGCAATTTTATAATACATATGAATATTTTGTATCATCAAAATCAATATCAGTCTCACCTGTCAATTCAAACTCTCCCAGACTGAGAATTACTGAGAATACAGACTTTCTTCTTCTGAGAAAGGCTATTTATTAGGCAGGCATAGCAAAGTTCATGCCTGTTTTTCTAGTGTTAGTCAAGAGAGTGTTGGTTTATTTTTTCCCCTTGTTCTTAAAGTCATTTTAGTTACAGAAGCTGATCAGGCATGCTTAGGGGACATCTGGTCATTTCTGACTCTTCAGGGAGCTTAAAGCTGCCCAGAGAGTAAAACCCTGCACTGACGAGACAAAATGTCTAAAATAAAAGCAGAAATATTAACATAGGAAATAGTTCAAAGCTTCTTCCTTCTTTTATCTGAAAAAGTTGCCATTTTCTTTTGATCATCAAACAGAAATCCTATGTTCATCCGTATCATTTAATGCTAATTCCTTCAAATGAATGGATTTTTTTCAGCTTTCGCATTACGTAAGTACAGTATTCTGTTGAAATATGCTCAGAGTCTTCAGTTTCTCCCTACTCTCAATTACTTATTCACCTCTGTTTATAATATAAAGCTGTTCAGATGAAACAATATGCTTCTAGTACACTCTGTTTTAGCGCTTTTGAAAAAATTACCAGGTACTTATCTATCTAACATGTTCATTGGTATGTTTTTTTAAAGAAGAGTGCAGGTAACAGGTTAATTATGTGCATAGTGAATATAGGTATTTGTGAGGAAAGAATAACTTGAAACAATCTGTTTGGCATTTGAGTTAATAAAATCCATATATAAAAGTGAGTTTATGATGTAATTTTTTCACATAAATAATATAAAGATGCTCTCTTCAACTCAGTTTTAGATTTAAAACATCTTGTTTGGGTAACAGAGATATCATATTTTCCACTTAAGGTACTATCGCAGCTGTACTTCTGTTTCTCTTATTGGACATCACTATGACTCTAGTCAGAGTGTTTACTTCCCAGCAAACACAGAACACATATTTCAGCTCCATAGATTTGCTTAAAGAATTATTGCTCTTCTAAGCCCAGATCACTGACTAGTCTTGTGTTATGCTGGGTTCTGTTAACTCGCTTCAAGCAGAGCCTAAAGAAGTTGGCCCTTCTCTCCCAGAGGCTATGGACTAAGACTCAGCAGTATAAAGCAGAAAGATAGGATATACAGAGGAGGCAGAGACTATATCACACTCAGATATATCAAAGTTAAACCAGTTTCTGGTGGACTGTAGAGTTTAACCATTCTTTCTGATAAGGTATATGGGATTCAAGTAAAAGAAGCACATACTTCTGTAAAAGATCTTCAGTGTCAAATCCACATACAAATGACATACTCTCCACCATTTCAAAGGAGACAGTGAGGTTCCTGGTTTGTCACAAATTTGCTTTTGCTTGATTACAATTTGTTTTTGCATGATTGCTTTTGATTCCTTCTCCAAGAACTTAAAAGTTCACAGATCTTTAGGGGCAAAGATCCAGTGTCAAATGTGTATTACATGACATTATGTCGGAGTTCTTAAAATGCACTGAAATAGCATTTCATGGCTAAATTCTATTTAGCAGCCCGATGCTGAAAAAACTTTCTTTTCCCGTGATGTGTTCCTGTGGCTACTTCACATATCTCCAAGTCCTTTTCCAAGATGCATTCTCTCTTAACAGTTTTCAGTACCACTAAATATCCTTTTTGATTTGGCAAATAATGTCTATGTACCACTCCTGTGCATTCTGTGACATTTCATTACTGCTTTTAGTTGGTAGTTAGCAGTTATGTTTTGCAGTGACAAGTAAAGTCAGCAATGTCCAACTGAATATATCAGTTAAATGAAATTATATAACAACTAAATACACTTTTTATCTCAGCATTTGAACACCCTCTTCAGCTGACAGATACGGTTAGTGGGATCACTTCATATGTGAAGCTGTCTCTATACAGCTGTCAATCATACACTTCATCAGGTTTCAGAGACTGTTCTCTTAACTTTTTGATAAAGCTCAGCCTAGATTTTTTTAATGCTACATTCCATTTATTACATGTAATCCAATGCATCACCTTTTTAACAAAGAAAAAAAGAGAGAGAGAGAGATGGAGACAATTCTGTTAATGATGGTTCTGTTAAAAATTTTGGTTTTATTTACACATTATTTTTTGCCAAGGAAGTTCTTGAAGTTCTGGATCTATTACAGAATGCATTAAATAATAAAATTAAGTATCTTATAGTACCCTAAACATTTTTAGATACTCGTATCTGATAATAAAATCATACATAATAAAACGGTATCAAACTTTACTTTGGTCTACTCTGTATCTCTTTATTATAGAGGATTAAATATTGAACATTTTAAATAAAAGAAAGATGAGAAAGAAGTATTCTTCTTATCATAATTTAACATTAATATTTCATTAAAGTCCAGATGTGACATATTATTAAATAGTGACATTTTTTTCAGAAGCATTACTTCCTATCACTTCATTTTCAAATGACAAAACTAAAAATATTCTTTTTTTGTGTATGAAAAAATTACATTTAGAAACAACAACAACAACAAAAAAATTAAAGGATTCTATATTTCCACGGATTTTTATAAGCTGTATAAAGCTGAAACATGGTCAAATCATATTGTTGACATTTCTGGATTATTCACAGTTTCCAAACTTTTTAGCTATTATCAGACTCATATCAGGCATTGTCAACATCAATTCATTAAAAAAATAAATAAATAAGGGACTGCATTAGTAATTTGATCTCCTTTTATGACAAGATGGATAGAGGGGAGGCAGTAGACATAATCTTTCTGGATATTAGTAAGGCCTTTGATACTGACCCACATAACATCCTTCTGGAAAAATTGTCCAATTTTGAGATTAATAGGTTCATGCTATGCTGGGAGATAAACTGGCTCAAAAATAGAATTCAAAGGGCTGTAATACATGTTTGTCACTGTAGTGTGCTCCCTACACGTCTCGCCTTCAGCACTAGAGTAAGGCTTTCAGTTTGGGCATTTTATTTATTAGCTTCAATTCCGATTTTATTGTATCATACTGTGTTATCTCGCATTCTGCTATCGTATTTTGTAAATTAGTTTTCTCCCTTAGCTCGTTGCTGCTGTTTTGTTTTATGCCCATCTCCCTACCTTTTACCTTTTCTCCTTTCCCCCTCTCCCAGGTGAGGATATACATAAATCCTCTTGTCTCATTAGTCATGGAATCAGGCCAAACCGGCCCATAAACCTTTGACATTTTCTACATCTGGCTGGTGACTGGTCCCTAGTGGTGTTTCCCAGGGCTAGCGTCTAGAGTCAGTTCTGCTCCACATTTTTATGAAAGATCTGGATACAGGAGTGGAATACATCCTCAACAAGTTTTTTTTAAGACAATAAACTGGTAGGCCTTGAAAATAGATGTGGATAAACTGGAGCATTTTGCCATCAACAACAGCATGAAATTCAACAGATATAAATTCTGTGTGCTGCACTTAGGACAGAGTAATGCTGGACACAGACACGGACTAGAAAATGAGTGGCTGGAGAGCAGCTCAGCAGAGAGGAAGCTGGGGTTGCTGGTGCCAGTAATCTCAGCATTAACTAGCAGTGTGTCCTGGCTGGCAAAAGGAAAAAATGTTTTTAGGGTGCATCAAACAGAATAAGTGGGGGATCAAAAGGCAATTCTCCCCCTATATTTAGTTTTGATTCAGCCTCACCTTGAGTACTGTGTGCAATTCTGGGCTTCACAGCATAAAAAGGATGCTAAGATGCGTGAAATTGTCCAGAGGAGAGCAACAAAGCTTGTAAAAGGGCTGGAAGGCATGTCCTATGAGGAGAGGATGAGGCCTCTTTGGTTTTACATTTTGGAGAAGAGGAGGCTGAGAGTCAGCCTCATCGCTCTCTACAACTCCTTGAGGTGGGAAAGTGCAGAGGGAGTTGCCATACTCTTCTCCCTGGTCTCTGATGTCAGAATGCCTAAGAATGGCCAAAAGCTGTGCCAGAAGAAATTCAGATTGATCAAACACAGGAACAAGCTACCTACTGAGGTGGTTGATACCTCATATTCATCAATATTCAAGAGGCATTTGGACAATATTCTTAATAATATATTTAAGTTTTGGTTAGCCCTGCAGTGTCAGGCTGTTGGACTAGATGACCTCCGAAGGTCCCTTCCAAATGAATTATTCTCTCCTCTCCTCTCCTCTCCTCTCCTTTCCTCTCCTCTCCTCTCCTCTCCTCTCCTCTCCTCTCCTCTCCTCTCCTCTCCTCTCCTCTCCTCTCCTCTCCTCTCCTCTCCTCTTCTCTCCTCTCCTCTCCTCTCCTCTTTATTATTTATTTACTTACTGAATGAGAAAAACACAGGAAGTCAATCATTCATTCAACTGTTTGGGTTTGGTTTTGGTTTTTTTTTTTCAAATACATAAAAATTTAAAAGAAAATAATCTATCATGCTTTTATTTCTCTCCGGATTGCTGAACAATTTGCCTCCCATAGTTAGAGACATTGCAACTGTCTTTTCCACAGACTTTTGGGGAGTGTAAGCAGCATCTGTACTGATGGCTCAGCATTTCAATGGCAGAGCTTTCTAGTTTAAAGTTTGTATTAATGTTCTGTTGAAATGCTCTTTGTCTAGTGAGTTGCATATGTTACAGCCATCATGACTCCAGCACTTAATTGTTGTGTTATGTTCTAAGATCAGGGACTATTCCAAACATTAGAATTGTATTAAGTTGTATCTGCACTTTCTTTTATTTGAAATACTTTATAGTTTTTAAGTGCTTTCCTCATCCTAAGACTTTTTCTTAATAACTTAAGTTTGACAGTTAATAATGCAGCAATCGCTTGCATTACTTTTACGGTATGGTATAGGAAAAACAAGTGACCTCTAGAGTCTGTAGTATTTTGCTGAAGTATCTGCACACAGAGAAAGAGAAATAGCTCATTCACTCATGCACACACACATACACAGAAAAGAATCAGCAAGACAGGTACTGTCATATAGACACAGTGCAGACAAGAACGAGATTAGTGATGATATGTTTATCACCCCTGGACACAAGGGATGTTAAGTTCACATCTTAACAGTTATACCTCTGACCAATAGCTTTTGCAAAGAACATGATGACTTATTTGTCTTGCTTAGCGGAAACAAATGCCATTCAGGGATTTTTAGAACATCTCCTGAAACCAGAAAATGAATTCCTGAATATCTATACAAAAGACAGTGAAAAATATTTCAGGCTCTGGGACAGACAATTTTTTTCCTTTAGGATAAAACATTTACTTGTTTCTCCTGTCACTCGACCACAAAGCCAAAAACTCTCAACTCACTCTATCAGGCACTATTCACGCACTTGCCTATATTCTTGGCACATAAAAGCTCATAGGCTATAAGCATATGCAGTGGTGTGCTAAAGAAAAAAGAAAAATTGGCAAAGAGAAAATGGAAAGAAAGTACAATTACTTAGTGTTATTTTCAAACAGAGGTCTTATAGGAAGATAGAAAGCATTTATTAGTAGACAAACAAACTGAAGAGAATAGGGAGAATGTTTTTCATCCTGTTACATTTGCTTATTCAAGTGAAAAAAAAGAAATATTCATGTAGATAAAAGCACAAGTATAATCACAGTAATCACTGTAATCACGTGCCCTTCACTTTCCATATTAAACACAAAGTGGAAAATTAAGTTTAGCTACTTTTGCTCGCTATAACTATATTAAACAAAGCCACGTAAATAGTTGCAAACTAAGTAGTTCACAAAACAGCAGACACTGATCAGCCTAACTTCAAGTGCATATTCACACATCATTGCTGAAGTTATTTAGTTATTTAGTTATTTACCTTTGCTATTCACCTTTCCCATTAACTTATTAAGTCAAATATTTTCTTGAAAATATTTATAAGACTTAAATAGAATTACAACATTTAGACAGTTGCTTGTCATTTCCTATGCAGTCATTTTCTAAAAAAAAAAAAAAAGTAATTTATTATCATCTCCATAAAACTAAAAATGTACTAGAAACATTAAGAAACATGCCTCACAATGTGGACTTGTGATGGTGATGGAGCACACTTTATATTGTTTGAGAAACATTTTTTTATATAAACAGAGGAGAATTTATCACTATCTTAATTCATCATCATATCACTATTTTGTTACGCTCTATTTCCATTAAAAAATTGAGCTTACTCAATCTCCCAAGGACAGTATTTCATTTCTTCAGTCTAATCCTCTTTCGATGCAAGTTGGAACAGAGTTGACAGCAGCTTAATTGCTGCCATTGTTTTTTATTCAGCTATGGACACAAGTTCACAGGTACACTTCAGAAAGCGTGTCAGTTGGATTTTCTCTCTGTTTTGTTGGAGCAGTATATCCCAGTAGTTAACTTAAACACATAAATATCCTGAAGCTCCAGTGAATAATAAAACAAACAATCACCTTGAGCCAATAGGTGAGAGATGCAGACATGATCATGAGCTATGCCATGATCGAATCTTCTACCCAATGCAGTGTTCTAGCACTGTTCTTGCACCTTCCTGAACTCAAAAATGCCTTGTAAAATCAGAATGCTCTTTCGATGGTATACAGTAAAATCCCAATCTGTTCAGCTACAAAGCAGCCCTCTCATAAGTTGACTATGTAGTTTACTATGAAAAAAGAAAGAAATAACAATGTCAAATAGTAAACCAGAGCAGCCTGTAGACTGAGATTGCAGACCTGCTAAACATCTGCAGGGAGCTAAGATGAAGTTTGCTACCAAGAAGATAACAATGGTAGCAATACAGAGGAATGATCTGGGAACTCGCAGCTGCCAGCTATTAAAGAAGCATTAAGAAATGTAACTTCAAAGTAAAAAATATGAAAACTCTGCAGAAGTGGTCATAAGATGCCATTGAGCATTCTGAAGTACCTAAACACATGTGCCTGCAATATCTCGAGCTGCACACTATCACTAGCCAGGAAGCAGAAAAAGAGACCTTTCTGTTCCCCAACCCCAGCAAATACACGTTTTGGTGTTTCACACTGGAGATACATTTCCCACTGTAAATGCTACTTCATGGTTCCCAGAATCCTTGAAGTCCAAGATAGAAGACGCATTCGATTTCTCCAGACTATCTCTCTGCCAGTGCAGGTTTTTAAACTTATGAAAGACAAGTGAAAGACAGAAAGTGCTGTTTCAAACATTTTAGGTATCCGAGATACCAGCATGGCAGATACAGACCAGAGACTGGAGAAGCTTTGCACCTCTCTGAAGACAAGCTGCCCAAGGCATCAGAACTGGTACTAAAAGCTCATGTTTGGGCAACTATCCTACACTCTATGGTTCTTCTAATTAAATATTATTTGTTAGGAGCCTAAAATTCTTATTTTGTGTGGAACAATGGAATACACAGCGATACTCTGGATTTTCAAATGCATAGTTTAAGTGTCTAAGGGAAGATTGTATGAAGCACCCCGAGGGATTTTAAAAAGCTGTGATACTGTATCTTCGAATGGGATCTTTGTAATTCTGAATATTCACTAATGTAAGAACAGAATGCCTAAGTCATAATGTGGACAAAAATGACCACACCAGTCTCATTCCAAATAGGAATTAATTGTATAACTTCAAAGTTGTCTGTGCAGTTCCATAGCTCCTCCTCTGCTGGGTAGTCAGGTGCTAAAAGAACGCTTAAAAGAGAGATCCATGTAAACCGGATGACTGTAGCTGTATACACTTACTAATACATGTTGTCTCTGAGCTGGACAGAAGATAAATACAGCTGGACATAAACACATTGTCATGTCTACAGGAGTTGAGACGCAAGTTGCCTACTAGAAACACAAGCATAGACACCGGTGACATCTTACTATGCAGTCATGCTCAGAGATCACTGCGTTCTCTGATCTGCCATGTAAAATATTTGTGTGAGCTACTGGAAGAATCAAAGTCGCTCAGTAGTGAAAACCTATAGTCTCAAGGCTACAGTTTAGCTCAGCCCATATAATTTTAATTAAAGAACAAGTCAGTGAGTAGGTACACACAGTTCATCCAGAGAATCACAGCAGATGGTGAGTCCCAGCAGAAGCCAGTGACAGAGCACTGGGGTAATTTCTCAGGCCAGCACAACCGCAGTCAAAAAGGAACCAGTGGAAAGGTCCTAATATGTTATCCAGGCTCTTTCAAAACTCTAAATATACTTTTTCTTCTGTCCTTTGTCTATTTCAAACTCGAACTAGAAAAGAGATGGAATTGGAAATGCTTTGACAGCTCGAAAACACTGGAGAAATCCACCACTAAGAGAAGATTGTACACCTGGCCACCAGGCCTTGTTACCAAATACACAGCTGCTTCATTCCCAGGAGCAACCTAAAGCTGCTAGATCACATCTGTTAATTATGTCACATCCACACTTACTTTTAGGGATAAAAATAGAGCAGGCAAGACCTAATCCCTCTCATCTCTACCTTCTCCTCAAAAAGTTCAGAACCGATAGATCATCAGTCCTTCTTAAGAATTACGAAAGCAATGTAAAAGGCCAAGACTAACGTTTTTCTTTTTCTGTCAACTTAATGTTGAAATTTTGATACAGTATTTATTTTTTCCTTATCTAATTTCCTGCAAGTGCCTGTGTTAGGGAGAGAAAGATTTGGAACTTATACTCAACAAAAAAATTAATTCCTCCGGAAAATGGCTTACAACAGATGTCTGTGAGCTGTTAGCCACATGCTGCTGATTCAGTCTTTTGTTGTCATAAGCTAAGCACAGTTCCTCCAAGTAACATTAGTTCCCTCTAGTATCACCAAATAATCTGATTGAAAGACCAGACAGTAGGCTCCAAATTCCCAGATGCGGACTGCCTGTAGCTGCTAATAATTTTCACATCAGGGAAACATAAAAAGCTCTTCTGTTAAGAGTGTTTTATTTTATTTTTTAAAAGGTACCTTAGATCCACATCTTTCCACATACTCATTCAAACCATTTGCAAACATTCTTGCACATTTTCACAGTCTGTTGCCAAAATATATAAGACCAACAGCATCAAATTACTTCTCCATCTTTTCCTGACTTTCAGACTCACACTTTTTTGGTTACTCTGATGGCTGAGGAAATTGCAAGGTGCTAAAACAATAAGATAAGACAAAACAGACCATTACCTCCTCTTACTGGCATATCCTTTACTCCTTTATGCAACTTTCACTTTGAATAATGATAGAAATGGCTGCCTCATGGCCATCATTACTATCAAGCTTACAAGAATGGAATTTAATGGAAAATATAAGTATGAAAAATCTTTAACAAGCATAAGCCTTCAACCAAAGAATGAGTTTGAACTGAAACAGCATACCAAAAATGAACTTTCTCCTGTGTTCAGTTCCCTAAACTCCTAACATTTTCACTGAAGCATATTATGAACAGTATTATATCTATTTTCAACTTTCTTTTCTGAATCCATTTATCTATTAAAATTGCAATCCTAACATAAAAAGCAAATATTTTTTCTTCAGAAAGTCCTCTTGTTTTTTCTTTGACATATTTGATACTTCTTATCTCTCTTTATTGGAGTGATGTCAAAGCACAGTGTAGTCAAATTAAAAAAAAAAAAAAAAAGAAAAAACCTTCCTTTCCAAACTTCAGCAGCTGAACACCAAAGATCAGCATAAGACAAAGTGTTAGAGGTTATTCTTTCCTTGCTATCTCTTAAAATGCCACAACATATGTAAAATATTTTATCTTCCCTATTAATGAAAAGTGAAATACAGTTTTGCATGCTGTCTTAATAGATCTGCAGAAGAGGCAATGATTGTTCTCTAGAAGAAAATGGCAATCAGAAGTTTTAATTATATTGTTACATAACACTGAAGTTATCTTGCATCTTAGAAAGCTGCACTTGTTTAGATTGAAGGCACAGGCATTTACCTGGAGACCATTCTGTAAATACATCATACCAGAAAAACGCAGTCAGATCACGATGATTTTCTAGAGTGCATTTAAATTTCCAACAACCCTACACTTGCATGCTTTTTGTCCGGAGCCAAGGCATCACAGATAAGTTTCAGTTAACATTTTTCCACACACCAATATATTTCTGTGTGCAGAAAGAAATGAAAGCAAAAAAAATTAATCCTGTATTATTTCCATTCAACCCAGGAACTATGTCTAACCTTAAAACAGTTCTATTCCTGCACTATTTACTGTTCCAGGACTCTCCCTTGCTCTTTCCAATCAAACTTACAAATGCTTTCAGAATGATCCTTCTTCAAGAATCCCATCCTCCAAGCTCAACAGTGGTGCATTCCCACATGCAGAAAGTCAGATAATGATGGTAGGCTTGCATGAATAAACAAGGAGCTCCTGACTAAACCCAAACAGAAATAACGCTTAACTAATGTAGTAGTCTTCTATGACAGAATGGTTGGTCAAGTAGATGAGGGGAAAGCAGTGGATATCATTATCATGGTCTTCAGCAAGACTTTTGACATTGTATCCCATAACATCCTCATAGGTAAACTCAGAAAATATGGATTAGACGAGTGGACAGCAAGGTGGATTGAGAACTGGCTAACTGGAAGAGCTCAGAATGTCGTGATCAGTGGCACTGAGTCTGGTTGGAGTACTGTAGCTAGCAGTGCTACCCAGGGATCTGTATTCGATCCAGTCATGTTCAGATTATTAATCAATTGTATGGATGAAGGGATAGAGTGCACCCTCATTGATTTTCCTGATGATACCAAATTGAGTGTAGTGATTGAACGCACCACTGTTCAGAGAGACCTCAACAGACTAGACAGATGGCCAGAGAAGAACATCATGAAGTTCCTGCCCAGAGGCAAGAATAACCCTCAGGTTATTTCTGAAAATAATCATTGGAAAATATGGATTAAAGAAGATCTATCCTTGGTGGGAGAGGATCAAGTTAGTGAAATCAGACATACAGAGGTCCATGGCTTCTGATGGGATGCACCGATGAGTGCTGAGGGAGCTGGCTGACACTACTGTGAAGTCTCAGAGAAGAGGTTCAGTGAAATTCAGAAGAAAGCAATTGTCGCTCCTAAGTACAGACTAGTTAGTCTCACTCCAGACTCTGGAAAGGTGATAGAATGACAAATTCTGGAAGACATTTCCCAGCATATAAATGATCAGAAAGCAAAAAGCCTGGATTTATGAAGAAAAAATTATGCCTGATCAACGTGATAGCCTTCCATAATGAAAGTACCATCTCAGTGTATGAAGGGAAGCAGTTGATACTGAAATAAAAACTGACCTGCTGGGCTCAAGTAGTGGTGGTCAGACACATAAGGTCAGCTGTAAATGAGTCACTAGTGGTAATGAGTGTATGTCAGGAGTCAGTACTGAGCCCTGTACTATCTAACATCTTCAACAATGATGTAGATGATAGCACAGAGTGTAATCTTAGCATAGTTGCTGATGATAAAATCTGGGAAGTGTGAGTCATAAACCAGATGGATCTTCTGCCATTCAGAGGGTCCTGGAGAAGCTTGAGAAATGTACAGAGAGGAACCTCATGAAGTTCAACAGAGAAAAAGATATAGTCCTGCCCCTGGGGATGATTAACACCATACACTAGCATGTTCTGGAGGTCAACCAGCTGGAAAGATGTTCTGCGGAACAGGAACTAGAAGCCCTGGCAGACAACAAGACGACTGTGAGTCTTCAGAGTGAAGGTGTTCAGCAGCACCTAGGCTGAGAGCATTAGGGAGAACACTGCCTGCAAGCTGAGGAAGGTGATCTTTTGCCTCTATTAAACAGCAGTGATAGCTCATGTGGAATCTTGTGTTTAGGTCTCCTTGGATAAAGGGAGATGTGGACATACTAATCAAGTGCAATAATGTAGATGGCTTAATCAGCTGACTGTAGCTTAAATGAGTTTCTACATCACCCAACATTTGTTTCCAAAAATCCCTCACAAAGTCAGTTGAAGCTATTGTTGCTTATATCTT
Organism: Meleagris gallopavo; assembly: GCF_905368555.1. NCBI lineage: Eukaryota > Metazoa > Chordata > Aves > Galliformes > Phasianidae > Meleagris > Meleagris gallopavo. Next base: position 32,170,875 of record NC_139406.1, on the reverse strand, counting down.
TCTTTCTTGAGAAAAAAAAAAAATATATATATATATATATATATATATATATATATTCTTGTATATATACATATATAAAACCCACTACAGAATGTTTGGAGGTTTCCTTTGATACAATCATGCAGGGATAAGTCATCACTATACAAAATGTGTGTACACATACACTACAAAATAGCTGTAGAGGCCATGGGATTTGTCTCTAATCAGTAGGTCCCTCAACACACTTAAGTCATTTTCTATCCTGAGCAAAAGGCTGGTTATTTAATACAGAGAAGAAAATGTCTACTTCTCTTCGGTACACTTTGATATATTAGGAAGGCGATCTTTTTCAACAGAGTATTTTGAAATACCTCTGTTTCCTCACAGCAGAATCATTCAACACCATAACATCATAACACAGCATTGATTTTTATGAATTATATGTCCCTCCTGAACACCAAAATGCTGAGATTTTCATTTTTCTCTGTTTCTATACACCTGCTTGGCATTCTGACTGTGGAAACATGCAAAAATAATAATAATACATATATAAATAAGTGGAAGCAAGTGGAAATCAAGTTCCAAGATTTGCTTTGTCCAGCTGTAGCACAAGTACACTTGGATGGAATCTGTGTTCCTCTCCAGGAGGATCTTTACTTTCTTCACAATCCTGTATATATCTGTGCTCTCATGCCTCTACAAACAGACTAATTTCCCAGCAGGAGTTATTACTAAAGCAGATGATGCTTAGGCCATATGGATTTGATTTTACAGTGACGTTTTTAGTTATTCCGAGGACTGAATGAACAGATGGGCAGCCAGGACTAGCAACTCTGTTCTCTTTACTGTATAGGGTCTTTCTTCTCCTTTATTCCCCACACAGGCTTTCCCACTTCATTTTTGCCTGTATTTTAGTGCATTTCTAAGGCTTTAGTTATGTATTCTTATGACATAAGCCCTAATAGCATCAGCATTACTATTCATCTGAGGTCCATTTAAACCACATTTGGCTCTTCCAAGGAATGATGTTTTATGTAAGACAGCTTACACTTTTTGATGGTTCACTTCATCTTAGAGCTCAGGATCTTTTCAAAGACTGCTTTGTAACTTGTAATAGTGGATTTCAAGAGTGTTGCCTTAAAACAAGGTTATGTATACAGATCTCAGTGCTTACTTCAAGATCAACTTTCTGTCATTTTTATTAGTGAAATAACTTGGGTGCCAATGATAATTCATGCAGCAGTCTGAGAAAACAATGTTTCCCAGATGGATTACAGTAAACATACAGATGTTTGTACACATTCTCTTTTCCCAGGACACTTCCCAGACCTCTACCACTGAATCAAGTCATTGATTCATCAAGTCATAAAGCATTTCTTAATGGATATCTGCAAATGAAGTACTGAAAATATTCCCTTTCTTATTTAGAATGCATGAATTTGAAAAACATTTTATTATGTTTGTCCACCATCCCACACCCACACTTTACAGAGAACAGCAATTATATCAGCTCCTTGGATTACTTGCCCTAGTCACTACCTCAATAACAAGCATCACCTGCACTCTGCATATATATGTCTGAACTTTCTGCCTTCATAATAAAACGTCGCTTTTCTAAAGAATTAATCCTGGATTACATAAATATCCTATTTTTTGATACTTCATTCCACATGATGAAGTGAAGGAGACGGAGAAGGTCTCTTCAGTTGGTTGGGCTAGATGATCTTGGAGGTCTTTTCCAACCTTGCTGGTTCTAAGACTCTATGACTACACATGAAAGTGATTCTGTTTATTATTATTGTTATTATTATTATTATTATGGTTATTATTATGGTTATTGTTATTTTCTTGTATTTCCTGCTTAAAAGAAAATGTCAGATATTTCATTTTTACAACATTCTCATCTTCTTTTTTTTTTTCCAAATGCGTTTTCTCATTTGTTAATATTCTTTTTAATTTGGGTAACTTGCATTCCACGCTCTATTCACAATGAATGTATTTGATGGATTTGCAAAGTGGTATAATGAGCTTCTGATTTGTTCTCCGTTCCTTTCACAAAAGTTCATAATATTCCATACTGAGCATTGCACTCCTGTTTTCATAAGGCTATCTATTACCACTCAGAATGAGATTTAGAGTTGTAATAGTCAACTCAAAACCAGTCAAAGAATATGTAAAAATGTAAAATTAGAACCATTCTTTTTTCTCCTCCCCCCTATCCCCTTAAAGGTATCATTATCTATTAATCTACATTGAAGTTAATCAGCTGTTTTATCAGAGCATTCTGAAATTGCTCTGCAGCTCCTCATCATTAGTATGCATTCTTTCTCAGTTCATTTGTGAATATGCTAAAAAGCATATCCATTACAGCACAGACTGATAGACTTCATCAGCAAATTCTTTCCAGCAGGCAAACTACATTTTATCCATGCCCTCCATTTACCTAGCTTACAATTCACTATTAAGCTATATGAGAACTTTCCACGTTACTCCACAGTTCCTTAGTTCTTAGAAGATTTTGGTGAGAAAACTGGAAGTCTAAAATGACTACTAGCGAAATCACTCTTGCCCATATGTTTACTGAAATCAGAGAATACTAATTCATTGAAATCTTTTTTTTTTTTCTCCACAAAATAAAGAGTTTAATCCCAACAATATCTTTTCCTTCCATCTACCTAATAATATTTTTCAGAATAGTTTATCAGTAAATGTGGTGTCAGATATAAGCTTGTAATTGTAGTTCACTGGATGTTCCTTCGAGATACTGTTTAAAAAACTGGCATCATATTAGACAACTGTATTAGCAAGACATTTAGATGACTGGTCATATATGTCAGTAACTCAGATGTTACATCTCTGAATTTCTTTAGCTCTCTTGAATAAAAGTCATCTGTGTCTGGATTTCTTATCCTTTTTGTCCGTTTGCTCAAAAACCTCATCCATCAATAATTTGATTTCATACTGATCCTCCAATGTTTACTCCACTGTTGCAGTTTAACCCAGCAAGTGGATAAGCACCACACAGTCATTTGCTCACTCCCTCCCTTTCCCAGTGGGATAGGGGAGAGAATCAGAAAAAAAAAGAAAGTAGAATTTGTGGGTGAAGATAAAACTATTTACTAAGAGAGAAAAGGAAAAGGATAATAGTTAAGACTATGCACACATATATACATATATGAATGTATATAACAAGTGAAGTACAAACAATTGCTCACCACACACCCAACCGATGCTCAGCTAGCCCCCCAAGCAACATCAGAGAGAAAGACGAAATTCCATCCTCTTCAAAGCTCCTTCTGCATGATATCATATGGTATGGAATACCCCTTTCGCCTGTTTAAGTCAGCTGTCCTAATTCTGTTCCCTCCCAGCTCCTTGGGCCCTTTGCTAAGAATGGCCTTAGATCTGTACAACACTGCTTAGCAGCAACTGTAAACATCAGTGCTTTATCAACATTGTTTTTCTCGTAGAACCAAAAGTATAGCATCATGCCAGACACTCTGAAGAAAAAAATTCCATTCCAGCTTAAACAAAGGCATCTAACAAAAAGGATTATCATGTGGAAAGCCTCACTGTGTTCTTCTTGAGAGTACTCAGATATAAATAAAGAATTTAGCTTTTAAGATATAATATCTCATCTGTAAGTCTTAGTGGGTTCACAGATTTCTAGGAGACTTATTTTTTGAACATATCAGGAAAAGTAATTTATTATTCATTTCTAGGTCACTTGCAAATTATTATCTCAATCCTTTTCTGAACACCTTTATCAAATGATCTTTTTTTTTTTTTTTTTCCCAGAATTTATACAGCCAGAGTTGATGATCCTGTCTGTTCTCATATAGCTATAATCTCAATATTTTTAAGGTACTCTTTGATTTTTCAGAAACCTTTACTAATGGCATGTTTATTCAGGTATTTGAAGACTTTTGTATACCACAGGCAATATGCATTTCCTCCAAGTTGTGAGTAAATTTTGTCATTTGCTTTTTTTTAAGTGTAATTATTCCAACAGCAGAAGTTTTACTTCTACCTACACAATAAGTATATTTTTAATAAAATACCTCACATTCATAGAGTTTGTTATTTTAACTTAATAAACAAAATTTTCATAAACACATTGAATCTATGCATACTGCTATTATTCTTATACACTGGCACTTCTTTACTAATACTAAAGTTCTGTTAGGCACGCAGCTCAGTGCAAGTCACAAGTTCCTCCTTCTCGTATAAAACCCCTATGAAGCATTCACTGATGGTTTCTTCACAGTCAAGCCTAACAAGCCTAACATTCATTTGGTTTACTTGAAGTTGATATTATCTGTTGCTGGTATATTTCCTACCATTACAATCACTTGGGTTTCCTTTACCATAATTAGATACTCGACAATATATCTAATTTACACTTGTTCTGTTGGACTTAAAATTCCAATCTATCTGGATTCTTTCCCACTTCTGGACACATTTAGCATGTTAATTTGCCTTAAGTCTAAGCTTTGTTTATCAGCTTGAGTCTTATTTCAAAATAACAATATTTAGCACCATAAACTAGCTATTTTTTCCATTTTCCTGTTGTACTCTTCATTTTTTTCTGTACTAGCAGCCACAAATTGAACCACTGTTTATGCTTTCTTTCATGTATTGCACTTACTTTAGTTCTAACGAGACTCTCTGTTACTCCAGTCTTCCCATGAAGAAGTGCATTCTTTGTACATTTTACTTTTAGTATCAGGTCCTATTTAGAAATTAGGGTAAAAAAATGCAAAAGAGATTTTCTTCTTTCAATCTCTGTTTAGCACCATGTACCCTGTATTAGTACATGTTACAGCTGGTTCTTGTAAGAGTTTCCTCCAACAGCTGGTTCTTGTAAGAGTTTCCTCCAGTGTTCCAGTTCTCTACAATGGCAGTTGAGCCACATAGATGTTCAGAGAGCATCTACCAGAGGTTATCAAGTAAGAGAACTACAACTTACCTTTTTTTAACATCTAAAGTTTTTTTCCAGTCTTATATTTATTCTTTCTTGTTCAACTCGTGAACTATTGTTATCTCTGTCAGCTGTACTTACCTTTTGTACTTACTTATCTCTTACTTTCTTGCAGCCTCTGCAAATCTTTGCATCTAGCAACCCATTAATAATTATTATTCTAAAGTATTTTGTGATGGTCTTGACAACAAAGATCAGAAGATGTAAAAAAAAAAAAAAAAAAAGGGATGAAAAAGTACAAGTGGCCAAAAGCAGCAGTTCCACAGCTGACTGTGAAATAATTATGCTGAGAGCCTCAGTTATGTATGCTCTCTCCAGACCAATGTGTGAAAATGAAACAGAACTGAAACGGAGCGGAGGCTTGATGCCCTGGAAAAAAAATAGATAAATAAGGACAATGGGAAGGAAGAAATTGGATGCCAGCTCTGAAGTGTGACACTGAGAATAGCAGTTATTGGAAACTGAAGGAGAACCAAGTCAGTGAAGAGAAACACTGAAAGAAAACAGAAGGGACATTCAAAGACTCAAACAGTATTAAAAATGGAACACAGAGGGATGTAGATTTCCCACAATACATGGAAAGGTAAGCCCATCTACCTGTTGCCTCCTTGCTATTGATTCTCAGTCTGGTCACCAAAGGGAATCAGAAATGCAAAGTAGTGTATCTGTCAGATGCACATGCAACTGAAAAGCATTGTAAGAAATCTTCCTTCAGATCCCCAAAAACAATACTGCCTAATTCCCACTAGGAAAAATACAAGAAAAAAATCCTATTAAGGATTAAGTGCTTCAGGGAAGACTTGCAAACAAGTAGATATTAGTATGAACTTCAGGAATACCAAGCCTCTAGAGAAGGAATTAAATGCCTAATAATAGAATAAACTGACCAACAACTAATGGATGAGAGGTATAAGGAAACCTCCATAATGTTTGATTGTTGGGATGCACTTATTGAAGAAATTCATTTTTCAAAAGCTAAATTTGACTTGAATGCCCAAGGGAATACCTAACTGCAATCACAGCTGGCACAACTGATAATAACAGCTTTAAAAAGAGAAATGATAGATCTCCAAACACTAGTTGAAAATCAAAATATAGGGTAAATGAGAATTCAGAAATGAATTAAAAACTGTGGTAACAGGAAAACATAGTAAATAAAATAAAAAGAATTAAGACTGTGGATGGCAATCAGACAACAGGACAGAGTCTACTCCGTACAGGCAACAGAGTAAGAAAAAACTGTGATGTGTAAACTGTTCTCAGGAGCTTTCTCAACACAGTGGAAGATCTTGAAATACATTTATAGAATGTGAAATTTAAAGTCAAGGAGAAAGCTGAATCTTGATAATACAGAAGTCAGAGCTGAACTACAGATACAGGAAGTCAGATGCCATTCAAGAAAGATAACAAAGATAAGAGATGTGGGATATATAACAAGGTATAAGTCATGACAGACATCAGCACTTATGGCATCCAGCAGTGCACTCAAAGACATAATTAATTAGAGGTTTAATTAAGTAATAAGCATATACATTACCTCAGTAATGAAAGCATCTTCCAGAACAAAAGAAAGGAAAAAAGAGAGAGAGAGAGACAAGAAAAACATCTTCTTTCTACTTCATCAGGCCAAACAGACATACCCAATACCCAATCTCAGGAAGTTTGTAAACTCAGATCATTTAGGTTTCTACCTTTTACATATGTAAGTACGTCTGGAATGAGTGCAGTGTCAAACAAAGCCAAATTTAAAATAACATTGATATTTTTATCTAAATGACAATTGCATATGCATGTTGTAAAGCTAATATTGGCATACACTGCAGTATACACAGCGTATGCCAATACAGATGGTGCCACAGTAGGGTCCTCATTTCAGACAAGGTGTACTTCTAAGTACTCTCTGCATACATAGACTGTAAAATTTATGCAATTTTGAGTATTTCTAAGACAAAAGTAAGATCTTTCTCTTTTGCTGAAGAACTCTGACCAGAACTGTCACTCCTTTGCAAGCCTGGGAATCTTTAAAGGACTGATGAAGTAGCTATCTTGATGAAGGATCCTGGTTCATAAAAGAGATATTAGTTAGTGACATAAACTAGCCTAGTAAACAAAATTTCAACTGCTTGTGTATACAGACAATGTACTGAGCCCAGATTTAATACGCTATTGCAAAAAGAATGCTTTTATTCAATACTGCAATACAGCAGTATAATAATACTACATTTAAAAAATAATCCTATTATAATAAGGACTTCGTTTTTGCATCATGGAAGACAGCAAAGCAACTGAAGTTACAGGCTAACAAGCACCTGAATTAATGTTTTGCAAATATCACCAGTAGTATGTTCCAAATGTCATCACTTTTCCTGATTTAGAAAATGATCCTACCAAATTCATGCATCAGCTCTTTCCATTTTAATCACACGTTCAAAGATCTATGAGCAGAAGTTGTCGATATTCAAACTACTTGTAAATTTTTTTCAAGTAAACAATGTAAAAAATATAAATCTATTTATCTTACGTTGTATACAGGTTATATAATTCTGTTTCGGCCTCATTTTCTTAACATGTTTTAATAGTTTTACAGTGGAGAAGCAATCCATAAGAACTTGGTATTGCACTGTTTCTCTTGACTACATAACCAATGTAATCAACAGGGATTTTAGATGAAGTAAGGTGCTAGTTATAAAAGCATAGCATGAAACATCACTGAAGCTAAAATGCTTGCATCTTCATTCTCTGGAACTGAGTTTTTTAATTTCATTTTGCAATATGATCTTTGCTAAACTATTCCTGGTATCCCATCACTTTTCATTTTTGTGCTATAATAATTTTATATTAGAGTTTGAACTATTACAAAATCTGTTCATTAAGTACTGCTAATAGTTATGAAATGTTTCATTAACTAATATTTATTCTACAAAGTAATTCACTGGAGTCTTTAAATTTCAACACATGGAATCCATAGCAAAGAAAGAATGTCACACAGATTTTTTTTAAACAAGAGATGTTACAACTGACTTAGAATAAATTTTGCTTTTAAATCTTGAAACTGCCAAGAAGACGCAAGTAAGCAAAATAGGCACCCAGGTAATAAATATTTATTCAAGCTATACTTTAGCTGCAAGACAGAATGTCCATTTTGCAGTCCTCTTTCACAGTGACTTTTAGATCTGTGTCATCAGTTAGAATGACAACAAGAATATACTTGCTGATTTCACTTCAAGAGAGATTGCTCCAGCCCTGCGTCCAGAAAATAAGGTGACTTGCTGCTAAGTGGAAAGCCCTGCATACCTGCCTTGTCGTTAGCCAACATGTACCTCAGTCAGCTAAGAGAGATTATAGAGACTTCTCACCCTAAAATATTCCATAACACTTTTCACAAACACATCATATTTCCATCTCAGTAATTACTGTATTAACAGTTATTTAGTCTTTAGTTCACATGACGAAACAAGTGATGATATTCACTCACAAAGCAGTTTTGTACTACGAAAGACAAAAAAGCAATTTCAGCACTTCTCTCAAGGCACAGGAAGATGCTCGGTGACTGCAGACTGTCACGGGACGTATGAAGTCACACACGCTATTTCTTCACAGTTCCACAAGAGACAGAATCATATCTCAGAGATTTTTCCAACTTTTCAATATAACTACAGCCTGCTAACTCATTCCAGATGCTAAATCTACTACACACCAGCATCGGGGCTGAGACATAAAAGAGGCTTTTCGAGTATTTTTGTCCAAAATGTTACGCAAATATCCCATAATCTAGCAGAGAAGGAAAGTCTTACCCAAAGTTTTAAGACTTCCAGTGCAGTACTTTGGGGAGGGGGGGGCGGGGTTGAAATAGCTCTGCAGTGTAGATTTGTAGTATCATCAAAATAAGAATTTTATTTTACTTTCTACAGAGCATAACTTCAATATTTCATGTTTTTTTAACTGAACAGATCACTGCTTTCAGACTAGAATTAGAATTACTCTATTATTTGCCTGAAGCCTAATTAGCACAAGAGGAACTTCACACAGATGCTAATATTTTGTCCAGCTTTCAAGGACAAGTTAAACCAATAGCCAAAGTAAGCCCTGAAATTCATTAGCTGTCTTTAGACAAGCAACTAACATGAGCAAATCCTGCCAAGAGACACACGATTTAAATCCACGCACATGTAAGCTCAGAAAAACAACTTGCTACAGGTGGAAACGGTCTGCATAAAATCACTTGAGAATTTATTAATTCTGCTTCTCTCACACGGTTCAAATGAATACTTGAACACCCTCATCCTGAGAAAACCATTTTATTGAGCTTCCTCAGGTGGAAACAACTAAACCCAGTGTAAAAACTTGCTGTCCCTGCCGCTTCTCCATGACACACATACGCACACACACCAGTCTAAAACCTCTTGGTGTGGCAGCTGTATGTCTTAAGATCCAGCAGAGCAGAAGGCACAGAATTTAATTACAGGTGGGAAACTGAAAGAAATTTGCAGGACAGGAAACAATGTCACTCCCCATCGGCAGAACAGTAGAAAAGAAAATGACTTTAAATACCAACACGAATTTCATTTCAGTTGCTATCAGAGAGTTCACGCACTACCAAACCACAAGAAACCACCCCTTACTTGGCTTGGTTTTGGAATCTGTTGATTATGGCCAGTAATTCTGCAGTTACTCTGGGAGGAAACACCTCAGGCTCAGCCAATTTGGCAATATCTGATTTATCTTAGTCTCTAAACTGCACGTTTGTCATTCAAGGCTGAGACCTTATCTCTTTCTCACTGGAATGCACTGGAATTAGCTACCTCTTGCAGCTGATAATTTTAGTCAAGACTGATAACAAAAAATACATTAATGACATCTGCCTCCTACATGTTATTTGTGCAACATAGCCCCCCTCCACAGAATGCCAATTTTCCAGAGTTTCCCATTGATGTTAGAGCATGTAGCCAATTATTTCTTGTTCCTCCTGAAAGTCGTTTCCTCTTTTGTGCCAATATATTCCTGGTTTTTCTGTGCTTCTCAGAGTGCAACCCAATCTTTTATCTTCCTCTCTGTGTCCTTCTTTCACTTGAGATAAAAGAACTCATAATTCTTAAAAGCTGCTATTTTAGTATATTTCTTAACATTTATCCAAAAAGGAAAATTATTTATGTCTGTAATACTCACATATTTAAGGAATCTCTACTGCTTCCCTTTAGCTCCCTTATCTCTCTGATGAGTTTCTTGGAATACTATATCTTCCAGCTGTTTGAGTTTACTGAAGTCTACTTGCGTAATATCTTTTATTCTAGTAGTCATCCTAGGCTATCATTTTTTGGACGTTAGCTAAATTACTTTCTGCCTGAACATTCTCAGTGTACTCCCAAAAAAAAAAAAACAAAACAAAAACAAACAAACAAGCAAACACAAAATGAAAACAAAACAAAACAAAATTTAAAAAAAACAAACATCTAGAACTCTTTCACCTCTAGTTGTATTTTTTTTTCCACAACTTGCCTAAAAAAACAGTGCCTTCCAAGGAGCTGTTAAATAATCTGTCTTGCTATACTCTTTTCTCAACAGAAATCCAGACAGTTAAAATTCTCTGAGAACAGAATAGCTTAGCATAGCATAGCATAGCATAGCATGGAATAGCATAGCATAGCATAGCATAGCATAGCATAGCATGGAATAGCATAGCATAGCATAGCATAGCATAGCATGGAATAGCATAACATAGCATAGCATAGCGTAGCACAGCATAGCATAGCACAGCACAGCACAGCATAGCATAGCATAGCATAGAATAGAATAGAATAGAATAGAATAGAATAGAATAGAATAGAATAGAATAGAATAGAATAGAATAGAACAGAACAGAACAGAACAGAACAGGAGTTGAATCAATGGTTTATTTTAGTTGGAGGGAACCCTCAGAGGTCATCTAGTCCCTTGACTGCTTCTGGGCTAGTCAAAACTCAAAGCATATTACTGAGGTCATTGCCCAAATGTCTCTTGAACGCTGTCAGACATGGAGCATCAGCCACTTTGCGAGGAAGCCTGTTCTAGTGTCTGACCACCCTCAACAGTAAAGAACATCTTGCTAATGTCCAATCTGAAATTCTTCTGACGTAGTTTTGTGCCATTCTCATATGTTATTCATCAATGAGAAGAGACCAGCATCTTCCTTTACACTTCTCTTCCTCAGGAAGCTGTAGAGAGTCATTCTTTTTTCTTCTTTTTTACAGGATTTTTTTTTCTTGCTCCTAGGATTTATCACTAAAATTCTGCACTCTGGATAATTCCAAAAAACCTCATCCAGCTGATCATCTTGGCTTGTAATGAACTCCCATGATCAGTGTTCAAGGCATTGTTTGTTTTTCTGCTCACCACTAACTCAGCTCTGCATTTTGAATCTCAGAGAATGAGAACGCATCTTTTTGATATTTGCACTCCTTCTTCCTCAAACAAAACTCTGTCATGTCACATCATCTTTATTCTATTCCAACCAAATTGTAACTTTCTTACTATTAAGACTCCACATTTCTGTACTTGTTTCTGATCTCAGCTTCTCCATTTAGCATGGTTTTGAATATATTTTCATCACTGAAGATTTCAAACAGCCATCTCAGGTATCCTAGCATTACATATCTTAGATCAGCTTGGGCAGATTCATGGATACTTTCATCTGACTTTTATAAATTGAATTGAATTCCATGCTGCCACAGCCACACTCATCAGTTATTTAATGTAAAGGGATTGCATTTATATGTACTTAACCTGCAATCATATAGCCTTCCAGGGACTGTGTACACTTGCTGCAAACCATGAAAAGCAAATTTATCTCCCTCCAATGCTATCAGCTTTTCCCTACAGTCTATTGCAGCTCAGACTTCAAGCAGTTCCATGTCTCTGACTGATCACAATGTTAGCAACTTTTCCAGACAGAGAGGACTCTAGTTACCATGCTTCTCGACTCTGAAGAGACAAACAGAGACTGAAATCTACTCACAGAAACTTTTCATGCTCGTAAAAAGTAAAAAATATCCTCTAAACTTACCCAACTCATAATGAGCCATTTACTCCTATTTTTATAAAGCTCAATAATGCTACAAGCCATTGGTCTTGTTAGCCTTATTTGTTTGTTTCAAGACCATCCAAACAAATGAATGCAAGGATCTGTTCTAAAATCCAAGGAAACCAGCTCAGCTGTTTTTAACCATATCAGTGCCAAGTCACACTCAAATGGATTTCTCTCCTCATGCACAGAAGTAGCTATTTTTAAATTTTGTGAAACTCCACACATCTGGGAGTGCTTACCATACTAGTAATCTCTGATAGTATATTTTGTCGTCACTGTTAGAAATTGCCCCTCCTTGATCATAGCCCCAAAGAACCCATCTTTTTGAAGCAGCTATGATTTATCTGGGTTTCACTTCAGATTGTTAGTCATACTCTTATCACAAATTACTAGTGATATTTCATTTCCAGAATTTTCTACCAAGCACCATGAAGTAAATCACAGAATGCTGTAAGTCGTTAGTTATGTATGCCATACTGTTTTCCTGCCCCTCTTAGCTCATGCAGTTTGCAATTCAACATCCTGAAGAAACAAATTACAAGTAGGAAGAAGGAATAGTAAACAGCCATTCTTCTTGATAGATTTTTTAAAATAATCTCCAATAATTCTTTTCTGATAACGGTTCTTGGTCAGAAGGATACTGAATGGTTCAAAAATTCTTCAGAAAGCACCTTCTGATACCTCCATCCACCACATAAATCTTGTTTTCTTTCTTGTTTTAAGAAAGTACTAATAGTGTCCTGGAGGAAATGTTTCTCCTTTCTTTTTATGCTTTTTTTTTTTCCTAGTCCCACTTTTATCAAATCCACAGCTTCGTTCTATTCAACAGCCCTTCCATTTGTTGAGTATTTGCCGTTTGTGTTATTTGGCAAAACCATTAGGGAGCCGTTTCTATTTCAAGGAATTCTACTAATTTAATGCCATTAAGAAAATTTTAAGACAAGAATCAACAACTCCCTTCTCTTCACTGAGCTCCCATTCATTACATCTTGCTGTCATTACAGTTTCTATCCCTAAAGCCAGGAAACTTTCTTCTTCTGAAAAAACAACTGTGAACACATGCTTTTTTTCATGCAATTTCTCTCATCTAACCCATATCTGTATGAGGAACTTCCATTGATTAAGTTTTAGGATGTTATTCCTATCAGTTATTTATCTATATAGTAACTAATATCTAAGCAGTTATTTGTATTTTTTAGTTCAAGTCAATTATTCCCTAATCCAATATTTTTGTTTTCTTCAAAACTTTTGTTTCTTCCTCCAATTTCAGAGGTCAAAGCTCAGTTCTCTCAGTTTAGGATAAACACCTATTTATCAATCATAACCTAATTTCAACCTGACAGAAGGATTCACACTGTCAGGGAGCAGCAAGGGACAATTGTTTCTTAAAGCAATACAAGCCTCAAACCTACTGCAGGCAGTGCTTTCACTGGCCAGGGCACAGTCCCACAGCATTTGAAGACAGCACACAGAGCAGAGTGCTTACTGGCAGTAGGGCCAAGACAGTTTCTGACACAGAAAAGGGATGAACTATAGCCATAGTCCATCCTGGGAGTCCAGTAAAAAGCAAAAGATGGGACCAGATGTTACAACAGCGGTCCAAAAGCTATCCAGAAGACAAAGACAAGACTGAAAACAAGCAGTAAAGTACATTCAAGGGCATCTATCTAAGAAATAAGCTACCCAAAACACATCTGAAGTCCATCCAGGAGTCAGAAGTACATCTACAGTATAACTCTAGCCAGATCTGAAGTCCTGAGCCTAAGATGAATAGGGCTTTCGGGCCCACAACAGGGATGTGCATGAAGGCCTTATTGAGGCTGGTCAGGGCCACGTGTCCTGTTGATGATCTCAGGGTCCTGACATGTCGTTGTCCTTATTTGCATATTTACTATCTGTATTTAATTTGTATCAGATCTACCTACAGCAGTATATATCTAAACATTTTGCCCAAATAGCCACCATTCTGGTGCATTTCACATAGAGTTTTAGGATTTACAGCCAAACCTGTGTTATTGCCCTTCAGATGCCTAGACCAGAACTAAAGTTTTAGGGGAACCTTTATATTTTATTTGCTGCTTCAATTTTATACCGTTCCATTCCTCCAGCAGCCGAGTGACTTTCATATTGCCCAGTTGTGACTATCAGATTTACCCAAATTTATATGTGTGCTATTTGCGTCCAGGTCATTTTTTTGTTGTTTTGTCTTGTCTATTTTCCATAGGAAAACCAAATATCTGAACTTTTTTTTCTTTTTTCTTAATTTTTCATTACTGATAAAACACTGGAAATACTTTATTGGCCTGTTTTTCTTGGGCCTGTTTCAGAAGAACATTTCACTGACTTCTACTAGATCTGGGTAGCACAGTGTCTTTCAAGAATTCTGAAATGGAGAGCTTGGCCAGGCAAACTGACTGCCAGAACACTCCATTCCTCTGGCTCACTTAATCTGACTATTATTTAAAAAAAGATACTGAATTGAGACAAATGAACTTCGGTGTTTTTTCTCAACTCGTTAACAGTCTTACCTTCTTCTGAACTTTCCATGGTCTGCAAATACACTTACAAGTGGTGTTAGTATCCGCAGATGATGGAGGTCCCACCCTTGGATACATTCAAGGTCAGTCTAAAAGGGACTCTATGCACCCTGATTTGCTGTAGGTGTCTCTGTTCATTGCAGGGGAGTTGGGCTAGATTACCTTTGAGGATCTCTTCTAATTCAAAGGATTATATGATTCTATGATTTACTGCCATGATTTTCTCCAGCTTAGTCTCAGAGGAACAGAGAACACCAGTTTGCTCCATGAAAACTGAACCCTGTCCAGGCATGCAGGCTCTTTTCACTAAGAGGTTTGTTGAAATATATATGTCTTTAAGTTGGCTTTATTACAAGTCACATGTGATGGACTCACATACCTCTGTTTAATTAAGAAACGCATAAAGTACAACGGCATAAATTAGTTTCTCTTTTCATACGCCCAAGTCCCATACAAACATTACCTATTAACATTTATGTGTTAGTCCATGCTTGCTTGTGCCAAACTCAAACTTCTAATCTACAACTCTTCAACTTCTCCCCCAGATATAGTATTCAGAACATTTTACTTATCTTGATCACCTTTGACTTATACTAATATCACAGTTTTAGGTGTCACATAAGGTCTTCAGCCATTCTTTATACATCTCCTTCATTTGTGTTTGCAAACAAAAGCATCAGCAAAGTTTCACTCAGCTCACTGAAATAATTTAATAATAAATAAGACAGTAATCACTTAATTCACATTACATACTCACTGTGAATCTGTTTATAAGGCCTAGACTAACATTTTAATATTCATTTTGATTGCTGATGCTCATGCTTCACTTGACAGCAAGAAGCAGAGTCTTGCTTGCACTTCTTGCTTGTCAATATCACAGGCAATTCCTCTTTATAAGTCTATTTCCCACAGGTGTCTGGAATCTCCATGCCTCTTTCCTCCCACACAAAACTCCAGTGCATTAAGTTCATTAAAAAATGAAATCTCAGTTACCTTCTGGTTGCCATAAAACCACCTTCAGTGCTGCTTATCAAAATTTAAGGCCGAAGACCTTACTCTAGTCATGGATGTGGAAGACATGTGACAGCACAGAGCAGAGGAGGCTGAAGGGAGGCCTCATGGCATCCTACAGCACTGAGTTCTGCTCTCTGTGACAGTGACAGGGCCCGAGGGAACGGCATGGAGCTGTGTCAGGGGAGGGGCAGCTGGGTGTTAAGGAAAGGGTCTGCACCAGAGGGTGGTGGGCATGGAACAGGCTGCCCAGGGCAGTGGGCACGGCCCCAAGCTGCTGGAGCTCAAGGAGCATTTGGGCAACACTCTCAGTTATGGGTTTTGGATTTTGGGTGGTGCCATGTGGATCCAGAAGCTGGACTCTAAGATCTTTACAGGTCTCTTCCAACTCGGGATATTCTATGATTCTATGATTTCTTTAGTTCTCTCTTACAGAGATGGTAACAACCTCTTATGTCAGCAAAATCAGGAGATTTCTATCCAGGGAGACAACCTCCAGGAACACATGGAAAAATAAGCGGTCAACAATAAGCAGTCAACAGATACACACAAGGCTGGTGTCGGCGCTACAACCGTGAGGCCAGGGGATGTCCTGGGACCTTAACCTCTTTCCCCCACCCGCACAACCGCAGCCTGGGGAGGAGTAACAAACACCGCAGCACAGCGCGGCACGGCACGGCCCGCCCACGTGTCTATCCCGCCGGCCCGCTCCCCGGCAGCCAGGCGCAGCTTACCCCGTGCATAGCTGCCGCCAGGCGGCGCCACGGCCCGGCCCCGGCCCCGCTAGGAGCCGCTCCTCAGTCTGCCGAAGTCCCCGCGGCCGCCAGCCGAGGGCGCCGGCTCCGCTTCCCCGCCTGGCTTCTCCGCGTCTCCGCCCGCCCCGGCGAAGCGCTGCGCAGCTCCGCGATGTCGCGGCGGGAGAAGGAAGAGAAGGTGGGCGCGTTCTGAACACCTCGGGGCACGGGGGAGATGGACCGAGAGAGTGTTCGGTGCGGGCTCCCTGTGGAAAGCCGGGCTTTGCGACGGGCAGGGAGCCGATGGACTCCGCTCGGCAATGAGCGGGGGCAGAGAGACGTTCACAGCGACGGGATAACGCGTTTTTCTTTATT
This sequence comes from Meleagris gallopavo, assembly GCF_905368555.1. Taxonomy (NCBI): domain Eukaryota; kingdom Metazoa; phylum Chordata; class Aves; order Galliformes; family Phasianidae; genus Meleagris; species Meleagris gallopavo. The sequence goes on along the minus strand of NC_139406.1, from coordinate 32,154,198 downwards.
TTTTTCTCTTTTAAAACAAAAAATAGCCCTGCATCTCTTTGGTAATTTAACGACGCATGATTTAAATCAATATAAAATTCAAATACTTTTGTGCCACCTGTTGGATTTTGCTACTAATTACATGTAACTGGAAGTACGCTTCTGTATGCATTGTGGGAACTACTTCCCACAAATGCTTGTAGGTTCCCTTACAGAAATGCTACTTTATTTGCTCCTTAGATATATTTTCTCTCTGGCAGACAGATAGATCTGTTTTTCCTCATAGAAGTCAAATCCATAAATTATAACCTGCCTTCAATGAAGGTGCAGTGTGTATGAGGCTGGAGTTAGAGTCTGGAGGTAATGCCGAATTATTTGGATGTGTTATTAAAGGAGAAGCTCCACTCTGTAGAAGTAAGTGGTTCTCAGGGCACAAAGCCATACAGGCATCCATGGGCTAAGTTCAAACTATCAGTCATGGGTGATCGTGCAACACAGAGTATGACAAATGCAGTTGCTCTATCAAAATATAATTTTGTTTGACCTTCCTCCAGTTGCTGTCAAGCGGTAGTGTCAGTATATATCTTACTGTTTATGAATACCTTGATTTTCTTCCACATTACAATGGTCAGATTTATTTATTTTTATATTATTTCAGGATGCCCACATATAAAGGAACTGCAAATAAAAAATATTCCTATAAGAATCTGAAAATTAACCAGTGATTTTTATCTGGATTTCACTGGAATAGATAATGAGCTGTGAGTTACCAGGTGTCCTATTTGTTATTCCTTCTCAGTGTATGATCTCGTTTCAGATACATTGCCGTTCTTTGAGATCACAGAATCATAGAATCATTAGAGTTGGAAAAGACCACTAAACTGATCTCATCTAACAGTCAACCTATCCCTACCCTGCCCACTAACCACCTCCCTCAGTACCACATCCACACAGTTCCTGAACACTTCCAGGGATGGTGACTCCACCACCTCCCTGGGCAGCCTGTGCCAGTACCTCATCACAATTTCTGAGAAGAAATTTTCCTTAATGTCCAACTTGAATCTCCCCTGCCACAACTTGAGGCCATTCCCTTTCGTCCTATCACTGTTACCTGGGAGCAGAAGCCTACCTTCACCTCATCATCACCTTCCTTCAGGTCATTGTAGAGAGCAATAAGGTCACCTCTGAGCCTTCGCCAAACTGAACAATCCCAACTCCCTCAGAAGGTTTTGAAGCATGTACAGGAATGCATTTGCATGGGGAAAGATTAACGTGCTCTTTCTCTATCCCAGTGACTGATGAACTAAACGCAGGAGATCCCCATGATTCTACTTTGGTACAGAGAAAAATGAAAGGCTTTTCCTGCAGTAAAGGGTGACTGCCAGCACTGCAGAGGATGGAAAAGAATACTGGATCCCAGAAGAATTCTTCTGTGGGGACACCATGAATACCTAAAGCTCCAAAACTGATTGAATTTTCCTCCATTTACATCTTTTTTCATTATTTTCCCATTTTTAAAGAGAAAGTACACAGAACTGTTAATTTATAAATTTTGGGATTTTAGTTGTTTTTTGTTTTTCTTACACCCATCATTGTGATGCATTTCACAGTGTATTCTACTTTTCTGTTTCAGTGCAAAGTATATTTTAAAAAAAGTACTTTTAATACAAATATTCAGGTTGATTTCTGAACTGTTCAAGTTTATTGACCCAGGACTGGCAAAAAGATGAAATACAAAACTAAACTACAAAATTAATAAACTGTATATGTAGGTAAATGATATCTATAATGCAGTATTTCAGTCCTCACATCTGTCTCTCCAAGTCTCAGAAGACTCTACTGGTAAATTTGAGTCTTCTCTTCACAAACAGTATTTTTAAGCTCTTTTGCCCCCTATTTTATTTATGTTGGATTTTATAATAACTCCGATTCAAAATCTTCCTTGGTTTTACGAGGAAAATTTTCCAGTATTTGAGCAGTCATAAATTGCCACAAAATGTACAGGGTGACTGAAAAATACACCAAGTAAAATTAAAATGTTTACACACCAGTATTTTGCTCTTGGCAAGTGCATAAGTGACTTCATAAGATGCAAGTCAGTGCACATTACATATTACACATTGTCTATTTAAACCAGTCTGTAGGCAACATGAGCACATCCTGGGGCCCCAACACAATGGCTGTGTTTTTGCTCAGTTTATAAAGACTCATAAATAGCATCTCAGGGTTTAGTTCCTAATGTGGTAAAGAAATATGATGGCTTGGACTAAGTGAAACTCAATTATTTAAAAAATGCACAACTGACTTCTCTGCTTTCATTCCCATCAACCTCTCTCTCATGCGGGTTACATTAATTATTTGTTGTAAATTTATTGCTACATATTAGAATCAGCCAAGAAGTAGGGAAAACAGTCTTTAAAAAAGTGAGATATTTCTTGTTGGCAAAAAAAAAAAACAGAGAGAGAGAGAGGGAGAGAAAGAGAGAGAGAGAGAGAGAGAGAGAAAGAGAGAGGAAGGAAGGAAGGAAGGAAGGAAGGAAGGAAGGAAGGAAGGAAGGAAGGAAGGAAGGAAGGAAGGAAGGAAGGAAAGAAAGAGGGAGGGAGGGAGGAAGGAAGGAAGGAAGGAAGGAAGGAAGGAAGGAAGGAAAAAAAGAGGGAGGGAGGGAGGGAGGGAGGGAGAATTCCCATTAATTAGATCTTTTAAAAATAATTGTAACTAAACTGATGAAATTTCTCATGCAGTGGAATTTAAAATTTAAGGAGCCTTTCTTAGAGGGGAGGAGTCAGTATAAATTTAGTCAGTGTAAGCCAAAATCCAAAGAGAACTAGAGAACCTCAATTAAGGAAGAAACTGATTTTTCTAATTCTCCTTGCAAATCTGGATAGACTTCTTCAATGTAGACAAGGCTAGGGGGACTGAGAAAGAATCAGTGCTAAAAAGAGTAATTGTGAAAGCTCTGAAAGAGATGCAGAAGTCATGAGGATATGTGCATGAGGTCACGAGAAGCACAAATACAGAGATTTGCTGTAGAGGATCCCTGTCTGGGAGGGAAAGAAGACCTTAACTCGTTTGCTGAGTTCTTTGCGATTTGAACTCCAGAATGAGGTAGCCCTTTCCAATGACAGATGTGCCTGGAGGCAAGCCCAGAGAAGGAAACATTGCAGAGAAAGAGGAAGAACAGAGAAAAGATGAACCCCTTCTCTTTCTATCTGGTATAATCATCTATCTTAATCTAGGAAAACATTTTAGTCTCTCTCAAGTTAAAAAACAATGCCCTTAACCCTTTGCTCCTAACAAGAAACTTAATGATACCCAGTTTGTAACTTTCATCAAATGGCACCTTTCTTAATTCTTGCTCTGCTATGATCCCTCATCTCATAAAATAATTCTAGTCTTGATGCCTTTATTTTACCTGCCTCTCAGGAAGGAGTCAAATTCCTGTTTTTCTATTGCTTTGCATTGCAAAGCCATGTGTCTTTTTTCTGTCGTGTTCCATACTTCCTTCAGTTTACTCATGGAGCAGCATTTTTAACTGATATATGGAACAGCTTGCTTAATCTGTGTTCTTCCTTAGTTCTAAAGTAGACATACTTGTAGATATACATAAGTTAAGTATGGTGGTAGAGGTGTTGAAAACATTTCTCTCTTGAAATAAAAAGAGGCGCGTCTACAATCCTGGCTCCACTTCTTATTTTTTTGCTTTCGTGATAGAGATTCTGCATGAACTCCAAACAAGTTATAAAATATGTTCCATAGGTGTGATCATGTAGAAATATATGGGATATAGTTTTCCTAGTCCATAACATTTACGTTTTAGTTGATGATCTCTGTGTTTCAGTAACTGTGGGAGGAAACCTGACTTTACAAAGTGCATTCATCTTCCTAGACAAAGAAAAGATCGACTTCACGGAAACTTTTGTCATGGAGTCAATTCTTGCACAATGACATGTAGTGCTAAATAAATCATTTTTTTTGAATTACAAATTGAGAATCCATCATCCTGGACAAATGTTATTCATTTGAGGGTGGGGGGAAGGGGTGACCTGGGAAAAATTGTTTTACAAGTATTCAGAAGAGAATCTGATTTGTCACTCCCATTTTTCAGTGCCAGTGGATCATGCTGAAGTTGTTGCCAGCTTTTAAAATCTCCCCTTTTAGTTTCAAGTAATGTGTCTGCAGTTAAAAGCCAATTAGGGAACAGTAGTGTGATTTGGTAATGCAAAGCTAGTGGCGCAGTTTAAAGTGTCATTAAAAATCTACTCTCTTTACAGCTTTAGATAAGGTCTGTCTTTCCTTTAGTCATGCTTGGATGTTCTATTCAGTGTAGTTACCAGACTGGTGTTAACAAGAATTAATGTGTAAAACTAACGCCTTCACTTTGCATTTTCTAGCACAGTCTCTTCAAGGTAAGTATTTTTTTCAGCCATTTAGAAAGTGCAGAGACCAACTGTACGTTCAAGAAAAAGGAACTGTTCACTCTGACTGAACAACGTGACCCTGTCCTCCAACACTGGCCTTGCTAGCTGTAAGCAGAAGATCATATTCTTCCCTGCCCTTCACACTAGCAGAATTTAGCCATATGTATCAGCCTGAAGCAGTCAATTTGCCTGACAAATCATAAAACAGTTTCTTTGTGATGTAAAGAAGCTTTGGATTCTGCCAGTGTGCCTGCCTATTTCTAAGTGCAAAGAATCATCAAAAAAAAAATTTGAAGGCATGGAAAAAAAAATAATAATCTAGAACCTTCATGCCAATCTACCAGAGATTGCCTGAAGAATCACAAAACACATTCAGAGACAAATAAAAAAAGTTCTGGGCTCTGCCAGGATGCTGGCCAATCAATCACAGTGTGGCTGATGAATCACGAAACGCATTCTGCAGCATGTCAGCACACATACACAGTTGGCACTGTTCTCATCACCCTGAGTTTGTCTTGCAGTTAAATTGACTGAAGGTAAGCCGTAGGACTGTTGTTTCTCCCATGTAGTGACCTCCATAACTAGCCACTCTTAAATCCTCTCTCCCTGCCCTTTGTTCAAAGTGGAGTTCTAGCACACAAGTTCAACATGAGAGCAAACAAGGTTTTGATGTCAATAACATGTCGCTGAAAGCTGTTGAACACAGATTTTGACAACAGGACAGACACCTACAGTAGTAGTGTTCTCTTCAAAGTTTTCCACATTATTTACAAGGCTATTTAGGAGAAAAAGCAAATACTGAATTTAGGCCACTATCCAGTCAGTATTTTTTTAACTGAAGCAGTTCCTGGCTGCATTGTGATTCATTATACCAGGGTAAGGTGTGGGGGCACCATGGCACTATTATTATTTTTATTCTCCTATCTCAAACAATATCATTCAGTATGAAATATTTCTCTTCTGAAGCAATTCAACTTTTTACAATTTAAACCAAAATCACCAGAATAAAATTAAAACATTGTCTGCAAGTCAAGTTCCTAGTTTTATGATCAGCTGCCACTACAAATACTCAAATTAAATTGCCTAGATGGCAGTGGCAGTCAGTTAAAAAAATATATATGAGCCTGTCCTCATGCAACACTTTTCCACTACCTCAGAAGACGCTATAGTTAGAGACCAAATGATGAACTAGTTAACTGGTAGACTTACAGCTACTTCTGTAGTATTATTCCAATTCATATGAAATAGTTTACTGGAAGAGTAACCTGGGTCTTGGCTTCATGGGATTATGTGTGCTGTTGTTGCGGATTCTTTAACTTAGTCTTCATTTCATTAAACAGATTGCTCAGATTTCAACATTCGTGCAGCATGATAGAAAGAATAATTCTGTACAGATTTATTAATACAGAGTTCAGAAATATCATAAGCTGTGGGAAATTTTACTAAATCATGTTGTTTGGCTATAATTAACATGATAATTAATTTGATAGAAGGAAATTTGGTGACTTATGCCATAGGTCGGGAAATCCATTTTCAATTTCATAGGGGTATGTAAAGAAAAAAAGTTCTTTGGGGGAAAGAAAGAGGAAGAACAATTGTTATTCAGGAATGAAAATAAATAAATAAATAAATAAATAAACCCACCGGATTTCTTGATGTTTTCAATATCTTTTATAACTGCTTGTACCTATCAATAACTTACTATCTTTTTCTGATTGTTATTAGTATCATTATGCAGAAACTGTAATCCATGATGGCAACAGAAAAATAAATAAAGAAATAAATAAGCAAGGCTTATTGTGTACAGATGCGGCTTTATTCCAACTAATGTATGCCAGGTATGCACAGCTGTCTTTCCGTCACTTCTGATCCATCCCAGTTTGTCTCCTTTGCTCGTTGTATCTGTGTATTGTTGAATGTGTCAAAAGAGAAAAAGTTCATTTCTCATTTTGAAACTTTCCGTTCTTTAATATCTCTCTACCTCATGCTTCTGTGGGACTTTTATATCTCTGTGATGTGGAAGCCATGCAAAAGAGGAAGGCGTTCAAACACCAATCGGATATAAAAGAGCTCCCAATGGGAACAAATAAAATCCTAAAACAATAATAAGATGGAGATCTGTCTCCTCTAAAAAAAACTTAGCACATACTTTTCACTTAACTGCCTGAAGCTTGTGATTTAAAGGCTTGTTTTCTCAGCTGATAGCCCCAAGCTGTACCCAGTTTCTCTGCAGACAAAAGGATAAGAGAGATGGTGACAAACACACACCCCTTTCATGAATCAGAGGAACAGTACTCTTCTTGTTCCCTAGGCACGAGTCAGTTGAAATCTGAGCCTCGGTTTTACAGTTTAGCACCTACCAGCTGGCTTTCACGTGAAAGGCTTTTTAAAATAGATACATCTGCAAAAGCTCTCATTCACACACACATACACACACAGTGTAAGACATTTTTTATTCCAATGACAGTTACAGAAATACAGGGGAAGAAAAAAGAGCTCTAAAAAAAGAGCTCCTTGTTACAACTGAAGCTCTTTTTATTTTCTCCTGTGCACCTTGGATGGGAGAACAGATTGTGCCTCTCTTGTTTTCATCAATCTTTTATGCATTTGAAGGCTAATGTCATATCCTCCTCCAGACATTTCATCTTTAGGATAAATGACCCCTGGATGTTCAACTTCTCTTTATCGCTGATGTTTCCAAGTAGCCCTGACTGGGCAATTTGTTGTTACTGATACTTTGAGTGTGTCAATATAACAGAAGAAATGCTTACGTGTTTTGGCATGATATTTACAGATTTTATCATCCTAGTGAGAAATTTTCCTTTCTTTGCAACAGCCAGCCATCACTACATGAGCAGGTCATCCAATTTGCTGCTTTGAACCAGTCCAGCACTTGGTCAAGTGAATGAACTCCTTGGGTATTTCCACTTTCAGCCCAGTGTGAAATAGAACAGCCTGATATATAGTTTTCTCCACTTACTTGATTTATTTGGGCAAAAGAATGCAATATAGTTCATCAAACTTTGGAGATATTTATATCTATACAAGTCATCCAGTATCTCTTTGTAGTTAATGGCAACAAAAAGAAAGAGGCAGTTCTGTGGTATAATTCATCTAACTGATATACACATCTCAAGTAGGGCAGATGAATCACCCCATATCTGATTCAAAATCAGAAATGTGAACAAGGAATACTGGTAAACAGAGGAAAACAGGTTTATCAGGGCAGATGCAGAGAATATCGAGTATGAGATTTTAGGCAAAATATGAGACGCAAGAATGTGGATACAAGTTACTTAATTGATCTTTTAGAAATAGTTGTTACGATCTAGCAAACAAAAGACGTATACTGAATGGAGAAAATCTGTTGAGAGAAAATAAGCAAAAAAATGTACTAGTACATTCTGTAAGTATTGAGAAGATATCAACTAAGGAACTGAACTACTCATGTGGAGAACTTCCCAACTGTTTCTACTGAGTAGTACCCTTCATTAAGGAATACAGCATTTCTGCTGGAGAAGAAAATTATTTTGTCTTAGAAGATACAAAAAAAAAAATGAGAAGTGGATGCATGTGATAAGAAAAATTGGAGAGATTATGGGCTAGATGTTGAAGCTTAAGAAGAGACAAAAGGAGAGAATGGAGTACACAGTGGAATAATTCAAATGAAAAGGCTATGAAAGAAGTAAAGGGAAAAGAACACCGAAGAGGAAGAGAAAGAGGAAGAGGAAGAGGAAGAGGAAGAGGAAGAGGAAGAGGAAGAGGAAGAGGAAAAAAAGCCATGGACTGAACTGTACTTCAAAGAAAAGCCAGTCAAGTAATGTTGAATTTGTTTTATGTGCTTTGAGAAGAGGACATCCTTGAGAATTATTACTTGTAATTAAAGTGAAAATATGCTTTTACCACTTTCATTTTTTATGTAGAAAAACCAATTGTATTGCAGGAACACATTTATACATGTTCATCATAAAATATCACTGAATAACATTTGCATTGTGATGTACCTTATGCAAGATATGTAAAGTAAGTATTAAGAATTCATTACTCAAACTAGTGCTTAAGTAGGTTAAAACTGCAGAAAAACATGTGCAGCAATTGTAAAAAAATTGTTTTGAGTTCTACGGTTTCATTGCTTTAAGCACCTTACCTGGAGGTTTTTCTGTATTCATCTCATGCAGAGAGAAATTGGCTCAAGAAAAGAAACATTCCTGAATAATGGGAAGCAATGTGTGTATTTCTGAAAACAAAGAAGTTCTTTGAACATCTTCCAAAAAATCCAAGTATATGCACATATTCCTCCAGCTAAGAGGAGAGCTATATATTGCTTTATATTATTTATTTATGTAGGCCACTCTGACAGTATTTCTCTTATTTATTTCCATGGAAACTACAGCAGATACAAAGAGAACAACAACACTATTTGATAGAGCAAACTCTCAGCTACAAAACAGTACTTTTCAACATAGTCACCACCAGTAGCCGATTTGTGTGGAGGAGCTGCTAGAGACACTCTTCATTTCATGGTGTGAAAGCTGTGCATGGCTTTCTGGAATGTGGCTTGTCTTTAACATTGCTGTCACCACTGCTGAAACACACCACCAACCAGTTCACTGTGCTCACATCCACTGTCTGTTGAACAAGCATCAGAGAACTGCCATTTTGTTCCATATGGAAGAATTCAGTTACACACCTTTGCTTCATGTGCACTTCCATGTCAGGCACCATTTTGTCAGACTGCCCCTCTACTGCAACAAAATTTAATGGAATATAGGCAGTAAGATTCACCACTGCCATCCGCCTCTGATGTCAGAAGCCAACAGAATAAAATCAGAGGCATTACTTTTGGAACAGCTGTTGCATTTATTTGTGTAACTCCAGCTTTGTGTGTGCTGAGCTGATCTGTTAAGCACAGTTTTCCTTCAACGCTCTTCTTACCTGCCCTCATCCTTGGTAGACCTCAGAGAGGAATTATGCCTTAAGAATTAGGGCAGAATTTTTTTCAGGAAGTCATGTGAGGTGGGAAATGGACACCCCTCCTTATGAATTATCTTAATCCTATCCATACGCCTCCTCCCCATCCTGTGATTCAGCTCATAAAAGTAGAAAGGAACAATGATGACACCACTACTTTCTGCCCTGTTCCCTCTCAGTCTTTGTCATATTTCAAGAAGTCATAAGGAGTCAATTAAAGGATGAGGAAACTGCAGCCATAAAGAAAGACTGAGAATGTGAATACTGATGTACTTTCTTCTTTGCTCCTGCAACCATTTCACATTCCCAATGCCACAGTCAGTGGAAATGAATGACTTAGAAACAGAATTAATGCTACGTGTTACCTTGAGACATTATATTTTAAGTCCTTTCCCATATTGAATTATATCAAATGATTAAACTTATTGTTATATTTACCAGTGAAGTATAACATAGAGCCACATTTTAATAAAAGAACTTTTGTGACATCTAAAGTACTAGTTTCTTAGAAATGTCCAAAGGAAGCACTCTCAAGCTAAGTAATATATTTGTCTTCCACAGAAGGCAAATTCAGCAGTTCTACTAAGAATGCACAGTAAGGGATCAGAGAATAGCAGATGTACTCACATGACTGTATAATTTCATGGCCATAGTTGTTTCCCACCAAGAATTATAATCCAAAATGATGGTTAAAATACTTTTTAAAGGAAAAAATTATTTAAAAAAAAGTCATGGGAAAGAGAGCTTTAGAAACACTTTTAGAGTCTACTTTCCATGTTATTTACTATTACAGCCAGAGAATTTTTGCAAATGAAAAGGGCAACCAAAGGCAAAGGCACGGGATTATCTCATTTCTACTTCCTCATTTTGCCTACTTATAACTTCAAGAACTGGCAATGCAGCAAAAGTGATGCTAATAGAAAGGAACAAGGGAGGTATCAAGTATATTGGTAATCACAGTTGGAAATTGGAGGGATACTGAGGAAAGGTGAGATGGAGTTTGAAGTGTGAATAAGAAGCATTTCACAGGCAAATGAAGTCAGTAATGTCAAAGAGGTCAATCATTTGTGTTTTTATAGATTGTAGGACATAAATCTTAAATCTTTGTTTAAAAAGCACAGGTACAGGAAATGCCAGAGTGAACATATAAGTATCTGGTACCATATGTAAAACCATTCTTTCAATGAAAACTGCAATACATTGTCAAGGTGTATAGAATAATGTTTTTTTTTTTAATTATTTTTTTCTTCCACAGTAGGCTCAACTGGAACATAACCTTGTGTTCAGAAACAGACCTGAGCTTATAAAGGCATCTGTCTTCCTAACTGAGTACTGCCTGGCAAGTTGCTCTGCATTTTGATTTTCAGGAATGTCCACATATCCATTTCTCCTCTAAATAATGGGTAGAAGAGCACATGGGCCATGACTCACTGGAGGGGTTAACATAATTTTGTTCTCAAGTCCTGAAATAAATCACATTGTAAAGCTATGACTCTCACAGAGATCTTTCTGCCTCCCTCTTTTCTGATTAAAAGAAAGACTAACAGATAGTGTAGGCTTTTTGATAGCTTCACTCACAACCTAATTTACTATTTTGTTTGCTAATTACAAATTTTTATGTTATTTTACTTTAATTTACTGAGATGAATCCTATAATTTAGTTCAAGGCAATATGATTTGATATATTTTCTCTGAGTGTGAATGACATCCAATCTATTAATTAAAAAAAATCCTATATAAAAGTCTGTATGAATGATTACATAATTTATGTATAAATTATGTTCAGGAGATAGACCCTTTAGAAGCCTATTTTCCTAACACCAGTAGACTACACACACAGTTCCTAGAATTTCAGTCATAGCCTAAAATACAAATATCTATCACTAATGTCAGTAAGTGAATTGACTAACAGGTGGAGTTGCTAAACCTGAGGGGAAAAAAAAAGCAATCTGGTACACTGGAGAGAACAATACAAAAAGCACACTTCTATATGCTCTCTTTGGCTTTGATGCGTAGTCATAACAGTCACTTTAAACTGTCTTCAGAACTAAGTTTTAAATGGTTACAGAAGCAGGTTTTACACAGCCTTTACTATAAGAACTAAAAAGTAGGTCAGTTCACTCCTTCTGTAGTTTATGGGAGAGCTGAGCTCAAGCTAGTCCAGATAAATGGAGTTTGATTGGTTTGCATGTAACAGACATATGTTGTGAATGAAGACCAATACCTTGTGTTTTGATTGATTTGTGGATTTGGCTTATTGTTTCTTTATGATTCTGACAGGGTAGCTGAGGAAGGTGAATTTGTTATGCCTTTGTAGAAGCAACAAATTAATAACTAGAATTTTTAACTTACACAAGACAGAATCACGCATGCTCATAGAATCACAGAATCAAAGAATAGAAGGAGCTGGAAGGGACCTTTAGAGATCAAGTCCAACCACACTGCTAAAGCAGGTACCCTGCAGCAGGTTGCACAGGAAAGCATCCAGGCAGGTCTTGAATATCTTCAGATAAGGAGACTCCACAACCTCTCTGAGCAGTTCCATCACTGTCACAGTGAAGTTCTTCCTTGTGTCAGTATGGAACTTCCTGTGTTTCATTTTCTGCTCATTGCCCCTTGTTCTGTTGCTGCACACTCCCAAAAAGAGTCCACCCTCATCAACTTGACTCCTGCACTTCAGATATTTATAAACAGTGATGAGATTCCCTGTCAGCCTTCTCTTCTCCAGACTGATGGGTCTCAGCCTTCCTCATACAGGGGGTGCTCCAGGCCAGTATTGTCCATTTCATCTCATCAGAACAGATACAATAAGGATGTTTGAGAAGGCAAACATTTCACACTGCAATTATGCAGTTATATATCACGGTATCCATGTTTTTGACTCAAAGCAAAGCACTGAAACATCTGCTCACTGATTTCCCCATCATTCTTATATACTTGGATAATAACGGATTTTTCTTGCTAGTAGATAGTTACAGTTTCAGAAGTGATTATTTTCTGGGTTAGGTCTTAATATTCTTCTTTATTAACTTTTTCTGGTTTCACTTTATTTTTTAATTGCAAGTACTATGTAACAGCACCTAAGTATTCCATGTCCTTGTTTCTGCTGCATTTCACCTTTCACAAGGCTCTTTAATAGATTCCAGTCATCCAGTAAAGTGAAGGCATGAGCTTGTCATTTCTGCCCATTAAATCTCTGCTCAACTACTTCTACCATTTGGTCAAACATGCTATATAGCCCCTGTAATATAATTTGTTTAAGGTCAATCTATAACACGGAGTATTGCCTCTGACTGGGAGTGGTGCTCATCTTGGAAGAGCACAAGGCCATATTTTCCTCATTCTCATTTCCCCCTGCCCACCATTGCAGCAAGCTAGCAGCAGATCTTTCATAGACTTTCCTCAGTACCAGGATAGCTGGTGCAGGAAAATAATTCTGAACAGGAGTGTGAGTTACAAAGTCTTTATACCCTGCTATCAAGTTGCCCAGTTTGAAGTGCAGAAGGTAGCATTCTAGAAATAGTCTAGCAGTCTAGACTACTGAACAGACACAAGCTGAATTCCAGTTTTGACAAGTTTTCTGCTTTCTGCTGTTCACTGGTTACTTAAATAACATTCTGTAAGCATTAGTGTTAGCTAAAAACAAAAATCACAGTCCTTGCTCCCTTGGAATGAGACTAATTTCTATACTGAGATGATATTTGTCATGTAAATAACAGTTCTGTCAAGTCAGACCAATTTTCAGTTCAGTATTCATAGCTAACAGTGCAAGGACAGGACAAGCAAACTGGGAAATAACAGCCTCTTCCATAAAATTGTCCAAACACCACTCAATCCATGTGAACTTTTAGCACCCATAATGTTCTATACCAGGGAATTCCTCACTTTAGCTCTCTGTTACAAGGATAACAACCACTTGTTATCTGTTTTGCACTTACTGTTTTGTAGTTTTTACTCCTAGGTCTTGTTGAGAGGAAAAACAGAGAACAAACATTTTCTCTCCTATTCTCTTTAATGGCACTCATGATTTAATAGACTTCTGTTGTATACCCTCTAAGCTGTCTCTGTAATCTGCTCAGTGTTCCTGCATGGCTCAGAAGCCATTCCAGAAGTTCACTTGTCCTTTGTCGCCCTTGTCTGAGACTTTTGCAGCTCTATTATGTTTTTTAGGTGAAATGGCCGTAAGTGCACTGGATGGTCAAGGCATACATGCCTCAGGGATTCATCACCATCAAGTGGTGACAAAATGATGTTAGTTTTCTCCTTGTTTTCTACTGCTTTCTTCAGAATCCCCAATATTCCTTTTTTTTTTTTTTTTAATTTCTTCTACAGAATTCATATGTTAAGTCCACATTTTCATAGAACCATTCATCAAAATCCCAAATCCCAAGATCCCAAAACCATCAATTCATTATACAAGCTAAGTTAGGATTTTTGTCCCATGCATATTATTTTACATACAACTATTAATTTATGTAGTATTTCAGTAGTATGAGATAGTTCTGCATCTCTTTACAGCTCACTTGGTTTAATTAACATAAATAATGTCACAGTAAGAACTTTATTTTAGATCATTTATAAATAAATTGAATAGCACAAGCCGTAACTTACTTGCAACAATGACCATTCCTAAATCATCAAACAGTTTTCAGAAAGCACAAAATTATGTAAAATCTTTGGCTGTTTATTCTTATTCTCTTGCAGTATATGCATTGATTCCAGCTTCAAGGAGGAGGGTGGTCAGCTGGTGTGAAAGTAAACATCAAGAAACCCTGTCTTCATCCTACTATGACTCCTTCTTCAGGTCTGTGAAATCAAATAAAAACAACAACAAAAGAGAGAAGATTTATGCAGGGAAGCAAGGAAAAAAGTGCAGAAACCAGGGTGGCAGAGAGAGAGCATGGGACAATGATTGAAGGACTGGAAGAGTGATGTAGAACCTGGAACTGTTGGGTTGAACAGAGAGAAGGAGTTTCAGTACTAGAAAATGGCTCAGGGAAGGCAGGTAACTAAAAGGAACTTGAAAGGAAATAAAAAGGCAGAGTCATTCTTCAGAAAGATACTAGGTACCAAGGGACAGAAAGGAAAATGGCCCTCTAGAAAATGAAGAAAACAAAGAGTAGGAAAGGAATTCATTTAAAGGACGGTTTCCTCCAAACTTTGCATTTAAAACTGTAAAGAGAGAAAAATAAAACTGTAAAGAATGTCATAAGATAACTTGAGAGGAAAGTAAAGTCATACAGGGAATAGTATCACCAGTTCTTCCATTTGCTGTTACAGATTGAGACAGAAATGCCACATATGCTGACACTGGCTTCAGTAGAAATTATAGAACAAATGTATGTGTAGTTTAGCAATGCTTTAAAAGTTGAGAAAATAATCTGCAAGTAAACAGGCTGTGAAAGAAAATGGTTACAATCTTTCCTAAATGGCCTCTAAAGGGTATTGCCCATGTTGCAAGCTGTACATGCAGTGCTTGTTAGACAAGGACTTTCTCAGCAAGACCCAATGGATAGAAGATCTAATTGATACTGTCAAAAAAATCTGTTGCCACATTTCTGGCTGTTCACAAAGCACTGAAATCTGTGCATCTGGCAAAACCTCCCCCTGACCCGTAAAATTGCCAGTTCAAACATTGAGCTGGTGAGAATCAGCTGCGGGCTCTCACCAAACCAGGGATATGAAAGTTACTCAGGAAATAGTAAACTCCAAGTCAGTACGTGCTTCACATTTATTTTTGTGTGATTGTTTCTTTCTCGCTAGCTGCATTGATGTTTCTTGGCTAGTATTTTTATCTGTATAATTTTTAAGGAGTACTAGAGTGATAATTCTGAAGCCTTTGCATCATTCACTGTATAGAGTATTGCCAGCAAAAAACAAGATTTTCAATTATGAGCTGCCAAACTCCTTTAGCCTTGTTACAGAAGATCCACTCAGAATGACAAATTAATTCATTTTCCTTGCCAATCTAGTCATTGTCCTCTCCACTGAGACTGTCAATAAATGCCAATTGTGGTGTTTAAAATTGTGATGCTTTGGGAAGCATTTGGCTTGCTTCCTGGTGGCAAGAAGTGAGAAATAGGTTTGACAAAATCACCTGGAATTTGTACTCTGCAGAAGTGGTGAAATCTTATACCTAGAGAAGTCATCCATGTCTATCTGGTAAATAATGACTCTCCCAAAAATAAATCTTAAGAACTGAAAAAAAAAAATCAATTAAGAAAAAAAATATAGATATAGTTCAGAAAAATAACAGTAAAATGACCAGTAACAAAAATTCTTTGTTAAATTTTGCAAAGAATATTAAAAACATAAACCACACAGTCCTCTTTAATCAGAGAAATCATCCTTTAAAAAAAGAAAATGTCAATGAAATACAGCACGGTGACTCAGATTGCTAGAAAGTGTTTGGAACAACTCAGTATGGGACATTATTAACTAAACAGGAAGAGATACCGATGAGTAGAAATACTGCAAACAGATTAAAGTAATAGATGAAAGGAAGAGAGCAAAGAGAACAACTGAAAGAGGGTGCATATGGGAAGAGTGAAAATTAGTATAGAGGTTTTTTATGGTTTGGTTCTAGGACATGCTTTTCTATCAGTTCATCATTTTCATTAATTGTCTTGACACGAGAAGTAGAATTGAGTAATTAGATTTACTGATGACAGAATGCAGGGTAGAACTGTCAATAGAGAGGAGAATCAGGACTCTGCAAGACGTATCACTTTAATAAAATCAGATGAAATTCAATAATGGAGTCATTTGATAACTAAGGAAAATAATTT
Organism: Meleagris gallopavo; assembly: GCF_905368555.1. NCBI lineage: Eukaryota > Metazoa > Chordata > Aves > Galliformes > Phasianidae > Meleagris > Meleagris gallopavo. The sequence goes on along the minus strand of NC_139406.1, from coordinate 32,138,042 downwards.
CTGGTAGGACCTTATCATCCAGAAAGGAATGAGAAGGAATACTTGGGTTCATGAGGCAATCTCACCCAGTACCTATGATAGGAATATGTGGTGGCAATATAAAAGAGAAATGCAAGCATGGGATGTTGAGGTTCCAATGCTATTTCTAAAGACAATGGTAAGGAAATCTTTGTGAAAGCAGAGATGTTTCAAGCAGAAGCTACTGTCATTTTTCAAGGAAATGAGGTCCTGCTAGTGAATTTCCACCTCTCTTCAGCAGTGCCATAGTTCTGGGGTGTCAACAGCAAAGTCTCTTGGGTAATCTCTTAAACTCTTCTTGATATTTTTTAACAGTTTGAGATAGATGGCACATCCAAGCTGAACCCAATGGTGATTGGGTTCCACTTTGCAGAGCATTGTTCCACTTTGCAGAGCAAAGTAGCCCAATTTTGTTTGTGTTTGCTCCTATAGTTGTTTAGGGTCATTTTTGCAAGCACAATCTGCAAGCTCTGCATCAAGGCTATTCCTACATTTCGTTGATATCATTCTTTTGCAGACTTTTTACCACTGTTTTATAGAGTTGGGGACATTTGCAAGAAGAACAGAATCTAAGTATTCCTTTGCTTTACCACAAGTCTGTAATTTAATATCATTGTGGGTTAACGGGAATTCCGGCATAAAATCTCAAAATTGTAACTCAGCTTAATAAATCCATGAGCTTCCTTTGCACCTCCTGGTGTGGACACCTCACTAATGGCTCTTAGATTTTGCCTGCACCAGTCTCTCAATGAAAACAGGTGCTTGATGGAGGCAGTAGCAGTTCATGCTAACTAAATTTTTCTTGCCTTTAGCATAACGTTCGTTTCTTGCTATTATATGCTCAAAGATAAGCAGAAAATTGTCATTGAATACTTCCTTATAGTAGAACCAATCAAAACTCAGGACTTCACTTCCTCAAAAAAAAGTTCCCCCACCAAAATGCTTTATACTAAAATAAAAATATGTTCCAATTCAGGACTCAAATGGCAAAATACATCACAGGAGGATGTGCAGAGGTTTGTTTCTTAAGGGAAAACTAAAATATTTCTCTCATTTTTTCTAAATGTTGTGGAGCACTCAGTTGCCACTGAGTCCTGGAAAGTCTTTCTGCTTACCTAGCTCCTGAGAGCAGGTCCCCAGGCAATTCCCAATGCTGCAGAGCCTGAGAGATTTCTTGGAAGCAGAGGGATCACACAGCTGATCTAAATCCCTTGGCTGAGTTCCCAAGAGATGTAGTAGCATCTGTACTGACAGGGCAGGCATCTCTTGGTCACATTAGACTGTGAAGTTCTCTATCTTCCCTCTAATGTGTTGTCCAAAAGCAGTGGGTAATCTGATCTCGGGGGGGTTGTGCCTTGGGCACACATGGTGTTTGCTAGATCTGCAGCTGAGAAGCCAGACAGTAGTTCAATAGATGTCTATTTTTATTCTCACAAATATTTTTCCCAAATGATGTTTTTCCAAAGTCTGGTTTGATTTAACTGAATTGGTTATGAATACTTTATCCAAAAATGTCTAGGCTGCTGTAGCCAGTAGTTCTTCCCCAAAGCCTAGGTAATATGGTAATAGCTATTCAGATGAACTGCTATTCACAGGAATGACTCCATAACAGAAGCTGCTAAAGGATGTGGCATAAGTTGTGAGAGTTGGTCTGCATAGCTTACGTGCAAAAAACTCCTTTTAACAAAAGCAGTAAACATTTTTTTTAGCATTGAATAACTCAGGTGGGCAGCCTGCAGTCATTTTTAATGTTTTATAACTTATTGTCAATACAGTGCTTTGTGGTTTGGGTTCAGTGCAGATCCCTGAGCTTATCTCTAACCTCTATTTATCTCTCATCTGCTAACTTGAAGATAGGTTTCTATGAACACTGAGATGCATCATGTCTGCAGACTGATAGTTTCTTGTCACCAATTCCTTACTTCAGAAGGGCAGAATTTTGGAAATTTCCTTGGACTTTTCCCACCTTAATCTCCCTCATTCACAGTTCATCTCCCTAAAAGACATTTCTTTCAGATTGCTGGACAACAGATCTGATATTCTCTCACACTGAAGAGGATCTGGCAGCATACCACAACCAAATCTGTTGGCTGGCATTGCACACCACGTTGGAGTGGGAGATGATATTGTGTGCTTCATATACAGTAATATCTTTTATAAACAAATGTCCATAGTTCCAAAGCTAAATGTGGGTGCTGAGAATCTCACCTCTGTGATGTTACTTTATGTGCCATCTTCAACACCTTGATTCTGGACTTAAGGAAATTGTTTTTCTCAGTGGAGTTTCAATGCTTGTCGAACAAGAGGAGTTTTTTGTTTTGTTTTGTTTTGTTTTGTTTTGTTTTGTTTTGTTTTGTTTTGTTTTATCAGCTGTCATAGTGTTTCAAACAAAAAAATTCTCTCTCTCTTCTTAGTAAGAGAAGAAAAAGCTTTACCTTTCTGATCACATTTGTATTTGCCAATATAAAGATTATTGTATATACAAAATACAAAAAAGTTCTTTTTTTTCCTCATAATTTTACCTGGAAATCAAGTATATTTTGTGGCTGGACTCCCTGCATATTAATACTATCTATTTATTCAATTTGTAAGGGCTATTTTCTGTTAAATACTCTATTTATTTTTTTATTTCTGTCCTAAGTTCTGATAGACCAACCATTTATACCTTACTTTGTATGACAGCAAACTCCGTGTTTCAGTGAACTGAAACAATCTGTGGACCTGTTCAAGTTAGAAGAGAATGTAACTTTACAGGTTTTTGTGCATATCATCATGTAATTTGCAACAAAAGGCTCTAGCTAAGCACATTCACGCATCATCAAGTGATGGACGAGTGTGTCAAGACAATCATAGAGAATGGACTCTTGTACCAGTTAGGTGAGTGCTACCATTTATTTAGCAATGAGGTATATTTTCCCATTGTTTTATTATGGAAGAAGTGGCATCACTTGTGAATCTATCCTTTTTCTTCATTTGGAAATCCTCACTGGTTCCTTGACCTACTGATCTTCTTGATTCTCTTCTTTTTTAGTGCCCCTTTGGCTGTAACTTCAGATAGCATCCTCCTTCTTTTCTGCCTACTCCATTGCTGATGTAGGGTAGTCAGAGAAAGATCAAAGTCTTCTACCACAGGTGCCTTTTGGACCCTGTCCTGGGCATCTGTTTACCTCTCTGACTAAGGTTAAGCATAGAAATGTGTGTAACTGAACTGTGGACATATTTTCCATCCTTTTGTACCTCTTAAATAACAAAGACAGTGGGCAGAATGGACAGCTGTAATCAGCAACTTAAATGCCACACATTAAATATTTCTTTTTATACATCGTTAGTACCCAAAATTGTTAGAAAATCTATAGCATAGCTTTTTATGGTTTGGAAAATTAAAGCTGAGCCACAGCATCATACAGTGGGCAACAATTAAAATAACTACTTATATTAGAGGAAAGAAACACATAGGTAAAGAAATTCATAATATTCCTTTGAAGAGACTACATATGCTTCAAATATCAAGCTACCTTCAGTCTAAAACAAAGTTTGTTCTCAGTGTTAACCAACAATCCACTTTTAATACAGACTTTTATTTTAGGGAACATGTTAAAAAATGTCCAGGTGAAGAAGTAAAAAAAACATGGTACTTTAAAAAGCCAACAATTATAGTAGCTAACAAATAATTTTTAATTTATTTCTTAATTTAACAATTAATTTTTAATGTTGATTTTTTCTCTGAGGTAAATTGAATGCTGAGCAAAGATTCTGCAAGTTTATCTGCACAAGCAATATCAACAAATATTTCTACTTTTTCATTTCATTTCTACTTTTTTCATTCAGCAGTACAAAGTTCATCAAAACCAAATGCTTTCATTTCAACATTCCCTAGGATTTAGGATTAAATTTCTGATATAAATGAGAGAGAAAAGCAGAAGCAAGTCTCCAAGTGACTGTTGAACTGGGACTGGAAGCCACAGGTGTAAGTTCCTGTCTATATCAGACAGTAAGAATTTCACTGCAGAGCAAGGATTTAATTTCACACGAATGCCTCCAGTATTGCTATTCCGAGGATAGCTCTTGTTTTAGCTTTTATAACAAGGAAAAATATTATGCAGCATTTTGATTGTTTTTTCCAATACAGAATGAAACAAATTTTCAAATTTTTTTCTCCTGAACTTGAATTCCCATTTTCCAGCTAGCTAAATGATCACATGGTCTATCTGATATTTTAGTGCCAATCTTACACATGTCACAATCAGAGTCTCCAGCTACAAAATGAATAATTTATATGAAGGGAGTGAATCCCAGAACGTCGCAAGTTTCCTGCATGAATACTTTTGTGCCTCTCGTTTGTCACACACTTCACTCCTTATTTGGTTCTTGTCAGATTAAGAACTAAGGCCCGGAGCATCTACCCCAGTAGGAGCTCTTCCTCTTTTTTTTTTTTTTCACAGAGCCTACAGGAGATAAAAATACAACACTGCTATGCTGCAAATTTTTTATTACCGATTTTTATCTGCTCTGTCCCTCAGTTTGTAGTCAAGTAGGAAGATGGAAATGTTCCTTCATTCTTCATGGCTTTGCTCTGACTTCTGACACACACTGGTCCCATCTACCTGAATTCCATGCTACCGTTCGTACAAGTTCTATGTACAGAGGAAGTAAATAAAATCATTTTTATATTTCCAAGAATAATTAACTAGAAAGGAGGTTTTTTAAAATGTTGTTATCAATTTATTATGTGTTAAAAAGTTGTGTTGTTTTTTTTTTTTTTCCTATGATGATTGAATTATCTGATCTAGTTCTCAGAGTACTAGTGGGATGAATGATCACCAGCACACCGGAGGTGTCAGTTCTTCCTGTTGTGTTGTGACCATTTATCTGAACTGCTCTCTTATGCTCTCTTTGTAGGCCTTGCTGAAATGAAGCAGACCTACAAAGAAGAATGATCTTCAGGGCTGGGTTCAAATTATGGAGGGTAACTTTCAGCAACAACAGAACATAGCAATATAAATTACAAGCAGAAGAGAAATAAATCTAACTGTAATTAGGTCAGGAGTGCATCTGTCTGTAATAATGAGTTTCTTAGATGCTGTTGCATATTAAACATATTAAGTACCAAGAACCATTCCTGCTTCTCCATTTCAATCCTCCTGCCCAGCTCCAACTTGTGACTCCAGGTTTTTGATGTGTTTCACCAAGAATTCCACAACCTGTTGCCAGCAATGGCCCCAGTGCATCTCCAGAAGGCTTTGAGTGCTTTTTCTGCCTTAACTGACAGAAGCAAAGCCTTCTGGGATAATTAGTGCTGCTTCAATTGGACAGGTAGCGGATGGGAAATAAACAGGTTCAAGAGCTCAGGGGACATCCGTGTTGCTGTAGGCAGGGAGGCAGTGAAAAATAAATATAGCTAAGCAGTTGGAGAAATATTTATTTATTTATGCTCCTTTCCTTTTGAGATGAGAGATGAGAGCCGGCTCCAATCTGAACTCATTTTTTTCCTAAGTAGTTGTTGATTCTCTACAGCCCTTGAAAATGATGTCCCACATAAGTGCAAGGACAGCTACGGTGATGACTCATTTGGAAATGCTTTTCTTTATTGTTAACTGTAAAAGAAGAGAATTTGTTACATAAATAATGAATTAGATATGTATTAATTTAGAACTGCTTGTCTGAATGGTTTGCAAAGCAGCTGTGTGATTCTAGGCAGTCATATGCTGCCAATTAACAACATATACTAAGCCAAATCTGATTAAGCCTATTATGTGTATCACACAGTACAGAATTTCTTCATAGGTCTTACTAATTCTAGCTGTATACTATTGGCTGCTTGGTAGTTTGTAACTACAAAAAATTAGTAAAAATTCCAGTTAAATTACTGATGGACAGAGCAAACTTTCAGCTGCATTCCAGCTATTAATCTCATAGTGATAATTCTCCCATTGTTGAAAGATTAGGAAACCTCATAATACTGCCTAGTTTTTTTCCAGAGAAAATTTAATACAAAGCCAGGAAGATAATGTCTAAGTTGAATATTCATAATAAATTGTCAATATATTATTCAATTAAGGGATGGAGCTTTTCAGTTCACAGTTAAAATAAGAAGTATGGTTTATACACATGACTTTGATTGCTCATTGTCTTTCTAAAAGTAATATGCCCCCAAAACTTCGAATGACTGATCTTGTGCAGTTACAGAACTTGGGAATATCTGAGACAACTCATTTTAAAAATGTTTCTTTAGAATAGATTAATTTATACCTTTGACAGATTCCTTGTATTTTTTTAAAATATTTATTCTGTGTATCAGAACAGGAATTTCACATTTTGAATTTCTTGATCTTCTTGAAAGCTAACAGAGGGATGCACTGAGCTCTCTCAAAGCCTCCCTTAACAAAGCAAAGCAAATAATCCAGCAGAAAAACTACAGAAATAGGTTTCTGTGCTCAAAGTGTCTTTGGGATACAACCTCTCCACCTGCAGAAACACCATTTCACTAGTCTTTCTCAGTGAATAATGAACTTTATTATCATCATTTTCTGAATCCTCAGTAGTGTAATTCAGTTATAGTTACATGGGTAAATTTGCTGTTAACATGTTATAAGAGTAAATGGAACTGCCGTAAAACGGGAAGGTAACAATTTTAAACTTGATAAAAGGAAATATTTTCCTATGCAGAAAATATTTCATGCACAGTTCTCCTTGGAACAGGATAGCATTGACACCAAGAGCTTAGAGCTATACAGAGAAATTTCTGCAGAGACTGTGGATATCCAATTACATTAGACAGATTTCAGTTCAAGGCTTAAACTCCTGTTATCTAATCTACCAGTGTCAGACCAGGATGAAACTTTCTTAACAAGAGATTACTTCATAATTATCTGTGATATAAGTTTCTGAACCTTCTTCTGAATCATTTGGCAATTCTGACAGGGGCAGAGAAAAGGTTATACACCAAATTAATAGCTTGAGTCTCTCTCATCAAATTGTAAACAGAACAAGTAGCATCATATTTGATCATCCAACTTTAATTTTTCAGATCAAAATTCTTCTTTCTATCTAAAAAAAAAGTTGCTATTATGTTGCATTCTTCCTTTCTGCTTCTCTCTTTTTTCCAATTTGTCCTTTCCTCCTCTCCACACCTCTACCTTCACAGGACAATTCCTTCCTTCCTTGCTTCCTTCCTTCCTTCCTTCCTTCCTTCCTTCCTTCCTTCCTTCCTTCCTTCCTTCCTTCCTTCACACAAACTGACAGATTTTGACTCCTCAGCTAGCTAAGTTTCTATGGTGAGCCAAGCAGACAGAGAAATTAATAAGATTTTCATAGCATTTATTTTTAATTCACTCTATTGCTCAATTTGCTCCTATGATTGTGCTGCTGAAGAAAAAGGATAAAAAGTCAGAGTATTGTAAAGATCCGAACTAGCCCCTTTGAACTCTGATTTTACAGCAGAAGCATCAAAGAATTGCCACTCCGAGGCTTTTTATCAACAGAAACTATAAAAAAAAAGGATAAAAGAGCATATTCACATTCTTACCTCAATTTCCTATTCCAACTTCAGGAAGCTTCAACTGACTTTGATGGTGTAAGATTAAGCCTTTGGGCCCAGATCCTCAAAGGTACTTAAATGTTGCAAAGCTAACTTTTTTTCTGCCTATATGTTCATGGATTTCTCAGCCCAAAGACAGCTTCCCAGACAAAAAATAGTGAGAGTGAAGGGCTGACAAAAAAAAAAAAAAAAAAAAGTACAAATCAACTGAGCATGTATCTGCCGAATTGAGCTGAAAGAGCAGAGAAATGGGACTAGGCATGGTCATCTGTTCTGCATAGGCTCCAAGGGTCTTAAATGCCATTTCTCCCCACCTACATTTTGGTTATTTTGCTGTGCAGGAGTTGGTTGATAGCTGTATCTGAGTTACAATGGCTTAAATAATGCCGAACCCTACTCCAGATAAGCCGGTAATTTAAAAAGTAGATGGGTTCCGAACCCTAGGCTGCCATCTCAGTAAACAGGGATAATTCATAGAATCACCAAGGTTGGAAAAGACCTCCAAGATCATCTAGTCCTACTGTCCACCTACCACCAATACTTCCCCACTAAATCATGTCCCTTTATGCAACATCTAAGCATTCATAGAACACCTCCAGGGACTGTGACTCCACCACCTCCCTGTGCAGCCTGTTCCAGCACCTGACCACTCTCTTGGAGACAAAATTTTTCCTAATATCCAACCTGAACCTACCCCGGCGCAATTTGAGGTCCTCTTGTCCTACTACTTGTTACATGGAAGAAAAGGCAGAACCTCACTTCACCCCAATATCCTTTCGGGTAATAGTAGAGAGCTATAAGGTCTTCCCTGAGCCTCTTTCTCCAAACAATTTCTTGCAAGTGGAAAGCAAGCATATATATGCCATGCTTTTAATAATGCTGCACATTGTATCCTGAGTACCTCAGTTCTAGGAATAATCCTCCTCGTATTTCAGAAAGGTACAGCTTCTCAACACAGGACCTAATCCTAATTTAGTTAAATTAATTTCTGGAAGTAATAAGATAACTTGAGTGACTTCAGCAGTCAGGCTGAAGTCAGTCAGGCTGTGTGTCGTCACTGGACTAACAATAGGATTTGTACACCCATCCAGTCAAAGAGTAGTTTGGCAGAGATTTTGAGTACTTCAATGCTGTATAATGGAATGGTGAAGAAATATCTTTGGAGATGTGGGCCTCAGTTTTGCTAACCTGAAGAACCTATATTTTCCATTTTCAGTGTATTGTGATACTTCAAGGAGAGGAGGTTTGCCTTGACCTAGAGCAGGGCAGCTCTGTGTTGGGGCACAGCCTCTTCCATCCCACCACTACACTCTGCCCTTGCAGAGCACCCGTTCCTCCCATTTCCTGGCACATGAGGACAAAATAGCTGAGCCAAAGAGTACTGCAGCTGCAGGAGGATAAGAGATTTCCTGCTCTCTCTATCCGGCTGCTGCCTTTGACTCCCTCCCCAGCTGTATTTGTCAGGCCCACTGTCTTTCACTGTGCTCCATCACTTCTCACCCTTCTCTGCTGCTCTTTTTTTATGGTAACTCATTTATAAAATGAAGACAGTTATATTTATAATGTAGAGCATGCTGGAATACTTAATCTTTCATTCCATTTTTTTCAAGCGTGCCTTCCTCAGACGTGGACTGATAAGATGACAAGTGCTAAAACAATCTCTGAAATGATGCATGGACTTTTAAGCAAATTAATAAGTGCCTTGGAGCAAAGATATATATAATCACAGAAAAGCCTTACTCTTTTCATAGGAGATATATCCTTGAAATACTGTTTTATCTGGTTAATTAAAGTTAAGGGGTGGAAATGCTGGCTTTCCCAAGATTAAAGGGAAAACTTAAAATATTCAGATGGGAATTTGTTTTATATAATATACTACATACACACTTAAATATTAAAGTTTGATCCTTTAATATTTAACCAATGGACAGTCCACCGAGACATCTCTTTCATTTCCACTGGGGTGCTGGTACAAGCACCAGCTAGTTTTAATAGACATCACACATTTAAAAAAAAATAGGCACAGTTAAGTCACAGTTCAGCTAAGAGCCATGGGGCACAATATGTTGCATGGGTCAAAAGCGCACGTCCTAAAGGAACTAGTGAACTAGAACAGCGTCTTTGTTATTAATCCGGAAATTGCATTTTTAGAACATATATTGCTGACTATATAAGTCTCCTTTTTTTTCTTCTTCCAGTATTTTTTTTTTTTCCACATGAACACAGCAAACATCTCTCTTTGTTCTTTATAAAGATCTTTTAACCGTGCTCCTGTTTCGACTAGGCAGTAGCAATCCCTCATGCATCTTAACATTTATGTTTATGCAGGCTAGAAATGTTCATGCTTATACTCATGCCAGACATCTTTAATCCACACTTCCATCTGCCAGTGACCTGCATCTGACCTTCTTCAGAAATGCAAGGTAACTTGGCTAGCTCTATTTCTGGTCTTTCTGAAAAAGGATTGTCAGGTCAAATTGTGACAGTTTAAGTGTGATGTCTGATATTGACTGCTGTCCAGCAGGGACTCTAAGCACTGCGTCTCCCACTTCATTCAGGACCTTACTATTGACTTGCACTACAATCTTAAGGTTAGTCTTTTATCTCCTGTGCTTCCAGGCAAAGAAATAAGTGGCAATGGAGTAAACTGCTGTAGTGCAGCCCAGGGACACTCCTCTCACAAGGTTTGAGGCTGTGTGACTTCAATAACCAATAATCAGTTGACCACTGCACAGCATGTCAAGAAATGCAATTATTACTAAGGTATGTTTCTGTAATTTACTTTTACGCAAAACTTTTTCAAGATATATGTGTGTGTGTGCACTTTGGACAATGCAGGACATACAAAAAAAAATATTTCTAAAATGACAAAGAAAGGTAAGGAAGATATCAAAACCCACTATCTCTTAAAAAAAAAAAATGCCCTCTTTATTATTGTATTATTTTTTTCACACTTTTCTTCTACTTCCACACTTCCAACTCTAGATTTTTGAGGAAGTCCTTCTAATAGAGTAGGAACCTGTGTAGCTTTCCTGCTTCAGACAATTCCAAACCCTCCTGGCTACACAGTGGAATCTTGCAGTCAGCAACTGGTTGGAAAGTTAGAAGAAAGTCTCTAGTCTGCTCACCCTCTTTTAATCAATTACAAACAGCCTTAGGAGCTGGTTAGTGGCCAGAGTCTCTAGCAAAAGGGTAGAGGATGGAAACATTAAATGCATATATTTCTCTTTGTCAATTTAGTGGAAATGCTACATAAATAAATCAGACTTGAAAATCGAGGCCTTGAATAATTAGATCAGTTTGGTTTTATCTTTGACAAATTTAACAATGAAATAAAATGGATTCTTCAAAATATGAAATTTATAATTATTAAATGACTTAAAAATAGACCTCGTTCAAAAAATAGTTTGTAACTCAGGTGTGCTATTATCAAATTGGAATGTTTGATCTTTAAATTTCAGAAAAGCTTACATCAATGGATTATGTATATATATTTCTGCTTCATGCAACAATTGTATTGAACACGTTACCCAAGGCTGTTGGTAAGGCTGATGTGTTGCGATTCCTCAAAATTAGACTATTTTTGCCTAAGTATTGCTCCTTTTTAAACATTATTTGGTAATTTGAGTAGTAGTGCTTCATGTGTAAAAGCGTAGAAACTTAGAGATATTTATTTAGGTTCTTGCCTAATTTTTCAGGGGAAAAAAAAGAGAAAGTAAAGCAATTTATCTATTAATCGGAAAATATAGATTTCCTTCCCTAGAATATGCAGGAGAAGACACAGTTTAAGTCTAAGCAAATGGAATTACATCATATCTTAAATTTTATCCCATAATATAATCATAGCATTTTATTCTTCTTGACTGCTTTCCAGATGCAGTTCCGTACCTGGATTATTACAGGATTTGACTTTATTTGCCTCCTTTACTAGACAAGAAACTACCAAAGCCCTGAAGAAAACTTTACTGAAACAAACATTTCACCAGTATTCTTTATTACTATTATTTGTATTTTACAAAAAGAGAAGTTGAAAACGCCTCATTTCACACATGATAGTGTTGTACAGTGTTGTCTTCAATAGTTCAGTTTACTACTAAGAGATTAGCAGCAGCAGGTATTCGATTTTTACAATATTAATCCATTATTAATTCAAGCATATTTTAATGCTCCTTGAAGCATGATTATTATTTTCCTAATCTCAAGTTTGCTTCATTGATCCTATCATTGTTGTGTCTTTTTCCCACATTAAAAAAAAACCCTATTCATGACAGTATCTCAAGTCTTTCTAGTTAAATGTGACCAGTACATTATTATTCTATTGATAAGGTAGAAGGACAGGCCTTTTACTATTTCTTGCCCTTCAAACATGATCATAATCCAGAAAAAGTACTGAAAGGTTAACTATTGCTTTGATAATTTTTCTTCCGACATGATCTTCATCGATATTTACAGATACTGTACGTCTGCCATTTTGTATTAGCAATAAGAACATCAGTTGACAAGATGCCATAGAATTATGGCAGTTAAACATTTTGCTAATCAATATGATGTATTTTAAAAAAACAAAAACAACATCATTCAAAATGTTTCAAAATGATAAGAACCTTTTATTGGATTTTGAATTACATCAGGATATTTCAGTATAGAGTATTTTTTCATATTTTCTGTTTCTGTTGAGTCCTATTTGCTATTCCTGAGAGACCTTGATTTCTGAAAGAGTAACGGACAATTAAAAGTGAGGTGATAGTTGCAAAATATGCCTCCAGGATGACATAATATCTCCAGAAATAAAATCATTTCCAACAATTATTTAAACAATTAATATCTTGAAAAAATAAAAAAGGTAGGTAAACGCTTGGATGGGGCCCTGGGCAGCCTGATCTAGTACCAGATCTGGAGATTGATGGCCCTGCCTATGGCAGGGATTTGGAACTTGATGATCCTTGCAGTCCCTCCCAACCCAAGTCTATGATTCTATGATTCTAAATGGTGATTAATGGCTTCCGTACTTCAAAACTGAAAATGTCAAATGGACTTTTAAGTATCTGCCATCATCAATGCCTTGGAACATCAGCAAAACTCATGAAAAACACTGCGAAGGCCAGAATATAGACATTATTTAGCCTTTCTTTTTAATGTGCAGGTTCTGAGCAGTGTTAAATCATGAAAATAACTGAAAGTTTTAGAGGATTCACTTGGCATTAATGTTTTAATGGCCACTTCTTTTTGTACTACACAGTAAAAACTAATCATGTCCTTAGCTGTTCATTTTTCTACTTCTGGACTACACTCCTTTGTCATAACTAATCTTTATTACTAGTAAATGATTTATGATCCCTGAGAGTATTCAGGAAACCCAAAACAGTTGCTTGTTTGTTTTTTTTTTTACTTTTCAGATTGCAAGCAGGCAGCAACAGTGAGGAAGGAGCATCTGGATTTGGATTGACAGTGTGTAGGCAGCTACCCAGGCTGCCCATCCCTTACCTACAGTGTAGTGTCCACACATATCAGCATGTCACAAAAATACCTCCTGTCAGGGTCTGGCATCCACATGACTGAGGTTCTCCTTTTCCCAGGGAGGATGTCAGCATTGTCACATCATGCAGTAATACCCATTGCCACTTAGGTAGTGTGTTGCCCTTCTGTAGGATGAGAGTCCACCAGGCCAGCTGTTAGGCAAAAATAAACACCATCTAAAAGGAGAAATATCCTACTGCTGGGGGTGATTGGCTTTCCTACTGACTTGATGCAGTGAAGTGAACAGGGACACCTCTGCAGCTGACCATTGCTGGGGGTGCAAGGTTGTGGCCCCATCCCTATTTACTTATAGCAGCATCAGCTGACATCCAGGAGAGGTGCAGCTCTCAGGGAGCTGTGATACTCTCCTAATGCAAGCAGGATTTGTGGGGAATTTATTTAACTCATGTTCTATGAGTGGATAATCAAATGATTTTGATTTCTTTATTATTTTTTTTTTTGCTTGTTTAATGAGATTGATGAAAAATATCTTATTAAGTTCATGTCCAAATGAGTTTTCTGGTTGTTTTCTTTTTTTTTACAGCTCAGAAATATGCCAAAATAAAAATGTATACGTATTTTTTTTCCATCTCTCAACACTATATTTTTAAAACTCAAGTGTGTCTATACAAATTACATTTTAATTTGCATTTAAGATTTGTCCATTACATCCAAAGTTTACATATAGGCCTTGAGAATGTAAAATCTGTATCACTTTTACCAGCTCTAAGTCCAAGAAGAGGAATTACCAGTGTTGTGAATTTCAGAGACATTTTAATAGATAGCTGAATGAACAAATCTCTCTCAACACAAAATGCTACTACTAATAATAAAGTAGCAACAACTCCACGTATCAGCAGAAATATGTAGGAGATTATAAATCACAGAAGTGCAGAAGGGAAATTCTATAACTTACACATGGTGCAAAGGAAGAAAAGTTAAGATACAGGTGTCCTCTTCCCTTAAAGCTTTTGTGCAGAAGACAACCATAATAAGCCTCTGACAACCAATGCCATGACTGGCAGAAGGATGAAGTCCGCCATCTTCACCCATAGTTTGCAGAACACCAGCATCTGCAGAGTGCAGACCAGTAATTCCTGCCAGTAAGAGTAGAGAGTATCCCTAGGACCTACACACAGCATCAGAGAGGTGCCCTATTTGGAATCTGTTCTTCTAAACACTTTGAAGAGTCCCTGTAGATCTACTTTTCCCAGGTAAATTTATCTGTATGTTTTCTACAGACAAAAATGGCATTTATGAATCCGAGTTGTATTTTCTGTAATTCCTCTATACTTTGCGTTTCTACTACTCAACCTCAGTGTTATAATATTTAAAAAGTACAAATACATAGAGACTAGTTGTATTAAAGCCAGAAATATTTCACATCAAGAAATGCAGCTGCATTTTTTCCTGGATCTGTATACTGCAGTGTCTTTTATTTCCTTGCTTTCATGTTTACTTCCCACATTATTTTCTTATTTTCTAATTTGGTCGGTTGTGTTCAGCACTTTCACTTTTCATCTTGCTTCCTTTTTGCTTTAACGTCTGAAATATTTGTATCCGCAGTCTCTTTGGAACACCTTTTCTTCTGAGACATGATGCAGCACGTCCAGCCAACTGGAACTAAATTTTATGAAATATGTTACAGATGTAACATAGAAATATGGTCTCTTTACTGTTGCAATATCTAACTCTAAATGTTGGACTTCTGTAAGAATCATTTTATAAAGGAAGAGGGGAACATGGAAATTTGTTCTCAAAACTTCTTTCTTAATATGGGATATCTGACAAGTAGTAATCTCTCTGTAAAAAGAATTATCTTGTTCTGGTTAATCAGTTTTGATCACCTATAAAACCAGTCTTTAATGTCAGGAAGACCTCCATTGCCCCTTACTGAGTCTTTCAGAGAAGGAAGAGCTTTCCCACACTCGGACAGTGACTGAGTTCCTGTAACTTAGTGTTTATTCTCATCTAATGGTCTTCCTACAATTAAAAATTGACATTATTTTGCACCTTACATACTTCCGAAGAAACCCAGACATGTGAACATACTGGACTATTGTATGGTCTGAGCCTTATCACACTTTCTGGTGGAAGAGGCTGAGGTGAATGACATAATCAAGGCTGATATATTATGTTCTTTATCACAAGGTACATTTTGAAACTTTGATGTATGTTAGAATAGAAAAGATAGCTGTTGCTAAGTATCATTTACATTGTCATAGCACTTACATTTTCTAGTTTATCCATCTGCATAAAACCTTTATTTGTTATTTGTACCTGAATCCAGATTACAGAGTTACTTGCTTCAGACCATGCTGTTTTATAACTTACAGAGTTATTTTTTGTCCACAAAGCACACTGTTATTAAATAAACTTTATTTTCTATTTAACGGTTTCTAAATGATTGTTTGTTAAAAGATCTGGACATTCTTTATTGCTACTGTAACTGGACAATTTTGGTTTTGGATCAAACTAACTCATATCTAAATCACTTTTAATACAGGAGCTAGTGCATCAACATCTACTTTAGTTTTATCCAACATCTTTGTATGTAAGACAATTTCAGAAAACTTTTCTCAAGTCTGTCAAGAAAGAAATAACGTGCCACTATTTGCTAGTGCATGCTATTTCTAATATAGGCTGTTCAGCACAGAGACTGTATATAATGGGTGATTGAACGTCATTTGTTTCTGCATTTCTGAGGTTTTTCAACTGCAAGTTGAGTCTTTTGTCCTTTCTGACTGCTGGCATAAAGAAGATATGTACAATTTCCTGTATTTTTTTCATAAAACATGTCAGAACAAGGGATAATCAGATAAAGTTACCCAGAAAATTTCAGCACACTTTGGCAAAAGATTTTTCAGGTTCTGCACTAAATTAAGCGATGTTTAGAGCTGCTATTGTTTGCCATTATGTACACGTGGGTGTACACAAGTTTATTTGTTTGTTTTCATGAACATTTATGGTTACCAATAGTTATTTGTTCCTCTGCTATTACAAGATGCTTTTACACAATATTTCCCGTAAACTGTATGAGTCAATGCAGGGCAAATCAGAGCCAAAAAGCATATTCTTTTCTGAAACATGCCTCTGTCTGGATCATTATTTTTGCTGTTTTCAGTTAATGGAATGAGATTTCCTCAGATCTTTTTCTGTTCTTCAGAACTGTCTTTCCGCCAAATATATATTTCTTGTGCCTGTAGTTGATGATGCATTAGAAGCAGTAGCAAAAATAATGTCAATTCTTATCGTTTTCATTGAGTCACTTCTTTAACAAACACCAGTTTAACTGTTATCAGTATACTTCAAGAAAATATGTTTATAATAGTCAAGCATAATTGCTTATATGACACTTTAAAACATGCATGCTTCTGGTTTTCCAAAGAAATCATAGGAACATTACAAACTCAACTAAAATACTTTTCTGTAGACGTACATACAACTTTGTTCACTCCTGAACATGCCGAGGACTGTTTTCAGTAATAATTACTAAACTGTTGGTTTTCCATTGAAATCATTTGTATCTATATACGACTAGCTTTCTTAAAAGCGCTGATAATCATCTCTGTAGCATAATACACATATCAAGTGATGTCCAGACATACATATATTTATTCACAATCAACAGGTTTGTAATTTAACTATTGTGTCCCATCAGAGAAAGGTAAGCACTGTAGAGAGAAATTTCATTCAACCAACTTATCAACTAGAGGACATTATCTCATTCTACCCCGCATTTACTGTATTTGCTGCAAGTGCTTCTGAAGTCAGTGAAAATCACGCCTATAAGCCAGGGGACAGACCAGTCCCATAGTATTTTTAAATTATGATGGAAGCAAATGAGCGATGTTCACTGCAATTGTACCTAGACAAGATCTAAGGCCTGATCACTGAGAAGAGCAGCTGCTGTGGCAATAAAATGGATGATGCATGAAACTACAGGGCAATGCAGTATTTTGCAGTCTGTAAGTAATTAAAAAGAATCTTGAACACCATCCACAAGAGATAAATATCTAAAAAACAGAAGATTCAGAAAATTCTTCACCAAGAATTCCTTAAGAATTAGATGGAAAGCCTTGCTTGCTGATACTCATCTGCCATACATCACACAATAGCAGAAAGACTCAGATGCCTAGAGAGCATTAATCTTGTGAAAGCTCTCAATAGAAGTGCAAGTAGATGACCTCTGTAACTACAGGGCCATGAATCCTGGTATTAATCCAGGGGAGATTAATGAAAAATTCATGTAGAATTTACATCACAAAGAACTAAAGGATAAGAATCCTTTAATGGAAGGACTGGAAATGGAAGACTGGACCATCTGACAGACAAAGAATTGGTAGACTAGTCGTAGCTGGAGAGTTGTTATCAATGGCTCTATGTCCAAGTGGAGGCTGGTCACAAGTTGTATCCCCTGGGGTTCTGTCCTGGGACCAGTGCTCTCCAATATCTTTATCAATGACATAGTCAGTAGGATTGAGTATACCTTCAGTAAGTTTGAGGATGACTCCAAGCTGAGTGATGCAGTTGACACAACAGAAGGAAGGGACGCCATCCAGAGGGACCTGGACATGCTTGAAAAGTGGGCATATGAGAATCTAATGAGTTTAACAAGGCCAAGTGCAAGGTGTTTAGCTTGGATCAAGACAATCCCAGATATGAGTACAGGCTGGGAAAAGAACTCATTAAGAGCAGCCCTGAAAAGAAGGACTTGCGGGTCCTGGTGGAAGAAGAGCTGGACATGAGCCAACAGTTTGCACTCGCAGCCAAGAAGGCCAACTGTATCCTGGGCTGCATTGAAAGAGAGGTGGTCAGCAAGGAGAGGGAGGTGACTGTCCCCTTCGACGCTGCCGTTGTGAGGCTGTGCCTCACAAAGTACCCACCTGGGGTACTGTGTCCTGACCTGGGCCACCCAGCACAAGAAAGATACTGGAGCTGTTGGAGCAGCGGAGGGCCATGAATGTGACCAAAGGGCTGGAACACCTCTCCTATGAAGAAAGGCTGAGGGAGTTGGACTTGTTTAGCTTGGAGAAGAGAAGGCTTTGGGGATACCTCATTGTGGTCTTCCAATGCTTGAAGGGAGCTTACAGGCAGGAGGGGGACTGACTTTTTACATGGTCTGATAGGACAAGGGGGAATGGCTTTAAGCTAAAAACGGGTAGATTTAGTTTAGATGTTAGGAAGAAATTTTTCACCCAAAAGGTTGTGAGGCAATGGCACATGATGCCCAGAGAAGCTGTAGGTGCCCCATCCCTGGAGGTGTTCAAGACCAAGTTAGATGAGGTCTTGGGCAGCCTGATCTGGTGGGCAGCAATCCTGACCAAGGCCTCTTGGAACTAAATGATCTTTAAGGTCCCCCTCCAACCTAAGCCATGCTATGATTCTATGATTCTATGAAGAATATGCACACTACCACTAGACATCAAGGTGTATTTAAAAGTATATCCTGACAAAAAAAAAAAAAAAAAAAAAAAAAAAACTTTGATTCTTTTAGGAGAGTGGCTCATAGTTGAGTTTTAAAAAGCTGTGAATAACCTTCTGCAGATGGTTTGCTGTGATACATATTTGGCTTTATTAGTCAAAGATTTAATCAAACTTAAAGCTGTCACATGTCCTGGCAGAATGACAAATGAAGTTGAGAAGAGAGAAGCACGGATATGCTATCAAACTGCAATCAATAATGCAATCATCTGCAAAGTTATACAGAAAAAAAAAAATTGTTGACCATAGCCACAGTCTAAGCCATGGGAAGGGTGGGGGAAAACCTAAAGTCATCTGTGTACACATGTGAAGGTAAGCTTCCATTACAGTGATTTAGCAAATTCTGTCATCCTCAGAAATACACAAAGCAATAAATAGGAAGAAGACAAGATGATTTTAGACACCACTTATAGCACTAGTGGGACTAATACTGGAATGTGTCCTTCATTTTCAGCGTACCTTTTTGAGAAAGACATTGAATGTGCATGGAATGTGGCATCAATCACTTGAGAACAAATCAATTCCTATGTGGATGGAATAAGGCCTGGCAGGAGGTAGGAAGGCCCTACAGAGGGATCTGGATAGTCTGGATAGCTGAGCTGAGGCCAGTGGGATGAAGTTCAACAAGATCAAGTGTCAGGTCCTGCACTTTGGCTACAGAAACCTCAGGCAATGTTACAGACTGTCGGAAAGACTATCTGGAAAAAATGGATCTGGGGACTTTGGTCAACAATCAGCTGAAAATGAGCCAGCAGTGTGCCCAGGTAGCCAAGAAATCCAGTGGCATCCTGCCTTGTATCAGAAATAGTGCAGCCAGCAGGAGCAGAGAGAAGATCATCCCCTTTTACTTATTACTGATAAGGTTGCACCTTGAGTAGTATGCTCAGTTTTGGGCCCTTCACTACATGAAAGACATTGAGGCCCTGAAGCACGTTCAGAGAAGGGCAATGAAGCTGGTGAGGTATCTGGAGCACAAACCTTATGAGAAGTGGCTGAAGGAGCTGGGATTGTTCAGACTGGAGAAGAGGAGGCTCAGGATTGACCTTATAGATCTCTACAGCTATCTGAAGATAGGTTGTGGTGAGCTGGGAGTCAGCCTTTTCTCCCTTGGAATGGCCCCAAGTTGGGTCAGGGGGGATTTGGGTTCAGTGTAAGAAAATACTTCTCTGAGAGAGTGATCAGGCACTGGAACGGGAAGCCCAGGAAGGTGGTGGAGTCACCATCCCAATAGGTGTTCAAGAAATGTTTAGATGTTATACTGAGGGATGTGATTTAGTGGGAAATACTGGTGATGGGTGGACAGTTGGACTGGATGATCTTAGAGGTTTTTTCCAACCTTGGTGGTTCTATGATTATAAGGAATTTTTCCAACTTTTCAAAAACAATAGTGAGAGGTGGTTTGCTTACAATGTACAAAATATCTACATGATAACAAAATAGTTGCCATAAAAGGAATTTTAATAAATCATGAAAGGCAAAGCAAGTCACCAGGTAAGGCTAAGCACAAGTTAGTTAAGATGGGGAAATTATCTGTTTATTGACTGCAAGAATGATTACTTTCTGGAGCAATGACCAATGCACATGTAGTTTCCTCACATCTTAGTGCCTTCATATGAAGATTGGAAAATTTTCTGTAAGAGCTACCTAAGTGAAATGCAACATATGTATTAATTACAAGCAAATGATTAAGCTTATTACAGAAATTACTGCTCATATTATACAAGAGATCAGACTAGATTACCTGCTGATTGCTTTTATCTTTCAACTCCACTTTCATATGAAGAGGTGAACTCCCTATTTCCAACCCAACTTTTATTCACCGAAGACGCAAGTGTTTTATGCCTCCTTGTTTCCCAAAGAAACCCACTGCTGTGACCTGCATGAATTACATACAAATTCTGTTTCAAGATTGACTCCCCCTAAGGAAAACCATGATAGACCTTATGTAAAGTAACGTCAAAATAACTATCTTGATGATCGTTAGGAATTTAATATTAAAAAAATTAATTGCAAGTAACTTCCTGCATTAGAGTTGCTTAAATAATCTGTTCAGCAGCTGTCACTTCTGTAGTTCAGAAGATCCAGAACTGTATTTTTTTTTCTTTTGTATGCAAAACAGTTGTAGTGAACCCCATTATATAACCTGCTGGTGAAACAAATATGATTTTGGAGAAGATACTGTAGAATTTGGGACAGGGTGAAGGGGTAGACATGAAGAATCTCTTTAATTCATATTTAAAATGAATGATGACAGACTGTCAGGAAAGAAAAATGAAGGTATATAATTACTGGTTGGCATGCCTCAGGCATCACCCAGGTGTTAACAATACATAAAGGCTGGGCATGCAAAGACGTACCACCTCAAAAGGTCCTTTGGTATCTATCCTCCAAAAGTTTTAATAGTACATTTGTTTTACAGAATTGTTGGACTAGAAATAATTGGTTGTAACAGAATAGTAACAGAAAGTGCACACATATACAGTTCTTTTTTTTTTCTTCAGATTCTGAATCCTATGCAAGATAAGTTATTAAATAAATTATCATAGAATTACTAAATATAACTATAAATACTAATATCAAGTTATTAAATAAAAAAGTAGTAAAAAAAAAAAAAAAGACTTACTAACACTGTGCTAAACTGATGGTGAGCAGTTCCTAGGAGTCAATCTTTTGATTCAGCATCATAATTGGAATGAGCAGAAGTTCAGTCAAATTCACAGAAGACATGCAGCACTCACTCCCCATTGAGTGAAGACTGAAAAAAAGGAATTAAGTCAGATCCTTTAGCTGTTACATTCTGAATGATTTAATTTTATATTCGTTGTTCAGACTTCTTACAAGTTTTAATTCTCCAAAAGGGAAGCTGAAAGCTTACACTGTAATATAGTTAATCAGTCACCTCACTTGAACAGTCAGAAGTGACGCACTTCACAATTGGTTTATGGATATTCTGAAATTTAATCGTCCAAATTATTGAGTTTATGCTTACAAATAGCAAAGCAATAGCAGAAACTGGGATCAATTTATGAGTGATTCACAAGCATGCACGGAAAATATAATCCCAATAACTATGTGACAAGCTCTGACACAGAAACACCCACAAACTGGCATCCACTGCAAAAAGAGTGGTTGCAAAAGAGTTTCCAGTCATTCCCTGCTTTCCAAGCTTAAAACTTTAAGACATTTTAAGTCAATACTTTCTGATGCTTTCTCTTCCATCTGTTTAGGGTACTTTTTTGTTGTTGGGGTGAGTTAGTTAGAAGAGTCTGAAAAAAGATGCATAGTCACTTTAAAATAAAAAGAAGCTTAAACTTATTTTTTGCATCATTAAAAAATAAGCGAAGAAAACTTGTCCCATTTCATTTAAAGCCTGGAGTCAAAAGAATGTTTAATTTTAAGATGTCAGCTTAGCAAGAAAATACTTCTCTATATGCACAGTGGGCCTTCCGGAAGTATTTGTTCAAGGGCATGATCCACCTCGCATTCTCTTCAGACTGATACTGACTTCAAAGCCTTTAGCTGAGGCCCTACAGGTACATTTGGACAGTGGTGAGCTTATGGTAATGCATAAATCAGTAGTTAAGTACACTCAGAAATATCAAGTCCCATTAATTTTTCCAGTATGGTCAAGGCAACTGTTCAAATGCATCATGAAATTCAGAACACAACCAGGGCCTCCTTCTGCCCCAGGTCCACTGCCTTCTACACACAGGATTGTCTTGCAGGCTACAGGGCTTAGCTTTTGAAGGCCACATACTCTTTATTTTTCCTTTTCCTCTAGAGCTGACTGAATGCAATGTTTCTTTGCTTTCTCTACGCATTCTTAATTCTTAATTAGCGGAAGTAGCTATGCTGAACCAAAAGTGTGATTGCGGATGTAGCTAAACACCATAGAATCGTAAGATTGCAGAGTCACCAAGGTTGTAAAAGACCTCCAAGATCATTTAATCCCATCACGCATCTACCACCAATATTTCTCCACTAAATCATATCCCTCAGTGCACCTAAACATTTCTTGAACACCTCCAGGGACAATGACTCAACCAACTCCCTGGGTAGCCCGTTCCAGCACCTAACTACTCTTTTGGAGACAAAATTTTTCCAAATATCCAACCTGAACCTCCCACGGCACAACTTGAGGGCATTCCCTCTCATCTTATCCCTGTTATCTGAGAGAAAAGGCAGCTCACCGCAGCCTCTGCTCAGGTCGCTGTAGAGATCTATAAGGTCTCCCCTGAGCCTCCTCTTCTCCAGACTAAATAATCCCAGTTCCCTCAGTAACTCCCCATAAGACTGGTGCTCCATTCTCCTCACAGATTCATTCTCTTTCTCTGGACACAGAGAAATGTCTTCCTTGTAGTTACGGGCCCAAAACTGAACTCAAGGTGCAATCTTATCAGTAATAAGTAAGAGGGGACAATCACCTCCCTGTTCCTGCTGACTGCACTATTTCTGATACAAGACAAGATGCCTTTGGCTTTCTTGGCTACCTGGACATACTGCTGGCTTATGTTCAGCCAAGCGTTGACCAAAGTCCCCAGGTCCATTTCTTCCTCACAGTCTTCCTGACAGTCTGCCCCGAGTCTGTAGTGTTGCTTGGGGTTGTTGTGGCCAAAGTACAGGCCCTGACACTTGATCATGTTGAATTTCATCCCAGTGTCTCATCCCTGTCCATTCTATCCAGATCCCTCTGTAGAGCCTTCCTACCCTCAGGTAGATGGCCGCTTACTCCCAACTTGCTGTCATCTGCTAACTTACGGAGAGTGCACTCAATCTTCTTATCCAGATCATCAGTAAAGATACTGAGAAGGACAGAGCTCCAATACTGACCCCTGGGAAACACCACTTATGGCCAGTTGCCAGCTGGATTTAACTGCATTCAACACCATTCTCTGGGCCTGGCCCTCCAACCACTTCTTTACCCAGCAAAGTGTGTACCTGTCCAAGCCCTGGGCTGCCAACTTCTCCAGGAGAATACTGTGGAAGACAGTGTCAAGACTTTGCTGAATTCTCGGTAGACTACGTTGACAGTCTTTCCTTCATCCACCAGGCAGGTCACTTGGTCATAGAAGGAGATGAGGCTGGTTAAACAAGACCGGCCTTTCATGAACCTGATTTTTTTTCTAAATTTTAATGGACAAAATAGCCAAGTTTTGTTCTACAAATTAATTCTTTAGCTACTGGTTTAAGCCTGAAGTCACAGCTCTTACATAAAGCTTAATTCACCTCCTTTTGTTCCCCTTCCTTCCCTTTCTTAGACCTGTTTATGCCACCTTAAGGCACAAGCGGCACTTCAATTGCCATCACTCCCTTGCCTATTACCTCATTCTCTTTTCTACCTTTGCACTTCAGACAAGGTGTGGTGTTCTGTAGTAAACACCTCCAAAAATAGTGCATCTTAATTTCTAAAATGAGTTACAAATCTGCAGTGTCAGACTTCATTCCCCTAGAGCCCATACCAACTCCCCTACCATACCTCAAACTTTTGGCTCTCTACCTCATCACCTCAGGGACCACAAATGTATAACAGCTACCACTGAAAATGTGTCCTCTAGCAGTCATATAGGCACGGAGAGGCAGTTATGTTCTCCCAGAGTGTGAGTTGCTCATCCTGCAGATGTTCAGTGTTATAACTGGGGAGAGCTTCCCAGCTGGCTTTCAATATTTTCCATACAAATATATACACTGTAATTCAAGATACCACAAGTATGCAGTCAACTGTGGTGGTCAAATTGAGAAACTCACAGCTTCGCATGCTTGTAAGGGGTGAGACAGCAGTACACCAAATCTCTGCAGGTGCTTTCTCTGGGGGCCAGTTAAATAGAACTATTAAGCAGCTGCCACAGGCAAAGAACAGAAAATTGGGCAGTTACCACAGTTCAGATGACACGTGTTAACTTGCTAAACTGTAAGTGTCAGATCAAAAGTTTCCTTTATCTTATGGTACACATCAGATTAACAACACATAAAAAATTACCATGCATCATTTAAACAATCAAACTTAAAATCAAAAAAAGAATGAACCCAAAATACTTTCCATACAAATTTCCTTTCTGATTATTTGTACAAAACAAGACAATGGTAAGCATCATGGAATATGCTTAGGATCATGATCTCTGCTGCCTGTGGTGTGGTGTGGACAAACCAAATTTTAAGAAGTTTATCACAGAATAAGAAAGAGACCTCAGAAGAACAGCATCTTGGCAGTTGTAGCAGGCCAGCACCACACACTGATGCAAAGTGATGGGCATCTTTTGTGCTGTGGTTTGATCCTGGCAAATCCTCTGCAGCTCAACAAAAACACCTAGATCTTGTGAGGTCTTTCCCAGAAAGGAGCACTTTTAGTCACTGTCTATAAATGCAGCACACTACCACTTACCAAGGGATGACACGTATGAAAAATGTGTCATTCTCCACCACAGATTTTGAGAGACTCTCCACTAAGTCATTCCACACCTGAGAACCCTCCAGCAATAGTCCACTGAAACTTACAGTACCAAATCAGTAAAGTATGGAGGAGCCAGAAGCACTGCTGCCATGATAGAGTGGACCGTCATTCAAGGTAATTTACCCTACTTCTCAGATGTTTGCTCCTGGATGATCATCTCTTTTGTCCCTGTTTATCAGAGGTTGTTTCAAAGATGTTTCAAGAATGCTATCAGCACATTACCAGTCCTTTGACGATTTATGGAATAAGGGTCATGATTTCAGTGTCTATTAAAAACAAAATGAGCAAAATGGCATAAGACAAAAGCTACTGATTCAAAATTATGTTCATTAATCCTTCTGTATTAATCACCCTGCTGCATGTTGCACCTTGTAAAGCTTATATATCTCTTCTTAACTGGCCTCTGATCACCTTGTAGTAATCCAGACTGGATGAGAGAAAGGCATAAATGACTGTGTAAATGCTTTCTGATCCATTTATTTCATTTGTTAATTTGTCATCATGCTAACTACCTGCAAAACAATGTTTGTCAAATGCCACTAGTGCAATGCATCAATCATGACAAGATGCAGGACAAAATATGCTTTAGGATGCTGACTGCAGCCTTCTGCTGTTTTGTCCCTGCTTTGTTTGGTTGGTTGGTTAATGAGTGTTGACTACAAGGTCATTTTTTTTTTTATTCAGAGTGTGGTTGTTCACTTGTTTTATGTTGGAACAGCTGGAAATCTCTGTGAGCATTCTGCACTTCCAAAATTTCAGGGAAAAAAAATCATACACACACAAAAATGGTCACATGGATTTTCACACAAAATAGTGACAATAATAATCTAATTGTTTGCCTTCACTTCAGCGCAACACCAAAACTAAAACTGGTTAGGAAAGTGCATTTTCTGAAGTCTCCTTGCTATTAAAGCCATTTATAGTATCAACGTGAAATTAAAAATAATAGCTGTAAATAATAGTACTGCAAGGAATGCAATTTTAATACTAATTTTCCATGAGTTTAATTAATTAGATAGTTTAAATTTCTTTATTTGTTCATTACAGTTTCATACCTTAAGGTTTGAGGTGAGAGACATTTAAAAGTCTTAGGGAACAAGTTTCAACACAATCCTATTCAAACCACATAGACCAAGTTTCCTAACACACATTGATTGTCTAGCCCTTACTTAAATTTGTAATTACCACTAGAATAAACAGGAGTTAAATAAAGTTACTGTGGGTCTAAGATTTGTTCATTATAAAATGGAAGAAGAATATGCCCATACCTAAGCTGCAACTATTGCTGCTCCTTTCCTTCACAATCCTTTGTGATCTGCTGAAATTCCCAAAGTTAGCAGGCACTTAATGGATAGAAAATGTGCCATTCTTGTACCCCCTTCTACAGAAGAAAGTTTCAGATTACTGTTGCTATGGATTTTTCATTGCATTTCGTAACTGATAATGTATGTACCGCCATCTAACATTGGCATGACAGAAAAAAAAAAAAAAAAGATATTGAGATCCTAAAAGAGATCCTAAAAGAGATTTCAAGTTGAAAAATGCCTGTGTTCTATTCTCCAGCAAGGACTGAAGGCAGTGCAGGAGAAGCTTGTGATGCTTGCACACAGAAGGAGCAGCCCACCAACCCCAGTCAGTCTCACTGCTTAGCCCACATAACGAGCCAGATGCTTTTGCATGGCAGCATACACAATTGCAAAGGTTAAATTTCACAATTTCTATTGCTGTCTGGAATGCTTTTTAATAATGACATTAATGTGCATCACAGCACCTGTTAATTCTTTATCTGAAGAAAACTTGAGGGTATGGTGATTCTTCATCTTGTCCAGTTTTATCATTAAACATCCTTATAAATCTTCAAAGAAGGAAGATCCTTCTAGCTCTGCCTACCTTTTTGTGTCCACTGCAGGGCTGCATACCTGTAATTTGGGTTGTTTGGGGCTTTTCTTTCAGTGCTTGTGCCCCCTCCCTGGAAGCGTTGAAGGTCAAGCTGGATGGGGCTTTGAGCAACTTGGTCTAGAGGGAGGTATCCCTGCCTATAGCAGGGGCATTGGTGCTAGCTGATCTTAAAGGTCCCTTCCAACCCAAACCATTCTATGACTCTACAATTCCATGATCCTGATTAGATTATTCTTTGGACTCTGGAAAGTTGCAATTTGGGAAGTTACATGGAGATGCATAGGGAACTTCTGAGGAATTGTGAAAACCCTTGAAAAAGTAGTTAGCAAATTCAAAGATTAAATTAATACTCCATTCCAAAATAAAGTGTTTAACTGGGACACATCACATAGCATCTCAACAGAAGAGACACGTCAACTCACATTGCAGACAGAAGCCCTGAGGAAGGAATTGTTCTCCAAAATGATTAAGGACCAAAACATTTTTTTGCAGAAGGCTCACTGCAAACCCTAAGCTTGCCAAGAGCACTAGCCAACAGCTTGTTTTTAGTAGACTGAAGTCATTGCAGGAATTTGCACACCTTGCCAAAAGCCTCATAACTTAAGACTGATAATCAGATATACCCACAGGTGAGAAAGCATTCTCACAGCGGTTTGTGAGGTTCTGGAGGCTTTCTTGTTTAATTTGCCCTTGACACACAACAGCTATATTTTTACAATTAGAAAGGGTGTTTTCCCAGCTTGTAACTAATACTCTTAATTTCTATACAGATCACTCAACTGTTCGGGCCCATTTGAACAGCCTCTTTTGAGCAATGTCTGGGTAATTTTGCTTGTGCTGAAAATGCTTCTTAGGAAGTGTCTGCTTTACTGCCTGCTTCACCAAGCTTCAACAACGTGTATTATGAATCATAAAATATTAATCTTCAGTCTTTAACAGCATAAATAAGAATCTTGTTTAAACAAGAACAAACAATCACTGAAGGGGTTGTGCTACTGTGAATGAAACTCCCATTACTTCAATAGTGCCAAGCTTTCAGTCTGAATGCTTTCTTGCTAGCATTTCTTGAACCTTCAGAAATAAATACTACAGAAAATGAGCACAAGAGCATAATTTTGTTTTTGCTTTCATGGTACAGGTACAGGTTATAACCAAATACATACATTTCAAGTTTACTTCAGGGTCTATTCCTGAAAACTAAATAACTGCATGCTTTAAATTAATTGTTCTATTTATTTAACTATTAACTTGAAATAATTTCAATATTACTCTAACTTAAGAAAGATTTTCCCAAAATACCAATAGCAAAGGAAATTTGAAGTGTCTCTTTTAGCAAGCAAAACATATTAAAAAGGGAAATGAATTACATTTAAAAGGCATTAGACCTTTAGCACCTCTGCTAAGCATCAAACCCAGAGAAATAATAAATAATGCACTATAGCTCATGTTAATTCTAACATTATTCATTCATGAATGGACAGGAATAGGTAGCTAACTCAATAATGGCACTTCTCTAGTATATCTATGTTAATGTAAAAACTGTGTTGTTCCTCCCCCTCTTCCAGTAAAATGCAGATGTCATAAAACACTGTGCATGGACACGCCAGCATTCTGGATACCTAAAGTAGCATGATGCTTTTTCTTTTAAGTGAAAGCAACAAGGTAAACGAAAGTATTTTTCATAAAGTTTGAATTCTGGAAATTGTGACAGTATTTTTATATCATCTCATATTAAGAAACAGTCAATTTACAAGCAAGTAATATAGATGTAGCATAAGACACATTCAAGCATTTAATGAAGTGGATGCTGGTATCATAATTTTTAAGCAGAAAAGTAGCTTTTGCTTTTGTGTCAACAGAATTGCTATCCATTTTCAGAAGGGCTTGTGATGCTGACATTATAAATCCCCAGGACTCTAAAATGTTTCATCAGTTGACTCCTTCTCCAAAGTAAGTCACATTTCACTGAGTGGTTCGTGAGTGATGTTGTGCAATGCAAATAATGCATGGGATCTGGAGCATTTAAAAATATTTTTCCTGTTTCTCTTCTTTACAACTATTTTTTTTTATAGCATGTCATTTTTTAATTAAATTAATGGCAAATCTATGAGGTTAGGAGTCTTTATTTTTATCCTTTACTTATTTCAAAATAATTATTTGAATAAGAGTAAAATTTCCCTTCTTTGTAAGATATTCATCATCAAATTGCTGCTATGAATGGCAGAGAGCTTGTGCATACACATGAACATACAGAACATACTATGCTATCATTGATTTTTTAGATCCTAGCCCTGCATTTGGCAGATATTTCAAAATACCATTACATTTCCAGGGATTTAGAAGTGTTCAGAATTTGTATTCAGCATCAGTTTAAAATACAAATAAGATGGACAATGAAAAGAAAAACCTTTGTGCTTTAAGCACTTCTATGGTTTAACTCAATTTTATTTGAAAGCCTTAATGAATAGGCTTTCCATTAAATGACATGCAAAACAGATACACATGTTTTTCCAGTGTGATATTTGCATACACATTGTTCCTATTTCCAATATCAAATCTTGGTCTGTAGCTATTTTAAATTCCAGCTCAAGACACTCTAAATTACGTTATATATCCATGTTGGTGTTACACAAATGACAGATAAAAATGTGCACACTGAAAAGCTAAAGTGATTATTTCTTTGAGCAAAAACTGAATTCTCACTTTTGTTGTAGAAAATGCTATTACTGGAAAATGTCACACTAAGTGCAGAAAAATAAGCCTGTTTTATGGCAACTTAGTTTGCGTCTGAGACTCATTATTGTACTTTTGAAATACTGTAAGATGCTCTATCATTTACAAAGGACCGTTTCATTTCATACTCTAAAAGCTATGAAGTGTCTGATTCAGGTAGAAAGATCAGATAGATTTTATAGGAACTGGTATTCCAGTAGGAGTAGATATTAAGTAGAAATGCAACTTGTGCATAACATAAAGTCGATTTTCAGTATAAAAATCCCTTTATGTAGCTATAATTTAACTTTGCAGAAAATCAACAATATAAAAATGTATTCAAACAGGAAAAGTCTTATATTTTATGTTCCAGTGCATTATTTTGCAGGTCCTCAAGTACCCTTTTTGATTCCAGATAGTTTTTAGTTTTCTTATTTCTCTGAATCTGGCTCGCAGTAAGGTTCCACACTCTGTCTGCAGGAAGGGAGAAAGACGTTTTAGTGTGACTAATGAGTCTGGAGAATACTTTTGTGAAATAATACAAATAAATATGTCAGCTTGTCATTTAAAGAAATAGGTTGTCAATCTTTTCATATTAGCCCTCCCTGCAACCCAGGGTTTCCTACTGCGTATAAATAGCTTTGCTAGATATCTTGATATCCTGTGCATAAAAAAAAAAAAGAAGAACAATTGGATTATATATAACACTTGTTAGGTTGGAAAACAAACAAACAAACAAACAAACAAACAAACAAATAACCCACACATATTAACAAACCCATAACCAGAAAGAGCCTAAATGAGCACATAAAAAAAAAAAAAAAAAAAAAAAAAGACACCACATTGACAAAAGCAGAGAAGGGGAAGGACTGGTTGTCACAAGAGCCACAGAATTGCTGGATATACTGCAGGTTTCCATTGAAGCCTAATACAAATGTGTCTATTATAACATACACCTTACAGTGACACTAGTCCCTTTGTTCCTAAATACAGCCTCTTGTAAAGATGGAACACTATAATTAAAGGAAATAACGCAAGTAAATTACTATTTACAGCAAATTGAAGTAATACAGCGCTTATTTTTCAAAATGTGCCTGGCTTGGGTGGTTTCATTTAATCACGTTTTCAAATATTTCTGTCACAGGCACCTATAGGGTATATCTGCTAGTAAGAGACGTTTTGAGAGCTCACTCCCTGTTTTTGCTCGTGGAAGCCAGGGAAAGTTAATAAACATAGGGCCTAAGTTAAAATTATCATTTTCTCCTGAACATTGTGAGATACTTTGCCCAATTTCCAGAGTCAAGACAAAAGGAGGAAAGACAACGAGCCCCCACAATGAAAGCACTGAAAGGTGTTTATTTTTGGATACTGTGTTTCAACCCTGGGAATCTTTCCCTGATGAAATCACTGTGTGAAAAGGCGCAGAGCAGCTTTCAGGCCACATCTCTACCTTCTGGTGTGTGAGAAGAAGGTACATTTTGATGCCTCAGTGACCAGATCCCCGTCCAAGTAGTTTGCTAAATTCCCACTGGCTAGGAACAGCAAAGCTGGAAGTGCACTAGATGGAAACTAGGGGCTATGATAATTGTACCAAGGCCTGCTGAGATTTTCCTAACTGCTTCCAGTAAAATAAAAGAGTCCCCTAGTAACAGTGGTAAGTCCCACAAGAAGGAACAGTACACTATGTTCACTCATATATGAATAACACTTATTTTATCGCATGAAGTTATAGATCCAGGTGCCCTAATGGAAAGAGGGGTTCAACAAATACATCACTAGGTTAAAAAAAAAGTCATTTTTTTCTCAGATATGATTTAAATCGCAGTACTCTCATGTTTTTAACAGCAGACAAGTTTTGCAAATGATTAGTAACAGGAAGTTTATTTTTGATTTGATGTTATGGCACATGTAAAGCAGATTCTATGAATTACATCTTTTTCGATTACATCACGTAAGGAAAAAAGGAAATC
Organism: Meleagris gallopavo; assembly: GCF_905368555.1. Classification (NCBI taxonomy): domain Eukaryota; kingdom Metazoa; phylum Chordata; class Aves; order Galliformes; family Phasianidae; genus Meleagris; species Meleagris gallopavo. The sequence continues at coordinate 32,106,457 of NC_139406.1, read as the reverse complement.
AGCTTAAAGAGAAGTGTGATTGACTGGCGAAGGTAGGATATTATATTGCATTGACAGAACATTGTGAGAGGAAAACCTGATCCTGACCTTCCTTACGCTTTTCTATGCTTGTTTAATTATCCCACGCTCAGTCATAATGCTAAATATAAGGCGGTTAATCCTGCCAATTATAAGGAGGTTTAAGCTTTGTGATCTTTTTTACAGCTTTTATTTTAAAGGCTGTGGAATATTATATTACTATGAAATAAAATGAAATCCTATAAAGTAGTACCTGATTTCATACACATTTCTACTGCAGAGGGGAATTATCTGAAAGCCCAGGAGCATGGAGATAAAGTGCAACTTGAAGGGAAGAGAAACACTCAGAAACATCACTGTGGGGACTCAGTACAGCACTGGTTAACCAGGAAGTGCCACAAGCACAAATCATCTCAACGTTTGCAAAATGCCAGATTTTGAGACCTCTGAGTGTTAGACAAAGCAGAGCTGCAGCTACCAAGCCAGCCTCAATTATTTACAGCATCACTCTAAGATAAAGGCTTAAAAAAGTATCTTCAAAATGCCTTGTGAGTTCTCAGACATTATATACATGCAGTGGGAAAAAAAAGTGGAGAAGAAGAAAATGCACCCTTTGGCATTGTGGCAATAGTTCAAGCATCCCTGTGCCATTGGAAGAAAACAAAAACAGTCATGACATAGTTTCTGAGACAAGAAGCCTGCACCTGGATCAGAATGAAGAATCATTTTCTCCAGCATCTCATTTCCAACAGCAGCTGCCTGTGAAAGGCCATGTGCACAGGGTACAAAGCAGGAACATAAAGAGTGGCCATCTGAAGCCAGACTGCAGGTCCCACCAGCACCTGGCCTCCAGCAGTGGTCATTTGCCCTCAGGCACACAGTGAGAATTCCCCTGCACACCTTTTAAGTATAGGTCACTCTGCTTCTACCAAAAGCATCATCTTATTCAACAGATGTCAGCCTGGTTGTGTTTTGATTACTCTTAATATTTCTGACCATTTTCTGAGCCCATCTGAAATGATCCTTTCTTCTAGAACGTCCCTTCTTTGAATTTTTTAAGTCAGCATTTTTAATCTGCATTTTTCAATGACTTATCTTCTGCAGATTTTTTTTCTTTTTTTTTTCTTTTTTTTTTCTTTTTTGCCGACTGTTGCAAAAACTCTACTCCACAGGCACTCATTTGCTCTTCTCTCTACAGAGATACAAACTGTTGTCCTAAAATACATTAGCATTCCGTAAGAAATTGCTCCTCCTTTTGAAAGAGTGTGAGCAAAATGAAAAGTACAAAGTGAAACTTAAATTGTGCAGTTTTGCCTTCCCTCAGACATGGAAAAGCCCTGCAGTTAGGAGTAGGCACACATTACTCTCAGCTGGAAAGAAAGGTGCCATGAAGCACAGTTGGCTCATAGTGTGACTAGAGTAGATCAGTGGTCACACCATGGGGGTAAGCATAAGTGTAGAGAGACAATCCCACTGAGATTGTAAACCTTTTGAGAGGAGCATGTGTCTTCAGAGTAATACATAAATTGAAAATTTGAGGTATTATCAGAGTTAGATGAGTGACTGGAAGAGATTATCAGCAATCTTGGCTGACAGCAAGCTGCTATTTCATCCCTGAAAAGCACCAGGTCAAGAGGAATAAAGTGGTGCTGGTAAGTGAATGGTTGAAGGGGAATGCCAACAGGCCCAGGAATATAACATCTTGTTAGCCGTGCAAAGAACAAATGTGACACCCAAAACTTTATCGAGCTGTAGTTGCTCTCTGAATGTGAAACAACTTATTTTGACCTCTCTTATCTACTTGAATAGAGATGTTTACTTTGAATCAAGTAGACGTCTTGGAGGGAATGGTCAATTTAAAAACAAGGGAAAACAATTTTCTAATGCCTTTTCTGTCTGCATGCTACTTGGAAGAAATTAGAGATGCTAAAAAAATCTAGCTAAAAAAAGGTTTTGCCTAATCATATATTTTTGGAATAATGTTCCTGGCACAAGGAAAGTCATTTCACACAAGGCCTCCAGGATCCAAGATCATTAATTACTGTCACAGTTCTCCAGTGTCTGTTAGCATTCTCTTCTCAAAGTCACTTAAAATACTGCATACGAAATACAATACTAGAGGAGAGAAAAATCTGTAAAGTATAATTATTTTAAGCATAATTGATTTTTACTTTACTTCATCACCCTAACCTTTCATTGATCTGGATCCTCTGCTCTTAAATAAATTTGTATTTATATATCTACACCTTTTTATTATTCAAAGGAATATGAACCATGAAAGCAACTTGAAAGAATAAAAAAAAAAATTAAAAAAAGAACAACAGAAATTATATCCTCTGGCTACTAAGACAAAATCGAATCATTATAAAAAATATTTTTAGTGCTCAGTTACAAAACCAGTGAAAGCTAATTTTAAACTTATGAGGTATTGCTCGTTAATGTAGCATATTCAGGTTTGTGTAATAAGAAGCAGTAGCAGCAATCAGCCTTTAAAATTACTTGTTCAGAAGAATTTTCATTTACAATATTTTTATCTCTGTTTAAGAACTGTAGAATGACTGTAACTGATAAGACCTGTCCTTTGTACTAAGATTTTAGTGATTTGAAAGTAGATGGAAATAATTTCCTTTCTGAGGGAGCTCAGTGCACAGAAGTAGAAGTTTGGCAAAAGCTTTTGGAATATTTCCTAAAAAACATTTCATGATGAATTATCTATGCAAAAATATAAGTTCTTCTGGAACACTGCAGTTCCTATATGAAGTATTCTGAAAAGATTCACGATGTTTTTGTTTTCCACAGTAATAAGGACAATGACATTTCTTTTCAAACAATTGAATATACTCAGATTCAGCATGCTAACAGGACAAAAACATTCTGCAAGATGGGGTTGGAGTACTTTACTATAGAAGAGATGAATGTTACATTTTCCCAGAGATTCTTCTCTAGTTCTTTTAGAAAACTTGAACCAGGAACAGGAAATGAGAGCAGAGAAATGCAGCTTAATATGGAACGAGCTGAAATGAATTATTACAGATCAGTCCATTAATATTAAAAAATACTCCAAATTAACAGCTTGCTGGTTTTTTATTATTTTTATTTTATAGTTTTATTTTACTTCCATAGAAACTTATTTGTTTATTTCATTACAGAATTAGAAGTTTCAGTATAGACTATTTTGCTTTCTGCCAGAAAAGCAGAAAGGGAGAAATTCCTTTTTAGCACTATCCATTTTGCAGTAGCAAAAACAAAACTCAGAAGAAAGCGAGCTGAAAAAACTCCAATATCTAATCTGCTGTGGGGCACAATACTAACTGGTTACTGCCCTGTACTGAAAGCATTTTTTTAAATTGCCTTATGATAAACAGCAATATCTGCCTATGAGCTTTTGCTACTTTTGGAGGGAAAACATGCTTTTATTTGCAATTTTAAATAAAAGCCGTTCAGACTGAAAGTGTATTTTGGTATTTCATTACTGGAAGTATGTGTAGTGTAAAACAGTGTTTGAAATGCTGTGAATAGCACAAGTATTAATGTCATTTTTTACTTTACAGGGTAGAAGAAGCACACAGACTACAGCAATGAGTCTCTATAAGAAAAGTCAGAGGAAAAGAAGGAATAGTATGAATTGATTGCTAACAGCTGGGGTTGTAGTGAGTAGCCTTCAGCAGAATTGCTCTATTATGGGCAGGATGATTGAGAGGGGTGTCCAAAAGGCAGCAAAATCCAGGTAGGAGCAGAGGTGAGAAGCATTAATGTAGTATTGGTGGGACAAAAAAGAAAGCGGTGGCTATGTGAGAGCTGAGGAGATGACAATGAGCAGAGATTGTACAAGAAGGTGTATGGATGGGGAGAAATGAAACAAAAAAATCAAGTGCATGGGATAGAAGGACACAAGAAAATTAATAAACTGCATTGAAAAAGTCTAAAACTGATAGTCCAGAAGAATGGAAACCAAACATGTAGCTACAAGAGGTGCCTGATCAAGGAGAAGAGTGACCACTTGTGTGCTGAGCAGCTGGGAAAGGAGGAATGTTATACAGAGCCCTTCGTGCCCCTGCCTGCCGCTGGCCTCCCACCATCCCCTGTGCCAGGACGGGATCTTGTGTTACCCAGGGGTGTATGAGCCAACAAGAGTGGGAAGGAGAAGGAGCAGTGAGAAGTGACACCACACTTCACCCAGCTGTCACAAAAGAGATGCTAGCTCATCCCTTCCAGAGTGATTTCTTCCTGAGAAGAAGCCAAGGAGCACATTGAGGATCTCAGGGCAACAGTGGCTGGCATTTCTCTTAGGGCTGAAACCTCAGCTATGGCTGATCCTGGGAAGAGGAAAATGAAAGAACAGCAAGATAATGAATTATTAATATTTCTAAATTACTGAACTTGGAAGACAGGAGCCAGGGAGATGAATGAAAGAGAAAGGCCTTACTATGGGAAACTGAGGGGCTACTGCAACCTTCAGAGGGGTGGGCTGTGCAGGTGGCATTTGGTTATTAATCTTACATCTCTTAAAAAAAAAAACAATAACCACTCAATATGAAATTAAAAACAAACAAACAGTATAAATGTAAAAATAAAGCACTCCAGAACTGGAGGCTACTAATTAAGATTGCATCAGAAACAAAATATAGATTTCTTGTGTTTCTAACGTCTTGATCTGTGATAACTTCTGTAAGAAAAGAACTAGTACTCTGGCCAACCTTCTGACACTTACCAATTGTGAATTTAATTTTCTACGTGTTCACTTTTAGTTTAAAAGCCCAGCTCTATTCCTTGCCATGCTCTCAACTAAGCATAACTAGTGATTCTGAACAACTATTCTGAAACTTTTGCAATTCTATTTGCCTCCTTTCCTCCTATATATCATCTATTTACTAAGATAGTTATTGAATATCACGCTCCCTCAGCTGGTCTAAGACTTGCCGACTGTATAGGAAGCAGGCCTTCATATTCAAACAGGAATTCTTGAAAAAGCAGACATCTGACAAGCCAGCTTGCCTTCCTGCCCATCATTTGGCAGATTAAACATAGGCTGTGGAGAGGAAATGTGCCCTCCTGTTTCTCCAGAGAATTTCTGTGGCAGTAGCTTCCTGTGCAGCAAGTTTTTCATATCAGGGGAAAAAAAATAAAAGGAATGCAATTTATAATATATGTTTTTCACAATAACTAGCAATACAATCAATAACTAGCACTAGAAATGTTCCGCTTGTGGCAAGGAACATTATATGGTCTCAGCTCCATCAGCTGACGCTACTAAGAAATACATGCCATGGTTTCCTTCACATGACAAACAATATTGTGGCTACAAATTCTCTGTGTTTCTTACAGGCTTGTTGTAATCTTTATTTTCTTTCACATTTTATTTCCCAAGTTATAAACATATGCTTTATCCCATCCTGTGGCGTATCTTCGAAATTTAACATTTTAATTCATATCTGCTGAACCATCCCAAGCTCACTAATGAAGCTTCTGAATTACCTTAACTAGAAGATAATAAAACCATTTATGAACATTCTGTAAATCCAAATCCTCTCTATAAGGTTGTAGCATTAAAACCTTCAAGTAAGAGCTTTTAGCTCTCATGGTTAAAATCAGAGCCCTCTTCCCTCAGCCACACTACAGCTGATGCCAAGTGTCCCTGCACAAAAATGGGTTGATCTCAGGCAATCAGTGTCCAGATAAAATGGAATCTTATCCAGATGAGACCACAATTGGTATAGGAAATGAACAACAGGACGTGTGATCCCTAGATAAACTGGGTGATGGTTTTATTTTAAAACATTCAGCCAGTACTTTCCATGTCAGTTCAAATACAGTTTATAGAGGCAAAGGTCTGGAAGGTACCTCAAGAGATCATCTTGTCCAGCTTCATTTCCCAAAGCAAAATCAACTAAATTTATGTCCTATGTCACAGATGTTGCCTAAGCTTTGGTATTTTCATCATTGGAGATCTTTACATACTACATCATTAACCAATTATTCATCTGTCTTTACCATAAGGAAGGTCACTCCTTTATGAATTTTAAACCTGTTGCTTCCTGAACCACCCACTACGAATAATAATCAATTTTAAAACAATAAAAATAATGTTTCCTTTGTCTCTGCAGAAGCCTTTCAGATATTTAAAGCCTGTTATCTGGAACCCACCTCTAGTCTTCTCATGAGAGACTGTCATTCCTAGGATGGTACATGCTGTAAACAGTGCTTTTGCTCTTTAACTCTACCTATCCATATTGTAGAACTGGACGAAACATCAAGGACTCCAGCATCTCCTAACACACAATTCTGCCTATTAAATGATCCTTTTCAAACCAGGAGCTTCTTGCTGGTTGCTGCCAGTCAAAATCCTCAGTGCACAGGAGTCTTTTTGTCAAACTGAACCTGGAGTCACAATAGCTTTTGATTTTGAGCACAACTGGCCTCAAGTCAGTGTAACTGCACTCCCTCCCAGTTAGCTTTCAAACTCGTATTCTCTCTATCCATTTAATCTCCTGTTCATTAAGCACTGGGAGCTTTTTGGTATGTTTCATATGTGCCACCGATTTGGAGAGTAACATTCTGCTGATAAGTGAAGAGGAAATTCAGATTTGAAATACATTTTAAAAATATTTTTGCTGATTATCTGGTGGAACTAAGACCAAATCCATAGTAACAAATTAAAATAATACCTGAGTAACAAATCATGTTGAGATCACTCAATATAGTTGCAGCCATCTTTTAGTGTTGTGAGAGGAACATATGAATATATTTCCCAGGAGGATGAGCATGATGGAAAAATGAATGAAATGACAGGAAATCAGAGTTCTGACATCTTTTCCAGGGTGCTTTTGATTCTGAATCAAGAATATAAATAGAAGTATATAGATTTGAAAGCTAGATGCAAAGGACAGACATTTTGTCAGCATTTATTGCCATTGTTGTTATTGTAACACAGGGTTTTTTTTTCCAAAGCAACCATGTGCAACTGATAGAAATTAGATATGATTCAATTTCTGTTTCTGTGGTTTATTCTTTTTCATTTTATGAATGTCCAAATGTGTGTAGAAATTAGTTTCTTTAATAAATTCCATATTCAAGCTAAAAAAGAAGTAAAATGAAATGTAAAATAAAACAAAATATTTACAGCTACTTTTTTATATGCCTGGGATTTTTGAGAAACGACAGAGTTCATACATGGAACAAGTCTCTGGGGGCATTCAAATGCACCCATTAGTCATTAATTAAATGCATGATGCTGTTGTTATAATACAAGGTAAGAATTAGCAAAGATATAAGTCAGGAAAAAAATCACTGAACACTAGGCATTAATAGGCATGAGAAAACATGCATCCAAAAAAAAGGCTGAGAATCCCTTAATATTGCCTGCATATATACACATAGCATTTCTACAACAAGCAGTCATTCCCAATGTAAAGAAAATTCCAAAATATTTGCGAAGAGTCTAGTTTGATCCATAAGCTTTTTGAAAGTATATTGACTTCAGCTTGTTCATATGTATTAGAAGGTGAAGGACATAATGCTTAGTACTGAGAATCAGTGGAAATTTTTGCTCTTGAGCGACAATATACTTAACAGACTCTTTTTTAGCACTTAGATTTTTTAAGTTTCTAATAAACCAACATGGTAAGACACATCTGTTTTATTTGCTGAACTTCTTCATGGCTCTTATTAGTTTTGTTTCAAGAAAAGAATGTGATAAAGGATGGTTTCTATCAATAGATGGGAGAAATAGAGTAAGGAAATAAACATAAATCTGAAATATTGATGTAGGTTAATATACTGGAGGAAAAGAATATCTTTCTTAAACTTCTAAGACATTTGCCATTATTTAAAACACAATAGGAAACCCTGCCAGAGACAAGACAAAATACTGTCCTCCCTTCCAGTCATGGGAATGGTTTCAGAAAAAATAAATAATAAAAAAAAAATCTTCAAAGCTCTCAAATTATCAAAGAAAAATTCTCTCAAAAAGGTTTCTCAGTACCTGCTCAGAAATCGGTTTGGTTTGGTTTTTCCAAAAGTGATTTTAAAACTGCTATTAAGTTCTGAAAATAACTCAAGGTTAAATTTCTCTTGACACCTGATGCAAGGTCAATTTTGGCTCTCCCAAATCCCTTATGGGCATATGTTTCCTCCTTCTGGGAATTCATGCTTATGATGTTCTTGTGCTTTTAATTCATTAAAACCTCCATTTAAAATACCTGTCTTACTCTATTTCTTTGTAAATTAATATGACTCATGACTTATACTACTACTGCAGAAAACTAAAAGCCGTACTGCAAAAGGGTGTTCTATTTGATGTTGCCAATATAAGAAAATTACCATCAACACAACTCTCTACCATGACATACCCTAATCTTGGCCCCACACAGTCCCAAGAAATAAATAGTTGAAAGGAAGCTCAGTAAAAGGAGTAATGTCTGATATTATTCCTTAAAATGCTGTTTACTCAAGAGCGTCGTCAAATACTGAAAAGTTAAAACCACTATCACAAAGAACTATAAATGGCAGTTGATTTGTCTCCGAATGTATTTCTTGTCACTGTACTATGCAGTACTGCAGTGCCCCAGCAAGAGCTACAGATCTGGCTCTTTCATCTCAGAGGTAAACTGGCTGATGAACAAAAAAGTCTGTTATGCGTGTTCACACATGACCTGCCTGTCTTAACCCCAAGACCAGGAACACAGAGCTCACTACACTAGCTGAATAAAAGTCACCTCCAGTTCCAGCATTATACAACAACAATATATCCTCCCAAAAACGAGACTGACTACTTTGAGGCAAGTGAAGGTGATATACTGGATGAATACAGCTAAGGTGCACCTACTCCACACCAAGGGTCTCCAAAAAGTGTTGTTGCCTATGTATCATAATCATCATAAAGTCTCAGGCCATCTCTATATTACATTTCCTTGATTATACAGACAGTTCTTCCATTGCCTACTTTCCTCTTGACAAATATTGACTCAATCAAATATAAAGCCCACCAACTGCTCATATCCATGCTGAACACGAACAGATTCCCACGATTCACGTTCCACCATAAATCCTCCCACCAAGCCATTAACCTTGTTTCATTCTGTGTTCTAACATAGAGACACCGCCGCTTCATATAGTCATAGTTTAAAGCCAGAGCTCTTCAGTGAACTACTTTGATCTCCTGTGACAATGAATGCCTATCACAAAGCACTACAGTTCCAGTAGGTAGCTCCCCATAGAGAAAAAAAGAAATCAAGATAAACTGGTTGGCAAGCAGCGAAGTCTGTAAACAAAACTACAGTGTCCTCATTATTATTTACCATTGTTAACTGATCAGAAGCAACCTCGCTTTAACTTTGTAAACAAAAAGGAAAGTATTTGTACTGTGCTGAGCATGATATGTGTCCCTGCAGAACCTCATGAGAAACATCTACGCTCACTGATGTCTCTCCATTGACAACTACCTGTGTTACCTGTCAGCTAGCCAGATTTTAATCTATTTAACATGTGTTTTATTGATATGCTATAGCAATAGGTTTGTTTGTGTTTTTTTAAATCAAAACAGCATGTTGTATAATGTCAGTAACTTTTAAATGCCTAAGTGCATCTATTAATTTACCATATCAACCAGATTTATCATCACCGAAAAGTAAAAGTAAGTTTGTTTAACTGGGATCTATTTTCCATGAAGCTATGCTGGTCAGTATCAATTTTAGCCTAATCTTTTTGATTCTCTATGAACTGGACCCTCCAACAGATGTTCTTTTAATGTACCATGGCATGACACAGAGCCTACTATTTCTCAGTCCTCATCAGAAGCCCTCTTAGAGATCCAGTATAACACTGGCAGCACAACTTTGTCTTGGATTTTCCCTTAGTTATCTAAAATTTATTGAAAGCCAACAAGACTGAGGACATAGGATTCCTTTGTTCATTCTTCTTGCATGCAGATTTGGAGAATCTGATGCTGTGGGGTTTTATTTTATGTTTTGAATTTTTGTACCTGGCAGAGAAATTTTAACCTTCTTGTTTGCAGATTGTAGAATGCACCACAGCTCTGGCCCATTTAAGCATTTAAGCTAGTTCTCTTAGAGAGATCGCTTTCTTCTAGCAAAATATGAATGATAATTAAAAAAAAGAAGGAAAATAAAAGCCTGAAGTATTTCTGTATGTGAGGTAATCTCCCATCGAATCTGGTGAAGGAAAAAAAAATCCAGCTCCCTCAGTACATGCTCCATATATTTAATAAACCAAGGAACAAAGCCAAACAGATGATGGCTTCTCTCTCACTCTGGGAAAAGGGAGCAGTGGAACATCAATCATTCTGTTCTTATGACAAACTAAGTTTTTTTAAACATATAGGAAAAAAATAAAACTGAACAAAAAATACTGATCTACTTACAGATTGTTTCTCTACCCTGTATTCTACATCAGTTTTACATAGTTCCAGACTTAAAATGTCTCTAGTCACATAAGTTCAAATTTAACATCAAGACCAACTGAAACAGAGGAATTTTTAGAATGAAGAGAGTTAAATGTTTGCAGAATCAGCATGAATGTTGAGAGTCACAGAAGCATAGAATGGTTTGGATTGGAGGGGACCTTAAAGACCATCTAGTTCCAACAGCCTGGCCATGGGCAGGGCTACCTCCCACCCGCTCAGCTGCCCAGGGCCCTGTTCAACCTGGCCTTTAGCGCCTCCAGGGATGGGGTACCACAGCTTCTCTGGGCAGCCTGTGCAAGGGTCTCACTGTTCTCTGAGCAAAAATTTCTTCCTAACATCAAACTTAAATCTACTCTTTTTTTTGTTTAAAGCCACTCCCCTTTGTCATTTCACTGTCAAACCATGTAAAAAGTTGGTCCCTCTCCTGCTTGTAAGCTCCTTACAAGTACTGGAAGGCCACAATGAGATCTCCAAGAGAAGTAACTGACTTCATCTTCCTTCAGGAAAAAAAAAAGGAAAAAAATATATTTACTTTATAACACTAATTAATTATTGAAGAGTGTTTAGACTCTAAATGAATAAGTTTTTACTGTTTTTCCACTTTTATTGACCTGCATCTCTCTTATCTCTCTTTTATTTAGTTTTGAATATTTTCAAAATTAAAACAATTTCAACAAAGATTATCTAAAAACACTTTGATTTAAAATAAATAATTTTTGTGAATGAAAAATATTATTTGCACTAGACTTGAAACTTATAGTATCTTTGATTTCTTCAAAAGGGCTATAGTTAGGAAATCATTGTCTATCTGTTTTTACAGTACTCAACTCTTTATAGCAACAGTCAGGATGACAGCACTGAAATCCAACAATGATATATTTGGTGTATGAGTAATAAGTTATTATTAATGAGCCTTTGCAGGAGCAGATACTTTCCACCTAAAATTCTTGCAATACATGATGCATTTGTGTTTTTTCACATTCTAAAACCAAATTCATAGTTAGTCTTTTAGTTACTAAAAAAAGAAGAGCTCTCAAAGATTATATTTGGCAATCGACTGCATAATAAATACCTGCCTGATTCGTTAAGATTTCAAAATAAATCTTTTCAGGAGAAAGTACTGCTTTCAGAAAGGTTTGTGTTTCAGTCAGTGCAATTTTGAACACCAAGTGAGCATCAAAGTTCAATATACAAAATGAACTACCAATTGTTTTCAGTGTTTCATTATTTGTAGGGGAAGGATATTAGTAACATAAAAAGAAAGATGAATACCAATGCACATTTTCAGGAAATAGAACAAGTTTTATTTTGTGATACTTCTTTCAATGAAGTACATCATTCAAATATACTTCTATAAAGACATGTGCTTCTAAAGAGACATATGAACAAAAAAAACTCAAAATAAATCTGTCTAGATACTTTTTTAGTCATAAGAGTGTCTTTATTATTGAGTTTGCAGAGCTGCTTGTATGAAATGCTGAAAGTCCAGAGAAAAAACTACACACCTTTTGACAGAGAACTACTCCACTCCTTTTGTTATTACCTTTGAGGTTGCAAAATCACTTACTTTTGAGAATTTCCTATAAATATAATAAGTGTTATTATCATGAAAATTACTTATGCTCTGATATTACATTTTAAAATGTGGATGTCTTAAAAGCAAATAATGCTCCTTTCTATTTCTCCTAAGGAAAAAAAGCTAGAAAAACTGTAAACCTTATTTCGTTTCCTGAGATTTAATTTTTTCTGATTTCATGGAGGGAGGGAGGGGAGAATCCCACTAGCACTGGTAATTGCATAAATGCTACAGAAAAAAAAAAAGAAAAAAAAAAAGTAATGGATAGATAAAATAATTCAAACAGTGACGTTTACTACCTGGGCCAGATTAGCATGCTGCAAATCTAATTTGCATTAGATAACATTAAACATAAGGGAAAATGTAACTAATGCCCAGAACAGCTTATAGATATATTGCTCAACTACCAGTAAAAGAGTGTGAATAAGTGAAAATGATGAAATTATTATTTAAGGGCTTTATAATAATAATAAAATAAAATAAAAGTCATTTTGAAGATGTTACTTTTCATCTTCACTTAATTTCCTTTCCTCCTGTCTTTTGTAGTGTGGAAGTTTGCCTCTTCCAGCAGATGATCTAAGCAGCTTGTGGACACATATTTTGATATATTATGAAGTTCTATGCACTTTATTAGAAATTAAAGCAACAATATGAATAATCTCAATAGCAGTGAAATCTCAACACCTGTAAGAGATCAGCCAAGGTGTATTTCCAATGCACTTATGAGATTACTTATTCATTATTCCTCTATTGAATACAATAAAAAATAAGGTACATTATGTTAGAAAGCGTTTTATTGTCTTCTTCTGTATCTCATTTTATGCCTAAACTAGTAAATGGACTTCTTTCTAATGACATAGCCATGTTATTATCAAAGTGCATATTGTACTGCCCAAGATGAAAGCAGCATGTTTGGAAATCCAATTACAAATTCTTTCAATCAAAAATACTGTGAATGCATTTGAATATTTTTTGACCTAAAAGAATTAAAACTACGGGTATGCTGTGTATTTAACATGTAGCAGCTTTTTTCAGTTTTCCATTTCTAGGCTCTCCTACAAAAAAAAAAAACACCTAAGTCAAATTCAAGTAACTTTGGCAGTTCTGAACATAACATTACTTTCCCAGAATAGGAGAAACTACTCACATTTTGCATATCGTGCCCATGAATAAAACACTTGAGACAATAACTGTTCAACCCAGAATTTGAAATTTATCTGTCATTGTCAGGAATGGTGATTCTGCATTGCACAAATCAAAGGAGAAAAGAAGGAAGGAAGGAAGGAAGGAAGGAAGGAAGGAAGGAAGGAAGGAAGGAAGGAAGGAAGGAAGGAAGGAAGGAAGGAAGGAAGGAAGGAAGGAAGGAAGGAAGGAAGGAAGGAAGGAAGGAAGGAAGGAAACTTGTTTTTCTTCAAATACCAACATACAAAATTAAAGCTGAAAAGAACAACAATTTTAAGAAGCACATATGTAAAAATAAAAGTTGAACATCTGAAGTTTCAGCTTCAAGTGACAGCCATGTCAACGTATTCCATTTTAGAGAAAAACTATGGCCTTCTACCTTCCAGTCCTCCCAAAATCAAACTTGGTGGATGGACAGGCCACTTTTTCTTTTTCACTGGTAATAATGTTCCTGGAAGTCAGCTTAGCTCCACCTTTACATTTCTTCATCTCTCCACGCTGCTTTTTATTTAGATTCCTGGTAACAACTTTGAGTCAATTGCTTCCCAGAATAGATTGCCCTGTCACCTACAACAAGAAAGAGAACTTTTGCCTTGGTCCTCAAGATAGCAGAAGATTGGGTGCAACATAAGTTGCACGAGAGGTGCACGAGGCCACCAGAAGCCCTCAGTCCTCTGCATTTTCTGCTTTCAACATCAGCCACCTTAGACATTTCCTTTTCACTTCAGAGGACTTGTTTTTAATTGTTCCCACTTTGATTCACTCCTCTTTTAGGATCCAGATCTACATTTCTTTGCCTAATCTGAGAGGAAACTAATGGATTAACCAGTATCTAAGAGTGCTTTGATTTCATCCAATGTGGTTAACCTCAATTTCCTGATTTGCTCTACACCTCATTGCCTGAATCGTTTTTCATAATCATTCTTGATGGTAACTAATCCAAATTACTATCTACTATATATATATATATATTTTTTTTTTTTCAGCCCACTACACACCAGCCTCTCCAGCATACTAACAAATTTGTTTAAACAACACTGACCATTGCATTCAACCCTGAGCATTTCCCTTCATGGAAATGTGCTATTTTTACTAGACAGTTTAACAGATTTCAAACCCGAGCAATATAATTTGTATAGTAGAACTAATTTGTTTCTTTAGCAACATGTAAAGAGCTTCTCAAAGTTTTAAGGTAAAAATAGCTGCAGCTGTTAAAGACAAACACGTAAGGATCTGAATTTAAAAAAAAAAAAGCGGGAAAAGACCATGCAGTGTAAATTAATGTTTGCTGTCTCCAAGGATACTATCTTGAATCTTTGCTCCTCCTTATTCACTCTTAATAGGTGCAAAGTAACCAGGAAATCAGCATAACCTATGTTTGTTGTGAAAAGATCTGCTGTGTCGTACACGTCACTGAGAGTTTTCTCTCAGTGTCTGTTTTCTTCCAGATGCAAAAGCCAGCTACGTGCTTAAGGGAAAAGGCAGTATGGTTGAATCACTTGTATTCTGAGCTTCTCTACTTAGATGTTTTCTTGAAAACTCTTGCATGTGGCACAACTGTGGGGCTTGGGCTGTTCAGTATGGATTAGGTTGAAAGACACATACATAACATAATATCAAGGTTCTCCATTGGACCAGACACAGCACGAATACATTCTGCACTACATTCAGTTCTAACAACCACATCTCAGAAAAGAAAGTCAAATAAAAGACTTGACAAATATAGTTGGATGCTCAGAAGCAATCTTATATTCTTCTTGAACAGTCCATGAGGACCTTCCAAAAAATCCAAGCTCTGCTGAGGTTACTGAAATGAGTGAGTTACGAAGATTTCACTCCAGCACCCTTTGTGATTTTTTTAAAATACTGCACACACACACATTGAAAAAAGGAAATATTCCTCATGTGCTCTTTGATTGTAATGCCATTCTGACCGTAGCTATAGTTGGCAGACAACAGGATTAAGTATTTCTACTATTTTTCAGTATCCAAGCAACACAAACAGTAAAGCATCATTGACTCCACTAGAGAGAGCTCTTGTGCTAACATAATTATATTAATAAACATAATTACTTATTTGAAATCAGTGGAATTGTCTATGGAGGAAGATGTGCTACATGCATACAAGAAGAGTTAGCAGAATCTGGAGTTGGATGACCTGTGTTTCTATGATTTAACATTTTAACAAATGCATGTTACAAGATGTACCTTCGTGCTCACCTTTGGAAAGCATTTAGATAGAATGTTTTCTGTTTGAATGAAGATATTTTCAAATCACTCTGGCTGTGGAAAAAAAAAACCAAAAACATTAAAACTACAGACTGCAGCCTGAAACCACATTATGTTCTACTAATGAAACTTACAGCTTTCTAGACTCGAGGGCCAGCGCTCAGCATAAATTCAGCTATTTCAAAATTGTCATAGTGACTGTAATTCTACTGTAATTCCAGTGAGAATATGCAATTAAACAAGGAATAGATTAGGAAAATTTTAACCTAATCCTAGTGGAGTTTAGATTTTAGCTCTAATAATTCATCTGTCCTAATCCTACAAAGTGGATTAATAAAGGAGAATGGAAGAACAACCGAAGCATGCACAAAAGGTACAGGGAGGACTATTGATTGAAGGAACTCAGATTATTTTTCTACTCTGTTTCCCACTACAGTTGCTACACCTGGCTTTATGCATTCTAATTTCAGTTTCTTTGTTCAAAATGTGAAGATTGGTTTTGTTATTTTTATGGACATTTTGGGAAGAAGAAATTAACCACATTCTTACTTACCTGAAAGATCTTGAGTTCAGAAATACCTTGATAGAGTACCAGATCTAAGATCAAAGACTGAAAACACATGGTCTAAAAATGAAAAAAAATTGTATGCCTTCTTGCTATAATGTACATCAAAATTCCATCTGAGTGTCTCCAATAAATCTGTAACTTTGTGATCAATAACAGAGCAGTGTTCTATTAACAGAAGCATTAAATTTCCAGTGCACTTTATTCCCCCCTCTCCACTGCCTTCATCATCTCCTCCCTTGCTCTTCCTTGCTGAATACCTTTGAGTTAAAAGGCAGCTTAACCCATCGCATCCTGCTCGACCTGTTATCTGTTCAGTTCCTGCTCACCTAAATGAAGACTTTAGGGAGTCGTCATATCACAAGCCTGTTCAAACTTAAATTCACAAGTGCTTTGGGTATCTTATTTCCAATCGAATCTACTATGTTTCTCTAATAGGTACAATCATTGTAAAACAAGCTCTGTTACTTTTTTTTTTTAACTGAGTCATTAGAGATTTCTTTAGTACATTGGCACAAAATACAAATTTATTTGGCTGATTGCATCTGTTCATGTTTTCTCTTTTGAGAAATATTAGCAACCTGAATCACATATATCAGTCCAGTACCTTTCATTTTATTTTTTACAATCTCATATGCAAAATCATAGCATTCTCCCTGGCTCTGCATAAGAACATAAAAGAACGCGACAGTCAATTACATACATCAAATTATTCAATAATTCATCAGTCACATTTTAGTTTGCTTTGTAAAGACTTTTCCTGAAGTATCTGCTGAGATTCAACATGTATTTATATTCCTGAAATATATATTATAGGGTGTTTCATTTAGGCATCTGTTATTCTGATGAGTTCTAATCTACAGATGAGAAAAGAAAATCCATACTTCTCTCTGTTTCCACTGTGAACTAAAGTGTATAATCCCGTTACATGAAATTAGCAGTAAAGAACCTTGTGCAAAACATACCCTCACACATACTGTACGTGAATTACATTAAGAAAGCCACCTAATCATAGAAAACCAGGTCGTATATCCCTGACTGCTATACATAACTAAGATGTATGGATAATTCTTCTTTCACAGGTTTTCTTTGTTGATGGTTGCTATGTAGATGAAATTTGCAACTTCATTATGTAATATTGGACTTTTTCACCTTAATATCTTTAAGTACTAAGCAAGCTACATTAAGTACTATCAAATATAACCTAAGGAGAGCTTCAGACAGAAGATTATCCACGAGAGCCAAATGTGTGAAGGATAGGTTTATTATTCATCCTTCATTTTCCAGTCCTAAGGAATTGCTTTAAGTGACTGTAGGGTTAAAGGATTTTAACCTGTGCAGTGATTCAGTGTTTTATAATGAGATATACTGACAAAGAAGGCAACCCATGAACAAAACACACTCAAAAGCTTTATTTTATTCAGACCAAAATCCTTATCTTGTGTGTGTTAACTAGTTTCCTCTGTGTTCCCTCAAAATTCACCACAAGAATCAAAATGCTGGTACAGAGCGAGCAGTCAACTCTTTCAAAGAGACTGCTCTTTTAAAACCATTAAAGAAGAATGCTGATACCATATTTGATAAAAGTGACAGTGCTCGACCTCTTCCAGAAGTTTGTAACACTGTCATCCTTTATTGAACATAAAGGCAGGAGTAAGGCACAATACAGAATATTAACAATATGTCAATTCTCCCTGTTTCAGACAAGAATACATTGTTTTCATGCTTGAGCTTTTTGTTTTGTTTTTACATTGTGAATTATAGTTTTTCTTGGCTTTGTCATCTTTTTAAACTGTGATTTTATGAAGAGCTGATAAGGCTGAGAAGCAAGCCAGGCTTTTTTTCTGAAAACATGCTGTTTTATAGCAGTTGATTGTGAGGTAGAGAAAAAGACTTAGCCCAAACAGAAAATAGTTCATAGAATCATAGAATCATAGAATCATAGAATCACAGAATGGCCTGGGTTGAAAAGGATCAAATGATCATCTAGTTTCAACCCCCCTGCTATATGCAGGGTTGCCAACCACCAGACCAAGCTGCCCAGAGCCACATCCAACCTGGCCTTGAATGCCGGATGGGGCATCCCACAGCCTCTCTGGGCAATTGTTAATAATAATCTCTAGTTAATTGATTTCATTGTGTGTCAGGTAGATTGTAAAATAAATCAAATCTTATTTCAGTGAAATGTATTTGGATGCTCAAAACAAAATGAGGTGTGGTTTAGCTGTGTGGCTTTTTTTCCCCAGCACACTCCAAATTCTTAGCAAAATTTCACTTTTTTCATGAAAAGTTCTAATGGTTAAAGGTCATTTGACATAAGCACAGCGTCTAATGAATTCTGAGACCTACACATTTTGATTCTTAAAATATCAGACTATTTTTAAAGTAAAAAATGTGTTCTATCCATTTATAATGTGATCTACATAGAAAAGGAAAAAATGTATTGGAAAGATTTGCTGAACCATTTCTGTATTTAAATGTTCATCAAACTGTTAAAAATAAATCTTCATTTCTTTTGAGTGTGAGTACTCTGAGCATACCGTGTCATCTCTAATGGAAAAGTCAGGTCATTTACTCAGGTATGATGCACTTGCTACTGAAAAAAACATGATGATTTGTCTCTTTTTATTACACATTATTCAGATAATGCTAAATAATTAAGTTATTTAGAATCTAGGAACTTGTGACATTATCAAAGTAAACAGAGAGAGTAATAGGAAAGGATTTGGAATATTTTTGCTTAGATTTTTACTGTCGCTGAAGATTTCAGAAAAGTAGTTATAAAGAATCCAGTAATTTTCAAAACTGTGAAGACTTCATTTAATTGAACACTAGAATTTTAACATATTATATCATGTTATTCTGAGACCATTATAAAAGAAAAGACAGCCAATGATTTAATTACAGAGTCATAATTCCTTTCCATGTCCTTTATTGCTGAGGTTATTTCATTCTGTTATTTGTAATCTGTAGATAACTTTAACATTTAACTACAGACATTATCTTGTAGAAATAATAAATGAAAAAAAAAAAAAAACACACAGTAAGGGCAGGGTTCAACTCTGGATCCTGTAGCACCATCACTTCAGATGTTTACAGTAAGTGTCTACAGGAATCTGGAGGATGCTCAGGTCCCTCTGGAGTCACTAGAGATTCAATCCACACGGACAAACACAACTGCAGCCCAAAGGCAGATTCCTACCACAGCATTCCAGCTGCTGCTCCTGAGGGGCGTATGTCCTACCTAGAACCTTTGCTAGATCTGCCAGATCTCTTGGATAAAGTCAGTGCCCACAGCAACTCAGATAATGCCATATGGCTACATCTGGGCAACTAATCCTAGTCCCAGAGCCATGTTGACTTTGATACAAGTTTAGATTTAGTACATGTGAGCACCTCTTAAACTAATTCTCAAGGACTCTCCGAACTCAAATGTTTAATTGCAACTGGTCCAGCAGAAACTATTTACTAAACTGTTTCACAACCAAAAGTATTGGCACTGCAATATTTTTTACACCCAAATTTTCTTTTCACTTTCTTTCTATTAATCAAAATTGTACTTTTGTAAACCAATGTGAATTTCCTGAAATCAAAAAATCTTCAGTCACTGCATATGGCTAGCACGTTTTTTTTCTTTCTTATCACCTTTCCTCTGCAGTTACTTCTTGACAAAGCTATGCATGCCTTGCTTTTGTGCTCCTTTGCCATAAACTTGTTTTGTCTCCCATTGTTTCCACCCAGATTATTTTTGCTGTTCTCTAAATTTCTCTCGGGGTATTTTAGTGATGTGAAATTCAGAACTGAAACAATATCAGCTGCCACCAACAAAACTGTGTAAAGTGTTGTTTCTTCCTGGGAACTCTTCCAGCGCAGAAAACAAAATGCAGGAATTAGAAGTGACAAAAAGCTGGTAGTAACTGATGTGCCAACTGTATAACAACCATCTGTGCTCTGAATCATTGTCTTTCCAAACTGTTAGGATCTATAAGAAAGTGATTTTAATTCCTAAGAAAATATATTGCCATAAAAGTAACTCATATATACTGGCTGTTGGAAATCCACTACTTTTTACTGAGAGAGATTTTTCCCAGTTTCCCTCAGTTTCATTTACTCTCATAAATCAAAATTATCTGGTCTGACAAAAGGACTATGTTCAAACACTGCCCAGTGATCTACCATAGCATCAAAGGTAAAATTTTTAAAGCTTGTAAATAATCCAGAAATCAAGGCCTCTTCTTCAAAAATGAATATGACATGATCAATACGTAGACACAGAAACAACCAAACATGCTTAGTAAGTTTTTATAATGCCCAGTCTTCTTGGGAACCCAAAAGCCTCAAGCTTCTGAAAATCCCAGCAGCCACAAATAGCTCCATAAGGTAATGCACTGCACCACCTTTTGAATCAAAATATTGCTACTTCCAAAACAGAGATTCTCTGCTATTTCATAGAATCATAGAATCATTTGAGTTGGAAAGGACCTTTGCAGGTCATGTAGTTCAACTCCCCTGCAATGAACAGGGACACCTACAGCAGATCAGGGTGCTCAGAGCCTCATCCAGCCTGACTTGGAGTGTCTCCAGGGATGAGGCATCCACCATTCTCTGCATAACCTGTTCCAGTGCCTCACTACCCTTGTGGTAGTGTAAAAGAAGATGCAGTAACTTCTTCTAGCTCTAATTGTTTAAGATGTAATGACAGTGCCTCTAAAGCTAAGATCACAATGCCTTCTTTATATCTCTAAATCAGAATACTGCAGTGAAAACTCAAATCTACATCTTAAAATTTATTCTGAGTCTGGAAACTAATGCACAGATTCAATTTTTTATTTATTTTTTTGAATGCTCTCCCTGCTCCTGTCCGTATGCTGTAGTATCTACTTCTAGATGTATTTTAAGACACTGATTTCATCTGCACAGTCCTAATTCATCTTTTCTGCCTGAGATACACAGATACATGAGACATACATGCCTACATTTGGAACCCGTGGACATACTTGTTTTCAATCAGAAGACCTACAATCAGCACTTTCTAATCAAAGACAAGTTCTTTTTGTACTTACAATCATTGGCCCAGATTAACCAGAGGCTGTGACTTCTTTGTCTTCAAAGTGGGCCTAGGGAGAAGAATTAAAAATACCAAATGATGGCAATTTTTATAGGCAATGACACAGGAAACAGTTTGCTACTTTGGCTTTGTGACTAATTCAGCACTACTTTCCTCATGTAAACAACAGAGTTAATATTGGAACTCTTTAAAAATGCAGGAAAGTGATGAATTAATGTATCTATTAATTATTAGAGAAAAAAGGTAAGACCAATATTCATAGATGTCAAAACAATTTAGGTTACTGAAAACCAGGTGGAATTGCATGGAATTCCAGGGGCGCTTAAAAAGATAGACAACTGTGCAGCCTGGCTGCAGTTAGAACTCTGTGTTAATAAAGGCATGCTAATGTACAGCAGAAGGTAAAACATTCAGCATGATCTGGGCTGCTGGTAGACCTTCACAAGCTCTAAGTGAACTGTAATCTTTTGGGAGTCAGGCAGAAGAGACAATGAGTTTTTGTCAGCAGCTCCATTAACATATTTATTAATTATTAGTGGATCCAGGAAACTAGGTTTTAAAATATATTTTCAAATGGACTAAAATAATACCTTAAAAATGATACGGTGAGATAATCAGATCAGTTGGGTTTTTGCTAACTGCTCATAAACCTTTTTGTTTCCTGGCACACTTTTCCTCTTTCAATTCTATAATTTATACACCTTTTTAATGTCTGTTTTCAAATTTGTTTGGAAAATATTCCAGGCAAGAGCTCTGTGTTTGTGCAGCATGAGCCCAAAGGAACTTTATGCAGCCTGGAGGCTCGTGGACATCAAAACACTACAAATTAACACATGCTACCACAGACAAGTTGTATGCTTTTATTTTGAAAGTTGTGCTTAATTCTAGTCACTTCATTTAAAATAAATAATAGAGTGCAAATGGAAGGTGTTCACAGAGCATAAATGCAAATATAATAGCAGCAAACTTTTATGAAAAGTCCTTAAAGATTATTTCCTCTGAAAAGGAAATATATAAGCAATAAATAAAACAGCACATGCTAAGTGAGAACAAATAGTGAACTCCATTTCCTAATTGAAGGAAAAAAAGATAAAGAAATAAACAATAGAATTAAAAGAAAATTAATGACCTAGAAAAAGAATTTCATCCTTTTCCTGTGTGAAGGGAAGCAGAAGAACTCACTGTGATTGCATGCAATTGAGCTCAACAGCTCAAAAACGAACAAGATGGAAGGGTGGCATTCAGTTGCCTGAACATGGCACATGGAGACATTTAACATGCTCTAAAATATCCTAAGAGATCTGTGTGGCATATATGATGCAAAACCTACAGGAGATTTGCACTGTTCTGAAAGCTGATGGAGACCAGTTGGGATGCTTAGGACATCTCCATTGAATAAAAATCCTTAAGGATAGAAACCTTTATTCTTTAGTGTACAAATCAAGAAGTTCTGATAAATCTTAAGATAGAAAATTACCTTCAAATATTTTTAGAGATATACAAGTGATTACTAAGAAATGACGAGCCATAAATATATTGCTTTCGTAATAGCACAGTAATCTTGTATATGAGTTCTTGGGTTTATCCCTAGAATCCTGTGTGGACTGCTCTAAACTTAACTGACTTTTATCACTTACATACTGCATTGTTTGACGATGCTCTATTTTTTTGTCTGAAAATCTGCCAATTTTTTTTTTTCCAGTTATTAAAAAAGGAAAGTTAATGTTGACATCAAGGATTTGAGTTCTTTTCAGTGAATAGAGCTGAATGAAACTGATTATTCTACATCCCTATCAGGAAAATAGCTAAGTTCAGGCTGCATCAGATAGAAAAGTAACTCACATGGTCTTTTTTGCTGCTGTTGTTATTTTTAATATAAAATTATGGATATATTTAATGTCATAGATAGTACGCTTATACTTCTGTTTCTTGGAGAATGGTATCTCCAGTTTTTAGTCCACAGCCCTCTGATAGATTGAACATCAGAAGTACATCTGTTTCCCTGTAGACTTTACTAAGTCAGAATCCTAGTCAGATTTTATCATGACTATCAGTGTACCCATAATAGCAAGAAGGTGACAGTAAATATACCTTCTTCTCTGGTTGCTTTATCAGCCAGGAAAATAGTAGGTAATTTTATCCCTGAGGATTCTTCCCCTCAACTATCCATTCCAAGTGGCAAGAAGATAGAAGGAAATTTTATTTTCAACCAACCTATGCCTGTGAACTTAAAGCCTCTTCTCCTTTTATACCCTAGGTTTATCTTTAACCCAAATTTGACACTGGCTTCAAAGGAGCTGGAAAATCCTTTCAGAAACAGATCTAGGGGAGGTCACTGGGGAATACTCTGACAGAAAGAGGAATTACATTTTCTGTCTTTTGGGTAGTGTGGCAGCTTCAGGCCTTTCTTTTAACATGACCTCAATCTGGCCTATCTTATATTGATGGAAAATATATTACCATCCTGATTTGTCCTGTTACAGTAGCCTCAATTCTTATGTTATTAGACATCGAGTGTACTTTTCTGATGAATGCCAGCAGGCAAGAATCATAGCATGAAAATAGCATGTGGCAAGCTCAGAACAAACAAAAGATAATACTTCATACAGTGAAATCTCAAGAGTTGGAACTCCTCACAAGATGCTGCAAATGCTAAAATGCAAAGCAATTAAAAAAGAAATCAGAAAAAAAAAAAAAAAACTATGCAGGAAAGAAAAAAATCATTAGTCACTAAACTCAAAGATTTGACCTTTATCACAAGTCCTGACCTGAGATTGGCTGGAGTCGGGGAGAACATCACTATATTCCTGCCTTAGCACAATATTTTAGTATAAGTATCTAATCCTTAGAGTTGGAAGGGACCTCTGAAGGCCATCTAGTCTAACTCCCCTGCAATGAACAGGGACATCACAGGTAGATGAGGTTGCCCAGGGCCTGATCCAGCCTCACCTTGAAAGCCTCCAGGGATGGAGTATCCAGTGCCTCACCATCCTTTCTGTAAAAGATTTCTTCCTTATATCTAAACTAAAACTACCCTCTTTGAGCTTGAAACCATTTCTCCCTGTTCTATCACCACAGACCCCGCTAAAGTGTCTGTTGCCTCTTTTCCTGTAGCTCCCCGTCAGATACTGAAAGGCCGCTCTCAGGTCACTTCACAGCCTTCTCTTCTCCAGACTGAACAGCCCCAGCTCCCTCAGCCTGTCCTCACAGGAGAGATTCTCCATTCCACGGATCGTTTTTGTGGCCCATCTCCAGATGTGCTCCAACATTCCACAAGCCTCTCAGAAACAAGCTGCGGATGGACCTTTGAACACTTGTTAAAGATTTTATATTTATTTAAAAAATAAATAATTTTCAAAGCTGTTTAGAATTTAGAAAATAAACACAAGTTTCAGGCAAAAGAACTTAATGTATATTGTTTCAAACTGAAGTGTTTCTTAATGTCACTTTACCAGATGTGTTTGCTATATCCTTTATTTTCCTTTTGTGATCAACGTTTGCCTTTTTTTTCTATTTCTACCCATATGTTTTTATACTTTTTGATTTGTAATTGTCTCTTCTTGAAAATGTTTATTACTGACATTGTAAATCTTTAATTGTTTGTACAAGCCACGTGTGCTAGCAGGCCTTGAACTCTCTGAAGTCCTGTAGGTATTTCAATTTGTATAGCAAATGATTGATGGTGGCAAAATGTGATATCATATTGGCTTTCTTTTTCAAACTGTGAAGTGCTCATGCAAGAGCTTTGAGGAAAAATGTTTCAGTTGAAAAGAAAGAAGAAAAATAGTTTTTTAATAACTATCTCAAAGAAAAAGTGCTTCAGCGCTGCTCTTGCTGTTCGGTAACAGAATTCTGAAATTTAGGGAGAAGTGATAAGCTTTGCTTACAAAAAGAAAGCACAGTGAATTTTACCTCACAAGGTCTTGTGACAGGAGAATTCATCTTGATATATTTATAGGAAGGGTAGTTAAGGTCTTAGAGATACCAATACTTACTCTGAGAAGACTTCAAAAACTGGAAACAACCTCTCAAGTTTTCATTATATATTGCAGCAATTTCTTTCAATGGCCTGTAGATGATCATGGAATCATAGAATGGCTTAGGTTAGAGGAGACCTTAAAGCTCCTTCAGTTCCAACCACTTGCCATGGGCAGGGTCTCCATCCACCAGGCTAGAACACTGTACTCCAGTTGGGGCTCACAAGGGCAGAGTAGAAGGGGATGATCACCTCCCTTCCCTGCTGGCCACCTCTTTTTGATGCAGCCCAAGATAGTTGCCCTTCTGGGCTGCAAAAGCACATTGCTGGCTCATGTCCAGTTTTTCATCCATAAAAACCCCCACGTACTTCTCCACAGAACTGCTCTCAGCGAGTTCTTCACCCAGTTTGTACTCTCATATGCCCACTTTTCCAGCATGTCCAGATCCCTTGATGGCATCCCTCCCTTCTATTATGTCATTTGCACAGTTCAGCTTGGTGCCATCAGCAAACTTGCTGAGGGTACACTCAAAGCTACTGTCTGTGTTACTGATTAAGACGTTGAAGAGCACCAATCCCAAGATGAACCCCTGGAGGACACCACCTCTATTTAAACATAGAGCCATTGACAACCACCTCTAGCTATGACTAATTGACTAATTCTTTATCAACCTAATAGTCCAGACTTCAAATCTATTTCTCTTCAACATACAGATAAGGATGTGGTGCAGAACCAAGTCAAAGGCCTTGCACAAACCCAGGTAGATAACATAAGTTGCCCTTCCTTTGTGCACTGATGCCATCACTCCATCATAGAAGTCCACCAATTTTGCCAGGCATGATGTGCCCCTGGTGAAGTCGTGCTAGCTCTCTTGGATCACCTCTACATCTCACATGTGCCTTCACATTTCTTCCAAGACATGAAGCTCACAAACCTGTGGTTCCCCTGTTCTTGCTTTCTCATTTTCTTTAAATATGGGTGCGATGTTTCCCTTTTTTCAGCCACTGTGGACCTTGCGTGACAGCCACAGTTTTTCAAATATGATGAAGAGCGTCTTGGCAACTACATCAACCAATTCCTTCAGAACTTTGAGATGCATGTCCCATAGATGTGTACACATTCAGCCTCATGATGTGGTCTCAGACTTGATCTGCTCTTACACTGGGAGGGATTTTGCTCCTCCAAACCGCCACTTAGAAGTTCAAGGATACGAGAGGCATGGGAAGCCTGACCAGCCCTGAAGATCAAGGCAAAGAACTCGTGAAGTTCTTCAGCTTTCTACATGTCTGAGGAGCCTAGCTCTCCCTTTTCATTTATGAGAGGGTGCACGCTCTTTTGCATGTTTTTTCTGCCCAACATATCTAAAGAACCCCTTTTTGTTGTTTTATACATCCCTCATCAAGTTCAATTCCATCTGCACCTTGGCTTTCCTGACTTCATCCCTGCATGATCCCTCCAATCCCTACGATTTAGGCCCGAGGGTGAAAACAATTGAAAACAATACTCACTCAGTATTTTGAAACTAATATTTTGACAAATCATGATTATGAAAAGGTTTTAAGATATAAAAACTAAACAGAAATATTGTTATGTTACTGTAAAAAACTCAAGTGAACCAATATGCTCAATACAGGGTACGTCTGATTCTGCAGTCCATGTCACAAAGATGGAAAATGTATTTAGAGAGGTGAAAGAATCATTGACATAGTTTCACATTAGATACAATGGAGAAGGAAGAATTGAAAGAGAGTTTGATGAGTATGCACTAAATGGCTGGGTGGCACAGAGAAAGTAAATGGGGAAACCTTTCAGTGTCTCTCTGTAGAAAAGCTGGGAGATGCTAGATGAAGAGGGAAGTTCCTAGATTTGAAATTCTCTAAAGTAAATGATGAATCACGGCTCACAGCTGATCTCTGGAGCTCCCTGCCCTGGCTGCTTTGAAAGAGAGGGGACTACTCCAGGAAATGAACAACTTTCCACAGATAAAATTAATCCCAACCAACAACAGATGTTAAGGAACAGGAAGGGCTGGGGAACCCTGTCCCATGATCCCTAGCCAGGAGCAGAGCAGCAGGGGACAGTCACAGCTGCAGACATCCATCATTGCCCTAAAGACAGGCTAGGCTGGAACATCAGCTCAAGGGTGAGGCTCAGGATCAGTCCCAGCAAAAAAAAAAAAAATAACCAGGACTCCAAAAGTCCTTGAACCACACACTGTGGGAGGCTGAAAGATTATTCTGGTGAAAAGTCTCTGCATCTTCATCTGGTTCATATACTCTCAGCAGCCAATATTTGTCACTGTCATAGGCAAGGACATCCCAGGACAGCATCTCTGCATTGTATTCTTATCATGAAAAAAGTTGGAGATGGGACAGAAGTTGAGAGCATGAGTCCTTTCATTCAGAATGGAATCAACAGGACCACATATCTGAGGGAGCAGACAGAATTGTTTAAACAAGACTATCTGTTCTCCAGATGGAAAAGACTCCTTTATCTGGCACTGGTGCAGTGAAATGTTAATTTTGCATACTTTTAATGCTGAAGTAGTTCAGTTGGCTTTACCAGGGTGAGGTGATTAACTAGAGTGTGAAAAGGTACAAGAAAGGGAAGAAGAGCTTCTTAAGTTGTGTAATGAAGTTATCCATCACATTGCCACATAGGACAGTTCTTTTACACTTCAGTATAAAAATTGGCTGGCTGTAGAGATATGATTTTACCTGAAGGTAAACAAATTAGTAACTCACTGAGATGACTGTAAGTGGAAAGAATTATTTACTGCTAATTCAGTCTGTCATGATCTCCTCCTCCTCCTTTCCGAAGTCCACCTGTAAAAAGCCACCGCTTACTCCTCACATCAACTAAATAACAGTGCCTTGGCCATGGTCTGTAGGCAGGGAGTACAAATGACTTTCAGGTACACAGGTCTATGCAGAACAAGTCTACAATAACCTTCTTCAGACAAGAATGTCCAAACTCAAAAGGAGGCAGACAGGGATTTAGGGTAGAAAACAACAGGTAATTACAGCGAGAAGATGATTAACAAGATGCTTCATTTTCACTAATTTCTCTAGCTTTTTTATCTCAGATATATTATTAAAAAAAAAAAAGAAAAAGAAAAAAGATAAAGTTGTCTCTCTCCTAATCCATAGTATTAAAATAAATAAATATTCATTCACATTGAGCTAATATAGCTGTAAGTAGCAAGGCAGGCATATCTAAAGCCACTGTATTCATTATGTAAATAGAAAATGAAATTATCTATACTATTTGAATATTTTCTTGAGTATAAATCCCCAAATAGAATGTGTATGCTTATAGTAGCCACTTCTTAAAAGGCTTCAGTTCAGAAAAGTTGTTCTTGGGAGAGAGAAGAAATTCCCTAAAGATATTCTAGAACTGTTCCTTGGGAAAATATATTAAGGGCAATTTCTATGTATATTTCTCCCAGCTCTTCCCTTACTTCCTTAAAGGAAGAATCATTCACTGAAAAGGAGAATGGTGTGCTCTGAATCCAACCTAGAGCTGACAGATAGCCCTGGAAGTCAGATTTTCTGAATTTAGAGAAACTAAAATTTGGAGAATAGTATTAATGTTTTCAGAGAAATGAGATCTAACAGTCTATAGACTACATAATCAAATGACTCATATCAATGTTTGTGTCATCTTGTGAATGCTAGCCGCTGTCCACTCTCTTTATCTAAATCCCTGTTTAAACAATACTATTGGAAGTGAAAGTAGTCAGAAATCTCTATTACCTGGTCTCTTTGCTAGGGTGGTATCATTATATTCTATGCTGCTGTGGCTTATAAAAGCAAACTAAATTGCAGTAAGCATTCAAGTGATTTGCTTAACGTCCCTTCTAGGAGTTCTCCATTATCTGTAAAGTGGGCAAATAGATCTCCCTCTAAAGTATTGGATTCAGGTTAACAATAAAGATTTAGAGGATTTAAGTGTAAAAACATCAAGTGTTAAAAAAGACAAGAATGCAACTTCTGCTTTTTGATCTTCTAGTAAAGTGCATATCACAAAACTAATCTCCTTTACTCCCAGAAGCTAGTAGCTAAAAGTACCAGTAGTTAGCAGTACTAGTACCAGAACCAGTACCATACATTAGGCACTTAAGGGATTAAAAGGGGCTTTGATTTTACTTTTTTTCTTCTAGCTACTTACTAGATATTTCTAAGAAGCATTTTCAGCAGAACATCAGGCTTGGTGAGCGAAAACCAGGTTTACTTGTTCTGTTCTGTTTTGTTTTGCTTTGTTTTATTTTGCTTTGTTTTCTTTTGTTTTGCTTTTCCCATTCTCAAGCAGATTATTTATTCAAGTAGAGATTAAAATGTTTTGAGAATGTCGATAGAGTGCTGATCCATTTAGACTGGTTTTGAATCAGTTATATTCCAAAACTTGTAGTTCAATACTTTTTAAGAGAGGGAGCATAAATAATCTTTATTTTTTATATACAAAGGTTGTTCCAAAACTAATGCTGCCTGTGTTGACCCACAATGTCAGAGACGGATGTTGGTGATACAGCAGTAGAGGTGGAACCTTCCCACAAACATTCTGTTACATTTTGTTGCTGTGTGACAAATGGCAGCAGAGGGGCAGTCCGACAACATGGTGTCTGATATGGAAGAGCTTATGAAGGAAAAACATGTCACTGAATTCTTCCATACAGAAAAAAATGACACCAGTTGACACTGAGCAAGGCAGTGGATGGTGCATTTCAGCAGTGGCAACAATGTGTCATCTCCACTGGTGCAGATTTTTACAGGAGCAGCATGCAGGCTCTTGTTCATTGCTGGTGAAAATAGCTAATAGAGGTGATTATGCTGAAAAACAGCCTTTTGTAACTGAGAATTCTCTCTATCAAAGAGACATGTAAACAACATTGTAACAACTGCTTAATCTCTAAATGAAATTCCCTTCCTAAACATGACTTCATGCATCCCTTTCTACAAACGCTGGCATGAGTAAATGAGTTCCATCCCTTGGCATATCAAAGAGTTAAGAGCTTTCACCAGAAAGTGGCCGAATCAAAGAGATGCTG
This sequence comes from Meleagris gallopavo, assembly GCF_905368555.1. Classification (NCBI taxonomy): domain Eukaryota; kingdom Metazoa; phylum Chordata; class Aves; order Galliformes; family Phasianidae; genus Meleagris; species Meleagris gallopavo. The sequence goes on along the minus strand of NC_139406.1, from coordinate 32,076,375 downwards.
AGCATCAGCTGCTACCAGGGCAGAAACCGGTGATGCTCAGAAACTGACAAACTTATTTAGATTCCTAAATAAGTATTTTGACTCCTGGTTTGTCTCAATAGCTGAAGAAAGAATTAACATTGACAGTTTCCCAAGGAGATATTGCTGCCAGAAGGACAATTTCCTCTAAACTGGCTAACAGAAGTCCAGATAAATCTGTCTTCAATGAATGTTTTAAAAACAAGATCACGAGCAGTGCATTGGGGTAAATAGCCTTGAGAATCTTGGCAATCAAAAAAGGAGAAAGAAAAGCCAAATCTGGAAAAAATCTGGGATGGCTATTCTGAAAGAGAACTACAGCCTATCTATCAAGCATCCCATTTCCAAGGTCGACCAGTACCATCTGCTGTGGAGAAAGACTAAAAAACTCTGTCTAAAGCAGCTCAATTTTCAGTAGTTGGTTTATGCTCTAAAACATGATGGTTTTCAGTTTTACCAATCTGAGGGGCAGATAAAGAGAGAGGAAAGACTCTGAGCATTTTACCAATAAAAACGCTACCTTACTCTGAAATCTCACTAAATTAAGTTCTTAAGTACTCTAGGCATCAAAACTACACTGTTATTTCCCTGTTTAAAAGTGATATGGTACAGGCAGCTCTACCACATCATTTGGGCTATAGTAAACATTGTTTATGAAGTTACAACCTAGTAGAGGAAACAAAATCAAATAGGTTTGTTTATGAAGTTACAACCTAGTAGAGGAAACAAAATCAAATAGGTTATATACATAGCACCTGTACAATTTCCACAGGTCTACATAGTACTAGCACAAACATTTTGTCCCAAAGGAAAGAAAAATACCAGGCTTACATAGGGCTACTGATGGGATTCAGCTGCACTAGGGCATGCTTCTGCAATGCACATGCTTCTGCAATACACATGTTGGACTGGAAGAAGAAAGTGTTTGTAGTGATAGTCCTAGGCTTTCATCACTTCTGCTGTTTTTCACCATAACTTTTTTTTTTTTTTTTTTTTTTTTTAAGCAACCATCCCTTGGGAAACTCCATCCAACTTTTATTTCAACCAAGCTACTTTGTAGGATGCTTTCGGATCTGTTCCCCTTAGTACTTATCCCACAGTGTAATAGCTACTTGGGACTGTTGTATGTTGCTTGAAGGTAGGTTCTTTAAATTTGGTTTTGAAGACAATATTCTTCTCATTCAGCTTTCCAGGGCATTTCAAATTACCTTGCAGACTTGAAGTAATGAATAATGACTATCTTTAGTGAAATTCACTAATTGCGTGATTCATTCGTAACACGACAACTCATTCCTCATTTGTCTTGTTACAACTATTTCTCCTAGTTCTACTTATAATTTTTTTCCATTGTATATTGCACTGTTGAAAAAATTTACCTTTGTATGTGCACTTCCAAGGAATGAGAAAACTTAAAAAAGTAAAGATGGCATTAGAAATAGTGAAAAATCTCTTTCTCGGTATCTCATTTCTCAGTTGGAACTTCATGTGTTTTTCTTCTATGTAACTGAGGCAAGACATGAGCAAACTCATTTGATTCAGGGAAAGAGAGAAATAAAGTGAAAAGAGAATTGAGACTGGACTCACAATCTATGGTTTTATTTACTGCATTTCTACAAATTTATGAAGGCATCTCCTGACTGTCATCTTTAGGTGATTCCAAAGTGCCTTCACAAAGCTGGTTTCAATGCTTTTAGGTACTCTAACTGCAAGAGGGCAATGCTGGATATTGTTTAGCAACCAATCCACAGCATTTTGTAATTTCAGGAAAGAAAAGACAGGTTAGAGAACCTTAGAAAATTATCTGTGATTACTGAAGCTAGAATTCTTGAAAGTAAACGTTGTATTAAGCAGGAAAAAAAAGCTTTTGTTTTTCTCTTCCACAAAAGTCAACCATTAGAGTCACATGACTCACAATTTGCCCTCAAAAACAGACATTTAAGATCATGTATCACAAAGAAGATTGGTATATCATAGACCACATGAGCAAGCTGCCCTCCCAGTCTTGCCGTGACCCTCTACTTTCAAGAGGGATGATGGTACACACATCTGGCTTTTTCTCATACAAAGTATTTTAATTAGAAAAATACCAGATTTGTAAGTTTTACTTACGCTTACGGAGTCTTTCAGTCTTTCACAGATGCCTATTTCTTTTGCTTTTTTCATATAATCTCAGGTTTTCTGCTTCAAGTCTTTAAATGTCATGAAGAAGTGGAAAGATGGCATCACTGCCTCCAATAAGTCCTCCTCCCAAATCGTCAGAGAGATGAGAAAGTGCTGCCTGTTGCCCAGGAGCAGACAGAGCAAGGAGACTTTTCATATTAAAACTTGATGCAAAACAGCAGGCCACAGTGTCACAAAACAGATTCTACAGCTCAAGGTTTTAATGACTGGTTAAAGCTAGAGAGTAGACAAAGCAAGCAGGCCTCCAGCTGAGCTCCTGCTACAGCATCCAGACAGCTCCAGGAGTTGCTTGCATTTTATTCATGCTAGAGAGGAAAAGATTTTCTCACAATCATCCCACTCAGACTTCTTCATTTTGCTTACCGTGTGTCCATGATCACCTAGCCAAAATTGCAACAAGCATACCTCTGCAGTTTGAGGGAGAGACGGAGTATTCTAGAAATGGCTGTGGTGCCAATGCTTGCCATTAACCATTAACCAAAATCACGTCATTTCTGCTGAAAGTTCCTCTAAGATGTGCACAGCTGGCCTCAGCCATCAGCTTCATCAATGAAGCTCCGCTGAATCCTGGACCACTCTGGAGTAGAGTTTAGAGCTGACGTTTCCCTGGTTCCTGGCTCTGGTACTGTTCTGCTCCACTCCCAGCTGAAACACAGGCTGGTCTGGGATCCTCACGCAAGGCTTGAAATGTCAGACAGGACATGCTCTTTGTGGGCATGTGTGGCTGCAGGTTTTAGCACAGTTGTCTCTGGATATGAGCAAAGACAAGAAATGGGGCTGTCTTCCCAAGCAAGTCTCTTCCTTCAAGATTAATGAGGATTTTGCAGAAATCCCTCAGCTCCCACCACCTGTGTCCTTAGGACTGATAGCTCTCCCTGCTATGAAATCAGGCGCTGGAGAGAGAAGGAGCGTTAACTGGAAAATGCAGATGAAGCACAGCACCTGATGACAAACGGCTACATTTCATATCTTGGCTGCACTGACTTTTTGCAAACATAAGGATTACATAAGGGCTTACTTTTTCCTTTGTTAATGATATTTAGCTTTGCCTGACATGTATATTCAATGAAATGATTTAACTTTCCAGACAAGTTATCCCAGGTCTATGCAGCTTTAATCTGAAGCCAATATTCTGAGTTGTGTTTTTTAACTTCTGTTCTTCTATATTACTGCAGTTCAACTATTCCACCACAGGGAAAGATACTTAAAAAAATAATAATAAGTAGATAAATAAATAAATAAATAAATAAATAAAATTTTATTAAATAGAGAGAGATTCAAAGGTTTTTTATTTTTCTAAAAAAAAAAAAAAGAAGAGGGAGAAGTACAGGAATGTCCTACAGTTTCTCAGAATTTATGGATATACAGTGTAATCATAAATCTATGCCTTCCTTTATTACACAAACAGTCCTGAGATAAACAACCTAACTACTCTGGAAAAAATAAAATAAAATAAAATAAAAAATTAAGGTCTTTTGACTGCAAAATTCTGGGAAGAGAAGAGGTTTTAAATGCTTGTGAACAGTAGCTTGGAGTAATTGGTGGAACAAATATTTAATAAAAAGTTCTGGCGTTATTATACCAAACTGATTTGAATCTGGCTGCAGGTCACAGGTGATGATTTGGTAGACGTGAGTCTGTTCTGAACACTATGGGCATTTCCCCACTGAAATAAACCCATCAAACTGTCTTCTACAGTCCACAGTCTCGGTTTAAAAGTGTCATCTTTAGACTGTTGACCTTCTCCAACACAGTTCTTTGACATATCCTGAGTCTCTGGCCTTGTAATAGATTTTATTCTATTCATTTTTTAAATAGCTATCATATAATACACATATTCTCTGTGAGTGCATTTTTACATCTGTAGTCTACTTCCACTGCACAGTGACCCTCTCAGCTCTCACCTTCAGGGTGCAGAATTATTGCATGGGGACAAAAAAAATGTTATCTCTCAATATTAAATGCTCAAAGTTTCTTATGACGTTTATGATTTTGAAAGATTGAGGAAAAAAAAGGATAAAATTGCATTTGTCTATGTAGTATTATTGTCATTTCTTAGCCTCTCAGTTTAAGATGTTTTAAACAGAGAGAAACTTGCTACTGATTAAATTGAGAAAATTATCAGTGAGTACTCAAATGAGGTAGCTGTTGGAAAATAGAGAAATTATTTTTCAATAGGGAATTGTTAGTTTTCTCTTCAGATACCACCTCTTCATACAGAACAAACACTTCTCTGCATCCTTTCCCTGCATATGAGTGTGCACAGATAGGGACGTGCACAAATGCACGTGTGCATAATTCCATTTCAAATGTTTCTAAGCTTCCTGAAGAATAGTATATACACAGTTTAACTGTTTCCCATTACTGAGTGTTTCTGATAGCCAGACTTCATGCAAAGTTTAGAAATTAACCCTTATCTCCATTGTGTGATGAATATGTCCTATGGTCTGCTTTCATGGCCCAGGTGCAACCGGGAGCATGGCTGTAGGCTGAGACTACAGAGAGAAGAGCTTCTCAGAACGGTGCAGCTGTGCTAGAAAAACTTGGCTGTTAGTGACATTTCAGTCTTTCCATATTTCTTCACATGTTCCTGCTGTTGAATCATGCTGCTTTATAAAATCACCTAGCAAACCAGAAACTGTGATGATTTAAACACTTTTTTTAAAGCAACCTTTGCTTCTCATAAGCTGCAGGTCAAATGCCAAGACAGCATGGGATCTCACTAAGCATTTTCCTGAGTACTACCTCAGAGCACTGCCCAGAAACGCTGAAGGCGTGGTGTGGGTGTCTGAGCTGCTCAGAACCTTGCAAAGACACACATTAAAGTTAGCATGATTAGTCCAAAGATATGAGAAAAAAGCAGCAGCAACAACAGATTTGGCTGAGAACCTGACAGTTGTTCTGGTACACATCCCAGGGTGAAATGCTGGTTTCATTAAATTCAATAAAAAATGCTTACTGGATTTAACAAGGACAGATTTAATCCCAGAACACGAAATGCTTGCGCAACCCAGTTAAATTTCAGTATAAAATGTCTAAACGCATGTTTTATCGAGCCACTTTTATGTTTTGCTGGCCCCTTTATCTTGTGTCAACCAAAAATTCATAATACCGATTTTGACTGAAGGCTGGCTTTAATTACAATTTCTTTTACAGGTCTCAACTGCTTTTTGTATCCTGGGAAATGAGAGCAATTCTTTCTATCATATTCAGAAAGAAAATGAAAAGGTTGGTAAACGTATAAGTAATTTTAACTGATTCATTGATCTGAATACTTTTAAAGTAATACAGTAAGTATTTCTGTCACACTTTGAAGTTAAGCTTGGAGCTGAGTTACATCCCTTAGGGTTATTTTATAGCCATTAAGAATGTGTACCTTTTATCTGGTGCCTTCAATTAATTGAATTTCAAAAATATTCTCAAATGTTTTTAGAAAATCATTTAGTTCCTGGAGGACATTCCTGTGTGATTTATTGTTACAGTAATTAAAAGCAGTGAGTATTACACTGGTCACTGTTGGAACTCCTGTCTGCCTTCGGCTATATTTTGGTTTAAGTTAAAATATATAACGCACTTGAGAGACTTGTGAAGGAAGGCAAGAGAAAAATTAATTCTTTTCAGATTGCTTCAGAATTTTGGCACACTTAGAAATAACCTCTTAAAGTGATCACAGTGATATTTACATGATAATTATATGCAAGCACAATTAAACCTCTATATTAAACAATTAAATAATGCTTTTCCCGCTATGGTAAATTATTCCTGAGTGCCCATATTAGTATTCTGTAGTTCTAATCGGTGCCATAAATAATTTTCAGTTTTACACATTCTGCTCTGAAGCAGTTATTAAGAGCTCTCAGGAAGAGTTAAAACAGCTAATGAAAATAATTAGCGGGGGAAAAAAAATGATGGCTCATCCCACCTGGAAAGATAACCCTAAGTGCACGCTACAAACGCCGCTTTAATTGCATCATTGTTTTCCGAGGTGCGCGCGGTTCTTGTCTCCAATCTCTTCCGTGCACAGAGTGATCGCCCACAAGTAACGTCGTATGGCACTTCCCACACACAAGGAGCTCTCTGGGACCAGATCCAAAGCCCACTTCTCTTTGGTTCTCTTTAGCGTGGAGAAGGAGTTCACTCCTGTCCTACTTCCCCCGGGGCTCAGCACTGCCCACCCAAGGCTGGAAGGAGAACTTGGTCATACAGAAATCCCTCGGCACCTTCTGCCTTCTACAGGTCTTCAGTGTCTGCTAAGATATTCAGCAGTGGAAATGATGCTGATGCTCCTCTCCTGCCAAAAGATAATCCTCTCCACGTTCACATTAGAGTACACTGAGGCAGCTTTGGCGCTCTCTAACCACACCAACATTTTTTTCATGGCACAGAATAAATGCCTTCTCAAAACCACGGGTTTGCAAGCAGAACTATGGCAACACTTGCTTAGAAAATGGTTGAAAACATATTTATAAGCGTATACATTTAAAAGATCCACAGATGACCAGATCGAGTCTGGTGAAAGATGCCTTTTATTGTCTTGACCATATATTTATGTATAAAAGTGTAGTCCTGTCCAATAAAGGTAAACATTTCACATGCCAACATACGCACTGAAGTCATTGTTCACAATAATAACCTCTCCTTTTAATAAACCATCTCCTTTACGCTGAAATGCCTAAAGGTTTTCTAATGTATATCAGTCTTTTGAACATCACATAATCAATTTAACACGAGAAAGGGAAAAGAAATGTACGTGCACGGATCCCTGCATATTCAGATAAACCTTGCTGCTATGAGGTTAGCATAAGACTGCACCAAAACCAGAGGAGGACAAACACAGTTTCAGTGAAAATCCATGTATTTTCACTGTATTTCTGTCCATGTATTTATTGCATTCTGAATTCTATTCACTTCCTTTTTTTTTTCTTTTTTTTCTTTTTTTTTTTTTTTTTTTTTTTGTATGTGTGTGTGAAATTATTTCAGTTATACAGATTATCTTGGAGTTTTCACGATGAAGCTAATGTGTTTCTAAGACTTTCATAGCGTGCGTGAGCTAGAGGAAAAGGAATAGTATAACATCCTTTCACTGGCTGTGATTTAATAATCTCAACAGTAAAATAAAGGAAAAAAAAAAAAAAAGAGATCAATCTGGTGTTCTTTCCTATCTGATCTCTTAGAAAGTAGGTCTTCAAAGAACAGCCACTGTGCTGCAGAAATCGACGCTGGCAATTAAATGATATTCCCTTTCTGAATGGAAGTACATGGTGCTATCACCAGTGCTGTTTGTCTAATGACATGGAAAATTAAGGTTTTTAACCACGTGCTATCATTTAGCGAAGGCCTTTTCAGAATCGAGGTGGCATGGATCTAGCTACAGAAATGGGAAAGAATGCTAAAGAATGTCAGGGTAGACAAGATCAACATTATTTCTACTGTAGAGAAAAAAAAAAAAAGCACTTTTTAATAGTTTAAACATTACAAATAGTTGAAACCTTTGCATTATGGGTCATTAAAAAAGGGAGGGAATCTGTAACAACACAACACCACAAGCAACATCAGGCAAAACCTACAAATGGCCCTCAAGTCCTGAACCCTGGACTTTTGAATGCTCCCCACAAGCTTTTGCTCAGGTTGCAGGCACCTGCTGGGATTTCCTGGTGGCCTGTGCTCCCTCAGCAGATGTGTTCTTAAGGTCACCATTGGTGAGTTGCATATTCATCCACTGGGAGCTCTTCTCCACTCTGCTCAGCCACCCTCCTGCTCTGACAGGCAGAAAGCCACCCTGCCTCCTGCTGTGTGGGTCAATGGGTGGCAACTCCGAGGTGTGCAGGTCAGCGTGAGCAAACTGAAAAAGGTAGTGTCTGCTCGTTTCTTCCTCCAACCAACGCTGCCATAATGTCGATCTCATGCAACTGAGGCTGTTATATTGGGTAAGATACGTTTATTCACTGTTACAGCTGGTAGGTGTTAATAGGAGAAAATATATTTTTTTTTAATGATGCCTTCTCCCCTTGAACACAGAAGGGATGTCTCAGGGAAGGCAGTGCCCACAGGGCAGCCCTAGCCCCATGGCATCTCCCAGGCCTGCACAAGGTCGGGAACCACCAGGATGGTCACACGAAGGCTTGCAGTGTGACTGGCTTTCTGTTTGTGTGTGCAGATGGGGAGAAGGGGTACATTCTGCCTTTCCGTGTGGTTTCCCTGTCTTGGAAGTTGCAAACGCAACCCGAGCAGGGAGAAAGGAGAAAGAAAAGTGGACTTCCCACTCTGAGAGTTCATCAGATGTACCCTGTCATCGCACTACAAGGTGCAACGTGTGTCGAACATTATGAGCACGGGCCTATGCAAATGACACGGGCATGAAAGAGCCCTGGCAAGAATAAATCTGTCGATGTACAGATGTTCCCCATTAATGTTATTGTTCAGCTTTGGTGGTTACGGTGAGAAGACAGCGACTAGAACTCCCCACCGCCACCCCACCTCTCGCAGCTTTTCTCCCCACACCTCTTTGTCTTCGCTTAATTGGGTGCGATGGAATATTCTTCTCTCCTCCTCTGTCTTTTTTGAGACGTCCACCAGCCTTATGCCTTTAAACACAAATGATATCGATCCCTCCTCCCCCTTCTGCCAATCCCCGTTTGTCCCTACGATCCCTACGATTCTGTACTATTCTTTTCGCTCGGCACAAACAATTAAGGCGAGAAAGTAGCGGCCGCTCTGCCAAACTTCCTGCAGCCGGGACAGGAGCCGCGGGGCGCGCAGAACTTTTGCGGGTCGGAAGCAGAGACCGGAGGGGTGGGCGGGGGGGGCTGAGCGGGAGAGAGTGCTCCGGCCCTGGAGCTATCGCCCCCCCCCCGGAGGCAGCCCCGGGGCGGGAGGGGACGGCCCCGGGGCTGCGGGGCGCTGCGGGGCGCTGCGGGAGGGGGGAACGCAGCCCCGGCGCGAGTGCTCCGAGTGGAAGTGCGGGCAGGGGGTGGGCAGGTGCGGGCACAGCCCGGCTGGCGCCTGCGTCCGAGCCCACCTCCGCCGACGGGAGGGAAACAAAGGCGGCAGGCGAGGCAGAGTTGCCCGTAAGTTGCGCGCCTCGCAGCCCTGAGTCGCGGAGATAAATGGCAGCGCGGGGGCGCGCACTTAATCAGCGCTCCTGCTGCCTTCCGGCGGGTACACCCCGCGGATCATTAGGTTAAATGGAGGACATTCGTGTCCTTCCCGAATCGATGCAATTATTGTTGGCGACGAGGACAACGATTGGAGTGGCAGCGCTAATTTTACCAACCCGCTATTAATTATGGTGTCCCCCACGCCCCAACCGGCGTTTATAACGCGAGGAGGCGAGAGGCTCCGGCTGCCGCTGTTTTAAAAGGAAAAGTTGGGAGCCGAGCGCCTGGAAAGTGTTAATCGGCAGCGGAGCAGCGGAGCCGCGCTGGGACGTCACTAGGAAAGGGGTGAGGGACGTGGTGGCGGCGCCGGGGGAGCGGAGGCACTGCGCGCTGCCGTCAGGTGCCGCACGCTGAGAAATGCTCGCGGCGGCTCCGCGCAGCGATCCGCGCAGAGAGCGGGAGGAGAGGAGCGCTGCCATGGCACTGCGAGGTGCTAGCCGGAGCCGGGCGTGATCGCAGGTAAAAACGTTCTCTCCTTGTTTTGGTGGTGATGCTGCTGTGTATGTGCTGTGTGTACGTGTGTGTGCGGCGGCAGGAAGGAGGGGGTGGCAGTGTTATTTTCCCCCTTCGGAGCTGCGGCAGCAGCGAGGAGGCTGGGAAAGAAGTGCTGGAGGGAAGGGGAACTCCATGTGATGGATCACTTGGCTCCGTGCGATCTTCAATTAGGAAAAGGGGCAAATGTAATCTAACATATTTCTTGGGAAGGGGGTGCGCATATGACACTCCGCGACCGCTAAGGTAAGGCACCGAGTCAAACTTTCTGGCTTTTAAGACAAACTTTAAAAGGAATAGGATGTGACCTATATGAGTAGGAAAGTTTTCCCTCCGCGCAGGAGTGCGCGGGGCTGCGCGCTGTCATGCAGCACAGAGTGGCTGTGAGCGGGGTCCGAGCGGAACCTCCTCGGACAGCCTCTGCCCGGCCCGCGGAGCTCTGTGCGGAGGAAGACAGCAGCGCTCGGGACGCGGCTTTTGCTTTTCTTCCCGAAAAGTTTGGGGTGAGCCGTGGGTGCGGGCTGGTCGCAGCCTTTCCGAGCAGAAAGTTGCTGAATGCGAAGAGCCCATGAGGCCTTAATCGAGATGGTTCGTCAAGAGATTGAAGCTACCGAATGAAAGCACTCCGAGCGCTATTTTACGCGTAGTTGTAATTGCGTAAATGAATTAGCGGCACATGCTTAAGCAACTGCCGTTTGTCACCGCGGCTCCCGACCCCTCGCACGGGGCCGTGCAGGTGGGCACCGGCAGCCTCGATTCCGGCCCGCAGCACCCGGGTCATTCCGCCCCGGGGGGCTCTGCGCGCAACCTGCGCTCCATGCGGTGCCGCCTTGCCGGGGGCTCCGGGTCAGCGATGTGTGGAGCTCCGAGGCGTTTGGCAGCCGGTGTCAGAGCTGCGTGAAATCCCGAACGGGAAAACAAAGCAAACTCGGCTGAAGGAGCTTTGCGAAAGTCTCTTTCTTTAGCCCATAAGAGAATTCCGTCGGGGAGATGTTTGCGGGAGTGGCAGAAGCCGTCGGAACGGGGAAGCGATGGGAGCGCAGATAGCAGAGCGGTGGCCGCAGTGCTGCCTCAGCGCGCGTCCCTGCGGACGTCCATCACCGCGCTGCCTCGGCCTGCTCCGCTGCCGCAGCGCTTCCACCTCGTTCCATGTTTGTACGATGCAACTAACGTGAGCGCTGGCTCCGGGTTCCCGAGGAGGAGGCACAGAGCCCGAAAGATGCGTTCAGTTCGGTTCTGTTTCCCAAATTTCCGTTCTGCTTCTTGCAGGAGGGAAAACCGCCAGCCTGAGCGCTGATTGCGATGGATTCGCTCTCCCAAACTTTGCGCTGTGCTCTGAACTCTCGTGCACGGGAAAGGAGCTCTGACAGGGAACCATTTGCATTGCACGGCACAGACGTGCGTTTCCCAAATGCTTACGGAGAGAGCCCACCGCACTCGGTGCCTTTCCTTGGGGCGGAACAGCGTTGCGCTGTTTATGCGCACGGACCGCAGGGGTTACTTTAAATCATTGCGGGACTCTGGCACCAAAAATTCCGGATGAAACATAACTGCCTTTCCCGTCAACAAAAGGCCATTATTTGTAGGCTGAGACTGAAGCAAGAGGTGAGCCGTAGGAAGGTGTAATGTCCGCTTTCAGTGTTTAAATACGAAGGCGTTTTGTCGGTGAAGCTCTGGTTTGGGGTTTTGCTTTTTAATGAGTGTTTTTTAGGGAATACAGCCTGGAAGTGGCCCTGCAGCGGTGACAAATGACAAATAATCATGGTGATTAATACGGGAAAGTTGGGTGCAAAATGGGCGCTGAGTGTTCGCGTGGCGCGGGGCACTGAAAGACAACCGCGATATATAAATAGACGAGGGCTATAAATATTGAATTTCACCTCGCGTTTTAAAGTTTAATAGACTCATTTACATATCAAACCTATAGTGCCGTGCGGGCCGCTGCGCAGTTAACATCTGCGGTAGTATCAAAAAAGGGGAGGAAAAAAGAACATAAAGCAACCAACAACAGGACGTCTCCCAAACTTCCAGCCTGGAGGACTGCGAGCACTTCTGCAGGCGGTTCCCCGGCTCTCGGCTAATTATAGTGCTTCACCCTCAGCCACTCTTGAGATAAGTGCCAACTGTTCTCGTCCCCAGCACCGCGTGGTCCGACTGAGGGGTTGTAGCGAAGAGCCCCGGCGCCATCCGCCCGGGGGCACCGAGCGGTGCTGAGCGCTGCGGGCAGAGCGCTGAGTTCGGCCAGAGCGATGCGCGCCGCGTGGACGGGGGCTGCTTGTAAATAGTAACTGCAAGTGCCATTAGGTCCTGGGGCCGAGGGAGGAATAAAGGAGCGGTTCTGTCACAGAACCCCAATGGCTAAGTTATTGCTGTTCCCAGGGAGAAAGAGAAATTGGCAGCTCAGGTGAGGAAAGCATTGGCGTTTTCTCCCCGCTCCCCAAAATCAATACGGAATTCAGACCCGGTTATGAATGCCGTTTGGTTGCCGCTCTCCACTCGTCTCTCCCGAGCTGTCAGCGCAATTTGCATGTGCTGCATCTGATTGCCTTTATTTGCAAACACTCCAAAGCGCCATAAAGAGCCGATAGCTGTAGTCTAACTCCGTGCGAGAAGTACTATTTTCATCTGTAAATTAAAGCAATTACGCAGCAGATATTATATTATGTGTACTGTGGTCTCCAGATAGTCATCAATCACCCTCAATCGAGTTGTCAGTGTGGGCAGATTCGTTTCTGGGAGGCAGTCTTCCAGCTGGGGAGAAGAAGAGAACATCATCATTAATTAGAGTGTGACCCTGGGGCTATTCACATGTCTGAACCCGGGAATCTCTCTGAGCAAGTCTGCACACCGCGCTGCAGCTCTCAGCGCTCCGACAGCCGCCGCTCGGCCCGGCCCAGCAGCCACAGCTGGGAGCCGCCGTCGGGGCCGCTCCGCGGGGCGGCAGCACGGAGCCGGCCCCGGGGGCTGCGGGGCACGGCGAGTGGAGCAGGGGGCTCCGAGCCTCGGCTGTTCCCATCGCTAGGGTGAGAGGTGTTTTTTCTGCCGTGGGGAACGGCGCTTGGCCCCTGGGGCTGCACCCCACTCCCTGCACCCCTGCTCTGCACCCTCCCCCCCTTCTCCAAATGCTTTTCCGACGGCTTCCGAGGGGTTCTAAGGCAAGAATTCCCTCCATCAGTCGCTGCCCGGAACGCGCTGGCGGGGTTTTCTACCTGTAATCACACGCCGGGAAGAGAGGCTGGAAAAAGAACGCAGGGCCGTATGTCACGGGCTTTATTGGCAGCGTTAGCGCTAATTTTAACTGTTGATTAAATCTTAAATGAAGACTCAGTCGTGTGTCCCTTCATATGTCTTGTTTGTAATTGAGACTAATTATTACTGTGGGGTGGGAAGAAGCAGCTGCTCATTAATTAATTTCTAATTAAAAGTGCATCCCAGCCCTTCGGTGACGAAGGAGGGCGGGGGCCAACCTTAGCTGATGCAACATTTATCCTTCCTATTAAACCCATTCTCCCCACCGACCACTAGAGCTGCCCCAACTTCGGCCCCCTCTGGGCTGAGAGGTGCGGGTGGTTCTGTCCGAAGATTTTGGGCCGGTTGATATGATGGTGTTTACATGACGTCAGAGGCTCGGCTCCTTCCCAGCAGCGCGCTGCTGACGCGGTGTGTTTGCTCTGCTCTCCCCCTATTGCCCCCCTTTCTTTTCCCTTGGGTGCAAAATGTGTATCACTGCCGTTTGCCAGCCCCCACGTAACAAGTCTTCGTGCTGTAGATGCGGAGGGAAACATACTACAGTTTTGACACGTCCTATTTTCTTTCTTTCTTTCTTTTCCTCACTTCGGTAAAAAGAAAAGAAAAAGTTTACATTTTCATGTAAATAAATAAACTGTGGTTTTCTGCTTCGTCCTCTAAGCATCTAGGGAGCTGCGGTTCCCAATCAATCGGTACAATAGAGCAGAGCACGGCTGCCCTAGCGTGCAGATCAGACGTCTCGCCTTGTTTCTAGATCACCGGGAGCCTCTGGACCATGTCCTACCCGCAGTTCGGCTACCCCTACTCCTCCGCGCCCCAGGTAAGGCTGCTGCCTCCCAGCGCTCCTTTGAGCCCCGCTCATTATCGATCGCTTCTGCTCGGGGCCAGGAGCTGCAGCGATCCCTCCCTAACACGGGGGGAGCGTGAAACTCAGTTTCACTGGGAGCGGTTTGCTCCCAGCGCCTGCCAGACCCCTCAACTTACATCTGGCGTTAAAACGGGGTTTGGGTGCTTTGGGGTGATGGCGATGCGTGAGGCAGAAACACAGAGCAGAGGGCGGGGAGAAGGGAGAGGGAGAGACCCCCACCCGCTCTCCCACCGGAGCGCTTTTTCCATTCCCGAGGGAATTTACCAATTTAAACGCGAACGTAGCAAAGGCCGAGGTGGGGGAATATAATGGGATACCCGAACCCAGCAGGTTAATGACAGATGCGTGCGTGGCCGCTGCAAATCTGCAGTCTAAATAAATATGCATGAGTAATCTGCTGGGAGGGGGGGAGAGAAGCTGGAGTAACGCAGATGGGCAGCATCGTGCTGCAGGAGGAGAAAGCGGTGTAAAGCCGGCACCACAAAGTTGGGTTGAAGGAGCGGTGCTTTACGGAGATTCCATGCACACAGTCACGGGGCGTTTGTTTACGGTTTGTGGATGATGTATCACTCTATATAGACATGTTAAACTTAGGCGCGCAGAACGTTCTCAAGTAAAACGGTGGTGAATAGGGTTGGGATGAGGGTTGGGAGGGGGAGGGAACACCCCAACGCTGAGACCTCGAAACCCCAAAGCTTACACCCCAAAGCTTATACCTTATACCCTAAAGCCGAACACCGGGAGCTGACACGCCCCGGCCCGCTGTTCCCGCAGTTCCTGATGAGCACCAACTCCCTGACGCCTTGCTGCGAGTCCGGCAGCCGCACGCTGCCCGAGTCGGGCCCGGCCGCCCCAGCACAGACGCCGGTCTATTGTCCCGTCTACGAGAGCCGTCTGCTCGCCACCGCCCGCCACGAGCTCAACTCCGCCGCCGCTCTGGGGGTCTACGGCAGCCCCTACGGCGGCCCCCAGGGCTACGGGAACTACGTGACCTACGGCACCGAGGCACCCGCCTTCTACTCGCTGGTAAGCGGGGCGGGGGGCAGGCAGAGCACGGCCGCCGCTCCCTCCTCGGTTCTGCCCGAGAGCGGGGGGCTGAGAGCGGCGGGGTGTCTCTTGCAGAACACTTTGGAGGCGAAGGACGGCGGCGGCTCTGCGCATGCGGGCATCTCTCCGGCGGCTGCTTACTACCCTTACGAGCACAGCCTCAGCCAGTACCAGTACGACAGGTAAGCGGGCCCCCCCGCCGTGGGCCCTCGGTGACCTCTTTGCCGAGTGTCGGCGGCCGTCTGTCCGTCCCAACGCTTCCATCGCCGCGGCCCTCGGGGCCCATCGGGCGGCAGTGACCTTTCCTGGAGGGTGTGCGTTAAATATTGAGCTGAGATGTCGCCCGCGTCAGGGTTTTTACAGTGTCAGGAACAAAAAGGTGGTGGTGGTTGGGGGGGGTGTTAATAAAAGGGATAAAGGGAAATAAATAGATTTCTATTCCCAGTTACACCCTGGGTCACCCAGACGTGTGCTGACTTCACGGCCATTAAAGGCGGGCGTTGCCCCCACCTCCCCCATAAGCTCCGCAGGCACTGAGCCGGCTCCGTCCTCGCCTTTCCTCGGCCGCTGGGACGGAGCCGTGCACGCCGGGTGCCCACTCGCCAACGTGATGCTGTGCTCGCAGATACGGGGCGATGGACGGCGGCACGAGGCGGAAGAACGCCACCAGGGAGACCACCAGCACGCTGAAGGCCTGGCTGCAGGAGCACCGCAAGAACCCCTACCCCACCAAGGGCGAGAAGATCATGCTGGCCATCATCACCAAGATGACCCTCACCCAGGTCTCCACCTGGTTCGCCAACGCCCGCCGCCGTCTCAAGAAGGAGAACAAGATGACGTGGCCGCCTCGGAACAAGTGCTCGGACGAGAAGCGGCCCTACGAAGAAGAGGAAGAGGAGGAGGAGGAATGCTCGCAGGAAGACCCCATGAAAAGAGAGAAGGCCGAGGGTACCCTGCTAGGAGCGGGCACTTAGCGGCTCGGCCGCGGGGGCTCGGCCGCCGGCTTTCCCCTGGGGGGCCGCGCCCCCGCGGCCTCGGGCCTCGCTGTCGGGGCTCTCGGGGGAAGCGGGGCCGTCCGTGACCGCGTGTCTTGTTTTTGCCGTCCCCTCCCCCGCCCCCACCCGCAGAGCCCACGGGCAAAGAGGAGAAGGAGCTGGAGCTCAGCGACCTGGAGGATTTGGACGCCGCCGAGTCGGAGAGCTCCGAGTGCGAGATGAGGCGGCCCTTCCCGCACCCGCATCCTCACCCGCAGCCGCTGCCGGGCGGCGGCCCCCCGCCCCGCGCCGCCGAGCCCCCCGCCGCCGCCGCCGATGAGGAGGAGGAGGAGGTGGCAGAGCGGGCCCGCGGCTGCCTGAAGCCGGCGGCGGAAGAGTGCGAGGCGGCCCTGCTCGGAGCTCGGCCGCGCGGCTGCGAGGCCAAGCTGTGCTTCCCGCAGGGCCAGCCGCTGCTGGAGGCCAAGCCCCGCATCTGGTCCCTGGCGCACACCGCCACCTCCCTCAACCAGGCCGAATACCCCTCCTGCATGCTGAAGCGGTCGGGGGGATCGGCCACCGCCGCCGCCGTCTCCGCCCCGGTCAACGTCATGGACCGGCACCAGGATTCGCCGGTCACCAACCTCAGGAACTGGGTGGACGGGGTGTTTCACGACCCGCTGTTCAGGCACAGTACTTTGAACCAAGCCTTGAGCAACACCACGGTGTCCTGGGCCACCACCAAAGGAGCCATTGTGGAAACGGGCGCCTTGGGACGCTCGGTGGGCAATGGTGCCAACGTGCTCAAGGGGCAGCTGGCCAACCTGGCCCACCAGGACTCGAGCAAGGAGTTTCTCGCCTTTCCCAAAGCAGGGAGCAAAATGTTTTGCTCCTAACGGCCCCCCGAGGGGCAAAGAACTTCCCCGCGCTGGAAGAGTCATGTACACTGAAAAGGAACTCGCGAGAGTTGAAATATAAAACTTTTTCCTTTATCATTATTATTTTTTTTAACAACCAAAACGAGGATTTAACGTTCAGTTCTCTCAGCTCAACAGACAGACACTGCTGTTCTGAAGAATTAATTTCTCCTGGCTGCGACTTTAAAGGGATCAGTGTCGTGAGAGTTATTTAATTCCATGTCCCAAAGCACGTACTATAGCGTAGACCTACTTAACAAAGTTTACATCCGAAAGTTTACAGATGAGAAATTTTAATTCAAATTTAATTTAAGGCATGCCGACATTAGTTATAAAGACTTTTCGAGAGTTTTTCCTCCTGATTTCCTTGTTAGCATATAATTCACGAACAGCACTTCCACTAAGTTTACACTTCCTGCACAAATTTATCTTGACAAAAAAAAAAATGTTAAAGGGTATGTTCACTCCAATAAATTGTCTGTTTCAGAGGTACCACGCGTGGTGGCGTTTTGCATCGTGTAAACGCGTTTCAGGTTTCCAAACTACCCGCTCGCTCAGAAGACTGGCAGGACGCTGCCCTCGGCGCCAGACGACGGAGCCCCTTCCCCGCTGCCCAGGAGGTGCGGGCCGGGTTGGTCACCCGGGCTCAGTAGCGGGAAAACGTCGCCCGCGCCGCCGAAGGGGCGAGAGGCGTCGCCTGGTCCGCCGGTGTCGCGGGGCTACCGGCCGGGGCGCCTCAGCCCGAGCCCATCGGCCGCTCCAGCTGCGGGGAGGGGTTTCCCCGAAACGGCCCGGCTCTGCCGCGGCGTCTCCTCCTCCTCCACGGTGCACGGAGCGATTGATTCACGTGGAAAATTTGATCTTTTAAACAACCGTTTTAGCTTTCCAGCTCTTCTGCCAGTATGGAGAATCGCTGATCCTCCATGAATATTTCAGCACTTCAGGACAGATGCTTTACCGTTTTGACATTAAATAGAGTGCAGCCAACAAAAAGAGGGAGAGAGAGAGAGAAAGCGCTCTCGACGTGTGATTCAGGAGCACTCGCAGCCAATTTACCATTTAGATAACAGCCGTTTAAAAGATTTCCCTTACTCTTCCCCGAATTTGGAGCAAACTTTTCCCGATCCTCGTGCCGGGAGAGAGGGAGAAATGTCGGAAAAGAAGCTACCAGCCGGTCACAGACCCCGAATTTCCCACACAGGGGCCCAGTCCCCCGGGCTGCCGCGCTCGGCTCTACGAGGGGAAAGTGAAAGAGCCCGAAGGAGGTGACACCGAACAAGCTGAAGAGCCCTTCTGTCCTCGCCCATCCCCTCCCGCCCGAAATAAATAGCTAAATGAGAATGCAGCCCGGGGGATATACACGTATATATTAAAGGCGACGATAAATAAGGCCGAGGCAGCACCCAGCCGAAATAGAACATCCTCCAGCCCGCAAAGTTTCTAGCGAGACCTGTTAGTGCAAGGACTGAATAAAGGAATCCGGGTGCGGAGATCAGATCAAGCCCTTCCCCTCTCTGCGAGCAGCCGTAATTGGATTGTATCCAGTCATATTCCCTGTCATTGTATTGACTTTCGCTCTCTTGGATGATATTATCGAGATCACTGAACCCCTCTGCTGATCTGGCTGTCAAAAGGCTCAGACAGGAGCCCCCGGCCTAGAAAACGTGCATCAGCCAAGATAATTTGAAGTGAAATTTTCATTTTGACAGTAAACCCCTCAATTTCTAAAGGCTCTGCACCCGGAGAGCTCGGTGGCAGGGGGAGGCTTTACAGA
This sequence comes from Meleagris gallopavo, assembly GCF_905368555.1. Lineage (NCBI taxonomy): Eukaryota > Metazoa > Chordata > Aves > Galliformes > Phasianidae > Meleagris > Meleagris gallopavo. The sequence goes on along the minus strand of NC_139406.1, from coordinate 32,057,701 downwards.
AAGCCACGTCTTAAACTGAAAAGGGCAAAAGAACTCGAATTAGTTGTAATAGATAAAAGGGCAAAAATAAAGAGTCAAGGGTACTTGACAGTAATAGCGAAAGTGGAGTCTCCGGGGAGCTGCGATCTCAGCTCAAGGCTGGGCCGGCAGGAATTTTAATGCAGCCGGGGCGGCCGGCGAGCTTTGCCTCTGAAACCCTTTAGACAAAGCAAATTATTTTCAGCCCAACTAAAGAGGTGGGGATGAAGGAGGGAAGGCAGGAAAGGCGAGCGGTCAGGCTGCCCTCGAGCCATTGGTGGCGGCCGGCGGGACGGGGTGAGAAAGGTTAGGTGCCGCGAGGGTGGGGGGGAGCGGGAGGGTGGGATGTTATAGCGGTGAAAAGCAGGGAGGTTTGCGTGCATGCAAACGGCGGACGGGGTGGCACTAGCTTTCCCGGTGGGTTTCAGCAAGATCCGAAAGACTGCCGGGCTGCGCGTTGTAATTCGCCGTTGTAATTCGCTGCGGAGCGGCGTCGGCGCGGTCAACGGGGCGGTTTGGTCAGGCCGTGATCTGAGGGGCAGCCATCCCTTAAAATGAAAGTGACGAAACCGTAGGCAACGCACAAGCAAGCGGAAATATCTGAAGCAGAGTGAGAAGATCGGACCAGAACTTTATCTCTTCATTTCCTTATCTTTGTCGTTACAGAGCAAGTTTGAGTAAGTTTACGCTTGTTACGTAACGTGTCCGGATCCCTCTGACCAACGGGACCGGCCGCCTATTGAGTCCTGTAGGTGGGCGTGTGCTTGGGTGCGTGCACTCACCCGCACCACAACGTTACCTGCGTGAGAGGAGACCGAGGGAACTATAGGGGAGGGAACGCAGTTTCTCACTTCGGCACACGAAGCTTATCTATAGATCAACCGTCAAATGCAATGATCTTTCAGGAAGGCTTTTAAAAGTCTCAACAAAAGAGTGTGAGAAATTAATTTTGCCCTTTCACTCAATGGCACAAGTCAAAGATCAGGGCTTTAGACGAGGCTGCGGGGCTGAAAGGGAAATACACGCAGCTCATGCGGTTGTACAAAGCAGGAATAAAAAGGCAGGCTGAGCGAGAGAGAGAAGAGAAAAAAAAATTGTAGAGAAACGGCTTGAAACTGAGAGACTCTAAATCATTCAGCCATGGCAAATTCAAACACACAAAGGAGGGGATGCTAAATTAACAGTGCTTTTTACATAGAGCCCAAATAAAACTGTAATCAGCGACGCGTTACTTTTCATTAAGCGAGTTTGACAGCAGCATATTCAGCCTCGACAAGGGAACAGGAGCGAAGAAATATACGGCTCTCCCAGCCCGAGTCATAAGATAATTCCTTAAGCTCCATTAACAACTCTTAGCCGCAGGAAATGGGCTCCCTGAAAACATCTCCAAATCTAAAAGCTTTATCGACCTCTCAAACCTCTGCTGATGGTTCTATTTTTTTTTTTAAAAACTTAGAGGCGAGACGTCCAGCAAGGTAATAGACTTTGACACAACACCTTCTTAACTAGAGTGAGAGAGGCAGGAAAAACGAGACCTTAAATGATATTTAAAAGGCAGCCAATTAAGATTTAAAATGATTGTCTCCTGAGATTATGCATGCGATTTATGTCATCTATTTTTTTTTTCCCCAGGCGTGCATGCAAAATTGCAATGGGGCATGCTGCCTTTTCCTTAAATAATAATAACAACAACAACAAAGGAGTAGCAATTAACAATCTGAAACTAAGTCATATAATTGTAAGTATTAATTTAGGGAAAGGTTGGTGCTTAGTTAATCTGATTATAGAGCACCTTGCAATGGCCAGCTTGTTTTATAGATGTCTAATTAAAAGACAACTAAAGCAATACATCCTTCATTTTGCACGATTAAAATAGTGTGATCAGGTCATCCTCACAGAACCCACTGTAACAGATCCTTCCCATCAGCCACACAAAGAGAAGCCTCCAAGAAGATTTGGCCTTGGTAAGAGCTCGTACATTATGTATTTTAACAATATAATGGGTCGGAAGGAAACTCTGACTTACTACAGTCTTTTTGATATACATTTACCTTTTCCATTTAAATCTGACCTTCAAATAATATGTGTGAGAAAGTGTATTCAGTTAAATGCCAAGTGAAGAGCTAATGCTCACTCTGTAGCATTTCATGCAGAAAAACTGAAAAATGCAAGAAAGTACTATAAGCCATAGATTTTGTAAAGGATCAGAAACTGTTTCCACGAGTTTGATTTGTAGCTGAATGGGGAGAAAAAGAATCAAATACCACTCAGTTTGGGCCAGCCTGTTCAGGCCCTCCCTTAGATGGAGTTTAAATTGGCTCTAGTGAGCTTGAATCTGGGTCCTCCATCTCTGGAGATTTGTGCATGTACCTTTGGATATGAAAAAGTGAATGGCAAAGGAATGTTAATGACAAAATTACGTTTTAATTTGCTTGATAAGAAGTGTAATACTTGTGCTTCATCTTCAGGAGGAAGCTGTTTTCCATGGACAAGCTAATGGCAAAAACACAGATCCTAGAAGTGTAACATATAGTATTAATTCCTTCTAAGTGTGAGGATGTTTTAACTCATATTTAATGTCAAAGAGGCTGTGAAGTGCTTAGGACTTGTGAAAAGGGTTCCAGTCATACTCCTTGCCAAGTTGCATCACTGCAGAAAATAATTCCAGGCCTCCAAGAAGCAGTTTTAACACACACACACACACACACACCACAGGTCAGAGAGTGTTTTAATACCCAAACACCCAGGAAGTCAGTCTCCCATACTATGTAACTATCCAGCCAAGTCTTCACTTGGTCGAGAACCTGAAGACACATTCAACATACCCTGAAAAAGTGAGAGAAGAGGAAACACTTGGGAGCATTTCAAAAGCAAAAGATGAAAATCAGTTCCCTGTGTCCCCCCATCATATTGAGAAATGGGCATGGAGGAAAGGAGAAAGACTCCATGCAGCCTGGAGAGAGTGTACGTATGATAGCAAGTCCCACTGGTATTCTTTCCACAGTGTGGAACAGAGTCTGGGCATAAGTACTGCACCTGGCCTACTTAAAAGGCTCAAGAGCCTTTCTTTTCTGTCCATTCTAGTTTAAGGAGAGCATGAAAAAGAAACAAATATCTTGAAGGAAGTCATTCTCTTAATGTTTTCCCTTTTTCCCCTAACATAAATATGTGAAAAATATTTTTTCTTATTGATTTGTCGGAACACAAATTTGAGTGTAAAAGCCCTTTCTCAGTCTTATCTTTATTTCCTTTCTCCATATAAGCATGTGATTGTTTACATTTTGAATTGGAGATATTTTAATTGCAGTTGGCATTTTGTTACTTGTTTCCATGGGATCAAAATCAGGTCTCTTCTCAAAGAACACCTCAGAATTCCTTTCTGAAATACTGCCAAGGAAGACAATGGTGATCAAATGAAACTGAGAAAACACTTATCTTCGACATTGTTTCTTTCATTCATATGATGTCTATGAAATGTTAAGAGCCAAAAAGTAATTTAAAACAATTTTCTATATGTATTCTATTGTGAAACAGCATTAATACATGTTAACTCAAAACACTTGCTGGAAAATAAAGGTGAATAATCAAATCAATGCTCAAGCTCTGTTCTTATGGCTTCAGATCTGCTGTGTCAAAAGCAAGCTTTGTCCTATGTCATGGCATGTCCTGACACTGAAATTCAGAGACTTGTAATATTCTGCCAAGTTATTCAGAGTAAGTTCCATTGCCCTCAGTATGAAGGTGCTCAACTAATCAACAAAGTTGGTCGTATTACTGCTTCCAGAAGGGAAAAATATATGGTGAAAAAAGTGAAAAAAGAGAGGATTTATGGGGAGTGCTTTATTACTAGGATTCTTTTTCCTTCCTGGAAATGAGAAAGATGACCAAGCAGGCCCTTGCATAGGATATACAAGCCACGGCGTAATGTTTTTCCTTCTGTATTGGTTTGGTCACAGCACACAAACAAAAATACTGTATGTGACAGTGAATGTAATCTAAGCCAGCCCTGATGACATTAGTAGTTGGCAGCAATGTGAACACAACATTTTAATTCTGAGGTTTCATGCCTTTGGTTGCCCTCATTCGGAACGTACCATCTTCTTCTTACTGACCTTGTGTGACCTTATCAGACAGCAGGAAAGATCCCTGTGCATCAAGCTGACTGGAGTAAAACCCCTGTTGACACATTTCTTGCATGTAAAACCTGGGGCTTTGCAGCAATCACAAAGCACTTGAAGGAATCTCATGCTGTGTAACTGTTTTCAATTAAAGATTTTAGGCCCACAAATGGAGTGCCTCACTGACGTAGGCCGGTTCAAGTTATGTTACTTCTGTATTAAATTGAAGTAAGTGGAATCAACTAATGTAGAGATCAGAAGCTGGATTCCCAGACTTACTGCTGAGTTTATTTTCACACATTTCCACTAAGTCTCTCTTCTCTCATACTAGCACAGGAGAGATAAACATCAAGAGCCGCTTTGCTTTTTTTTTTTTTTTTTTTTTTTTTCTTTTTCATGTGGAGGAATGCAAGACATCTGTTGGTTGGGAGATCTGTGAAGGAAAGGACATTTTCTATTTTCCTGTCTCCTGCCATACAGCCTAGTCAGTATTAAGCCTCCAGATACAGCTGCTCCCTTGCTATGCACGAATCTTTGCTCTTCCTTGGTCTGAATTCTTTATTTTCCAAAGAAAATGATGAAAGAGAAAGAAAAGTCATATAAAAGAAAAATCCTTCACTAAAACCAAGAGCCACAGACACAAGCTCACACCTACTGCTGCAGACTGGTGGCATTGTCAGTACTAAGCTGAAATTGGCAATTGTAGCAACTGTGTAATAGAAAGGTGGCCTGGGAATAGCCACAACACCTCCGTTCTACTCATTTCACAACATAAAGCATTGCCATAAGTCATTCAAATAAAATGAAGGACTGCTACAAAGATAGCTGCCTAGATGCCTCTTTTTGGCACACCTCATTTCAGCTGGTATGGCCCATGGGTTGCTACTTTGAAGCAGCTGGGACTTTAGATGGCCTGGAGAATGTGTTGGGAAGTATTGTTACAAGACCCTGATGACTACTGCCACAGACATAGCTGACTGGTAGAAAAATAACTACAAACAGGACAACGTCAAGAAGAGGATGTAATAAAGCATTTCATTTTCATTTTCATTTTGTTGCTTTTAACTACTATAAATTCTTCAGGCACCAAGATGTAAGGAGACAGGGTTCTCAGCCTTCGTTGTGGCTTATCCTGATTCACGCATTGCCAGAGGAAGTCATATATTAATTGTTTGTGATCTGGAAAAGGATAAGTCCCTGACTTTGCATATGTTACCAAACTCAGTTGGTTTATGTCGTGTCAAAGGCAGGTTTTGGCACGGCTCTCACCAGTGCGATTTCCTGAACCTAAGAAGGATGTGTGGCCACAATTACTGCATTCAGCTTCAAACAAAGGAAGGATATCTCCTTCTTCAAAGCTGGAGCAGAGTGAATCCACTTTCAAGAGTGGGATAAAAATGGAATATTCTTGAGTCTAGCATCACCAAATCTTTCTTTGGAAACAGTAACCTACTACAGCAATAATTTAAGAAACAGAATTGTTTAGTGACTGAACTCTGCCAGAAACAATATATACTCTTAATCAGTAACACATTTTCTAACAGCTTCAGAAATGACAAGCTTCCATATGTTTTTGGGGTTTGAATTAAAGCCTAGGCAGTTCTCTGAGAATTGGCCCATTTTGCTGCCATCACTTTAAAGCTATACCTGCTGCACATTTTACTATCTGCTACTGCTACATTCTTATGTGATTAAGTAGGACTTTCACACTTCCAGATACAGTTCTTAGCACTTAAATATAGAGTATTTTGGAATTTTCAGATTGGAGTAGGGCTTCCCTTCCCTTCTTTGTTCCTCTGTGATGTCCTTTCAAGGATATGTCATCCGTCATATTAAAAAATAATAACCCAGTTTGGTTACAGCACTAAATTCAAAGTCAGGTTTGGGGTTTTTTGTTGTTGCTGTTGTTTTCTTTTGTTTCTAATTAAAAACCTGAAGTTTCTCATTAAAGCAATTGGCAATTATGCAAATTGCCTCTCTGTGAAATTTGCTTAAAAATTCCATGAGTTCAGTATTTTGTTCCTTTTAAATGCTGATTTTCCCTCTGCGTTGCTCCTGGCCGTTAGACCTTGGTCCTGTTCTTTTGCAGAGGAAGAAGTGAAGATCACAGAAGTTGCCTTCTCTTAAACCAAGGATGTCTGACCTTTTGGCTTGCCTGATGTGCACTGAGTGAAAAGGAATTGTCCAAATTCCAAAATATATAATGTAGTTAAACTGTGTAAGTAACAAAAACTTTTTCTTATTAATATTTTCTTATTAAAACATAAACAAAATTGAGCAACAAAAAAGATGGATCTAGTGGGATATTTGGCCCTAGTTTTGTGAGACAAATACACAGATAAATTAAAACATAGAAAAAATTAGTTGATTTTCACTTTGAAGATGTGTGTCTAACTCATCTAAATGAGCAGTGAAATCCACCAAAAATGCAAAATCTGTAAGCCAATTTTCATCTTCAAGTTCTGGCACAAGTTTTCCTTTTGATTCCATAAATGGTTTCATTTCATTTCACAAAACATCAAATCTCTTCAGCATTTTACCCTGCTGCAGCCTCCTTACTTTAGGAAAGTAAACGATGTCCCCATAATCAAATTTTAAGGAACTCCTGGAACTGACAGAAGCACTGATCAAATACATACCACAAAACTTGACCAAGCATGTGGCAGAAGTGAGAGGCAGAGTTAGCACACTGGGAAAGCTGCATGATTAATTACTCACAGTACTTTCTAGAACCTGATCTAGTATTAGTAATATCAATCTCTTTGTTACCACAATTATTTATATTGACTAAATGAGAGAAAACAAAACAAACAAAGGGAAAAAAAACCAAAAAACAAAACCATTAGCATCATCTCTGCTATATATATGTACTTATCTCTATAAATAGAAGTAAAAGTGTATCTGTTGGATGTACTAAAGTGTCAGAATTTTTTTTCTCATTCTTTTAATGTAAATGTATGAGCTTGTGCCCTCACAGATACACATCATCAAAAACTAAGCGAATAACAACTAGTTAAGTTGCACATTTCAGCTGTGATAAATTCAATGCCTTTCATTTATTTTTAATAAATCTAAGTGTGACGTAGGATAAAAACTATCTGTATACTTTAATACATATGGACAGACACATACATTTACAAAACTTGCTTAAGTAGTCTTCTCATCTTCTTTTGAAGTCCCGAAAGAATTCAAATGACATATGGCAAGAATTCTCTTAAGGTAGTCGTATAAGGAAAACTCAGCAGAAGGAAATACACAGTTATTGACTGTAGGAACAAAGGTCCCCAGTGAATCTGTTAGGAATACTCAGTTTATGCTGAAATGGGTTTTTATTCCTTCTAATCTTTTTTCCCCATTTTGCACAAGTTGTGTGTTTTTTATATTAAAATAAATATGAAGTATGTGCACACTGAGTTTTTGCATGTTGGTTTTGAAAACAGAATTAGAGTGAAAATTCCTACTTCAATACTTAGTATTGGGTATTAAAAAAAAATAATAATAATTACTTTTCAATCAGCAGCTCCCAAAACTGTAACTGGAATAGAAATTCAATTCAGTCACCAATAGGCAATTTGCTACCTAAGGCAAATACACTGGGTCCTTCAGCTGAAAGTTGGAGCTATAATATTTTAAAGCTGGTGGATCTGCTTCTTTTTTCTGGTTTTACTCAGGATACAAAACAATAAAAGAGCAAATGGGCTTTTATGCTGCCATTTCTGGTAATTTTTCATTCTTTACTGCTTATATTCTTATAATTAGCATGATTCAGATGTTTTTAATGCCTCTAGGAGAATGTATTTACACTAAAGAAGTTTCAGAAATTTTAATTATAATGTAATTAAGAAACTATTAAAACTCATATCATTTTCACAGAAAAGCAATAATTAGATTTTTACAGTGGGTTTTCCATAATACTGGTAGTACTTATGGGACTGGTAATGCAAAGCTGCGACCAAAATTCTTAAAGATGATTTACTCTTTAGGCATTTTCATGCAAGTGATTCACAGTTAGTCTATTTGTCAATGGTTTGATTTTCAAAACTGTGCACTCAGGAATTGCCCATGGGTTTCCTAGTAGTTTTGCTGAGCCCAACAAGAACAAACGCCCACAGTGGTGCTGTCATGTGTCTACTTTTTCAATTCTAGAGAACAGTAATCCTCATCAACAAATTTTCTTTGAATCCAAGCCCACAAGTTCGTAGGTACAGCTTGACGAGCTGGATTAGAGCAGCTTGTGAACTCAAGGAAGATGGGTATTCAAAGAAATTCAGACTTCACAGAGATTAGTGAGATACTTACATATTGTTGACTTTCCATTACATATGTTGTTGGTATTTGACAGTTACACACTGTACATAATTAATTTAGTTCTTTCCTCCATAATGTACATGACCTGATTGTAATTCTCTCAAATTAGATCATTTTTCATAATTACTCATCATATCACTTATGTGAACAAATGTCAGTCTATGGTTTGTCTCTGAATGCAGAGCTGCATCTTCTGTTATGTGTGGCTGACCACATAAATCAGCTTCTCTCTACCCCTTTGTCTGGGTGCCCTTTGTGAACATGAGCAAAGCCAAAAAACATTTCTAAAGCTTTGGAATTTTAAGAGAAAATAGAGAGCACTTTAATCAGAAAAAGGTAGCAGGCGCAGGAAATTTAGTACAGCTCATATTTTCCTGTCATTATTTGCAAAATGAAACGGATTGTTTGATTATAGTCATAGACAACAGATTAACAAATATTATAATTTCTTCGTGACCCATTGAAGTCAATGGTAGTATCTGATTTTAATCATTTTGAAAAACTCAGGCTGCTTTGAAATGATGATGTATCTCATCCTAATCCAAAGTATGTGGCTTATTGACTGAATTTATACTCTTATGTTTAAAACTTCATCTTTTTCATTGTGCAGCACAAATAATTTTTCCCTACACAGTGAGAAGAAGAGTGAGAAACCCATCTGTCCATTAATAAAAATCCAAAGTGTATCACGTACTGTAATCTATCTGTAGCCAGTGGAAATGTGTCCTTCCTATGGCAGTTTTTCTGGCCTCTCGTATTCATTACAGGTTGGATGGATCCTAATCAGGATCTTACTATGAATTTAGGCAAGTAATTTTGGGGGCTTTTCTCTTCACCAGATATTTGCTGGCTGTTGGCTTTTGGTTCATTCTAAGATATTCATCATGGTTTCAGACACAACAGAAGGCAGGTCTGATAGTTTGACTCGTTTTAATAATGTCCTGAGGGAAACTACAGGAGCTCATCTGCACAGAAGCATGGGACCCCAACAAGACTTTTGGCACTGAAGCTTTCTCAGAACTAAAGAACAGGTTTGTACCATCACTCTCACATACCAAGTCCCTTGACTACCTACAATAGAGTTGCTGCAACAGGTCATGCCTCCCTCCTTTGCTTGTTCAGGTTTCCTTCAAGTGTAGAATAAGGTACACAGAAGAGAGAGTAAAGAGTGGCTGATGCAGTACCCTAGCTTGTGGGCTGGGATGCACCATCCATGTGTAACTCAGCCTGGCTGGAATTTTTCCTTAGCAGTTCCAGCAGCACCGTCAGACTTCATCAGACATCATCAAGATCCTTAGGATATCTTTTCCACTGTCATTCAGTCTGGGTCTAGTTTTTTCAGTTTGATTGTCTGCCCATGTTTCACTGCTTTGTGAAGGTCTCCATGGTATAAGCCTGAAAAGCAGAGAAGCATCAGAAACACGTGTCCTGCTCTTGCAAGATGCAGTTCATGGCTGCATGCTTGTTTCTGGTACCGGGCCAGACTCCCTGATGCTGTCAAGTTCCCAGAGCAGTCAGGGAGTTGGTTATATTTTCCTGGTTATCTGAGTCAGCTGCTGCAATGTATATATACCAGATGACAATCATCCCACAGGGACTGTTCTTCCAGCTAAGAATAGCCAGAGCAGTGAAAAGAGGGGACTATAAGGGACGAAATCTGTCCCAGAGTCTGTGCTGAATGGGCCAGGTTGCAGCTTGTACAGCTTTATCATAATTAATAAGAAAAGTGATAGGGCCGACAGGCCTGTAATCTTGGCAGCCCTTCAGCATCTGATCAGCCTCATTCGGTATCTTTAAGTAACTCAGATCTAAGGCACTAGAACAATCAGGCTCCTGTCAGAGGTAAAAGAGGGTGTTTTTGAGCCTGATCAGATTAAAAATCCTGGCTGCCTGGAGTAATGTCAGTATGACCACCAACTTTCCAGTAGGACAAGCTCACCACACACTCAAAACAGGCTCAGTCTATACTGTCAAGACCCTAGGAAGAAACATCCCTTTCCTGAAACACAGAGGACAGAGTTTAGGGACTTCAGCCCTTACAGACAGCTTTGCTGTTCTCAGCTCTATCAGCATTTGCAAAGTTTCTCCCTTCCCAGCCAAGAACCATGGTGCTCAGCCAGCCCTCAACAGCCCATGGTGCTTGGAGTTGACTACTCCTGCTACCACTCAATTGACCTCCTTTGTTTTTTCTCAGCTTCTCTGTAAGGAGTAGCTGTTAAAATTTTGAACATTGCTACACTGAGACACCTGAAGCCAATGAACATTTACATTCAAGAAGCTTCTTGATAAGGATCTTATATTTCTTCTTTATCTCTTTTCCTGTGTAATTTAGCTCATTAGAACAAGATACACCATAATAAACTCTTTGAGTCATACAAGTAAATACATCTATACCCTCTACACTTTTGATAATACACAATGGTGCTGCTTCATCTCCAGCAGCAAATTGCTATTTGGGATTCTAAGCAAGGAAAACAACCAAACTGCTGTAAGGCCACTGCTAGTTAGAAATGGCACATTTGCACCTTCTAATTTTGCAATCACTAACACAGGTTTGTGCAGACACCACCTACTCTTGAATGCTAATTTTGATATGCAATTGCTGTGTGACATTTAATAACTTTGAATGTTCTTTACCGTTCCCAAGTTATTGGATGACATACAAATACTTCACAAATGTATGGCAAGAACATCCCTCCTGCTCTTCTTTTTTTCTAGGTGGCAAAGCCGTTAAATTTTATACTGAGATGCAGTTGAAGCGCAACTGTGACAGAATTTCTAATCTGCACTGACTTTTAACTTTTTTTTTTTTTAATTTAAACCAGTATTATTTAGCTATAATTTCACATACAACTACACATATTCTATGCTGTCCAAAGATATAGTTGGTGTTCTGAAAGAATTTATGCCTTTGTATAGTGTATTCTTACAGAATTACTTGTGAAAAATGTAGGGTAATCCTTAATACTTTGGGAACAAAATAAGGATTTCATAACAGTTTCTCAGTGAAGAGGAGATGTACAAATGCACAAGAGAAAAGCTTAAATAAGCTAAGTAAAAGCTTAAACAAGGTGAATGAGGAAAATGTGGTGAATGAGAAAAACAGGTGTGATCTCTGAAAGACAGAAACCGTTAGTTTCAGGTGCGGATTCAAGCCTCTGGTCATTTGTAAGCCATTGCCAGATTTGAGGCAGAAATTTGTCTGGTTTAAGAAGCCAGGCCAGAAAGCTGGAAGTATCTTTGGGTGTTAAAGCCTTAAAAATTAAAGACAAAACGTATCACTGTATATCTGTTTTTCTTCATATATCCTGAAGTGACTGATTTATATCCAAAAGCGGTAGTAGTAGATAATCCAGGTTTCAACTTCATGCCAGTGTGACTTATTACTTTGTAAATGTATGCTATATGCATGCGATCTTAAGTATCTTCAGAAATTTAGGCATGAAATACCATATATTCTGTTTCTTTGAAAGAGCAGATTCTGAGTTTTTATCCAATTCTGTTCTGATTTGAAAGGAAAAGAGTCTTGTTTTCCTTGTTTTAGAAATCAGATGATAGGCTACTTTGTTTGTATCCATTTATGAAAGTTAATATCTGTGCCCTACATGATCATTGGACTGTCATAGGCATGGACTATGATGACCAGAAAAGCACAAAGACTGTGGGGAGCATCTGTCAACCTACTGCTCCTCCTGAAAGTGAAATTCTTGATTATCTGGGGGAGTTTTCAGAAGAGATCACCAATACATATGCCTTAAAATTCCTGGCACATGCGTTTAATGTCATTTTTACTTGACTTCACTCACAATTCAGACTACCATATTCTTTTCCATAGTTCATTCTATTTCCTTTTCCTTTCCTTTTCTTGCTTCGGCCTGCTTTTCACAGATTTCCAATTTTATCATATTCTAAGTGTAAAGTAGATATAAGGACATCTTTACCCTGCCTTGGGTTTGCTCAAATCACTCATTAAGATGAGAGAAGTCTCATTTTCCTAGAGCAGAGAAGACTATATTTTAGTTTTGATGTTTCCAGTGTAAAAAATCTCAATGTCATTAATGGTTCTTCCAAGCTCACGAGCAAGAACTACTAATAAAATCTTGACATTTTTGCATTTTCTTTTGACAATTTCTCAGTTAATTGATCATTAAGGCAGAGATCACACTTGTGCTCTGTCCCTGTCCCTCACAGAAGCAGATCTCCCTCCGGCACCAGCCCCCCACCAGCCCTGGGGCAGAGAAGCTGCCATGCTGCCAGCTGGAAGCTGTTGCACTCCAAGGGGAGGCCCAGCCCCAGCAAGATCCACTTGGGTGCTCCAGCTGTGTACAATGTGAGCTGGATGCTACATTCCATGGCATCAACAGAAAAAGAACCTAAATAAGTACTGGAGGAAGAGCTCAAGTCCCAGCTTGTTACAGAGCACATCCCTTTGTGTACTTGGGCTATAGCTTTTAGTATATCATTCTTGAAAACAGACAAAAGCATTACTGTGCCTTTGCCCATTTCAAAGAAGAGCTCAGTGATCAACAGCACAAAATGAGCTTTCCAGCATTTTCCATTTGCATTACTGCATATTCACTCTTTAAAGTTCACAGCCCTATAAGGAACGGTGACAACTGTCATGTCTGAATGTGGCTGGATGCCATCGTCAGCCAAGCTAGTTTGCAGTGGTTAGGAGATGGCCCTGTATTTTGAATGCATTTGTGTTATTTTTTCACATGAATGCTTCCTTTTATACTATCAGCAAAATGCACACACACATACCTACATACACACAAATCAGTATGCACGCATGTATGTAAAACCTGAAAATATGTTTATTGTAAACAAACTATTATCATTATGCAGGAACAGTGTTTTCTTCACAGTCAGTGAAAATAAAATATCATTTTAATGTGATGTGTGCTTTATCCATTACTGTGGATTTGACAAATAGCTTATTGCTTCCTGGTTTTGTTATAACAATACAAACCTAATTTCTTCAAAGTCTGTATTTTTCATGGTTAGAAGTGAGTATCTATTAAAAACAATCACCTCTTGCAATAATCACATTTCAGATCTTCTTACTACTCAGTGAGATGAATCACTCATGCAGTAGGCAGCACTTAGCTTTATGTTTGCATACCCGGTGATGTGGCCAGGTTTCATAATGCTGTGAATACCAAAGCATAACACCGCTTCTCAAAAGCAAATTCATAAATGCACTCATGCATACCTTTTTGAGTTATGAGGTGGCTGCAGATTTGGCAGTGCTGACTTGATGCGGTTTTGACAGGTTAGGTTAAAGGATTAAGTCTAGTCTGTCTTCACTTTGCCCTGGCTTTGACACACTCTAAAAAAAGTTGTAGGCTGGCTCGGTGCCTAGTATGACCTCCACATCTCCTCCGAGTGACAACACTTCCCTTTAAGGCTCTCCAAAGGTCAAGGCAGATAACTTGTTGAGTCTTCCAGATACTTTCTTATCTGCGGCTCTTCCTCCTAACCTCACACGGTGGAAGAAATATGCAAAACCGTGAAGGAGAATAAGTCAGGCTTTATAAGGAATAACTTGCATTAGATCTATTGTATCTATCAAGTTTTTCTTTACTATATGATACTTACAACATACATCCAAGACCACAGGTCACGAAAATCAGATACGTATTCTATACAAGAAGATTTCATGGCCCCTCTTCATCTCGCCCTGGTTAATTTGCAATTGAAAGCAACTTTCAAGCACTTAAAATGAGAGAGCTGGGGAATTAACGATATGGTGATAAAGGAGTTCAGTGTTATAAAAAGACCTGTAATATTTGTTTAACAACTGTTCACCTTTGAGAAAAAATGTGAAAAAAAAATAATAATGATAGGCACAGCCTTTTATCCTGGTATTAGGCCAAAGATTTTTACAAAGAAATGTTGACATATGCAAGATTCACAGAGGTTAATAGATTTTTAAGACCAGAATATCATCTGGTTTTCTGTACATTTTAGCTGTTTAACTTCATCTGTGATTGTGCTTAAGAATGTGTGACTGACTGCAAATTATCCTTTGGGAAAGAAAGAAGAAAATCTGTTTTGGAAAAAAAAGAAAGAAAGAAAGAAAGAAAGAAAAACAAAAAAACCCACAATTTTGATGTAAAAAGTTCAAATAATAAAAAAAATCTCATATCTTTCTATACACATCATTAAAATTTTATATTCTGACTCCTGGAGCTGGTGACTTGGTCAGTCTTGTGTCTTGGCAGTCAGGTGTCACATTAAAAAGAAACATATTCTGTAGTTAGAGAGCTATATGCAGGGCTCATACACCCCTTGGGCTATGATTATCTAAGATACACTAAAAACTTGAAGCTTCCTGTAGGCTTCTTTGTAAGGTGGAATTTCCTGTCTGTAAAATCATTCCTGTAGCTCTTCTCTGAACACTCTCCAATCTTTTACCCTGTGTTCTGAGGAATAGATATCAGACGGCATTTTGTTGGTGGTGTCAGTAACTTTGTGGACAGAGATAATGCAGCTCTCTTCCTCTATTTGATGACTTCTTGTTTATAAATCCAGGGACTCACACTAATTCTTTTGCCTGGACCATCAGATGAGAAAATATTTCCATTAAAAAAGTATTACCACCTTTTCAGGCTCAATGCTTCTTAAATTATTGTCTCTCTAATGTTAAGTCCTTTCTACCTCTAGGTGTTTGGGCTTGTGCTTAGTTATATTAAAATGCATGCTTTTTCTTCCCACTTAACTAAATGCTACAGAGAATCCCATACAAATGACTCGTTGTCAGGATGTTTTTACCATTCCATCTGTTTTTATGGCACCTGAAAACCTTATCAACAATTATTTTATATTTTCTTATGTGCTTTTGTCAATGATTTATGGCCGCACTGGAGCAAGAACTGGTCTGTGTGAGACCTCGGTGGAAACATACTGGATTATGATTCTCTAGTAATTACTTTGTTGGATATTTATCATTAGTATATCACATATCATATCATCTTATGATACTGAGAAATTTGCATGGTAATACGTGGAAAATTGTACAGACATTCAGTCTGATCAAGCCAATAAAGGTACTTTTAATCAGCCGGTCATCTCTTAAGAAAGGAAATGAGGCCAGCAAAAACTATTTTATGTAAATAAAATATTAAAAAAACGTCAAGTGAAATTAATTATATCCTCATCTTTTATTTTTCATATCACTTATCCCATTATTTTGGCAGACACATTGTCATCTTTACAGGTCTATTCTCATTATTGCTTTTAACTATAAATTTACTTGCAATCCTTTAGAACAGCCCTACTGTTATGAAATTTTAAAATGTTACCAGGAACGGCCCTCACAATTATGTTATAAATCTTGGATTCAAGTGATCAGGACTCTACTGTTTTGTTTACAAGAAAAAAAAAAAAAAAAAAAAGCCTTATTACAGTTATCTGACTTGTTTCTGAATCCTATTTTATTCTAGGACTGCAAATTACATTGTTTCTTTCCTTCTGCTAAACAGAACTGCATCTGAGGTGAACCTACCAGAGCCTTTTCCATTTAAACCAAGTGAAATAACAAATTGCAAAACCAGTTACAACTCAGAATGTAGCTGTGAGTTACATTATTAACGCAGTGAATTCAGTAATTACTTCTCTGAAGCCACAAATGAGTGACCTGAGTCTCCAGAAGTTTGGGTCTGGATTCTGCCCTTTTGTAGAAGAAGAAATGCAAGCAGGAGTGGGATTCAGCCAAACATCCAACAGCCACAAATTCTACTTCTTGCCTTTTCTATATGTATTTATCTTTGTGTACTATATTGAAATATTTTCTTCTACCTTGAAGAATAATATATAGAATTATAGAATCATAGAATCACAAGGTTGGAAAGCATCTACAAGATCATCTAGTCCAACCGTCCTCCCATTACCCTTGCTACCTATACATATATAATATAAGACACTCTATATATACATACATATATATATATGCCTCATTATTGCCGAAACATATGTTTTACTTTCTTTGTCAGAGAAGATTTGGGGCCAGAAGGTAAACTAAGTCACACTAGTGATTTTACCAGGACTCCCAGCCCTGTTTCAGTCTTATTCCTATCCCTGTCCTGTAAACATACATATTAAGTACTTTATGCACCAAGTATCATAGGCAGATGGCCCTTAGGGCACAGAGGGCTCCTCCACTAAGTACATTTTGTAGCCACTAACTTAGCAGGTATATATGTATTTAGTGAAGTATTGACTTGCGGTGCCACATTTTCTGCTCTACAGTCAATACACAGAAAGGTTAAAAGCCTGTGGGTTTATATCAAAATTAAAATTTGCATTTTAAAGAGCTTCCACATACTTAAAGCTAATTTTCCTAGGGGACCTGTAAAACAATTTGGTGAAGTTAAGTACCCATTGATTTCGATTCTGGAACAGTTCTAAGCAGGCCAGTTCCTACACAGAGTCATTACCCAATGTGCATTTCTGAGTGTAAAGAGGACAATGGTTCAACAAGGAATGAAACCGAATTTCATGTTTTAACATTAGAGGGAGTAAAGAAGATCATGTATTAATTAAATAAAAGACTAAACAGGACAAACCTTTGGAACAACAGACATAACATTTAAGAATAAAATCAACATGGCAGGGTAAAGGTCGGAGAAGATCAAGTAAGACGCTAATAGTTGTGCTTTTTCCATTTTCTTATCGATCAATATTATGTTTTTCCCAGTGAAAATGCAACAGCAGAGTTATTGCTGACCTTTTCCTCACCCTTCCATTCCATATAAAATCACAGCAAAATAACAACAACTTCATAAGCTACAGAGTTTTTTTGAGACAAAAAATATGTGTCCAGAAAATCATTGTTTAAAACATGCAGAGAAAAATGTTCTTATGGTAAAAAGCAATCCACTTCTCTTCTAATTGTGTGTGAAAAACTTTGTGCCAGCTAACACATCTTCCTTGGAAAATTCAGGAACAAACTTTGCTAATATTTTAAGCAAGGGGGGGAGAAATGGCCTCTCACTAACAAGAAGAGAAAGACATGGAACACATATCTCAATTAGGAAGAAAACTGGACATTGGCATTGCTGTTATAATGTTTTTTTTTCCTGATTTTTAACATAATTATTGCCTATATTGCCTTTAAAAAATCTAGGAAAAATCTTTTGTAGAACTTCATGAAATTATGTACTAATAGAGACATGGATGGCCACAGTGAGCAAATCAATAAGAAAATTGTGTTTTGCGTTCCAGTGAAATGACACTTGCTTTCTATTCCTTGTTCCTGCCATCAGGAAGAATGACATAGAAAGCGAGGCAAAGAATAACAGAAAATTAAAATTAGGAAGCAATTTATTTATGGTGATTTCATTTACTCCAGAACAAGGGGAGTATTTTATCTCTTTTTATATTCTTTTGTTCTAGTTAAAATAAGATTAGGAAAAGAATGAAAGTTTAAATATGGAAAGCCCAAATGATTTATCATTATACGTGTCAGCATAAAACACTGAGACACTATATCATAAGTTAAAGAAACACTACTTTCAAGTGAAGAAAGAGGTATTCATATTATCTACTATAAACTATTTCCAGATCCACATAGTAGAAATAATAATTTAAAAAACTAGCTAATTTGTTGAATAACACTCACAGTTGTCCTTTCAAACATAAATACCAAAAACACGATCCAAACTTAATAGCTGCCTAGTAACATGGTATTTCCATTTCAAATGTGCATGGAGAGAAGATATAACTGCTTCATATACAAATTAGATAATCGCAGGACTACCTGCAATGAAGTTTAGCTTGATGAACGTATGGTCTGGTGCTCAATAATGCAGTAAGGATATGTTTTGTTGCAGAATGCGATATGCTCACTAGATGTCCCTTTATGTGACATATGGGGTGTGGCGACTTGTAGACAAAGGAAGCCTCTATGTCTGCTTAAAAAATACAGCTATTTCCCTTATTAAAAACCTCCAAAGAAAGGAAACACATAAGGTAACTTAAGCATCCATGAAAATCTCAGTAATATATCTTAGTTTTCAAACCATAGTCATTGGCTAGTAAATTTAAGATGTGTACAGATAACAAATGCTTTGCAGGAGTTTAGAAACATCATCAGTTCTCACAGCTTTCTTTGAAGCACTGATACATGTGAAATCAGTTCTTAAGCCATGACTTAAAAAGATATGTGATTGCTGGGGAAACTTGTTTAGAAACGCAGGGTGCAGCCAAGCTGGTTGCATGACAAAGCTTGAAAATGTGAATTATTTGTATTCAAGGATCTCAGTGCAGATGACAAACGCAGGGTCCCTACATATATTACTTATTATTAAATCTCATTTGCTTTGCAATAATTTAATTGTTTTACAGGTCAAAACTGTTTTACAATTTCTATATATGTTTGCAGATATGTAGAAACTAACCTAATAAAATGATAAAATGCCCCCATCACACCTTACTGGGCAAGACCAATTACCGTAGGCAGTCTGCAGCTGTCACTTGCTCTCCTTCTGTTCGCTATCTTCACCTCTACACCAAGCTGAAACCGAAGCCACTTCAACTTCCAGAAAATCACACCCAAGGAGATGTTTTCTGTTAGCCCAGCAGTTTGACATTCACTTGAAACACTGGAAACTCACAGAAACTCGGAAACTTGAGACCACTTACATTAAGATCTGTACAAACAAGAAAACATCCAAATACATAAAACATTGTGATGGACAAACGGAAAAATGCAGAACCTTTTGTCCTCCTTTCATGCTATTTCTTGCTATTGAGTCACTGTTTAAACCCAATTTTTTCCCATATTTTTAGCCATCTCCAGAATTCCACTATAATTGCAAGGTGAAACGAAAGCAAGTTACAACACCTTTATCTGGTGAAACAGTGGCTTTGTGGAAGATATTATTTGGAGTATCAAATTGTAAATGTAAATTTTTCTGGTCAGTAGGCTTCATACTGGTTCCAAAGTGTTTTCTTTCCTTCACAAAGTTACTGTGCAGGGACACACCTCCTGGGATGTTATAGTCTAGGAAGAAGCACACTACTCTTTCTACTGAGTAAGGTGCACAAAAAGCCATTTCCACAGACAGGAAGAGCAATATTTCTACTGCAGTGAGGGACTTCTGGTTGCCATAACACTACCAGGGTTACTGCTCTCTCTGTACTGCTTCTTTCCCCCTGCATTTTCTTAACTATTTTGGATATTTTAATTTCACTCCCTTTCCTCTTCTTTCCTCATGAGGGTCCCCTTCTCTATTCCTACACTCTTTCTGCTTGACTGCCTTTCAACTTTTCATTTTTTTCATCTGTCCTCAGTAAGAATGGAAAAATTAGGAAAAATATGTATTTTTCAAAGCTATCAGCTAGGTTGGATATTCAGAAGCCCTCACAGGACACGCACAATAACCATGGAACTGATTGTTGGTGATAGGTTCAGGCAAGGCAGAGCATCACTTGATCTTGTGAAGCTGGCTCAGGTGTCCACTGATCAGACTGGACTCAGCTGGAAGATCAGCTAAATTCCAATATTCATTGTTTCCCCTGCAGTTTAATTGGATTTGCAAAGAGACTAGAAAAGGATATGAGGACTGTGTTGTTCAGCATTGATTCAAATTACGAAGTAGATAAGTGGCCCTGCAATAGCTTCCCACAATTATTTTTTTGCAATTTTCTTTGTTATTTTTGTGTAATTTGATAGTTATGCTTTTTTTATTTTGTTTTCGCTCACCTTCCCAAGAGAAGATATATATGTGCATTTACTTTCTCACAGAATTCCCATCACATGTCAGAGAAATTCCTGATAGTGAAGACCACTGAGGTCTTCAAAATCCTGAAGTGGATAGGGTTTTCCTGGGATACTAAACAAAGCATTTCATTTTGAAAATGATCTCTTGAAATAATTGACAACTTTAACTCTTATTACTGTTGGTGGTATATGGGCTAATGAAGGCTAAGAAGGGGTAATGAATGGAAGAGGAAAGTATATTTTGTACACTTAACATTTAACACAAGAATAAAGGATAAAACCTCAAATCCTGCCTCCCTCTCCCCCTCCCCCACAAAAAACAGCAAAAAAGAAAAGCATTTTCCAAGAACAGAAAATGCAATGCAGCTGTTTGCAAGTGAGAAATCTAGTACAGTTGCTGTGTGCCCATCAATCAGTGGCTGAGATGAATCCATTTGTAAAAGTTAATAGAGCAAAGTATAATGAAAGACAAATTGGTGTCATTAGTCTAAACTTTATGGTTCAATTAAGCTAATAATATGCAGTAAAGCAAAAAGAATAATTAGAAATTATGATAAATATACATGGGTTTGTAAAAATATGACAAAACTTTACATATTTTGTTCTTCTTTTTGAATATACTATCTCTTTCATTCTTTTTCTCTTTTTGATAGCTCTATACACAGTTGCCTTGGGGCATACACGAAAACTGTAAGATTTAAAACAGATAATTACTTGAAACCAAATAGTATTAAATATGTAACATAAAATTTACAGTGAGAATTATCCTGAGAGCAGAACTAATTTGAGATTTTAGAAAATAAAAGGACATTTTAAACTGGTTTTGTGAAATTACTTGTTTATCAGCTTTATGAACAGATATACTGTAAATATTTTATAAATAAGGATTATTATTCCACTCCCCAGACCTTCTAATATTTACAAAACACACATGATAAGCTAATCTATCTACAGTGAACCAAACCTTTGATGCCTTCAATACATCTCTTTTTGGGAATGCATAAAGGAAAGAGAGCCTTTGCTATTTGACTAGCAGTGAGCACTGCCTCTCACAGCCTTGTAAGGAGAAATAAGAAGGCCAAATAAACTTCTGTTCTCCTCTACCCAGAAAACCAGGCAGAGAGGCAGGAGGTCAGGTCAGGAGATTTGCTTACTGTTTAAACTGATTTTTCTCCCTAACCTCTGTCAAAGGTGTTCACAGAACTGATCTGATCCTGTGAAGATTTTTGGCTCTATTGGGACTTTCCAACGAGGTACACCTGTCATCAAGTACCCTATTAGCAAAGGTTGGTCCTGCAAAACAACAGCTTCCTCAATTCAGAAAAAACACTTATTACTTAAACATTCCTGTCTTCAATAAGAGTTAGATGGGTAGATAGGTAGGTAGGTAGGTAGATAGGTAGACAAATGGATAGAGGGATAGATGGATAGATGGATAGATGGATAAAGAAGTTATTAGGATGCCAGCAATGGTGTTTGGGGTTTTAAAAGATGGATGGGGACTTTCCATGAGCAGAATCAAACACAAATTCTATAGAAATAACTCAAATTTAACATGTATATTTAATGTGTATCTGACTCATTCTGCAGTTATTGGAACAGGAGGCTTTGTTCCATCTAAATAAGGAAATTTTCACACTGGAAATGTGCAGCAGAAAGTTTATAGGAGAGAGGTCACTTCTGAAATGTGTTGTGAATGCTCCAGTGGGATTTTGTTAGGAGAGACATAGAGAAATTAACAACAGAAAAATAATTAAATCAAGTCTCTGAGGACCAAACTATTAATTTAAATGTTTTCTTCAAAATTTTCTGGGAGGGAAAAAAAAACAACAACAACAACAAAAAAAAAAACAAATAACCAAGTAAGCTGAAGCCCATTCATCAGGATGTTCTGATACATTTGATGAAGAAAGAAGGAATGATTAGATCATCATCTTGGAGAAATTAAATATCACCCACCGTTAACTAATCAAACACCTTCCTTCAAGCACCAGAGTTGTATGTTTCAGTCAGCAGAAGTCTGAGAACAGGAGAAACCAAGATGCTATCAGGATAGGAAACTGATTAGATGTACACGCAACAAATGCTCAGTTATACTCACAGTAAATACACAGATTGCTCCAAAAGTAATGCCTCCTATTTGCTTCCTTGGTAATGACAGTGGAAATGATGAGCACAATAACACTGTTTGACAAGGAAAATTCTGATCTATGAAGCACTATTTTTCGATATAGCCACCACCATTAGCTACGTATTTTTTGCCAGAATTGAACAAGATCCTGCATCCGTGTTCATAAAACTGCACCAGTGGAGGTAACCCACTGTGGCAGCCACCACTGCTGAAACCACCCACAGTTTCACTGTGCTCACACCAGCTGTTTGGTCTCCATCAATGTTCAGAAAGCATCGATTAATGTCAGTGGGTGCCATTTTTTCCCTACATGGAGGAATTCAATGACACATCATTGCTTCATGCCTAATCCCAAGTCAGAAGCTCCTCTGCTGCCATCTGTCACATGGTGACAAAATGTACTGGAATCTTGGTGGGAAGGTTCATCCTTTACTGCCATACCACCAACATCTGCCTCTGAGGTCGTGGGCCAACGTAATAAAATAGGAGGCATTACTTTCAGAGCAGCCCTCATAAATAGTATTCTATTCCAAGAAATGATGTCTGCTTCAGTAGACTCTCAGGGTGCTTTTGTCAACAAGACTGTAAGCCCCCACTGTCAGAGCTCTTTTTCACAATGAAATTCCTGTTGCCAGTGATAAAGTCACATCTAAAGCTTCTCTTCAAACAATCTGAGCGAGGTGAGCTCTGAAAGCTTCAGATTACAGGACTTGAATTTTTTTTTACTCACATGGCCAACTATTTTGACAGACAATATCCTGAAAAAGTTTCATGCGTTCCTCCCAAAATATCTAAGTATAAAAATCATCAGCTTCCATGAAAATTTTAGACTAGATATAATGTTAACCACAATTTAGATTAGAAAGAAGTAAGACGTTGAGAGAGTCTTACTTATTTTATTCAGCATTTCCATTGTTTCACCTTCTCAATGGGTAAATTAATTGCAACAACTCAATCTCTCTCATACTCAAAAACTCTGCCATCATTTCTTTTTGTATGTTTGTCATTTGAAATTGTATAGCAGATTGTTTAGGCAAAGTTATATGAACCTATGAAGTAACTCTTACCTACTGCAATCAGTAATCCAAATATTTTCTCACTCAAACTTCTAATTTCCATCTGTGATTGATTACTTAAGTATCAGAAGATGTTTGGGTACATTTCCCCTTCCTATTAGTTGAAAGACTGTCAAATTTACAAAGAGCTTCCTGCAACAGTTTCAATTAGAACTGAACAAATATTCTCCATATAACAATTCAGGAAATGCATTTTTATCATCCTTCTTGCTGACTCTGGGGAAAGATCTTCAAATAGAGCTGGCGTATTGCTAGACAGAGGTGTTCTTCCCTTTCTTCCCACATACAGTTCACAGAAAATATACAGTTATCTGAAATATTTGATATTAAAAATTCAAAGTTTTTGAATGTTTTTCACAAATTTTTCTCACCTGGGCCGGACAGGAACATCTCTGGGGAGAAATACTAACTACAATACAGAGGTAAGGATGACATGAACAATAGACACGTGGGAAGGCAAGCATTGAGCCTGGAGGCTGTCCCTGAAACAATTCAAAGAACAGAATCTCTTCCTGCAAGAAGCATTGGATGTGGCCTCCTTATGGATTTTCAATTACTAGAAGTGAGGTTTTAATTCTTAGAATTAGAGAAAAAACAGAAAAGTTTGAAATTGACCCCGTTCTTCCACCTTACGTTGTAGAGTCTTGAAAGGATTCCTCTGAGAGCTATGAAATGCATCATTCCTCTTAAGGAGATTTTCAATTTGCCTTGGAACCGCTCTTCCATTTCCCAATTTTTTTGCTAGAGAATATCAATGCCATCCCAAGATATGGTCTGGGACATTTTTTTTTTAGAATGATTTAGCCAGTAGAATATTTAATGGAAAGGATAAATGTTTTCCTGTTGTAAATTAGTAATGAATTTTCCAAACCATTTTCAGAGTACTTCCAGACGTAAGAAGAAGATCTCCATGAGCTTTTATCTTCAATTAAGGGAGCTGAAATTACAATCCCCTTGTTCATCAGATACAGCACAGGCCCACCTGCCTCAGCTTGAGGACACCTAGAAGCCCACTAGCTTCTTCTATGACTCTACATCAAATACCAGTCATACCTAAGAAAGATCCCAGGTTTGCTTTGAGTATCTTTAAGAGACATAAAGCTCCTTCAAGGTATATGGAGAAGTTCCTCTATCTAATCTGTTTGTGTAGCAGGAAGGACACTCAGTGGTGATGGGAGCAGCAAGAGCTCAGCAACAGCATCCCCTAAGCTACCAGGAAGTTCCATAAGTGCTATTTCTGGGATTGTTCAGTCTAGAGAAGAGGAGGCCTGGGGAAGACCTTACACTCTCTAAAAGGAGGTTGTAGCAAGGTGGGGATCAGCCTCTTCTCCCCTTCTGACTAGAAATAGGACTAGAGTGAATGGTCTCAAGTTGTACTAGGGGAGGCTCATGTTGCATATTAGGAAAATTTTTTTTTCCAGAAGAGTGGTGAGGTCCTGGAACAGGCTGCCCAGGGGGTAGTGCAGTCATCGTCCCTGGAGGTGTTCAAAAAACATTCAGACATTGTACTAAGGGACACAGTTTAGTGGGGAAATACTGGTGGTAGGTGGATGGTTGAACTTGACAATCTTGGTGGTCTTTTCCAATCTTGGTGATTCTATGATTCTATTCTGGAGCAAAACTGGTGAGTAGAAAGGGTCAAAATGTTAATGGTAGCATGAGAAATGAATTGTCACAGAGAAGTCAGTATGATGTTTGACTGCCTAGACGAGTAGACAGAGCACTTGGTGGACAGAAAGTAAGGCCTGGAGTACATTTAATGGCTGTTGGATTACTATTCAAGCAGAAGTTTTAACCATGCCTTCCTCCTCCTTGCTAAATGCCTAAGCTCACAGACTCAGACATAGTTTCACATACCTCTTTTGTATCCAGAAGGCTCTCTGTTTGTACAATTCAAAGCACAAACAGGAAGGTGTGTGCTATGTCACTTTCTGCTCAAGGGATCCCACAACAATCTGCTGAGGACTATTGGGTGCCATTTTTGATTTTCAATGGATAAAAGAAGTGCTACACACTTGAAACCTCAAAAACTGGTCCCCAGTCATAGTGGAAACTGTGAGAAATTCCTAGATAGAACTAGAGGAAAAAAAGAGCGTCTGACAAAGCACATTTCCTCAGCACATTTCCATGGCTTTTTCCTGTGAACGTTCTGTAAGGTCTCAGCTCCATGCTCTGGCTGCTATTTGCAGCACGTACCTTTTCCCTTGGTTGTGTAGATACTACTCAAAGAATCAGAATTTCAGCCAAAGTGCATCCTCAAAAAGTCACTCATTGCTACTGAGGCAGACAGGTGTCCTTACATCCCTGGAAGGCCCCTCAAACACTGCAATCTGATGTTAATGAAGGGGCCACAGACCTAAGCCAGACAAGGCATACTGTAGGTGTGTATTTAATACTGGGTGTAAATATATGCTTTTGTAAGGGCTAATCTTCGTGTTGTTCCCTATTTCATTTCTGCATTTCAGCCAGGTCTGTAGGTCTTTTCAAACAAATTACGAAAAATTTTCCCTCTGTTTGCCATTGTAGCGACACTATTTCACAGAGCACGAAGAATTTCCTTGGCTTTTAATACTATAACAATACCTCAGTTTTAATTACTTGAACAAAAGGGTTTCAAGTCCATCAGAGTACCTTTCAAGGCCCGCAAAGATATTAACTGATTCCATAACCAATTACCTACATTTTCCTTTACTTATTGCAAATGTGACCTTTTGTTAGAATTTGATTGCAAGTTTCCTGCTGTGAGTATATAACTATCTGTGTGTCTGAAAACGGCTACCCTCCACTCATGTGATGACTGCTGTTAATTTTAATACACTTTGATGGCTGGAGAACAAATAAGTGTCTGTGACACAGAGCAGAGACATTTGAAGGTGGATAAACTACCACTCTAATGAGTAGAAATCAGCAAGTAAAGGGGCCTTCCAGTGACAAACCAGAAGACCTTCAACCTAAGCAGAAAAAAGTATTTTTCAGTCTGGAAAGATTAAAAAAAATCCTACTTTCTGTGTAGTGGTAGAATAACGGGATGGTTCATAAAAATGACACAAATTAGAAAGGAGTACATAAATAAATACTCTCAAAAGATAACCTATTTCTTTTATAAATTAAACTGTACAGGAGAAATATTTCAGATAAACTATTGCAGCTATATCTTTGTATTACCTGTTGACAGTAATTCTCTGAGATAGAAACAAAATTGGGTTGTAGAGCTGTGGGTGTTGTTTTTCCCCCATACTGCTACTGCATTATTGTTGCCTTTTTGTGTGTTAGTTTTTTCTTCCTTAACTCCAAAAGCGATCCTCGGGCTAGACTCCCACCTCGGAAGAAACATGTACTCTCAGATTTGCTGGAGCCCAGAGGAGAGCAAAAATGAAAATGAAGAAGCTAAAGGATTTGCTTGCGAGACAAGATTAAAAAAACGTTACATAACCTGATTAAGTAATGATCAAGGTGGCACACATTAATTCTTTATAAATATTTAAATAGAATGAATTCTTCAGAGTGAGAGGAATTAATAATCAATATTTGAGGGAGAAATGGGATATTGGAAAGTTGTAAATTATCAAAAAACAAGTAGAGAGGGTTATTTATTATATGGAAATTTTTAAACATTTTCCAAAGAAAATGAAGAAGAAACACTATCTGCTTATATAGAATATCATTAAATTTAACTCCGGCTTTAGAACCTATATTCTTTTTTTTAATCATTATTCCCTCTGAAAATGCATAATTGCACACAGGGATTGCTTGCTCTATTGTGCAACACCAGGAGATATATGAAAAAAGCTTATACCAATGCTTTTTTACTCTTCATTTTCTACATTTCCTCCACAGCTTGTGAGAATATGCTGAACCCTCAATATAGGCTTTTACCATTATTGTAACAGTTTGCAGATCATAGAAACAGCTCTTCTAAATATATGTTTAAAAAATTAAAAAAAAAAAAAAGGAGTAGCAAACAAAAACATTCTCTGAATTTATCCTTTCTTACTCAGTCACTATTGACTGGTTCCCCAAACTGATGAAACAATCAATTATTACCTTATAGAATCACCTCTCCCTATATTCTCAATCACCGATTAGAGAGTTTTGAATATCTGCAGGAAAAAATAAACTAACAAAAATAGTCTTCATCATGTTGCTCCTCAAAAGAAATCCCATCTTTATCCTGGCTCCAGAATTTACCACTTGCCTTGACCATCACTCCTTCTCTTGTAGCTAACTTTTTCTGCTGCCACCATTAGCTAAATGAGGAGAGCACAGGCATTGCCTCTGTTTAAAATTCAAAGTGCTTCCCATTATAAGGGTTTCTTTCCGTAACAGTAGTTTTAGCTAAGCTCTTGACAATTCAGTTTGAAATTGTCCATGCCTGGTCAGGTAATTTTATCCTCTTTGCTGGAAGAGAGAATTTCAACGAAGATAACACAGTTGAATAGAAGAGCCAGATGAACAAAACTACCATGATGCTGATCCCAGCTCTTCCATCCAGTGACAGTGCCAAGTGATGCCCTGTAGTAGCTGACATTCTTCTCTGAAGGCAGGAAAAAGGTCTCAGACTTGCACTGTTGGCACACATTTGCAGAGCCATCCAAAACTGATGCTGTTTAGCTTCAGTCCTGGTCCCTGGAAGAAGGCTGTCTTTGGCCCATTACCTGAGTAGCTCCCAAGCTGGTAGGAAGTGGCATCCCTCAAAATTGCATTTCTGCTGTTCTAGTGTTAAAAACCTGCCATGATAACAGCTCCCATGTAGCTCTTCCATTCAACTGATCCTAGGAGTGCTATTGCTTTGACAAATCATCACAGAGCTTTCTAAGCCCCCTGTCTCGTGCAGTGAAATTCAGTCTCAGGAAAAAACCTTAAGTTTTTTCTAGGCGTGAATATTCTCCCTTCCCCTTAATGCACAGGACCGGAGCCCTCTAGATACCCAGTGCAGCTGAGCACTCAGAGATTTTGGGAACAGAAAGCCATCTTCCAAAGCAGTACTACAATAGTAGGGATAACCTGATGGGAGAATGGCACTTGGGTGTAAGCTCACTGCCAGCTTGTATGCAGACTTGGCCTTCCTTTGCAGTGCAGTCAGCTGACACAGTACACACATAGCATTTTGGAATACAAATTGACACAATTGTAATTGATCCAGGAGAGGAGGAAGAGCAAGATTTGTGCTCAGTGACTAACTCTGACTGCAGCTAGCTCATCAGACAACAGACACAGGCAGAAGAGATCCAGCAGACAGACCCAAAGGCCTGGGCAATGTTTCCAAGAAGAATGACTGGTAACTGGTAGTTCCAGTCTGTGTCTTTCACCATTAAATCCTGCCCGCCTGTTTCTTTCTGTTCCAGTCTTATACTTTTCAAAGGGAAATTTCTTATACATTTCACCCTATCTGACTTCTTAAAACTGAATTTATCATCATTTTGTTTTGTTTTAGTTTTGCTACATCACAACCTTCTAAAATTAATTACAAAAATATCAATACATCCAGTAAGGAAAGCATTAAGAACAAAGAAAAAGATGTATTTCCAACACACACCTATCAAAATGTAGTCTTTCTATACTGAATCTTCAAAGCTGGACTGTGGATCGTGAGGTTTCTTATTGCACAAGGGAAAGCCTGATTTTTTTTGTATCAGTGGAAAAACGTCACTGGATTAGCTACTAGATGACAAGTGTTTTCAAATTAATTTACTTTTTACTCCTTTCTCTGCAACAAGAAACAATTTTAACCATCCTAAAAACTGAGAGAGCTCATCACATGAGTAGCCACTGGTCCTGCTGCTGAAGCAGAATGACAGAGGAATCACATTGCTTTCAGAGGCCAGAAGTATCTCTGAAGACAGACGGGATGGGTGGGATTCAGTTGCCTAAACAGTCACCTCGTGCTACTTGAGTTGCCCTGGGGCGGTCACAATAAACTCCACTGGGCTGGCAGCTCTGCAGCAGGACTTCAGGGAGAGCCAGAGCTGCTCCCCTACAAAACTGCAGGTGAGGTTCAAGCAGGCTTAAAATGTCAGGGCAGTACCAAAGTGATACCTGATACTTGTGTTTAGGCAACTGAATCTTCCCCTCCTCCCTGAGTATTCATTATTCTGAACTGCTTGGAGTGCCTGGGGGCTGCAGCTCACCTTTCACTCCATTCATACCCGAAATTTGACTTTTTTTTCCAGAGATTTCAGTGAAAACAAATCAAGCTCAAGCACTGAGAGAATTTGTTTCCCCAGTTACACAGCTGGGAAAGGATTAAAAAGACTTTTTGATTTTCTCTTTTTTTTTTTAATTCTTTCCATGTTTCACAGAAATGATGGGATGCGCTAGCTGGCTTCTCACACCTCACTGGCCACATTGGCAGAGTGCAGTGGAATCCCTCCTGCAACTTTTAGGGTGTGCTAACAGTTTTGAATCTCTTTAGAAGTGAAATGCTTAAGACATGTAACTTTTCACAGAAAAAATAAAAGCTATGGAAATCTTTGCCATCTTATAATATTTGTTCAGTTGTGAGTGCTCTCATTTGAGAGGTGAAAGGCTTGCTCTGAAATACCTATTAATTTTGAAGCAAGGACTTCAGCTCAGTTCTCCTACTGTCCAGAAGACCACCCGCAGCAGAAAACCATTGCAGAACTGCAGGTGCACCCTTCCCAGGCTTGACAGAGCTGTTCCATCTCATGTTAATAATTAAATATTCATTGGAGCATGGACCAGAACCTGACTCTCCCACTTCCCAGGTGATAGCCCTAATTACATGCCTGTGTCATCAATCTCTGTCTCCGCTGTAATGAATTGTCATTATTTGTGTATACTGAAAGAGTTTTAACAGGGGAAATGGAGTATAGCTCTCCTTACTCCTCCCCTGTCCTCTGAATATCCAGCAGTCAAGAGATTACAGCACTCCTGGCACAGATGAGGAGCTAGGTTTAAGTCTTTCCTCTGAATTACACAAAGTAAAGAATCTGAGAGATGCATGGAGAATAGCACTAATCGCTGCAAGAGAGCCCTTGAACACTCTTCCTTTCATTAAGCAGAGAGAGACTGAATCTAGTAATAGTATGATTGAGGTCGTTATGAAGAAGGTTCCCAACCAGGTTAGCTGTGGGTGAGCTTCTGTGCATTCCCACTGGCCCTGAAATTGGGCTTAACAATTCTGTTAGTTCCTTATAAATAGAATTATGCACTAAAAGGCACCCATGGATGCCTAAGTCTCTTTGCACATCTAGCCCGTTATCTACAGGGTTATCCAGAGGTATATAATTTCTAATAATTTGCTAGTGGAAAGCAATATCAATAATTGATATTGCTCCTCTCTGCTCCTCACTACCCAGGTGCCATTATATAGCCCTTGACACTGACTTGAACAACAAAAAGATTTCACATTAAGACTCACACAAAAGACCCTTCAGACTCTGCAATCACATATTGCCTCCCCAGAACATTTTCTAGGACGGAATACCAAATTTTCATATCCATTACTCACATTCTCTGTTGTATTTTCATGGAATAATAAGAGTCATAACATACTTTGGGTTGGAAGGGATCTTTAAGATCATCTAGTTCCAATGCCCCTGCTATAGGTAGGGACACCTCCAGTAGATCAGATGGCTCAAAGACCCATCCAGCCTTTCTCTGAATGCCTACAAGAGGGAAAGAGGGGGATCCACAGCCCCTCAGTGTCTCACCACCTTCACAGTAAAGAATTTTTTTTCCTAATATCTGGTCTAAATCTTCCCTCTTCCAGTTTAAAGCCATTTCCCTTCATCCTACATGCCATTATAAAAGGTCCCTCCCCAGTTTTCCCGTAGGCCCCCTTCAGGTATGGGAGGGCCTCTATAAGGTCCCCCCCAGAGCCTTCCCTTCTCCAAGGAAAGGCTGAAGAGCACTAGCAGTACTGAAATTGTTTGCACAGGCTTTAAATAGCCTGTTTTTACTACGCTCAGTAGGTGTTTCTCAAGAGTTTTCCATAGCCAGATGCCTCTTGAAATGCTGTGCAAGGGAATTAATCCATCACAAGTTAAGAGTCTATTAGTGCTTACCTTTTCTTCAAGAAAACAAATGAGATTAGAAAGGATACGCTTGCACTATTTATAATAGACACACTAGTTCTGTGCATCCTCTGTACATGCAGAATTACCAACTCTACAGTGCAAAAAAGCATTTTCTATTACACTGCAGTCAAAGGAGAACACAGATATTTTAACACGAACATTAGCCTATTTAATACTGCAGCCTCTCCCTTTAATGCCTGAATGCTTTGGCAATTCAAGTTGCAGCAGGGGACAGTGCAGTCCCCGTGTGGCTAGGAGAGGCAAGGGACAGATGATGAGCTTTACGCCTTGCACACCTGATCATGTGCTGGAGCATGATCCTTCTTGCACGACCATGCACTAGCCAGAACAAGGTTTTCACTTGCCATCTGCTACATGGTCCTAGGGATTCCCTTCAGCAATCCGTGTCTGCACCCTGCAACCAAGATACCAAGGACAAAATGCAGTGCTGTGCTGTGAATACTTACCTCCTACCGCAGCAAGGAGCTGGAGATGGGGACTACTGCTCCCTTATCCCTGCCTGTAAATCTGCACCTGCAAATATTGACTGAATTCTATTACAGATAACATGTCCATGGCTAGTTTTATCTTCACACTTTGGTCCTTCTCTGTTGCATATATTATGTTTGCCTTAAAAGTAATTACTATGTAGGCCAGCAGTAATTAAAACAGTACTTTAAAGAACCCATTCAGAGCTGTAATTTCTGAAAATGCTTCCATGTAAATCTTTTACACTCCAATTGTGCTCTTGCTAACAGCATTTACAACAGCGTCACCCCAGTGAGTTATTTGGAATTACTCTTAATTTCACACTAAAAACATGACGGGAGAGTCAGGCTTTCTGAGCCAGGCTATAGCACACTCAGGGAGAAAAACACTGAAGGCAAAACTGAATTTTTTTTGTTAATGTCAGCATTCAAATGTCACACCATCATCCCAGCATAATCTTTGTGAAGCTGAGATGTGCAGCAAAACAGGGTACAGAGATTTTCAAGGTTTTATGATACTAAGGAGTAAGTTTCACCTGCAGCTGGGTATGAGGGAGGTTATCACAAGTGATAGAGCTTGGTTCATGCATTTCTACAGCACTGAAGGCTAGGGAAGAGCCATGAGAATATCTGTTAGGGCTTAAGTGTACTTTCTGAAGTACAGCTATGAGCAAGAGATTTCATCTCCGTTTGTATAGGAGGAAGACAAACTACCTCTGATTATCACTGTTTCATAATTAAGAAACTAAAAGCGCAGCTATGATATCCCACGCATAAATAAGAAAACATGATGGAAAAAAATGAATAAAAAAGGGAAGGAGTAATGCTGGCTGAGCAGTTGACTAGGCATTTGTTCAGGTTACATTCTGGTACAATTCTGGTACATCTGCTTTAACACATCATTATTATTGTGGTGGCTTGCTCTGCCATCTAGCAGGGATTTTAGGAACTACCAGCTCTTGGGAAGAACTGAAAAGGCAACACGTCAGGACAAAAAGTTCTAGACTTTATAAAAAGCAAATACAAGCTTTTTTTTTTTTTTTTTCCCCTAATATAACAACTTTTGAATGAAGAGTAGCTTCATTTTCTAATGATCATCTACCTTTAGTTCTGTAATAAAGACTGTGTTATATTGTGGAGCACTTTCACAAGTTAATCATGCATTGAGCATGAAAATATTTTTCTTCTAGTAGTCTCAAGTTTGATCATTTTGGTAGTATTTAAGAGAATCTACAGCTAGGTTTGCATGTATCATGCACTAACATTACTGTACCTGCACCTTTACTATGTTTATCTTGTTAATCCCTTCTCTGAACATTTTTCTGATGCTTCTTTGAGTTGAATCCTTCATGCTCTTATGCTCTTTTCTTTCCTCTCATCCCATTCCCTTTTTTCCTTTGTGTTTTTGCATTAAAGTTATTTCCTATCCAAGCAGTGAGCATGACAACATATGGTATGGGATGTCCCTTTGTTCAGTTGAGGTCAGCTGTCCTGATTCTATCCCCTTTCAACCTCTTGTATATTCCCAACCTCCCTCTGTCTGGGCAGCATAAGGAGCAGAAAAAGCCTTGCTTTTTTGTAAGCAGCGTTCAGCATCAACTG
The DNA here is from genome assembly GCF_905368555.1 of Meleagris gallopavo. Classification (NCBI taxonomy): domain Eukaryota; kingdom Metazoa; phylum Chordata; class Aves; order Galliformes; family Phasianidae; genus Meleagris; species Meleagris gallopavo. The sequence continues at coordinate 32,024,193 of NC_139406.1, read as the reverse complement.
AACTAACTCTGTTTCCATCACAAATCTAAAATATAGCACTATACAAGCTAATTATGAAGGAAATCAATTCTACCCCAGCCAAAAAATAATGAAGTTGCATTTTTCCCATTGCAGCCATCAGGATCACCACTACCACCACAGACAGTTCAGAGAAGAAAATGCAGACATGCCATTTGTTACTGACTCCACCACTGTTTCCTCCATTCTTCTTGTTCAGAACGGTCTCATGAGAAATCAAGGGCACAAGCTCCATCTAAAAGACCCAGTTGCTGACCACAGACATTTTCTCCTTGGTCCCCCTGTGAAGATAAAATTAAACCCTAGAGTGCGTATCAGCTGTGTCATGGTGCTACTTGGTAGAGCCCATATCTGCAGCCACATCTCATGCAATACTATCTAGAAATGCCAGGATCTATCCCTGCCCTGCATCTATGATTTCTGGATTGTCAATTCACCAATCAAAAATATACACACGGGAATTAAATGTAGGCCTCTTGGCCACAGCAACACTCTCCAAGAGACAAAGAAGAAGAGTTTTCTCACTGATTTTGAAGAAATACTCTACCAGACCTGAGGAAGAAGGGGAATCCAGTTGCTGGAATATCTTTGTCCCTTTCAGTATATGGGGAATCTTTAAATCCTACTCTGTGACTGGCCTGAGCTGCTCGTTTCCCAGTCCAACCCTTTCCCTGGGCTAGACCAAACTCACTACCTGATACTTGCTCTCTTGCCTGTACAAGTTACAGACAAAACAATTGTTGCTAAATTTTGAATCTTAGAAAGTCTTCACTGATAATACCAGGACTTCCTCTTCTAGATGCATTATTCCACTTAGAAAATGCTGTGACTTTCTTTGAAATTCCAAGGCCAAGAGGGAGAAACTGGCTTGTAGCCTAAGGGAGAGATCAGAATCACAAAGGACTGCACCACCCTGTCATCATGCTGTCATCCGATGAATCTGGGTAGGTACTGTCTCATATTTCCTGGCAAAGCACCATGGAAAAACACCTGTTGCCACCTTGGATGATTGGAGATTGCCAGGCACATCGTGGAAGACTTCACTGATATCCAACTTTTATTTGCTTTGAACTTTTTAGCCTCGTTCCTACCCCTACTTTTTCAGTTGACTGGCCACACAAGTTTGTTGCCCTGTTCTGGATCTCTCTATCATGCAGTCATTCATATTTCTTCCAACCTGAATAATCGTAATCTAGTTCAATTTTGCTTCATGCAGAACTTCTTCATTTCTGTCCAATACTACTGTGAGACACCTTGCTACAGGATTATGCAGGTGTTGTAAATTTACACTGGTTCAAAAAAGGATTGAGCAAAGTGAAAAAAAAATAATATATCTCCAGTGCTACTAGTTACAAATATATATGACACCAGGACGTCCCTGAGCTACAAATAACAGTGACCCATTGCTAAACCTGGCCTAGACTCTGCATCTTGACATATTTTTACAACTCTTAAGTTTTTCAGCCTTCAATAGCTTTGTACCATCGGGGAACATTTATAAACCACTTTTCATCCTCTTCGCCAGACAGTGCATGTATACACTGCATGCTACTCCAGTTTTATGCTGGACCAACTGAAAAATTTGATCTTCTAGAAAAGTAAGTTTTCCTCTTTCTTCTGGATGTTTTCAATATACAAGAAAATCACCTTGCAGTGATTGACATAATTCAAAGGACTGCAGGTCCTACTATGAAAGATGTGTGGTGAAATACTTACCTTCCATGTCTTAGCCACTAAGGCTGGATAAGATGACACAGAAATTAGATTTATTATTTCAGATTTTTTTTTTCATGTGAGTTGTTTATAAGCAAGATGGGCAACAAACACCTCCCACAGAGATGACCTGGCACTAATTCAGCATCTCTGCACTCTCTGCTATGAGATCACAGCAGTGAAGCTGCAGAGAGCCAGGCAAGTTCCCTACCTAAACCACAGAACCTACACCCACCATTAACTCAGGCATAACAAACACTATTGATATCCCGCAGGCTCCCAGCAACATTCTGAAAGAGGGAAGAACAAGACCCTTCTTCTTTTGGACTGCTGCTCTACAGGGCTCAGGAGGAATGCCCCAGAGGGCCCTCACAGGCCTGAGATGGAGAGTGTCTCAGCCCAAGGATAAGAAGGCAACCAAATGGGTGCTTAAAGATGAATCAGATACTCTGTGAAGGTGCACAAAGCATAACAGGAGGTCAGTCAAAGAAGCAAGAGGAACAGCTGTTCCTCTGAAGAAGTAAGACTTCAGTTCTGTCAGAAAGAAGTACTGGAGTTCACCATTAAGGACCCTTTGAGATGCTTCATGAGTTTTTCCCAAGACTGGGCAACAACAGTACAACAACAATGAATGGGTAAAAATGCTCTCCTCTCCTGTTTGGCACTTTGGGAACAGCATGCCGGCTTCTTTGATCCTCTCTGGTTGCCCCAGTACAGGAAAGATACTGATGTATGTGGTGTGGTCTCAGCCCTGAATTTTTAGGATGCTATGGAGTTCAGGCACTGAGGCACCATGAATAATTAATTGATCTGAAGGAGACCAATCTGAGCTGGGTTTTACTGGAAAATTTCATCTGTCCTTCCTCTCTCTTTCCCTCCTCTCCCCCCTCCACCCCCCCATTACCTAAGATCTAGTTTTTTTAGACAGTAATAAGAATAATTGGTTTTTTCTTTTTTTTAACTGGAGGAAAATCATCACAACGAAAGCCATGGTACTGCAAAAATTTCTTCTGGCCAAAGATATTGTAGATTTAAGAGATCTGATTTTTTTTTTAAAAAAAGGTCATGTCCATAGAAATGTTAGGTAAAAACAAAGTATTTGCCTGCCCAGAATTTAACGTATACAGTTTTAGACTAATTCCATCCTTTAAATTACTGTTACTTCTTATGCTCATTTTCTGCTTTCAGCATATAGCTGACACTATTCTATTATCCTTCATCTCTGATTTTCAACATTTATTACAGTTCCCAAAGGAAGAAGGTATATGCTCTGATATAACCTTATTATGCTTTAATATGAGCATAGTATGGAAAGAAAAGTCTAGTGCCTGTGGTACTGTTTTAAGTTAAATCATTTTTCCTGATAATATTGGCTTTGTGCACAACTGAAGTTTTGATATTCTCATGCATACTGGGGGACAAGATGATATAAAAAACTGACATGAAAAACTGATCATTAATATAGAGATTAAGTTGTTATAACAGATCCAAAGACTATTCCTAAATATTTTATGAGATTTTTATGCATTTGTAGAGTGATTGCTAAAATTTAATTTGTTTGGACTTTATCATTTTAAATTTTAAATAACTGCACAAAAATAAAAATTTAAATTTATCCTTGTCTAATAAATTAGTACAGTAATACTGATACTACCTCTCAGGATTCAAAATTCAGTTTAGCGTGACTAAAGAGGTCTTGTCAAATACGAATGGTCTGGCCATCTGTCTTTGCTAGAGACCATAACATGCTTGACATGGCTGAATTAAAGTTCTGTGCATAGGTTTCCACAATGTAATTTAAGTTGCATTTTCAGTTTGAGACAGGTTTATCAGATTTTAAACACACATGATATAAAAGCTTTTACTTTAATTGTAGTAGAGGTATGCAGAGACACTTTACATCTTAGTTGCATCCAATGAGTAAATTTAGAGTGATATTTTCATGAATTCAGCGCTGAACACTCAACACTGCCATAGCTTTTGTGTCTCTGGGTAGGAACTCAACTTTCAAGGAAGGACTGCATAAAGAAAGCATCAAAGAACTTCACTTTAAAAACCTTATCTTACCTTCTTTTAACAAACTGCATGCAAATAAAGCTGAGAGGTTCTTTGGGTATCTAAAAGCAATTGCAGTCAATAGAACTTACATGAGTAATCACCTTAAAAATTTGATATACGAGTGGTGGTGAAAGCTGATGACTTGTCCTTGGCACTTTCGAGTCTTCTCAGGCTTTCCTACTTACAAATTAAAATATTTATAAGTGCCTAGGTAATCAGATGAATTCAGTGAGAAATGGATAACAAGTCTTTTGTGAAGTAGGGTCTGTATTTCAATGGTCTAGATCTCACTACAGCACTTTGTATTTTCCTCTGCAGAGACAGGATTGCTTCTGAAACACCCATCTTATAAAATAGCCCCTGCAGCTGCTGGTTTTGTTTTTTTTTCCCCCTACTGAAGGACTCACACAATGTAGCTTTTTTTTCATAAGGTTATTTTTTTCTCAATGCCATTTAAAACTAAAGAGTCAGGACCCAAATGGTATGTAAATGTCCTAGGTGAGATGCGGAATTGTAATATGCTTAAATTTAAAAATATAATCCCAAAATAACTTGCTCATCCATTACCTAGCTCCGGAATCATACATATTTTGCAGAAAACTTTTCTTACTTTAGCAGTCCCCAGGCACCTGGAACTATGTCTCTGTAGTAGCCTAAGCCCAGCTGTCTGGAATAAGCAAGCACTATTTCCTCCCTAGAGAGTTCATTATGAACATATTTACCCATACAAGAAATACTCAATAAAAGATCAAGATCCACACAAAAATATTGTTGTAGAGGTCACTTTTCTTCTGCCACACTTTGAGGGCTTTCCACATTCCTGTGACACAGAAAATATATCACAGAATGCCTTGGGTTGGAAGAGACCTTAAAGCCCCATCCATTTCTGATGCCACGGGCATGGCTGCTCCCCACAAGCTCATGCTGCCCAGTGCCTCATTCAACCTGGCCTTGAGCGCTTCCAGAGATGGGGCAGCCACAGCTTCTCTAGGCAATATGTGCCAAAGCCTCACCAGTTTCCACACTCCACACCCTCCAGAGCCTCATTTTCTCAGGCTGAACAAGCCCAGCCCAACAGATCCACATCCTTCCTGTGCTGGGGGCCCCGGGCCTGGACACAGTACTCCTGATGGGACCTCAAGAGGGCAGAGCAGAGAAGAGCAATCACCTCCCTGTCCCTGCTGGCCACCCCTCTTCTGGTCCAGCCCAGAATACAGTCAGCCTTCTCGGCTGTAATAGACACTGCTGGCTCACACTACTTTTCACTCACCAGGATTCCCAAGTCCTTCTCCACAGTGCTGCTCTTGGTCCCTTGCAAATTGTTGCTGATCCAGTCAAGCCTGAGACTTTCTAGTTTCAACGCAGCTTCACAAGATCCACGAAGTTCCACTTTCAGGGCTCCCTAAGCTAATGTCTTCTGCTGGAACTCTGGCTGTTGTCTTCAACTTTCTTTCTAGATCCACTTAGAACTGACAGCAGCAAATTAAAACATAATCTCCAAGATGCTGTAGTGCTTGTGCATCTGATCTGATCCCACATGTGAAGAAAAACAAAAATAAACAACAAAAAAAAAACACACAATGTGCTCATAGAAACTTCACCTCAAGTTATTACAATTTGTTGAAACTACAAGTAACTAATAGCAGGAATCTATGAAGGAGATTCATTTTATTACTTCAAAGATGTGACACCCAGATTGATATTGCAGGCTTGGGGCAGAGTGGCTGGAAGCCTGTGTGGAGAGAAAAGATATGGGAATGTTAGCTGACAGGCAGCTGAAAGAGAGCCAGCAATATGCCCAGGTAAAGAAGAAGGCCAACAGCATCCTGGCATCGTCCCCTCTGTACTTGTCACTGGTGAGACCACACCTCAAGTACTATGTCCACTTCTGGGCCTTACTCTAGAAGAAAGACATTGAGGCCCTGAAGCACATCCAAAGGAGGGCAACAAAGCTGTGAGGGGTATGGAACACAAGTCTTATGATTTGAGATTGTTTAGTTTGAAGGAGACTTAGGGGAGACCTTATATCTCTCTACAACTGCCTGAAAGGAGGTTGCAAAGAGATGGGAATCAGCCTCTTCCCCCAGGTAATCAGCAATGCAACAAGAAGTAATGGCCTTAATTTATACCCCAGAAGATTCAGACTGAATATTAGGAAGAAAAAAATTTCTTTGAGAGTGGTAAAGTATTGGAACAGGCTGCCCAGGGAAGTGGTGGAGTCACTATCCCCTGTGTTCAAGAAACAGATGTGGCACTGAGGGACACTGTTAGTAGGCAGGATGGGGGTAGGGTGATGGTTGTACCAGATGATACTAGACATCTCTTTCCATCTTAATGGTTCTATGATTCTATTAACCAGAGATTGTTTTATCTGTGACTTCTGGAGTCCGAAGAGGGGAATGAAACACAAAGACAACACAGATCCTTTTTTGAAGGTCACAAGAGTTTATGAGATATATCTCTGCTAGTTTTAGTGGGAGAACTGTACTGAGACTGCCAACTTAGCTGCAAAGCAGCTGACTCCAAGGCAAAAGGCAGACTGGCAGCATCAGTGTGGCACTTCACCTGCTAATTAGCCTTACTGCCTATGTTCGGATGTACAGGAGCAGAGTGGAGACTAAGACAGGGAACATTTTGTAAATCAGTGGTATGCTCTCATCTGGAAATTTATGTAAAGCACAATTCAACTCATTAAACATTTCTGGTAGTGTTGCAGGATGAAGGGTAACAATGAAAGGCAATGAGAATGATTAGTGCAAGAAAGTTCTTCAATGAAAAAAGGCTGAAAAGACTGGAATCACTAAGCCCAGCAAAGAGAGAATGAAGAACAGACACATGACAAACTACACCAAATTCATTGCAAGGGACTACATCAGGAGATTGATACTGAAATGTGAAGTATTTAAAAAGCAATTTCACTGTTGCTCTCACAACCAGCTTTTCAACTCTTGTGTTTCCACCCTAGACTGTAAATGAAGCAAGATTTATGTGGAAGTAAAATATCACGTGACTATGAAAATCAAAATCAGAATTCAGATGCAGAAATGAGCCAAAGGAAACACAAATATAATTGAAAGCTCTGTCCTAAGTCCTAAGTGCCATAACCTATAAGTTAAAAAAAAAAAAAAACAAAAACAAAAAAAAAAAAAAACCCCACACATTTAGCAGCATGTCTCTAAGATATTTAGATTTTTTTTTTTTTCTTTTTTGCTTGAAGCTTTAAGAAAGCCACCAAAACCCAACAGTACTACATGTAAATATAGTAGTGACATTTCTGCATTTTCAGCCCAGAAGGAGCAGTTCTGGCTTCTGCAACAGCATCTGTTACTGCCTTGGCATTAGCACAACCTAGAGTCTTCATTTGGTCATCTCTTTTTGACAGACCTGATGCCCCTAAGAGGAAATGAGAGTAGCAATTTTACCACTATAAAGGAATTAAGTTTTCCAGGGAAATTTTAAAAGGCACTTCTAGAACCTAAAGGCATTTCCACTTGAAAAGAAAAAATACAGTCAATGCATACAATAGCAGCATGATATTTTTTTTTTCTCTCAGATAAATACTTAAAAGCATCCTCTAAGAGATCAAGAAATAATATCTTAAAATACAGGGGATTAGAACAAAGAATGCAGTAAAAGAGGGGAGAATGTTTCTAAAGTTGATGGTAAGTGGTGTTGGTAGAATGAAATAAAAAGAAATGAAGCAGTCAGCAGGTATGAAACATGGCTTCTTGATAAAGAATGCAGGAGCACAAATAGCCCACATAGACCAGGCCTCTGTCCAAAGCAGCAGAGTAGTATGCAAGTACTTCAGTACTACTCACCTGCTGTTAGACAGCCAAGGCTTCTCACTCCACCAACTAGGCTGCTTTGTGAACTGCTTTGCACTAGATAGTGAAAAAATAAAACAAAATAAAACAAACAAACAAAAAAACAAACTATGCTGATGCACAGTAATTTTTTTTAGTTGTTGCTGCACGGAGTTTGCACAGCATGAAGGTCTTCTGCTTCTTGAATTATCCCCCCAAGCGAATAGTCTGGGAGTACACAAGAGTTTGGGAGTGGATACAACCAAGCAGATGACCCAGAATGACCAGAGGGATCCTCTCTTTTTTGTAGGAGCAAGGGGGTCCTCTGAACAGAGCCCAGAAGTTATCTCATGTTGGATGAGGGCAGTTGTTCCAGAAGGCTCTAAAGGGACTCACCGCTGCAAAAGCCAAGAAAGTGAACAATACTGGCTGCAGCTCTGTGAAATCAGATTTAAGGAAAGGAAAACTGCTGCACAACAGCAGGTTGGGGAGTGGAGTGCCAAAAATGAGAGCAGAAGCCCTGCAGGCACCATGGTGAGTGCACAAGGACAGGAAATACTCCAGGCATGCAGCAGCAGCTCCCTGCAGCCCAAGGGAGACCCATCGAGGAGCAGGTCATCCTCCTGTAGCCCACTGACACTGCATGGAGCAGATCTCCCCATGCAGCCAGGGAGGAGCCCTCTGGGCAGCAGTGGACAGCCCATGGATACCACCTCCAAGAGCACATCTGTAAGAGGCCATGCTAATATACACTGTTTTATTTCACCTAAATCAGGTAAACTTACATGTAGGCAGGTTAGAATACAAGGTTGGAACAAATCCTCGTCTCAAAATGTTTTAAAAATCAGAAAGTGTTTGAAGAACACTACAAGAGATTTTATGCCTGAGCAAACATGGCTACATTGCATGAAGATCTCAGTAAGAGCTTTTGGTACAGATACAGCAATTAGAGAAATAAGTCAGACCTGTAAAAGGTTTTTTTGCAGGACGTGTTACTACAGCCACATAATGAAAAATTAGTATAAAACAAAAGAATAAGATATCAGAAAGATAAGTTACAAAGCAAGATTTTGTTAACAGTGAACATTAACAGCAACAATTAGTTTATAGTTGTACTGAAAGAAACGAGAACATAGACTCATTAACTAGTAGGAGAAGTAGCATCACAAGTCTGAAGGAACTACTCATTTTCTTTTTGTAAAGATTAAAGCAAAGAAACGATGACCACATTCAACAAGACCAGCCTTAAGGAGACAGAAGCAAGTCAGAATATCAAAAGATCAGATTGTAAGTTCTTTGTGAAGAAAATAGATAGGGTGAACATCTTTAGGCAATGCTCACTTGACCCTAGGAACCCACCAATACAATCTCCTAAGCATTAGCAATAATCCAAGGAACTGAAGGGACAGGAAAGGTCCTACAGAACCATTGTTCAAGCTTTCATTGAAGGCTACAACATGTGGGCTCCAAGAGCTCCCACTTCAAACACTGTGGATTTATTTTTTATTTTTAGTCTAAGATGTGCCTCTAGTACCATGTGAAGATATTTTGTGTTTTAAGGAGAGAGTTACAAGAGGGAAACAGCAGTCTGAGAGGCTCTGGATCAGATTTGAGAAGCATCCTATAATCTCCTGCTCTGCTTGCAGCTGCTGCCTCTCCCATTTACTACTCTCAACAGGAAGACCACAAAATGCTGTAAGATGTTTTATTTTATTTAGAGAATTAAAAAAAAACATATGGCAGAATATAGCAACTTAATACATTTGCTGTTTTCATCTTATGCTTGTTTTTCCTGATTTCACTTCCTTCTGTCAAACTTTATTTAGGGTGGTTTTGTGTGTCATGCCAAAGACTTACAGAGGGAGACTACTAAATCTGATTGCCTTGATCAGAATCCAAGACACAACAACCCTTGAACTTGCAACATTCTCTATATTTGCACATAACCACAATTTACTTAAGACAGGATATTTTTTCCAGGTAACTGTTATTTACATAAAATACACATTTTGACTGTTATATTTATATTTCCTGGTAACGTAATTTAAAAGACATATAAAGAATGAATACAATTTTCTTTCTGAGGTAGCTGAGACAGTTTATTTTTAAATGGAATTTGCAAGTTCCTCTATTTGTACCTGGCACTGAATGATTTCCAAAAATTCCTTCATGGAACACCTACAAATATTTACTGTATGATGAACAAATTCAAACAAACAGAAGCTTTCAGTAAAAGCTTGCTACCTTCTAAATCCTCCTCTTTTCCTTAAATACTCACTAGCTATCACTGTCTTTCATTCACTGCTGCTTTCCCTAACCCAGTGAATGCCACTGTCTCCAGGTCTCCTTTGCTTCTGCTTTTATGTCACTTATCAGTGGCTTATGTCAGGATTTAAAGCGCTGTTAAGATGGAGCAGATGAGGTACAGATTTTATGATTTAAAATACTTTTGTCTTTGTTGCCATTGCAAAAAGCTAGACTGGTTATATGAAAGGCTTACAGATATATGCATCTTTTAGGATCAAAGACGCACACACACATTTTTCTTGGCATTTTGTATTCAAAAGTAATGAAGTTGGACAGAAAATATTTCACAGGTGACCTACTGCCAAGAAGAATTTGAATTTTTTTTTTTGTCATTTTAATTTTACTAGGTCTCAGGATAAAAGAAAAGAACATTAAGAATAAGCCATTAAGTCACTTATCCAAACAGTCCTAAAGGAGCTTACTGCTAAAGTGAACTAAGTGAACTGCATTTCAGCATTTCTCTATCTGCTATAATGAATGATACATGAAACACTTTAGTTAGCACCAGAATGATGAGCTGACACTGGGACTTTTCTTGGCTTCACTGGCAAATGACCAAAGGAAAAAGAAATATTAGGAGTTTTGTTTCCCCAGACTTCACCATAATTGCTAATAATCACATACATACTTTTACTTGGGTGAATCAAGGTTCTTTCCCCATTTCTTAACAATGAAGGAAGTACTGCATTGTGTTCACCTTGTAACCAACGTGAGACTTACAAACACGAAATTAAACTCCATATAACAAACATGAAATCTCCATACAACAAAATCCCCACTTTGTGAATATTACTAACAGAGACTATTGTATATAAAAGTAGAGAGGAATTTTTAGGAAAAAGTTTAGATTAAACTCTCATAATAGTTTTGTTGCATGCACTCTTGATCCACCTCATAACTGATAATTTCTCAAAAAGGAAAGAAAAAAGTATTGGAATAATAAAACCTTATTGGAAAATTAAGCCGAGATCCAAAGGAGTATGGCAGTTACAAAATTACAACACAAAGATCACATGCTCCAAGATCAGAAGTCAGCCCTAGTGCACACCTCATGACCACAAATTATATGGTAATTGATAATATTGACCTTGGATGAAGCACAAGTAATTCAGGACAGAATGTTTGACTTGTTCTTCCTCTTAGATTTGAATGGGTACAGTACAGCAGACCAGATGCCCTGATTCACGTTTTATTTCCTTTTCCCCCTCCCATCATTTTTGTTCCAATAACGATATAGTAAGTTAAAGTTCATAAGAACAACTGCAAAAGTGTAATTGATTAACCAAGGATGCGAACAACTATGGTGACTTTGAGAAATGAACTTTTTAAAATTCGTTAGATAATAAACAAATGCTACTAGAAGTGCTAAAAAAAAACCTTTGTAAATTGTTAGGGAGAGTTTCACTTGTTGGGAACTTAATGAAATTCTAGCTCAGGAATTGTTCCCACCCCAAACACATATCCCAGTATTTTAAAAGAAAACCATCAAAGGAGGGAAAAAAAAAAAAAAAAAAAAAAAAAACAACTATTTTTCATCTGAAGTTTTCAGCACTTTTCAGTCAACCAAGAACTCTGGGTAAAATCTTGCTTTAAGAAGGAGTAACAGATTACAGACACAAATAGAACAACAGTTTGTGTAGTTATAATAACTGAAATTAAAGAGTAAAAAACAGAATGCAGAAGATGTTCTGCATAAATTAGTCACACCTTAAAGAATAAAGGACATAACGAAAAAAATTCATACCTTAAGAGATGTAAGGCCATTAAATGTTTTGGATGTATCTGTACCAAAGTTCTACACTGAAGTTATACTTCTGTCACTAGACAAAATTATAAAAAGCTAACCATATTTCAGTAAAGTTATCACAAATGAGAAAATCTCTGCCAAACAAGGATGTTTCTCATAAGGTGAGACCTAACACCAAAGAAAATTATCCGGAATTGGAAGCAAATAAACACAAGTCTTATTATGCAAATATTTTTACAGGAGTAAAAATGACAGAGCCAGAACTGTTCTAGTTTAGAACTGCTCTAGTTTGAGGACTATGAAGCACATTGCCAATCTTGGCTGGACTGTCCTACCACACCCACCATATAGTCCAGTTTTGGCTCCTTCCGACTTCCATCTGTTCGGGCTGATGAAAGATGGACCATATTTTCCTAGCAACGATGCTGTCACAGCAGCTGTGAAACAGTGGGTCACCTCCACTGGTGCAGATCTTCATTAGAGTGGCATGCAGGCTCTTGTTCATTGCTGGCAAAAATGCATAATTGTGGTGGCTATGTTGGAAAAGAGTGTTTTGTAGCTGAGAATTAGTTCTGTCAAGTACTGTTGTTTTGCTCTTTGTACTTGCTGTAGTTGTCATGGCAACAAGTAGGAGGCATTATTTTCAGAGTGACCTATATACTTAAAGAAACCTTTCCAATTACTCTGAACATTAATAAGGACAGATGTTTCATCAACATTTTTCCCTACTATTGTCTTAGGTTACCTTAAAGTGTCCTAATCTAATGACTTCTAACCTATACTGATTGGAATAAATATCAATCATTCCATGACTGTCCTTGAAGATGCTACTAGCCAACACATAAGGAGATGCTGAATACTAGCTACTTCATCAAAACCATAGAATATCTGAGAAAACACTGTAATCCAGAGAGCCACTTAAGATGGTAAGCAAAGCTTAGAAAAAGTACAAGTCCATTTATTCTAGAATCTAGTATAATGTCAAGAACACCACAGAAGAAATATTGCCAAAAACAAAATTAGAGTGAATGGGGACTTAATTTTAAACAGAAAGCAATCCTTTTTTTTCACCCCAAACTGTAATGCAGGTTTCACTATGTTGTTTTAACTGGGAAGGTAAGAGCAGGTAGGAGGAAATCCTTTAACTGCCTACCTCTTAATGCTCTGTTTTTTTGAATTTCAGTTTGTCCAGCTTTTTATTAAGCACTAACCAGACAATGACAATTCTTTGTCAGTGATAAACATCAGCATTAGATATTTGCCTTTCTTCAGCAAAAGTAGGGTTCAAATCACCATCAGTCAGATAACTAGAATATTTTTTTGCAGGAAAAAAAAGTTGAAGTCCTTCCTGTACCTTATCCAGAAGGTCTGGTATGTATTTCATTATGTTCAAAAGAACCAGCATCTCTTTGGTGTAATATATGTTACTACAGATTGAGCATGGATACTGCAATCATCCAATCACCTTTATAAAAGTTCATAGTGGTTTATAGGCACCATCATTGTTTCAATTAAAACACATTTTAGAAAATGCCAATTCTAAAAGTAGAATCAACAATGCTGTACAATCTACTGCAGTCCCTGGTAAATGAGGCTCATGACTGAATCTGTCTTCATCTTCCAGCCACTACATCTTACTTTTTTTTCAGCCAGACTAAAGAGCCCATTATCAAAGCTTTGTTCTCTACACGTGTACTGGTAGACCCTGATCAACTCAGCCCTTAACCTCACTTATGAGGAAGTGCAAAGATGAAGCTTGTTAAATTTTTCAATATACAACATATTTTCTACTCTTGTAATTAGTGCCATTGCTTTCTCTGAACTTTCTCTAATTTACCCATATTAATTAATGAACTATAGACCTCAAAACGGACACAGTATTCAACTACAGATAAATGCATGCCAAATTAAGAAAGATATGCCTACTCAAAAAAGTTCTATTTATTCCACTAAACTTCACAAAAGCTGAGACAGAACTCACTTGTGAAGTCATATCTGTTGATCACCATATCCCCAGAGAAATATAGCAGTCAGTATTTCCTATTACCTGAGGTCATATTAAAGCTGATACTTATCTAGAATAAAAATATAACTCAGATTGTTACAAGAATCCCTTCACAGAAATGCAACTTTTTCCACAAATATGTACTACTACTTATTTTTTCCTTTACATTTCATCCCACCGAAATATACAGCTTTGCTCCAGCCTCTGCCTTGCTTAACAATCCTTCAACCATTCAATTCTCAAACCACCAGTAGCTATTACATGCATAGTGTCAAAGGGCTGAGAAAGGATGCCATCAAGAGTCCAAGAAATATACCTTCCCTTCTTTCTCACCTAGAAATTTGCACTCTTTAATAAGAGTACAGTTGGTTGATCACACAAGATTTCCACTTCTAAACCAAAATACCATGGAGTACTACCGAGTATAATCTCCAAGGAATCAGAGTATTTCATTAACACTTTCAGCTTTATCAACCACTATTACTAATTTCATCAAAAATACATCAAGCTAGTTTGAAGTGGCCTGGTTTTTCTGTAACTTGTATTGATTGGCACTAATTACATAAAATTTCTTTAATTCATTATTAATTAGGCCCCCTATTATTTTGCCCAGAAGTAATGTCAAACTGACAGACATGTAATTATCCAGGTCATGCCTTTTACTCTCTATGAATGCTGGCACATTAGCCATCTTTCATTCTCTTCCTCCAGTGTTACAAAGCTTACAAAATACAATTTTAATGATCTAGGAAGTTCACTGGACAGCTCCATGAAAACTAACTATCTGGGCACACCAATTTAAAAACATCTAAATTTAGCAGCTATTTATTACCTATTGTGATGTAATCGTTATGTTGACTTCCTGTTACATAGTTACATAATAAACAGATATATCTTTTAATTTTTATATCTTTTAACATCACTCAATTTTATCGTATCCTTCTCACGTTAGATCAACACATCTGTTAAGATGTTGTTTCTAAAATATTTATGTGCTTATTAGCCTTGATATACTCACTATTGGTCTTGTTTCACCTTTGTTTTCTTCATTTTCTTTCAGCTTTTCACGATATACATGCTTAGATTTATAGTTATCCTCTGAATATGGGATTAGTTCCTAACAGTAGAACTCCCTCAGTGTGACTCCAGGCCAACAAGTTTCCTTAGAGAACTCCCAATATATTTTTTTTAAATCAACTTTTTTTTTTTCTTTTTTAAATCTGACCAAGAACTCTCAGAATCAGTTCATCATTTGTACAAACATCTGTGGTATAACTTTTAAAATATCTGATCTACTTTTGCCAACCATTCAGGATTTTGTAGATCTCTATCATAACCCTAAACATGCTAAAAAGCGTTCCAGGCTATTTACTCCATCCTTCCTCCTATGCAAACTTTTCGTGTCTTTGTCTCATTTGCCCTTCGCTAAAATTTCTCCTATTATAATACTTTAAAAAAATATATTATTTTTAATAGGAGGATCACAACTATATAGAAAAATACAAAGCATAGGAAAAATTTTAGTTTAGAACCATCTTGAACTCCCATCCTTGAGTCTCAGAATCCTTTACTGAATCTGAAAATACCAGATTTCATCACGCTCAAGTCATAGGTACCAATTTGAAGTATTCTGTACCTTCAGAGACACACCTGTGTCTCTATGTAGAAGAAACAAGAATTTTAATAAGCTCAAGGAAGTTTATAAATCAATCAATATATCAATATTATAGGTAAAAATATTCTAAGTGTAGACAGGCAATAGCATCTTTCCTGATCCTCAAGCTAGTGCTTCCAGCTTGCCTTGATTACACAGAGAGAATGGCATTCAATTATCTTGAAAATTAAAATTCAAAGCAACTCCCTTATATGAGGTTCTGCTAATCTTTGATACTCCAACTTGTTTACAAATGCATTTTTAGCATCCAAAACATTTCAGATTTCCTTTCAGCAGCTGATGCATGAGAACCAGGTTTCATAATGTCTAAAGCTGAAAAACTTCAAAGAGGGCTGCACAGTCTAAAGACTGAGGTACTTCCCAAAGTCTAAGTAGGTACTACATCACAGTTCCACCTAGAGCAGCAGGAGAAGATGCATCTTGCTGAAGGTTAGAAAAAAAGATTACAAGTCCTTCCTGGAAGGAAAAAAATGCTTTACTTCCAAGTTTTCTTTGAAAGAGACTCTTTCCTACAAATCAAAGTTTAGAAGAATATGTATGATCATTAAAATTACGTAAATTTTATTCTTATATTCTTAGCTACATCTTCTGAAAGAAACTCTTCTGTCTCAAGCAAACATACTTACACGGCCTCTAAGTTATTTTCTCCCCCTTCTCCAATAGAGAAAATAAATTTCAAAAGACAGTGACTAATGCTTAGATAAAGTTAGCACAAATGGAAATTACTTGATGTTAAGATAAAACCAGTATGTTTTTATTCTTTATTAACCAGAAGGTTAATAAAGATTATGCAATATTTTGCCAAGTTGCTATGCCATGAGGTCTCAAATTTCCCATTAGATTTTTCATCTAAATGTGTAATTATTACAAGAATACAGAAATTTCATTCTGATCATTAACTGCTGTAGTGTACAAAGTTTTAGATTTCTTGATCTGGACAAGCTTAAAAGAAAATCTAGACAAATCACTGCTTTCTTAGATAATTTCAATGTATGCTTTAGACCTACTGATAGTTTCAAAAAGAACAGGCATTTATACTAGTATCCAGTTGCCAGTGGCAATAAAAACGGCACAGCAAGATGACAGGAGGATTTCCTAAAGCAAGGTATAGTATCAGCAGGATAAGTGCAGTTATACATATTCTCAAAGCATTCACATGAAGCTAAGGCATTGGGGAAAGTTTATAAGTAATGTTCCCAGCGTTCCATCAGTTTCCATTCTGCAGAAATTGCATTTTTGGTTCCTCTTACATAATTTGTTCTTCCATATGACAGTGTTTGGTTTGTCATCTCAATTTTTGACACCGGAATGCTAAGTATTTCAGATGGCAAAATGAGTATCAAGTCATTGGATGGAATGCAGACCTGGAGTAATCAAGAACGACTGCAGAACTTTTAGATGCAGAAAAATAAAGTTCCTGTTACTGTCAGTTAAGTGTACCATATCTGAGTGCCGTGAGCTGTTCTCAGCATGGCAAAAAAAGTCAGTCAGCACATTCAACTTGCAACTTCACATTGCAATCACTCAATAGAAAATTTGGAGATTTGTGATCTAGGAAGTCTGGAACAAAAGTTGTCACTACCTGGATGTGCATGTTCTTCCATGCATCTTGTTGCACCAGCTGCTAAATGCTGAACAACGCTTGACAAAAAGAAAAGTATGTGAAAGTATCATCATCCAAATCAATGAAATTTACAGCAAGGATACATATTATGTTTTTGATTATACTTTTCTTGTTGTGATACATTGCTTCTGATGAAACTGCTATTCTTCCCTAATTACACAAGTCCTGATGGGTGTCTGATGAGGCATGATAATTTACACCATAATATTCATGACAAGTTGAATACAAGGTCATTTCTACCCCAATCAATCCATTCCACTAGCAAGGCTGAATTGACAGATGCAATTTCCAACAATCCTTGGCTTCAGGTTTAGAGAACATACTCAGAGGCCACCACAAAAATTTAATTACTCTTAAAGCCTTTGCAGATCAATAGCAGAGAACATACCAAAGAATGCCAACAATGCAGCTATTACAGAACTAAACATTTCTATTGCTATTACTTTATGCTTTATTTTATTTAAAATTTGCACAGGAGGTATAGGGATGCTGTCTGCTAATTTGGAGAAGCATGTTACAAGAGCAAACTCCAGAGTACAGTCAGATGCTCTATGATTCAAAGAAACTTTAAAAAGATGCACTTGCACATTGAAGTCAGTCAGATAAAATAGTGCTTTATACTTTTTACAAACTAACCAGACTCAGTCTGTAAACCAATTTTTAGTTGCTTTTTTAATTAGAGGATGGAGAATACTCCCTATTTTCATAGTATCTGAGCATATGTTATGGTTCGTACTATGGTAACTGGAACAAGAGTCTATAATTCCAACCTTGGAAGAAGTTATCTATGAAAACAGAACAGTGACTGATAGAATTCAGGTCTGTATGTTTTACTCCATATTGCTTTCTAATCAGAATTTTTGTCTAAGAAACAATGCTGCTTTTATACTTCAGTGTTTTATTTTACAGTCATAAATCCATTTCCACACACATCCACTTATGGCAACAATAATTTCTGCTTTTTCTCACTTTTTTTCACGCTGATTAAAGTTGGTCTTTTCACAGATAAGTGGATGGTAGGACCTGAAGTGCAAGAGACTTCATATAAACAGTCACACACAACTAGATATGTAAACCTAGCTGCCAGGAAATATGTAGTGAAGTCTGGAGTTTTCCTATGACAATTGTCAGTGCAAAGTACAAAACTTCTCTGCTTCACCAGTAGAAATCAATAGCTCTACATGAAACAAGTACTTTAGGGAGAACAAGAACAGAATTCCATAGCTGAGACCAGTGGGAAGGGATTTGTCAGAGTCCTCCTCAGCAGATGCTGTGCCAACTTAAACATTGTTAATTTATTATGAACAACAGCGACCCAAGTAGATAAATTATTCATAAGAAAAATCAAAGGTGCAAGGAAGATGACCACATACAACAATGTATCTTTTTGCAGAGATGATAGCACATAAGTGAATTTCATCAGTCCTGTACAGCAATATATACTTACAAATTATTACCTCTTTAGCCTACATCATTACAAAGAATGAAGGCCAGTCTGATGATCACTGAAATGAGTAGCAATGGAAGTGACAAAGAAGAAACGGAAAGAAATAGACAGGAAGATTAAGCTCTATCAGGTGGAATATGTATTAAAAAAAGGTGCATATGCATATAAGCAACTGCAGTGATAGCCTCTAAATATAACTTCTACAGACAGAATAGTTTACACCTACCCTTAAGACTGATTGCAGTAGTTCAACTTCATCTACAAATTGACACAAGTGAGTTTAGTAGCAACAGATGCGTATGATTTGATTCAACTTGACACCATTACCTCAATTTAATTAAAGTAATATAAGGAGCAACTTTAGTAGAATCTGTGCCACTGAACTTCAACCAAGCAGCAACAACTGCCTGGGACCACTTCTCATTACTAGAGTTAAAAAAAAAAAAAGTCACCTAACAGCAAGAGATTAAAGCTCTCTCTGAAGCAGAGGCCAAAGTTCCCATCCTTCTCTGGGCATATATCTTGACTGAAAGTCAGTCTGGAATGCCATAGAAATGAAATCAAGCAAGAAGCAGCAGTGCAGGGCAA
Organism: Meleagris gallopavo; assembly: GCF_905368555.1. NCBI lineage: Eukaryota > Metazoa > Chordata > Aves > Galliformes > Phasianidae > Meleagris > Meleagris gallopavo. The sequence goes on along the minus strand of NC_139406.1, from coordinate 32,005,205 downwards.
TGAAGTTAGTGAAGGATCTGGAGCACAAGCCTTGTGAGGAGTGACCGAGGAGCTGGGATTCTTTGGTCTGGAGGAGGCTCAGGGTTGACCTTATTGCTCTGTACAACTACCTGAAGGGAGGTTGTGGTGAGGTGGGAGTCAGCTTCTTCTCCTGCACAACTAGAGATAATACTAGATGGAATGGCCTCAAGTTGCACCAGGGGAGATTCAGGTTGGATGTTAGGAAATTATTCTTCTCTGAGAAGAAGTGAAGTCACCGTGGTGAAATCACCATCCTGGAGGTGTTCAAGTAATGTTTAGATGTTCTACAGAGTGACATGGTTTAGTGGATTATATTCCATGGTTCTAAGATGATGTCCTTCAATCAGCCTAATATAGCCTCAGTGGCATTACACAACCTGACAACTAAGAGCCTCCACCTAACAAAATAATGGAGCAAAAGATGCTATCTGAAATGGAGCAATAACTCTACTTTCTTGAATCAGACAAGACCAATTCCTGAAGTAGCTTCAAACGTGTGAAATCCAAGCAAAATCAGTTATTTATATTCTAATCTTCTCATATGGAAGAGAATTGCTTATGTCCTCACCCTTCAGCTCATGCTGATCACCATTTTAATGTCCTTCCAATAAAGGAAGGACAGCTGCTTAATTCAAAGACCACAGTCTTGCTTCTGAGATACACATCTGTAAATGCTACAGTGCTGAATGTTCTATTTTTCTATCGCTTTTATTTTTGAACCTAGCTAGATTCAAAGCCATGAGCAAATTAACAGTATCAACACCAAAAAACAATATTCCAGGGTAATCTACTGCCCAGTCATTTAAATTCAATTCAGTGTTCAAAAGAATACAAGTCCACTTGTCACAAACCATCTTTACTGTAGTCTAATGCCACCATGCCACCTTCAAGTCCACAAGAAGTCTGCCAAACAAGACACTTGTGCCAAAAAACAAAAGTAAGTACTATATAGATAATATACCAATACTTGTAAAGGTAGGTTTTAAAGATGTGCAGACTGGACTTTCCATAGTTAAGATAAACACAAATGCTTGTCTTGAGCTTTTAAATATATTGTTTATTTATAGTTAAGCGTTAACATCTTAACAGATATGTGCAAGCATGCAGGTAATCATTCAGTGATGTTTCTGTTTAAACTGAAGTCCACAGTAGCCACATGTTCCAGTCTTTGTGTCTTTGTCCTGCAAAAATATAAAGACACAGAAGCTGCTAGTTTCACTTCACAGAACTTTCTGCAGATATCAGCATTCAAGATTTAAACTACAGATGTTGCAGAATTTGTCTGTTAACACAAAGATCTCAAAAGTAACAAAAGCTAAAGAATTCCTCAAGAAGAGTGTAATGCAGGTCAAAAGGAGTAAGTCAACAGATCAGCAGTGTGCTACAGACATTAACTTCCTAAGACTAATAAAAACAAGCTTTCAAGTTTGAATTAGGATATTAGAACATCTGCTTTGAAGAATGTAAAATGGATCATTATAAAATGCTGTTTGTTCAAAATATAAATGTCTGTGTTTGTAGTTGAGAGTTGCAACAGCACTGCTGCTAAAGGACACTAGCATCTCTCACTAACTTCTTGAGTATTAAAGTAAACACCAAAGTTTAGATGAGCAAGCAAAGACAGTCATCCACTGCAACAGTTTGCCTGAGAACAAAACCTAATCAGCTAGAACTCGACTGAGTTCTCAGTAGTCTTCAATGTTATTACTCTCCAGAAAGACACTTGTATCACTACTGTCAAGGAAAATAGAAAGATATAAGTCTTATTTCTTCACTGATTCTCTATGATGGAATCTTTCAATCTTCAGAACTACCAGGATTCCCATGAACTGAAAATACATTTCATTTAGTCCTTGAACTTGCAAGATTCAATATAAATGGCATGATCCAAAATATACAGCATTTAAACACCTAGACTAAGCGCCTCAAAACAGAGCAAGTGTTTCTGATTACAAGGCACTGCTTGTTCATAGTACTTTGTAGTTAACTTCTTTTTTCAGAAAAGAAAACAAAACAAACTTTCTAACAAATCAACATCACAAGAAAAATTTCTAGTAACTTCAAGTGGAAACTCTCTAACTTTTCTGGGTAGAAACCTTAATTTTACATCAGGCACTAAATAAAATGAGCTGCTCAGTAGTTATTCTTTTACTTTGTTCAATTAATATGCTAAAAGATCATCTTACAGATAAGAATTCACAAGTAAAGCAGGCTATATGAAGAATAGCAGTATTACCAAGTTGATGTACACTTTAGGATGTCCCAAAGCTCCACCACCACCATCACACGATATAATTCTGCTTTCAACCTCACTCACAGGCTGCTCTGCTATTAAATCAATTGCAAAGTTCTTATTCACCTGCAAGAGGGGAAGGAGAAAAAAAAAAAAAAAAGCTTTTGAGTGGTAAAGGCAACCAAACAGAAAACAAGTGCTGTTTACTGTTTCCCCAAATAGTTCCACTGCAGCCATCTAGAGAAGCTCCAAAATGTTTCCCTCCATCTTGCCCACAGCTGCAGCAACTTACGTTGTGCTGTAAAATAGATCAGCAAATTGAAGACGTTAAATTCAGCAAAAATCATCCCTTTCCCTGACACAGTGCTCAGGCTTACAACATGACCTAGCCAGATTCAGCAAAGAGGTGAGCAGGAACAAGCTGAAAATAGAAAATATTTAACTGACGCTGCCTCTGTACTGTACTTTAGCCACTAGATGATAAAACTGCAAGAACACTGTGCTGATAAACTCAAAAATAACAGTGGGACAAGTAAGGTCAGAAAGAAACAACTGCCAATAGCTTAGAGCCTCCCATCATACAAGTTATTCCACCACTGCACATGAAGCTGAAGAAAACATTACCATAGTGGCTAACAGTTAGAAAAGCAAATTGTTCCAAATCAGAAACAAAAAAAAAAAAACCATCTGAACATGATGCTGCTCTGTGGATTTACCTTATACACAATTCCTGAATTGGATGTAACTGGCTGCATGACTTCTGCTAGAGCATGTCTACACAACTTCAAAACATAACCATTCCCTGAGTGGGTCAGAGGCATGCGACTGAGTGACTTGCACCTAGGTAGAATCTATAGCATTTTTTTTCCACCCATCTAAGCTATCTTTGTCTAACTAGGTCACAAAACTATTTCTATCAAAGATAACATTACACATGCAAGTTTATTAAAAAAAATACATGAAAACCCAAATAAGGCATTATCTATTATACTGCATGTAAAATTCACTAACATGCAGGAATCTGAGTTTTAGGAAATATTTTTTGTTAGTTAATCTCACAGCTTCAGCTGCTGCACTGGCACAATAGGAAAGGTAGAGCTGAAGTGGAAGGTGTGCGTGGTATTAGATTCTATGGTATCTTTGGGATTACACAAGAACAAGATTACTCTGTCCTGGCTGCAGCCTGACTGGCAGTTTAATATCTGCCATTCTCAGTCTTCTCACAGCTGACTGTTTTAGATCCTTACCAGAGATCATTAATCCCCTGATTCTCTACAGTTAAACATTCAAGACCCAGCATAGAGAACAATGATTTCAACAAAAACACATGGATTCCATTAGCCAAACAATTAGACTGGCAGAAATATATACATATATACAAATAACCTGGACCTTGTCTCCCAGAGGCTGGCATGAGCTCAGAGAAACCATGTGCCAAACCAAGGCATGTGGTCAAACTTCATTGAAGACACAGCAAGCTAGCTTCAGAAACAAGACAGCATTAAGATTGTAGATACTTCTGCAAAGTTGCAACACCACCAGTCAAAATGCATTTGGGAAACTTCTAACAGTAAAGCCACGCAAATTTGGTTCAGACATTACAATTAAAATCAAGCATTTGATGGTGCTTAATAGACTTGCAGTTTGCCATTTGCTGGGAAAAGTGGAGCAAGGGATGAACTACAGAATTCCTTCATAAAAAAAAAAATGATCCAGAAATAAATTGTTCACAAAAGCACATCAGGGGACCCACAATCTCTAGAGAATTAAAGCCAAAGTGCATCTCCTAGTAACACAGAAACAAGCGTTGCATTTGGGAAAGACTTGATCAGGATCCTCCCAGGAGTAAACTGCTTAATACATGTTCAGTGACACTCTCCTTTAACTATTTCCCCATGTAGAATTCCTACTTTTGCTACGCAGTAGGAGTTAAATAGCTCATATTTTATGAAACTCCTGATTCAATGGAGGAAAACTCAACATAAAAACTCAAAAATATAGTTAAAATAATTAGGTTAATTAGAATGGTAATAGTTACATGTGAACACATTAAAAATCTACCACATCTTAATGTCTTTTATATGCATATATATTTACAGCGTTAACACTAACACAATAGTGAGATACTCAGGCACTAGTGAACACAGAACAGTTAAAACAATATTTGATTCTCTTCTAAAGGCCAGCATGTCAACAAGACCAGATAAAACATCTGAGGAAGTCTTTATTCAGCTTATTCCAGTTTTGAAACTTAACTGGTAGTTTGGAAAAGAAGAAATATTAAAAACATGTTTGAAGGGCCTAACTTCAGTCAATAACCAAGCAATGTCACATGTCATGCAACACAATCCCTACAGAAAAACAGGGCCAGGTATTTCTTACGAATAATACAGCACTATTGCATGTTGAGAACTTTCTGAATTTAGTTACTCTTAAAGGACATCTTTCTTAAACAGAGAGAATAATTAAGAGTTTTGGATTTCTTTCCTCTTCTTAAATGTAGTATGTCACAGAATTCATGTTACCATAATTTTGCATAGAAACATAACCATACTAGCATTGTGATTTAACTAGAATCTGAGTTTCTAGGGTAAGTCACAGGTAACATATAACTTGAAGTATTAAAATACACATAAAAAAAATTACTGGTATCCTCAGTGTATAACTTACCAATAAGATAATTTGAGTATTCAAAAATATAAGTCTGGTATGTGTTTTCTGGGTAACTGTTATTGATTATCATTTATAATATGTAATGTTTTCCTGCCTAAAGATATTGTAAGCGCATAAAAGATTGTCTAAAACTAAAACATGCTACAAATCCAAGTAACCGACAGATAGTACACATTAATAAATAAAATTACTCCCACTCCCCAGAGAGAAAGTAGCAATAGGTTACCTCCTTTTGTCGTCCAACAAATCTAACTCTCCTGTAATCCTTTTCATCATACACCTGAAATACATAACTTCACGTTATTTAAAAAAATCTTGACCACAAACAAAGATTACAAAAGCTAAGGACATTATCAAGACTAAATTATTTAAAGCGCTTCTCAAGTTTCAATTGTCACCATCCTGCCAGTGTGCACTGCACAGGAAAAAAAAATTCCCCTTTCTCTTCAAGTAAACGTAGGTTGGAAAAAAGAAGATAAGGGGCAGGAAGCAGCAAGGCAGAGGTGGTTAAAACCGGTAAATAGAAGCCTTAGAGATGACCAGAAACACCAATAGATTTATTGTTCCTTGAGCCCACAGTGCCATCTGGAAGGTAAACTGAACTATGAAAGGTTATATAAAATTTTATTCATATAAATATATATATATATGAATAAAATAAAACTTTCTAATATATATGAAAAACAGTCAAGTAGCCATATATATGGCCTTCTAACATCAACTGCACCAGCCACATCTCTTTCAGAACTCCACAAAACATTACATGGCTCTCTCTAGTTGCCATACTCAGGAGGTAGTTACACAAGATTACCTCCTATCTATCAACATCTCAACTGCATCAATTGTTGCATTCAGATCACAGTGTTTGTTAACTACAATACTTATGATTAAAAACATGCACACAAGTTTTGACTACATAGCATCCAACAACAATGAATTCTATAGCATGCATTCAATAAGGAAGTGCTCAACTCTACTGTAAGCCAGTTATCTGACAGAAATTGCATGCTGTCTAGATACTCTGGTTCATAAAATTGCAAACATTTAATTTCCAAAGAACTTTCTCTGCATTTTTCATGGATCAACTTAAAGATTCAACCATCACCTACCAGCAGTAGACTGTCAAGAACTAAACATGTTACAAGAACGTTCTAATCAGAACTAATGGACTACAGAGTTGCAATAACTCAGAATTATTATGCAGGGTTTCTCTAAACGTAATGCCTCCTGTTTAATTACACTGGCTCACATCTGAGGCAGATGTTGGTGGTATGGCAGTAGAAATTCACAGAATCACAGAATGGCCAGGGTTGGAAGGGACCTCAAGGATCATGAATCTCCAACCCCCCCTGCCACATGCAGGACCACCAACCTCCCCATTTAATACTAGACCAGGCTGCCCATGGCCTCATCCAATCTGGCCTTGAACACCTCCAGGGATGGGGCATTCACAACCTCTCTGGGCAGCCTGTTCCAGCACCTCACCACTCTCTCTATAAAGAGCTTCTCCCTGGTATCCAAACTAAATCTTCCCTCCCTCAACTTAAAACCATTTCCCCTTGTCCTGCTATTATCCACCCTTTCAAAGAGTTGACTCCCTCTTGCATTGAACCTTCCTGACAACATTCCATTACATTTTGTCACCATGTGACAGATGACAGCAGTGAGGCAGTCTGACAACATGGCATCTGACAAGGAAATGCAGATGAAGCAAGGATATGCCAGCAAATTGCTCTATGAAGAAAAAGTGTCACCCACTGGCACTCATGGATGCATGCTCACCGTTGATGGAGACCAAACAGTGCATAAGAGCACAGTGAGGCAGTGGGTGCTGTGTTTCAACACCGGTAACAGCAAATCATCTTGGCTGATGCAGAGTTTTATGAGTGCAGCATACAAACTTTTGTTCATCGCTGGCCAAAATGCACAGCTAGTGGTGGTGACTATATTCCTAAGTAGCTCTTTGTAGCTTAGAATTTGCTCTACCAAACAGTATTATCACACTCATTGGATCTGCTGTGGGTTCTATAGATATAAATAGAAGACACTCATTATGGAGCGACATACATATACTCAAAATGAAGGGAAACAAGTTGAAAATGCTTGCCTATGGAGCAGTACTTTGTTCAGGCCACAAAGAAGGGAATTTGCAAGATGGGTACATCAGCACGGGGGGAAAAAAAACAACAACAACACAGGATCACGGATAGGTTCAGCCTATCCAGGGCTCCGGAGGGCAGAAAATGCAAACACTGTAGCTTCACAATGGCATAAGATAAAAACGTTCCTTCAGCTACTACCTGCCGGCTCACGCCCGAGAAAGCCCAGACCCTCCGCCACAGCCCCTCACCTGCCCCGTATGCGTCACCAGCTCGCCCGTGGCGGCAACCCGCACACCATAGAACCGAATGGAGACAGCAGCAGCCTGACGGAACGGCACCGATCGCCCCCAAGGCCTCAGCAAGCAGCGGAAGGTCGCGTAGGGCGCCGCCATCTTGAGCCCGCTTCAGCGGGCGTGCGCATGCGCGTCCTCCGCCCTTTCCTCCGCCTGGTCTCGGCACTGCGCATGCGCGCGGCTCACGCGGGAGGGCGCCCTCGGCCCGACGAGTAGAGGAGTGGTCTTCATCTGTCGGGGCGGCGGGGCCGGTAACGGTCGGGCCGCGCGCGCGTTGCGCCCCAGTGAAGGGAGGGAGAGGAGGGGCGGGGAGGGGGCGGTAACTGTGCTCATAGCTCGCTATCCTTGCAGGGCGCGGATCATGCTGTCCTTCCTGGCCAGGGTCGCCGGCGGGCCGCTCCGCTCGCTGGGCCGCTCGCCCTTGTGTTCGCTGGCGCCGCGGTGGCGGATGGCGGTCGTCCCCGTGCCGCTGTGCAGTGCGGAGACCGCCCGCAGCCGGGTACTGCTGGCCGGCCCGCCGCTGCCTGGGCTGCTGCAGCTCTGCGCGGGGCTGAAGACTAAAACGTCGATAAAAAGGCGCTGCAAGGACTGCTACATTGTTCGCCGCCGGGGCCGGCTGTACGTCTGCTGCAAGACCAATCCCCGGCACAAGCAACGGAAGCTGTAGCCCCGTATGTGCGGCGCTCGTGAATGGCTGGGAACGTATCCCAGAAGAGAGGAAAGCAATAAACGTGGTGCTTGTGTGTAAGGCCTTGAATTGTATGTACATCCGTGTCACCGGGATCGCTCCTTCTTCCCTGGTTGTCCCAGCTGGCTGCTCGGGACCCAAATCAGAAAGTGACAGTGTTGGATCTTGGCTCTAAAAGCGGAGTAACTGAAGTTTGTAGTGTAGCAGTCACTGCATTGACCCTGCTTCAAACCACGGATGCTGAGAAATAATGTGGAAAGATACAACTCTGGACCTCTTAATCTCTTAGCCTCAAAGACTCTCTTACTATCAGCTTACTTTTAAGTTAGTAAGAGTGAAGTGAAATCCCTCTGACTCAGAGATATATTTGTGCTTCATACCAAGCAAAACGAAAATAAATATGGTTGGATAGTGCCTTATTACAACATATTATAATTCTTTCATTAAGAAAACCTTGATGTTGAAAACTGGTTACAGAACCAACAGTATAAAATGTAGTTGGGCTCTATAGTGGAAAGAAATACGTTATACTGAAAGATGATGTTCCAACTTTTGATTCATATGGGGGCTGCTCTTCCTGCTTCATTATATTGGCCCACAGTGTCAGAGGTGGATGTTAGTGGTATGGCAGTAGAGATGGAATCTTCCCACCAGTATTCCACAACATTGAAAAAGTGTTTTCATGTTTTTCATTTCACTGTTGACACTGCTGAAACCCTCATGCATATTTCTACATCATACACCATTTTGTCATACTGTTCCTCGTCTGTCTGTCTCACAGCATCAAAATGTAACTGAATATTTTTGAGAAGGTTCAGCCTCTACTGCCATACCATGCCAACATCTACCTCTAACATTGTATTCCAACATAGTAAAATAGGAGGCATTACTTTTGTAGTAATACTTTCTAAATGCTTGTGCACTTAAATGTAAGCAGAAGAATTTCCTGAAAAATTTTACTCCTGCTTTAATGCACATTACCAATTAAGCAATCTAACGGGAGTCTTTAAAAGCTGTAATTTTCCAATTCAAGTTAACAATACCCTTTTATTTTAGGTGTCTGCTGTATATTTTCCTTTGGCAGAAAAGTCCCGTATGTTGTAAACCGCTATGGTAGTTGATGAGATTAAGACCCCTTTAAGGTAAACAGTGTAAATAAGTATAGAAAACCCAGTGATTTTCTCAACCCTTTTTCTAGATGATCATGGGGAATATGCAGGGACTGAGCCATGGGTTAAATGAGTTGCCCCTCTGATGAAGAGAGAGTCTGTGGGATTTTTTGGGTTGCCTCCCAAACAGTTCATCCAGCTCTGTGATTCTGTCAGAAATAAAAGGCCAGTGCCCTGTTAAAAGACAAATGTATGGGAATTGCTGAATCATGGCCTGAAACTCTGATTGACCACCTGAGGTGAGCAGTGAGTCAGCCCTGGGAGCACAGGTGAAGGCAATCCACCTGTGCTGCCAGAAGGGGTGGAGCCTGGCTCCACCTCTCCTAGACCCATTTAAGAGCTGACTGCCAGTGGGAAGGATCTGTTCTGGACATCACTCCTCTTGGAGTCTTGGTGAGCCTAGGATAAGGGTAAGCTTTCCATCCGTTCTTTAGTACGATAATCTGTTTAGCCTAACTTTCTTGTATCTTTCTTGTATATTTCTTAATTATAACATCTGTATCTTCATTGATCATATAACAAATTGTGTTGGGTTTCAGACTGAGCAGCATCAAATGTTGAAGAGGGAGATCTGCAAGTTTGAACTGTCAGGGATAGGAACAGCAATTGATCACGAGTTTGAATCACAATGTAGTTGCATGTGGAAATCAGGGGCAGGGTTTACTCATATCAGCTTGATAGCTGTTAAATCCAGTCATAATTCCTCTCTGCAACAGGGAATGAAATTTATAAATACAATTACTGTACTGGAGAGAGGTGCACAAAACACTATGCTTACTTTTTCTCTTTTAGCCCAAAGCTTTAGCTCAGGTTATTGTAGAATACAGACTCAGCAGTCCATTTCAACAACTTATAATTAAGAAAAAATGTTTTTTCAATGAAAGTCATTGAATTTACTGCTGGTCAGAAACTTAAAATTTGAAGTAATATAAATTGTTTTATATGGCTGTAGATTATTCATGTGTCATCATCTGAATGGTCAGTTTGCAATACCTGGGAGGAGGGTTCAAAAGAATGAAGTGTTTATGGCCATCATTTAGACAGCTTAGTTGGTACCACATATAGACTTTTGGAAATTACAGGATTATGAACTAGAAGTCTTGGAATTGTGATTATACTCTGCTATTTACTTGCTGGATAATCTTGAAAAAGTGATTTTGTCTTTGTCTCTGTTTTTCTATCTGTTAAGTGGGAGTACTGACTTTCATGCTTCTGAGTAGGCTTTTGTTGTTGATGCCCACAAATTATTACAGAGGTAGGAAAAAAAAAAATTCATATCTTTTTGTAATCTGGGTGGCGTTGTGAAAGTGAGTAGAGCTGGAGGAGCTGCATGTTCACTTTTGCTTCATCCAACTGCTACAAAGTCAGATGTCAGTTATGTCAGTCAACCCTGTTGTTGGTAGGTAAGGGTTTACATCTTCCATTGCAGACTTTCCAGGTGCTATGTTACTTAATAGCTTTTTACAAAAATTAGGGCATTCAGTTGCTACTTAAGCTATCCAGGCCAAAAATGTAGTCCTGGAATGCTAAAAACACCTATTGATATTAGTTCCATAATTGTATGGTTTTTCTTTTCTATTTCATTGGGTTTTTTTGCACAATGTTGTAAAAGCAGGTGAAAAGTAGGCAGTGATGAGAATGCAGTTAAACTGTAACGTGGTTCTGGGGGGAAGATAGGACTCAATACCATAGGAAGATGAATCCTTACACTAGATAATGAATAAGACTCAGGCTCCAATTACAGTTTCAGCCTCTAGTTTTTTGCTGATGTTGTGTTAGGATACCCCTTCCAGTAATTCCTCATTCTTTAAATCCCCACGGTAGAGTAGAAGTGTGACAACTGATGTCTCCTGTGACTGTCTCCATTGTACAGTTATGAAAATAATTTGCAGTTGTGAGTGACTGAACTTGCTTAATTCCTCAAAACTGTCCTAGGGAATGAGACTGTCACATTCTCGATATGTAACAGGTGGATATGTATTTAGGTCAACTGGAGGATAAATTGTAGCACTCATGTATATTAATAACTGCCAGACTTTATGTGTATGGGAATTGCTGCATTGGTTGCTGAATTCAGAACAATGGCTTGTCAGTAATGACAGGTGGGAGAGAAATCTTTAGGAAGTGTAGTACTGGGAGAGCTGTTTCTGCTTGGATCAAGGAGGTACATACAGAGATGAGCTGATTGACAGGTGACTTCTTGAGACTCTGACACCTCCAAAGTCTATTTCTCAGACTCAATTAAAATAGTAGCTGTTTTTTGGTTTGGTATGCACCTTGTAGCTATTCCAAATATTATATCTCATAGATTGGGAAAATAAAAATAAGCACAAATGAAGGGCTAACTTTAAACGTAGTTGCTAATGCTTTTATGAAGTATTAGCATTTGAAAGCTTTCGTTTGTAGGGAAATGAAATGTGTGATTGAAAAATCTGTAACATCTGTGAATCGAACTATGCAAAGAAAATGAAAAGCTGGAATTACAGCTTTACAGCAAGAAATATGAAAAACAAGTGCTCTTACATAAGGCATAAGAAGGTGAGTAGCAGGCTGCTGTCTAGTAGGAAGCAATGTGAATGGATGCAACAGCGCCACGGGAGGCACTGTTCAGAATGTGTTCAGAGTAATGCCAAAGTCTTCCTGAAATCTCAGTGAGCTCCATGCGTCTGATATGAGATATACGTCACCAAGCTTTTGGTAATGAAGTCTATTTGTAGCATAAGTATTTTCTAAAACTCTGAATCAGCAAGGCTGGACCTACTTTGTATGCACTGATGAAAACTATCAAATTACTTTTAAGGTACAAAATAAGAATGCATTTGTCCCATTCAGTTTAATAAGGCTGATCATCCATTCAGATACTGATATTCATTCCATCACAGCCTATCAGATTATTCATTTAGACCTTAGAATCTGTACCAGTAGCTTAAATGTAGTTAACGTGATAGTCCTAGAGAGTGAAAATGGGCTGGCTTCCTTCTGTCTTGAAAGAATGATTTACATCACTACCCATGAGTGATTGTGCCCTCATCTGTCCAATCTCTCCTGCTGTCCAGGACAGGATTTTTCTTCTTGCAGGAATAGCTGAACTGCAGAAGAAGCTGCTATTGAACTGTCACAGTTTCTGCCCGGTTTGTTTAGGTATGTGGTATTCTTTTATACCTCTGGGAGATAAACTGCAGCAGTTTAGTTATTGTTCCATATCCTACTCGTAGTGGAGGCAGCAATCTTTATAAGAGATTCATCACAGTGAAGACATTGAACCTGATCTAAAAATGATGAAAATGGGTATGGAGAGATATTGGTACCCTAGATTAAGCTGTCACTTACTGGAGTTATCCACTATCCTTCAGAAATGGAAAACTCACATTTCACTGAAAAGCCTGAGTGTCAAACTTTGAGCTCTGTTTTCAAGAAAGCACCTTTTTTATGTGCCACGCAAGGGGAAGAAGATGAACTGCATGCTTGGTGGAGCTGTTTGGTCTAAAAATGCACAAGTTCCATTTGATGGTTGAAAGTGAGCAAAGAAGCAGGCAGGAAATAATATAAGCCTCTCTCTGAGGTTAAAGATTGGTAATGGACAATGTCCAAATGAGGAAAAGGCCAGGAACAAGTAGTCTCAAGTTTTAAAAGGGGGTTTATCATGAGGAAAATAACTTGGGAAACTTTTTCTTTATAAAAGCAATGTCTGCAGTGTCTAAAATAGGTCACTTTCCTACGAAATTCAGGCTTTAGATAAGAACCAGTGTAGTTAGATTGTGTGTCAAGTATTTTACTTTTGCTTTGAATGCTCATCCTGCTATTAAATGACATGTTGGTTTCAGGAGAATTGCCTGGTCATTCATCCCAACCTCCAATTGCACCCTCACAAAGAGGGAACTTACATGATGTGTTTAAGTGAACTGCAACTACAGTAAATACAAAACAGTAATCCAGGGCTCAGTCTGAAGGCTGAAGAATTCCATGAGTCAAAAGAGCTGCAGCAAGCGAATACAGAGTGGGTTGACCAGGCAGCTGGTCATGCAAACGTGAGTCTGCTCTGAAACTCTATCACTTCCCTGTTAAAAATGTAACTGCTTTGCTTTGATATGCAGTTACTGAATTTTCTGTCTTCCACTGTTAGAGTCTATTTTTTCTTCACAAGGTACAGAGACTAAATTCAAGTCAGCCTTGTATTTTGATAAGGTTGTAAATTAGTCATTTCAAATTCTTCAGTGTAAAATATTTTTTTCTAGCCTCTGAATAATTATATTTCCTATATCTTTCCCCCCACCGTTCCCCGTTTCTTATTTTTTCCTTTAAGTATGCAGGTATGGGACCTGTATGCAGAATCAGCCTTAATATCGCTGAGGTTAAAATGCTCCTGAATCTTGTGCTTGCCAGTCTTCTGGTCATCTGAAGATCAAATTAACACTACAACTTCCTGTTTAGAGTTCAGGTTTGTTGTCAGTTTTCTATGTCCAGTTGAGACTTCACACTGCTTCTCAAGCAACTCTGTTTTGCACTTATAGCTGTAATGTCCACTTGCCACCTACACATTTGAATGTAACTAAATAAAGTTATGATTACACTGTGTATTGAGCAGCATAAAATCTTCCCTGTGACTTCCCCATAATTGTTACTTTTTGCTGATTATTACCCTGCATTTATCTGTCCTTGATCTATATTACTCCTAGATCAATGATGTAGTATATCACTTGTCCTTACACTTCTGAAAGCAAATTCAGATGTCATGATGGTTCACCGTTTGTACTTTTTGACATCTCCTCCTGGAGCAGTAGTTAATTCATACACATGGTAGGTTTTCTTTGGATTTTTGAAACACAGGACACTTCCTGAGTCGGTTTGAAACATTCTGTTATGCTCCTGTGATTTGTTTGCTTGAACATCCACACTGTGTGCATAATGGACAGCTGCCAGGATGCTTTCATAGCTCAGATGACACTCAGAAACAGTTCAGTGTCTAGACTGGTCTAACTTAAATGTGCAGCCTGGTTCTTACTGCCCATCCTGTACTATTCCAGTCTGCCTTCATGTCTCCCAGGACTTTATACCATGTCCTTATACTCAGTGTCATCTGATCAAAACACAGACATGGAAGACTATTTCATCACCTATCTCATTGTCTTGATCACACAACAAAGAGGTTTTATTTTTTAAGAAACTTGAGATCTATGGCGTGCATGATGTTCAAATGCGTCAGGAGGGAAAACAAGTCCAGTTGGCAGCACAGTCAGCTATGAGCAGCCAAGAAGACAAGCTGATTGTGATGTATGAATGCTTCTGGCCTTTGGGTGTGTGGCAGAGCCCCTCTGAGTTTTGGCTGCATCCCTTGATACTGCTTGAAAAATTCAAGAGCAGAACTAAAAGCAGCCCATGTTAAGGCTTGTAGTGATGGCTTAGTTGGGTCCTTAACATCTGTTAAAGAGGGGTAGGTCCGAGAACTGTAGTGGCAGGGGCCAAAATGGGAATCATTAAGGGCCGTCAAGTTCAACATTTGGAGTCTCTGTAAGCAGTACGTGTTTGTACTATCTCCAGTTCCTCCAAGAGATGCTGCCTGTGAGTAGCATGGTAACAAGCAGCTCTAGGCAACTAAGTGAGAGAATGGGGACCTCTGAAAAAAGTTGTAAAGGCAATTCCACCACCCTGCTATCCTGGCAGCTGCTTAAATAATTACTTAAGAAAATCCATTAAGTTTTGCTTTGAAAACTATGTGTCTTCTGCCAGAACCATTCCTTGAAAGATATGCTAGAGGTGCCCTCCTCTTCCTAATCTTCTAACTCCACCTCTAAATTTTTTCATAACTTGTTTATACTTATGCCAGCATTATCTTTTATGTTCAACACTACTGTTCCTGTGGATTTTACCCTCTTGATATTTATTTCTAGGTAGCAACCGTGTCCTTTTTCAATATTTGTTTCCCTTAGCTAAACAAGTTATTTTGGTCTTTTCTCATGAAACAGAGTTTCAGCTCCTCTCTTCACCTTGATAGACCTTTTGTATAACTTCTGAATTTGGGAGATAAGATTTGTAAGGAGAAGTAATATATTTTATTAGATCACTGTTATAGTTAGAAAAAATAGAAAAAGCTTTTGGGTATACAAGTTATTCTCACATACGCCCAAAGCTTACCAGATTTTTTTTCCAACTGTTTCAATTGTCTAATAAAAGATATTGTCTCTGCCTACAAGCATTTCCTCTCAGATGTTCTTTGACATTATTGACTACACCATACATCTTTTGAGTTAATCTTTTCTGAAATATTTTATAGAATTCTATCCTCCCAAATATTTCAAGTTTTGCCACTATGACAGATGAATAGCTGCCTCTTTTTCTTGGAAACACCCAGTACATTTTAGGATTACCTTTCAACTTATAGGCCAGCTTACGTTGGCACCTCAACATCTGTACGTGAGACATTATTATGCACAGGTTTTGTCCTACGAGTAGCCAGCAGCCCGCTTTCCTTCAGTTCGTGAGTGATGTTTTTTCTTCCTATACCGTATTCCCATTTTCCTCCACTTTGGTTTCCTATTGCTACCTCACCTATGCAAACATCCTGCTTTTTGTGCTAGAGACACCACTAGCTTCTCCTTTCAACAGAAGTTTCCTTTTTTGGCACACCTAGGCTTTTCTTAGCTTCCCAAAATATAAAACCATAGAAACCTCTGTGCTCACGCAGGAGCTTTGATATCCTCCAAGTAGTATGTATGAGACAGTGAAAAGAACCCTTCATTACCTTTCAAAAATGTATGTGAATTTTGAATACTGAAATCCATTTGAAAATAAATACTATTTGTTATGTTAAAAAATATTTTTAAATCTCAGTAATACAGTAAAGGCCTAAACTATTGAAGTAACTGAGAAGAAGCTGAGCGACTTGAACAGCAAAAGTGAGATGTCAAGCATGTGTTCCCAGAGAACACACCTTGCCTGAAGGCTTTCCCCGGAGGAGTGGATGTGGTAAGAGCTGGGATGCATGAAGCCCCTCCAGTGGTTCATGCCCATGCTGAACAGCTCATCTAAGGGGGTGGAGGGTCCCTCACTGAACAAAAGGTGCATTTCTGCTACAATTTTGAGGGGTGTTTTTTTTTTCTTTCCAAAAGTCTTCCTAGTCTCTGCTCCAAGTAATAGATAATCTGAACAGCATTATATAATGAAGAGGTGTCCCATATATAGGAATGATATACTATGTAAGTATTGTGCATGCTCCTCTGGAACAGTCTATTTTAAGTGATTTTTTTAGGAAATTTTATGTGTGTTTGTATATGCAAAGATTTGGCTGGACTCACCAATCTTTTTTTCCTTTTTTTTTTTTTTTTTTTTTCTTTTTTAATAAACCAGCATAAAGTAGAATTTATTTACATAATGCAATGATCCATGAAGGTTACCATAACATCAAGGGACCATATTAACCGCTTGAATGGAATTCATTAGAAATTAACTACCACTTAAATTAATTTTCCCACATTCACAAGGCTGTAATGGTAGAAAAAGGAACCGTCCATCAGCATGTACTGACAGGAGAGCTGTCACTGCTTTTATTTATAGGTGAATACATTAACCCATGAAGCAGCCTTTTTCAGACCAAATCTTTAGCTTCTGTACAAATAAGCTTCTTCAGAAGACTTTTCTTTTAGTAAGAAATCCAACCTCAGTTTAACAGGAACATATTCTGCCTAATGCTTTTGCTGCTGGCTATGTATTATAGCCTTTTCATAAGAACAGTAGAAAAATCTGCTTCCAGAATGCCCAAACCTCACACTGGTTTATTTTCAAGAGTTCATATTTTTAATGAGATTCCAGTTATCTTGTGTTATTACTGTTGGGGAAACCATCTGAACAAAAGATTATGGTCCTCTGAATTTTTTTAGCACTTACATGTGCAAAAGTGTTCGTACAATGGGATGAAAGGTAATGAAATTGCACCAACGTCTGACCAAGTACTATGAACAAATTTACTGCAGTACATTGCCGTAATTGATCTGAATCTAAGCTACAATAAGAAGGAACTTTGTGGCACCTGCTAGGTGACCACAGTCACTACAAACAAATAAGGCATTAGGGGGTGGTGTCATTACCAATACGTAAAGCTCATACCTGAAATGAGTTTTTAGTTTCCTGAACAACTTTTTCATGTGTAATTATATTGTATATATATATATACATATATATATATTATTTTTTTTGACAGAGGAACCTCAGTAAGGAAATGATAGGACTGTCAGTTTTTAAGAAACATCCTCCATCTTTATCTTTTAATATTAAAATAACTGAAGGTCAATTTTACAAGCTTTTTAATTAGATGCTCTCGTATCACACAACAGTGATGGCGTGTCACAGATGTGCCTGTATGCTAGCAATATTGCTCACTGAAGTGTTTCACTCTTGCTACTGTCAAGAAAGAGAAAATATGAAAGTTACAGAGAATCGAATGGTATTGTGAGCACTTTCTTTCAGTTCTCCTCTACAGTTTCCATACCAGTGTGAAGGAAGCTTCCCCAACCCCGTATATTGTATGAGGACTTTCTCAGGTTACTGCTGGCTTTTCTGTGATTTTATTGTTGTACTCAGACACTTGGAAAGCATAAGAAATATATGAGCTTTTTCTGGGTTACTGACAAGTCTCTATATTCCAGGGAACTAAAGGCTGTCCTGTTATTCCAGCAATAAAATTGCATGTTGTTATCTTTTATGTTGTCCCCTCTCAACATATTCTTTTTAACAGCCTCTCAGAGATACAGAGATGTTACATGCTCAGGGCTAAAAATATAAGCTCAGTAAATGAGGAGAAGATCTTTTATAGACTTTGTCCCACAGTATATATGTGTTGTTTTCCATTTCATTTATTTAAGTATTGCTATACTATGCTGTCCAACTATGCCAATTTCAAATCTCAGTGCCAATATTACCTAAAATTATTATTTTTGCAGCTATGTCTCAACCTGACACCACAAAGCCTTTTTCATGTTCATTTTTCTTATTTGTGTATAGTTATACCCTGATCAGTTAAATCAAACATTTGTAAGTACTTCTACCAATGGTTTGGGGTGCTGTTGGTTTACAAACTGTGCACATGAATCTCTCATATTCTTCTGGCAGCCTCTGGAATGCTTGGAGCTGGGAGCAGACTAACCCCTGTCCTTCCAAAGTAGTAACTCTCACCAGTCACAACCTCTGATTATGTTAATATTTAATGGATTTATTACATTTAAAATTTTTGCAATCACTGTTTTTCTAGTTCTACATTTTCTACATCTTCTACATCTAGAATGTATTCTGCATTTTCTACATACAGAACAGGCCCTGCCTAATCCATGATGAGATGGTTTTGGATCTGCTCCAAAAACTGGACAATCACAAGTCCATGGAGACAGATAGACTGCACCGTAGAGTGCTGAGGGAGTTGGCAGATGTGGTTGCCAAGACACTCTCCATTGTTCTTCAACAGTCCTGGCTAAGCAGGATTGTCCCGGTGGACTGGAGATTGGCAAATGTGACACCTATCTTCAAAAAGGGCTGGAAAGATCATCCTGGTAGCTACAGACCTATTAGTCTCACCTCGGTGCCGGGGAAGGTTATGGAAAGGATAATCTCGGGGCCATCATGGACCAATTAAAGGTCAACCAGAGATCAGGCTCAGACAGCATGGGTTTACGAATGGTAGATCCTGTCTGGCAAACCTGATTTCATTCTATGGCAAGGTGACCCACTTAGTGGATGAAGGTAAGGCTGTCGATGTAGTCTGCCTGGACTTCAGTAAAGCCTTTGACACTGTCCCTCAGAGCATCCTCATGGAGATGCTGGCTGATATGGTTTTTGGAGGGGCAAACACTCTGCTTGGTGAAACACTGGTTTGATGGCCAGGCCCAAAGTGTTTTGGTCAATGGAGTTAAATTCACTTGGCAGCCAGTCCTGAGTGGTGTCCCCCAGGGTTTGGTACTGGGGCCACTCCTATTCAACATCTTTATTAATGATTTTGACGAGGGGATTGAGTGTATCTTCAGTAAGATGCAGATGACACCAAGTTGGGAGGGAATGTTGATCTGACAGAGGGGAGAAAGGCGCTGCAGAGGGACCTCGATAGACTGAATAGATGGGCCAAGGTAAACTGTATGAGTTTCAATAGGGCCAAGTGTCGTGTCCTGCTATTTGATCACAACAACCCCAGGCAACTCTACAAGCTTGGGGAGGAGTGGCTGGAAACCTGCCTGAAGGAAAAGGACCTTGGTGTACTAATGGATAGTCAGCTGAATATGAGCCAGCAGTGAGCCCAGATGGCCAAGAAGGCCAATGCATCTTGGCTTATATTAGGAATGGTGCGTTGAGCAGGACTAGGGAAGTAATCCTGTACTCAGCACTGGTGAGGCCTCACCTCGAGCACTTTGTTCAGTTTTGGGCACCTCAGTACAGAAATGACATTGAGATGCTGGAGCAGGTCCAAAGAAGGGCAACAAGAATGGTGAAGGACTTGTAGAATATGCCCTCCGAGGAGCGACTGAAGGAACTGGGGCTGCTTAACCTGGGGAAGAGGAGGCTGAGAAGAGACCTTATTGCTCTGTTCAAATACCTGAAAGGTGCTTACAGTGAAAGCAGGGCTGGTCTTTTCTCACTGGTGACAGGTGAAAGGACGAGGGGAAATGGCCTCAAGTTGCACCAGGGTAGGTTTAGGTTGGATATCAGAACTTCTTTACAGAAAGGGTTGTTAAGCATTGGAATAGGCTCCCCAGGAAGGTGGTTGAGTCACCATCCCTGGATGTGTTTAAAAACCGTTTGGATGTGGTGCTCAGGGACATGATTTAGTAGTTGTTAGAATTAGGGTAATATGGTTAGGTTGTGGTTGGACTCCATGATCTATAAGGTCTTTTCCAACCTGAGCAATTCTATGATTCTATGATTTTATGTGGCGCTGCTTCTTAGTTTGTCTGATTTGTATACACTAATGTAGATATACATTACATACAATATGAATGACTCAGACAAATTAGAAAATTGTGCCATTCTACGTAGTTCTCAACAGGGACTATGGTTAATTTGGTTAATTGATACAATATTGACTAAATAATGACTCTCACTCCTGTCAACATCTTTACATTTGTTAAATTCCCCTGCCTGATTCTGCTTTTCTACTTTATTTCCTTTTAAAATTTAAACATGTAAAAAGAAAAATCTCCTTGCAATTAATGCATTTCATCATTGAGGAACACTGAAATTAACTTTTATCCAATTAAATTTTTACGAGTATTTGCTATTGTCGACAGTAGTAAAAACTTCTGTTCCAGCCACATCAATAATAAATTCGGGAGCACATGCCTGAAATACTTCTGCGCAATGCAAAGGAGTTGCTGTTATCCCATTGCTTCCCTCACTGCCATCTCGGTGACTCCCTTGGCGCTGGTACGCCATTATTTTGTTGGCAGCATTTTGATTTCTGCATGGTTATGATTAACCTGTACAATGTGTTCCTCTTAATGCAAAGCTGTTTTCTTATCCCTTCAATTCTACAAACTGGAAAAAGCATATAGCCGGAGGCCACACAGAATAATACCAGTGTCAAGCTTTAAAAAACATATTTGTTTTGTGTCCTCTAAGGACAAATGACAGACATGTAAAAATGTTTTCTCTGTTTCTCTTTCAGGGAATACTTACTTTAGAATTAACTTCTGTCACAGAAAACATAATTTGAAGCATCTACTATATATTACTTCTGAGCATTTCTGCTATAAAGAGGGAAAATAGTACATTGTGTATGACAAGTGTGATTACAAGGTTATAGAACCTCCTTATGTTTCTCTTGCTGTTATGGTTTCTCCTTAAGAAAAGCTTGTCACTGAAAACAGAAATGAATTCTTCTTTTAAAAGATGCAAGTATATCACACTATCAAGTAGTACAGTGTAATGAATGTAATTTTTAATTGATTTATAATACTTTCAATTCCCACATCTCAAAACCCTCAATACTCTACATGCAATCCAGTTATGTATCACTTTTGGAATATTTCAGAGGAGGAAAGAGATTTTTATGATAAATCGCTAGGTGCTCTGATCATCAAGCAGGATGTAACCAATTTCTTCATTCTGCATTCCATCTTTAATTTTGTCCTCCTCAAGATACAATCATCATGGCATACTTTTATTCATAAATATTGTTCTTTTACATACTTCCTCTGTCTTACCTATTTGTTAATTCTGTTTCCCTGTGATATCAAGCATACTTCATTTCATGCTTCATTGTCCAAGTTTTAGTTTCAGCTCCAGTATATTAAATGTTCCCACCCTTTTGATCCATATTTTATTGTTGACAGTACAGAAGCGTTAAAAGCCTTTCTCAGGCAAGAAGAAAAATGAATGTTCTTAATGCAGAATTCTCTTCCTTCGGAAACTTGACTGACCCCAAATTTTATGCCACAGTCAAAGAAAATAAAACTCATTGAAGACAAAAAGCATCTGAGCAACACTTCTCTGAAGTGAAGACATTATAAGCTATGTAGGTCACTTCAAAAGTAATGCCTCCTATTCATGGGAACTACTGCAGATACAAAGAGTACAATAACGCTGTATAATAAGCAAATCTCAGCTACAAAACAATGCTTTTAAACATAGCCACCACCAACAGCTAAGCATTTTTGCCTGTGATGAACAAGAGCCTGCATGCCACACTTGTAAGAATCTGCACCAGCAGAGGTGAACCACTGTCACTGTCATCACTGCTGAAACACAGCACCCATCACTTCACTATGTTCACATCCACTATTTGGTCTCCATCAACATTCAGCAAACATTTATGAATGTCAGTGGGTGCCATTTTTTCCATGCAGTGGAATTCAGTGACACACCTTTACTTCATCCACACTTCCATGTCAGACACCATTGTGTCAGACTGCTTCTCTGATGCCATCTGTCACATGGCAACATGTAGTGAATTATTGTCAGGAAGGTTCAACTTCTACTGCCATACCACCACCATCTTCCTCTGAAGTTGCAGGCCAACAAATTAAAACAGAAGCCATTACTTTCAGAGCAGCCCTTGTATCTCTTTTTTCCCTATTTTACATAACTATTGAAATACCGTCTTGGGTTCAACCAAGTTTTGCAGGGAAAAACAGTGAAAAAAAACTGTTAAACAAGAAAAGAAACGCCAAGAATACCATCATGCAACAGCTTAGAAATGAGGAAAAATTGAAATAAATAAATGATGAATAACAAAAGTGAATCCGAAGATAACAGCAGGCTTAAAATAATTTTAATATACTGGAATAAAAATGTAAAATAACCAATTGCATAGATCTTAGTAATCAGTAGAGAAATGTTTTAAGCTATAATGTGGAAAATGTAGATGTTATCTTTATTGTGCCTTATTGTGATTCCTTCAGAATTAGAAGATGTGATCTCACTGGTGGTACTGGGATAGAGGAGAAGGATGTTCTCCCTGGTCACTGTCCCAGGGCAGTAATTAGAAACCAAGAGGAAAGGAAAATTTTTTCTGTCTATAATGGTTGGCCTCATTAATGTATCAGCTACTCCTACTTTGATTTAAGAGAATATCAAACAGGTTGTACTCTCTCTTACAGTCATTAGGCTTGGAGTGCTGCTTGCTGTGCATCCCAGGCCTCCAGCTTCTCAGTTGCACTGTCACAAGGGTAGCCATAGATGTTTTGTGTATTGTTCAACCATCCCTTTTAAATGTGCATAAAAATCAGATTTGTCAGTGAACAAAGCTGATTTTTGGGCAGGTTCAAAATAAATTTCTACGGGTATTAATACTGTTAAAAATTCCTAGATCAGATCTCCTCCATGTGATGTACTAATGGTTTCCCAATATTTTGAGCCAGCAAAATTTATTTATTGAAATAAATGTTTTATTGAAATAAATGTTTATATATAATTATGGCATTTCTTGCAAGACTAGAATATACAACTGGATGTTTTGGTTCACTTTTACAGGGAATATTTGACCCGCTTTAATGTTAAAATAAGAATTACTTCCCACAAATAAAAAGACTGTAAAATGGATTAAATGGTGTGCTTGACTGTGCTCAGGCCATCGCACTTAGGTTTGCATAGAATTTGAAGCAATGTCAAAGATAAATGCCATCTGTTTGTTGCTGTAGAAATGCCTCTTCCTTTGGAGGTTCAACACTTTCCACTGATGAATCATAGAACTTGTAGGGAGCAGAGTTCACAACTCTACTTTATCTTGAACTCATGCATCCGTCGAATACACCAGAAAAGAAAATTGTAGAAGTGCTTGGGTGGTCTTTCCATTTTGCTTTTATATGACTGCATTTTGGTAATTAGTAATTTCGGAGAATAAACAAGATGACAAGTGCTTAACATCAGAAGGTATAAAGAAGGAATTCATCAGGACTGGCAGCCTCCCACTGCCGTATCCCATTCACATTATCTCAGTCACACCATAATTGGAAGTTTAGGCAGTAGCTCTTTTATTTTTTACACAGCATAAAGTTATACAAATAACAAGCATTAAATAAGAAACATTGCACCACATTGAGATTAACAAAAGTAATAATGCTGACCTTGCTAGCACTCAAGTCTTTTCAACCGCGAATAATCTTCCACCCTGACAAGGAGGAGCAAGTCACCTAATCCTCTAGCATGTTCATGATAGAAGAATTACCACTCCTTCCCAATTAATCATTCTCTGAGACAGTTTTCTTACACTTGAAAAGAGTACTCCTTAGCCTTTTGCCAGCCAGTGTTGCCCTTGTACAGAGAAGAGCCAGCTAGAGGTCTCCTGAATTTGTTCCAGTGATAACCCTTGTGTTTCAGGTCTAGCATGTTGTATTTGCCCAGGCCCGAAAGCCCCTTAAATGGCTTGCCCCAGCCTATCTAAAGAGAAAGCATATTTAAATCTTCGTGAGGTTTTACACTGTTCAAAACTAACGTCTCTTTGTAGTTTTTCTCAGTGTGTTGGAGAGAGCTTGCCGTTTTACTATGGTATGAAGATTAATGACCCCTAAGAGGAGTCCTGTGGATTTCATTTGTATTCTCAATGCTGTGTTTTCACACTTTCAGAGAGCGGAGCTGAACTTCTGAACCACTTCTTCAACCTTGTTAATTTGACAGTGATTTACCTCTCTCTTAATTCACATTGGAATATCATCAGCTGTGGCTATTTGTTCGTTACTCTGCTTATAAGGGGAAATCCTTGGTTCATTGCCACAGCACAAGGTCTCAGCACACCCAAATCTGTGAATAACTTTGACTGTGAAATCGGCAAATTTTTTGAGCTCATGTTAATACCTGAATATACCTATAACAGATGTCAGGTGCTTCATATATTCTGTTTCCATTTCTCACTGAGGACCTAGGTCTCTGAATTCTTTCTCTTTCTCCCTGGAAGTATTCCATTTCCTGGAGAAGAAACTATGTTCAAGAGGAAGCTGTCATCCATGTGTATATTTATACTCATGTGAATTTTGAATATTAGAAAAGATGGAGTTCAAAGTTATGCCCAATGAAAACCTTGTAAAGGCCAATGCAATTACACCCGTAGCTAAGAATTTTTGGTGTACTTCAAGAGTGTACATAGACATCATGCCTCACTTCTGCCAAGTTGTACTCATCCTTGCCTGAAGATACTGACAGTGCTCCTGGAAACACTGGTTTCCAAACCAACAAGCTGCAGCAACATCTGCAACTACAGCAAGCACTAAACTTTGCAGGATGGCATTTCATACTGGAGAACAAGTTAAAGTGGGGTCTGACTCCTCATTGGGTGTTACAAGGGGGTGTTTGAGGAAATTTCTACCCTTAGGCTTCTTGATACACTGTTTGCGCTCGTGAAACACCAAAATGCAGCTGTCAGCTGGAGGATGGTCTCAGTGCCAGTAAGGGTAACAGTAACAACGCATGTTGGAAAACAGATCAATTTGATTACACATTGTCATTTACAATCACCACTTGAGATCGATACACCGTGATTAATTCTTTCAGCAAGACTGGAAAAGAAAGGCAACGTGTCTCAACAGAGCAGCATTAACAGCTGAAGGCAACTGACATCTACTGCAAACCCAATGGAGAAGAACCAAAGTTCCAACAAACTCCAGGCCAGGCACAATTGCTCTTCTACTGCAGTGCCACCAAAGGAAATGTCCAGGTGCAGTACAGGCTCCTGGGTCTCCCCTTCTTGGGGAAAATTGAGGAATCTTGCACATAAGAAGCTTACTTGCGTTATTTTTAAATGATTATATTTTAAAAGCACTATGTCTTTAGTAAACACTGCTCCCTTTAAAATAACAAAATCAATGGAAACATTAGTTAGCTGCTTCACATGATATATGCCTTTCAAAAATATAAGCTTAGCATTTATGCTTGATGCTTTAGTAATCTTGGCAGGAAATTGAGAACAGAAAATCTGAAAGTGTGGTTTTCTTTTAAACATTGTGCTCTTTTTTATTAATCTTAATTAGGCATTACACAAAATCAATGGCAACTTGAATTAAGAAATAGGATGCCAGAAAAAGATCTCTGGAAGAGCCCTTTGTATCAGTGGGATTCTGAAGGTATATCCCAGTAGGCAAACAATGGCATGGGAGGCAGGGGATGTTTTGTTTGTTTGTTTGTTTGTTTATGTTTAATTTATGAGATTACAGATCATAGATTCAGAGGGACTGTGTAACAGTATAAGCACAGATCATGAGGAAATCTGGATCCAGTTTTGAAATCTGGATCCAAACCAAAAATATCCCAAACTTGATAAAGTTTCTCTGTGTACTTTCAGTGAGCAATGGAAGTCATAGAAGACAAATCCACTAGCAGAAAATAAAATAAGATTTCCAATATACTGAATCATTATTGTTTATTTAATGCATTGTACCAGCACAGATTAGGAATAGATTTACAGTGTTAAAAATAGTAATAATTCCACAGTAAAGGCAAAATTACTCTGCAAATACTTCTTGTCTAGTCTAATAGGTAGAGAGCTGCAGCCTGCTTATAGTTAGCACAGGAATCCTTACATGTCCTGTTTTCCTTGTCACTGCCCTCTCTAGCCCTACAAATCTGTTTTCATTCTCCCTTCCTCTTCAAGTAGTTTGCCATCTCACTTAAATTGGAAGAGTAAACTTGTGCAAGATGTTGGTTTAAAATCTTCTGGCCAAGGAAAGAGTAGATTCCAACTCTCATGCTGTGGGTGAATGCTTTTCTTACCAGATAAAAAGAGGTCTGTACCTAGCTTGGATTTTTTCTTACATGTGACCTCCTTTTGACAGAACGTGTTTTAAGTGAATATAGCTATATTTTTGGCTACCAATCCCAGCCTGCAGGGAGGCTCTGAGTCCGCTTGTGGTTCACCTCCCAAGGGCAGGCAGGCAGCTAGTTTCAGCATTCTGCCCAAACAAGGGAACAAACAAGCAGAACTGACACAGGGAAGTACTCTATGGCTGAAGCAAAAGCCACAGGAGGAAAGATCTTCACCCCTCAAAATGTACAAGGGCAAAGGCAGAGACATCTAAGAAGTTTAATTATGTCAAGAATAAAGAAGGCCAAGTGTAGGGGATGGCAGCCAGCTTGCATTCTGCACAACTTTGCTTCAAACCTTCTGTCCTCTTTATGTGGGGGCCCAAAATGGCCAAGGTCAGATTGTGAAACTTGCCATCAGTTGCACAGACCAGTTTGTAACATCGGCTGTAAGCAACAGAGAAAGCAACACCCCTCCATAAAATGAGAATGATGATGCTCTTTCCCTTCAAAATGTTTTGAAACACATGGATGAAAGTCTTAAACAGGAACTAAGCTCCCATTTTGAAACAAGCCTGCAATATTGTTTGCCTTCAAAGAAACAAAGGTTACATGTTCCAAAAGTTTGCACAGTAAGTACTTACAAGCTTCACATTGTTTTTCATTACCAATGATTTGTTTTCTTGCAGAACAGCTTCTTCTAAAATATTAAACATAGTCAAAGTGACTAATGCATTTTTTTAATCTAAGAACTGCTCAATTAAAAATTTAGAAGGCACGCAATTTTGATTTCTGCCGACAATAGTCAAAACTTGTGTATAAAGATTAATTACTTATAAAGTAAAACACATCTTTTAAAAAGTGACATTAAATTTGCATCTGCACTGTATATTGGATTTTAGTTGACGGTCTACGCAAAGGACTTCTGGTGGACTTTGGGTGGAGTTTTAAACTGCTCTGGCAAATGCATGATGTGGACTTGCTTGGAACAGGTAGAACTGAGAAACAAAATATTTTGTGCTTTTTGATCTTTGTGTTGCACTCATGGATATCTTACTCAACAATGTGGGAAGATACACCAAATTTTGAGTTTGCATTATGTTATTGGGAGTTGTTATCTTACAGGAAAAAGGTATTCATATTTCATATACATTTAAGCAACTGTTGTAACATTTCATACTGATTGTACATAGTTGAGATGTCTAAGTCAGAAAAATATACATCTCTTTTACTATACCAAGAGTGCCCTCTAGAGTCTTATTGGACCAAATTAGTCTCTAGTGCAACTCCTCTCTTCAGATCAGCTCAGAAATGTGCACGTCTCTGTGGGTCACATTATGCAGCGACCCAATCTGAAAGCTACAGTGCTTGCTTGAAGAAGTGAATAATACAGTTCCAAGACAAAGATGGATTTTTTTCACTTACTATGAGCTCTGATAACTCATTACAAATAATTGCTTGTGGCCTCTTTACTTCAGATATTTAGCATTCCAATCGAGTCATAAAATATTAGGAAAATGGTGAAAAAGAGAACAGTTTTAATCTCTTCCTAAAACCATATGAGAGTTGTATATGTCTATGAAAGATGACAGAGAGAGCACACGCAAGATAAATGAACTAGGCTTGTGCTTGTTCTGTCTTTACAAGTGTTAAAAAGCAGCACTTCTCCCCTCTGAGGGTTGGATTAAGCTTCCACTGAAGCCAATGGCAAACTTAAGTAATCAAGGAAACAGAATTATTGCACTGATTGCCAGAAGGGTTTGTATTCAGTTGTTAAATTAATAATGGGGATCTGGTTCAATAAGCAGTTGTGTTTCCCATTAACTTGTAGCTGCAGTGCTGCTTCTTATTACTTACCAATATATTATGCAAAAAAGGCAGGGAGAAAAGGACGACTGTGAAGTAAACAGGCTGAAACAAAATGGTTTTAAAATCTATGATTCAAGGAAACAAACTCAGCACACATTTTAAACTGTGTACCATTTATGTTGTTCAAAAAGAGAGACTTGTTTTCAGATCAGAAGAATGTAATTCTTTACAATTCTTTAACTCAAAGCATGTAATAAAAATATTAAGTATTCCTTTTCTTCCTTCAAAGAACTGAATCTTCCCTTTTTGCCTGGGCTTCCAGTTGGAATGGCTGATTCAAACCAGGTTACATTTTGCCTCTATAAAACATTCTGAGGCAAACTGGGGATAAATAGCCTCAACAAGCCAACTGAAATAGTCTTCACTTAGATGAAGTCAAGAAGGTTTGGCCCTGTATTGATGTTTACAGCAGATGGACATGAGGCTGAGACATAGTTTGTTGAATTATTAACTAGAATATACGCATATTCAATAAAGTGTTCTTTTATTCTGATCTTCCTAAAGGAAGAAGAAAATAATCAATTTGAATGATGGCACAGAAATTATAACTGATTCTTTTTCCGCTATAATATTGTTGAGTATAACCCCCACCCTTAATTCATATTCTGTTTTACATAGTCTCAAGTCCTAATAATGGAAGTGCACCACCACTTCTCACACCAGGGAGTTCTGAGGCCTTTCCCTTGTGAAGAGAAGCTGGCAGTTATTCTTAGTCACCATGACTGCCACCTGCAAAGCTACAGGCAGTCACTTGGGTCAGTAGAGCTGATTTCGTGCACTGAGGCAAGGCACAAAGAGAAAAAAATATACACACAATATGCAAAGGTGTTTATTTTGCTTTGGAAGGTTGCACATAACATGGGCGATATTTCATTTGTATAGCAAAAATTGACAAATTATAAACCCGTTGAGATACATAGTAGACCTAAAACTGCAAAAGCAGCCACCAAATAAACTAATTCTTTCACCTACAGGAAATGTTTGGAGCTCAATCTGAAGGCCACTGCAGTCAGTGGAAATTTCTCCATTGATATGAGTTGACATCTTACCTGTTCCCTCCTTATTCTGTTAATAATTTCTCCTTATTCCACATCTCCACTATCTGATCATCACAGAACACAGAATGAAAGATCTGAAAGCATAAGATTCCTGTTATTCCAGGAAATCAGTTTTCATATCATTTTCTTCTGTACTTCCATTACAGTAACAGGGAAATATTCCAAATTTCTCACTGTCTCTTTTAAATTAGAGTAAGTCTCCTATTACACTTGATAGTTGGGACCTTCATTCTCTGCCTATGCCTTGGACCTGCAATCATTGCCAAAATAAAGATGTACATTCATCTTTTACGGAGCATTGCTTTTTTAATCTTCTCATTTTGTTGCCTTTAAGCTGATCATTCTTTGAGGCCTCTCAAATGAGGCATTTTAAGCAAAAATCTCACCACTTTTGTTGAAAGTCACTTCAAATATTCTTTCCTCTCCTTACCACATTACAACCATAACTTCACAAATAACTGGTAGTTCACTGGGTTTGGGCACTAAACAAAGTGGCTGCTATATTTGGAATGTTCAGGAAGATAGGAAACATTTTATTCAATCACCTGCATGAAAGATTTGAGCTAGTTCTGTATTTCATTGGAGAACTTCCTAACCATTAGCCTGTATTATATGAGGAAAAACTTTCCTATTTCTCCAATTAAAAAAACCAGCCTCACGTGGTTGGAAAGCAGTGTGATAACAAATGAGATTATGAGAGTGTCTCCACTGCTTGATATCAAGGCAGCTTAGTTGGGCTGTGCTGTGGTCATAGTGGTCATGGTGGTATGTTACCTGATTTTGAAAAGTTTGGTTATTATAGAAATGAGATGCTATAAGAAGGAAAATAGCTAATAATTTGTCCTTTCTCCTTTACACAAAAGTTCTTAGTGAATAAGACAGCATTTAAGTGTAAGATTTATAATTTCTCCCCATGGTCAGAAAAAGGAGTTGTATGATCATGACCAGTTGCCAAAATAAATGGATGAAATACTGCAGAAGAGGGTCCCTAGGCATTTCAGTTCCTCTGATCTGGAGATGTAGAACTCAGAGCACGTTTCTGCTCTGTGCTTTGTATTGGCATTAATGAGTTCCCATCCCTAGAGGCATTTAAGAGGCATGGATATGGCAGAAAGTGAGGTGGCTTAGTGATGGGACTCAATAAGGCAGGTTACTGGTTGGACTTGATGTTCCTAAAGGTCTTTTTCAACCTAAATGATTTTAGGATTCTATGAGTTTAGTGCAAACAGGTGAACAGCTAGGTCAGGGACCTGGTCCAGTTGAAACCTTACAAAAAGAGTGATGAAATTCTGGGAAGATCTGCTTGCAGGAAAGGTACATTTTAACCAGAAACTTTAGCTAGAAGTTAAACTACACACATGATATCTGTGAAGAAACATCACCAGAAGAGTTTTCAAATGGGAAAATCACACGTTCCCCCAGATTGCAACTGCTTTCCCATATTCTTTTCAATACTAACATTTTTAGATTAACTATGGTTGCTTCAAAAAGGGGAGGAAAATAACTTGAATATAGGAAGTAAGACCTTTTTCATTCTTCTATTTATTTTTCCTTCCAGAGTACTTTCTGTTTAAGCAAGCATTTTTCTTTTTACATCTTAGCATTACCAAATTCACATTCTAACATCCATTACATGTACAACAATTATACTGTCTCTTCTGAAAAAAAAATATTCCACTCAGTGTTGTGTAATTGACTGTCAAATACTACCCCATCTCTGATTACTGTTTTAACTTTTTAAAAATCTTAATGCCAGTCCTAGGTTCCCACAGTGTAAGAGAGGAAGTATATCCTTTCCCAGTATGAGATGTCTATACATACAACTATCATAATCTTTAAGCAGGCAGATGAGAGCACTAGAACTGTGCATGTCTGTGTGTCCATGCCTGGGTGTATTCATACTGACAGACATTATGTATGTAAATTAAGTAAGAAAAGGGAATACATATATGCATATATTTTTTCCTAGACTTAATTTCTTGCTCTTGCTACAAAATGTTGATGTCAGGTAAGGAGTAATACATACAAAATTCCTTCTATATAGCAAAACAACAGTGCTACAGTGAGTCTAAAATAAATACTGAATTTGGGATGAATTCTCCACACGCAGTGCCCTAAAGGCATAACACCATCCTCAATGCTGTCCCAAATTGAAAACGAAAATACAAAGTAAAATTCTTCCCAGCACTGTCAATGAGTCTTGTTCGTTCTCACAACACACAAGATGTTGTATGTAGTTATGTAGAAGGCATATCATTGGAGACAATAATGTGTACTGCATTACTCTGACCTCCTCATAAGTCTGCATCAGTGGAACAGGAATTAAACCAGGTCTTGGAATGATTAAAACATATATATCTGAAATTCATCTTATAAAGATAACTCAAAGTGACCACTTATAAACTCTTTGAGTTCTGAGATATTCTGTCACAATGTCCTGATCTCACTGACTTTGACTCCACTTGCAGTGAAGAAGCTCTTTCTGAATTCATACGAACTCCTCAGTAAATTTTGAAATCTCTTCAGAATTTCCTTCAAGTTTTCCTTCAAGATTTTTCTGAATAATTCCCTGTACAGAGTGTCATCCAGATAACAAATGCAATGTATACCTTGTGTTACTTCTTCTACTGTTCTTCATGTCCAAGGGGATGCTCTGGTTAACCTCTAGACTATCCTTCACAGCTGCTAATGTCATTATAGTCCTCACGGGTTCTCACAATACCTTCACTGCATGAAAGGTAATCACACTGAGTCCTACAAACAATTCTGAGTTTGCAGTTCCTCCTGGTGCTTTCCTACATACTGCCATGGGTCTACCTATTAAAAACAATACAGGAACAGAAATATCAGTGAAAACTGGTCTCAAAGTTACTGCCTTCTACCAAATGTACATCTTTGCCTGACATTACCCCTATGCTTCTCATTCCAGTTTTGTAGCCAATTTTTAACTAGTGCAGAGCAAATTCTCCGCTACAAATAACTCCCTGCAGGAATTTTGTGTCTTTGATAATAAATGCCTTTTCCAACCTTATTTCAACCCTATGAAAAAAAAAAAACACCTTTTTTCCCTCAAAAATGTGCAGTGCCTTTATTCCTAGAAACACAGAGGAAGGTGCATTCTGTAGTCATAATTCTATTCCTATAAATAGAAATGTTCTTAAGTATGATTCTCTGAGACAGAGGACCTTGACTCTTTGCCCTCAATAAAACAATCGCACCTTAAAACCAGTTTAATAAATGCATGGGATTTCATGTTAAAAGTTAGTTCTTTTTAACTGCAGCCCTTTCAGTGACAGACTTCTCTGGAAGAACCTTTTTCTAATTTCAGGTCTGAATGCCCTTATGGTCTTTTTATTTCTTTTTATGCTAACGTTGCCTTTTAATTTAAATAGATATTTCCCTTCACTATATTTACGCCCTTAATATATTTATAGATTGCAATCACAACCTCCTCTGCACTGCAATCTACTTAGATAAACAAGTCAGCTTTCTGTAACGTCTTTTCCATAAGGATGGGTTCTCTGTATTTCTGTCCTCTTAGCCTCTCTCTGAACCTGATCCTGTTAATTCGGTAGTCCTTTCACTTGATTTTTGTCCTTTTTTTTTTTTTGACACAAATTCAGATCATAATAGCTATAAGTGTGTTGATTTGTGATCACTAAGCTGCATTTTTGTTCTGTTTTGCCTAACTGTCCTTAACACTAATCAAAAGAAAGACGAAAGTCATATCATCCATTTTAGCAGTGAAACTTTGGTGGAAGAGGTTGTTTGCTACCAGACTAACATAAAATATCTGTATCATACTATATTTTTTATTGTTCATTTAGCTATTTCTATATTTTTGTAAAAGCTGTCCAAACCTCTGTTTCTTCTCAAGTCTACATCACATTTCTGTTCCTGACAGACATCACCATTGGTATGCTGCAGTAGGATTTGCACTGTAACAGATCATAGAGTCATAGAATCATAAAGTATCCGTAGTTGAAAGGAACCCTTAAAAGTCATCAAGCCCAAATCTTAGCCCTACACAGAATCACCTAACAATTAGACAGTACGTCTAAGAGCATTGTTCAAACACTTCTTGAACTCTGACCAGCTCAGTGCCATGACAACAGAACTGGGCAGACTGTTCCAGTGCCTAACCACTTTCTGATGAAGAATATTTTTCTAACACCCAACCTGACCCACTCATGTCACAGCTCCATGCATGTGAATACTGCCATTCAGTAAGACGATCTTAAAATGTAAGCACCATTTTTTCAACTTTCTCAACTCTATCAGTCTCAGAGATGTTAAAGCTACAGGTAACAACATTATGATCCCGATGTTCATCTTTCACCTGCAACATAAGATGCTGCAATTTGATCCACTTAACTCTCTCCCAAGATGGTTCCTGTATGACAGAAGAATATTTTTCAGGAATCCATAAATTTTGGATGTGAAGCTGGAGAATCTGTTTCTTCCAATGGTAATTTGAATCTCCTTATTTTTAACTTCAGTGTTTGATTCTGTCATTCTTTAATGGATTTTTAAAAGTTGTTTTTTACCTGGTATTTTCTCACTTTAATAACACTCCATTCACAACCCTCCTCAGCCTTCTTTTCGATAGACTAACTGACTTATTTAAGTTTCTTATTTTACAGTATTTCTTCCATCTCTTAAGTTTGTGACTCTTTCCTCCATTTTTTGCACATCCTTACAAAACTAGGAACTGCATGAATCCAGACTGCTTTTACTGTAACTTGCTCTTCTCCTATTCATTTATACAGAAAACAGCCTTGTTAGATATTCTCTTGGGAAGTGCGTAGGAAATTAGCAAATTGTTACTACTATCAGCTTGTGAACACGGAGGGAGCATGCCCAGGTAAAATAAAAACAAACTAAAAAATAAGAAAGTTCAAAATCTTACATTCTGGCCAGCATCACAGGATCTTGGGCCTTTCTCCCCACTCAAAAAAAAGCAAAACTTGTATCACAAATTGTGTTGATTGTCTGTGTTGCCATGCTGCTGCAGTCTCGCTGAGATTTATTTTCACAGCTGTGTAAACACACATAGAGTTTCACACAGGTCCACATGCAGAAGTACTGCTACTGCCTCAGGGTATGAAGGAGCCTTGTGGAAATGGAAGGTAAAACGTAAGGGGTTTTCTCTCTCTCTGTTGTATAATCTGAGAGGAAAGTTAGCAACTAGATTTAGAAGCTAGACAATGTACCAGTCTGCTGCTTGGCTGCACTGTTAACTATCCCAGCCCTGGAAGAGAAATATTAATGTGGTCCCTCATAGGTGACTCACCTGAATGAAGGAAAAATACTATGACAGTAACAGCTAGTGAGTGTAAGTCAAAATTAATATTGCAGGATGAGATGTCTACTTTCTTGAATTTATAATTGCTCAGCAAGGAAAATATGAGATTATAGTTGTCAGATAGATAGTCCACTTTTCCTGACTTAGTCTTGCTATCACTTTTGATACCCAGATTTTATTTGAAATTGAAATTCAAGAATTGCAAAATTCAATAGAGTTTTAAACTGTAATATTACTAAAATTAGTATAAACTAAGGTTAAAACATACAAAATACAATTAAAGAGTATGTCAGAATAATCCTGAAACAAAACCATTTGTCTGATGAATCTGTCTAATTGAATACTATATGTGGATCCACCAGTTTCTACCAAAGATAAGCTCTCAAAACTACAGGTTTACAGGAAGTAAGCACTCTGGGTATCTCTCTTAGATTGAACAGGATAAAGAAATTGATATACACAATAATATTTAAACCCTTCAGCAAGAAAAGTTGGCCACATGGATATCTTATTACTCTTGACCGTGTTTTTATCTTAAAAAGAAAAATGTTACTCTTTTTATTACTTAGAACATTGTGTTTCTGTGTTCAGGTGCTTCAGAAACCTGCTCCCACTCTGAAAACGCTTCATTGCAAACAAAATCCTAAAGATGCCAAACCACTTCTAGTGGAAGTGTGGGCTGCTAGCAAAGGTCTCCAATAGAGCCAAGAGCTTCTTCTTCTTCTTCCATACAAGTACCAACGTAGGGATTCAGTGCAGGGCACAAGGGCATCCAGCTTTGTGATTTTTACCAGCCCTCTCTAAGAGTTTTGTTTGAGTCTCTAAAGGCACCTGTGCATCCTCAAGTGTATCAGGGTGAAAGAAGGGAAGGTCTATGAAGAGTCTGTTGAAGTTTGAGGAGAATATCATCGTTTTAGTGGTTATACACAATACATTCTTCATTCTGCAGCTGTTGAAAAATCTCAGGAACAATAATGTTTTTGTCTGCTGCACTTTTCTATGTTTTCAAAGAAGCAACATGACTTACTTTATGTTTAACTGCAAAGTATAAGTGCGCTCTGTAACAAATAAATGTAAGCGGTGTAGGCTGGAGCCCTGGGACACGTATTATTTATACATATCTTGTTGGTAACAGAACATAAATACTTCACTAAAGTCTCCATTTGTAATTTGTGCTGAACGTTTCTGAACATATGAAATATGAATTACATTTTGTAATGGCCCTTTGTGTTGAGGTCTAGCGGGAAAATATTGTTCTCCATGAGACAAAGTAAATTGCAATGATTCCTGAAGGGACTTGACTTTTGTACAAGAAAATACATTTAATCTGACATAGTTACTCTAATGATCTCTCATGTTATCTTTTATTGAACACAAAATGAGGTACAGCCATCAAAGTTTAGCATGCTACTGAGTGCACTATCATTAGATTACCAATATGGAGCTGAAGAGAATTGACTTAGCTCTGCATACTTTTAGGGACTCACAAGGTTAGGAGAATGGTCTGCACCACCTGATATTTAAGAGAAGAAGGCTTTAAAAATGCTGTTTTAGAGATGTTTACTCCAAAAAAAGTTAGAAATGGTATTCTTTCTTTACAAATGTGAGGAATTAAAGGGTCTCATCAGAAGAGAGGGCTAAGTGGGGATCTACAGCCTACTGGGATGGTATGGAGGAGGCCAAGCCAGACTCTTCTCAGGGGGTGGATAGCAAAAGGACAAGGAGCAACAGGCTTAAGTTGGAAGAAGAAAAATTCCAATTTAATATTAGGAAAGCAATTTCACAGTGAAGTGATTCAACATCAGAGTGAGCTGCCCAGGGAGGCTGTGGAATTTCTCTGGGAAGATTCAAAACAACAAGAAAGGGCCAAGCCCAACTCAATGAAACTTCGGACCCAGATCTTGTTTCAAAGTCAGCCTTACTCTGAACAGGGTCCTGGACCAGATAACACCCAAGATGTCTGTTGTTATGTGATTCCATGTGATTTTCTTATTTTAAGTTTTATCATAATTATAGTGTATCTCTTATTTCCTCTGTAAAATCGAGCATATTTATCTGTGACAGACATCCTGAAGAATACAAATGCAGTACAACTCCAAATGAAGAATACAAAATAGCTATTGTCTTTTATTATAAATATTACTCACAGCAATTCTTTATGGCTAAAATATGCTTCCAGTTAGTTCTGTCATAATAAATCTGCTTCAGTGGAGGGTTTTATTAGCTTTTAAGAGAATAACTGACAGCATAATCAGACTTTTTATTATTCTGATATTCTTAATATACAAAAGATTGTTCTACATGAACATCATAACTGTTTTGCTATGTCCATGATATCTCTTTATTCATCTGATTACTGTTGCTTATCTCAGCAGAGGATGAGAAAGCACTCTGGAGAAATGAAGAGGGTGGAGGGTGGAGAGGAGAATTGTAATGTATGTAAATGAAGCCTGCTGAAGCTACATTTTAGAGTCTTTTGTTTATTTTGCTTAGTTTGGTTTGGTTTATCTTTCTCCTTAAAGAGTGATCAGATATTCTTCCTCTTAATATTCTCATTTGCAAAGCTTTTACAAACAGTTTTTTTTTTTTTTTTAACCCAGAAATATCAGCTTCAACATCAAAGCAAGCTCAGAGGAATCAGCTATGCACTGTACATTGATTTTAGTTAAATTAGCACAGAGAAAAACTGTTCCTGATACTTGCAAAGGCCCTTTGCAAAACCTAACATCGTCTTTGACAGCGTACAACTTCTTTCCAGATTTTCGATGCTTTGAAAAATAATTTGTGAAACTATATAGCCTGTAGTGATGTTTGTAACATTAAAGATTAATCTCAGCTCAATCATGGTACCGTAATACAGAGCCTGGCAAAGGTTTGTGGCTTTGGAGTACATTACCATGCCTTCACATATTTGACTTTATTTCATGTATGACAGTGGTAATGAATAATTTTAAGTTTATAAGGCTGGTTTTTCATCATTATATCCTTTAAGCAACAATACTTTCTGCTTTAATTTTTGTGAATGCAGTTTTGAAGTGGAAATGGTTTGAGGTCTTTTCTATTTCATTACAGAGGATAAAGAAATCAATAAAGTATAAAAAAGTTTTCAAGAACAGTAAGCCTGTTACTCCTGCAGGGCTTCAGCTTACACAGTCCAGACCCTCTGAGATGGTAGGAATAGTGAACACTTAGTCCATAGTATCTTGACACAGCTTTCTGTAGTAGCTGGTGTTCATTAGTTACTTTTCAACATGTTAAGGAATGTCCAGGGCTGGGATGAACATTGAAAGAAACTGGGGAGGGGTAGGAAGCAGATGTATTGGTTAAAAAGGTAAATTGGGAAATACACAGCTGTTGCTTAATTCTCTTTGCTTTGTTTTAATAACTATAATACATCATTGAGGAGATTAAGGAAAAATGGAAACCTCTCTATTTACATTGCAGTCTGTTTCCATTGCAAAGTTGTATATTTTCTACACTGTAATATTTTTACTGACTACAGATTTTAATTCAGTGTTGCTACATCTTAATCTGAAGGCAAAAGTGAGGTGTTTTGCATACGTTTTATGTTAAAAAGAACATAAAACATGGTGTACCAGTAATTCTAAAACAAACCTCATTTTTAAGCTAGAATCATCTTGGAGGAGTTTTAATCATAAAACTACTCATTAATTTTTTCTGAACTTTGAATATAAATTACAGAACAACTATATTTTGTATTTCCTCCAAATTTCACTCACCAATGGCATGCAGAAGGGGTTCTAGTTAAAGCACTTAACATCAGTTATAGATAATGCCAAGCCCCACTTTCTGTTCAAACTGTACTTGCAGTTTTAAATCAAGTGATCCTTGCCTCATAGGCCAGGCAACAAGGTATAACCTGTGTCTACCTGCAGACCATTCCTCTCCATGTGCTGAAGAAGTCGTATCTGCCTTGGTACATGCCCATGGTCCTTTCTCTTGCTCACCAGCACACTTGAACATATCGTTGCCAAGGCTCATATACTCTGTACCTTGCACAAGACTGTTGCACCAAACTCTGGAAGGTAGTACATGGTTCTCTCTCCTTAGCACTCTTGTCTATACACTGCCCACAGCTGCTGCACCTGCGTTTGCTGCTTGTGGTCATGCCTGACATCTTACACTGTCTCCATCCCATCAGCGGCCAGCTTCTTCCTCCAGAACAGAGTATAGCTCAATGAAAGCATGTGTCTATGGGGTAGAGCCATTGGCCAAGACATGTGGGACACAGAATACTCCTATCAGAGACTTGGAGGTGCTGCAGACCTCTGATTTCTGCGTGCCCACCAGCACTGTCATCAGGGGCAGATCAGAAATGTAAGATGTCCAGCTTACATGTGAGTCCAGTTAGCACTGAAAGAGCATCAGAGAGGAATTTCAGCAAACTTACACCTTTATATAAGTCAAAGAACATCTAACTTGTATCTGGTTTTCTCCTCTTTCTTTCTGTCTGTACTGACCTCACACAGGTAATGTCAGTTCCTTTTCCTTCCCTTGCACATTATCCAGACACACAGTTCTTTTTCATGGGGAAAAAAAAAAAAAAAAGCTACATGCAAGCTGCCCTGAATCAGGAGGTGGATCCCATTCCCAGAGCAGGTTTGAGAGCACTGATCCTGAATTTCCAGCAGTCAATACCTGTTTTTTTTTCTTCACCCCCACCCACCTCCCACTCTAAATCCCAGAACTTCCCAACACAGACGCTTTCTGCTTTTGTTTTTCTTGTCAATGAATCCATGACTCCTTGAGAGCACCACTACCTTGAGGGTGACAGAATGGATGCAGGCAGTGCTTACGCTGAGCCCTGGAACTTTGGGTTACATTACCATGGCATGTGACTTGTGACTGGCCATTTAGTGATGCTTCCCCTGAATATTTTCCCGGCTTCTTAAAATCTGTAGCACAGAAACATCACAGGCTACAGAAGATAGTAATTTTTTACCTTACATCCCCTGAGGAATTATTATTTCACAGCTTTGTCTTAAAAAGATTTGTCATTTACGCCATCCTGAGGCAAGTTCCAAAGTTTTAATGAACACCTCAGCACATGCCCTGCACTTGGTTGCAGTACTAATTTGGAAACCAAACACTTTATCTTCCTGTCTTGTGACAATGACCCATTTAATTCTACAACAATCAAAAAAAAAAAAAAAAAAGTTCTTTTTTAAATTTAACTAAATAAAAGATTTAATATAGTCAGAACTTAATAGCTATTTTATGTTATTTGACATCCAGGAATAGTATTTAAAGCCACGTTGTATTTTTCTGCAACAGTAACAATCGAACAACACAAGCAGGACGAGGATTTTAGGAATTAATATTTTTTAACAGGACAGATAGTGCACAAATACTGTTCTAGTAAAAGATATTATAAATGATAATACTTAGAAATCTTCTTGTTCCAACTGAACTGAGTATAACTTAAAATGCTATAACCAGGGTCACTTTTAGGAATGCATTTGTAGCATTGGGTTTTTATTTTAAAATGGGACAGAATTTTCTGTCAATAAAGTGTAGCAGAGGGCAATATCTACAAAAATCCCTTTTATCGTGAGTAAAACTAAGCTTAACTTTCCAACAACGCAAAAGAGAATCCAGAAGGTTTCCTATCACTTTCTATAGCCATTCTGAGATGGAAATAACAAGGAACAGAAAGCTTGCAATTCATCACATACCGTACAGCAAAAAATCTTGGATCTTGAAGCACCAACTTGCCACCAGATTCTAACTATCCAGTAAAGCATTCACCAGACTAACTCACATTTCCCAGCTTTGCCCAGTTCAGAATTCTTCCTTCTTGTCTACAGAGCACATCTACACACAGATTCACTGGCACGTCATATTGTGCAACTCAAATTAAGCAGCTGTCTAAGACATTTGGAGCTGTAAATAGACAACTAGAACAAATGATTAGCATCCTAATGTTGGGATATTTTATTGGAAGTTCATATTCCAGCAAGGAAATATTAATGAAATTTATCAGTTTTCTTACAGTTAGGCCCAAGCTGCCGTCAAAAAGCCAAAATTTAGCAGTAGTAAAGCAGTTCTTCTATTTAAAATGATGACAAAATCAGCAATGCCATTAGAAGTAATAAAAAATTAATACTAAAGAGCTATTTAATTAATAATGTAGATTCTATATTAATAACATTATCTACCAAGAAACACAGATATAGCACAAAGGTATCAATGTAGTTTTTATCATAATCTTATTTCAGGATAAAGACATATGATTTTAACTATCCAGCAGCAGCAAAAGATAGCCCAATGGCTATTACAAATCCATTTCTTCCAGTTAACAGAATTTGTAAATGTTGACAAATAGACAGAAGTGTAGCATCTGGGGGCTTTGGTTGAATGGCAAAAGAGTAACATTTACTGAAATTTTCAGTTGATGTCCTTGCTTTTAAGAGTATCTGGATTTTCTAAGCACTGCAAAGAAAGCAATAGCTGACACCATTTTCAGTAACTACTAGAATTGGAATGAAAATCCTGGGGTTAGGAAGAAAATCACTGATGTACGGATATTTTCAAAGGGAAAGTGGATTGATCTGAATAATACAGCCTGTTGAGTCTGATGTTGATATTAAGCACAATAATGTAGCTATTGATATGAAAATATTATAAGGAAATGGTTCTCTGATGTAGAACCAGTCTACGTAACTTTAGTCAGCAATACTTACTGGCTGTCAAAATAAGCTCAGCTTACTTGACTTTGGAAAGGTTTTCCATCACAGAAGACCAACAGTGATCAAAAACTGATCTTGAAATAAAGTGTCATAGAAAGAGCTAGTGCTACCATGGTTTTGGAAAATTGATCTGACCTGACACTGCATAATAATTGCTGGTGGTTGGTCCTCTGAAGAGTTGTGATGATATTAAAAAAAAAAAAAAAAAAAAAAAAATCAAGCAACAAACTGAGCAGAGTTTTTACATTCAAGTTAATTAAATCATTCTTCTTAGCATACAATAAAGTACTAGGAATTAATGCCTCTGATCTAAAATATCAGTGCAGGGAACTTTGGTACCAACCATAGTTTGGTCCTTTGCTATTTGATAGTATCTAATACTTCAAACAAGATTGTACATTTTTCCCTTCTGAATGCTTATAACTGATCTTACAGTGCCTGTTCCTACAAATCATGGAATCATAGAATTGTGCAGGTTGGAAAAGACCTTAAAGGTCATCGAGTTCAACCACAACCTAACCATACTACACTAACTCTAACAACCCTCCACTAAATCATGTCCCTGAGCACCACATCCAAAAGGATTTTAAACACATCCAGGAATGGTGACTCAATCAAGCTCCCTGGAGAGCTTATTCCAATGCTTAACAACCCTTTCTGTAAAGAAGTTTTTCCTAATATCCAACCCAAACTTACCCTGGAGCAACTTGAGGCCATTTCCCCTTGTCCTGTCACCTGTCACCAGTGAGAAGAGACCAGCCCTGCTCTCACTGTAAGCACCTTTTAGATACTGGAAGAGACCAATAAGGTCTTCCCTCAGCCTTCTTTCCCCCAGACTAAACAGCCCCAAATGGAAGGATCTGAGCCATAAACGCTTCCAAAGATGCTCATCATTCAAACAGACCAGAGGGATGCACTGCAGTGCCATATCTAAATGTTAGCTGTTTCTGCTGCTCTGATGTTTAAGCATAAAATATGCTTTCAAAAATAACAAGCTGAGTGGTGTTCTGTTGGAACACTTCCCTGTGTACTTGTTTTATTTTTTGTTTTGTTTTATTATTATTATTATTATTTTAGCTAACAGAAATGTTAGGCTGGCTTAAAAATATAATCAAATTACAGGTAGTGGAAATTGCTTTCCTTAGTAATGGAAAACTGAATATTTTACAGAATTAGAGAATTAGAATTACAGGATTAGAGAAATAGCAGGAAGAAGGACAACAACTATAAGAATTTCATCTAAGTGCTGCCAACTGGTACAAGGCAGGAGCTTTTTGTGTACTCTGCCTAATAAATCATGACTTTTGAATCCAAAAATTTCAGTCACCATTCTCTCTTGGTACTAACAGAAACTTTAAAACAATATTACAAAGATTTCAGAAATAGAATTTGCCTCAAGAAAACAGTCTTATTTGTCCAGTAGGATATTCTCAGTGTCTATCTGTGCTGCAATTAAATTAGGCAAATGACTCACAGGGTTCAGTTCAACTACAGAAGTGCTCGGCAGAGTAAGAATTTGCTTATCCTGAGTGATAAATATGTATTCTGAC
Source organism: Meleagris gallopavo (assembly GCF_905368555.1). Classification (NCBI taxonomy): domain Eukaryota; kingdom Metazoa; phylum Chordata; class Aves; order Galliformes; family Phasianidae; genus Meleagris; species Meleagris gallopavo. Next base: position 31,962,332 of record NC_139406.1, on the reverse strand, counting down.
CCTCTGCTGTCTAGTAAAACACACAGAGGATGGATAACTTTGCATGTAAATGCCTAATGACAAGTGCCAGGATTAATGTTACTAAGCCTTGCAGTGAGATAGACCTACTTGCTGCATATTCTGCTAATGGATCAAAAGAGGAATTGTACTTGCACAACGAGTTGTAGCAGAGGTTAATGCATCTTGTAGAGAAAGCGAAGATCCCAATCTCCTAACAACAGTTCATAGGAAAATCTCCCTCTTTGACTCTTCCTAGGACAATTACATCTAAAATCTAATTGTTGGGTTTTGCTTTAGTTCAAAATCTAACATGACTGTCTACAACATGTGCAAGCAGTTCACTGTTCAACAGAAATATCATTTGTTTTATTAATGGTATCTCATAAAAATTGATAAAATATACATACGTATGTAAAGATACCACAAAGTCTCACTTACAAATTGCCTATTTATAAGCAGCCTTAAAATGCTCTGTGCAAAAGAGGCAGGCTTATACATACCTTGCTGTAAAAGTCATGCTTACTATTTATTATAAAGGAAACTACAAGAGATACAAAGAGCACAATAACACTATCTGATAGAGCAAACTCTCAGCTACAGAACAAAATTTTATAATGTAATTACTACCACTACCTATGCATTTTGCCAGTGATGAATAAGAGTCTACCGCTGACCTTATAAAAACTTACCACAGCAGAGTGCCTCCTTACTTCAGATTTCATTTATGTCACTCTTCTCTGCACAACTTCTAGTTTTATTATATCCTTTTTTTTGTGGTAGGGAGAGCCAGAACTGCTCACAGCATCCCAGGACACACCCAGGACACAGGTGTTTTATATTATGACATGATAATGCTTTCTATTTTGTTTTCTGTTTCTGTCCCAATAGTTTGTACTTTTCTACTTATTATTTTGATAATAACTAAATACTGAGCAAATGTTTCCAGAAATCTGTCCACAAAATTCATTTCTGACTAATATATATTTAAAATAAATAAATAAATAAACAACAAGCCCAGAAAATGGAACCAAAACATAACAAAACAAAACCAGAAAAACTAATCAAATCTGATTATCTACATATACATGTAAAATTTCTCTTTGTCCAAAGAAGAAAAGGAGAACCTTGTACAATGCAGTCCTTAAACTATGAATGACTTAATATTACTACTATAATAGCTTTTCTGGCCATTCACTAATACTGAATAAATTCATTATATCCATCTATCAACCTCTTAGTCTTGAGTATCAAAGCTGCCATTCTAGATGTTTCATATGTACTGTTATCTGTTCTTTCTGCTCACACTATGAACCAAAGTGAAACCATCCAATTAATCAAGAAAATCTCTTAGATTTCCTTAAGTATGTTGATTTTAACTTCATGCTTATGAATTTCCATTAAAGAAATACAGTCTTTTCTTGAGGACTCCAACAATTCTGATGTTTGCAAAAGACCTTCTTTGCAGTTGAGTCATTGAGGATGGGCAGATGCCTCTGAAATAATTTAATATAATTAAACTCAGATTAGACTTGTTATGAAATATTACCAGTATCTGGCTTTGCACAGCTTGATAATGTCAGTAAGGTAGATCTCACTATAAAATATTATATATATATATATAATCTCATTACTGCACTGGGAGAACAGGTAGCGGAGGTTCAACCTTGTAAATCTGGGTGACTTCAGAGTATTCTTTGTCTCCACACCTGCATTTTCTTGATGTTATGGGATGTGGGTTGAAGAGTGGTCTTGAACTTCAAATGAAGACGATAGCTTTCATCAAGATTCCTAGAGTTAGTCTGACAAAATGCTATGCAAAATCATGTAGCATCTGCAGGGTTCTCTGAGAGCAGAGGAATATACCAAAACAGCTGCAGAAAACAGCTGAAATGTTCCTTATCATATGTTTTTCTGGCAAGTGAGGAGAAGGGGAAGTAACTGCTCAACTCTGTAAACTAGATACGTATAAGGACCCACGTTGTTGCAAGATTTCAACTGTCTCTAATTATATGTGTTTATGTATGTGATGGCGCTTATTCGTTCTAATTATATTGTGCTAAGCTTTGTACACATTCATAATAAATAACAGCCCCTTCCTCATGTCTTCTCACAAGAACCTTTGGTGCCCACTCCACTGATGATCATCCCTGTGAAGAACACAGCAAGACAACCTACCAAGGCCATTTAGCACTGCCAGCCAGTGAGACTGGATGATGCAAGAAATATCCAAGCTAATCCCTACCATTAAGCTTCCACCAAGCAAAGAGATCTTAGAAACCTCAAAAGAAGGGAAGAAAAATATACCCAGGGGAAAGTTGGTCACAAGAATTTCAAGGGATTTTTCTGAAATAAAGAATGTGATCATAAAACATACAATGTGCGTGGCCAACTTGGCTCTTTGGAAGAGGTTAAAAACTCATGTGAACTTAAACTAGACTATCAGAAAGAATTGATAAGAAAACCATGCCGCGATAATCACAGTCATTGTACAGAGGGCTGGACAGAGAACATAAGATCAAGTTGAAATTAAGGTTCAAAGACACACTAGACCTTGCGGATGCCAGACATTAATCTGTATCAAAACCAGTGGCCCTCTGTTAAACTGGTGAAGGTACAGCCAAGCTTAATGACAATGTTGGAATTACTGCTGCTGAACATGACAACAAGGCCTAGAACCTTTGTCCTTTATTGATGGTTTTCTCCATCTTGACATCTGCAAATCAGAAGAGAATGTGGTTACGCTGGCAGCGCCTAGGTCAGGGAAACAAACAAAACTTGTGGACAAAAAAACCTGGAGGTTTCCATCATAGAAGGAGGGGTGTTATCTCAAAGAAAAGCAGCCCTCAGCTACTGTAAAGACTGCATTTGGATTCTCGATGAAACAATCTGCATTTGTAGAAAAAATTAGGAAGCAGAAGTGAGGGAAAAATTATGTAATACTTCCATTGACAATCTTCATATACTTTCATTCCGGGACATTAAACCAAGCAGCATGTTCTAGCCTGTAGTGTTATGAATAAAAAGATGATTTTTGAAGAACTGAGCAATGTCTTTATAAGATAGAAAAGACTGAAGGAAAATCATCCCATCTGCAGGAAATGCTAGAATTAGGGAAATTTGATCTGAATTTTAGGAGCTTTCAGAATTCTGAGAGGCCTTTCAGAGGTTAAAACAAATTGTTTTGGCATACAATACACACTTTATTAAATTCATATGACTAGAGGGAGAAAATCTGCTTTTTGATACCTGCATTTGTCCTAAGAAATGCCTTCAAAAAGGGATTACAGAAAGATTTAAAGGAAACAAAGTAAAAACAGCCATCCTATATATGTAAAATCTCATGAGCCTGCCAAAAGAGAAAAAAAAAAAAGATGCATTTTTCCTTGCATTTGTTTAGTTGAAAGCAAATTCCCTAAGCGTAGCTTGAAAATGTGAAATGGTTAAGAACTCCATTATCATTCATGCTTCAACAACTTCATTATGTACACAGGCCCAGTCTTTTACAGGCTAAAAGAGCAATCCTGATCCATGCTGCATGCCATCTATAACGTAGCCTTGCTGAAATACCCATACCACTAACATCTGTCTTGTGCAATGCTAAAAGCAAAAAAAAAAAAAAAAAAAAAAAAAAAGAGGGAAAGATTCTTTAGATAAAATGCACATAAGGATGACAGAAAAAGGAAAATACAAAAACCTATGACAGACAAATTTTATTAATGGCTCAACCATATGCGTTCAGGGCATAATTAACTATTCACAGGTGAAATTAGCAGATAGGAGTGTCTGTCGTGAGCAAATTGAATAGACCATGATTATATCAATAGTTTTCAACCAGTGTCCCCTGGTTATCAAACTATCAAATAAATTTGTCCACTCTCTCTCTTTCTGGGAGGAGTGGGTTAGAAGGGAGGGAGAACTTTAATTATCCGGCCACGGTATATGGCAGGTCATTAATAAAACCTAGTTATCTAGCTGCAGGTTTTATAGTTTTACTGTTATCTATCTTTTATCTAAATAAACATTTGGAAAATGTCCTTAAAATTACTGGAGATACTTTGTCCCTTCTCCAATAGATATTTGAAAATGAAACTTTACTGGATTTTACTATACAATACATAGCATCACCTCAAAGACTCCCACCTTTTTCCTCCTACCACTATAATGGAATTACAGAGTTTGGCGGTACATACATTGATGGATCTAACCAACCTGCAAATGCAGATAAGGGTAAAATCACTTGATGGGTTAGTTCTCCTTAATGTATATTTACTCAGCCTTTATGTTATGTATGCATTTTTTACTTTCATGCCACATATATCAATGACAAATGTAAGAATTGAAAAGCCAATAATAATATAAAAGAACTATTTTTTTTCCTATGGTGCAATTGCCAGAGACTGTATCTTTTCATTTGAATAAAGAATAGTAGGAAATTAATATTTTGGGGGCCCTGGTCCTGATTCTGCTCCAAGTAAATTCAATTTCTAAACCAAAGAATGACTTCTATGATACGATTGGTTTCCAATAATAAAATTCTTACATCTTTTATAATCTATTTCTCAACAATGATGGTGCTTATAAAAGTACATAAATGTTTATTATCTGTCTTTTTATACAAGATCATTATGTTATTGGCCCATGTAAAAATATTTCTTTGGAGGATAACCAATTTATAGACGCATCTTACCATCTGACAATTTTCAGTATTTTCTGTCTACAGGACATAACTTACATTTTATGACTTTTAATATTACCCTTTTTCTTTTTATTATAGAACTTCAGAAATGTCAGTATCGTGGCATTCTATTAATTAAAAAAACCTCTTTGTTATCCAATAATTTGAGAGAATTTTATATTCTAGTATAATATTTCATCATATACAATATTTCATAAGTTTTTACTTTTCTACAGTTTCTAGGTTAAAAAAAAAAAAAAAAAAAAAAAAAAAGAGGAGCAGAAAAGGGGTGAAAAAAGGTTTGTGAAAGCAGCTTTATTCCTGCTTTCAAAAACTGCCTCAAGCAGCTATATTTGACGTTTTATTGGTAGAATTACCGATTCTGATGAACGTGACTAGGAGCACACTGATAGAGGACCAGCTGTTGGGATGGGAAATGAAAGATGAAACAGAGAAATGCCTTTAGAAGTAAATTGGGATTACAAAGAACCCATTGCATTTGTCCACTGTTAGACAGAAGAAGGAAAATCTAGTGATACCTCTTTATATTCTTTCTTACTTACACTTGCAGCACAATTCCTTTTAAAGCAATACAATTACTCATGATTTAAAGAGAAAAGGCATGGATGAAACAGTAAAGACTCTCCCATCTTGTTAAAAGTCAGTAGAAGTGAAAAATTGTGTTTGCAGAGTCCAGAGGACCACTGGGGAGAGTAAAAAAGAGAGTGGACTTTGGGATGTTACACTTCTTTTTGAAGCATTTATATTCTTTTTCCAGATTGCAAATGGCAGTTCATACTTAAAATCTAAAGCTCAGATAAACAAAAGTAGTAAATTAATTAGAACTCACTTGATTACACTAAACTCAAATGAACTGTCAACTTGTTGAAGACTTAGCCCTCTGGGAGGGTTTTCTTACATATACAGCATCAGAAATTTGGAAAAGTGCACGACAGTAACAAAAGAAAAGCAAAAAATATCCATTAGTGAGATAATAATAAAATAATAAGTTTCTGGTAAGAATCTTGTAATTCTTTGTTGCCTAAGTTATTCATATTCATATTCCTTTATTTCTAGAAATACATCAATCTGAAACATATTTTTAAATGATGAATGTATTAAGCGATCCATTCTCATATCTTTTTCACTAATTGTATTTCTGTATTATTTTTATATTTTCTGTATTAACTGTACATTTTAAGCAAAGATTTTCTTCCTTTGCAATTAAAGTTGCTCTGTTTTCCGTACACTGGGCTTTAGTGGTGACATAATTAAAAAGTGGTGCTTTGCACAGACAGTATTGCACATAGTGAAAAATGGTAGCTATTTCCACACTTCACAGATCCAGCTGCTATGAGCATTAAAAATTACTTAAAACAAAAATTTATCGCATTGTGATTACAATGGATTGTGTTGTTATATATTAATTGAATTGTAAATTGCTGTTTTAAATTAAAACACAGCTTATTAGGAATGGCAAGAGAATAATAAGGGATGAAGTAATGTTTCACGTAATTGCCAAAATAAAATAAAAAATCTGAAGAGTGAGAGGAGAAAGTGTGTTCCAGACAAATACCTCTAATGAAAAATTGCCCTGGAGATGTTGATGGACTGTATGTTTTAGCTTCTTCTGTGAATAACAATCTTTAGTCTCAGGACTCAATGAAATGTCTGTAGCAAAAAAACAATAGGAATAATAATAATAATAATAATAATAATAATAATCACAATAATAATAACAATAATAATAATAATAAAATACTTATTCTGGAGATGAACTATTTGCAGGAAAAAAAAAACAACAAAAACAACCCACAATATTTTTACTAATATGGTATTTTTCCATGAGGATTTCACCATTACAGGAGAACAGAACCACTGCCTGTTACATTTATGGTGGAAGTTATGATGATTATAGGAAAATGGGGAGAATCACAGAACTGAAAGAGTTGGAAGGGATCTCTGGAGATCATCTGGTCCAACCCCCTGCTAAAGCAGGTTCCCTACAGTAGATTACACAGGAAAACATCCAGATGAGTCTTGAATATCTCCAGAGAGCGAGACTCCACAAGGTCTCTGGGCAGCCATTTCCTGTGCTCTGTCACTCTCATAGTAAAGTTTTTCCTCACGTTCATATGGAATTTCCTGTGTTCCAGTTTGTACCCATGGCCCTTGTACTGTTGCTTGGCACTGCTGAAAGATTCTAAGCCCATCCACTTGACATCCACTTTTTAGATATTTAGAAACAGTGATAAACTGTAAACCCCTCTCAGCCTTCTGTTCTCCAGACTGAACAGTCACAGCCTTTCCTCATATGAGAAATACTCCAGGCCCATTATCATCTTTGTGGCCCTCTTTTCGACTCTCTCTAGGAGATCCCTATCTTTCTTGAGTTGAGGAGCCCAGAACTGGACACAGTACTCCAGATGTGGCTTCATCAGGCAGAATAGAGGGGAAGGATCCCTTCCCTCAACCTTCTTTAAGGGTTCTAGAAGATTCACTCAGAGCTCAGCCATCCTCAGAGTGATTACTAAGAACATCTCCGCACCAGATACCTCTAAGTAGGTATTTGCAAAACTGGTCAGTCATACATGTTGCAAGCATTGAACTTTCACAAGAGGGCCTAGGTTTGACGTCACATTTGATTGGTCAGGCTTTAGTTCACCTGAAGCCTTTAAAATCCAATTGCAGGTAAAGGAAGTGCTACTTGGTTTCTCTATAGTGTGGAAAAATATATATATCAAAATTAAAAATGTATTGAAAAGAATATTGTGTCATTTGATATGTGGTTGTCCTAATGTATATTCATCAATTTCTCCCCTCTTTTTCATTATATGCTCTTTATATAGCATATAATAGAATATCCCAAGTTGGAAGACATCCATAAGGATCACTGAGTCTAACTCCTGGCTCCCAACAATCAGACCATATATCAGGTAGAATTTGAAGATTGGTCCCTTACATTTCAAGCGCATAAAGATATTTAAAATCTAAAAGTAAAGGTGAGAAGCTCCCTCCTTACAGCACAAGGCAGATGGAAACATAGATAACGAGTTTGTTGGCACCTACTGTGACAGAAGGTAGATAAATGGAAGGGGCAAAAGTGCACATTTATTTTCAATTGCTTTTCAAATTCTACTATATTTGAAGGGGGGTATCCACTTGCATTGATATATTTCATAAAGTTGAGAAAATTATGGTAATGGCAGTAATATGTGAGAAGCACAGGCAATAAAACAATACTTGGACTTGCCCTTGATGAGTAATCACTCTAACTTCATGCAAGGCTTCACCCCCAGGATGCAGAACTCCTACACAGAAGAAGAATTGGTTACTCCAGGGAAGGTGATTTTTCTACTTTAACAAGATCTGAATGTAGATATGCAGTGCTGCAGTATTCCTGTTAGGAGCTGAGCATGATGAAGAGCAGAAAGTTTCTGCAGTGTGGCAGCAGGAATCACTACCCAGAACTGCAAGCCAGGCCTCCTAACACAAAGTGGTTAATGTTTTTTTGTCAGGATATATATCTAGCCCTGTAACCACAGGAAAGTACAGAATGATGGCCATGCAGGAGATTTTTAGAACAGAGTTAATTTTAAGGATAGTACTTGTACTGTCAGAACACACTTTCATAATCTTAGAGGAATTAAATCTGGTTCTCAAATTTATTCAAAACCAGAGTGTCACATCATTATGTTGGTATTGGTAAAAGAAAAAATGTGAAATTAGTCTAACAAAATATTTTCAATACAGACTGAAATATGAATGCTTTATATAAGACCCAGTAAAATGCCCCTGCAGAAGTTACTACATACATTTCCAGCCACTCACTGTAAAATAACAAATAAATAAAATTATTTCAATAGGAGTAGGTACAAAAATGGTCAAAAATGTTGGTTGAGTGAGAAGGCAGTTGAGAGTACAAGAAGAAATATAAAAGGATTGCCTTTTTTAGCCTAGAAAAATGAAAAGAAAGAGGAGTTAAAACTGCATAAACTGAGCAGACAGCTATAGGCCTCAGAAGGAAGTGAGCTACTAAAGCAGAAGACAGTACTAGTGTAAGAACAAATTAATATAAACCAGTCATGAATAAAATTAGACCGGAAACTAGAAAATGTTTTGTAAGTATCAGAGGAGAAAAATTCTGGAACAGCTTTCTAATAGGTGTTGTGGGGGGAAAAACACATATATAATGTTAAAACAGTCTCACATATGTGCTAATAAGGGTTTCTGGTGTGGTTGCCTATAGCATAAAGGAATCTCTCAGTGTCCTTTCAGTTTGCTACCAGTCTCTCATCCTATGTGGTTAAAATATTTGCTGAAAGATCAAAGAGAAAGTAGTTCTTGGTTCTTCTAGATCAAAAGTCAACATTACAGTGTGATTTTCCTTTCTATTCCTTTATGGTTTTAATTTGAAAGATTCATCTTACGGAGACTGAAAATACAAAAGTCTTTCTTTCTATCACTACGTACACCCTCTTGGTTCTTTTGCAGTTTAAAACAAAGGAACTTTATGACTTTAAAGCTGGTTTGGAGGAAATTTTGTTAATTTTTTGTTAATTCCCTGTTTCCTGTTTCTCGATAGGGAAGGATATGAGACTACTTCATTACCACCTATCTGTCCTCACCATCTCTTGTCTCTGTGCCCAATAATGCAAGCAGTCTCTTCTGGATGTTCCTGTTCATCATAATTGTCACTGTATGTGACACTATACATCAGGTATTGCCTTCATCAATAGCAGAATCCAATCATGTGTCTTCTTTGTCTGGACACAGTGATCACTCTTTACTATATTATTTTACACCACACTTGATACAGTCCTCAGCTGTTTATATATACTAGCCAATGGTGAAGCTACGCTGTCTTACAGTAACACTGAAATGAGATATGACTGTATGTTATAAATGACTTACAGTTCCATGATAAAATCTTCAACAGAGTCACTCCTGGCACTCTGAGAAAATCTGTATTTTACAGAAATATTGTTCAGGAGATCAAACATTAAAGATATTTTTATCAATTTTTATCAGTTTGTGGTTTTGTTTCTTTAGCCACTTGGTTTGAAGTGTGATCTACTCTCTCAAGTACAGGAAAAGTGTCAAAATGTTCCTCTGACATTGTGCTTAGACATCAAGCCTGAAATATTAAGTCGTGGATATTCTTGGATAACTTTACAGTTCAGTCAGAAATCTTTCCAGCTATTCTCTGTGATCCCCATGCAATGTCATTATTCTTTTAAAAACACTTAAATAAGTTTATCTGCACAGCTGTATCTGTTACGGTAGCACTCATTCACCTCTAAGCCACAGGGAGAAAATGATTTAAAAAAAAAATTAATGGAAGAGGAATAAGTAAAAATAGAAAATACACCATTGTTAACCATATATTGTTGAAGAAAGGTTTTTCTCACTCTAGAATGTGGAAAAGCCTGAGGCACCCTGTATTTACCATTAAAACTCAAGTACCCATTGCAAGTTTAGCAGTATCTCCAGTGACCTAAGACTGCCCATGTGGATTTTAGCTAAGTTTCTCATGAAAATCAAGCTTTTGTGATCTGCCCATCCATCAGGCTGTCCCTCACTCCACAGAGCACAGCACTCCCTGATAGCTTACATTCTGTCAACCCATTAGATCCAAAACTGACACTTGAGAAAGCAGCCAATATGGAGTGTGCATCACTGCATTACACCTATTCTCTGCTCCTCCAGCTTCCATTCTCAAGAATTGCAGTACTTATAAGATCCACTGGAGTCCAGTGGGAGACCTCTAACACGCACATAGAAAAAGAAGCTCTGGACCTAAACCTTTACTACTGAAGAACCACACTGCAATGGTGTGACAACATATTTCAAATTCAGCTTTCCTCACAGAGCATAAAACCCAAAATATGTGCTAGATTACATTTTAAATTTAAGTGGAGAATTGTATAAGAATGGGAAGTGAAAAATAAATTAAAAACAACAACAAAGTAAAATTATTGTCATAATATTTATCTTTTCAATATACATCTTATAGTATAGGCGCTATATTAGAAAATCAGTGTGTAGTTAGAACTATCAGAAAATGCTCCCACACCTAAATAGAGTGGAATAATAATACTCATACTGAAATTCACATTCAAACAATCAAATTAAAATGAAGCTTGAACTCACTGGTGACCAAAATACAACAACTTAGTAATGCAAAATAGATTGGAGAATAATACTGACAATAAATAGAATTAATTAATAATATGCTAACAACAGAAAATCTATATAAATTAAAATACTACAATTTGAAAACATTTCCAAAACTCATCCACAGCAGGGAACTTAGCAGAGGATCTGCATGCCCTGTAACTAGTTAACTTTCAATAAGAATGTTCAGAAAATGAGATCATAACAGGAAAAGTTCTTTGCTTCAGTGTTCACTGAAAACAAAGAAAGGAAGGAAGGTCACACTGTGAAAACCTTTATTTCCAGGCAATATGCAAGAGAAGTTCTCTTAAATTGAAACTTCAGTAGGAAGTATTTTCAGCAAATCAATAAGATAACAAATAAAAGTTATCGGCAGTAGACTGCTCACTGCTGAGTACTAAGAAAATATAAACGTGAAATTGCTAAACCATAACTATGACATGATGAACTGTTTAAACTGAGCTCAATAACAGGGAAACAAAAGGTGACAAATCTGGTAACAAGTATTTAAAAAGAATGATCCAATAAACAAGAAGTTGACAGCTGTAGAAGCAAAAATGATAGGAATTGCAATAAGTAACAATATTGGCAAGAACATGGATAAATGTAGTGCAATGGAAACATGGATAAATGTAGTGCAGTGGAAAGACAGACCTTTGCAAATCAAGCTATGGATACTTCATTTGGTGGAGTTCTTTTAAGGAGCAAAAAGTTGTGCCTAGGGCTCTCCTGAGTGACAAGTTGTTAAGATTTCCAAAAAGCTTTTGACAAAGTTCTCCACCAAACACTTGTAAAGAATGCAACTGATAGGATTTGGTGGACTGGATGAGAGGTCGCTCAAGGCCCTCAGCCCCTCAGGCAGGTGTGAATTTTATAAGCCCAAGTAACTGTCTGGCTAAGGTGACATTTTGCCCCAAGAACCAAGTAGAGATCTACTTTCTCTGAATGATGGTCTCAACAGTCCTTTGGAAAGCATAAAAGGACACTGGTGCCAGAAAGGTGAAAAAATAACCATCTTTCCACTGCCTCCCATCTCTGGCTTTGACAAAAGGAATTTAGCAGTATTGGTTCCCTCGTTTTCCCCAAACCAGTGAGGAAAATTGTCAAGATCATCAAGATTGAGAGCTGGGCAGAGCCTGGATGGGTTCTGTGAGGTCCTCACAAGTCTGCAGCCAAAACACTGCTGCTACTGCTGAGGATTAAACCAAGCTTGACCTGAGCAGCTCTAATGATGTCAAGTCATGGGCCTCACTGTGTGCAGTTAAGTAATTTCTCTTACTTTCAGCTGGGATGGAGTTATTTACCTCAGATTTTCTGGTATGATGCTGTATTTTGGTTCTAGGAGAAAGACAAAGTTCTCATGGAACTAGTATTATATTGTGTAGCACCTTGTTTGCTGCTTATTTTCCCTGCTGCATTGTTTGTCCTCTCTGGGACTTGGATTAAGGTTTTTATTTTGCTACGCTGTGTGGCCTGCACTGCCAAATACACACAGAATAGCAGTTTCTTGGCTGCCAATTTTATGGTAATATAAACCAAGACCACAGCAGCAGGGAAAATAAGCAGCAAACAAGGTGCTACACAATATAATACTAGTTCCATGAGAACTTTGTCTTTCTCCTAGATCTGCACTGGTACAGGGGGAAGCTTCTGAACATCTGCAATACATTGACAACATAATTGCATGGAGCAACACAGCGGAAGTTTTTGAGAAAGGGAAGAAAACAATTTAAATTTTTCTGTAATCCAGTTTTGCCATGAAGCATAGGTCAAGAGACCTGCACAGGAAATCCAGTTCTTAGGAATAAAATGGCATGATGGGTGTCGTCAGATCCCCATGGATGTAATCAATAAAATAACTGCTGACAGGTGGTAGTTCATGCAGTAGAACTTGGGCCTGTCCAGACCAGACAAGATGTAAAATCTTGCTCTACACTGCAGCAGGGGAGAATGGCCCCACTTGGAGCTGCTAGCAGAAAGGCCAGGGGAGACTCAATGTTGACTCTAGAGGCTTTGCTCTTCTCATCAGAGACTACCCTGGTGACAAGTATTTCACCAAAGCATCAGGCGTTGTAGAAGGAAGCTGTGGATAGGGAGATGTCTTTCTTCCTCATCCCTCTTCCTTTTCTTATCCTTTTTTTGCATGTCACTCACAGTTTTCTCTAGACAGATGGTGTTTAAGCTGATGAGCTTCACACTGAGGCTGTGATGAAGAACCAGACTGCTGTTACCTTTGTTTTTCTGTTTATGTTTTCGTAAGAGTACTTTCTAGCTGGTGAGGTGATTTCTATTCCAGTGTAGAGAGTACTCCCCTATTTACTTTCAACAACACTCAATTTTCTGAATCGACTTGTATCTGAACAGATAAAAACATTAAATGACATCAATTCATTTCAAGAGAAGGCATCTTCTTGACTTTCACATGACGCAGATCACTGTTTTTAGAGCTTAATGTGTTAGCATTATAATTCTGCACGAGAAATTATGTTAAAAGAAATAAAGAGACCTAATGATTTGATGAAGGAAAAGATGTCTTTCTTGCACATTGTGTAACAGTAACCTAAATACTTTTGCAGTATCGTCTCTACCTGACCCAACTCACTGATTAAATTATTGTTCACAAATCAGTTCACAAACCTCTCTAGTATGTTTCTGAATTCAAGTTTTCACTTCTATAATTCCCTATGGCAGTGCATTCTAAAATTTAAACACTTTGCTTAAAACTATTCCTGATAACTTCCCTAGGTTGTCACTGTGTTCTCTGGACATGATAATCATAGCATCACATAATGGTTTGGGTTGGAAGGGCCCTTTAAGATCACCTAGTTCTAACCCCCTGCTATAGGCAGGGACACCTTCCTCTAGACCAGGTTGCTCAAAGTCCCATCCATCCTGGCCATGAATACTTCCAGGGAGGGGGCACTCACAACCTCAGTGGGCAACCTGTTCCAGCGTCTCACCATCCTCACAGTAAAGAATTTCTTCCTCATATAACTTGTCTAAATCTACCCTCTGCCAGTTAAAAGCCATTTCCCTTCATTCTGTCACTACATGCTCTTAGAAAAAGTCCCTCCCCAGCTTTCCTGTAGGCCCCCTTCAGGCACTGAAAGTCTACTATAGGGTCCCTTCGGAGCCTTCTCTTCTCCAGAGAGCCCCACCTCTCTCAGCCTATCCTCGTAGGAGAGGTTCTCCAGCCCTCTGATCATCTTAATGGCCCTTCTCTGGACCCTCTCCAACAGCTCCATGTTGTTCTTGTGTTGTAGGCCCCAGAAGTAGACACAGCACTCCAGGTGGGCTCTCACAAGAGCAAAGTAGAGGGGCATAAGCCCCTAACTTTTCCCTACTACACTGCGTTAAATCTTCTGCTATCCAAGTTGAGGATTCCCTTTTTATTTTTTGTCTCCTCTCACCTGAAAGACAATCCAACACACTGATTCCCTCTGTCATGTTTCTCTAAAGTATTTCTGGGTCTCCTGGATCAGTCTCAGAGCATGTCTGCTCCCACTTCCCTGTGCTCTGGAACCCAGCTCTCCTTGGTGGAAAAGGCAGATGATATAACCATCTCACATAATGATGATGAAAAATTTTCTTTATCCATAATTCTGGGGAATTTTAATGGCAACCTTTAAAAATGCATAAAGATTCAGCAGGTCTGGAGCATGTGGCTTCCAAGAGTTTGGCAGTGCAAAGCTAAGGAATCCCCAAGGTCAATTCCAGAAGGGACAGGAAAGCAGCTGCCTTTTAATCCTCCAGTATCCTGAGATCTGTACAACTGGTTCCAGACAGGAATTGAGATAGCTCAGGTAAAGGACCTGTTAGTCAGAAAATAAAGGAGTGATGGTTAAGGGCCTTTAAAAAAGATTTTTATAAGCATGTTGCCCTTGTTAAATTTGCTTCAGCTACTGGTGTCTTTCTTTATCTTCTGGTTAGATGCTATCTATACTTTTTAAACCTTAATTGTTGCTTTGTGCTATCTTTCCCACCGAATTAGATTATCACACAATTACATGCATCATTTCAAACAGCATTGCTTGATGAAGTTATGTCGTGTCCCATTCTACATATGTTTTTGGATCAGAGCTCAGGTAGCTCAAGAATGAGGGGTCAGAAGTAAGATTTGATGGCATACCCACATATTCAACCCTGCCTGGGACACAGCCTTGGTTTGAACTCCTCTCTAATGTGAAAAATTGCCAGGGGATCCTGGTCCATGTAAAACTATGTTCAGTAGGTGGATGTGAGGAGCTGCCAGCCCTCAGAGCCCCTGCAAAGACCTCACCCCACAGTTTGAGACCTATGGATCTCCAGCTGAGTGTGCGCAAGGCATCTCCCCACCACTGTGGCTTTAGCAGCTGCAGTATTCACATGAGGCCACTCACAAGCCAGTGGTAAAGCCCAGTGGCAGATACTAATAGCAGCAGCCTCTTTCCATTTCTCAAGTCCATTTTAAATTAATAAGAATGTTCTCCTTCTGTTTTTCATCCACAAAGAGACCCCCTTCGCATATTAATTTAATGTTAAATTGATGGATTAAATTATACCAAGCTCAAAATCAATTCTGCACATATTCATTAGAACGAACTAAATCCCTTAGTAAGGATAAAGCACAGAAAATGCATTTAGAGACACTGATAAGTCCAGGTCCATTATATGTCATTTTAAACAAAGAGCAAAAAAAAGCCCCTTTGGAGACGCTCTATCAGCTATTAAACAGAGACATCGCATGCACAGGGAGATTGATGATTAGCATTTCCATTCTCACAACGGCTCTCCCTGGGCTGATGATAACAAGTAAATGCCTCTTCATGTCTTTGTCACAGTTCACAGAGAAGCAGATGCCTAGACTAAGCTTTCCTCCTTTGTCCTTCCTTGTGCAATCAGTTAACAAGTGCAAAAGCACAAGTCTTTCCAATATTTGCTGGAATTCTTTCATCTCTGGAAGTATCAGGTGGTGATTTTACCTCTTTTTCCTGTACTGGTTATTGCACTTCTGTAGGCCCTCCCTGTTCTAAGCTTATTGCGTCACTCACTAGCATGGCAGGTCTCCCATTTGGTAGCATGGGACAGGCCATGGCTGCTGGCCAGGAGAACCTTTTCAGTCTACAGAAAGCCAAGCCCAAACCACATGTGCCTCTCGAGGTTTTGGCATTCCAACACACAGCTTTGAATCTGAGTCCAGATTTTATAGATAGCTCCTGTCCCTAAAACTGAATTTTCTGCATATGAGAATTTCAGAAACTTGTACACATTTGCATCTAAGATTAGCTACCCACTTCAGTTTTACAAAGTATGAGGTGTTGTTTTGTTCTGTTTTTTAAGATTTTGGTTTATTCTGCTATCAGTGTCTGCCAGGAAAGAAATACCATACGTTCAATGAACATTATACATTCTTGAGGAAAACTACTTCATATGAAGTGAACCTTCAAGTAAGCAGGACAGCCCAACTTTTCTTCTGCTTGACAACTAGAAGTGTTCTCAAACAGCCAACGAAAGAAAGAGAGAAAACAGAGTGCTTGGAGTCATGCATTTTCCAGATCTAGTCCCCACAGACTGCCTTGCCTTGATTTGAGCTCTAGGGAGTAGTTTAACCTCTTTTGTTTTAAGCACAGATTCACAATATTTGATCTCACAAAACTAGTAGTACTTTACCTCTCTCCTGTCTTATTATTTTAGTCCCTACAGCCTCTCCACTGTAAAAGGTTGTGGATCATTATTAAAATTTATTGTGTTTTTCCTATTCATGTTTATTTTTTAAATCTAAAGTGCAATGATTTCTAGCATAAAGGGGAAGAAAGAAGTTTGCAACTTTGTGCGAGTTAGCATAACCAAATGATGAAAACATTACTAATTTTACTAATTTTTTTTTTCCAGAATATAAGTAAATTCAATGGATCTGATCTCATTTTACCTGTCCAGAAATTCATAGTGATCAGTCACACAGGTCATTATGCAGGAAGATAGACTTGATAGGAAACGAGAGAGAGTTTTGCATGCCTTAGAACAAATCACAGAGTGGTTATAAAGATCTTACTTCAATATATGAGAACTTAAATTTTGGAAAGGAAAGGCAAAACAACTTTTTGATTAGGTGGACACTTTTAGAAAACTGTATTATGTATCCACTGTTGGGCAGCATGTGAAATGAAATATTGAAATTCTCAACCCAGTTTTCTCTGTAATCCCTGCTGTAAGAAGTGAAATTGTGACAGATGGTTGCTGTACTCATTACTCCTTTATTCACAATGAGTAATGATTTACCATTAAATCACACTAAAAAGAATGTATCTGTCCATGTAACAAGGCTTACTCAGTGTAACTATAGGATGTGGTCTTTATTTTGTCAGAGTCTTATATTTTGAATCCATAAATTTGGGCTAATAGTGTTCATTTACCTATATGACCAAAAACTACAGGCAACTTGAATTTAATACATTTACCTTTGGATACTGGAAAAAAAATATATATATATATTATATATATATATATATATATAAAGAACAATATTAGGGAACAAAGATCTCTACTGTACTTTTGGCTTAAATATTATTTGTCTGAGACAGGATGGAAGTCTCTACGTTTGACATTAGTGCAAGAAAAAAGTGAACTTCTGCCTTACCATAAATATGCCTGTGAAATTCCAGTTCAAAATAATATTTACAACTAAGGTGAGAACATGAACAAGCAATGTGACCTCATAGCTCAGAAAGCCAACTGTATCCTGAGCTGCCTGAAGCATGGCCAGTAAGGTGAGGGAGGTGATCTTGCCTCTCTCCTCTGTGCTGATGAGATTTCACCTGAAGTACTGTGTCCAGATGTGGAGTTCTCAGTACAGGAGAGATGTGGACCATCCTATGGTCAGATCATCTTCCATGATCAGCATGATCCAGATTCAAGCCTCCCTGCACAGATATATGTTTGGGCTCAGATTTCTTGCCTTATATGGGTCAGGTTAGCACACGATATAACAAGTGATGTCTTGCTTGTAAATCTTGACAGGACCCTGACCTATCCACTAAGAAATTTGGCAGTCTCAGGGCTTTGCTAAATCATTTTATAACTATCAGAGTCTGCTATTCCAGAAGAGATTGGGTTGACAAATCCCAGCTTCTGGTACACAAATATCATTACATTTGTTTGAGGCACTTTGAGAAACTCTTGGGCATCTCAGAGCTTGGAAAGACCACCAAATTACAAAGTGCTTGGCAAATTTCCATATGCCAGATGAGCCATGGTGGCTGATATGTGTACATCCAACCTGAGCAAATGATGTGATTTAACTCACCTGTTTTTGGCTGTGAGCTTGGTTAATTCCCATTAGCTCTTCATAAATCTGAAATTAGACATGAACAATTACATATATTTGGATAATGCGATAATGCGAACATGTTCTAAAGCAGGAAGTCTCAAGTCACTTGGTAGGGAAAGCAGTGTTTTTTCTTATTTTCATATTGTAGATTGGGACGTGGTTAGATTCTGATATTTATTGGTCAAATATCATATCTGTATAATCTTAACTCATTCTTATATGTGTCTTGTACAACACCAAGTAATACATTCATATACTTAAGAAACTTTTATAGAAGGAATATCACGGATACTACCAAAGTGATGGTTTTGTATCCTCTGTGTTGCAAAGATAATGGATACTTCTCCTTTTAATACTCAATAAAAAGAGAATACCTGTATCTTTCAGTTATTTTTGAACAATTTTGCACAGAAATAAATAAGCAATTCTCTTGTAAATACACTCCATTTTAGACTTCAGTTTTCCTACAGGTTTGTCATATAATGCTAGTTGTTTTTAAAGACAATTTATAGAGTCTTGTGCGCACAGTGTCTTTGGGACCCAGTTAGGAATTCAACTGAAGGCAGCAAGACTGCTTGCAGTGAATATAGCTTTTTGCAAATTGGTGCCCTCAGTGTGGTTTGCAAATCCCATGTCTTCCTTTTACTTCGATCTTAATTTTTTTCCTTCTACCATTTATCCAATAACATCACATAAAAATCCAATTTCAGGAGTTACTTCCAACCAGTCATTGCAGACTGCTATGAGTTGCATTCAGAACAGCTACGAGTATTTATAAATAAGGTTTGAAAAATTTGGCACAGCTCATAGGACTTCTACAGTAACAGCAACCGAGCTTCTTAGGAATGAGTAAGTCTGAATATCAGACTGCATTGCAGGAAGTGTGAATGAAGATTTGGGAACCCAGCAGCAGGCTGCTCCCTTTGGAAAACTTAGCCTAACTAAAAGTCCTCCAATCTCATGTAAAATAAATTGGTAGAATACATGAAAACTTAGAGGGAGGGCCTGATACGCTCTAATAAAATTAGGACAAAGATCTGTTGCAAGGATCCATGAATCCTACTGCAATGTTAGCTCATTCTATCTTTCAAAATGCCCATTTCTGCTTTTCTCCCCTACCTAAACATACAAATCATGGTTCAAACCTGGGAAAGTCTCTGGTAATAAATATTTTCACCAACTGATTTTTGTTTTTTTTTTTTAAACATTCTTTTTTTTTCCCACATCTTTTGGTTCTGCAAGGAATAGTAGAGGTAATACTCTTCTTGTGCTGAACTGCTCAATGATGAGTGAAGAAATAAGTTCTTTCCTGCCTTTCCAGCTTCACATCTGCCTCTAAGATGAACGCTGGACCCACACAGCTCTTCACTATGCAACAGGGGGAACGCTCCTGTTTTGAATCCAGAGAGATAGGGGGGATTCCATTGTGATTTGTTGCTCATGGGTTGTGTGGCCACATTTGAGGAAGAATAGACTCCAGGTCCTGCTGCAGAGATTATTCATGTCATTTATTCATTGCACATGCAAGTTAGAAAGTGAATTTAGTCAATGTGGCACAAATTGACTCTTACTTTCTACATGAATACCATTATCATTCATCCACAGAGCCATGTCTTTCCTTCTGGCCCAGTTAAATCCTAAATAGTCAAGTCACTTCAACAGGAACAGTTAACAATACAAAGCTGATGGGAGGAGAGCAAGAGTGAAATACATGGGCGAAGGAGAGAGAGAGTGAGGTGTCCCTTGAGCTTCTGGATGGAAGGCAGGCAGCAGTATCTCACTTGCTTCAGGTTTCTTACAGTTCAGAAAGCCACCAGTCTGACTGAAACAAAGCTGGAATTAGACACTCCTAGTGCACAGAGATTGTGGAAGGGCTTTCTTATGCTTGTATTTTTGCTCTGGTGTTGTAGGGAAGGAGAGGAGCTTCCCAGACTGCCGGTGTCTAAATTTGATTTTCTTCCTTTTCTAACAATTCCAGAATACCTTCAGTAGTTGAGCTTTTTAACATTTGCTGGAAAATTTCTAATTCTTTGATTGTTGCACAGACCTTTGATGAGTGCCTGCAGATGTATGTAGGTGCATCACACTGAAGCAATACATAACCTCTCATGGATATTAATACATTAACCTCTCCTGATAAGCTTAAACTAAAGCTAACATGTATGCTTATTACATATAAAAGAGGAAAAAAACTGATTAAATCCCTACAATTTGGAAATGTTAATGATCAGATGTTGCATTGCCTCCATCCCTCTACTGCTCCAACCGCCACATTCTTTCTAAAATCACATTTTCAGTTTTAAGCATCATAATGCTTGCAAATATGCTATGGAGCGCATGACTTGAAGCAGTTTGAACTAAAACCATAAAATCTGGGAGGTGTAATGAACAGAGCAGTGAATCAACAGCAGAGATTTTGTTTCAACTTAATTTGTAACGAGGGTAAAGTATGTGATTAAACTCGGGTCTTCATAACATTTTTAGGATATCGTGATAAGATTTTCTATCTCATTATACCTCTGAAATGAAATTTCCACTCTGAGTTTATTGGGAAGTCTTGAGCTTTCATCTTGTCTCTAAACGAGAATTCTTAGGCAGTAACAGTGATAGTCTTTGCAGTGATTAGACAAAGCGCTGGGAAGAAGCATAAAATTCATCTCCATTTTTGCTGATGTCAGAATCATAATCTATAATTTTCTGCTGTAGTCTTTTTCCCATTTCTATGCCTGTGATGTATATGATGGATGTAGAAATCTTAAAAACAGGTTAAAAAACAGCTTATATTAAAATAAATAATACACTATTTCTGAGATTGTGTTTGTTTTCAGGTCTGTGATTTTTTATCTTTAGGAGCTCATATGCATTTATTGGTCCACTCTCTCAAGTACATTTCTGAGTGATACAGCTACTAATTTTCAAAAGCAGGGTAACCGTCGATTGATTCTGACAGTTAATTTCCTGATTCAATCCTGACTGTAATCACAGTGATTTGATGCATCACTTGTTGGCAGGAACATGATTCAGTATTCAATTGTAATGCAATGTTTTGATGAAAAGTTCTCCATACAGTAAAATATAATTGCAGTACAATGTATTTAACTGCCCACTGCTATTGCAAGCATATGTTGTTTTAGGATTTCTCCTAGGAAAGGTACTTAGTCAAACATACTGAATGATAATAACTGCTCCTACATCAGGACAGAGCTAACATAGTAGTCACTTAATGTAGATTAATTTAACTAGTGCTAACGCATGTAAAAAATAATTAACCAGAGGTTCAATATGTATAAACCGTATGCTTTAGCCTTTAGAACAGAAGTAGTTAATAAAAATAAATCCTGTAAAGTTCACTCACTGTTCAGTAGACCTTAGTAAAAAGTAAAGGATTTCTGAGGATCGTTACTCAAGGACAACTTTAGCATCAGTCAGCATTTTTTGTTCATCACTGGAATGGCAACATTCATGCAGCTTTGGAACATTTTTGTTTGCAGTAACAAAATCTTTGCTTTATACTCTTCTTATCTATGAATTGTTTCCAAGAAACCTTCTGATAAACTATAATGAAAAAAAATAAACTGCTCTGGGATGTTGATACTGAGTACCTGAGAGTGTGAAAATAGCAAGTATTATATACAATATCACAAATTTGCAATCAGTCTGTTTCTCCAGTATAGTCCATCCAATACTAGATACATCCAACAGTGTAGTGTCAATGTTCATCCAGTCCCAGACACACATTTTTATATTTTCTAAATATTTTATATTTTCTAAACTTGAAGGATAATTCTCTTTCAGAATACTAAAAAGAAAAAAAAAAGAGTAAATATAGGTGCAAATCTGTCTTCAGTATTCATATTGTGCATTGATGCCTTTGCAGACTAACCTTAACTTCAGCAGTTATGGGGCTACATCTTTTGCTGAAGCATGCAAGTCACTTTGCATTGGGTGTAAGATCAGGGCCTATATATTTTATTTAGGAAAAAAAATTATGAAGTGAATTATCTTAATAAATGCTGAAGAGTCTAGAGAAAGATGTATTGCGGGTTGAAGAGGCAAAGCTAATGAGGTTTGACAGCTCAACTTTCCCGGAATATGCCTAGGGTATCCCCTCAAGAAGTAGATGATTTCAAAATCAACATCCTTGAGTGAGCTTTTGCATAAGCTTTACCTTTCTCCTCCTAAGTGTTACAGGGGGAAAAAGTTAAGTGTCTGTAAAAGCAAATAAAGAGAAATTTTAAGGGCAGATGAAGAGATCCAACAGTGTGTTCCCAGAGGAAATGTGAAAGGAGAGCACAAATGAATCTTTCTGTAGGCAAATGGAAATGAAATTTTGTCTGGTTTAACTAGCACTGGGTATAGCTAGTACTCATAAGAATAGCCTGGTGCCAGCTTGTCTATAGCTATCAGTACTTATACACTGCAGTTAGTGTGGATGTGACAGGCAAAGAGTGCTGTGTAGTAGAAAAAATGTTAGCTAGCTTCTGTCTGGTACCTTTTGTGGCAGAACAAACAGCTATAGGGCTGCAGAAATAGTGTAGTAGAAAGAGAAAATCAGCCTGAAATCAGAAATAACCATCCAAAATGAAGTATAATAGAAAATTAGAAGGAAGTATTCTGTGCTGTGCAGGAAAATTGAACAATTCTGGTTGGCCACCAGTCTCAAACTTCTACAGACCCTGATAACTGATAAATGGCTCAGTCCTGGCCATCAGCCACCAGCAGATCCATCTTGTTGAGAATTCTTGCATGAGAAATACGTGAAGATATTTGTAGAGATGTTGATTTGGCAAAAAATGAAAAGTTTTCACATATACCTGCTCAGTTTTGTAGAACTGCAGCACCAGAAGTTAACCAGCCACTGCCCATTTCGCAATCATTTACATCTGCTGTAAGAAGAGTTAATATGCAGAATACTATTAGAATAATTCATTAACCTGAAACCCATGACTCAAGCATAGCCTCAGAAATAATAAGATATACTTCAGTTTAATATAAATTACAGTTAGCTGCATTGAAAACTTCATAATCATCTAATTTAAAGCACAGCACCACAGGGGAAAAATCTTTCCAGACAGCTATTTAGAGTAGTTTTCTCTGACATTAGCAGAGATGGAAACTGATGGAATGGATCTAAATGCCTCCTTCCAAGCCACTGACTCTAATGAAGATCCCAAATCCACTTCCAACTAAGGACCTTCCAGTTATAATGTCGAATTGCATTTCAGTCATTTTTTATAAAATATGAGACATTTAATTGAGGCATTTCATCACTAGACTATAGTAACATATCAAAAGGAGCTATTAAAACCATTGCACAATCTGCTCCAGAAGAAGATTTTGAGAAATTAGAAATTTCTGAGCAGCTGAAACACTGTGACTGCTGGTGAGCAAGCCCTGAGCTCAACATTTGTCACACCAGGCTGTAAGGCCTACCTGAGAACTCTACTGTAGCATTAGAATTGCAGCATGGGTTTCTTTGATAAACAAACAAACAAAATGATAAATGCTTTCAGAACTGTTTCTTTATGAGATACTACTGAAAACAGTATGTTATGAAAGTAGAATGTTTTCAATATAATGGTTTCTATCAGCATACAGAGATAGGGCCTGAGAAAACCTCAGCACTGAGCAGCAGGGCTCAGTGCTAAAAGCCATCCCTTCACTCGATGAAGACCGTTGGAGGCAGCTGTTATTTGACAACAAGCAGTGACTGACCTCTGAAGAAAAAAGGATGACTGAGGGGGAAGCAGAAAGGGAAGGCTTTGCTGGCAGGCACCTTCTACATGGCCATGCAAAAACACATTGCTCTGAAATATTTCATGTTGCTTGAATATAGATACAAGTCTTCTTACAAGATGGAAAACTAAGATTTCTATTTTTCTTTTCTTCGATGTGGAGCAAGCAACTTACAATTTACTGAGCACAGTGCTCAATGGAAAGTCCAGGGCATATTAACGAATCTGCCAGTGTCTTATTATAAAATAGTAGTTGTATATTCCAACTGCAACTTGGAGGTGTGTGAAGGATAACACAGATGGCTTGATCCCAAATGTGTATGGCTTTCAGGAGCTGGAGTGGAACTAGTTGGCACTTTGGCTGTGCCACTGGTGTTAAGGCACAGAGTTATGTATGTGTATGGGGAGAATGGCCAGCCTGTGTTTCTCCCTCATGTAGGAGACATAGCTGGGTAAATGTGTAAGCATACAGAAAAATATATATTTCCTGTACACATATGAATATATAGCATCATTAACTTTAAGGATCTGAAAAACATAAATTTACCAGTCGCATAGAGTTTTATTTCACATGAGATTACTTTCACTCTTTCAACCCTGACATTTGTGTCTTAATTGAAATGAAAATGATGTAGACATTTATTAGGAAAATATCTCTGCAATGTGTTCAGATAAAAGTTTGCACAAAAGCAATTATAGGTAATGCAACACTAAAATTTTGTCTTGAATGCTGGAATAGTCTTACTTTAAAAATCTGTTTTAACGCTAGTTTATACCAGTTTCGGAAAACTAGGGTTGTGGACACATACCCCAGGAGCGTGCTTTGGCTACGGTAGTACCCTTCTCCATTAAGGGAAATAAAAAAAGAAGCGAATCTCTCTGGCTGCAGGGCTCTGCCGACGCCATTCCCCGGCCCAAGAGCTCCACCATTTGGCGGCCGGGGACACTGCGGGCCTGAGCTTCTGAGGCTGCGGCGGGTCGGGGAGGAATTGCAGGCGGGGAGAGCGGCGGAAGGACGGCTGGGACTTCTGGGCTCGGTCCAGAGGGCCGTTGGGATTTCAACTAGGTGCGCACTGAAGGGATTGAGGTTTTCCTTCTGTTTCCTATAGAGCATGTGCCTATGCAGGTAACGTCCTTGTGAGGAGGTCAAGACTGACCTCAAGTGTGAGCTTCTCCAGGCTGTGGGTTGAGGGAACAGGGAGAGTCAAGAGCTAAGGAGGGGACAGGCACATCCCTGCCTCTGCAGGAGGGACCCATACAGCCTTCTGGACTCTCTACATGGTATTCTGATTAATGCTGCATCATAGAATCGATTGAGTCAGAAGGCACCCTTAAAGGCCATCTAGTCCAACTCCCCTGCAATAAACAGGGATGCCTACAGCAGGTCAGGGTGCTCAGAGCCCCATCCAGGCTTTGGGTATCTCCAGGGATAGGGCATCCACCACCTCTCTGCGCAACCTGTGCCAGTGTCTCACCGTTCTTACCATAAAAGGCTTCTTCCTTATATCCAGTCTGAATCTCCTCTTTTAGTTCTTGAAGCATTACTGTTGTATGTTTGTGTATTCATGTATATGTGTGGACATGCACGTGTGCAACAGAGACGTGTGTGTGCTTAAAGCTCTGTGTATATCATTAGGTAAGCATGGATATTATCATCTTCCTACGGAGCGTGCCCTATATTATCTATCACATATTATATACGACAGAGCATGTTATATGAGCCAGTTTCCATTCAAAGTCTACAGTTGCTTTGAGCAGTGCTCATTCTTAAATACTTAGATGCTGGTGCAGCTGAGGTCATGCTGCCAAAGGACTCCCTGCCATGGCCATGGCCCTCTTCCAGATGATGGCATCTCAGTGGCACGCAAGCATATAATGCATTCATTCTTTTTAGGGCATAACTGAAAGTATTCCTGAAATACACATCAGTGATTCCCAAAAGGGTACTTTTGTGATAAGAATGGATCACAAAACTGTGATTTGGAATAGATTCAAAAAGTTGCCATGCATTTGGAAACCTTTTGCTACAGTAAGGAGCTGAAGAAATTCTGAAGAATTGCAAAAGCTTTTACAAGGAAAATGAGAATATTCCTGATACTGAATTATCTGCTGCATAATTAAAGACATGATAAATGTTTTCTTTGGGCACTGACTAATGAAACACATTTAAAAATCTGTAAAATCACAAAAGAATTGTAATACAAATATATTAATAATTAAGAAACCTTAATACTCTGGTAAGGAAACAAATGTGATCAGTTTGAGAATATTCAAAGGTCTTGAAATGCTTAAAATAATAGCAATGGCTATAATAGGAATTTAAAAAAAAAAAATTTAAAAATGCCTTTTTATAGACAAGCTGTGAACTTCTGGTATCCTGGAAAGAAAGTTTCCAGTGATTTCTAGGGAATATTGAATCTTTGTGAGGACACCTCAATTGCTTTGTCATTCTAGTGCAGGAAACAGCAACAGCATCTCATACTTTTTATTTGCATTTCCATGCCGGAACATGCTGATATTTTTTTATATATACAGCATGGATTTAGAGTTTTTCTCACAAGACTGGCATGTCAATTCAACTTTCAGAGCATAATATCAGAATAATGCATTTGTTACCGTAACTTACTAACAAATAAATCAGAATATTTCTAGAGTCATATTCCATTGTGATTTTTTTTCACTCTGGGGAGGAGAAGAAGGGTGGAATGTCACACTGTTGTGACAAATGAAGATGACCTGAGCCCTTGTGCTTTTATGATCTGTCAATATCTTTCTGGTAATAATATGCCCATAACTGAACACAGCATTGCAAGAGCATGTTGTGCATCCTAAAACCATATAAAGGAAGATTATTAGCTTCTTGCTCCAATATATGATGATAGGGTGTCTGGTGAATGCAACCCAAAATCACATTGACCTTTTTTCACACGCACAACATATTGGAAGCTCATGTCTCATTTGTTACTTAATATCCCTTGGGATTTTTAAAAATTGGACTGGAAAAATTACAAGGAAAACTACTGCAATGAATCTTACCAGCAAATGGATGGGATTTTGATTTTAAAGGATCCTTCCCATCCCGAGTATTGTTGTTATCTTTTATTGCTGTTTCAGGACAATCAAAATATACTGAATGCCATTTATTTTATTTCCAGTTGATTACTTCATATGACCCAAATCCTCACTGCATTTGTAATTATAGGTCAGACGTAAAATCAAGGATACTTTTTAGTGCATTAAGTAAGCAGGAGCTGGTTGTAGATTTGCAAAGAATGCAGAGGGAAGATATAAGCAGCAAGTAAACCATTTTTCAAAAATTACAACAGTTAGATATGTAAACAAAAGAAGCTGCAAATTAATTGAAGAGCCAGGCAACATAATTAAAGGGAAGGGACTGTATGCTTTCTAAATTTAGTGAAGTGAGTGCTCATCACAATTAGCTGCTGTTGCTGAACTTGGAGCATTAAACACAGGACTGTTGCCTTGTTGAATGTTACAAGATACTGCTGCCCTAACTTTGTTTCACTAAAGGGAGTATGTAATGCAGCTGGAATGCTAATGGATGACATGTTGCATGGAAGAGGAAGCAGGTTATCATATTCACAGCACTGACAACTCAAAGTGTTGTGTGATACTAAACAACAATACCTACTTGACTAGCACGATAGCATTAGAAAAGCCAAGCCCTGAAGTGTAACTAAGATATGTCATGCAGAGAAAGTGGATTAAGTTCAAAAAGAAATGTCCTGAATACAAAAAGAAAGCCTTCTGAACGACAAGATTCAGTGTAGGTATTATAAATGTGGAATAACAAAAAACAGTAGATGCATCTTATCTCTGCAGTTACAACTGCAATGTTCAGTCCATCTACTTTCGTATTGATATCTTTGCAAATACTATCCTCTCGGGGAACAGAAAATAAGAGACACAGGTCCATAAAGCAGACAAAATGGTGAGATTCTCATTGCACTGCATCACTTAATGTTTTGTGAAAGCTAAAAATATACATACAGTCTTTACTATTGCTCTAAACTAATGTTCTTCATATGTATAGTATAGATACAGTGGTTCCTTTTTCCTGAGACGGCAGGCAGGTTTTTATGTTGTTCTACAATAAAAGCTTGTAGTTCAACAGGGAACACACCCTCCTTTGTGCTTTACATGCTTACATGAATCCAGACTTCAGTAATTCGCACCTACTCACATCTTCTTCTCACAGAGATGAAATGCTCAGCAAAACCCTGTTTGAATGATGACTAATTATCATTAGAGTGCAGTAGTCACTAGTGGGAAAGTATTATAACATACACTGTTTTCTCAGTGCTGTGAAAGAAGGATCAGGGTCTCCTCCCTGCTCTAACGCTAAGATTAAGGATGCCTGCACCATCCTCACAGAAATTTGTATGATCTGAATATAAATACTCCCAAAGAGGGAGGCTTTCTGGTGTCCAGGCGGGTTTCAGTAGTGTTAGTGGACAGAAGTTTTTCCTGTTCTAAGTTGTGGCTGCGATGTGCAATTTGAACTGCTTATTCTCATGCAGCTCCCCATGCTTCTCCTGTTTTCTCTGTAGTCCCTTCTGCTCATTTAAAGGCTGTCAGCAAAATTTAGAGCTGCCTTCTTGTATCTAGGCTGTCCTTGTTTCTTCGGACTTCCTTCATAGGTTATATTTTACAGCCCTCTGATTTTTCCATTTCTTTCTGCAGTTTGACAGGGCACGCATCATTCCAGATTATGTCTCTTCTCCTTTTATCCACTGCAAGCTTCATAGCCATGTTCTTTATCCCATTTTCTAGGTCATCCTCTGTGAAAATATCAAGCAACTGTGGGTGCAAAGTGGGTCTTGTCCCTTCAGCAGTTAAATCAGTGATAAACAGTATCTGAGCATAGGTCTGCAAACATTTTCTACTCCTTTATTGTAGTTTGTCCAGAGTGTAACTGAATCATGGGAAACAGTGACAGAAGACATCAACTACTTTTCATCCAACTTGGAGATTTGTCATCTTCCTGGAGAAGTTTAACAAATTGACACAATCTTTCTGACAAATCTGCACTGTTTGAAATTTTATTGTTTTTATAGAGATGCTTACATGTATTGGTTGCAACATTTTTTTTTCAGTAATTCAATTTAAGCTGACTTTTCTGACATAGCCCCACTTCTCTTTTTTTCCCTCACATCTTTTCTTCTTCATCACATTGTGACTTATGAAATTGTTCTCACTTTGCTGTACTGTTTCCCTGTACAGGACTGTTTCTGTTTGATGCTGTTAATATTGGTCCTCATAGAGCAGCTGCTGTCTCTGCTATTGCCACTAGCCTTCCTGAAACCCACTGCCTTCATGTTGTGGTTCTTTCTCCATCCTTTTGAAGGAATTATGGACTCTTTTCACTGAGTCATCTTTCACCGTCAGCTCTGCAGCCAGCTCCTTCCTGCTTGTGAGGATCTTCCCTTGGAGACCCCTCTGCTATTTGTCTTTTCTGTCATCCAAAATAAGATATCTGGCTCATGTTCTCAGGGAGAGCTAGGCAGTCTAAGTTCTCTTCCAGCTGTAGCTGTCTCTCTTGTTGAAAAACCTGGTTATCTTCAGATTGCTGTTTTGAATGATTTTGCCCATTGCTCATCCAGGTCTTGCTATACCTGGCTTTGAAGCTTGTAGCAGAGTTCCCCTATGAAAGTACATGTATGCTTGTCCCTTCTGCCACCAAACAAGGATTACTTGCAGCAGGTCAGCCAGGCTCCCAGGGCAAGGGCTTCAGCATGTTTTGCTGAAGTCTTTCTCTTATCTGTTCTTACAGGACAAGCCTTTTGTACTAGTAGGCTAATTGATGCCACTGTAAGACGGAGACAACAACATGAGATGATCTAATACATTCACCACCCTTTTCTCTCAAAACAGCTGCTTTCAGGACTCAGGATGTCATTTGGACCAACTCCTGTCTGATGCCTGGCAGTGCTATCATTCTGAGCCAGGGGCCTTCCCCACCTTTCTCTCCACAGCCACAGCATGTCCCCCTCAGCCATCCCCATTTCCTAATTCCCCCTCACACTGCTCCTCCAGCAGCTGCTCTGAGTTCCTCTTCCACCAGCTTCCACAGAGCCCTCTGCTTGTCAACACTAGAAAAGCTATTGCCTTGTTCTGATTTTGCAAACAGCAAAATAAGGCTTGGCCTGTACTACTGGGGATACAGAGGGATCAAGTTCTGACTGTGTGAATTATTCCACAACTCTGTCACATTAAGTAAATAATCATTTTGGACTTTTATTAAAATTACACAATTTTTTGTTTGTCTGATATCTTGCATTAGTTAACAAGCATCTTAATTTGACCTGTCCTCTTCCTTATTGTTTCCAGTGTAATAATGAAATAAATATACACCTTAGCATTTGCATGTACTTACCTGGTTCACTTTGAATCATACTAGTAGGCTTAATGCACCTATTCTGTGTCTTTTAAAATGCTTTTCTCCCTAGATTAGCAACCTGATATGTAAAATTGCCTACTTCTTTTATTTGTGAAGTAAACTTTGCTCATTGGCTTTTGGAACAACAGCTCATCTCCAGAAAAACCAAAAACCTGTAGCCGACACTAGAATTAAAACTAGAATTGTCTACGTGGTGCCTTCAACCCTGCCAGTGCCTTGACTGCAGAGAGCAGTGAGAACAACATTTTGTTCCCACGTCTGTGCCCTGCTAGAGCATCAGAATCATTTTGGCTCAGCTTTAGGCCTTTCCCAACCAACACCACCATGAGTGTTCACAAGGACGTGCAACATGAAGTACTGATAGGGTAGACAGCTGAGCTTTGGTAACTGCTCAGCATCGTCTCCCCTTCTCTTCGCAGTCAGTAGCCTACAGCTGCTGATCCTTATACCCATTCCTTTGGGAACCCATCTACCACTAGATGGTGGTAGAGCCCATCAACCACCATTGCCTTTATGTATCTCCTGGAAATGCTAATAATCATACAGCCCCCAGTGCATGTGTTTTCTTGCTTTATATGTGGGTACGGATGCTCACTGCCGCACTCACAGTATTGCATAGATGTGCTTGGTTTCAGCTGGATGTAATTGTCATAGAATCATAGAATCATTAAGGTTGGAAAAGACCACCTCTAGTCCAACCTCCAACCCATCCCTCAACCTTGCCCACTAACCCACACCCCACATTGCCACATCCACAAGTTTCTTGAACACCTCTAGGAACAGTGACTCGACCACCATCCTGGACAGTCTATTCCAATACTTGACCACTCTTTCAGAGAATACATTTTTGATAATAGCCAACCTGAGCCTGGTGCAACTTAAAGCCATTACATCTCATCATGAAAGACATTGAGGCCCTGGAGTGTGTTCAAAGGAGGGCAGCAAAGCTGGTGAGGAGTCTGGAACGCAGGCCATATGAGGAGAGGCTGAAGGAGCTGGGAATGTTCAGCCTGGAGAAGAGGAGGCTCAGAGGAGACCTCACTGCTCTCTATAACTTCCTGAAGGGAGGTTGTAGTGAGCTGGGGATCAGCCTCTTCTCTCATGTCATTAGTGATAGAACCAGAGGAAATGGTTTCAAGCTACGGCAGGGGAGATTCAAGCTGGACATTAGGAAGTATTACTTTTCAGAAAGGGTGGTCAGGCACTGGGATGGACTGCCCAGGGAGGTGGTGGAGTCGCCGACCCTGGGGGTGTTCAAGGAAAGACTGGATGTTGTGTTGAGGGACATGGTTTAGTGGGAGCTATTGGTAATAGGTGCACGGTTGGACTGGATGATCTTTTAGGTCTTTTCCAACCTTGCTGATTCTATGATTCTATGATTCTTTGATTCTATCCTATTGCTGTTACCTGGCAGAAGAGGCCAACCACCACCTCACTACAACCTCCTTTCAGGGAGTTGCACAGAGCAGTCTCCCCTGAGCCTCCTCCTCTCCAGACTCAACAACCCTAGTTCTCTCAGCTGCTCCCTTAACACTTGTGCTCCAGACCCTTAGGTTTTGTTACCCTTCTCTGCAGGCCAATGTGGCCGTCACTTGACCTCCTCTACTGAAATGGTGAATGACAAATAGCCACCACTTCCTAAAAAACTTCTGCTTTTCTAAAGAAGCTCTGTGGTTTGTTTTTTTTTCCTGGACAAATTTCACATGGCTCCATATGACTTGTCAGCTTCATACACTCCAAAAATAGAATCATAAATGTAGTAAAATTTATCTCATTCAGATTTCAAAAGTAAAATATCTGCAAGAAGCAGAAGAGATACAGAGGCTCAGATAAATCTCATTTATCTTTCTAAAAAGGAAGTATAAAAGTCAATGAAACAAATAAAAAAAATAAAGTATGGAAAATAAAAAGAGGTAACAATAACTTTTGGATTTTCATTTTTGCATTTTTATGTATGCTGCTGCATACAATATAAATATATTGAACAGTTGCCGTTTTTTGACAGGGCTTATATTTCAGGTCCTTTTGTAACACAGCAAGTCACTCCAGAGCAGGTAAGCGTGGTGGTGAAAAATTGTTTCTCGGGTGACTGCAGCCAACAGCCATATGCCTCATAAATCTGAGGTTAAATAAAACTCTTGGTGCTCTGCTGCAGCAAGGGACTAACCCCACCTTTCAGAAGCACCACATACTGCTACACCACACACAGTCAAGCCCAGCTCCACATCTGGCAGCTGTGAGGTGCTCTGTTATTCAGTCGTGATTAATTTACCCAGGATGTTAAATTGGCCCAGTGTTTTCAGAAGAGCTTGTTGTGGGTATGTAGCTGGTAGAGGACGCGTGTAGCCAGTGTAATACAGTGCAGCTCCAGACTCTAGTCTCGCCCACGTGGAGCCAGCACACCTATATGGAAAAGGGAAGTACACCGCCACCATACAGACCCCAAGTCCCCTTCACGGTACAGCCACACTTGAGCATGTATGAGGATTAGTTCAGCTCAGCATTGTACATATATAGTTTCTTTCCCTTGGAGTGCAAGAGTCACAAAGATCTTCACAGTGCTGTGTAAGGCAGCTCCCCACAAAGCTGGATATGCTGCCTTCTCACAGTGACAAAATGACCTCTTCTCTCAGCTTTTTTGTGTAGCAAATGCAGGAGTAGCATCTGCTTTTTACCATCGTTACTGAGCACCAGTTATAACCAAGGCGACCCCTGTCAAAATGTACTTAGGATAGAATTTATGCCTCAGATTGTTGACATACCTTGTCAAATAATGGATTTATATCCCACTGATTTGATGTATGAAGTCAACCTGATTTATAAGTCATGCCACTTTGTATGCTATTGCATTCATTTAAGAGTCATCAAACTGATTTATGCCTTGAGCTTTTGAATTATAAATCACACCTGTATTCTGCATTTCCTGTAACTTATTTGTAATCCAGCACTTTTTACATTGGTTGTAATCTTTGATTTACTAACTTGTCTATGAAAATGGGGGGAAAAAAACAATGACATGCATGATGAGCCCATGCCCTAGTCTATGCTTGCAATGCGCATTGCACCTTCAGAACCAGCCTGTCAGAACTGGCTGAGGCAAAACTACTTTAGTCCTGTCTTTTGCATATCAACATCACACACAATCCCACAAGGCCTTCTGCAGTCCTGCTAAGGTCATTGCCTAATTTAAGCCAGTACTTCTGAGGCTGGACTTGTGTGGCCCACTGCTCCCCTAGTGTCTGATTGAACCTGATAGCCCCTGAGGAAAAACAGCCAGCAGTCTTTCACACAGGCTCAGGATGCACGAGCTGAGCCCAGGATGTCGTCTTCTGGGATGAGCTATATGTCCTTCTGAAACCCAGACACTGTTGATTAGGTTTCAGTGACTATTTTTCAAGTTTATTTTTAATCTGATACTTCTTACTTGAGGCACAGGGGTTTCTCCACCATATCAAGAGCGCAGCTTTGCTATGCTGGGGAAATCAATGTCTTAAGTATCCTCATATAAAATCTGAATTTGCTCATCCCCCAAGCATGATGTGGCCATCAGTTTTTATCTCACAGAACCATGTGCTGTGGCCACTGGAATTATTGTGCTGCTCTACAACCTTACACAGAGGCATTTAAACACACAAAGAATGCCCTCACAAGGGATTAACCCTTCTTGTAGGGCAAAGGCAGCTCAGCATCATTTTCTTCTGCTCATCATGGGAGCTGAGGCCACTCACAGCTCCATGGTTATACAACTCTGTATAAATGTATAAAACTAGAGAAGCAAAGGCTAATAGGTCTCACAGGGAAAGGGCTATCAAGCCCAACTGGGCACAGAGAAAGAGTGCTAACACAATGCCTGAAGCCCAGAAAAATGGCAAGCCATGAAAACCAGAGGTTTTTACTGGGGACAGTGATCAACTAGAATTGCACAGTTCAGATGTTGTGTGAGTTACTGTCTGAGTATTTTGGTTGTGACTTCTGCTTGTGAAAACTCCATGCATTTAAAAGAGGTGATAGGCAACGATGTAAAGGATAAAATAAAAGGAATGCTTGCATCAAATTCAGGTACAATTATCTTTCCTGAGTTTTCTATTTAACATAAATGTAAAGTTCAGCAGGTTGCTGGAGGTGAAGATCTCTCTTCCTCATAATACTTCTTGGGAGCTAGGATGTGAAACAGGCATGCCTTTGTGTAACATATATTAATCTATATATTAACTGAGATTTCTTCTGCTGTTGTACCCTGAGTCTCTATATTGGTCAGGTATCTACTCGCAGGGAAATGAGTTGTGTCACTCATTTTAGCTTTATCCATTATATTTTAGAATGAGTTGGGATATTTTAATGCCAACAGGTTACAGAAGCATGCTCAGCTATAACAACTAGTGTTCAAAGCAATGAAAAGGAAACCTCTCTCATCAATAACAGCTGGGTATTTCTTTATAGCAAAATAACAAAATCGTTCATATGAGTAAGAAATGCCAAAGCCCTGAGGCAAGCACCCACTGCCCTTGTCCCACTGTTCACAGTGTGGGATGTGGCTCTCAGCCCTCTTAGAGCAGCCACATTTTTTGACCACGCATGAGGGTAAGTACTGTTGGCAAAGCTACAGAAACGTCTTTACAGAGGAACACATGTTTAGTTCTGTATTTGAATCATGTAATTAACCATGCATGGGAGCACTGACCAAAAAATAAGTGCCAAAATTTCTCTTCCAAAGAATGAAATTGCTGTTGAGGTATCATTATTGCTACTGCCATATTCACTTCTACAGGCTGCTTCTGTGAATGCTTAAGAGTGTCAGGAGTTTAGAAGTAGAGAGACTGTGAGTGACACACACCACCCCTCTACATATTCCTGTGAAACCAGGTACACCTAAGAAAAATACACAGCAGTAATGGCCTTGTGTACATATCATCCCTGTTGGTGCTGAGCATCCTGTGATGCTTTCCATGGGAGAGAGACACACACCACATCTGCACAATGACCTCCAACTGTTTGCTGATGTTTCAGTATGATAGAATTATAGAATATCCTGAATTGGAAGGGACCCATAACGATCATTGAGTCCAACTCCTTATCGTAATCATAGAACCATAGAATAACAGAATAGCTTAGATTGGAGGGGATCTTAAAGCTCACCCAGCCCGACCCCATGCCGTGGGCAGGGCTGCCCCTCACTAGCTCAGGTTGCCCAGGGTCCCATCCAACCTAGCTTTGAGTTCCTCCAAGTACAGGGCCACAACAGCTTCTCCGGCAGCGCCTCACCACCCTCTGAGGAAAAAATTTCTTCCTAACATCTAATCTAAATCTCTCCTCTTTTAGTTTAAGGCCATTCCCCTTTGTCCTGTGTCTCTCAGTCCATCTGCCAATGCAGGGCCGTGCTGAAGCTTTTGAGTGGGAACCAACTGATGAACTCAGAACTTCACTGAGGATGCCAGGAACTTCAATATGCACTGGGGAAAAAAAAAAAAAAAAAAGATTTTCAAAGGGAAGCCATACATACAAGCAATTACCAAGGAGGGGATTTCCAGAACAGATAAAACAGAATCAGCACTGACCCAGGTGGTTCCCCAGACACAGTATTTTACTCTTCCTTTTTCTGCAGAAGTGTTTTGGGGTGGCTGTTGCTTCCAGGAGTTTTTTGGTTGGTGTTGCCTAAAGGTTTCGATGAGAAAAGACTAAGTCACCATTTATTACTTTAGGATATAAGAAGAAAATCTCTTCCTATTTCTGTCTCCGTCAGCTGGTGTTTTGGGCTCCTTTTGGTTAGCTGCCAATGACAGCATTTGTAGGAACAGCAATGACATAAGAATAACTGCTCTGAAAGGTAAGCTTCCTGCTGGAGCAGATGTCCAAACACTTTCAAGATAAATTATTCAGCCAGAAGAAACATATCTGTCAGTGACTACACTGATAATTTTCATTCTCCACTCTTTGTTGAAACACTGGTCTAGAAATCACAGCTTGAGAAGCTCTGAGTAGAATTGCAAATTGTTACATACTCACAGTTGTCAGTGTTTCTCTTCTGTACAGGTATCTTGCTCTTCCCCTACGTAGTAGTGAATTCGATTTGGACTTTGCTGAGATCAAGGGAATATGACTAGATGGTGTTTTACAGAGTCTTCTAATTTTTTCTTAAACCAATAACTAGTTCAGTCTTGGTATAATGGCCAGCTTTGAAAGCACAAAGTCCTTAAGGAGCTAGAAACATGATTATTACCCTACCTCGACCCTGCATATACTCACCTCTTGATGTGGAGTCATTCCCTGGGAGCCATGTATTGACATAGACCTAAGATTTCCAAAAGAATGCATTATTCAACACACTATTTCACCACTACCAATGCTGAGCTGGTGTTTATGGTTAAATAAATCAAGCTGGAAGCAGCTCTGCACACTCTTTTCTCTACCTTGGGCAGCTGCCTGCAGGTGTCCTTGTTGTTCAGCTTTCTCATATCTGTGCCCATGACAATGAGCACAAGAGAATTGGGTCATTCCCATGTTTTGACACATTTTTTTTCCCTAAAGTATACCCACATCCCTAAAATAAAATTGCTGTAGGTATTCTGCTGAAGATGTTTGATTCTCAGTATCCAAGAATGATGACCACTTACATCACTGAACATCACTGCATGGAGAAAAAGTCAGTCACTAGAACAGATGCGCACACATGCTGATAGCAGCTACAGCTCATTTCCTTTGGTAAGATATCTTAGCATCCTCGTTTGGTGCAAGCATTGAGCAGCATTCAACAAGTAAAACCAGAACCCATCCATTGACTAATTTTCTTGGGGAAAAAAACAAAGTGTAATCGTAAACTTTGTCATAAATCATTGCTTTAGGTTCTCAAATTCAGCTTGTTTTTAAATCTAAATAAATAGATCTGCCAGCCTTAGATACATCATTTACTAACATACGTAAGACGAATCTTTTTCTGTTTTTCCATTATAAAGATTTTGCAGCATCTGCAGCAGAGTTTATGTTCATGTGAGAGCTATTAGGCAGGACTGCCTTTCCATTGCCTCATAACATTTCCTTTACCTTTAATGAAATGCAGTGTTAAAAGCCACCGTACTTTCCAGTCACATTTTTGTTGCTCTGATAGTTTTGGCATTATCAGGCAATGGTGACTGAACACCACGCATTTCCAAGGGAGGATCTATGTCAGTATGTGCATCATGGAGCAATCTGTAATTACAGTTACAGATGCACCACTACAAATGGATTGGGAAATTTGGCTATCTCTCTATGAGTGACTAGTTTTCAGATGATATCAATTTTCATCATTCTGTAGGGGATGCTTTTTGAAATTCAGAGTCCAAAAATACCATTAACAAAATTCCAGGAGCAAATTTTACAGAGTAAACACTTAATGCATAATATATTACAACAAATAATCTGCATTCTTGCACAAGTCCATCACCATAATACAAGACAATAGAGTAAAATGAAATATTTTACAGGCTGTGCCTTGCCAGGCCAAGAAAAACTGAAATGTGTCCAACGCTTGCAAGCATCAATCAGTTTGCTCAGCTGTCACAGCCACCGTCATTGTGTTTTATAGGACTGTAGCAAACATATTCCTATCAGTGGTGCTACTTCAGTAAACAAACAAAAAAAGTGCTTATTGACATAAAAACCTGATTGAAGAATTGATACTGAATTCTCAAAGCTGTCTGTAAAACCTGCGTGCAATAGGTTCGTGATGATGCTTTACCCTCCCGGCTGGATCCAGCAGGATGCCAACAGTTGGTAGCTATGCTTCAGCCAGGTTCCAAGCTCATTTTTGAGCTTGTTGCCTGCCAGAGCTGGAACATCTCACTCAAAACATGCCATGTCACCATGACAAGATGTTCCTTCCTACCTAGAAATAGTCATCCTTTCCTGCTGGCTGATCTACAAGGTAATGAGAAAACAAGTTCAGTCACTAATATTTGCCACTGTGGTTGTATCATTGACCTCAATGACACCTTTATTCCCTGAGTGGGCACCTGAGCATCGAAACCTAAAACACCCTGAAGACAGCACTGCCAGCCTAGGTCTTTTTTAAGGCTACAATGATGGTGAAAGGCTTAACGGGGAAGATGTATGATGAGTAGCTGAGGTCCCCTGGGCTGCTCAGCACAGAGCAGAAGAGCTGAGGGAAGGTCTCGTGGGGGCTGCAGCTCCTCACAGGGAGAGGAGGGCAGCGCTGAGCTCTGCTCTCTGTGACAGCGACAGGGCCCGACGGAACGGCATCGAGCTGCGTCAGGGGAGGGGCAGCTGGGGGTGAGGGAGAGGGTGTGCACCAGAGGGTGTTCAGGAGGCACTGAGCCAGCCCTGGGGAGCTACTCCACATTTCAGTGAGACCAGCCAGCCAAAAGGTACCATCTCACTCCAGCTTTTAAAGCAGGATTTATTGGAATTTGGCACAAAATGTTGGTGCAAGGTAACTTGTCAGATATGTAAGTCTTATTAAGTGAATGACACAAATTGTCAGTACAAGTATTTAAACAGTCTTCTGTAGGGCAGGTCCCTCCTTCAGTCAGCTGCACCTTGCCCCTCTCTCCCCCTGACCAGGCTCACTGCCCTTAGGCAGCAGCAGCCTCCCTGCACAGGATTCCTGTCCAACAGCACCTGCAGATCACACACAACCTGCATTTTTTCTCCAACCAGCCCAAAACGTCTCTTGCTTTTGCAACAAGTACTGTATCACAATGCTCTCTGGCCACTGAAAGCCATGCCCAGCATGCTGGATTCTTTCATATATCAGATCACTTATCTGTAGGTAACTCCTGCTCAGCTTCCCATTTCTTGCTCAGTGTAATACTTAGATAAGCTGTTCCACTCATCATTATTGCTGTTTAAAGGTTGAGTCTTTAGCTCCTATCAGCCCCTCTGACTGCTTGCCATCTGA
Organism: Meleagris gallopavo; assembly: GCF_905368555.1. NCBI lineage: Eukaryota > Metazoa > Chordata > Aves > Galliformes > Phasianidae > Meleagris > Meleagris gallopavo. The sequence goes on along the minus strand of NC_139406.1, from coordinate 31,923,125 downwards.
TTTAACAAGCCTACTGACATGGGGGATTTAAATCCTCGTTGTGTCTTCAGCCTATAACACTGTCTTCAAGCTGACACAATCATCTTTTAACAGCCAAGAATTCACTGGGAGGAAAGCCCAGTATATGTCCACACTTGGTAATGACAAATTTTTACTTTAGCCATTAACAAATAATCAAAAGTCTCTTATATACAAATGATAATGGTCATGGCAGAGACTCCTGTACCCAGAATAAAGAAATAGTGGTGAATTATCCCAAAGACTAATAAAATGGATTTACTGTATTTAAGTACGTGCAACTTCTCCTGGATGACTCCAGTGTCATGTATTGTACAAGTCAGAAGGGCGAGTGAGCTGAAACAAAAGATAAACAGCAACTGTAAATGGGGCATTTCCAGACTTGTGCTTACCGAGCCAAAACTATTCTTTTTACCACATTGGTATGCAAATGTATTGAGTTAGCCCGACATTCTGCCTCCAGCACAAGAAAGATGTGGAGCTGTTGGAGTGGGTGCAGAGAAGGGCCACAAAGGTAATCACAGGGCTGGAGCATCTCTCCTATGAAAAAGGTCGAGGGTTTTGAGTTTGTTCAGCTTGGAGAAGAGAAGGCTCTGGGGAGACATCATTGCATCCTTTCAGTACTTGAAGAGGACTTACAAGTGGGAGGGGTGCCAAATTTGAAGCAGTCTGATAGTGATAGGATAAGGGGGAATGGCTTTAAACTAAAAGAAGGGAAATCCATAGTAGGTGTTAGGAAAGAAATTCTTCTCTCAGAAGGAGGCGAGGCGCTGGAACATGTTGCCCAGAGAACTTGTGGATATCCCATCCCTGGAGGCATTCAAGGCCAGATTGGATAGGGCCCTGGGCAGCCTGATCTAAAGCCAGATTTAGTGGTCCAACCCCATGGCAGAGGGGTTGGAACTGGATGGGCTTTAAGGTTTTTCTTCCAACCTAAGCCATTCTATGGTTCTATGACTTTCCTGGGGAAAAATCAGCTGGTAAAACTTCTTTTTGCACCATTCAGCCTAGTTTCACACATCTCTGCTAAGTCTGAGCAGAATTTGGTGTGACAAAAAGAAGCTGCCAAATTTCATGAGGTGAACAATGCAAAATTGCTCAGTATATATCTATACTCTATCTGCGTGAGTTTGTAGCCTTACAGCTACTGGAATGAATGCAGCACTCTGTCATTTGGTGTATGCTGGCAGATTGAGGTGTGTTTATGTGCAGTGGCACTTGCCTGCCCAGCTATGGCTGTCTAGCAAGGGAATAGCTCACACTCCCTGGTCTTGGCAAGTAAAAACTCCAGTGATGACATAGCTAGCTGCTACATGGAGATGTTCTTCGAATAGTTCAGTGTTGTCAGAATACAGGAAAGAGCATCAAAGATTTCTTCATTGTCTGATGTGAGTAGCCTGGATGAATGAAAAGAAAAGTTCTTCTCATGTAAACATGAATTAAGTATGGACAGAGGAGAGCATGCACCAGCACTAGATCTCAGTCTTGTGCAAGAGGCACTACTCATTCCAAGTGTCCCCCCAATCCCTCCAGAAATGACACTGGGAAAGGGAGGTCTGTAAGGCAAGCCAGAAGGCAGCTCCTCCTTTCCATTCTTGTCTCTTCCTTCAGGGAATATACATCATTCTTCTCCGAGGTTTAATTAAAATAACAATGGCCCCAAGCCTGTGTGATCAGGGGTCATGAAATACTCCTTCTTGTATTTGACCCAGTCACTTAAGCAGATGACAGTGATAGTTCTGATTTCTTCAGGTAACTCTATGACTCCATATAGTTTTTTGTGAGTTTAACACAAAGGCAGAAACTGAATTTGAGCCAGGTACCTGAAGTCATGAGAAGATGCTGACATGCTGTCTTGGTAGAATTCTTGTAGCAAGTGGCACCAAGTATGTCTGAAATGTTGGGCATGTTTATGAGGATATATGGTGTCTGTCAAAGTGAGAAGCAAGTGGTTAAAGTGAGGTAGTGTGCTGGAAGACCATTCCTAAAAATTTCCTACAGCTGTGTCTATGCTTTCTGTAAGGTTCAATGCCTTCAGTGACCTATTCTTATACAAAGCATGGCTAGTAGGATCACAGTTTCACGGATGAGACTACTTTGTGGATCAGGATCATAAAGAATCCCTAATGAGTAAAACAGATGTAAAAACCAACCCTGCCTTCATGAATAGATTTTGGTTCCATTACTCACCCACAAGGCTGCAGAGTCTGTATTATTTGAATACACAAGGCAGTTTAAGAGTAAGGTTCTACCTGAAACACCTTTCCTTCTCTTTAAGGGTATGAAGGATCATGTGTAGCCACTTACTCAGTGGCTGACAGTCCATCAAACAGAACAGAAAACCGACGCTGAAATTTTGTAATAACTTTTTCCAGAAATTTCTAAATAAATGTGCTTGGTAAGGCTCTGGGTATGTTTAAGAGTGCATTTTCAAACAGTTGTTCCCAGAAAGAGGTTGGAGATCTGGGAAGCTTGGTTACAGACACACAACAGCTATTTGTGTTGTTATTCCTCATGAATATCACAGATTCATGAGGAAACCCTGGAGCAAAACAGTTAATAATATCATGTAAACATTTTTCATACAGAGGTCACATATGACTGACACACAGTACTACCGATTTGATAAAACACTTTTGTAGACTAAAACAACATAAGCCAGGCTGTCACTCATTTGAGCCTTAGCCTCAAGGCTTATTTAAGATATAGAAATGGAAACGAAGTGTATTTTAGTGATACTCTTTCATGTTTTTCTTCCCCTGGTGCTGGAAGGACTGGTAGGAGTTCAGTACATGCTGCAGGAAATTGTGGTACCTATTGGTGAATGACACTGCTATTTGTATTCTGTGCCCTACATGACCCAATCAATTCTCTGTTGTAATAAACACCACTGCCTGACTAAAGAATTTAACCTGAGAAATACTGAACCTGAAACAAATGTCATTTGACCTAGATTGGATTTTTTGTTTGTTTGTTCATTAAAATTGTTCGTAAGGTTCCATTTCCCGAGGCAAATCAAGAGTGAGAGAAAGCAAATATACGTATCTAAATGTAATCCTTGATGATCTTATATTGAAATGTCTGTGCCATATATCTTAATTATCATGTTGTACTCAAACATTCAAATTAACAATTCCAACAAGGTATATTCAGAAATATCAAATCTTATTTAAAAAGACATTCTACGTATATTTCTACTGTATAAAGTACATATATATTATATCAAGCAGTCTGCACCTACCCAGGAATTAAAAATGATGTGTTTCCTCCTAAACTAAGAGCTTAGATCTTTCTGACAGCAGACTATTTTTTTTTTGTCTTTTTTTATCCTTTTTGTAAAAAAAGCTTTAACTTTTTTGACTTCAACTGAGTGGTGTTATTGCAGTTAGCAATCTGGATCAAGAGTTTACTTTCTATTTCTGTTACTATCAGTTTCTCTGGATGTTTTTGCTCATTCAACATTTTGTCTAAGATAAGAACAAAATATTACTGAAACTGAGCTAGCTAGAGACTAAAACAAATGTATTTGTTTCAGTCCTTTCTAATGCCAGTCTCTAGAAAGGTTCAGGAACACTCCCATTTATATCAACTACCAGACTGATTGGCTAACCTACCTTAGTGAAGGAAGTCTCATGACTGGCTGACTGGTATGTGAGCAAAATAAATATCTGCCACCTACTCCAGCATTCTAAGGAACTGTAAGTTGAAAAAACAAGCCCAGATGCATTCTAGAAGGCCAAAAATATACCAAGACCTTCCCAGTGATGATGAAGTATATAATTAAAACTATCAGAAAATTACATTTGTAACTGGAAGTGTATGGGACTATACTTCCCTAAGCCTAATTTTCAAATAACATCAGTACTTTCAAGTACCAAAGATGTATGGACAAGTTGTTTCCACACTGACACCACTAAGAGAGCAATGCTTACACCAGAAAAAGAGCCTAGGCTTTATAAGAATATTGAGATAACTCCCTCTCTGGATGAACTCTCATTGATATTCTTGTCATCCCCTATCTAGACTCAGATCTCAAAGACAGATGTTTGGATGAAGAAGATGGAAATTGTTTCAGGCTTCTAGTAGGAAATCAGGAAGTGTGATAAACAGAGGAGAGCTATCAACATTAACAGAGTGGGGAAAAGAAAACTCACATATACAGAGATCTGCTTTTCAGAAGAATAATAAGCCTTTTCAATTCTTAGCTTGTAATGTTATAGTACATAGTGGTTCTATCACAAAGACTAAAAATGTAAAAAATATATAAACGTAATTATACTATTCAAAGTTGTATTAATATATATTCTTTTAAAAGTTAATAAAATACAGATATATATAACAATTATTTTAGGGTTGATTAATAGGCATTTTTAATACAAATTTCATGTGGTTTTGGAAAAAAGAGTTGGCTTTCACTCATAAGAACAATGGTATCCTACAACAATTCTCCAGACAAAATAAAGCTGTGAAATGAATAGCTGTCCTTATTTAAAAGGACCAACTGACAGTCTAGAGCAGTAATAAAAGTACATACCATTTGATGATTGTTACTCATCAGAAAAGATCTCTGGTTCACACGGAGTCATTTGGAATCAGACAGGACTCTAAAGATCAGTCAAAGCCTAGTATGCTTCATTAGTAGAGTTTTGGAAGCAGTAATTAAAAGCATGCAAGTTGTAATACACTGCTGCAGGATTAAGCAGAATGAAGGAAGTCATTATGTTACTTTCAGAAAAATTCCACTTTCTTTCAATACTGATATAAATCTGCAGTAAGTCTGATTGCTTGAATATAGCAGCTCAATTTAGATGACAGTAGAGAACAAAATTTAGGCCATTGTCTTTTATCATTATTCACATCTCCTGGCCATCAATCCCAGTGCTTTTTTTCAAAACTAGTAACATCGAAAGAAGTGATCATTGCCCATATATAATGCTGCTAAATCAAGAATTTTTTCATGTATGTGATTATGCAGTATCAGTCTTTGTAATGTATAAATGAAAGCTACAAACCACAGAAAGAAGACTTCTTCTAAGTATCTGTTCATATTTGTTATTAAAATTCCTCCGGTGTTAGACAACCATTTATTTCTGAGAAAATACAAGGTCCATATCCACTGGAAATATGTTTGCTAACAGACCAGATGGAACAGGATAAACATTAATTATGTCATTGTTAAACTCCACGAGGATCAGTTAAGCTGCAATTTGTCATATTATTCTGGTTTTGAATAGTTCATGGTAATGTCTCTGATTACATAAATTGATGTTGGCTCTCACATTAATGGCATTTTTACTTTGGAGCAATAAAGGACAAGAAAGGATTTTCTCTCTAGAATCTTTTAGGGACAGGTTTTCTACTGAAACACTGCTGCTACCCCAGAATCATCCGTTTACGAAACACTTCAGGGGTTCTTTGCAGAAAGGGTAAGGTATTTCCATGTGCTTTTAGACATCCAAAAGGCATTTGGAAGTTTTCCTAGAAAAATTTTTACAGGAGATTTAAACTGAAATGAGATATATATATATATATTTTGCAGAGAATACATAGCCTATAATTGATTTTACTACTCTTAGTTTGAACAATTCTTTCCTTTATTTAAAATGCATGAACACGTTTACATCTACGGTTGACTTAGGCACAAAACTACACTGAGGTTTCTCTCCAAAACGGAGCTGCTTTCTGCCCACATTACTTACTATCTTCCCATCCCTCTTAAAAGATTTACTCAGTACCACGATCAATTGCTAACCATTAAGTTACTAACGTTACTATTCGTGGTAGATCGTTATGTTGTCCTGCTCAAAAGTGCCGCACAGAAATAAAAAATACACATTACGAGAAAACATGTTACTCTGTATATATATGCTGGTGGAAAATGTGTTGTTATCCACAGCCATGAGGCCTTTTGAAGTCTGTAATCATGGCTGACAAAGTCAAAGGAGGCTGTATAGAAGACTGTAATTTGTTTTAAATATACTAGTTTTCTGAAATCGCTGTAATGTTGTTACAATAACTACTGATCTAACCGATTTTTAAAGCTGTCCAATCAGTACTTGCAAGTCTTGACTTCATTCTAATGCAGAACTAATATTTTACAGTAGGAAATCTCCTTGCTATTTTGGGTTCTCCCCTGCCTGCACTCGATCCGAAAACAAAGATGCATGAAGATTATCTGTGAGAAGAAGAACAACGTTACTGTGTTTTGGGTTACACTATCAAAAGAATGAAAAATTAATGTAATAAAAAATCAACTCTTTCCTGAAGTTTTTAAGTTCCAGAGCTCCATAACCTGGAGGAGCAGATCTCAAACTGCAGTGAGAGTAGAATGCACTTCAGTAATAAGTCTATCAATGAATAAGTCTATGAGATGAAGAGTAAAAAAATCACAAAGACCCTTTTTAATAAAGAAACACAGTGACACTGTGCTGTCGTTTGCAGTGCATAATTTGGAGATGGCTCAAAGCTTCAAAAGCTTACTCAGAAGCTCCAGAAAATGCCTCGGAGAGAGAAAGAGTAAGACTCTCAGTCTCTTTAACCTATCAAAGAAGACTGAAGAGAAATAATTACAGAGTGCAATTATCTCCATGAGGGAAACCACTAACACAGGGATTAAGCAGCTTTTAAACTGGCAGTGAAAAGTGAAATGAGAACTAAAGGCTGAAATCGAAACCCTGACAAATCTGTTTTACTAAATAGGCAGAATATTTTAATGGGTATAGTAGTTTACCTCTGAAACACAGTAATAGAGGAAGTAGCAGGTTATCCATCTCTCCTGGTCTTCAAATTAGCTATCCTGAACTAAAACACGAAGGAACTATGGTTTCTTAATGAAGCAATTATAAAGGAAATGTTAGCAGGTACAAAGCAGGCTTCTTGTAATCTCTCTCTGTGAAATGACCAGACTCCTTCAAAGGAAAGTCAAACATACACAAACACAAAACCAGCTTGGAAGAGGCTCCTTAAAAGAGAGATTTCACAAGGCTGTGGACAAATCAAATCACACCTTAAATATAAGCAGTGGTACAAGTTCATTTTTTACAAATAACTTTCAGGTTTTACTGTTCTTCTGCACAGAAGGTCAGGCAAAAAGGATTTCCACAGCCCAGAGCATTCAGCAAAAACTAATGACAGCATCTGGTCATTGCTGAGGTGATTGTTTTCAAATATGTACAAAATGTCTGCAGCTTCATATCCATATTCCTACGTTAGTCGAACGGTCTTGATTAAAATTTCAAAAGAAAATAAGATTTTAGATTCAAAAAAGAAATGTTAATCTTCATGGACACATTAATCTTTTTTGAACATTAAGACAATTACCTACTATATTGATTGAAATAGAAACAATCTGAAACAATCTGAAATAGAAAGCAATTATAGGGATTGAGAAGATATTTTTAAATAGTAGAAATACATCAGATTTTGAAAACTCATACATTTTTGAAAACTTTTCTTTCCTGATTTTTTTTCACGTAGCTTCAAAATACAAAAATCAGAGACAGGTCTGATCCAGAGTCAGACACAGCCACTTACAGATAGTAATGTGCACTCGTACACATGGGTCAGATGCAAGTAACAGAGTTTGGCTTCATGTTTGCAAATTGCATTTTTTTCTTTTTTTGTTTCCCTAAAATTCAACTGATATAATGTAAACCTTATTAGATTTTCTCCTTATTATTAACCTGGAGGTCCTCCAGCCTCCTCCCTGCTCCCTTTCTTATTCGTTTTTATACTTCTAACCTGATGCAATCTGCCTACAGGGGCAAATACAGTTATCTCCTTCTAAATTAAAATTGTAACTCATTTGGTACAGTTTACACAAGGCCTCAGCTTTGACACATGCAATTACTATGAACATAAGAGGAACATGATTGCTGAGAGCCACCAGAAATAGAGTTTAATCAGAAAACATGGACTTGTTCCAACAAATTTATAATTTCACCACTTGCTATTCTTTTATGTTCCTGGGTGTTCAGATAATTAGAAACACTGGTTTTTTTGCTTCCCGAGAGGCCAAGGAAAGCAAAATTCCTTCTTTTACATTAACAAGATAAAATTATAATACAAACAATCCATAACTTTGTTGTTGAAATGACAAATACATAAAGCATTAATTTTAGTACTTACAGAATGTTGCAAATAATTTGGTCTGTAGTATTTGTATGTATCTCACAACATAGACTTATGTGAATTAATTACCCATTCAGACGGACAGCTCAGTCTGCCAGCTCTTAGTCATGTAAGAATGCTTACATATCTCCTATAACCTGCCTGAAAAGGCAAGTTTTAAGATAGGTCTTCAAAATGCAATGTTCACTTCTTGTGCTATTGTTGTGAAATGCTTCTTCAGCAGAGAGAATCAGATTGCAGGTCTGGAAAAAAATTGAGATGTTAAGGAGGCAGATCCAGTTCTGCTTCTCATGCTTTGAGATTTGCTCTGAAAAGGACTTCACATTTATTTGTCAAGTTGAGTGAAATGTAAAGCTGCACGAACAGAGACACTTCTTGCAGTCATTTGGAAAAAAAAGATGCAGACTTCGGTCAAAGGATGCCCTGAGTGATAGCACTGTATTCTGCTGAGGATAGAGTAGAATCATAGAATCACAGAATGGTTTGAGATGGAAGGGACCCTTAAAGATGTTCTAGTGCAACTCTCCTGCAATGAACAGGGACACCTACAGCAGATCCGGGTGCTCAGAACCCTATCCAGCCTGACTGTGATTGTCTCCAGGGATGGGGCATCCACCAAATTTTCAGGCATCTCTGACTGCTTATGACTTGATTTCTGCTACACATATAAACCATAAAACATAAATTAATAGACATGTGCAACATTTCAGGATTTTGCAATCTGTTTATTGCGGTCTGAATACATTCTTTTAAATTATATTCTAATGTCAAGTTTTCCTGGGTTATTAACAGGTCTCTGAGAGGTCTATGGATCAAGTAAGGAGTGAGGTTACAGAAAATACAGAAAATACAGTGAAGAAAATGTATGGCTTACAATGTGCTCTGCGATACAGACACAGTCCGGGAGATCTGGCTTCCTTTAAAAGATGCCACCTGTTTTCTATCTCTCCTGTTATGTTAGCCATTAACTTTGCTGCCACGGGCACAATTCAGACTTACAAGGTCAGGGCTCGGACAGCAGCAGCTGGTGTTTCAAACAGCTCTCCTTTTTTCCCAAGGCAGTCAGCCTAGATGTGACAACATATGTGACCAGGATATACCAAATTCACCAAAAGATAGACTTTCCTGTCCCTGACACACTTTCGCTGTATAGATAACAGTGCTGCAAAATGATAAAGATGGAAGTGAATTGCAAGGCAGTTATTGAAAGAAAGAAAAGCATCTGGAAGAGCAACAAACAGAAGGAAAAAAAAAGGGAAAATGGATTATACAAATATTGTTGCTGAGGTTGCACATCTTCAGCAAACTGCTTAACCAAGAAGTGTGTTATTAAAAACGTAACTTAGGCAACAGTTGCAGTTACCAAATTTATAAAGAGATGGCAAAGTAGTGGCTAACAAGTTGGTATCATCACGTTTGTATAAGTCTGCAATGGCTGAGTCCATCTCCGAGGCATTTCTTTTATTTGGCCCCAGGAATGATTGGAGCCTTGGTGAGTGCTCCTCTGCTTTTTTCTCTCAAGCCTCTTTGGTTTCATCTCAGCCTGTTCTGGGAAGATTCAGCCTAGGATCCCCAAACCACATCTCCAGGACTGGAACTGTAGCACAAAGCACTGTAGTGTTTGCTATTACAGGAGCTGCTCTCAGATGTGTCATTGTTGGTGCAAGGGAGCAGGAACCTGCGGCCAGAAACAAGATCAAGGAAGAGGAAGAGGAAAGAGAGAACCGTGACAGCCCTGATGGGTCTGCCTTGCATTGCAGTGCAAATAGCCGCAAATCAGCCAAAGTTTCACCGCAGTCTTGTGCCCCAGGGAAGTTTAGAACTGGAGAGCAGTATTCTGATAACATGCAAAGGCAGCAAGAGCTGACCGTGTGCAATTATGCAACATCCTGGATGGAGAAAGGACAGTCTGTTCTCTGTCTCTTCCACCATATGAAGCAAAAGCCATCAAATACATTTAGCAGGAGCCAAGTTCAAAACAAACAAAAGGGAGTGGCTCCTCACATAGCTCATAGTAGAGCCAGGAAACTCCTCACCCAGGAGTCTGCAGATGCAAGTACTGCATGTCCATTGAGACTCAAGTGCAAGCTGCAGAAGTACTTAAAACTTCCCCTGGATGTTATAAAAGAGACTACAGCAGTCCTAAGAAGTATTCTTGACTGGGGAAGTTCCAAAAGAGGACTATTTTATATATTTGCTTTTGTTGCTCCAAAGCCACCTGCTTCTGGACACTGTTGAAGATGGCTTAGTGGGTTTGATGGGTACGATCTGTGCCAGCCCAGCCACTCCACCAATCTTAACCCTGATCAGTCCCACTAGCCTCCAGTCTCTGGCAGATGGAATGCTTCCAAGCCCAAGACTACAGCTGAATTGCTGTCTACAGCAGCCATTGCTAGACCTACCCTCCAAAAATAGTCCTAATTCATTTTTTTGACACGGTCTTTGTGACATTTTGCAACAGTAGAGTAATGAATTCTAAAATTAGTGTATAAGCTGTGTATAGAGGCACTTTGTCTTTCTTACTTTAAACTTGCCACCTGGTACCCTCACTGAAAGCTGTCTACTTGGCACATTATACGAAGACAGTACAAACATGGAGGAGATACTATATTCTCTCTCATACGTCCATACAACTCTTTTCCAGCTTGGAGCAGTTCATTTATTTATATTTATCTACAACTCAGTGCAAAATTTTACTCATAAAGTGTTAAAAAATACGTATCTTATGAGGTATCTTTGACAGTTTAATGTGGAATTCTTCTACAGCTAGCATGTAAGCATAGGAATTTAAAGGATAAACATTTATCTCTATAGATGATTTGCATTTCCTATTATGGTCTTCTCTTGTGCCGAGTTTTCACCAAATATAGACTCTTTACTTTTATACTAGATTGTTCTGCACCCTTCTGTCCTAGTTCAGACATTCTCAGGCACATAAATTGTATGTAAGGGAGTAGTTTAGGGCACTGAGTACTGTAATGTGAAGGCGAAAACACCAAACTTTAAGTGTAGCAGTGGAGAAAGCACTTAAAAAGAAAGGACTATAAAGAAGGATATACTGTACTTTTTGTTGGTCAAAAAAAAAAAAAAAAAGAAAAAAAGAAAATAGTGGTTAGATAAGAATGGGGATGGACTAAAAACACTTTTAAAATTTCTTTTATTTATGTGCTCACACTGAAACTATTATCTTGCGTTTGTAAATAGAGAAGTCTGCATTTACACTTCTGTGAAAATCTACCTTCCTTTGGAAGCAGGGTTTGAATTCTTTTCTGGGCCAGCACAGGTTGCCACTAGATGGTGTGCTAGACTTAAAAAAGACATAAATGGATGAATGTATGTAATGCAAGGGAAGGATCGAATTGTCTCACGGCCATGAGAACCCCCACATGTGAAGCAGCTTCTTGCAGATCACAACCCACCTCCCACAGCCGTCGGCTGTACTAATTTTCTCTTTCCTCATGTTTCCTAAGAATTCATGAATGATTTTTTTTCCATTTTATTCTCTGCTTCCTACAACATCTCTTCCCTATCTGTAAGCACTCTGCCTGGAAATCACATAGAAGCAAGGAGATAGCAAGAAATATCGAGAATTATGAAACTCATTGAATTTGGTGGGGAAAAAAAAAAAAACAAAACAAATTCTGTCCATCCAATCATTGGATTTTTGTGTGTAAAAATAAATAAATAAATAAATCAGCCTCTGAAGAAAAAAGTTTGAAACAAAAAGTCATTCATTTTGTGGTTTAAAATTAAAAGTTGCTGTATATAAAGACTGGCTAACAAAACATACTGGAAAAAAAAAACAAACAAATGTCTGTTGTAAAATTTTTCATTGTGTTTTAATTGCAAAATACAATGCAGTTGATACTCTTCTCTCAGGAAATAATACTAATAGCAGTACTGAGTGAAGAGCACCTTGTCTGTGTAAGATATATTTGGATGTGCATAGAAGAACACAAGATACCACAGATCACTTCGCCTGAAGCTTTCACAAGAGAAAATAAAACTGCAGGTTTTGTCTGTGGTCTCCGGTATATTTAGCCAGTTCCTGTACAGTAATTGACGTGAGACCAAGAACTGAAAATATGGTGTATGCATGTGTTTGCATGAATGTATTTGAAACACCTTTTCTTGACACTCAGAGGAGGATCAGGTTGGATATCAGGAGAGGTTTCTTCACCAGAAAGTATTGGGGCACAGGAACAGGCTCTCCAGAGCAGTGGTTACAGCCCCAAGCTTTCTGGAGTTGAAGAAGCGTTTGGACAAAGCTCTCAGCCATATGGCCTGATTTTTGAGTTGTCCTGTGTGGAGCCAGTTGGACTCAATGATCCTCATGGGTCTCTTCCAACTCAGGATGTTCTGTGATTCTATGATTCTATGAATTATAACTATATATTATACTTTTATATATATGATGAAGTTGTAAAGCTTCTGCTTAAGTGGGATGCTACTGAGTCATAATTTTTCCATCCTGAAAAACAAATCAATGGTTAGGAATTTAGCATTCACCACTAAGGCAAGTTAAACCAGCGGTGTTCCCCCCATGCATTCTGTGGCTTCTGTCATGGCTTGCTTTGGCAAAAGCAGTATGGAAGATTCTCTTCATTATATCAGATGGCAGAAGACAGAAAACTGATGGCAGAAAAGAGGGAAAGTTACAGAAACAAAATTTTCTTCTATTTTCTGAAGAATCCTGACAAGCAGTTAAAAATAAGGGGGAAATAATTTACAGTGAAGGTGGAATTTATCCAAACAAATAGCTGTTTTCAGAGAAATCTCCATTTAAGTTATTGTAATTTGCTGACTTAACAAATGCTTCATATTGAAACAGGCTCACTGATACTACTGGGCACCTACTACTAGGCTCACCTACTTTTAGGGCAGTTGAGCCCTGAGTTACATCTCTGCTAAGCTCCTGTCATGTTTTGCTTCTTCTCTCTGATGCTGACTGTGACCATTTCCAGAATCTCCAGACACTGGCATGCCTCCTCTGCAGTTCATTATTTTAACTTCTTAGCCAAAGAGGTGAAGTCCACCACTTCTGGAGCATTGGCCATTCAAGCAAAACACTACATGACTGTCTGGGCTGATTTCTAGCTTATGCCCCAAATCTCAGACAGTGACTTTGGCATTAATTTCAATTTCTTTCTAGAAAGATGCCTATTTTTGCTAAAAACTTCTAGTGAGAGACATAGATCACCTGAAAGGAAGTCTCTGAACATTCAATTATTTCTTTTTCTCTACTCACTCCCAAATCTCCAAAACTCTGGGAAAACAGCCTGAGCAAACCAGTATCAGCAAACTACAAGGTAGGAACTGATAATAGAGAACTCCTGCTAACAGGTAAGTGGGTACCTGGTGCCAGCTTTTTATACCTTACATAACTGACATAAAAAATCAGTTATCTTCTGGCAAAACCCAATAAGAATGTGTTAAAATCTGAGTACAAGAATAGTATAGAAAAAGGCATTCAAAATAATTACTAGATTTTTAATTTTCACATTAAATTAATACATTCTGTTTTTCTGTTCTTTATTGTTTTTCATCATGGCTTACTGGTGCAAAACATTTGCATTTAAATGTTACCCTAGCAAAAAATGTTCTGTTCAAAGAATTGTCTTTTTGTTGGTGAATTTAAGGAAAGCTGTAGAAAAGTTAAGTACAATCAACCATATTAATTAACCACTCAATTCTCCAATGTCTAGCAATCATCCAGAGCATGAGTAAGAACAGTTAAATCATACTCAGCTCATCCAAAAGCCTATCTAAATTTAACTACTGTATCATGTTAATGAGAGATATAATGCCCTGTGTCCACAAACAGATGGTGTTAGCCCACATTAATAAACTCAGTGGAGAACTTAATATGCTTAGATTTAGATGGGTTATTCCACAGGATGACATAGCTGATGACGCATCCTGAAGCAACATATCTGTATTTGGCAGTTCTTTATCTCTGTGCTTCTGGCTATGCCGTCTGCTCTCCCTGCACCCTGCCCGGCCCCTGGGTTATCCTGACCAGCACATAAACATGTGCAGCCCTTTGTTGGTCTTATTTGTGTAAGCCAAATTGTTGCACAGCCATATGTAATATTTTTACTTGTATGATCCCTGGATTTCACTGACCCCAGGAAACACCTTTGCATTCATTTGTATTTGGAGAGAGGTCAGTGTATCCCTATTCTGTATACATGTATACCTCCCCATTCTCTTCATACATATATACACATACCATATATTCTCCTTTTTCTCTCACTCCAACGTAAGCTCTTGCTTTGCCTCCCTCTTCTCCCAGCAGAGCGGGGCTAGGTCCACGAGTGAGAAAGATGTGGCTGCCTGATTCTGCCTTGCCCTGCCTCATTTGAGGGCTGCAGCTGCCAGGGCAGGGCATGAACTGGGCATAAAGCCACTGGCGCTACTATGAGTCCCATATGGTCTCATTTTCACTACACGCTGTGCTTTTGCCTCCCCTAATACTCTGCTTCTGAAGGCAACAGATTGGGTCTGGACGTTCTTGCCCAGGGATCTCTTGGCAGATCATCCTGTTTGCATTTCCAAGACTATAAAATGTTTGTATGCTATGTTTTGCGTATTTAACCACTGGCTAATGTCTTGCAGTAAATAAATATTTAAAACATATTAAATAATAGACCTTACTACCTCAGAAAAATTAAATGAAGCATTTCATGTGATTGTAAAGTGGTACTTGATGTGATTGGATCACGGTAATAATTTTACCAAGGCCGCTTCTAGTGAATTCATTTATACGAATTTGATGCACCTTACCAGAAACATCCAAAATTATTTTTCCTACTATTTCATTATACAAATAATGCACAGAGCTTCCTAACATAAATCTTTTCTATACCGCTTCACTTATCTCCTGAATAATGCTAACCTAGTGCTTTTTAAATAAAGGTTGCCTAATATAAAGCCTCTGTAAATACATACTCTCACTTAGAAATGAGAAATCAGAGGAAGTATGTGGAAAAAAAAAACAAACTCGTGTAAACTAAAAGTTCAAACGTGCTGGAATTCAAAACGTATTTTCATAAGATATTTTCATATTTGCACAATGGCATAAGTGTAAAGTCTGCAGAAAGCTTAAGATGTTCTTATGTAGTTTATATAATATGATCTGGAATATGGAAAATGTTGACTTGGTACTTAGTATTTGGACTTGCAGAAATTACCATAACAATATTACGGAGGTTTTGCTGCTGTATAGTTGGGCATAGGTTTTTGGTACAAACTAAGGAAAATTGCTTCTTTCAAGAATAGAATTTGATGAGCACGCATATTCTACTTGCTAACAACACACATACCAGAAAAGATACAGAAAATAATTTCAGGATTTCATTCCCTACATTGCAAGATTATCTTCTGTTAGTGACAGAGACTGATATTCAGAGAAAGAAGAGGAAGAAGTATGAACGTGAAAAAGTAATTAACATAGATGTGGAAGTCTACAAGCACAGTTCAGCACTGAAAATATTTGCTGCTTTCATTTGTACCAAGTACACATTATTTGCACTATATTTTCATCTTCATATACCATGTGTGTGTGGCCATCTACATACATTGCTCCAAAAGTAATGCTTTCTATATATTTCTATGGACTCTACAATTGATACGAAGAGCACAATAACACTATTATATGACAAAGCAAATTCTCAGCTGCAAAACATGATTTTTCAACATAGTCAACACCATTAAATATGTATTTTCACCAGTGATGCACAAAAGCCTCCACGCTGCACTCAAAAAAATCTGCACCAGTAGAGGTGACCCACTGCTTCACAGCTACTATAATGGCATTATTGTTAGGAAAATGTTGCCCACACAGTTCATTTTTCATCAGCTCAAACAAATGGAAGTCAGAAGGTGCCAAATCCAGACTATACAAAGGGTGTGGAAGGAGGACCAGCCAAGACTGGCAATGTACTACATGATCTTCAAACTGGTATGGGGCCTGAGCTAATTGTGTTGCAAGAGAAAGGCAGTATTCTTCTTCAAACTGACTGGAAGTTTAAACCTTCGGCTTAATCAGTGTTGCAATGTAGTGATCAGAGTCGATGGTTTGTCTGGGTTCCAGAAAATACAGAAGGATCACTAGTTTTTTTATCCCAACAGACAGTGCACATCATTTTATCCACCAAAGGCTGCATCTTGAACTTTTTCTGCAATGGGGAATTCATAAGTTGTCACTTCATGGACTGCTGTTTTGAGGTGAGACACCACATCTCATCACTGGTAATGATGCGATCCAGGAAACTGTCGTCTTTAGCCTCGTATCAGTTCAATGGGTCCTGAGGAACTTGTATACTGTTTCCTTCTTTTTCTCTGTATTTGTGAAACCCACCTAGCACAAACTCTCTGATATTCCACCATTGCTACCATTGTTTCCAATGCATTGAAGCCATTATTCCCTGGTCACAATTCACTGATTCTCACAGATGAGCTGACTGAGACACTCCTCATTTCACGGTGTGACAGCTGTGCACGGCTGTCCAGAACATTGTTACTTTCACATCACTGCTGTCACTACTGAAACGTAGCACTCACCACCTCACTGTGTTCACATCCACTGTTTGATCTCCACTGACGTTCAACAAGCATTAATGAATGCCAATGGGTGCCATTTTTTCCACACGGAGGAATTCAGTTACGCACCTTTGCTTCATACACACTTCCATGTCATTTGGTCAGATTGCCCCTCTGCTGCCATCTGTCGCACAGCAACAAAATTTTGTTGAATATTGGTGGGAAGGTTCAACCTCTACTGCCATGCCACCATCTGCTTCTAACTTTCTGGGCCACAACAATAAAAATAGGAAGCATTACTTTTGGAGCAGTCCTCAAATAAGGATGATTTTTTTCATGTAAGAACTGAGAATCTAATCTGCATCTGAACCATGTCTAAAAATCAATATATCTAAATGTACTACTATTAGAGCCTCTGTGGCTTCTTCCTTCTCAGTTTTAGTCTATGAACAACAGGGAGGAATAAAATAAGATATGGATGCTCTTGAGTAATTATGGCATCATCTCTCACAGACTTCATCCCTGGATGGCCTAATCACCATCCAGTTGCATTTGTCACACGCTGTTCTTTCAGTCTTCTTTTCATTCCTAAATGAAACTCATGAAGTTTTATTGACTGAACCGTTTACTGAACACCAATGTTTTTTCCTCTGTACGAACAGTGTATCGAAGACCAGGCTAAAAACATGCTGTGAACACACAATGGAAAGTAATCAAGTGAGATGCAGATCTCAGACTCCAGAGCAATCTGCATTACAGTCCTGGACTTTTGAAAATGCTGAACAAGGCTTCAGTTGCCCCAACTTTCTTTCCATTAACTGGTGAAGGATGGAATCAGCAGAAAGTGTTCCTTGGGCTCAGTCACCTTCTTAACACTGTCTCCTGTGGAATACAGGAGCAGGATTTATCATAGTATCATGGAACCATAGAATATCTTGAGTTGGAAGAGACACACAAGGATTGCTGAGTCCAGCTCCGGTCTGCATATAGGACTTGCCAAAATTCAAATCCTATGTCCGAGAGTGTTCTTCAAACATCTCTTGAGCTCAGTAGGCTTGGTGCACTGGGGAGCCTATTCCAGTGCCCAACCACTTTCTCAGTGAAGAACCTTTTCCTAACATGCAATCTGACTGTCCCCTGACACAGACCCATGACATTCCCTTGGTTCTGTTGCTGTCACCAAAGAGATCAGCACCTGCCTCTCTGCCTCTGTCTCCTACTTTCTGGGCTGAACCTACCAAGTGACTTCAACCACTCCTAATACCTCTTGTCCTCTGGACCCTTCACCATCTTTGTAGCCCTTCTTTGAAGACTCTCTAATAGTTTTAAATCCTTCTTATATCACAGTGCCCAAAACTGCACACAGTGCTCAAAGTTGAGGTTACACCAGCAAAGCAGAGAGGGACAGTCCCTTCCCTCACCCTGCTGGCAGTGCCAGGCCTGATGCACCCCAGGGTACCATTGGCCCTTTTTGCTGCCAGGGCACGCTTCTGATTCAGATTCAACTTCCTTCAGCCCCCAGATTCCTTCCTGAAGACTGCTCTCCAGCCTCTCATTCACCAGTTTGTATATACACCCAGGGTTGCCCCATTCCAGGTACAGAATCTAGCACTTATTCTTGTTAAACTTCATATGGTTGGTAGTTGTCCAGCCCTCTAATTTTTCAAGATCTCAAGATGTATGCACTGAGTGTGTACAGCTTAGTGCCTAAAAAAGGCTCTGTGGCACCTAGTATCTCTGCCTCTGCTTAGCTCTAAGGAGACATCATCTCATGGGAGCCAATGAGTTTGTTCTCAATCTCTGAAACCAACACTGGGAATCTTGAGTTGGAAAACACATGTCAAAGTAAGTGAACAATCATTTCTTAAATTACATTTCCTAATAATTCTAGAATTAGATCTAATCTTTTGGGTTAGTTTTTTGGTTTTGGTTTTCTGGGGGAGACATGGGGTAGGGAAAGGGTTGGAGGTTTTTTTTGGTCACAAATTCTTCCAATTTCTTCAGGCTGACAAATCTAAGACTCTACAGCACTATCAAAACAAGAAATCACTGTTCTTCACACAGATCTGCCAGTAGGTCCTGCATTCTTTATTGATTCAAGAAAGTCAGGTGGATTCTACAGTGCCTCACAGCTCAGAAGAAAAACACAAGCATATTATTATTACAAAACTACTTCCAGTAATTAAAAATAAATATATTTGATTTTTATTTTCAAGGAATACATCAGTTTTCAAATGTATTTTGAATCTGTCTTTAAACGTTGAATATATTTGCATGAGGAATCATGAGGTAAAAATAATAAAAAATACTGTAAAGAAAAGCAAATAGAATATGTGAAATCAACTGTAAAAATGTTGTTTCGAGGGCAGAGGTGTGATAGAAATGTGCTTGAATATTTATCAGCTGATTTTATCAAACGGCCGTTAAGGTCAAGGACCATCTTAAAAATCAAAGCAAGGACTTTTTCTAGGAGTGAAATTATATTATTATTTTTAAATAAAGGTAAGTGCTGTGGTCAACATATTTGCTCTTTTATGAACATTTATTTAATATATTTTAGAGAAAACCACTTCAGTTCAGCAGTTAAATATTGAATATTCCTTTTCCAACTTCAGGGTTCACAGAGGCATATTTCATAATGAATATTTGTGTGCTTTTTATATGTGAGTCATCTTATTTGTACAGTTCCCTATAAATCATCTGAATGAGTGACAGAAAGGACCAATTAGAGCTTTTGTGCACTGTGGTAGAATGGCACTTAGATGTTTGTGCAATCTCATTTCAATAGTTTCAGGTTCCACAGTTTCCCTGAGGAGATTATTTGAAAGCTTACCGCAATTTATTCTCATGATAGTCAGCTTCAACATTTCCTTTTCCAATTGTATCATAATACACTTACATCCAACATTATGTATTACACATTTTCTCCTCCTGTGAAGCAAGGTAGGTTCCATAAATCCTGCAATAAATTGGTCACCTCTTCCTATACCCTTGTATGTCCTTATTAGATGAGCTATATAACACGAGTGCCTTGACAACAACATCATGGTTAGGGCTCCTTTGTGATTTGCACAAAAAGTAGCAGTCAGACCTCGATGTTATAGCCATACTTCATTCAATCATCTAATTAATTCACAAGAAAAAAAGATATTTATTGACTAAGTATTTGGGCTATGGAACAACTAACCGCCTAAATCCAACTTCAGCAAACCAATATATACACTAATAAAATACTGCTCATTTTTATGCACACTTGCACAGTCTTAGCCCTGTTTTCTCAGGGTCATATAATAACCATCCAGGAGCAAGTTTCATCATGCATCTCTGAAAGGATCCAGGCAAGCTTTCCAGTTCACTGCACAGAAAGGAGTATTGTCAGATAAGCATGCTTTTTTCTGTCCTGCCAGTCCACCCCCCACCCTCCTGTTTACTATATGCCAAATTGGTGTGCTTGCAGACCCCAAGCCTGCCTTCTCTATTCAAGCCCTACCATGAGATTGCCTCTGCGCTAAGGTTCATGCTCAGCTCCTTCCATTCCTGGGGGAATTTTTTTACACAAGACCTTTAATGTCTTTAGTGTCAAAGCTACATATGTTCCTCTAGTATTACTCATTCATACACATGTAAATTGATTTACTGTACACAAATCCCATTAGTACATCCAACAATCATATTAGACATCCTGCGCTGGGACCTTATCTTAAGTTTGAAGCTTTTAGACAATCTTTTCCAAGACCGAGGCTCCCATTCCAGAAGCATGCCTTGTACTGCTTGGAAATCACATGTATTTGATTGTATGATCTGCATGAAAGTGTTAATTTTACTAGGCAGTCCAGATGATGCTGCAATTGCTCTCACAGCAGTTCACCAGGTAACAGTTTAGCACCTCCACAGATCTCATTAACAGCAAGGGTTTTTTTGATCTTTGGTACAAATCTTTGAAAGGCACCAGGAAACTCCCAAACCACGATGGCTAGACTTTCAACTTTCCTTGTCTTTCAAAAGTAAATAACTGTCTGTGTAACACGTTTAAATGATACTGCAGATACAGCATTAACCATCAGAAGTGCACATAGAATATCCCTAGTTGAAAACAGCCCGTAAGGATCACCAAGTCAGGCTTCTGGAGTCGACAAGACATTGATCATAGGACTTAGAGACAGTTCTGCACTTAAGACTAATGATTACAAACAGCAAAGGCGTTACAGATTTGTAGTTACTTTTACGATTTTATGTGCAAATGTTTTATGTGTAAGGCTATCATTGTTCTGTAACACCTGTGAGATGGTCAACACCAGCAGCATCGATAAATATTTATTTATCAGATGTCTTTCATATCTTTGGTACTGTTTGATTTGTGTTTGGAGTCAACAGCGAAGGGCTGTGTCAGACACCCAGCTGGATTTCTTGAAATCTGGCACAATACCAGCGCTTTACGAAATACAAAGGAAGTTCTTGAGAACTGAAGATTTATTAAGATCCAACCTTAGCTATTTCCTTGTCCGACTCTTTCAAGATCCGAGGGTATAAATGAGAGGGGAGGAAAAGAAAAAGAAAAAACAGCCTAGTCTTGTTTGGAGCAAAAGGTCCACAGCAGATCTGGAAGCACCTCCTGATGCCTTGTGCTGCTTGTTGGCAGGGAGCCCGGCCCCACGGTACCTCTCTACCGTCCCGTTACTGCCAGCGTGAAAGAACCGTCTT
This sequence comes from Meleagris gallopavo, assembly GCF_905368555.1. Lineage (NCBI taxonomy): Eukaryota > Metazoa > Chordata > Aves > Galliformes > Phasianidae > Meleagris > Meleagris gallopavo. The sequence continues at coordinate 31,901,732 of NC_139406.1, read as the reverse complement.
CACCTCAGAGGGATTGCTCTTATCCCCTTTTTCCCGTTTTCCGACACACTGTCTCGCTGTGCCCAGCAGAGAGCTTTCCTACAGCCCGTAGCACCACACACACGAGGCGGGAGGGCGGCGGGAGGGCGGCGGGTCCGCCCGAGGTGCAGCCCCTCGGCCTGGGCCCCACGCGAGGACCCCAGCCATTGCCCCCCAGTGCCGCCTAGGGGTTGGGGCGGCCTTAGCTCCGTTCCCGGGGGCGGGAGGGCCCTGTGAGGAGCATAACCGTCGCTGCGGGCGGCAGCACGAGCGAAGAGAAGGCGCGCACCCCCGCCTCACCCCCCCACCCCTCCGCATCCTTCCAACCGACGCGGAAACCGGCGCCGGCCGAGCAGCTGTAGCCGGCGCGCAAGGCGCATGCGCGGCCCTCAGGAGGGCGGGGGCCGGCGCCTAGCGGGGAGCGAGCCGCCGCCGCTGCCCGCCGCCACCGCCGCCGCCGCCTGCGGAGCAGCGGTCTCCGCGCAGCGCCCTCGCTCTCTCCCTTCCCTCTTCCTCTCTCCTCGCGGCCCTTCCCTGCCATGAAGCTGAGCAGCCGCGGTCGGGGATGCTGCGTGGCCGGCAGCCGGGAGCGCGGGCCGCCGCCGCGGAGCCCCTTCGTGCACCAGCTGCGCTTCAGCCCCCTGGAGAAAACCAAGGTAGGGGCGCGCGGGCTCGGCCCCGCCGCGACGTGAGGCGGGCGGCGGGCGGGGGCGGCTCTGCGAGGGGGCGGCGGGGTGCGCGGACCCGGGCGGGGGCGAGGCCGTGAGGAGAGGGCGCGGGGTGCGCCTTCCTTCACTTCGCTGCCGCTTCTTCTCTCCACTCCTCTTTTTTTTTTTTTTTTTTTTTTTTTTTTTTCCTATCGTTATTACGTGGGGGGTGTGGGGGAGCGCTCCTGTGGACGCTCTCTCTTCCATTGTCAAGCTGAGGGATGCGCACCGAAGGATCCCGCCGCTCTGAAGTTTGGCCCCGCGTAAATAACGCCGGTGGCGCGGTTTGCGCGCTGTGCGGGAGGCGGTGGGAAGCGGTGTGGAAGTGGCGGCGCGGATGGGAACCCCCACCCTCCTTTGCCGCCGCCCCGCAGGGTTAGCGGGGGGTGGGTGGCCCTGGTGGGGGCTTTGGGGAGGATCTGGGTCACTGCCTGGGTGGAGGAACGCCACGAAGGGCTCCTCGGGTAGGGTCTGGCCGTCCGTGTTACTTCCATCGCGGTAGTACTTGAGAAACGTTCGTTCAAAGCTGTTGTTTTGGGAGCCTGAAGCCTACGGTGCCCATCAACGCGGAAATTAAGGTCTGCTACTATTGAACCTGTCACATCAAGGCTCTTTGGAGCCAACCTTAATTTAATTTCTCTTTGGATTGGAGTTCATTGTTGCTTTGCCTGATTGTTGTCTGGGCTCTGAAGACAAGACGCATATGGCCTGATTTACAAAAGGTTGGAATGTGCCCCGCGTTAAGTACCTGACAGCCAAGGAATTCATAGCAGGCTCCAGCGGAAAGGATTCTTGTTTTTTCATCGAGTTTCCCAATATAAGATGGACCAAGGTTACTGATAAATTGTTTCAACAGGAACAGGGAGAAGAGGTTTATGTCATTTGTCTCATTCAATTTATACCCGGAGCTTCTTCAATAAATCACAAGGTTGTAATGATTTCAGCGTAACGCTGTCTCATCCCTTATGCCATGGTTTCTGTGTAATTAATGAGTTAGAAGTCTTTAAGGGAGCAGAGGAAAGCGAAGGTAGCATGTGGTCGTGTTCGTTGTGATTGTATCTCCTTATAACAAAAACAATGTTTTACTTTGCGTTGTCAATGTATCTTTCTAATGCTACTATCTGTTTGTTTACTTACAAGGAATTTTAGATGGACAATCAGGAGAGCAGAGCAGCAGTTTCATAGTATTTCCAGTCTCCTATGAGCTACTGGCACTATTTATCTGTTTGTCATAACAGATCTTAGCCACTTCAATTCAGTGACCACTTGTAGAGCATACCTCCCTGCTTTTGTAGGCTGCTCTGGACATGTGTATCATATGTGAGCTTTGCCACTAGGTTTATTTCCAATGAAAGCTGTAACCTGTGTTTAAAGCTCTGTAGTCTTTTGCAGTGTGCAGACCAAAGGAACAGCATCATCGAAGCATAGCTCAGTTTTGCTTTTAAAGTGAACGTTATGGGTGCACAGTGGTACAAAGTTATTTAACCTGGACTTTCTGGTAATCTTATTTCTGCATTTCTATGAGGAAGAAACATGCAAGCTGACATACAGAACTGTGACAGTTTTTTATTTGCTGTAATGATTCTCTCCTAAACTCTTTTCTTAATTAAGAAAATGTTTATGCTTGAATTAGAAGGTGCTAAAGGAGAGCTGTGAAACTATTTCACTTGTGTGAAATGCTGCTCTCCCAGAAAAAGAGGCTTCTTGAACAGGGAGGCTCCTTCACAGTCAATTACAGCAGTGTACATTCTCCTTCATGCAGTCCTGGCCTGTCACTAAGAGTTCAGCATGAAGTATTACAGCTGAACTCACTTCCTGTTCAGCTGGAGGCGCAGACTGTGCCACAGGTTTCTCTGTCAGCTCTGTGAATCTAACAGGGCTCAGTTCTGGATCTGCGCAGCCTAATCAGGGAAGGCCAGGAATGTGTGGGGACTGGAGGTTTCATGGAGGTGGTGGGGAAAGAGGACTGGGAGACAAGACTGCTTTGTCTGAGGGACTGTTGCCTGTTGCTGATGGTCTATCCGATAGATCCATTATCTTCACTGCCACCTCATCCTGTGCTCTGCAAGAGGTTGGATTAACTTTTTTGCTTTTAAATGCAAATCAAAGTAAATGCATCTTGAAACATTTCAGCCTGAGACTGGGCGTGAAGAAGTGGAAAATAAATGGACCAAACAACCACAAAGAAGGAAAACAATGGCAAAAATAATCCAGTTGAGAACTAAGGAATTGTTCAGATCTCTTTATTGGTTTCATAAAAGCTGGGGGGTAACAACTGAAAAACATTGCATGTCATTCTTCCTGTAGAAATTATGGTTATTTGGCCCTAATCTGTGAATAAGAGTGGAATAATTTCTGAAGCTACATATTTTATTTTCAATACTATAAGGAAAAGATTCTTTCTGGAAGAAAGGTAGATAGACATGGCTTCACAAACCACAAATGTCATTCATCTGAATATGCTCTGGACAGGTATCTTGTAAGTCAGAACTTCTGTTCCTAGTTAGCTGTACAGAACAGGCAGAAGCATACTGAAGCTCTCACAGAGCATTTGTAGCTTTCTTTTCCTGCTGCTTTAAAACTCAATATGGTGCCATCTTTCTTGCTTCCAGTATTTCTGGCCTTTATTGCGCCAGTGCTGGTGTTCCTCTGGTGTCTCGGTGAGCCAATTTGCCTCATTAAAACAGCAGACTGTTGTGTTTTTCTGTGGTCTGATTGTTTCTCTTTTCTTTTGCTGGGATACTTTTCTTCAGTTTAATGAGCTGCATTGGCTCACTGCAAGCTCAGATAAGTGCTAGAACTGACCCAACGGGAGTGTGAACAGGACCACCCTCTTCAGCAACGATGATCGGTTAGGTTGGCTTAGTCCCACATGACAATATCTATTCCTGTTATTATCTCCATAAATGTATCAGTCAGGGAACTTGCGGAGTGGGAAAGCAGGTGGTAAGAGAACTGTTGAAGGATAAATTTCTCACTCTTTCAGTGCCATCCTTGTTGAGATGGATTTTAGAGAGTTAGTGAAGAAGTGAAAGCATGGGGCAAGATGTAGTCTCTGACATATTTAAAAAGAAAAAAAATCAGAGCCTCTTTATGTTAAAAGTGCAGTTCACTGATCTGTTTTCCTTTGGCTGTTACTTTGTAGCAAGTCATGGAAATTTTTTTGTGAATAAGCTACTTAATGATTCTCACTGTATTGTTAATTTCAAAGATGCATCTCTTTCAACTTTTTAATGAGAGGTATGATGTTGACATTCAAGAGACGGGAAACCGAGACAATCATAAAAAGGAAGTTTACTCTAATTCTCACGCTCGGTGCTTAGATACATAAGACCTGAAGGTTTAGAGAACTTAAAAGGATCTAAGTTTGTATTTGATACCTTCATTTTAAGTTCATACTCAAATCAGAAAGTGGGGCTTCTGAACAAGGAACACATATGATACCTTTTCAGTTTAAGAGACTTACTTTGCATCAAACTGGAGCTTTGTGACTGAAGGGCAGAATCCACTTTCTCAGGCAACCTTCTACCAGTTTTAAGGCCATCCTCTTTCTTTCTGCTGCCCATGGAACTCCCACAGCATATCTCTCAACTTGTTAAAAACTAACTAGAATCCTTCAGAATAAAAGACATTAATTGAGCTGTAGTCAAAAAAGAAATTTGGCCATGAGCTGCACCTCCTAATGTAAAGATCCAGATGGATCTTGAGTTTTCTTTAAAATGTAAATATCTGTGTTTTTTAGATACATATGATATTTACAAGAATTCATAATATTAATAACAAGTATGTCTGTGTGGGTGAGTGTACTGAATATGTAGAAGTAATGATCACTGTGTAAGACCAGACACTCTGAAACTAAGACACCTATACAAGGCCAGACCAGGAGTGCAGCATGTCTCCTTCATTCTGATCTCTGATAACAACCAGCAGGGATGGATCTTCCCAGGTTTTAGGGGACTGAAGTTTTCTTACCCAAGAGGATATCTGAACGCACACTGAACTATTTTGCAAATGCTTGTGACCTTCCTGATGCCAAACCTTCTTCAGGGGCTGAATGTAGTACTTCTCTCTCCTAGCAAACTTCTTAAGCTGACAGGTATTTCACTGCCACCTGCTTTAAAAAAAAAAAAAAAAAGAAAAGAAAAGAGCAGCGGTCACAGTGGGTACATGGAACTGCTGCTTGTTTGCTTGCTCTTTCCAGCACTGCTCTCTCCAAACACAGACGACCATGAGACCTTTTCTACACATTTATGACGTCGTTCAAGATCTTGTGGATGCAACAGCTGCTTCTCTTCTGCTGCGTGGCTCTGAAGTGAATAAAAGATGCCGTGCACATACAAATGACTCTATAGGTCACTCCAAGTCTGTCAACTGCCCTGTTGTAACTAACTAGAGAAGGAGACTTGGAGGAATGGGAGGGAGAGGGTATAAATCTCAAGGAACCGTGTCCTCACCTGCATTTTCCTCTTTTTTTTTTTTTTTTTTTTTTTCCTCCATCGCTGGTTCCTCCCTTCTGAGGAACCTGGGAGGCCGCTGCTCTCTTTTCTCCAGTTCGCAGATAAATACGCCCCTATTTTCTGAGTTTTCTTGAATCTCCTGAAATGTTTGAACCCTTGGTTGTCTCTAGTTTTTATTTTTTCTTATTGCTTCAGATCAATACTTGTGTCTGTGTTTCTCATTCTCCTCATCCAACCTCATTTGCAAATTCAGATCTTGCTTGTCATTTTTTTTCTTCTGATGCAGCTGCTAGAACTCCTATGTTTCTTTGTGCTCATCTATTTCTTCCCTCTTTTCCCACAGTCTGAGTAAAGCTTTATTAAACATCTGAGGTGACTTAATTGCTCACTGCTACCAGAAGTGGTGGTCTTGTCTGTAGGCTGTTCTGACTACTGCTACTTAAGGAAGTTGAACTGTTTTATTTGGGGAAAATATTGTATCCAAGGAGAAAAAAAATGTTCTTCTGATGTGGCAAGCTAAAGTCATCCACCTTGAAACTGGAATCTTGTTTTGAGTTATGAGATGATGGTGCCAGTCTGAACCATTATTGTAAAATCTAGCTAAAATGAGTGGGCTACCTAAGAAACTGGGAGGCTCAGGGTTGTTTTTTTTTTTTTTTTTTTTCTGCTGTGTGTTCCCTATATCTACCCTAGATCTAAAGTTTTGTGCAGCTACAGAGTTTAGTGAGCTGTTTTGGGAAGTGAGAGGAAGTGTGAACTGGTCAATGGAAAACTGAGCTCCATAGTGACTGGATCTGCATCATGGAAGAGGAGGAGAATATGAATGATGCTTTCCATGACAGCCTGGACATGCATCAGATTAAACACGATATGAGACAGTACCTTATGCCTCATTTCTCATCCTTGCCGAGCTATTATGATATTGAGAAGTACTTTTCTATGACATCTGAGTCACCTGCGAATGTATAGCATATTTCCTTTGGATTTCTTTCTTCACTTGTTGCCTGTATCATTTCACAGCATCTTATCCATCTTCTGCTAGCTTCCACAGTATAGCCAGAGGGGAGCATTTGTGCTACCCCAGTCAGCCATCAAACAGTTTATGATTTCCACTCTTTCTCCTAGCCAGTCATTTGCAGCCATAACCTCCACTTGCTTTTATTCTGTCCTATGAGAAGGGTGGGATTTTTGCACCTGCAACTGTTTCTTCTAAGAGGTCAATCATTACGCAAATGGTTGCTGAGCTGTGCTTTTTGTAAGGTGGTTCCAGACAACTTAAGAAAGGCCAGGCCCTACATTTGGGAGAATTCTACAAAAGAATATGGGAGAAGTTCCAACACAGTGTGTTTTGCAACGAAGTTGAAGGCAGAGGACTAGCTGGTTGGGATTGGACTCTCTGATAACTACAGTGGTGGGAGGAGGTGTAGAAGCAACTGGGTTCATTGTGGCTTCTGGAAAAAGACAACTTGTTTGAAATCTCTGCTTTCCAAGGGGGTTATGCCTATTAACACTAATCTGGAGCAGACATTTGTATGTGTGTTTGGATGTTTACCTAGGGGCATTTCTGTACAGCATTCCCCACAGTTTCTGGTTACAAGAATATCCTACAGAGGAGCTGGTATCTGCCCCATCCTGGAAAAGCTTTCCAGGTTGGACTATATTGCCACGTGAATGCACCTTGCTGAAGAAGTGCACATCGCTGCTCTGATGGGCTGACTCCACAACAATTCACTAAGGTTTACAATGCACCCATGCTAAATATTTACTTAATATGATGCTGCAGAGAGGAAAAAGGATGCGGATGTAGAGCTAACAAACATTGGCTCTGAAGAAGTGCAGAAAGCTGACTGGTAGTTTTTAAGAGAGTGACTGTATTTCAACTAATTCAGATCTGTGAATACAAAATCTTTGCACGTATACATTACAATTGTTTGATTGGGTTTGAAGCACATTCTGTTGTTTTTTAATGTTAGGTATTTGTTATTTAAGTTTATAGGAATTACTGTTTCTTGCAGTCTAAAATTGTGTTAGATTAACTCATTTCTTCTGGTTTTTCCAGATTGCCTTCATGACCTTGACTCTATTTCCTATCCGACTCTTCTTTGCTGCTTTCATGATGTTGCTGGCCTGGCCTTTTGCATTCATTGCTTCAATGGGATGTGATGAGCAAGAGCTTGAAAAGCCCCTCTCCTGGTGGCGAAAGTGAGTAATTGATGTAGTACAATACTGATGTAGTGCAGGTCCCACAGACCTGCTTTCCTTTTCAAGGTAAAAATATAAACAGTATTTACATATTTTCTTAAGTTAGGAGACAAAAAATACCTAACAGAATACCCCAAAAATGTTTGATTTACCAGATAGCTCAAGAATTACAGGAGGAAAATAGCTAATTGCTAGCCTCTTACTGTTACAGAGGATATAGAATGAAACTTCATTGTGGTATCCTTCAGTTTCAATTACTTCCATAATGTTAAGAAGATTGACACTATGAAATGTGCCCAGATTTCATATTCTGTTATTTTAAACTGTTTCACTCCGTTGTTTCCTTCTCTGTCATGAATTGACAGAACTTCTGTTGATTCTCTGAGGGCTTAGCCCATGCTTTGGTGCTCATTAATAAGGCTGTGCTTGTGTTGGTATTGGAATGCTAATTAAGGTACAATGTAAGGTGGTGTTCACCCATCCATGAAAACTGCAGCTTAAAAAGCAAGGGAGGAGTGGTGTACCACTTCTTCTGTAAAAACATTAAATGTATGAGCTGGCACTAGAGTGAGGGAAGTTGATTGCATTTTGTATCACAGGAGGTAAGGAGGCTGAGAACTGCAGAGGCATGTCACTTTACATTTAATTTGGAATGAATTTGGCATATGACTGAAGGAATAATGGACTGCCTTCAGTCTTGCATACAGTTATTTTCAACCTTTATCCATGTGGGGATAATAATCTGTGGGGACTAGGCTTTACACCCTGTTGGTTCAAAGTGAATGTTTCTCTTTTCATGACTGTCTAGCAGTCACTTTAAAAGATAATGGGGAAAGAGGGAAGAAAGTGAAATATTTTTTAGAGCTCCCAGGTATGTTCTGTGTGCATCCCCCTGTTTGAAAATCTCTGCCCTTTGCTGCTGCAGTGGCTTTTGGGTAAACTTGGACCCAGGAATCAGGGTTGATGCATTCTAGCAGTCTTTTAATAGTATTTTTTGTGTGTGTGTGTGGGATCAGCTTATAGGGACTTTTTGGTATTACTGGAAAGCATTATTAGATATTGTATATAAGCAATTCAACAGGCTCAGTCTAAATAAAAATTAATTTAATGATAAAATAAATGTCAATGTTATTATGATTTGAAAGTATTAATATTCAGGAATGAAATGAAATTGAATGGTAGCTTACCTTGAAAGTGCTATTAAGCTTACAGAGAAAATCAAAGTGTTCATATGTAAGCACTGTGTATCCTGTCTATTTTGTCATGCTAATAGCTTTTATATAATGTTTTTTCATTATTTTAGGGTATCCCTGTAGAATTGTAACTGTTATTGTAACTCTTTTCAGGATAGTGGACGTTTTGCTGAAAGCTATCATGAGAATGATGTGGCTTGCTGGTGGATTCCACTGGATAAACGTAAAAGGCAGACGAGCATTGCCAGCAGAAGCAGCAATATTAACTGTGGCTCCCCATTCTTCTTACTTTGATGCCATTCCAGTAACCATGACCTTTGCCTCCATTGTGATGAAAGCAGAAAGCAAAGATATTCCTGTTTGGGGAAGTAAGTTGGTAGACAATCATTTTTAATTTTTAAAGAAAAAATAATTATTTAGTGACTTCACTAGTTTGGGATGAGAGAGCTTGAAACACAAAGAAAAAAAACTGCAATATTTTTTAAACACAACTTACAGAAAAGCAAATTAAGATGGGGCAAAGGGCCCATAGAGAAAGTCTACCAAAGCTTCTTTCTTTATTTTTTTTTAAATTTGGAGCACAATCCCAGAAATGTATCAGGACTGGTGTCCGCCTGGAAGGTGTGCTGCTAATCTTTCATGCATCAGTAAGTTTGTTTCAGGCGGTCTGTAGAAGAGCAGTAAAGCAGATTGTTGCAGATAACCAAGTCAGTAGTGTTTAAACAATCAGTGTAGATGCTCATGGTATTTTGAGATAGATTTGTGATTTTTATTTATTGTCGCAATTGTGCCAAGGATATTTGAGAGCTCTTAGAGTTATGTGCTTCTGACTGAATTGTGTGGAAACATCTTAAAGAAATTCATCCTACTATGTTTAGGGTCCAGCAAAGTTTAGAAAATGTTTCTGTGTCTCACTGGGTAGATTTTAAGGATAATCTAAAAGGGAGAGAAAATTTTACTTTGGCCTTTGACTAGAGATGTGTAAACACAAATGCCTAAACAAAAGTTTTGAGTTCCGTTGCAACTAAATGGAATCGGGCTGTTTGGGTTGACTCCTCAAATGTCATTGGACAATGTGGTTTTAAGAATGTGTTTTACATCAGCATCTGTCAGTCATGTTTCTGAGCCGTTACATCTGGAAGCTTCATACAGGGAGCTTCTTGGTAATGTGCCTCTGCGTCAAGTAAAACAGCCCAGAATGGTAGCTGTACCTCAATTTCCTGGAGTATCCTAGTAGAGAGGGTAGTGAAAGATCTGTGTAAAAGTTAAAAGAAACTTTGAACAAAAATAATGTAAGTATGTGTTTTTGAAAATGAATGTATAGAAACAAGCATAGTGTGAAATAATATTAAAAAAAATTAACTCCAATGTCCAGTATTGAAAGAAAATGTTGTGAGATGGTATGTTGACACTACTGTACAGTATATAGGTGTCCAGGGTGAACTGGGCTTAACGAGCAAGGATAGGTTTATCTTTTTTCTCAGCTGTTTCAGTTGACTGTTTAATAATTGCCTCCTCAGCAAAATAGATTGGCCCATATGGAGTTCTTTGCTTTTAACTGGACTCTTTGGAGAACTTAGACTAAATGATGTAACTGCAGGTCATGTTCTGATATTGACATACAACAAAGTGAAAGAACTTCAGCAGAATGCCATAATTGCTGCTTGACATTAGATTCAGAGAAGACTAGTGAAAAAGTCTGAGGAACAGCTAGAGGGATAAAGAGATTGCAGTTGCTTTGGATGTAGCATGAATAATGCACGCTGAGAAGTTTCAATTGCTTCTTATATATTCAATCTAATTTTAAGATAAAGCTTCAGTTAGAAGTGTAAGACTTACTGCAATCAATTTTAAAAACTATTCACTTGATTTTTTTCATGTGTGAGCAAAAACAGCTGCAAAAGAAAGCTTTCTCGTTTTTGTTTTCTTTTTTATACAGAGAGTTGATGGAATATTACTAGAATATATAGCACTATTAAATATATTAGTATTTTTTTCCTGTATATCTGCATTTATTTTATGTTGTGCAGCCACAAAATTCATGTAATCCATTATGAAGTGTTCAGAAATATGCCATGGAAACTAAGCATGGCATTTAGGATTCGGAGTTCAAAAAACCCTTTCCTTTATAAAACAAAAAAAACCAACAACAACAAAACATTTTTGTATGAGCAATATTAATTACAATAACTGGGATTCAGAGTTCAAAAAACCCTTTCCTTTAAAAAAAAAAAACACAAAACAAACACTTTTGTATGAGCAATATTAATTACTTTAATTTATGGTGTTAAAGGAAATGGACCTTAAGAGAGCAGTAAGGACTCGCAAATATTTGGCTTAAATTTTAGTGAAAATTTCTTAGAGTGAGGTGGTTGTTTTTTATATATATATATAATATATAGCTTGAAAGACGTTTTCTGTGGAGCAGATGCTACTGAGCATCCTTTCCTTCTTTCATCTTTAATTCTAATGTTATTTATACCTCTCTAGAAAAATAAGTTACAAAAAAAAAAGAAAAAGCCCCATACTGTTGGGCCTCTTACACTCCAAAAATGTGGCCATTTTTTCTGTATTTCTCAATAAACTGTCAGCTCTTCAGACACACCTTGAATTCTTTAGTGAAGAATCGGTTTTTATGTTCTTCAGTTCTATAAATCTTGTGAACTTCCTATACCAGATCCAGTGGAGTTGTGGAGTCAGCCATTGATAATGCTAATCTTGCTGTCTCTTAATTGAGGATTGTTAACAGTCACTTGGAATTTTCTGAGAAGTTCTGAATAAAGTACATCCATTTAATTATGAGTTGACTTCTCAGAACGTGACAAATGAAGCAACAGAGGAAACTTAAGGTAATCTCAGTAAGGACTTTGGGTGAAGAGATGATCTGCATTGAAACATGTATGGATGTCTGCTGAATACATGTAGTAGATAATGTAATGACACTGTTATCAGGACATTATACATTGTTTACTAGAAGGATCAGGTGGTGTAGCAGGCAAGAAAAGATCGGGATGCTAATAGGTTACTAAGATTGTTTCCAGAAGTACTTGAATGGGCAAGCTGCCTATATTCTACCCTTTCTTTGCCAGTCATAAAATATTAATCTTTTGATCCACTGACAATTTTAGTCCAGATGATTAAAGGCTTTTTTTTTTTTTAACAGGATTGAAAGTATGCAACAAGTGTTTGTGTGTGACTGTTTTACTGCTTTCTAACTTGAAGGCAGTTCTCCTGAGCCATGTAACGCAGCTTAAGAATCAGACTTAAGTCATGATTTCTTCAGACAACTTTCTTCTTTTTAGGAAAAGAAAACAAACAAAAGTCTTCTCTCACTCTAAGAGAGTTACGAAGAACTCTTCAGTTAGTGATTAGTACAAGTGAAGAAAATCACCCACTTGATACGCATGCAGTGGGTTAAGCTCTCTGGAGAGGATTTGCTTGACAAGAGTCCCCACTTGAAGTCTTGTATCCAGCTCTGGCACCCACAGTACAGGAAAGATATTGACCTGTTAGAGCAGGTCTGGAGAAAGGCCATGAAAATTATCAGATGCCTGAGAAAGCAATCCTTTGAAAAAAGGCAGAGAGATCTGGGGTTATTCAGCCTGGAGAAGAAAAGGCTCTGAGGAGACCTCATTGTGGCCTTTCAGTACTTTAAGGAGGCTTATAAGAAAGATGGAGAAAGGCTATTTATTGTGACCTGTAATGGAAGGACAGGGAGTAATTATTTCAAATTGAAAGAGGGTAGATCTGGATTGGATATAGGGAAGAACGTTTTCATGATGGTGTACTGGAACCAGTTGCCTAGAAAAGTTGTGGTTGCCCCATCGTTGGAAGTGTTCCAAATCAGACTGGATGGGGCTTTGGATGACCCCATGTAGTGGAAAAATATCCCTGCCCATGAGAGAGGATTGGACAGGATGGTCTTGAAAGTGCCCTTCCAAGCTATTCTATGAAACATACTTTAGATTTCAGTGATTCTAATTTTCAATTAAAAAAAAAAAAAGGAAGGAAATCAGCATGTAATAAGCTGAAAATGCCTAAATAGTCTGTGCTCATCACTGTCATACTGAAGTTTGGCTTTTTAGAGTTTTGATAGATTGGAATGGGAAGTTCAGTACACCAGTACTGTGTAAGCTGTGTAGCCCAAGGAAGAAAACATCTGTAAATCTGTGACATCTGACATTGGCTGAGGAAGTTGAATCCATTCATTCATCAGCACAGGTCCTTATATTTTACTGTTTGTTATAGTGGCCCTTACTTCAAGTCAGAACAAGATCTTTCTGTGAATTTTGGATGATTACACTTAGCTGTCTTATTTTTGACCGATAAAGCAGCCAGGACAAAAATTATTTTTCATAGCTTGAAGTGCTCATTGCTGGTGTGGAAAATACTTCAAAGGGAAGTGAAGGGGATTTATCAGCAAACACAGTTTGGCACTGTTTGCTTGTTGGACAACTTTTGTAATTCAGTAATCTTCAGTGATCTCAACTTGTAAAAACTAAACTAAATTGATAAGCTAATATAAGCTTTAAACAATTGCTTCACATCTGTAACTTCATTCCAATACAGGAATTTGGTTACCTGTGAAATGAATAGAAAAATATGCCAGTCAACAGAAATTTGTAAAGGAAAAGGAGGTAATTTATACGTGGCAGAATACAGAAGAACTGTAGAGGAAGGGAAAATCATACAATGCTATAATAACTATCTATTGTTTTGTTTTTTTTTTTTCCCACATCCTGTAGACTTAAGAATGTTGGCTTAAGTTCACCTTTTGAAGGTACTTTATAGTCCTTTATTGAGCATCATGTCTAAGGATAAGTAATTCTATGGGAAGTACTTACATGTTTTCATCTTTGAACTTAAAAGATACCAAATTACTTCCCCATTATTTCTGTGAAAGATTCTGCAATCCAGTATTTGAGTTCCCCACTCCAGTTGTTCTTTTTCCTCATCCACAATGCTTTTAAGAGCACCATGGTACAGCTATAGTCTTCAGTGAGAATCTCACACTTAAATACTGCAGAGATTCATCAGAACAGTCCTATTATGTGTTATAAATCTGCAGCTTATAACACTGTTAAGGTCACCAGCTTGAATGCCAGCATCCAGTGTTGGCATGGTAGCCTGCCTGGAGGACACAAATGAGCTCCAAGGAGTATTTTGAATGTATTGCTAAGCTTATTCATCTCATAAAGGCCAATCTGTGTTCTGATTATCTTTATAATAGTTCCCTAAGTAAAATCTGCTTACTTAATTTCTTCTACTATTACCAAAAAAAAAAAAAAAAGTCCTGTTATAACAAGTTGTCTTTGGAGCTCTAAAATTTCTTGTTCATTCCATAGCCTGAATTCCATTATTTGGGCCTCATGCAAAAGAAATGCTGGGAGAAGGCTGAGGATGGTGAGGGTTGGTTTGTTTTAGTTGCTGTAGCTTTGTTTTATATTGCAGTAATAAGGGAAATTCAGGACTAACATCAATTAGAAACAAAGCAAAGTTGTGAAACTATTTAAGTGTGGTTTTACTTCCATTTTTTTGTTTGTTCCTTTTTTTTCCTTTGTGGGGTTTTTTTGTTTTTTTTTTTTAACCTTCTCAGAGCAGTAGCCCCAGCTGGCCCATGATGACCTTTGATGCTCCCCTAGCTAACACTGTTCTATGGATACCGGCCAAGGACAAGCACGTAGAAAAAAGTACAAGAGTGTTGTATGGTAACTTCTCTCTGATTAGCTGTCTTCTAGGCTTCAGCAACTTGTGGGATAAAGGTAATTATCCAGCAGGTGGTCAGATGTCTGGCATTTTCCTTTAAGGTGTGATGGATTAGTTTCACAGAACCATAGAACAATTTTGGTGAGTGCTGGTGCAAGTGCCAGCGAGGTGCCAACAGAACTAGAAGCTTCTGCTGAGTATACCAGTGTCGTTCTTCACACTTGTTTGTTGTTTTTTTTTCCCCTCACACATTAAGTACTGGCTGATCCATTAATGCAGCAAGTTTATCCTTGGTAAAAGAAGATTATACTGCTAGTGTCAGTGAATTCATCTCGGAGCAGTTGTAAATATGCAAACTGTCTTTTTATACTTGTGTTTTAGGCAAAGAGATTAGCTAATGATATAGTAACTTAAACCTCTGAGTAAGGCTACAAGATATGAAAATGATTTAAAAAAAAATGCATTTAAATACAGTTTGCTGCACTTAAAGCATGAAATAGTAGAGTATACTTGCAGATGCTTTACCTGTAGCACTCCTTGATATTGCAGAAGTTGTAAATACTGGGTTTTTTTTCTTTTGCTTTTAGGAAGTTTCAGTATCCTTGTGATAAACGTGCATGGATTGATTTCTGACTCTTGTTCACTCTCAGTTCCTGTGTATAAAATTTCCTGTATATAAAAAATTTTCCTGTATATAACCAGTGAGCCACAAAAGAAATGCCTGAGATCTGATTAATCTAAGGAACAGGCAAATAGGTGACAGCTCAGAACATAAGCATGTTTTTTCTCTTTTGACTTCTGTGATTCCCCCAGAAAAGATCACATAAGCAATATATGCAGTATATTTTTGGTAGAGTACCTTCAGTTGAACCTGAGCTGTCATAGGAAACAAAAAGTCTAAAAGTAGCATTTCAGGCCACAAGATTTGTTTCTGGTAACACTTGCACAGGCGGGCTCCTGCTGCTTTGCTGGGAAAGGGGAGGGATAGGTTTTGCAGGAGGAAGAAACTAGCTATAGTCAACCACACCTGCTTTGCTACAGAGAGCTGTGATACGTACAAACCTTTTAAATTGTGATGTGTGTCCATCTATTGAAGATTAAACAAATAAAGTGCCAAAATTGTGAAAAAGGTTTTCCTTATAGGAATTCATGAAAATAATTCAATATAACTCCACTATTTCAGCTGGGAATTGAAGTTTGTAATATATATAATAAAGTAGTTATGTTCTTGTGTCAGAAATTGTCTAGAGGACTGTTGGTGTGTGTGTGTGTGTGTGTGTGAATCTTTTTCGAAGGAAGTTGGGGGAAAAAAAAGCTATTTTGCTTGTTTTTGTTTTTCTTTCTTTTTAGCTCTAATCAAATATATCCGACCAGTATTTGTATCTCGGTCAGACCAGGATTCTCGCAGGAAAACTGTTGAAGAGATAAAGAGACGTGCTCAGTCTGGTAAATGGCCTCAGGTACTGTACAATACTACTGTGTGGCAGGTGACATTTGGCATTGTCATGCTTTGGATATGCAGTTCACTTTTGTTTCCTTTTAGGATGCTTTAGGTGTTTTCTTGGGGGTGGACTTCCCCCTTCTGTGGAATATCAAAGATAACTTTCTAATCTATACAAAACAACTGTTACAGTAACTTTTCATTGTAGTATGTTTCAAAGGGAGTCTGGGTAAGTTCCTGGGAAGAGAGTTTTATCAGGTGCTGCCAAGTGGACAAACCATGTCAGGTTTCGGAAGTTCTCTAAAGAAAAATAATCAGATGCTTGGTAAAATACCAAGTATACCAAGAGTATCATGCATTCTGCTTTTCATATTGTGACATGGCATATTGTCATTATTGGAGATAGAATATTGGCCAAGATAGTCCAAGCATTTCAAATGTTCCAATAGCTAGAATATGCCTCTGTTGAGCCACATCGTGAGAATGCTTCTAAAATTGTCTTTTTTTTTTTTTTTTCATTGTGAATGTGACTGCTTATAATGTGCTTTGGAAGACAGTAATGAGAAAGAAGGCATAACTACCTAAGGTCTACGTTTTATAGAAGCATGTGATTACTTTGAAAATGTGAAGCATTCTTCTTGTGGATTTTTTTAGATTAAGATATCAAGAAATGCTTTCTTTAATGGCATGGTTAATTCCACAATGGTTAGGTACACATATTGGACTATGAAGACATAAACAATGACAGAAAGGTGATGCATAGCTTTTAGTGCATGACTTTCATCAATATGTTTGAAATATGAAGAAACTGAACTGCAAAGCTGAAGTGATTTCTAGACTATCTAGAAAACTAGTACAAGGGTAGGCAGTAAAACCAGTAATGATAGTTCCCGTCCGTTGGTTTGTCCCTTTATGATGTGTATTTATTTCCTTTAAGTGTCACAGCAAAGTTTCAGCATTTCATGGCTTTCTGCCAAGGTATTTTTAAAACAAGTTTCATTGTTTCACAATTTAATATCTTCCTCTGAATTTGTTTCAACTTGAACGTTTTTCTTCTTGTTAGAATTCTGTTCAGATATTTTAAGCTTCTATCATTCTGATATCTGTATGCAAGACAAATAATAAATGTATTAAATAGACGCCAATCTTCCTTTTCCTAGCGTGTAAGAAGACTGGGTGCAGGAATTTTGTTTTGTTGTAGGACAGAGTATATTTTACAAACACAAAATGTTTATGAAAATTCTATCAAATCCATGAGTTTTCCTAGTCCCTGTTAATATTCTGATAGAATCAAAGGCAAAACTTTGAATGAAGGCAAACTTTTCTATTGTAATCAGTTAACATGTCTTTCAAAAAGATGTGTTTATAAATGAATCCACATTCAAATATTTCTTAAGTCAACTTTTTTCTTTTACTTCAAGATAATGATATTCCCAGAGGGCACATGCACAAACCGATCCTGTCTAATTACATTCAAGCCTGGTAGGTATGATGCTCATTTCTCTGTTCTCTACAGAATGTTCTTGTATCTTCAGTTTCTGAAATGCCACTTGCATTGTAATTTGTTTGCTGTTGCAGAAATTGAGTTTTGAATCTTGTAGTAGGGTGGGCTTGGAGCAGAAATTTCCGATAGTGTGGAAGAACTATGCTTCTGCTGTTATGTAAAACATTTATTTTTGGATAATTCAGATTTTTTTTCTTGCCTTCTGAGATTCCTGAGAGCTGGAGGTTTCTTACTTAGTGTTTGTGCTTGAATTTATTCCCCTTGAATCTCACTGAATTTAGATATAATGTAATGGTATCAGCTGGTATCCATTTCAGACTGCTATGGCATTTGCTGCTGTGTAGTGTTTTTTTCCTGTCTTCTTGCACTTTATTGTTGAGTTGTGTTCTGGTGAAGACAGCACAAGAATCTTACCAGTATAGCACTGTTGCAGAGACTGCCTTTTTAATGCTAGATTTTGTATTAAATATGTGCATTCCAGGCAGTTTACAATTAGTAGAACCCTGTTATCTTACCAAATACGTAACACTGACCACTACCACAGGTGTAAACTGCAGTTTGATAGGATTTTTAACATTGCAGTGAACTACCAATGTTTATTAGAAACTTGCCTTTGTGGTGTAGGTAGGAAGATAAAAATGAAGAAGCTGTAGTGAGCAAATCAGCTGTGAATGTGTTTGTCTCTTCCTAGTTTTCTGCCTAATTCATTGTGTTCCATTCTTACTGTGTCTTATTTTATGTTGCTTGCAACTTGGGTATCTGTATTGGAATACAATGAGTCAGCATTGTGATTCTGTGCTCTGATTAATTTGGCTGAAGGAAACTCGCTATTATATCCTAACAAAACTTTTACAACACTTTTCCTTATCCCCTCTTAACTTTTACCTTTTAGATGAATGAGTGATGGTTAGAAGAACATCTACTTCTACTTCTTTTGCTCTTTCTTCCACTCCTCTCAATCTTTTCCTCTTTCCTAAATCCCAACCATGCTTTGAAAGTCTATCTAAATTCTTCATTAAAGCCTTGATTCCTTTCTTCCCTTCTGTTCCACAGACATTCCAGCTACCGGGTACCATACCACTTTTTGCCTCAAATCCACTATCTTCTTCTTCTCTGGTCTGGTACATGCTGCTCTGTCTGCCTCTTGACTGTTTCACTTTTCCTGCTGCAACTTCCATCCTCCACCAAATCTTAAGACATCTCACTTATATCAAGTAACTTCAGGCCTCCATTTGAATAACTGCTTTGAGGATGCCTTTGCCTATTCTGCTCTCATGCCCTACATTCATTATACTCATTATACAGTTTTCTGTTTGTGTTTATGCAAGATAGTTTTAGAGGGAAAGCTATCTAACTTTGTATAAATGGGAGTGTTGTCATATACCTCTTAGATTTTGTCATCTTCTGGTTCTTTCTAAAGTTACTTTAGCTGTTGTTCTTGGAGACAGAGAGAATAGAAAGAATAAGTGGGCCAAGTACTGTATCTCTGCAGGATACCATTCAAGTAGCCTTTGTTAAAGATGTTTATATTCCATCAACCATTTTTTTTTTTTACACCTATATAATTATTCATTTTGTAAAATAAATGAAATGTGAAGCATACAGTATGCAACTGTCATTCTGTTCTCAATTTTAATTGGAATATTAGACAGCATTTAGTAAACTGCATGCAAAACTTTATTTGAATCATGGAATGGCCCGGGTTGGAGGGGACCTTAAGGATCATGAATCTCCACCCCCCTGCCACAGGCAGGGCTACCAACCTCCACGTGTAATACTAGACCAGGACTAGAGATATCTCTTAAAATCAAACTGTTTTCACAAGAAAAAGAACCATATTGCTAACATGAAGCTGCACTTCAGTACAGTGCTCTAGTACTCTAATTCAGTATGTTCTATTACATTGTCCAAGAAACAAATAGGCCTCTCTGAGGTGAACTAAGGTGGGGAAAAAATAAACTTATCCTGTTATTTCATAAATGATGCACTTCCTATAAATGGGTGTTGCTCAGCTAAGTGTAGATAGCTTTTTACATTAGAAAGCTCAGATTCTTCACCAGAAGATGCTGTTGATCATGGGAACTATTCTGACTTAACTATTTCTTCTGTACCCATATTTATTTCATTTATCAAGTTTGGTACCAGGCTTTGAATTGTGCGTGTGACAATTTATGTAAATGGAGGATAATGTAGAAAATACAAGCAAACATTCTAACTACTATCTTTTGAAAACATGGATATCACTCTTCAGTGATTTTTAAAAATTACTTTGAGCCTACTTTAAACCTTAGTTTTTCTCTATCAGCTAATTCCTATGCATATCTATCTGACCATTAATCATGTAATCCTTTCTTTACTGCAAAAAAGTCTACTGTACCAAAATCTGCTATAAATTAATTGTTGTCATATGTACCTTCTAGGAGCATTTATTCCTGGAGTTCCTGTACAGCCAGTGGTTTTACGTTACCCAAACAAACTGGTAAGTTCAGCTTGCAGTGTAACTGGAAATCTAGTGGTGCTTCTTCTAAATTCACTGATGCATCTGTAACTTTTTAGGTCAGACAACTAGGTTTATAAATTTGGAAAATATTTATAGATGCTTATTTGCTAAGTATACATTCTGTAAGCCCTCTAGCAGTGTAAATAACTGAAAATTTACATGCTTTTGCTTTAATTAGTTTAGGTTGCTCCATTAAAGTAGTGCTTTAAGTGTTACTCAGGTTGTTGCAAAAAGTATTGTATGTTTGACAAGACATAAGTCATTTTTTTACTAGGATCTTTGTGTTTTCTGTTATTGCTCTGTATGCTAGAGAGTTTTCTTCATTGATTGCTGGAAGATGTTTTTGCACCTTCTGCCTGTAGAGATGTTAGATAAAAATTAACACAACTAGCTACATGATAATAGAAAAAATAAGTTGGGAATCTTGGCATTTTTATAAGGTGTCTCCTTGTCTATGCTTCACGTTTACTTTGCATTTGATTGAAGAGTGCTAGATGCTAGAGTGTTTGAAATAGTCTTTCAGTATAAAATCAGGTTAAGGTAAAATGTGAAGTGTTAATTACAATATCTAAATTTAACAGTTGTTATAAATGTTTGTGAAGGTAAAGACAAACAAAGGTAAAGCTCTTATGGTCAGTTCACCATTCTTGTTGTGGATACTTTCTTTTCCTACTGCAGGAATCCCATCGTTCTTCATAACTCAGTTAATTAGGTTATGCTTCCAAGTGAACTTTGTTAGGGTGCTGTGACAAATATAGTAGCCCATTATGCTCAGGTAGGGTAAAGTGCATTGTAGCAAGCTGTCCATGACATTTCAGTACATAATTATTTCCAGGAAAAAGATTTTCTCCGTAGTTTTAAAATTTTCTATCAGTTTCAAATGTAAGGTATATGCCTTACATCATACTTAATATACCTTTTAGTCCTAGTTTATATTGGTTATAAAAATATCAAACCATACAAGGCTATCAGGTGTTAATTAGCAAGCATCTTCAAAAATATATTATTGTACTAAAATGTTCTTATTGTCTGTAGTACATAATATGCAGTGTTTGTAAATGAATATTAAATATTCCTAATGTTCTATTAGCTGTAACTGTAAACTTCTTATAATAAAGTAAATCGGTGTGAATTTCCTGAGCTCATTCCTAATCTTTAATGTTGTTGCAAAATGTCTTAAACCTATAAATATTCATATAAATAGCCAACAGAGGTGGCCTGTATGTCTGTGCAGCTTTACTTTTTCCTTCTACTTTTAATTACTGTAAAGCATTGCTGAGTTTTTGGAGCCTTGCTGAGTAATTTAACCTCCTAAGATCTCTTCCATTGAGAATTGAGGGAAGAGGATAATTACTGTCACTATTTAAATTCAGATTTGCTTGGGATCTGCAGAAGAGTTGTAACAAAGTTTGAATGAGGAAGGGAAAGGAGGAGGATGATTTCATGGTATATGAAGATTAGATTTCTGACTAGGATGCAGTTAAGAGTTGAGTAGCAAGAAAGAAGAATGGAGTAGGGAGAGAATGTTTTGTTTTGTGGGCTAGCGCTGTATTTCTAGCAAATTTTCATTGTCTCTGGCTTCTTCTGTCATCTTGTTTGACAACTGCATATTGTAATTATATGTTTACAAAGGAATTTATCGTTAATATCTTTTCTTAGCCAGTGAACTGTAGTTAGGCATTGCATGCAGTTTCTCTGCTGCTTTTAGCTTGAACTAGCCGTTCCATTCTGCCTTCAGAGCTCAGACTTCTCAAAGTAGGGATGAGAACAGTCTTGGAATTGAGTGCACCTGACAGACTGGGGAGGCTTTTGTAGATCAGAGCCGTGTGTGGGTGAATGTAGCAGGTTTGTGTACTCTTACTTGCTTATTTCCTTGTACTCTGTGCATTCAAGAATTAGGTAAAGTGTACTGGAAGGGACTGAAATGTGGGGGGGGGGAGGGGGGAGAAATCAGTTCTCTTATAGCAAAAGAATTATGGGGGGTTGGTCTTGATGATCTCTAGAGGTCCCTTCCAACCCCTACAATTCAGTGATTCTGTGAATTCATGCCAACTAGAAATAGATTATTTTCTGTCAAGGTTGCCCTTCAATCTTTGTAAGGCCTTGTGACTGTTTGCAACAGATGATGTCTCTGGTTCTTTGCCATTGTTTATTTAGGAATAATAGTATGTTAGTCTGTTGCTCCTCTTGATGCAAGATCAGAAAGAAATTAAGGCTTAAAATTAAGGCTCAAAACTTCTGTTTTCCTAGCCCATTAGTTAATAGTTCGTGTACACTATTAACTATATTTTAAGTAAAGGAAATACTGTGATATTCTCATCCTTATCAACTCAGTCCTTTTGCAATTCATTTTTACACTAATTCCCTTCATTGTGAATGTAGCTCTTCCTTTTTTGAATTTTCTGTCAGTGCTGGTAATTATGGAGGGCTATCTGCTTTTCTAAATATCAGAGCCATTTTTAATATTTTTTGATGTCCAAGCTTCTTCTGAAGTTAATTGTGCTATTTGATGTGAGGTTTGACTTCATCTCTGCAGCATCACTGTACCAGGGCTGTGTGGGTGTATTTTAACATGCTCATTCTCATTCTGCTACAATGCTGAATTTTATGGTTGCTGCCTGATATAATTCTCAGTACTTTCTTATATCAAATACAAATAATGTGAAGGATATTTTTCCACTTAATTCAAAGGATTACTTATATAAATAGAAAAGTTTCAAAATGTACTTTCAATGTTATCGAAGTGCGTACTGTATCAGCGAAGTGCATGAGTGAGTACTAGAATAAAGTGGTAGCTGTGCTAAATAAATATGAAAAGTATGTAAGCCAGGTATGGAAAATACCACTTCCAGTGTTTGGCTTACTCTTTCGATCATAAAAATATTGTAAACACTAGCAGGAGCCTACTGTAAAACAGTTCTCTTTCCTGAAGAACATGATTCACTTTTCCAGTACTGAGCATTTACTTCTTATTCCTGCTTCATCTTAATACTGTCAGTGAGAAAAAGCATGCATGTCTACTGTGGCATACACATTGGTAATTTCTCACAACATTGTTGATTAAATATGGGACTTCGAATTTGTCAGTGGCTGGATTCTGAAAAAAATTCTAGTGATCTTTTTGCCTGAACAAACTCCCAGGGGCTTGCGTTTTTATCTTCTTTTATATTCCTCTGCATTGTTGTAGTTTAGGGAGCTGACTTAAAATCATCATAAAATCATAGAATGGTTTGGGTTGGAAGGGATCTTTAAGATCATGTAGTTCCAGCCTGCCTATATGCAGGGACACCTCCCTCTAGACTAGGTTGCTCGAAGTCCTATCCAGCCTGGCTTTGATTGCTTCCAGGGAGGGGGCGTCCCTGGGCAACCTGTTCCAGTGTCTCACCACTCACAGTAAAGGATTTCTTATACATGTGTAGTAGTGTGGTGTTCTATGTGGCAGATCTAGTATTTGATGAGAAGAACATCAACTGTCTACATTCCAATGGTCTGAATTTACAAATGGAAACTTGGTGGGGGGAAAAAAACGAGTCCCTAATGTGCTTGCTTGTAGTAATATCAGAAATATCAAAAATGCCAGAAGGATTTTGTGGAGTTTCTATGTCCATAGTTTTGCTGTTAAACAAGATCACTGCATGGAGAAGTCTGCTTTCATGCACCTGAGCTGATTGTTGAAGATGGAATACTTTATCATATCTTATTTGATTTTTATAATTATTGAAGGACTACCAAGAATTTGTCTTTTCTTTCTTGAAAAATTGATGTTATTCCAGGCTGTTGCATTTTTCAGTGCTGCTTTCACTTGAGATGTATTTTTTGCTTAAAATTGTGATTAAGAAGGGCTTAACTTTTCTTTTTCAAGATCGTGGCACATACGATCACCTAAACTCTTTGAAATATGTTTGTGTGGTAGTACAGAACTAAACTAGAACGTTTTTTCTTAGGTTGATAAAAATATTTTTTCCTTGTCTTTTGTAAAACTGAATTTCCTGAGTCCTCTTAACTTTTTTTTAGTGACTTGTACTTTTTTCCCCCAGTTAATCAGAACTTGAAACTCATTTTCAGGCTTTTGCCTGAAAATCATGTCTCCAGGCATTGCAGTTTTTGTCATATGATACTTCTTCATCTTAGTTAATATTACTGTGATCTTTACTGTAATCTACTTACTTGTCAATTGTTATATACTCCTTTCCAGCTCTCAGTTTTCTTTTTGTTACTTGCATCTTGTTAATTTCCTTCACTGCTCTTTGCCGTGTTAGGGTTTTACACCCAGGTTTTGTTTTGACAGTTCATGAAGGTATAATCTTTATTTCTTTCAAGACCTCCTTAGTGCAGTAAAAAGGCTAGATGTCAGTGGTAGTTGGGAGTAATTTCTGAGTAGCAGAAAAGTTGGAGCTCATGTTAGACATCACCCCGTACTTGTTCATTTCTTTTCTGAGCATGGTTATAGTTCTGCATTCCAAAAAACATTCCTATTTGGAATTTGGATTTGGAGTTGTGAACTTGTTTGTCTCAGCCATCTAAAAATGCTTCTGGTCTTGCTTGACAGCAGATTGACAAGTTTAGATGTCTTGTAGCTTTTGCTTCTTGGATCAGACAGATATATTCCCAGTGGACATCAGGATGACTGTGAGCCAGCACTGTGCCCTTGTGGCCAAGAAGGCTGATGGCATCCTGGGGTGTATTAGAAGGGGTGTGGTTAGTAGGTTAAAAGAGGTTCTCCTCTACTTTGCCCTGGTGAGACTGCATCTGGAATAATGTGTCCAGTTCTGGGCCCCTCAGTTCAAGAAGGACAGAGAACTGCTTGAGAGAGTCCAGCGTGGAGCCGCAAAGACAGTTAAGGGAGTGGAGCATCTCCTTTAAGAGGAAAGACTGAGGGAGCTGGGTCTCTTTAGCTTGGAGGAGACTGAGGGGTGACCTCATTAATGTTTATAAATATGTAAAGGGTGAGTGTGAAGAGGATGGAGCCAGGCTCTTTTCAGTGACATCCAATGATAGGACAAGGGGCAATGGGTGCTTCAAGCTGGAACGTAGGAGGTTCCACATAAATACTAGGAAAAAATTTCTTCATGGTGAGGGTAACAAACTGGAACAGGCCGCTCAGAGAGGTTGTGGGATCTCATTCACTTGAGACATTCAAAACCTGCTTGGGTGTGTTCCATAATGTGTACCTAATCTAGGTGTTCCTGCTCTGGCAGGGAAATTGGATTAAATGATCTTTTGAGGTCCCTTCTGATATCTGACATTCTGTGATGCATGCCCTTACTGAGAAAAGTGGGAAAAATGCTCTTTTGAGGTAAGACATAAGGTCTTACTTGTCCTAGTAATTCTCCTTAGTTGAGAAGACTTTCCTTCAGTCATCTCTGCAGGTCCCAAACATTTCAGAAGCGTATGGGAACTGATGAATCACAGCCTGAATCTCTGATTGACCACCTGAGGTGAGCAGTGAGTCAGCCCTGGGAGCACAGGTGAAGGCAATTCACCTGTGCTGCCGGAAGAGGTGGAGCCTGGCTCCACCTCTCCTAGATCCAGTTAAGAGCTGACTATCAATGGGAAAGGATCTCTTCTGGAGATCCTTTCTCTGGAGTTTTGCAGCAAGCCCAGGACGTGGGTAGGCATTCTATCTCTTCTCTTTTTGTTACTATAATCTGCTTTGACAAACTCTCTTGTTTATTTCATAATTATAACATCTTTATATTCATTGATTATACAGGAAGTATCATAGAGTTCATACCTGTTGCTGGGAGATCCAGCTACTATGTTGGGACACTTGAGGAACACCCTCAAGTCCAGCTTGATTGCGCAGGAAAAACCACGTGGAGTATCTCAAGTAAAATCAGCTTATGTTACCATAACTTTATTTTCCAATATTAGCAGCTTTTGATGAATCACTGGATCTTTAGATGTTTTATAAATATGGATTTTTATGTGTTTAAGACTTGAGTTACTGAGCATTTGCTAGCTTCATAAGAGCGGTTGATTCTTGGTATTGCTGGCTTACTCTTATTGGGACTAAGAACTATTAGAGAGTATTGAATTTTCTGTGAAAATCTTAGTCATATGTCATCAGTTATACTATCCATAATGTAACAGGTTTAAAGTGCAATAATTAACTGTTATGCTTCCTTTTCTTAGGACACGATCACATGGACATGGCAAGGTCCAGGAGCGTAAGTGGTTATATTTTACTGCTTGAATCATTATTGCTTTCCTTAATTAGTTTTTATTGACATGATTTGTAGGAATATATAGTCAAGTAGTAATTGCTGGATGCTGCATTGTGGTGTGGGATTTTGTCTTTTATATAATATTCTGTAAGTATGGTAATATTCAGTTAGAAGAATCCAGTTATAAATGACGTACATCTGATGCTAAGTTTCTGATAGTTTGCAGGATAGATTTTTAGGGGATTTATTTCTTTTTCTTTTTCTTTTTTTTTTTTTTTTGTTCTGCATTGCATATTTTATTGTCTGGAAATCAGTTTGAATTGTCTTTATGGCTTTTGTTTGAAATTGGTCTAGTCCTGTGAAGGCAGTCATCCCATTTATGGAATTTGGAAATACCGTTTCTGTTGTCTTGACTGATTGTAACTTTAACATATTTAAAACAAAATGTTATTCTAGAAGTTCCTTAGCAAATTAATGTAATGTAAAATATAAAAGGGAGGAGTTTGTCTTCTTTTAAAAACATGTATGCATACATACGCTCTTTCCACACTGGAGTTCATTAAATAAAAGTTGGAATCAAAACCAGAAATTTTCAACCTTAAATTAAGGAGAATTTGATTTTATGATTAATAGTTTGCCGTTAATCATCTTCTTTGGAACTATTGTTTTGAATGTCTCATTTGAGATCCTACAATTTTAATAATAATGAGGAAGACATTGGGACTAGACAAGACTCAATTTGGTATTTTTTTCAATAAATTTTGCACCTTTAAATGGGTTAGGAACCAAGTCTAATTAAAGACACACAGATTTGGAGACCTTGAGGAAATTATCTATCGCTTCAAAGGTTTAACGTTCAGTTGAATCTTTACATTGAAAGTAAATGAATCTACAGTAGTGTCTAAAGTAGGCAAGTATGGCAGCATTTACTGCATGCAGACATTTCTTGTCTTTGCTTGTGAATTCCTACATCTTCCCTCCCATTTGCAGTGTAGGCCATCTAGCAAATTAGCTCAATCAGAGCGGAGAAACATAAATAACCTTTCAGCTTAGTGTCTTATCTAAGGAGTCGGGAACATATAGGAAGAGGAGGAAGAAGAGAAGGAAGGAGCTTGTAAATGTGTTGCCCCAAATCACTGCAGTGTGTACAGTACCTTCATTCTAAAATGTTGAACTCTACTAACAAAGTTGAATTAAATGAATCTGAAATAAAATTCTAAAGCAGCTTGTAAAGTTATGCAAGTTCATTCAGTCAATTTCAAACTACAGCTTTACTTAATTAGGATTAATTCTCTTGAGTGACTTAAACTGTATTTCTGATGTCCTAGCAAAAAATACTGTGAAGGCTGCTATGTTCTTCACTTTCTCAAGCAAATGTCTGCTGTCCTATGTTGCAGTATTAGCCAAAACTTAATTCTGGAAATATTGCTTTATTCAGGAGTGTCCAGTTTGAATATCCTGCCAATCTTTTCTAAAGTTGATGTAGTCCATAAAAAAGACTGAAAATGTTTCCTGGAAATTGTACTTTTTGGAAAGTCATGTTTTCAGTAGTTTGATTTTATTCAAAGCAGATTAACTTGATTCCTCCATGAAAACAAAGGCAGTTTGGCAGTGGCACGCAACTTAAATTTTCTCTCAGTCTGGAGTTAGATATGGCTTATATCAACTTTTAAACCCATGTTTATAATTTAAGATTAGAATCACAGAATGATAAAGTAGGTTGGAAGGGACCTTAGAGATCATCTAGTCCAACCCCCCTGCCACGGGCAACTTTCACTAGATTAGGTTGCTGAAAGCCTTAAAACCTGCCCTGCATATTGAGTGGCCACAAGGAGGTCTCCCCAGAGCCCTTTCTTGTCCAGGCTAAACAACCCTAACACTAAGGCAAAAACATGTTATAATCTTGAATGAGCGTATAGCAAAATGAGTAGTACTGCTTTTAGTAATACATAAAGTGCACTTTGTCTGCCAAAGAGGATTTTGATCAGTCCTCCCAGCTTAATGATTGACTACTGTCAGCTACTCAGATACTGTATAAAATGTGCCAAGTGATGCTGCCCCTTAACTTAGGTTCACTAAATCCTTTCCTGTATTTGAATCCTACTGGAATCAACTCGACCTTAGAGAGCAATATCTTGTCTTAGGCTATTGAAACACATCTTCTGCATTTCATTAACAAATTGAGGCATAATTTGATTATAGACAAAGATGAAGATAAAAATATAGTGATAGTAATAAAGCCTGCTGACTCAGTGCTGAATGCAACATCTTTCTGAAAAAGCCTAGCTCCTTCTTTTTTTACTATGCATACATAATCTATATTATTGTGTAGATTGGTACTTAATACATTGTTTCTGTGCTTTTAAGTGTTTCATAAGATGTAATTTCAATATAAAATGCTTTTGTTCCACCTTACAGAAGGTAATGTCTTGAAATACTCTAAGAACTTATCTGTTAATTTTATATCTGAACATAAAGAAGCAAGAATGTTAAATGAAGGCTCTGGAGCATAATGTACTACACTTTCACTATGTTTAAACTTTTTCTTTTTCCTTTTTTTTTTCCCTTTTAGGTTAGAAATTCTTTGGCTTACTTTGTGTCAGTTTCACAATTCTGTGGAAATTGAGGTCAGTATAAAAACAAAACAAAAAAAAACCATCAACTTGTTATTCATCATCATATTGTACTTAAATCTGCAGTAAAAGTTTGCATTCAAACTTTGCTAACATGGTTGGTTTAGAGTAAAAAAAAAAAAGTTAAAATACCACTTTTATAATGGTATCTGTATCTGAAAATGTAACCTAAAATCGAATAATGCAATATAGTTTTCCCTTTAGCTTAGGCCATTACTTCTTCCTTTTATTTAAATTGAGTAGATATGTTTCTGATTATGCTGAGAGTCTTTTGTAAATAACATTTTTTCTCTTGTAATGGCCTGATTGCTGTTCCAGCCAATGAATGAGCTGTGCATATTAGATACCTAAATATGTGTACACTGGTATACAAACTAAGGACTATCTTTTAGAGAAAAGAAAATCATTGTAAGTGGTTTCTTATGGGTCAGATAAGTTATTTTAATGTCTGACTAATAGCTTTTTTCCTTAGGCTGTTTCTTACACTGTTCCAAATGTGAAATCAGGGAATACGAAACTTAAGTTTATGTGTATTTGTAATGTTGTTTTGAGGAAAACTCTAATCCCAAGGGCGAAACTATTGTAGTAGAAATGTGAAAACCATTAAAAGGTATTCATCTTTGGTAGATCTGATAGCAGGGTAAATAAGCAGGAAGAACTATTGCTGTGGTAATATGCAACATATTCTACTGATTGTATTTAATCATTGAAATTTTGTTTGTTTGAGTTTTTTTTTTTTAAACAATGATCAAACAATAATAGCCACTGAATCACTATATCTGTTGGAGAGACTTGTGATTTGCATTATCATTTTAATTGAGTTTTTTAGCTGTTAACAGCTTAAAAAAATCGTACTCACAAAATACTGGTCCGTTATGTCAAAAAGAAGGAAGTGGTTTGTTTTGGTTTGTTTTGATTTAAAAAAAAGAATTCAAATTGTATTTAAGATGATAGGAACTGCTGACATACAAAATGTTTAATAGTTATCTGAAACTGTTTTAACAGCAAAACTACTCAGCCTTCTTTATTGTATTTTGATAATCCATAGCAGATCATATTCGTAGGGGAGATTTTTTTGTTTTTAAGGTACTCTGCTTCCCTTTAACAATGTGACAACTGGATTCTCTTTCCCATTGTGATAGATCATAACACTTTTTACCCTGTTTGATTTATATCATATTTTTCAAGTAATCTTAGTATTTGAGAAATTCCATTGCTAAGATCACTTACTCTCTGTAAAAAAAAATTATATTATACTACGTTCAGATATAGCTTAAAAATAATATTTTGCCTTTTAGGAAGTTATAATATGTATGAGGTAGAAAGGCTAGGAAGCTACTGTCTTAATGCGAATGTAGGACAAGCCAGCTGATCAGCAAGCTTTTACTTTATCTCAGGAGCATGATTTTCTGCCCTAGGCAAGAAAATTGAGTCCTTTCACACAAGTGAGCACTGCAGAGCTTTCTTGATTTTTTTTTTTTTTTTTGAGACAGCATGTGCCAGCAGTCCCTGAGTTCTGTAACTCTCAGAACTTGCACAAGGACAAGTTCTGATCTTTAGTAGCAAAATATACTGTACTAGAGTAGCAACTGGCAGAGGGTGGAGGAACAGATTTTTTGGAAGGCTCTTTGCAAGTGTGAGGCAGAGTACTTCATGAGCTACATGTTGAATCTGGTTTTGTAAAGGAAGTGCTGCAAATTGAGGAATGTAGTGGAACAATGGGTTGTTCTGTGACCACAGTCATGGTTTTTCCTTGTCTCCAAAGTTATTTGGCTTTTATTCCTACTTTGTTTCATCAACACAGGAGAATACAAGCCAACCTTGATACCAGAATTACTGCTGAATCTCCAGTAATTGAGGGAGGTGTACACCAATATGATTTTAGTGCTTTTATTATTAGATAATAGCTAGTAAGGCCTTGCTGCCAAGCAACCAAGTACTGAGGTTTCTTGATCTGCACTTCTCTGTATAAATTGGATGTTGTGGTATGTCAGGTTAAATGTTAAAATACATCCAGCATGCTTATTTGGAAGCAAACATCTATATAGGTTATATTAGAAGCTAGGCATATTTTGCATCCCAGCACAATCACATACTTTTTTTTTCTTCAAGAGATTGTGATCATCAGCACATATAGTTTACTTTGGCTTGTGTTAGTTTGTTTTCCTGGCCTCTTGGCTCCAATATTTGCGTATCCATCCCAATCTGCAGCAGCTGAGAATTCTTCTGTTAGTTTTGTTATTGATGCCGAAATGTTTATGCTGTTTCTGTCTGGGCACAGGCATGCAGAACATCTCTGAAATTACTTCATATTCAAACTTGTTCTGTGTTTGGATGAATTACTCAGTAGCAATTTGCAACTCCAAGTAAAATGAATAGAGTTGGACTTAGCATTTAAAGGAACAGTCTTTCTGTCTTTGTTAGCTTTGCATGCTTTGTCTTTCTGTGTATCATATTGCATCAGACTCATGTATCTGTAAATTTAGATGATAGAAGTAGTATGTTTTCATTTGCAGTGGTACATACAGAGAAAACTGTAGGAGAATCCCAAATAAATTCAGGATGTGTTAATCTTTGAACATGTCTAAGAAACAGATAAGCATCTAAAGGCAGCATTTTGGGTACTGCTGACCATAACTAACTTTAGCTATTGAGAGTGATTTACTTAAATGACAAAATTCATATTTATTCCAATACTTATATTTTTTTAAAGACCAATATGCAATTCCAGGATCGTAACTCCAGTTGTGTACTACTCATAGATCAGTATATCAAATATAGCTACACTTATTGCAGTTGTTTTTTGTTTCAGAAGCTTTCCACATAACTATGAACACTTTGTTCATAGTATAAATTCTCTCACAGGACTGCGCTACCAAAGAAATTGCGCTGATGCGGGGTATGGAGGAATCGGAGTGATCCCTTCTTGTTCCTCATATCTTGAGAAACTAATTGCTCCATGGAACTGGAATATTCTGAGGGTTTTTTATAGGTGAGATAGGCAGTGATATTGGGGTTTATGTCATAATTAATAAACACTTAGATTCATAGACACATGCTGGAGCTACTTTTAACACAGATCATCCCATTCTGAAAACTTCCTCTTACATCACTGGTGTCAAGCAGCTTCACTCTGATTTTCTTTGGCCATCTTCATTTACTTACAGTTTTTCTATTAGTTGAGTACTAATATATCCAGTGTCCAGTTTGGAGGAGAAACTTTCAAAACCTCTGACAGCAGAAGATGAAAACATTTCTGAGTTGTACATTGAACAGTGATATATGATTACGAAATATGCAATGGGAACAGTAAATAGCTGATGTCCTGAGAATTTGGGTTCTTGATATTTAAGCTATAGAACGAAGTTCACATAGCAGATGTGTTTCTTGGTTATCTGCAAAGAGCTGAACAGAAAAGGAATATTAATTTGAATGTAAGAGGCTAACGTGAGAAAATGCAAATACCTTCTAATGATTTAAAACTTCCTGTTCCCACTTAATGAAAGGAAGATAGAACCCTATTTGAGTTCCATGAAGTAAGAAAGAAATGAATCTCTGGAAGTATGATGCAACTCTAAGCATTTAAATTTTCCTTTTTTTACTCTTTTATAGTTATTTTACTAATATGATTGTGTAAATAGAAACAAAATGTATACATTTTTCACCACAGTGCTGTAATACAGATTATTTAAAACCTTAAGCATTCTTGGTATAATTCAGTTTTCTGTATGCAGTTTCTTCCTGTGTATATTCCTTCAGAAGAAGAAAGAAAAAATCCAGTGTTATATGCCAATAACGTCAGACGTGTAATGGCAGAGTAAGTATCTTTTAATATGTAATCAATTAAATCATGTTAGTGTATTTATCTACTTGCAAAGCAGCTTGTACTCCACAGTAGTGTATACAAACTATGTAGCAGTTATTTAATTTTCCTGTATGGGGAGGGCAGGGAGTCACAAATACAGCAGGAACTATAGTAATTGTTTTATTTTTTAACATGGTTTCATATAACAAGCCTATTATTTTGCTGCTGTGGGTCTTTAAGTCCTTTGTGGTGGAAGGTACAGTTGAATTGTATGAAAGTTAATGTAACTGAATCTTCTGCTATTGAGGTTCAGTTTTCAGCTCTGGCTTTTTTTATTGAAGTTAAGAATAGTTTGATGTACTCGTTGTTATCCTAGGGGTTATTTCAAATAGTAACACATAGGAAAACTGCTTCTATTTTAGAAATAGAACATTCAAGTTCAATTAGTTGCTTGCATTGTATCGATGGGAGGACACTGAGAACACTTAACTAACATTGAACGCACTGACCTTAGTTCTCTTCTGTTTTTCATTACCCTCACATTTAACAGTTCAAAAAATGTTACATTCATTTTGTGTCCTTGCAGTAAATCTTCCACTAGTTAGCAGGTGTTCTCTTTAGTGTTTGCAGAGAACCCTTATGGTTATTAATAACTCTTGAAGGATTTAAGAAGTTTTGTACTACTTTTGAAAGAACTTGTAAAATCTTAATCTCTTCTGGAACTCAAAAGAGAAGTTCCAGTTTTCAACCGAAAGCCAATCTGTGGACAGTAGTTCTCTGGTTTATAAGCAGAACACAACTTTGTGAGTTTTTTTAAGGATGCTGAGCCTATACTATAATGGAACAATTCCCTATCTGGTGTATACAAAGAACCTTTCTCATAAAAGAAAAATAAAAGGATCGGCGTGAATCAAACTATCTTTGAGTTGCAGTGGCCTCAAACTTCTGTAGTTTATATTAAGATCAGCTGGCCCAACATAAAGTACACACCTATTTGAGTATGATCTCATGGGTTTCTTTTTCATGGACCATGATCATCTCATTGATGTGCATATTATGACCAGAAGTTAACCAATCTAGGTTGTTATTCTGAAAGCACTTTTTCCTGCTGTTTTTCAGGAACTAATTTCACAAACTTTTTAATTGAATATAAATATGAATGCATATGTCTGCATTTTCTACCTTTTAGGCCTCAGCTTGTACAGGTAATGTCTCTGACTGTGTTTTTCTTTGGTTTCAAAAGTAGCTTTAGCTTCTTCAATACTGAGTTGAAATCAAAATCCTTTTGTATTAAACTCTTAGCCCTACACAGCTTATGACTTAGCTTCTGAACTCAAGAGCCCCTTGAGCTCCAACTTATCTGGTTTTGGTTGATCTTACAACAGAATTTACTGTGAACAAAAGTTGTCTCTTTCTCTACTTTGCTTTTGATATTTGTAATGCTGAAAGTCTGAATGTACACATACATATTGTTATAGTTCATTTTGCATTTTCTGGAAGTCCAAAGGCTTTTCTACACTGCCAGCAGATGAACAAGAGAAGATGCAATCAAACTTGAGAAGAACAAAGCATGTTTGACAGTGGGAACCCATGCAGGGATTAACTGTAGTAGCAATTTTTTGTACTAATAGCATTGAGTCTGGTCAAAATACTGCCCAGCCTGTAAGGAGGTGCAC
Organism: Meleagris gallopavo; assembly: GCF_905368555.1. Lineage (NCBI taxonomy): Eukaryota > Metazoa > Chordata > Aves > Galliformes > Phasianidae > Meleagris > Meleagris gallopavo. The sequence continues at coordinate 31,867,723 of NC_139406.1, read as the reverse complement.
TCAGCTATAACTTATTCTTCTTCCTTCCAGTTTGGCTGAGCCTGAGATGATCTCTGCTTTTGTTTGGGATTTGTTCTGTCACAAGCTTGTTCTTCCTCTTTGGAAAGGCTCCTTCAATAATTTTGGGGACCATTATTTAGGGGATGGTATTTAAATCTGGTGTTGGTTCTGGGATGCCAGTCAGGCCTTTCTTTACCTACTGTGGAGTCCGAGTAGCCTGATCTTACTTAATCATCTTCCTTTTGAGGTTGCTCTGAAATGTTGCCTCCTATTTATTTCTATGGAAACTAAAACAGATTCACAGAACACAATTGACACTATTTGATAGAGCGAATTCTCAGTTTCTTCAACATAGTCACCATCGTTTTGCTGTGCATTTTCACCAGTGATGAATAAGAGCCTGCCAGTGGAAGTGACCTGCCATCTCCTCAGCAGAAATCACAGAATCGCAGAACTGTAAGGGTTGGAAGAGACCTCTAGAGATTGAGTCCAACCCTCCTGCCAAAGCAGGCTCCCTACAGCTGGCCACACAGGTAGACGTCCAGATGGGTCTTGAATATCTCCAGAGAAGGAGACTCCACAGCCTCCCTCAGCAGCCTGTTCCAGTGCTCCATCAAGCTCTGTGAAGAGTTCCGTCACATATTTGTGTGGAACTTCCTATGCTCCAGTTTATGGCTGTTTCCCCTTGCCTTGTCCTCACAGATCACTGAAAAGAGATTGGCCATGTCCCTTTGTCTCCCACACTTATCTATAAGCATTAATAAGATCCCCTCTGGGTCGTTGTTTCTCAAGGCTAAACAGATCTAGTTTGCTCAGCCTTTCCTCACAGGGGAGGTGTTCCAGGCCCTTTACCATCTTTGTGGCCCTCTGCTGTACTGTCTCCTAGGAGATCCTTGTCTTCTTTGTACCGGGAAGCCCTGAACTGGATACAATATTCCTGGTGAGGCCTGACCAGGAGAAGAGTAGAGGGGGAGGATGTACCATTCACTGTGCTCTCATCCACTGTTTGGTCTTCATAAGCGTTCTGCAAGCATTGATGAATGTCAGTGGGTGCCTTTTTTTCCCTCACAGTGGAATTCATTCACACACTTGCTTCATCTACACTTCCATGTCAGATGCCATTTGGTCAGACTGCCCCTCTGCTACCATCTGTCACACAGCAACAAAATGTAATGGGATATTGGCAGGAAGATTAATTTCTACTGCCATACCAACATCTGCCTCTGACATCATGAGTCAATAAAATAAAATAGGAGGCGTTACTTTCAGAGCATCCTCAGATTTGAAAATTTCCCAGCATTTGTTTTTAACAAGTTACAGCTTCTTGCTTTGGTTGCAACTTATGCCTATGTTTTAACATGTCTGCCATCTTCTGTTTTTTCATAAATCCTTTTTTAAACAAAAGTAAAGTTCCTTCTAATTGCTACCTTTCATCTGAGTCACACTGCTTTTTTTTCTTTTTGTTCAAACAATTTTTTTTATGATTGTCTTTGCTGGTTCCCTAATGTGGTGTCTCACAAGCACAGATCTTTTCTTATTTGTAGTTAGCTTCCCCTTTTCTATGCATTTGCCCTATAATTCTACTGATTGCCTGTAAGTTTCTATGTCTCTGTTGCATGCTGTACCCATTGTTGCCTTAAGATCTGATGAAATTTGGTGTAATGTGCCTAGCTGGACAAGACCTTTATTGTTACCACATTCCTTTCCGTAAGCATATCTTGCCAGTACTGCTTGTGAGTTTTATTGTATCCGTTTGGCCCAAGGAGTTCAGCTTTCTACCTGACAGTTGACAGAGGAGCTTTTGAGAAAAGGTGATCTAGTACACACACAGCGAGGGAACAGCAAGTAATCTAAGCCAGCAAAATAAGTTCGTCTTTGATTACTCCAGTTTTCTTCTTCCATATAAACTTTATTTCATATTGTATAATACTAGTGACTTCATATTGTCTAATACCATGCTGTATTGAATACCATATAATAGTAGCTATTGACAAGACCTGCAGTACTTGATTTCTAATTCAGTTTGGAAATTGACTCCCACAGTATGAGGGAGTTATTCTGGATTTTACGTGACATTCACTTCTATGCTGACTACAGGGTTATGCATAGCAAGAAATACAGTATCATAAAAATCTCTCAGTAAATTGCCATAATGGAATGACCAGTTTGCACGTATCACTAGCACACTGATCAAAGAAGCAATAGAATGATGAAACAAGAACAAATAAATGAAAAATTTGAATGAACAAAATTTCATTATTTAGGATCATCCACTTGAAACATTCTAGCCTTTAACAGTCTGCAGTATTTAACGTGCCTTTCCCGTATATCTCTGTCTTCTCAGTTTAGTTGGCTTTTCCCTTTTGTTCCCTTCCTATTGATTTTTCTTGCAAGGGAATGGCTGTTAATCCGAAATCACTACAGTGTATGTCTTCAATTTATTCACAAGTAACTTATTAAAAAAACTTATTTTTTTAACATACTACTTCTGAGTTTGGATATCAGTGAGGTTCTCTTGCTTCGGTAAAAAGAGAAACAATGATCAATAACTTTAATATTAAGTGTATGTTTTGCTACTGTATTAGAATGCCTAAATTTTGGAAGTTAATCAGTGGATAAAATATCTACCTTGTATAATAATTACACTGGCATTCCAAGAGCTTTTTTGAGATTCTGAAGAAGTTTCTATTTAACAGAAAGTAATTGGCTGTTGCATGAGAAGCAACTACTACTACAGATCAAATTGTTATAATAAAGTGCAGAATGAAATGTAGGATTTTCATGACAGAGAAAATGACTATGGCATGTTTTGGACTTTTGTAACAGTCTTGCCGTTAATGTATATTAAGTTCACAAATGAACTTACGTGGTTAGTGATGAGGTAGAAAAAACTGAAGTTGAAAAAAATGAAAATAGTCAAGAAATGTGTAGAGTACAATATTTCATTCTTTGTATATGAGCTTTTCTTGTATGGTATTTCCCTTATTTCTTCAGAATAAAGAGGAGAATTGTTGCAGAACGTCTTGTCATACAAAACAAAATAATATTCTGCTCAGTTTTCATAGGCTAACTTGCTTACTGTTTCTTTGGTTTAATTTAAGAGCGTTGGGAGTTCCAGTGACAGACTATACATTTGAAGACTGTCAGCTAGCTTTGGCTGAAGGACAACTTCGTCTGCCTTCAGACACGTGTCTTCTAGAATTTGCAAAGCTTGTGAGAAGCCTTGGGTGAGTATAGACAATATTTGTATATAAGGTGCATTTTTGTTATATGTTTATGTATGATTTTCCTCATATAACAATAAGTTCTCTTCTATGCATTTGACTACATTTGGAATGCTGTCATATTACAATCAGGGGAAACTGATACAAAGATTAAACCAATACTGTATTAGAAGTAAATGTAAACATCCCAGAGAGAATCAGAAATACTGTAATATCTGATACAGTTAAGAGTCAATTGCCCTTTCCCATGATATCTATAAATGAGAATGGTGCTGCCATAATACAATCTTGTGACTGGGGTTAATGTTGTAATAGAGATGGCAGAAGATTTACTCTTTCCCAAGAACCACAAGAAAGCATTGGTCTATTGAGTGTGTTATGCTAAATGTACTTTACAATGAAATACCTTATTTTAAGCAGTTTAGCTCATCTCTTCTTTTATACATCAGTTCTCTCTGGCTTTACCTTTCTGAAAAGCTTCAGCGAACAGTGGAAAAAAAAATCACATAAACCAAATATTAGAACTTGCTGCTGTTTTTCGAGTTTTTCTGCTTTGTTTCTCCTCTCCTCCTATTAAGCAAGGAGCATCCAAACTTGCATTTTCAGCCTATGAACAATTGTAACATGTAAACACCTTTTTCCTTTTTTGTCTCTGTAAGTTAAGTGTATGTAAGTTATGTTTCCATTCCATACTTTATTTCATTTCACTGTTTTTCCTTCATCTTCCAGCTTGTTCATAAACAGGATTAAAAAAAAAAGGAGGCAAAGATCTATTGTAGACAAAGGAATGCGGGACAGCGTACATCATCCATACAGGTTACAGACATATTTCTCCATCTGAAAAGAATTCCAGTAGGACAGTAGATATTTCTAAATAGAACCAGAGAGATTCTTGCTTCAGTCCAAAAACTTTGAATTTTCAGTTAAAAAACAAACAAACAAAAAAGCTCCTCACTTATGATGCAGTTGATAATCCCAGGATTCACTTTAATCTTCTTGTAACATTGTCCAGCTTCTGTCTGCTCAGTTTAAAACAGTTTCCTCAAATTAAACTTTTTAGAGTATTTATTTGGCTTCTAGAATGATTATGCATATTTGAGAGTGGAGTTCCTCACAATCTAAAAGTTCTCTGACAGAATTGAGCAATTATGCATTGGTGAGCTATCATTCTGCCTTCATTTGGGTGTGTGCCAGTAAATAAGGCTATTACTGGATGAAGCTGGATGAAGCTTGTAATATGATTTCAGTTCTAATGCATGATTGATGAAAATGCACTCATTTGCTGCTTATTCAAAGGCTTTGAGGCCAGCAAGCCATTAAGATCATCTAGTCACATCCCTTAATAACTCCAGCAGTAAATTTTATCCAGTGGATTTTGCATCCAGTCTCATTACTTGCTTTTGAACAAGAGCATCTCTTCTAGGTAACGCTTAGTTTTAAATGCAAGACTTTAAAGGTGAACTCAGACTTTTGTTTTTATTACTTTGAAATCATGTTACATCTGAGTTTGCTGTACTGGAGAACTGTTTGTTCATATGATATACCTATAGGATTCATTATCATTTGCATGTCTGTAAGATTTGCTCAGTTTGTGCTCCAGGTAGGGATCCAATTGCGATCCAGAAGACATGTAGCCAGAGCAATGAAGCCCCACACTTCATTTAATGAAGAGCTTGAGCAACTTTAACATAGCTATACAGTTGCTAGGTCACAGCTGGCTGAAACTCAGCAGCTTCATTTTGAACTCTGTGCTAAAATGACTGTTTTATCAAGGAGATCAATTAATCAGTATTGTCTTCTCAAATTCTAAGCTCGTTTCTCTTCAAGCAATTATGCTTCTGTTGAACCTGATGACTGACTGGTGTTTGACCAGTGAACAGATTCCTAAGAGATATATATATATGTATATGTGTGTGTGTGTGTGTGTGTATATATATATATATATATATATATATGTATACAGTCTTTTACTATAGGTTTCAGACATTGTAAATGCTCGACATCATTTCATGATTTCAATTAATTTCATTTGATGATTCATAATTAATTGCTTTATTTTAAAAAACAATTTCCTGTTTATGCTTTGACTGGATCTATTAACATGTTCTAGACATGGAATTTTGTTCGACTTCTGTGCCTTACAGACCTCTTCATACATTTTCTTCTGCAAAAGATACTAATTTATTAATTTTAATTATAATCTCCGTTTTTTTTTTAAACAAGATAATTTGTTTTGAGCTGCTTTAATGCCAGCAGAGAGATCCTTAAGTTCTTCATAATGTCTCAAATTTCTGCTTATTCTAATTTCTATGTTCACTTTGCCTGTGAACTAGAAGGACATTCTAGCTTTAGTTGTTCTGATTTCTAACCTTGATTTGTTGGCCATCAGTAGCTCCTTAATGAATTTTCCATTTTGGGTCAGATAAGTTTCTTATTTTTTCTGCTGCAATTATTTTCTTAAAATATTAGAAAGATCTATCCTATCTTCAAAGTGGCTGGATGTAGTACACATTGCAATACAAGGTAGAAATTTCTTGTTGTCACTGTTCTGTTTGTTGTTAGGCTTACGAAGTCAGGTCTTGGTGTAATCTGACAGTTTGTTCAACTGATTCTAGTGGTTCAGGCTGTTTGTGTCTTCAAAAAACTATACAGAGATAAATTATCCTTTATCTGGATAGGTGTTTTATGACACTATCTGTGGTGGTTTTTTTTTTTTGCACTGATTTCTGCTAATACCTCTTCTCTCTTTTATCTCATCTGCTCTTCAATTTGTTAAAATTCATTACTCTACTACATTATTCATAATTGCTTTTTGGTTGTTGAATTTTGTGTTTGTTTTCACCAGTCTTTCACTTACAATCCCAGCTATGAATTAGAATGTGTTGCAAGGTTGGAGGTGTCTTGCATCTTTCTGCTTTAGTCCACGTTTTCTATTCCCTGATTTTTTTCTTATCCACTTGCTGCCATTTTGGCAAATATTCTTTAGAAACTAAGATTTTCATCTACTTTTTTTTTTGCACACTAAGCAGCTCTAATACTTGTACGTCACAACACATTTTCTTTCCAGTTTGACAGTTGACTTGTACTTCATACATCAAGAAGAAGTATATCAAATACAACAAAAACAAAATATGGTATCAAAATATGGTAAATGTGTATCTTATGTTGCTGGTATATGTATAGCAAAAATGCCCTTTGGGCAGATTGTTGACTTGGTGTATACATTCAGTACTCAGACGCAGAGGTTCTTGGTGGTTTTCACTAAGACTGAATGGCTGATTGTCATTTATTTTAAAAGGTATAGTTGCACCAGATCTTGTTTTTTCATGTCAGAATGCAAATCCCATTGGATTTCTGAGTTTTCTTGGTGGGATTATTCTTAGTCTAGGAAGTCTTATCTTTAACAATGGATAGTAATTTATTTAGTTTCTTAATTCTTTTTTGGTTCCTTAACAATCTGCTCAGCTTTTCTGGGGCTGATCATTGTTGCTGTCTTAAATCCTTGTAATGAGCATTAGAGATGTCTGTTGCATATAACTATTGCCTACCCCAGAAGAATGTTCTACATTAGCAAGCCTGAAGTTTACCTCCTTACACTGGGACTTCCAGGCCCAAGTAAGTTTTGTGATAGTCAACCTTATTTTAGAACCTGAATTATTTTGCTGTGACTTCAAAACCGCAGTATTTCAATAAGAATGAAATGAATTAAACAGTAGTTTCATTTTGAACCTCAGTATTATACTGTCCAGTCAGCCACAAGGATCCTAAATAGACAGTGCTCATGTAGCCTTGTAAGAGCTGCAAGGAGAGATTATAATTATCTCTTAGATCTGGTACCCATCTACTCTCGTTCAGCAGCCCATGATGCAGTCTTCTGCTGGTCCATGCGTACATGAAACTGTAGTCCAGACTATAGGTAGTGCTTTGTAATTCAAGAAGTAGTAATACCTTATAGCTAACACTGTCATGCCTTAGGGCTGCTACGGAGGTCATATTTAGTAAGAAAAAATCTCTGGAGAATGTTCTTCATCTGCATTCATGGTAAAAACAGAGCTGTCCATTACAGGAGGTGATCAGAGATTAGGCTTAATGTAGTGAATACCAACTGCAGTACACCCTGCCTCATGAGATCAATTCAGGACAGTTTTGCAGCTGTTGAGTATTCTTTTACTATAACAAGAAGCTGCATGGAAGTTCATCAGCAGATAGAAAACTGAATGTGCTGCTTATTTGGCTTAGGGCATATTTCTCTGAACTTGCAGTTTACAGTAGTTAGCTACAACATCCGGCTGTTCTTATGAGGCTTCCAGATCTATGAGACACTTAGAAGCTTTTTGGCAGGTTTCCAGCATTTTAGGAAAGAGTGTTTTCAGATGATCAAATGCAACTAAAACTGACTTTAAAGAGATGAGACATTTCACTTAGTAAGAACGGTGGTAATTGTGCTGAAAGTATCCTACCTTCAGGGATCTGGTTTTCCTTGTCAGCTCTGCTGTGGAGGATTAAATGTTCAGAGCTGTTCATCCTGAAGCAGTTCTTTCCATCTTTAGAGGTTGGCTTACAAAATGAAGCAAAATACCACACTAGCAGGTAATGTTATGTCCCATAAAGCCTAGGTCCTGTAAACACATGGTTACATGAGCAGAGACATTCACTGTTGGCCTTCTAGGTTTTATAGCCTCCACTAGGGTAAAAGGCTCTTTACTGAGAGGGTGGTTGGGCACTGGAACAGGCTCTCCAGGGCAGTGGTCACAACACCAAGCTGCTGGAGTTTAAGAGACATCTAGACAATGGGCTCAGATGTATGGTTTTATATTTGGGTGGTCCAACGTAGAGCCAGGAGTTTGACTCAATGATCTGTATGGGTTCCTTCTAACTCAAGATATTCTATCTTTCTATAAAAAGTAAAAATTTTAAAGGAATTGAGACATCCAAAACAATTTCAGTTTGAAACTACAGTCTGTAGGATTTGGAACACTTGGCTTTCAAAGAATTCAGCATTATTTGTCATGGTCATCCAATACGCCAGTTACGTTCTGATTCTGAAAGGGATAGAGGGAATGCACCTACCTTGGATTCCAGGAAATACAATGTATTCATACTCAAGTTGAAGCAAAAGTTTTGCTTCTCTGATCCACATACAGTTTTTGAGATTGGCTCACAAGTTTTTTGTATTTATAATCTCAAACCACAAAACATCTAATAGATTAGTGGCAAATTGCAACTATTTTCAATATAAGATTTTACTCTTGTAACTTCAGCTTTTCAGGCTGCTGAAAGGTTGACTGGTGAACAGTAAATCCCAATGAGTCTCTAATACTCGTCACCAAACAAGTGTTTACTCATTTCCAGAAGGTGAATTTTGTGTTACTTTATTCCAAATCAAATCTCTCTGGTTTAGAGACAGATGTTAGATTGCATATTCTGTGTCAGAGATGGATTATCTCAAGGGAGTATTCAGATGCCAGCTGCCCTTGTTCTGCAGTTAAAATCCATTTCGGCTACTACAGTGAGGATGTATTATCTATGGACTGGTTTTACATGTAATGCTGCATGTTAGAAGCTGAGATCTGTATGTATCTATAGCCCTTCATGGATTCCTTTGATATTTGTACCTGCTCCTTTTTTAGGTAATGGAAAATGAATGTTTGCTCTTTTTATACTGCCTAGGAGCAAAACTTATGAGAGGTGTTTTCCTTCAATTGTGGAGGGAGCATGTGAATGTTTTGTAGGGGCTGTGGGCTTTGAAAGAATTGGTACATAGCTAAATCTTATAATTCAGAAATACAGTGCTTGGAGTTGTTACTACAGTTCTTGCAAGTTAGGCTAGGTAATGGCAGATAGCATAGTATAGTAGTTCTGTTTTTGTTTAAAAGTATAGGCTCTGGGAAGAGTTGTTCAGTCATTTCAGTAGGCCTTCAAGGTGTGGAGCTTTGTATATCAGATATTCTTCCTACTCAGAGTGCCATTAGCTATTTTTCCAAAGCTTAGGTATTTTGGTACTATTTAAATAATTGATCCAAGTCTCATCACTGACAGGAGGCTGCTGAGAAGGTCCAGCTGCAGTATGGAGACAACTGTGATCTTGCATAAATAATTGCCTCCATGTGTCTGCAGGAGCAAGCAGCAGAACAGTTCACTGCAGAAAAGTATTGTTATTGGCTTTTTTGTCTTCAGATTGAGTATTTTCAGTGCCTGTGTTACCCTACACCAGTTCAAGTAAACTCACTGGTGACAATTTGGTTGATGTTTTATTAGGCAGGGAATTTATTTTCTCCACATATATGCAGCAACTCTAATATTTATTATTTTCATAGTAAAATTTATTTTTAACAAAGCAAAACCAAGAAGTTTGATTTAGCAAAACAAACAAACAAAAAATGACAGAAAACAAGCCAACAAATCCATGCAGTGGATATCTGCTTTAGTAGAAACCTGTGCTGTCGGTCAAAATCTGGTTCTGAAATCAGAAGGAATGAGGTAATTTCTGTAGTAGTATTAACTGCTATAGCCTTGTTATGGGTAGCCTCATAATGGTGTTGAACTGCAGACTGAATGAGGACTGACAAACAGGATTAACAGTATAAACAGTATAATCACCATTATGTAATCCCAGCTTCCTTTTAGAAAAGATGCACCAAGTCTTTCCTGTTCAGTGACATTAGTAAATTTGGAATCGTAATTGGTTTATGTTACTGTCAATGTGGCCATGCTCAGGTGACCTAAATCCTACCTACTTCTTCATGCTTAGTATTTGATACTAGCTAGTTCTAGACTCTTGTTTTGCTTGCACGTGTTGGGCTGCTTGGACATATGGCTGATAATCAAGGAAGAAGACACAAGTTTATAATCAGAATTCCTGAAACGTTCCAGTAATTTCTAACGTAGTTCAAGAACTAATGGCAGCTTCAAGGCATTAGGAATCCATTATTACAGAATAAAGCTGCTTGGAATCCTGCTTCTGGATTTTGTAGTGCTTTATACCATTATCATTGCTTCATTCCGTATATTGATATCTGCATTCTGAAGTTAGGTTTACTTTTAAAATGTACAAAAATAATGTGCTTTCCAGGCTGAAACCAGAAACACTTGAGGATGATCTTAATAAATATGCTACGCGTGCTATGAAAATGAAAAAAGACAAGGCTGATCTTAAAGAATTTTCAGCATATTTGGAATTTCCAGTTTCGCACACATTAGAAAGCATGTTTGCCCTTTTTGATGAGGTAAGAAACAATAAGTATATTTTAAAATTGTGTTACTTATAATAAACTCTGTTCTAGCATAATTTTCTTGTTGAATTCACTGAAGTCTAATTCAGGGCAGTGCTATGCACTTTACAATCATAGCATCACCAAAGTTGGAAGAAACCTTTAGGATAATCTAGTCCAGCTGTACACCTTCCACCAATATTTCCCCACTAAACCATGTCCCTTAATACAACATCTAAACATTTCTTGAACATCTCCAGGGATGATGAGTCAACCACCTCCCTGGGTAGCCCATTCCAGCATCTGACCACTCATTCAGAGAAAAACTTTTCCTAATATCCAACCTGAACCTTTCCTGGTGCAACTTGAAGCCATTCCCTCTAGTCCTATTACTGGAGATATGGGATAAGAGACTGACCCTCACCTCACCACAACCTTCTTTCAGATAGCTGTAGAGAGCTATAAGCTATAGACATTTCACTGCAGTATTTGCCTATTGCATTTCTCTTTCTGCAAGATAGTAACATCCATCATCAAATAAATTTAGCTGTCATTCAAGTAGAAAGTAAAAAGAGTGTCTGTTGGACAAAAATGATTTTGTTTCTAGATTTAGGAAAAAAAAGTTCAGGCCAAACCATTAGTACTGCTTGTTGCAACTATATGTGACGGATATTGGTTGTATTAGAGAAAAAAAAAAGTCACTCCTTTTTTCCAAGATACCTGAAAGCTTGAAGGACTGAGAAACTGGTGAATGAGCCAGTTTTTTTTTTTTTTTTTCTCTAGCAATCAGTTGGGATTGAGAAAAATGATCATTATCTTTTAAATCATGAGATGCTATTTGCACCAGGAGATGGATGGATGTGTCCACAGTGGCATCCTAGACCAAAGAGCAGATACAGTGTATTCAGGGCTTAAATCAGACTAGTTTGGCCTATGGTTCTCTAATTTTAGTTTTAACCCAAATAAGTAAATGTAAAAATGTTAGATAGGCAAGTAAAGTCTAATAATAGTGGCCCTGTCTTTCATGAATATTTGAATATAACTTCCAAGAGGAACTTTGAAAAGCACCTTTGAAGCTCATACAACCCCAGTTTTTGCAATGAATTACATATAACAATGTATCTTGCTGAATATTCTGCATATTAATTGTTGTTACCTGATATTTTTGGAAGTTCTGAGACAAGTTGTCATATCTAGAGAATTTCTTTCACAGAATGAAGATGGCATAATTGATGTTCGAGAATTTGTCATTGCTCTGTCAGTTGTCTGTAAGCCATCCAAAACTCTGGAAACAATCCAACTGGCATTTCAGGTAAGTGGTGTTTTCTTCCTATATATAGTTTACTTAAAATTTGTTTTTAGAAATGATTATTACTTCCATTAAATTTTTAACAGAAACTTTTTTCCAAAAATACATTAATATATTAATAAAATATATTAAATACTTGATTTAAAATGCAATTAGAATTAACAGAAATGAAGATAAGGAGAATATATTCAGAGGGAGTGAACTGCAATTTTGTTAGTAAAATGATGGGAGTTTGTAGAGTGCTGTTGTTATATGGAGCTCGTAAAGTCTTCCAATACACTGAGTCTAGAGCCAAAGTCTTTTGTTTTGATAACTCATTAGCCATTAGTTTAGAGTAATGCTTACTGCTTGTAAAATCTTTCAATCAAATTCTTTTTGTCAAATTAAGAAAAAAAAAATCAAAACTTGCAGTTCTATGTGTTAATAGAGATTCCCCCCCCCCCCCTTTAGCTTCTTGCTAAGATTCATTTTTCCCTCTTAATCTTTGGATCTCTGCAATGTTTCTTTTTCAGTCCTTCAGTTCTTCATGTCCTGAATTATTTGCCTAGCTTTTAGACTTCCCAGAAGTCTTCCTGATCTTGTTCTAGCCTCAGTGGTTTCTTTTAGCATCAGCAGTTATTGTTAATGCAAGCTTTTAGGGAAACCAACAGAAGCAGTGCTTAATGTTTGCCATCCCAGTGGGTTTGTCTGACACTGAGATTTCTTACTTTTTAACTGATTTCTTTAATATTACTATTTCAAGCTTTGCTGCACTAAGATTACCTTTTCTGATTGCCTTGCATTTAAGGGGGCTTGTGTCTTCAGTGCTACCAAAACAGGAACAAGTTAACACTTGATCACTGGTGAATGCATGGACTTCAGAACTTACAATTGTATCAGTATTACACAGTGGTCTTATTTTCTGAGTGTAACTGTTCTCAGGTTCTTCAGCAATTTTTTTCTATACTTAACTGTGTTTTGCTAAAGAAATGAGAGGCTCCTATGAATGCTTAGTGTCTATCTATCACCCTTTTGCCAGTGTTGAACAAATATCACAAAGGATGAAGTTGCAACAATATTTATTTTCTTAAATCAACAGCTGCCAGAGGGGATAACTTAATGCTACTTGTGAGGCAAAAGCAGATCTCTGCCTTTGCTTATTGTATTTTATTTATGTAGTGGCATTACTTGATGTTTGGTGATCTGTGACCTCTTACTAAAATGAACAAGCTTGAATACTGTGTGTTTACTTGTGTAAACTTGAATGTGGCTTTTGGACATTATTTCAGTCATGTTTGGTTGTCATTTATTTCTAGGGATAAAGTGAAGCATTTTACATAGCTGAGCAAATATTTGGAGTGGGACTGTTTTAGTGTATGACGGAAGAAGCTGAAAAATAGGGGTTACTGAGTCACCAGAGGTCTAAAGTGGTAGGCAATTAAAAGCAGAATTAGGGATTATGGCAACCAATTCCAAGAGCACTGATCCAGTGTAAGTGCTGTGCATCCTCCATTTCAAATTGTTAAGAAAGTGAAAAAGTGGTGTAAATCTTGCCAATGTGGCACTTATGGGCTTTGTCAAATATCACCTTCTGATTAATTGATCTAGGAAAATACAGCTATTAAACAACTTTTGTCTTGTCCTTACTAGTTGTGAAAACAGCATGCGAATTGAATGGTAGGGAGGAAAAGGCAAGAGTCTTGACTTGAGTATGAATGTTGTTTGCCACATAACTTCAATGCTTTTTATTCATTGTGGTGTGCTGTCTTGATGAAGATTCCACGTTCCTAATGACTGTAAAGAAAGTAAAAGTTTCTAAAGCATTCTTTTTTTAACATAGCTCAGTATTTGCAGCCATGTCATACTTCAAAATTAGACAAGGATGTCTTAAGCTTTTGTTTGTACTGAACAAGCAAAATGAGATATTTCTAAAAATGTAATAAAGTTTGGTACAGATGCTATGAAATACTCAGGTTATTTTTTTCAGGGTAGAGCACTGTACATGTAAAAGATAAAAATTAATGTTCCTATCCTCATTCTAATTACCATTTGTCTGTAGTAAAATTTTTATCTGTGAGCAAACTGCTTCAGGACTTGAAAAGAAACGTTATTCTTCTCTAAATAATTCAGGGAGTATTTTCAAAAAAGTATAGGTTCATCACTGGAGTGACATTGTTCTGATTAATACAGCTCCATTAGATGTAGCAGTCTATAGCCAAGGTGGATATCTAATCATTTGAACATTAATAAAGGGATCTTTAGTTTTATATTTGAGCAAGTGGGAAATAGTTTAATCTTAGGCCAGCTAAGTATATCTTCTGCTTCCACAGGCTGGCTCGGAGTTTGGAAGCCTAACTCAATGAACTGATCCTTATCATAGTTGTGTATCTGCAAAACATTTTAGTGTTAAACTGTCTTATCTCTAAAATATCACTGAAATTCCAGTGTTCAGCCATGTAAACATATTCTTTTCCTGGATATAATAAACTTTACTTTGAAAATGTACACGTGTGAACTACAGTGTTCATATGAGGCAGTATTCAGCTTTGGAATGACTTAGCTTGCTGTTTTGTTTTACAGCTATACCAGTCAGAAAATGGTACTATAACAGAAGAAGATTTAGCTCATATTCTGAAGACTGCCATGGGTGTGTCGCAGATTAATGTTACACATCTTTTTAGGGCTGTAGATGAAGAAGAAAAAGGAAAGATTACATATGGTAAGTATGTGAAGTGGCTCTGAACTGTGATAATATTAAAGTTGTCTGAATTTGTGTTGATATACAAACCTGTTACATTTTAATTTGACTCCTTCTTTTTAGTGGAGTTTTATAATCCTAAAAGCATTCCAGACAAAGTAAACTTAGATTTAAAAAAATAAAATGAAAAAATTTGAGTTTCACCTTTTTATCAAGTGTTATGTTTACATTTTCAGAGTTTTTTTCCTTCTCCATTGTCAGGTAATGCCTATACTAGCTCTTTTAGCATTTTCTGTGACTTCAATGCATGTAAATATGTAGGTTTAAGGAAATAATCTTAGCTCTGTCCTGTTGTGTTGTCTTGTAAATGTTCCTCGTTATTTCTGTCCTCCTAGTATATAGGAAAACTTAAGATTTTCTTCTCCAATCATTTTTCAGCCTGTTTGAAAGTCACTCATGCATGCGGAGGAAGTGAGGAGGTATTGAACAGGCTGCTGAATGTATGATATGTAATGCAGGTGATATGGAGGCGAGAAAGTTGCTTTTTTTTTTTTTCAAATTGAGAGATCTAGGTGAATAGATTATGCTGAGAGTCTCAAAGAACTTGTGTATTACTTCAGATTCTTCATCTCTTACACAGCAAAGTTCTAAATTTAGTTGCATCATTCAAATATAAGTTGTTGATAGCAGGTGTAGCACATATCTCAAATAGAAGTGCTTATGATATGGCCCTGTTCTAATGGTTTTCCATCAAGATGATTCATGTGGATTTGATTTGTAAAAATGTTAATTAAAACATCAATATTAGTAAATCAGTTTCTACATTAGTATTTCCTATGTTTGAAATGAGATGTATGCAATACTTTGACTACAGCACTATTTAGACTCACTGAAATGACTATCATTGCTTTATCTCCCTTTTTTTCTCTTCTCTTGCCTCCTTGATTCCCACTGTACTACACCTTTTCTCCCTATACTTCTCATGTCATCTCCCCAGCATTTGCACACACATCCTATGCTATTGCCCTTTTGCTGCCTGTCACTCCTTGTTGTCTCCCAGCTCATTGAAATGGTGACTCAATTTTTTTCCTCCCACTATCACCAAAAATAACAGCAGAGAATCTAACCATCTTATCTCAGCAGAACTCTAATTTTGGAATATCTAATTATCTGAGGAAAACCTGACTTTGAAACAAGTGTACTTAAACCAGTTTGTGTGAGTTATCAAGGAATTTATATTTAATGTCATTCTTTGACAGTACCCAGTTGCTCTTAAATCTGCAGTGCCTCTGAGAGATCACAGTATGTTTACATCACAAGAAAATCTAGACGTTTGAGCCACAACAGTGACCACTGGAGCATTTAGTGAGAGTCGGAGCTTTTTTTTTTTTCTTGCATTCAAGAGTAGTCCACTGTGAGGCTACACAGAGTAGGATGGTGTGTATATCGCTCAAAATTTTGCTTGGGTCTTTTTCTGAGAAAAATGCTGGGAAACATTGCACAGAGTTTCTAACTTATCTGAAAGCTTATTAGTAAGAATAAACGTCCTATTGTGGTAAAGAATTGAAAGATGAAGGTAAACTTTTGGTATTGTATTTCTGTCTTGAAAGTTCTTTTCTATAAATAGTTGATGTCTTGCCTTGCCTGAGAATACTCATATTTACATGTGATCTGTTGCACATGAATAGCAAAGAAGAAGAGGGAGAAAACTTGGAAGTTATACTCCTTCTGAAGGCATTGTCCAGACAATTTACAAGAAAGAAAATGTTTGTATTCTCTGCAAGAGTGTAAGGAGTCGGTGAAGGGAGTGGAACTAAAGGAATTTTGTGAACGTGCAACTTGCATCAGGAATATTAAGTAGTGGGGTTTGTATGGGGCTGCTGAATCATGGCCTGAACCTTTGATTGATCACCTGAGGTGAGCAATGAGTCAGCCACGGGAGCACAGGTGAAGGCAATTCACCTGTGCTGCAGGAAGGGGTGGAGCCTGGCTCCACTTCTCCTAGACCCATTTAAGAGCTGACTGCCAGTGGGGAAGGATCTCTCTGGAGATCTGCTCCATCAGGAGTTCATCTCATGAGCCCAGGACAGGGTGAGTGACTTTCTCTCATTTCGCCAATATAAATTATATTAGCCAAACTCCTGGATATATATCTATACCATCTGTATATCTATTGACTATATATCATCTGTATATCCATTGATTAAACAGGTTGTATCATAAAGGCAGGAGAAAAAACTTTGATTTGAAGTTTGTGCAGTGTGAACTTAATGCAGAAGTATAGATAGTTACTCCACTCAGAAGGTTGGTGGAGAGGGAAAGCTATAAGATTCTTTCTTCCACAGCAGCCCTGTAGCACCAGGAGAAACTGGGCTTTGCTCCTCCTAAAGGTGACTTCGGTTGCCATCTCACTGCACTGGAAGCAGCTCACAGTGTTGTGTGGTCACGAGCTCTTCCAGTAATAACAGTGAACTTGAGTGGGCTGCCTGCCACATGCTGTAGGTGACAGGGTGACTTAGTGACAGTGTTCATATCCGGCTTCCTCTAGTGTCAGTTTACATTATAAAATAGCTTCTTGTGACTTGGCTCCTCTATGGTATCTTTTGTTTAAATGATGTCTGAACAAACGGTCATGAAGGCACCCTGACAAGGCTTCAATGCTGGACTTTTAATGCTAAAATTCTTGGCAGTAAGAAGTCACTTCTACTTCCAGAGGGACTGAGTCTTGCTCTTTCTATTGTTTTATAAATATACAAACCCTGAAATTATGGAATTACAGATATTTTAATTGAGAACTGAATAAATCATCATCTCACGACATCGTTCTCTAAAATATTAAGAGCTTTGGAATGCTAAGATCTTGGAAGTGGGAGGCAGCAATTATAGCTGCATTTAGGTTCAAGAGAATTAACAAGGCAAAGTATTTTGAAGGGCAAGCTTGCAAGAGACTTTCCAGATTTCAAGAAGTGACTGCTCATGCTGTTCTTTGTTCCTCAGCTGGAGGGCTTCCTCCCTTCCCCCAGTGAACAGTGAGATGCTATGTCAGGGCATGTCCTCGTACATTTTAATGCAAATCCGAGCCTGTTTTTTCCCTTCACCATGCAAGCTAAGTTCAGCTTTGAAATGTTTTAAGATAACCCTTTGTGGCATCTTAGTTCTGGGGATGTCGTAAACTGCTGAGAACCTCAAACAAGCCATGGAAATAGTGTTAACTGCTGCTATTTTCTCCAAAGACATCATGTGATTTTATCCTGTAAGTACTCAAATTTAGTATCCTATTTCAGAGAACTGATTCTGTGTAACATTTTTTTTCTAGATGACTTCTATAGATTTGCTGAATTGCAGCCACACTTTGCAGAAGACTATCTCTATCCTGATCAGATGGTAGCTGAGAGTGGATTGGAGACCTCATCTCTTTCTGCTCCAAATGGTATCTGTACTGACTTCAGCCCTGAAAATGCTGAAGATAAAAACAAGCCCCTGCAGAAGAAATGGAACTAACACTACAACTGTTACCTTCCTCTCCTGGTGAGAGGATTATCTTTTCTTGGAATTTTCATAAGTCACTCCAATTATATAGCAAATACCAATTTTGTGTGTGGAAGTTCTTCTACCTTAATACTGTTCTTTGATTCATGTGTGCTATATTTAACGATATGTTTCAGGTTACTTGGGGAAGGTATTTTTATTTTTTTTCCAAAAGGACTTTGAAAGGCAAAAATGTGAATGTGCTTCATTATTAATGTTCATATTTAAAAGGAAGCAGCACTCTTATTTATATTCCACTGGCTAGTTTCATGTACAAAGTGTTGCACAAATTGTGCATGTATAAAGAAACTGTAGTTACTATGGTGTTAAGTGCACTTTGGTGATTAGTGTTTTCCCTAGTTATGGGGATGTTTATTTGGGGCCAAATTTTGCTGTTCATATTTGCATAGTCAGTCTAGTTTTCAGTGGGATTATGCCATTGAGCAAGGCAAGCACATTTTGGCCCCTTTTGTTTTAGTTCCAGTGAACAGTTCAGAAACAGTCATGCAAAAAGTCAATGAGGATTACTTCTGTTTTTTTATCGTTGAATGACAAAATTTCTTTTCTTTCAGTCTATTCCATGGTAGAATGAAAAGGAAAGACTCCTTCCAGATGCAATTAAACATCATTTTTTTTCCCAAAATGACATGCCATATGCTGTTTGCAAACAGATGACAAAACTATGCTTTTGTCTTACAGTCAACTCATATCCACCCAATATTTACATGGCAGATGTTTACACAATCATATTTATCAGGAATCAGGGTTTTTTTTTTTTGTGGCAAGTCTTTTCTTATATGCACACAGATACTACATCTTACATACAGATGACTGACTTATCATGGAACATACTATAAAAAATTATATGAACACAAATTTGAAAAGGTTGCAGTTACTCCAGAAGCTAGCAACAAGACACAGAACAAGGAATGACAGTTAAATATCTATAGCAACATTAGATATACCGTGTATAATATACATGAAGTCTAAAATTTAGAATTAGAAGTTTAGAATTGGTGGAAGAAAAAACCCACAACATTTAGTACTAACATTTCTTATATTTCCTTTTGTAAAGCCAGATGCCTTAATTATCAATGAAGATCTCAGAAATTAAAATTAGTGTAAAACCACATAGCTCCACTGATGAGGAAATGAGCCAAAGACCTCAAGGACTAGGAAGGAGAACTGTGTCACAAAAGAATTGTGATGGCAGCTCTCCTTCCAAATAAAAACTGTCTATTTTCAAATCATTTATGTGACTAATTCTGCAGGCTGCACTAGAATATGAGGATTTCATAACTGGAAAATTGTCACTGAGAGTTGATTTCCCCACATTAATGCAAAACTAGGCTTGAAGGGTGGAATTTCAGCTAAAGGAAATCTCTTTATGCCTAATGATTTTATTTTTTTTTTAATAGGGGTTTTTGTTGTTGTTGTTTTTTTTTAAGTGCATTTTAGAGTATTGGAATGTGTCCTTAGGTATCCTTAACTGTCTGTGAGAAGTCTCCAAATTGAAACTGGCTTTAATAGAATACGTATAGGGAAACATAATGTAAGAAATAATGCTTTTTTGGGGGTATGCAGAGCTACATCTTCATTTGAGGTAGTAGTTAAATTTTTTTATTTACCTAGATAATACATGCCAGGCTGGCAGGGGTGCCACTGATTGGCAGGCAAGATTTAGACTGAAACCAATCGTGAGAAATCATAGGCACAACTTCAAATTAAGACATGACAACTCCCATTTAAGTGCAGTTTCTCAGCTACACAGAGGGAGTTAGGGATAACTGTGTTAAAGACCTGGAGACAGGGATGGTATTGGGCATTGCTAACTGAACACGGTTAACCGATTGCTGCAGAAAAGATGTTCATCATAGTGAGATGCATAAACACTTGAAGCCTGTGAGAAGGGTGGTGGTATTTGTTACCAAGAATTGATGAGGCCTTACATAAAGCACCTGTTTGTTTTGGGGCACTGGAGAAAGATGAGGATGGCTGGATGGAGACTGAAGGAAAGAAAATTTTCAATGATTATTTCAACATCTTTATTTAATCCAGGGAGGGAGACTGGAGGAAGATATGAAACTAGTCCTCAAATACGGAAAAAGCTGCAAAAAGGAAGATAAGAAGAATCTTTACTCCACGTTCATGGTAGAAATGGGGCCTATTCATGTAAAAGACAGGATAAACGTTAGGAAAACTGTCTTACAGTACTTCTAGTTAAGATGTGGAGTGGGTATTCTAGGTGGGATGAGGAGCCTTCTTTCACTGGAAGCTTTGAAAACAGGATAGAAAGCAAAGACAGTATTGATTTTGTTGATTATAACCCCAAGGTTGTAAGGATAGATCTCCTGAGAACTATTTTCTGTGATTATATGTTGTGTATTTTCATCAGTATTTAAGGCAAGGTAGATGAGCTGTAGAGTCTGAGCATATCACATCCTCTTTGTAAGACTTTCAACAGTGCTTGACTCAAGCTGGCTCTCTCTAAGACAGTTATCTTCCACTTTGTTATGTGAGCTTGGGAACTGGAGAATTTCAAAGTGCAGGGATGAGACAGGGTACCTTGACACACTTTTCTGAAAAGAAGAAAAGCTTAGTATCCCATGGACAACTTTAGTGAGAGAAGCCCCGGGGGGGAGAGGGGGGAATACTCGTTCTACATCTGCGAAAAAAAGACAAAGCAAGCTGGCTGAAGCGTAAATATGAGCGCGTCTGCTTTCTATGTATGGTGTTTGGGGTTCTAAAAGGCAAAGAGTTAATTTTATCTCTCCTCTCTGGTGAGGGAGATATTTACCAGTTGTGGTGAAGGCAATAACTGCATATGAGTAGAGCTAAGCTGCTGCAGAGTGTCTAGGTTTAAAGGGTGCTGCAGCTTGTGATAGATGGCCCTTCAACAAATACAGCACTGGTTGGTGAAGATGTGCTGAGAACTGCGTGCATCAATGAGTTCTATCCAGAGCTGCTGTTGAAAAAACCTGGTGAGGAGCATCTTGGTGAGCAAGCAACCAGCTTCTATAATGACTTGCATTTGTTCCTGCTTTTGTGAGATTGATCTAGGTAGAGAAATAAGATGAATAAGACATGAAGTTCTGATCAGTCTGCATGAAAAAATCATTAAGACTTCAGATAATGTCAATAAAAATATGAGTATCCAGGGTATTTCAGCGTCTGGAGTATTCAAGGTATAATACTAGACTGCCTTGTAGTGACAGAAAATCCACATTAGTAGGGGACAAACTCAGACTTTGTGGGTTGAGACCTGAAGTGCATTGCATTACTGCAACACTGTTCACTACAATTTGTCCATCAAATTCACCAATTAAATGTTTTATTAGTTCCACATAAAAGGTGCCCAACTGTGGAGCCAGCTGGGTCATGACAAGTCTCAGTAGCTTGCTGAAAGCTTCCTTTTCCCATTCACCAGACAATAACATGTAAGTGCTTTCAACTAAAGTGTTACAGATTTTACAAACCTTAAATTTTCAGGGAAACATACATCAGTGTATTTTACAACAATTTGATAAGCGGTCCTTCACAAAAAAAAAAAAAACAGAGGTGTGAAGACATGGCACTTTCTGATGTACATTTTGCTGTTTTTGGGAAATACTGCCATCCCTTGCCAGCAGAGCCTTTGCATCAGACTAAATTTCTATGCGTGGTATGAGAGATGCTCTGTCAAGGTTTTGTTATTGTGATATGGTTGAGCAAATATACTATGTGCTTTCAATGTACTTAGCACAGAAAAAAAATGAAATCCACGATATCTAAGAAGTGTTTTGGTTTTTGTTGCTTCATTTGTTGTTTCGATTATAATTTAAAAAGAAAAGAAAAAACACAACTATAAATAGAAACAAAAGTTCAGAAGGTACAAAGCCTCTGTTTCTACCAGAGAAAGGTGGAGTTCTATTATAGATTTTTCATGAGTGCGGTGCAGTAAGTAGATACAGTAAAAGGTATTATAGGCAAATCATGATCCTAAAGGAGAAATTAGTTGTAGACCTAATTTTGCACCCATTATTTTACACTATGTATGTTTCAATGTAGCTAGAATCCCCTTACTATGATAAAAAAGTAACCAGACCACTGTTTGCTAATCCTGATTTGAAGGTCATGAAGCTTACTTGAAAAGGAGACGTGTACATTAAGAAGTGATGCAATCTCTTTAGAGAGAAAGCCACAGGAAGTAAATACTTGTTTTGTACATAGCTGTTTATTAATATTTTCAAGCAAACTGCATAGACCCGTTAGCTAGTTAAAACATTGGGATGCTTGGAAAATGTTTATGAATAAAGTTTTTTTCTGGAAAGGGGATTATTGCACTTGAACACTTACATAATTTGATAAATTTTCTGAAGATATTTTTATTTAATTTATGCTTCCTCTGTCAGGCTGTGTTTTGTCACTAAACAAAATTTCCTATATTATTTTATCATGTGGTAAGTATGGCTTTTCATGTTAATAATTCTGCTCACCAGTCCTCCAAAACCAGTATTTTGATTGAAAAATAAAAATAAAAATAAAGGACTTAAAGAACAAAAGCTGCAGACCTGAGTAGCATCTGCTATACAACTTATGACGTCAGAAACTGTACAAGCACAGCTTTGCATATATTTGGCTCTTGAACTAGGAAGAGAACATATTTTGGATTTAAAAACAAACAAACAAAAAAACGGATCAAGTCAGATTAATTTTCCTTTACATTCAATTACTGCATTCTGCTTGATCTGAAACCTCTATTTTTTTTTCTAACAGCACTTTCAGGAGAGTTCTGTAATTAAGGCCAGATGTTACAAATATGTTGGCTATGTTCACATTAGCAAAATTTAACTTTGGCTCCTAGACTCAGTGAAACACAAGTTCTCTGTGAACAAAGCTCTGCAGGTAATTTTTTCTAATTTTCAGGTATCTGAACTTCAGCTAATATGACTAGTTCTCTTTCATAAAATAAAAATAGGAAGAGTAGGTCCAACAATCCGTGCCTTTGTTCAATCAGGCAGTCAAGTGAAGCCTCGAGCTGGCTCATGATGAGCAGAAGACTGAAATAGGCATTTGGGTAATTTTGCTTTTCAGGACATGTTCATACAGCTGGCAATTAAATCAGCCATTCTTCAGTCAAAGCATGATGTCCTGAAGGTACTGCAGCCTCTTCTAAGTAATGTCCAAGTCACTAGCAGCACAGCCTGCAATATTTAAGTGATTCTCCCTCTCTTTTTTTTTTTCTATGAAGACCAGAAAAAAGTACTCTGTGATGGGAACCTTGAAAGACATCCTGAAAGGTAAAATCCTCCAGCACCTCCTCAAAGGAACAAGATCAGTCATTCTGTGCGATATCTAATGCAGTGAACTGGGTATACAAGTTAGTCACTAACACTCTGATCCAAATGGGCATAAATGATTTAATGCTGAGGTATAACTGCAGAGAATACAGCAGCAAAGAGAGCATGCCTGGATTTGCATCTGTAAGTATTTCATCTCATATTGGTCAAGTTAAGACAGCTCCTTTCTCTAGGAAACCACTCAGGTTTATTTCAAAATATTATTATGTTTTATAAGTGGAGGAGTGTGCTATTTTGTAGAAAGTAGCTTATTTTTCCCTCAGATGTTATGATGTGCTTCATTATATGCAATGGGACTAAATAAAAGTGGGTGATATTGAGAAAACAGGTTTAAAAGACTTTTTTCAATGGAGGGTTCACCATTCCTGTGAAAAACAGTGAGACCTTTTGCAAGAGCTGACTGTCTAGATTGCCTTGCAGGCTCTTTAGGCAAAATAATTTTGCTATTTACATAATGGCAGAGGCTGCTCATTCTGTGTTCTTTTGCAAAGTGGCATAGTATAGTTTTCCTGTGCAAGCTAACTGGCGTAACTGGTGAAGAGGTCTCTAGCAGTGGAGATAAAACAGCAGAATCACTTCAGGACAGCTTGCATGAAAGTTATTCCTTTCAATTAATTTGGGGGCAGGGAGGGTGTTGGTTCTATTAATTTGGAGAGGGTAAGTGCTTTTTTTTTTTTTTTTAACAATATATTTGTTATGCTTCTTGATTGTGAGCAGATGTTTGCATGGGACTGTGTGAACAGCCCAGCTTACTTGAGGTTAGCTTGGAGATCTTGAGAAGGGTGTTGTACAGTACTCTGTGGATATAGCATTAAGCTTCAGTTTTTTCATTCTGACTAAAAAAGATGCAAGTCATAATGACTTCTGTAATATTCTATTTTGATATTATGAGTAAGTGTTACTTGAGAGTGCCATTCCAGAGCCAAAGAATACATTCTAGGAAAATCAGGCTGAACTTCTGCTCCTGAAACAGAAAGTAGTAAAGTCATTATGTCTGGCGTAGCAGGAAAGCTCTCACTGTACAGTTGGCCTTTCCCACAGTAAAGAAGGATATTTTCCATCTCTTGGGCTGGTGAACTTATGTCTCTGTATCTCTAGCTGTCAATTGTGCTGCCTCGTTCTTTGTAAGTTGGCTGCAGTCTGAGGGAGACCTCACTGCTCTTAATCTTAAAAGACATTCATAGACTGCTTTTACTGGCCAGTAAGGCACAGGTGAACACTGAAGTTGTATTCTTGTAACACTACCCAAAACTAAGGCCCCTTGTACTGCGTTAGCTTCTGTCTGCCTTCTCTTTTCTCACACTTAAACCATTGCAGGTGTGTCCAGGTGAAAGCAAGTTTGTGTTTGAGATGCTTAAGTGTTTCTATGAACATTCTGAAATTAGATTCAGAAATAAAATACAGTGACATCTTCACTTGGATTGACTTCTGACTTTGTCGCTCTTAGTGTATGCCTGTTTAATTCCAAGTTCAGAATGCAGTACGTATAGATACGTCAGTAAACCAGTTCTCCTCATGGATACTGGAGAAAACTGAAACTCAGACACTTTTCATCCTACCATGGTACTGAAAATGAAATTCATCCAATAGTTTATTTCTATGAACGCATATGGGGAAAATCCAAATACATGTCTTTTATTCACTACCCAGCATGAAGACAATTTTGTAGTTGAAATGCTCAAGAAATAAACTTGTAAAATCTTGTATGCCCTAAGTATATATTTTTGTCCTATGTTTTCTTTTATAGTAAAGTTTAAGCTAAATATTTCTTATATTTCTGAAAGGAAATTTAGTTTAGCCACTATTGTACTTCCCAGACTACAAAGCAGTTTTTTTAAGTAAACATCTAATAGTGAAACTGTATTTTTAAGAAGGTGGATTATGATCCCTTAAAATAAACATCTCTCCTTAGCAGTTGTATATACTTAGACAAAAAGTAAATCAATTGCAGCTGCTTGTCTATATAGTTTGTGTTAGTGATTTGTTTATATTGTTTTCTGTAATTGCTCTACGGGTATTAAGAGCTCTGCGTAAACCACTAATGTTAGAAATAGAAGTCTGAAGTAAATCTCTTTAGAAGTGATAGATTTTGTATCCTGAAGGAGGACCAAGACTAAGCATCTGCTAACTTTTTATTCTGTGCTATATAATTTCAATGTCCCAGCATTGTATTGAAAATATCTGGCATCTGTTCAGTGGGACCACTTTCTAAGCCCTTTTGTAATTCCCAACATCTATCCCAACACAGGTGTGCAAGATGTTTCTAATTTGATCGTAGGTACAAGTTCATCGTTTTTTTTTTTTTGTTGTCGTTGTTTGGAAGAATAAAATTCAGTAGCAACAAGCTGAGAAATAATTTAGGAAATAAAATTCTTCATCTCTTGAATTATTGTTGGACTTGCATTGAGGACATTTTTTAAAGTATTGCTATGTTTCTGAACACATTTGAGGATTTAAATGCAAAAGTTAAAAAAAAAAAAAAAAAAGTTTTTAAATGATCCCATTTTCTCTTACTGTTACTGAATTCAAGTTAGACACTGCCATGAAGAGGATGCCTTTAGTTGAAAACCTGTGCTGATAGAGCTGGAAGTTTTGTTTTGTAGGAACTTGCTTGCAAGGTAGAAGGTGCTTGTTCCATCAGTGGTACAACTTCTGCTGACTTCAAGGCTGCTCCAGCAGACTTGCTCTGTTTCAATGTGCATATTGGCTGCAAGCTTTTTCTTATAGGCCTTGGATATGCAGTGTAAATCTGTAACGATATAAAGTGCTACTCAATAACAATAATAACCTGACTGCGTTTTTGTGCTGTATATTTCCCTCCTATGGCTCCGAAGGTTTGTGTATATAGATTGTCTTTGCACTGAACTGACTATACTTTGTAGCTGAGAAGCAAAAGCAAGTAGTGTACTAAATATGATTGTAGTTTGTGAGTTCAGAAATGCAGATACTTTTTGCAGGATGTAAAGTATAGCTTCAGTGCAACAAATTTGATTTTTATATTTTTTATTAATATGCATGGAAGACTAGGGATGATATTTTCTAAAAATGAACTTGGTTTTGTACATTTTTCAATGTTTAAAACTATATGGTTTAACATTACCTCTGAAATACCGCTATCAGTAAATTCCTAAAGGAAATACCTCAACTTGAGCGTTCTTTTTTTTTCTTGCTAGTTGTCTGGTAGGTTGAAACGGACTGTGGTGTGTGATGAACTAACTGAGCGAAACAGCAATGACGTAGAAGCTTCACCTATGCTGTAAGTCATGTGATTTACTGGAAGGGAACCAAATGATACACTCCAAGTGTTGATGTGCAATGTACAATCATGGCTCGTTCTGCCCGACTGGACCTTTTCCTTATTACTGGCTTGTAAATGGAATTTTCATCATGAAGCCAAATTAAAAATGAAGGAGAAAATGTTCTGTTTCCTTTGCATTATTTTTTCTTATGCATGCTTGTGATATACAGCAAGGCTTATAATAAAGGACACAGTCATAAGTGTGAATAAAACCAAGTTCATACATGTTCAGATGCACATTATTGATGTATGCAGTGATTGATGTGGCTGTGTGTGTGTGCAGGAGACTGGTGTTTACCTGACACCTGGGAGTACGAAATACAGGGGCTTAAGGTTTTTTGGTGTGGTGGGTGGGTTGGTTGCTCATTCTGTGGAGTTGGATGTGTGTTATTTGGTTTCACTGGTGGGTTTTTTGTGTTTGTCTTTGGTTGGTTGGTTGTTTTCCCCTCTAACCCCACCCCATAGATGACAGGTACGTTGAATCCAATTCTATCATATGTCCTTAAATAAGAACACTGAAAGATGGAAAAAAAGGGCTCTATAGGTCTGGAGAGCAAGTATATCTTAGTTAGACAAAAGTAGTATTTTGAATTACCCAGGAAATAGTCAAGGTGTGATGTGACACTTCATTTATTACACACGTGAGAAGTGCCTAGCAAAAGGGAAAAGTTACAGAGATATCCAGCAGATAGAAGGTGAATTAATATGAACATTTTTTAAGAATGAGTAAAACAGTGGTGAAGTTTAATGGTAATGACATTCTTCATAAGGTGAAGATTTCAGGTGGAGACTTGTTGATAGTTCTTCTTAAAATTAGTTACTAATTTCATTTTATATTGTATATGTAGGTTTTGAGTAATGACTGTTTTGAGTCAGCTTAGTAATGCAGTGGTTTGCATGAAAGAGTAAACTTCTGTGGATGACAGCAAATGCTTAACTAAGAAAAAGGATCAAATATTTTAACTTTGTATAGAAAATCTAATTTATTTTTTTCTTTCGGTGAAGTCCTGCCAGTCATGCAGCAGTGGTGCATGTGTACTTAAACAAAATCTTCATCACCTGAGCCATTTCTAAACTTACTATATTCTCCTTTTTCATCTGCCCTAAAACACAAATGATGTATTGATTCTAATCATCTGTAAGTAATTAAATAATAATTTTTAAAATTAATTCCAGAGCATGCTACAGGAATTGGAAACACTAATTACAGAATGGAAGGGATTGTCATTCTTCTTAAAATGACAGATCTGTAAATGCACAAGATGCATGCAAGGCTTCTTTAGGGTGAAAGCTCCCTGCCACCTCTGATTCCCTTGCCCTGCTGCACCAGACAACACCTGATTTTAGTGCTGCTTTTACTTGGTTCTTGCTCTTGTGCATAGAATCATAGAAACGACCTACAAGGTCATCTAGTCCAACTGTCCTCCCACTATCGTTGTTACCACAAGCTACTAAACCATATCTCGTAGCTCCTCATCCAGGTGCCTCTTGAACACTGCCAGGGACTCCCCCACCTCCCTGGGCAGCCATTCCAGTGCCTGGCTACTCTCTGAGAGAAGTAGTTCTTCCTTATGTCTAACCTAAACCTCCTCTGGTACAACTTACGGCCATTTCCTCGGGTCCTGTTTGTTGCCTGGGAGAAGAGGCTGTCCTGCTGCTCGACCTCTTGGTTCAGGGGTGAGCTGCAACCAGCCCTTGTAGCTGTTTTTGAGGCAATGCAAAGCGCTGCTGAAGGAACGTGAGCTGTGGGCACTTTTCTTCTCACCTACATCTTCCCATCCTTCTCCTGTTACTCTCTCCCATGTAAACAGCGATAGGACTAGAGGGAACGGCCTCAAGTTGTGCCAGGGTTCTTTTGTGCTCTTCCATATTAACTTCCAACGCGGCCTGCTGTCACCGCACACCTCCCCAGGTGAGCGCACAGCGCCACGGCGGCCATTCCTCCTCCCCTGCTTGAGACCGCCCCTCACGGCTCCTACATTCACAACGCTTCCAGCCCCACCCCAATTCAGTTGCTAGGCGACGGGGCGCGACCGGAAGTGCGACGGCCGCTTCCGCCGGAAGTGACGGCGAGCCGGGGGTGGAGGATCTGAGCGGGGAGCGGGGGATGCGCGGGCGGCGGCGGCGGCGGCCGTGGGGGTGGCCGTCATGCTGAGCCGCAGCTCGTTCACCAGTCTGGCGGTGGGGGTGTTCGCCGTGTACGTGGCGCACACGTGCTGGGTCATGTACGGCATCGTCTACACGCGGCCTTGCCCGGCGGGCGGCGCGGCCGCCTGCGTCTGGCCCTACCTGGCGCGGCGGCCCAAGCTGCAGGTGAGCGGCGGGACCGGGCCTGGCCCCAACCCGAGCGATGCGGTGTCAGGGGCGAGCGGGAGGTGAGGAACGCTCCGGCGGTGCTCGGATGCTCGGAGAAGTAGTGGGGTTGCGTTACTACGGATCCCCGCCCTGAGAGTGCCGGTGGGTGGGCTGATGCTTCTGTGCCGTGATTCCCCTCTGCTGTCTTTGCCGTTTCAGCTGAGTGTTTATACTACCACGCGGTCAAACATCGGTGCTGAGAGTAACATAGATCTGGTTTTGAACGTGGAGGATTTTGATATTGAGTCAAAATTTGAAAGGTAAGTCTTAGAAGTGTGACCTGTTTTTTGCAGTTTGTAGCCTGAATAACACGTGTGTGGGAATTCACATGAAATAAGTGTGTTGACTATTCATGATGGTAATCTTGGAAGAATAGAGTTGTTCTTGTATTCTTTGGTTTTGGATTGAAGTTCTTCTTGCTTACTTTGTGGTCTGTTTGGTCTGCACTTATGTTCATAAAGTGTGAACTATAGAGGCAGTGCTGAGGCAGGGAAGATGTGAATTGGATATCAGCTTTGGAGCTGAGGACAAGGTACTGCTATAGGTTTAAAAAAAAAAAAAAGGTATTTAAAAGTATGTTTTTGTCCTTAATTAGAAGTTCCTAAAGTGTTTCATGAATGACAGCACAGTCCTGCCTTGCAAGACTTGGTACACTGAGTTCACGTAGTGTCAATAAGAGGGCTGTTAGCCTTATTACATTCATCATACAATGGCTTGGGTTGAAAGAGACCTCAAAGATCATCCAGTTCCAACTCTGTGCTGTGGGCAGGGCTTCCCCCCCACCAGCTCAGGCTGCCCATAGTCCCATCCAACCTGACCTTTAGCAGCTACAGGGATGGGGCACCACAGCTTCTCTGGGCAACATGTTCCTGTACTTCAGCACCCCCTCAGTAAAAAATTTCCCCCTGAAGATCTAATCTAAATCTTCCCTCTTTCAGTTTAAAACCATTCTTCCTTTATGTAAGCTTCCTTTAAGTATTGGAAGGTCAGTAGCAGGTCTCTGCTTCTCTGGGCTAAACAGCCTCAGCTCTCAGTCTGTCTTCATAGTAGAGGTGCTGCAGCCCTTTGATCATCTTAGTGGCCCTCCTCTGGATCTGCTCCAGAAGCTCCATGTTGAACATCTCACGTTTGCAAGAAAGAAATCCTCTCTAAACAAAGCTTTGCTAGCAAATACAGAAGTGCTTGTTTCTCTCATATAGATTTTACAGACCTCAGATGCTGTACTGATTTGACTGCAGTAATTTTCAAATCCCATTCTAAATACCTTACTAGTTGTGCTGTATTATTTCAACATTGGTTAATTTACATCAATGTACTGTTTTTAGCTACGTAAACAAATGTTTTGCAATAGCAAACTGATAGTACTGATAGTAAAAATGGCTTTTCATTGTGAAAATCCTGTGTCAGTGTGCCTGGAAATGCTTGATACTTTTCTCTAATAACATATACGTAGTCTATCAGGTACATGATTTTTTTTCTTAACAGCTGTGACTTCAGACCTTGAATAGAACCTGGAAGTCAAACAGTGTTATCTTTCGTTGTGCTATAAAAACAAGTTTGTGTATAACTGTTTCAGTGCTAGTAATCATAGAAGTAAAACTTTTCTGGTGTTTTAGGGTTTCAAGATCTTCTGAAGGGATGTTACTACTAAGATCTTGTCATAAGATAAATTTTTGAGTGCATTCTTGAATTGTAAAGAGATGTATATAATGATTAGAAGTGTTTTTTGCTTTATATTTGCTGCCTCAATTTTGTTATTTAGAGCAGCGGTTTTGTTTTTCACTCTCTTGACAAAGATTCGTTTCAGCTCTTTCTTGTTCTGCCTTTTTTGTAATAAAAAAACGTGAACTTCTGTGATTTAGGTCATGTTAATCTGTGGCAGATTTTAAAATAGAACTGTTTTACTAACGCAGTCTTGCTATACCAGTGAAAGTATCCAGAGGGAAAAAAAGCAAAGTGGTAAGGATGCTTTCTTGGCAAACGCAAGGAGAGTGAACTCATGGTGCTTGAGGCTCTACATAGTTCTGTGTTCAACACGCTATAGCTGAGAAGGTAAAGTGCTTGACTTTGGTTTTTTCCTGATTTTTTTTTTTTTTTTTTTTTTTTAAATGATGCATACAATCTCTGAACAGACTCAGCACCTGGAGGGGTATTCTCTACAAATCCTAGCATAATTTTGACAATACAACATAGTGGCAGGGGAAAAACATCAATACTGATAATGTGGTCCTGTTGTCTAGAGTAAGGAAGGGTATGCTGGACAAAGATTAACGTATCTTGAGATAATAGTAAAACACAGTAAAGCAGACACTGTGGTAACATACTGGAGTATATGAACTGATCCCATCCAGCTATGGCTCTTTAGGGCATGTTAATGAGGTGTGCGTTTTCTTGCTTGCTTTCAGAACATCGTAACATTTTCAGTGATCCCTATCTGTAACAACTTAATATTTCAACGTCTCATCTCATAATGTCCTTATTTTGTATTTTAGGACAGTGAATGTCTCTGTACCAAAGAAAACTCGAAATAATGGCACATTATATGCATATATCTTTCTTCATCATGCGGGCGTTTTGCCTTGGCATGATGGTAAGCAGGTGCATATAGTAAGCCCTCTGACCACGTACATGGTCCCTAAACCAGAAGAGATTAATTTGCTCACTGGAGAGTCAACCACACAGGTAGGTGGGTTTTCCACCTGTAGGAGGACAAGTGGGGAAAGAAAATGCGTTTCTTTTGTAGGCACTTGTAGTGTTAGCATCTGCTATGCTACAGAGTGGTGGGGATGTTTAAAAAAAAAAAAAAAAGGGCCAAACAACCTCCCCCCATTCTTCTCAACCGTCCTCTCATACACTAAAAGAAGGCCATTTAGCCCAGCAAATGTAGAGCCCACTGTTAAACTTGCTGCTATTAAAATATTTCCCTAGTTAATATTAATTTTCTAAGGGTTCACTGCTTTTCGTAGAAATAGTGTATTCTTCTGTAACAAAATTCTGCTGCTTTGGATAGTGAATCAGATTCCTGTGAAGTAATTTGCTTTTGCAAAATAGTGATACGTACTTAACTCTGACACTGCTGAGTGACCAAAATGTACTGCTTCTTTTCCTATGGGATATTCTTATAGGACGTTCTTTCATTTCAAGAGAATAAGATAGTATTTGCTAAGGGCTACTACTATAATTATTCATCAGAGGGAAAAAAAATGGTGTTATGTAATGAAATATTTACAGTGTTGTGCCTCGTATTTAAGGAGAGTTAGAGAATCTTTTGGAATCTGAAATACAGATGTAGCTATTAGTCCTGTTCCTAAACCCTGTTAGAATAAAATTGAAAAGGAATTGAAGCTAGAGTCCAGCATTAAAAAGTGACAGTAGATGGTGTCTATCCCAGGAAAAGCAAGTAAAATGCCCTGGAGAGCTGAAAGCTCAAGTCTTAGTCTGCTTTGGCACAGCTTTATACAGTATTTGGAGGCTCAGAAGTTCAAACCAAGTGATCTGATCTCTTTACTCCCCAAGATGAGTGTAGCTGATCATCCTTTTGTCTGTTTGGAAGTAACATCTGAATACTGTACTATCTTCACATTTGAGTTGATGTTTTCAATACATGCAGATGCCTAAGGCATTAAAATAAATTGGAGGGATATTCACTCTCAGTGAACTGGGTTGTGAAAGAGCACTGATGTTTTTCAGTGTCAAATTATGGTGGGTCTTTACAATCATTCTATCGTAGTTAAGCAAAATACTTGGTGTGGTTAAAATCAAGTTTCTTAACATTTATTTTGTGATACAGCTTACGACTCCATAGTTGTCTGTGATTTAGACTATTATCCTGTTCAGAATTCTGCATGGTTAAGCAGTAAGTATGTATGTTTATTGTATTTTTAAAGCAAATTGAAGCAGAAAGACAGACCAGTGCTCTAGATGAGCCTGTCTCTCACTGGAGATCAAGGTTAACCTTGAATGTCATGGTGGAAGATTTTGTGTTTGATGGATCATCCCTCCCTGCTGATGTTCACCGTTACATGAAAATGTAAGTTAATGACTTAATTTTGCTAGGATTGCTAATATAAATTTAATTCACATTTCTGTGAAAATGATCTTTTAGTATTTTTTGCTTAAATTTGAGCTTAAGAGACAAGAATAGGCACTCTTTAATGCCTGCATTTCAGTAGTGACAATAATGAGGTACTATGTACTTGAAAACCTTATTGGTAATATCTTGATCCTAAGCAGTTAAGAGTTTAAAATATCTTTTTGTATGGGAGTTACCATGGTAACACAAAACAGAACTACAGAGATAAAAGTAAAATGCTATAGCAGGCTTCGTACCCTCTTGTTCTCAAATCATACTTCTGGTCACTAAAGCATTTGTCTCTTGACCTTTACAGTTATCCTTCACATGCAGATTAGCTGTGTAGACAGTAAGTGCTTAAGTAGCACAGCTGATCTCCTGTATCCCATCTTTTTTTCTCTCTCTCTGGCTTATTCTGCTTTATGCTATTTTGTCAATGTTTTTTCATGCATTATGTCACTTTTTTCAAGAAAATACTAAAAAGTGAGCTTTTAGAAGGGCAGTAGCTTCTGTTCGCAGCTCGCTTAAATTGCTTCCAGTGTTAACCATATCAGTAGTGCTCTGTGTTGGCTGGTGCTGCCGTATGTTGATGCCTTTCTCCACAAGTATCCTCTTAAAATCAGAAGGAGTTGCTTAGTCAGCAGACACTGGGATTCTGAAATAGCTTCCCAACCAGAATAGATAAACCAAGCAAGTCATTAGACAGACCCAAAACAGGAAGGAGTTGATGAATCTTTTCTGGTCGTGTCTAGATATAAGTCAGTGTTGATTTATTGTTGTATTATACAGGAAATAGTTTGGAAATGAAATGGCCTGCTTCAATTCTACTAGCAGTAGCTTTAATTGTAGTTATTTTGTAGAAATTGAACTCTCTTCATTTAAAGAATCAAACTGTTTCTGATGCTGAAGTTAATACCTCGTATTATTGTTACTCCTTGAGTATTTAGAATGCAGTCTTTATCAACATGGATAGAGACTTCTTTGTGAACTACTAAAATTCTATTTTCAGACTTTAAAAAGCTCAGTTATGTGACTTCCACTCTGAGTACATTATAGTGTATATAACTGCCTCCCTAATGAAGGACTTCAGGAATTTGTCCCTTTTGGGGCACTAGGCCAAACAGTTCTCTAAGTTACTGACAAAGCAGTTTTCTAGTGGTAAATTTTATAGAGACCTCAAAGGATGTTAAACTACTACTGGCTTTGTGCAGATTTGAGAGATGATAGAGCAACCCCAGCAAGTGCTTCTGTTCAGGAAGAGAGAGATTTATGTCCTTGTGCAATCCTGCTGATAGTATGTAGCTTTTTAAGGTGCATACCAGCCAGCCATTACTCTACTTAGTCCCATGCTGAGTGGAGCATCTGCTCTTGCTGATCTGGTAGATGTCACCGAGGGTGTAGAGGAGCTGGGGAGGTGGTGGAGAGTTGTTGCAGTAGGAGAGGAATACTTGAGACAAAGGATGCAAATATACGGTCAGCAAGTTTCTCTTTTGACAGACTTTTAAAGTTCCTTTATCCTTGTTCATGCGACAGCTTCAGCGTCATCACAGCTGATTTAATTTCTCTTTCATTCTTTTTTGCTTATTCTTTCTACAAAAAAAAAGTAAAAATAAACTGAAAAGAATAAAATGGAATGCATACTATTTTACGGACATCTCTCAATGGGAGACCAGGCTAGCAGTTGCTTCTTGGTGTGTGCTAGAGTGTAATGTGCTTGGAAAGATGGTGGGAAATACCTGTATGGGTAGATCTGAAAGTGCTGATTGAGTGCTAACTTGAATAGAAGAGTTTTTTAGGTCACCACAGTCATAAAATCCGTGTTTAAACATCCTAGGGTTCAGTTGGGGAAGACAGTGCATTACCTTCCAATATTATTTATTGATCAGCTAAGCAACAGAGTGAAAGATTTGATGGTGAGTAATAGAATGCCTTTAATTACATTTAATAGTAATCTTAAATATTGCTGTAATTAAAATTTTCTTCATAAGTTGTTTACTGTAATGAAAATCCATTACAAAGTGACTAAAGGATTCTACCAATGAGTGTCGTTTGACTTAATGGTCAGCTGCAGTCTGCATTTGGGTTTTGAAACTCCCCATCCTTGCAGAAATATTTGCCAAACACTTTCTTCTATTCTGCCAAAAGATGGTTGGGTTCCATTGTTCCTGCCTTTTGGATGGATGAGGAGAAAACTGCAGCATCAGCTGTGGTGAGAGCAATCACATGACTCCCTGAGCTGGTTGATGAAGTTGTGTTTGTGTCCCAGAGCTGCTTCTTTTTTCTTCTAGGAAAATGAGCATACTGAATGTTGATGGTACTAGAGTAACGTGGAGATAAGAGCTACTGCTTGTTAAATGATAATGTAATATTCAGCATCTTCTAGGTAGGAGTCTTGGTAGATGAAAGCTTTCCGTACGCCCTCTAGGTTGTCATTCCAAATCATAAAGTTTAGCTTAGACAAAGAATTTTTCTGCTGAATGTTGGGAGAATATTATTTAAGGATGCCTGTTGCAAGCTTATTTGAGAAAATAAACCCCTGAGCGTTTCAGTTACAAATCTTGGTAGCAGGTAGTTCTGTCCAGCATTTCTTTAGGTACACTTGTAATGTCTTTATCAGCAGTCACTGTCCTTTGTTTTGCGTTTCTTAACACAGCTCATTGTTAAGTTTGTATGTTCATATGAGCTTCTAACTGGTTGTGTACCTGATTTACAAATAACCTCAGCATTCTCGTGTTAATAGCATTCCCACAGTTGTCACCTATATCACAGGAGGTGCAATTGGAATGTGCTGCCTTAAAGTGATTGAGATCACTAAACTGAGCTAGTACTTGTAGACTTCTAGTTGCTCATTAAGAAAGAGTTCATCCTACTGATCTTCTGTTTAATTTGATTTTAGTGTTCAGAAAATTCTGTCTCTATCTTGTATGGCAGTCTGATTTTCTCTCTGCGTCATTCCTTACTCTTTAGTAGTGTTTTGTCTGTTACTCCAGGTGGTGCTTGCTGCATGTTACTTGCCCATATATTTGCAAAATTTTTGTTTCCTGTCTGCCTTGAGCAGGTAAAAATTCTTTTCCTTTTCTCCCTGAAATGTTGATGAAAACTTTAATAAGAAGCTAGAATGAGAATGGAGAGATTATAGACATCCTTTTAAAAGGAGAAGCCTGGAAGATCAACATACAGCATTCAGCAGACTCTTTCTAGCATCCTCAGCCTTCAGCTTTAACCCATTGATTTTCATCCTGTTTGGATATCCCTTGCAAATCTCTGCTGGATTTGTCAAACCTCTCCCAGCTTCCCTTTCTCTCCCTTGCGTA
Source organism: Meleagris gallopavo (assembly GCF_905368555.1). Classification (NCBI taxonomy): domain Eukaryota; kingdom Metazoa; phylum Chordata; class Aves; order Galliformes; family Phasianidae; genus Meleagris; species Meleagris gallopavo. The sequence continues at coordinate 31,831,396 of NC_139406.1, read as the reverse complement.
TATGTCTTCTATTGCTCTCTCTGAAAAATGTTGAGAGAGCAGTGAGATTACTGGAGGAAAGGGAGAGCCAACATAATTCTCAGTCCACATCTGACCTTGGTATCTGGGGACCCTAAAAGCATTTTCTGCAACATTAGGACCAGAAGAAACCTATTCACCTCTGTTAACTGAGAGCTAAGTAATTACTGTAGAAAGTGTAGAGTAACAGTTCTGAGATGGGGATTCTGACTGAGGAGTAAGAAGAAGCTGAGATCAATAGGTCTTAAACCATTGGCATCCAGAGGGCCTGCCTGGCTGTAGCTGTAAGCTCTCCTTGAAAATTTAAAACATGTTGCCTGAACTTGTGCCTAAATAGCTGTGGAGAATTCTACTATTTCTAAGGACAATTTTATTTTGTTTTAAACCTATTTGAGAGACGGTCAGTTGTCATGGAGAAAGAGCTATGTCAATTTAAGTCTTTTTTCGACCTACGGAGGCCCTAGATATCTCTCATAATTGAAATGCAGATGAGACCGGAGAATGAAACTGAACTTATTTGCAGCACCTCATATGCTGTGCTTTACAGGTAGAATATCTTACTTAGCTTTAGCTGTGTTGTTTTCACCTTTCTGAACAGGCAGCAGCATCTTGCTTTGCCACCATTGCCTTCATTTATTTCAGAAACATCCTCAATTTAGTAAAGGTCTGGCTATGTCCTTCAGAATATGGTTTTTGTATGTGTGTGTGTCTTGTAGCTTAGCATAACCTTCTTGTACGCTTTCACAGAAGAAGTGTCAGAATGGAAAATTTCTTTAAACACATTGTTTTCACTTCAACTGAGACCAGCAGAGGGAACTTCATGTAAACTTCTCAAGGGCTTTTGTTTACAGTAACAATGAGGTTTCTCTAAGAACTTGAACAAAACGAACTGATCATTTAGCATTTCTGGGGGGAAAAAACAAACAAACAAACAAGGACACACACACACACACACACACACAAAAAGCCACTCACAAAGATTTCAAGCCTTTAAGACATCAGATTTAAAATTATGTGATTAAGTCATAATGTGATATAATGTTTCTTTAGTTTCAAAAGTGTGAGTGAATGTGATTGTTGCAATTCTCCTTTGTTAAAAAAGAAGCTATTTCTGTTTTGAAATACAGGTCATAAATCGTTCAACGACAGAGCTACCTCTTACAGTGTCATATGACAAAATATCTCTTGGAAAACTTCGGTTTTGGATCCACATGCAGGATGCTGTGTACTCCCTCCAGCAGTTTGGTATGTTTTTCTTTTTAATGACTCTCGGTGAAAACTAAATAAACAAACCAGAAAAAAACAACAGTCTTCTTTCCTTCAAGTACAAAGGAGGAACTGTTTTCTGGATAGCTCGTAAAAAGATTTATTGTTATAAATCTTAACATTGCTTTACTTTAATAAGGCAGGGTAGAAACAAAATGTTGACACGTGATAGGAATGGAGGACAGAAGTGAAATAACTTTCAATTTTGTTTGGATAGTCCTATTGAGAAAGTGTAAGTGGCCACAATTGAGAACATTCTGATCACAGTTTTTCTCTGTCATCCATGGAGTGGAAAAGATAGATCAGTTCTTATATAAGCTATATGTAGCTGGTCACTCTAACCATATACCCATGGCAAAACACAGGCAAGCATAGCAAAAAGACATTGGGTTTGAGCTGAGAATCAGGAAAAAATCCTGGTTCTGATTAAACTACTACTGCTACTTCAGAACTGACTTGCCTCTCACTTTGACTCAGGTCAAGTACTTCAGTTATGAATTTATAAGGTAATACAGAGAAACTGAGAAGTGAAAGCCAAATATGATTTAGAAGCTTGTACATTAGCATGCTCTGTGTGTCTAATTCCTGCTTTTTCTGGACTGTATGAAAGTCTAAATTTATAGACAAGCTCTGTAGCTTGTGAGGATCTAACTTTGTTACAACTTTGAGTAGCCGGTTTCCAGATCATGTTAGCCATCAGACTTTGTGAAATGAGGCAGAATGGCACTTATTTGCCAAAGAATTTGATGATCCATATTATGAGAACTGCTGACAGTGCTCAGTTTTTCTGAGAAGTTTAGACTTTAATCATGGGGCCTGAGACTGCTTCATGAAGAAAGTGTCTTCACGCTGAGTGAAGAAGTTCAGAGGTTTGCTGTAGCTGTCATTTGCCAAATGCAGTCCTTCATTCTGGCAACCGTATTTATCACAGCTCTCTTTGAAATAATGATTGTCCAGTATATAAAAAAAGTAGAAAGCATTCTTCCTTTTTTGATTTCAGAAGTCAGTGGTGAATATGTTCTTGGCTTACAGCTTGTGATTTTTGGAGGATGCTTTTCCTTTCTCCTTTTCAAGGAGAAGCTTCCAAATTAATTCTACAAGGGCCATCAAAAGATTTGATGCTACACGTATTGTTAAGTTTCTCACTGACTTTTGTTGTCTTCCTCAGTGTACTCCTTTTCTTGTTGGTTTTTTTTTTTTTGTTTTTTGTTTTTACTGTGAAGCTTGCTTTTCTTGTTTAGAATATAAGAGTTCAGAGGCAGAGTTGAATAATCCTTATTCTTCCTACTTGCACTGGAATGACCTCCTGCATCTTGCCATTCGTGTCTCAGTTCAGCGTATGCTCTGTAGTTGTACAATATGTTAAAGGCACATCTGTCTGCTTGTAACTGATGGGCTTTGTTTAAGGCTAGCCTAATAACTAGCCAAAAAATATGTAGATTTAGGTTTTACCAATAAAGCTACCATCTTGTTTTGGGTTTATATTTCCTTACCTAAATATATGATGGTGAAATAAGAGGATTCCTTTCAAAGGAGACTCTAGCATAACAGCAGTTAACTGTCTACTACTTCTTTCTCTTAGGATTTTCAGAAAAGGATGCAGATGAAGTGAAAGGAATTTTTGTTGACACTAACCTGTACTTTCTGGCTTTGACCTTCTTTGTAGCAGCATTTCATGTAAGTGGAATAACTTTGGATTTCAGGTATTATAGAATATAATGAAAAAAGGGGGGGAGGTGTTTGCACTTCAGCTCTTTCATTTACAGAGAACTGTTCTTGGAAACAGTAACTAGGTCTTAAGTAATAATCTTGACTGAAATATAAAACCTTTAAGTTCACTTTTACTTTTTTTAAGTTGGAGTTCAAGTAGAGATCCAAGAATTAATTACCTGTCAACAGTGGCTCAAGCTTTCTGCTAAGTTGAGTTATCGCAAGGTTATCACTGCAGTGGCATAGCTACAGCAGTAGTAGTACCAGTAGGGTATTATGTAGACTCAAACTGATAGAGTTTGAGTCTCTGGCTACTAACCCCTGCAGAAATCTAGATCGACTTGAAAGATGTGTGTAAATTGCAGAGCTTGTAGTTCTAGGCATAGTTATTTCTTGTTCTGTTTCTCTCCATCAGTACGGGGTGTGACATGGTATAAACATAAATCTTTGTTTCGATGGACAGTGTTTTTAAGTCTCATTGTTCTACTTTGAACATCTTTGATGTCTACAGTTACATGCAATGCAATTCCTGTCTTCTGGGAGAGAGAACTTGTTGAGCATGTTACGTTTCTTTTATACCTGCATTACATAAAATTAATTGGGTTTGAAAGTCATAGACTTCCCAACCATATCTCTCTCTAATTTTTCATTCTGTTTATCAGACAGTAAGATGTCAGTAGTCTGATATTTTTTTCTTCTGTGTGCTATAAGAATTTCTTGAATGCATGCTTCTTATTTTTTAAGGCAGTGAATGTGTGAGGAAAAGTCTGAAAAATGTACTGAATAAAGGTACTAAAACCACTGAAGAAAATATTTGTTATTCATAAATTTAATGCTAAAAAATCCCTAAAGTTTAGGCCAAATCATAGAATCATTATAGAATGGCTTGGGTTGGAAGGGACCTCAAGGATCATCAAGCTCCAACCCTCCTGCCGCATGCAAGCTACTGACCTCCATATTTGATACTAGATCAGGCTGCCCAGAGCTCCATCAAACCTGGCCTGACTGTTAACTGTAAAATCCTTACTGCTGAAATAGAGAGAGACCCTAATTTGCAGCATTGTAGGGTTTTGTTGAAACTTCGTTGCTATCCAAGCCTCAACTATCAGTCTGGTACAAAGAGCTTAGTGAATTTAGTGTGATTTTTCCCTGGTCTGTCAAAGAGCTGAGCAGTTCCTGCAGGTATTCAGCTCTCTGTCCTCTGCCATGCGTTATCCTGTACTGGGCCACTAACTTTCTTTATGGGAAGCAGCATTGTGCAGTGTTAGAGTAGAAACACTACCTACTGTTCCTCCTGTTATTTCACACTGCATTTGGAGCCCGGGCTTTTAAAACAGTTTTTTCTCTTTAGCTTTTATTTGTTCTAATTTTTAGTTCACAGACGATCTTAATGCATTTTTAACTGTTCAACTGGCAGTCTTTAATTAGTGCCTGTGTTAAGAAAATGAGTGTTCTTTTTGCTATTTGCAGCTTCTCTTTGATTTCCTTGCATTTAAAAATGATATCAGTTTTTGGAAGAAGAAGAGAAGCATGATTGGAATGTCTACAAAAGCAGGTATGGCCCAGCATGCAAAATTATGTGTGTGCTGTATAATATATACTGTGTGCTTTTATTCTTACTCTAAATTGAAACTGTAGTTTATCCATGATGGCAAAACTAGTTGGTTTTTTTTGCATAACAAAATAGCTAGCAGGCTGGTTATAACTTTGTTAGTATGATGGGGGTTGAACTGAGTAGGATATAGGAAGGGTGAGAGAAACAGTGGTCTGACATCACGTCAAGCCTTCCCAGAGGCAGATGAAGGTAGCATGCAGCCACAGACACTTGAGTTTAACGTTCCTCAGCCTTGCTTATGGCATTAATACTTACTGACTGCTTTTCTAATAGATTATCCATTGTGATTATAAACAGAACTGGAAAACCTGAAACTACCTGGCCTCTGAGATTATCCCTAATGGTGTCATATTTGCAGACTGATGAAAACATGTGAGCAGTATCAATACAAAGAAAATATTAGGCATTCAAAATCAGGATAAACAGCAGCATGGTTTTTATGTGCAGAATCTGCTTATTGTCTTCTAGAGTACTTTTTATAAGGCAAAACTTATACTACATTTGGTATTTGCAAACAAAAATGTCAATAAAAATCCAAAGTGGCACAGAGAATTTTCAATTTAAGTTTTAATTGCCAGTTAAGTAGTTAAGTCAAACTGGAAAGACTGAGTTACAAAGGATTTTCTAATCTTACTATTGAAATACCAATTTTCATTCTCCAGTAACTAACTCATGGTTCTATTGTCCCTTTATTAAACCTTCGTTACCTTTCTGTTTGTATCTCTTTCTTTTCCTAAGGGAGAAGTGTGACAGGCAATTACTCTGAAAAGGCACAGCGTGATTGTTGGTGTCTGAGTGTGTTGTAACTCTTCCCCTTTTCTGTCCCTGCTTAATCTAATTAGAGACTTGCTTGATAGACGTTTAGATGCCTTCAGGATTTTGCAAAACCCGAGGAATAAACCTAAAATGTAGTTCTTACGATTTGCAAGCATGAAATCAGTTGTATGAGGTTCAAGAACTGTCATTGCCTCACAGCCTTTCAGATTTCAGGAACTTAGTTCATAATAGTACTAGGATAGTGTTGGTTTTCCTTCCATCTCATGTGATAAAGATTTCATTTAAAAGGTTTTTTCCTTAGTTGTCTTTTTATTCTGACTGTCTGTGTCATAGAATTGCTCAGGTTGGAAAAGACCTTAAAGATCACCAAGTCCAACCACAACCTAACCTTACTACCTTAACTCTAACAACCCTCCACTAAATCATGTCCCTGAGCACCACATCCAAAAGGATTTTTAACACATCCAGGAATGGTGACTCAACCACCTCCCTATGACCTCACCTTGAGGCCATTTCCCATCATCCTGTCACCAGTGAGAAGAGACCAACCCCACTCTCACTGTAAGCACCTTTCAGATACTGAAAGAGAGCAGTAAGGTCTCCCCTCAGCCTCCTCTTCCCCAGACTAAGCAGCCCTAGTTCCTTTAGTCTCTCCTCATAGGGCATATTCTCCAAGCCCTTCACCAGCCTTGTTGCCCTTCTTTGGACCTGCTCCAGCATCTCAATGTCATTTCTGTACTGAGGTGCCCAAAACTGAACACAGTGCTCGAGGTGAGGCCTCACCAGTGGTGAGTACAGGGGTAGGATGACTTCCCTAGTCCAGCTCACCACTGATAGAAGCCAAGATGCCATTGGCCTTCTTTGCCACGTGTGCACACTGCTGGCTCATATTCAGCCAACTGTCCATCAGTACACCAAGGTCCCTTTCCATCAGGCAGCTTTCCAACCACTCCTCCCCAAGCCTGTAGGGTTGCCTGGGATTCTTGTGACCAAAACACAGGACCCGATACTTAGCCCTATTGAAACTCATGCCGTTAACTTTGGCCCATCTATCCAATCTATCCAGGTCCCTCTGCAGTGCCCTTTTCCCGTCTGTCAGATCAACACTCCCTCCCAACTTGGTGTCATCTGCAAACTTATTGAGGGTGCACTCAATCCCCTCATCAAGATCGTTAAGAAAGATGTTAAATAGAAGCAGCCCCAGTACTGAGCCCTGAGGGGCACCGCTCGTGACTGGCTGCCAAATGGATTTAACTCCATTGTTAAATCCATTTGGCCCAAAGAGTTGACCACAACTCTTTGGGCCCGGCCATCCAGCTGGTGTTTCACCCAGCAGAGCGTACACCCATCCAAACTGTGGGCAGACAGCTTCTCCACGAGAAGGGTGGAGTCTATAGATTTGTGGGGGTCTATAGATTTTCTAGGACTGTTTGATCTATCAAGATGTATATAGTTCATACTTAAACAGCTTAGGATAGAATTAAATTAAATAGGCCAACAGTCTTCCGTCATCTCAACTGTTTATGTAAATATTGATAAACTTGTTTTTTTTTTTCCCATCTAGTGCTTTGGCGGTGCTTTAGTACTGTAGTAATATTTCTTTTCCTTTTGGATGAGCAAACGAGTTTACTGGTACTGATCCCTGCGGGCATTGGTGCTGTGATTGAGGTGAGTTGGTAAAGCTCTAGAACAAAGTAGCAGTATTCTCAGAAACATCCATCATCTGTGTCTGGAGTTTTCCAGTATTGCTTAGCAGAGTATTTTGTAGCTTAATGTAGAAGAGGGTTGCTAAAGTCGTTACTGGAAAAACACTGCTGTCCCTTTATCAAATAACAAAACTGGGAGTATAGGTGTTTTCTGGGATGTGTCAGCTGATATTGTGGAAGCCAAGCACAGAGCTATGCTGAGGCTCCTTCCTGTCACATCACTGATATGCATCACTAGTGAGCAGGCATGTGTGACCATGTCAGCGAACTTTCACAGACACATTTGGCAAAGAGCTGGCTGTGGGCCATCAGACACTGCCCTCAGGTCTGCAGTTTTCTCTTTGGCTGTGACTGAGGTGCTTGGGGAAGGAGGGAGGGACTGATGGCTGCTCACCAGGCCAATGGGCTGCAGGTACTCCTTAGGAGCCCACGTAGGTACAGTGAAGCACAAAATCAGCCCTAATAGGAAGGAAGAATCTCTCTACCTAGTGTTGTTTGCAGATCTAACGATTTCTCAGTATATAAAAATAAATTTGGGAATTCTCGTGTGGAATTTTTGACCACATCTGTTGTAGTTGCAGATATGAATGCGAAGTCACAATATGATCCTTAAGACTTTACCTTCATGTATAAAACTACTTAAGCTTTTGTGAAAACTTTGAACAGCGGTGCTATGGAAAAACTTGCTTAACAGGTGGCTGCTGGAGCCCTGAGGTTCACAGTGGTTCACTATGGAGCAGCTGACTCCATAGAGGCACTGCAGTCCAGATATCCTGAAAGTACTCTGTTACTTCACTTACAGTACCTCAGCTGATATGGGGACTTAGTAGCCCAGTTTCTCAGTGTTGTACTTGTCAAGGAACACACCATTGTATTAACATTCAGACAGTGTGCTGAAATCAGACTATTACAGCTTTACGCAGTGAGTGCTTAAAATATTCTAGGATCTTGGTTCTGATTATCTGAACCTTGCATAAGAAATTCCTGTGGGTAATTCTTTATATACAAATTTTGTTTTTGTTAATAACAGCTCTGGAAAGTGAAGAAGGCTTTGAAAATGACAATCAAGTGGCAAGGCATACAACCCAAAATTCAGGTACAGTAGACATCAACACTTCAGTGGTTTGCACTCTTCGGTTTTTTACCTTCTTAACAGTAACTGCAGGATTCTATGACTTGTGATTTTCTGTGATGTGAAGATCTCTTACGGATAACTGAAATGAAATAGCAGAATAAATAGGTTCAAATGTAAGAGTTTCTTTGATCAATTCTGTAGAAGCAGCAGCAATTTGTATGTATTTATGATGTGAGAAGCCTCAGAATTCCCCATACGTTCTGAATCTTAGCAGATGGACTGTGCTCTTGCCTACTGTGTTGGAAAGCCACTTAACTGGCATTTTGATTTAAACTAAGGAACTGAATTTTTCATGAAGCCGTAGGTATAAATTCTCTATGGTAGAACTAAAGGAGGTTGTGTCATACTCTGGGAACAAGACAAGTGTTTTACAGGTCCTCTGGGTAAGAACTGTAAGTCCAAAAACTGTTTGCAGGACTTGCAGCGTCAGCAGGGGTTAAAATAAATTTAGGCAATATTTCCATTTTTTTGACATGAATGTAGTCTCTTTCAAATCTTTCATTGTCTGGTGAAATTTGGGGAAAAGACACCTTTGATTAAAGGGCAGCCTACATTTAAATAGTTCCTTTTGTTGGTGAGAAACAGTTATCTAATCTTAAGAGTTTACTTCATAAGAAGAACTGGATGGACTTTTGTTCCGTTGGAAGTCTTTACTTAAGAAGACTGTAGCTTTGCTCCTTTAACAACGTTGAAGAAATGTGTTTCTTTTAATGAGACTTTGACATTTTTGTAAGACTACAGGAACACAGCTGGTCTGTCTTGTTAAGAGTAATATTATTTTGGTCTGGAAGCAGAAATTGATTAGTACTCATACTGACATTTCAAAGTATCCACATGCTCAAAACAACAACTTGCAGAAAAGAAAATCCAGTTCATCATATATTTTTATTTTAAAGTGGCAGTATTTGCAAAGTAGTTGCACTTTGCAAGTTGTCACTTGCCAAATGTTGATCTTTTGCCTAGAGGCTGCTGACCAGTATTTTCAATAGTAGTACTGTTGGACCATTTGTAATTCTTATGAAAATGCTGCTTTAAAAATAATACTACCACTAATTATAGAAGAATTTAGCCTTTAATCTTGAGAAAATTTTTAGTGAACCAATTGACAAACATGGAATTGAGTGTGATCCATAAATGATGTCTTCATACATGAAATGGTCATCGTTTTTAATAATTGCTTCCTCTAACTGCCAGATGCTTTGTCATGTGACTCTGCTTTTGCTCCGTGAACTGTTTCAGCTGTATTTCCTAAGCAGAAAAGTCCTGGATGTTCAGTGTAAAATATGAAGGAAAACATTAAATCTTTTGGTTACCCTGCTGCTATGCAGCAGACTGAGCAGGACATCTGTATGACTGTTGTACGGAAGAACTGATCAGGTTTTTGAACTGTTACCTTTCTGACTGTATACGCAAGTTAGTTTGCAGTTTCAGTCTCTATTTAGGGAGTCAGCCCTTTTCTTCCAGTTCTGTCTTGATTATATATTTTATATGTATTGCAGTTTGGTGCATCCAATGATTCTGAAAAGAAAACTGAGGAATATGATACCCAGGTAAGAAGGAATCCCTGACTTCTGAAATATGAAGTCTATGTATGTGGTCTGCTCTTGTGCTCGTTTTATTCCTACAAGTGTATTTTTCATCTTCTCATACTTGTTAAGGGGATCATCATCATGCAGATGATCAGATAGTGAAGATTCATTCTAATGATTTATGAAAAGAAATAGCAAAAGAGTTCTTTGTTAGCTGAATTACAGTGTTTGAAGAAAATGTCATCTGTACTAAGGATGTCAAACTAGATGAAACAACAAATTACGAAATTTTGTCTAGCAATTAATATATCTGCACCAATAAGTCATGAGTGATTGAAAGTAGCTTTCCAGAAACTTGTCCTCTTGTAAAGCTCATCAGGTCTCAGATAAATCTCATCAGACTTAAGGAATACCATCTGCTTTCTTTAATGGAAAAATTTAGAAGTTATGACATTAATCTGTGGGTCACATGCAGATATCAGTACATCTGTAACAGGCAGAAATCTTGAATTACTTCTGTGTTTGAAGCTGAAATCTTGTTGAAACATCTTTTGAGAAGCAGAATGGCAAGCAACGTATCTGAAGAAAAGTTACTCTTCGTGTGTATTCCTTACAGATTTGAAAATCAGTATTTGTTCTTGTTACTTATGCCAGTGGAATGATTGATCATAGGTAGCAACAGTGGTATTAAGTGAGAGCTGTTTTCAAATTGGACCACACTGCTTATGTACTGAGGTTTTTGGTGGTCTCAACTGAGCACTGGAATTTTCAGGATCTCTTGAACTGAAGCATTCTGGAAATAATAGTAGACATTTAAAAATAGGAAAAGATGTTGAGGGAAAAAAAAAATGATGTGGCTGTCTTCAAGATGATGCCATGAAAAGTCTGCTGTATATAAAATGCGAACTTATAAACTATTTTGCTTGTCCTTTAGGCTATGAAATACTTGTCATATTTACTCTATCCACTGTGTATTGGAGGTGCAGCTTACTCCTTGCTGAATGTCAAATACAAAAGGTACTGTAAATCTATAAAGGATCTTATAAAAGTTTGAAACATCCCCCATTTTTTCTGTATTAATTAATTGGAGATGATGGGATATAGAAATCAGTTCTATTTGTGTGACTTACAAGCTAGGAAGTGTAGACTTGTATGGAATTTAAGGCTGGAAATTGTAGCCATTTTTTAACACCCTGTAAACTACCGCTTATTTCAAGCTGTGTTTTTTCACAAGTAATCTGATATTACTTTAATATTCAATAATTTGCATAGAAGATTAAGCTGTCAATCACAAGAGGAAGAAGAAAGCTTCTCTTTGATGTTCAGAGACCAGATAAGATGACAGGGAGAGATAAGAGGTTACTGTGGTTGAGTTCAGCAATCAAGAGAAGCAAAAACTGTCCTCAGATTATTTGCTCTGACCAAGGGATTTCTCCCTTGAGAAATATGGCAGGTAGGATGACAAACAAGCAGAAGTGTTTTTAAGAAAGGAGCCTGTACTCCCTCAAACCACAGACTTACTGCGAGACTTCAGCGAGAGCTGAAGGGTCTGTATTTCAGGAGAAGGTGAAACTCCTGTCCGCTTTCCCTGAAAACAATACAGCTAGTTCACTTTTGACTGCGAAAAGCAGACAAGTAGATAGCTGTGAGACTTTGCTCTAGGAAAAAAATCTGCAAACACATGCTTGGTGATGGCTGTGTAGGCTGTTTTCATAGTTTCTAGGCCCAGAAGGGATGTGGAGGAGAGCAAGCATCGCCTTAAAATAACATGAGGAGAATCTTCTGTTGCTGTCTACGTGTTCTATAACTCTTGTACCAAAACTTGGGGCCATTTCTGCTATTAGAAAAATAGCTTGTTCAGAAGGTTCTTGTCTCATGAGTTAACAAATATATGGCATCTAAAAATTCTGGCACTCACTCTCTACCTGCAGCAGATAGAACAGCTCTCTGCTATCAACTGTTACAAGCAGAAGTATGGAATTTGTACCATCTAAGCCATCTGTAGCGTTACTAATGCTGGAGCTAAGGGTTTGCTCCATTGAACATCTGTAGGGAGGGATTGTTAGATTTAAGGAGAGAAAAATGTAGATTTCTTGTGTTTTCTCATTATCTTTTATAAGTGCTTACTTCTAGGGGTTTGCATTGAACAGTATTTGTGGTCTGTAATCTGTGAAATTCTTAGGGTGCCTTGTCAAGTGCCTCCTTAACATTGAGAATACAGTGTTAGAAATACTGACAGAGGTCAGTGTGCAGTATTGCCAGGTGGGGTGCAGAAATCTTAGAACATTCTCCAAAGGTATACAAGTACAAAATAAAGCTCTCCAGAATTGTTGGATGTGAAGCATCAGCTGCGAACTGGTCAGCAGCATTTCTGGAGCCCTTCTACTCAAAGGGAGGTGTAAAGTGTTCAGTTTGTGTATAAAGCAGTTCTCAACAGATCCACTTCTCGGAGTTGTCAGAGTACTGCTGTGTAGATGTTATATGACAGGTACATGGTTTTGGTTGAGGTGAGAAAGTAACTGGATTGTCTTGTTTGTTTGTAGCTGGTACTCCTGGCTGATTAACAGCTTTGTCAATGGTGAGTCCCTTCTTATTTTTTTATTATTCATGCTTCTTCCAGTGGAGACAAAGACTCAAAAAATCACTGATATCACCTGCATCAGCGTGGAACAATAACTTAGGTTCCAGAATTATTGCAGTAAGAAAGGGAGAAAAATCAACTAAAATTGGAACAGACGGGTTAATTCTCATTAGGAAAATCTGTAATTCTCTAATTGTGAAACAATACTTCTATTCTGCCTTTGTCTGTTAAGTTTTCTGTATTTTATCTTCAGGAGTGTATGCTTTTGGTTTCCTGTTTATGCTGCCCCAGCTGTTTGTAAATTACAAGGTGAGAACTGAAAAGCAATAAAAAGCAACTGCTGTAGTGTCTTCTTTCAGGCTTTAATACAAACAATACATTCTTTTCATCCTAGATGAAATCTGTTGCACACTTACCCTGGAAGGCTTTTACATACAAAGTAAGTAAAGCTCTAATTTAAAGACTGGTTCTGTCATTTTGAAAACAATTTTCTGAGAAAAACAACTAAGTATTATGTAGCTTAAGGCTGTGAGTGCTTTTCTTTTTGTTTCAAGAACTAAACTGCCTGTAAGAACAAATTTGTTTGCAACTGTTCTTTAAGGAAAAATAAATCTGATTCTCATAATGACTTTCCTATAAAGAGAATCTCCAAATTAGGACGTGGGTAATGTTGTTTTTTCTACTGTCACCTGTCTTAGGTGTGTATAAATGTTGGCCTTGCAAATGATTTAATGTTCAATTTAATACTTTAATAAAGCAAAAAAGAGATTACGTTAACAAAATATAATTCTCAGTATATAAGAGCACTGAGAGGCCACATTTTAGCAAGTTGTGGGAGATACCAGAGACAGAAGTAAAGTACAGATTGTTTTCTGCTTGTGTGGTAATTCCCAGCTTCTGGGAAGTGTAGTGACAAATGTGTGGTAGGCTGTCATGTGGTGTCCCCACTACTCAGTCTGTAGGAAATGATGCAGTGCTGTAGCAAGGCTTAACGTGAGGCCTTGGGGCAGGGGAAGTGAGTTTATTAAAAATAAATAAGTCAGCTTACTGACACTTTGATACCTACACACCCATAAGCACCTCCATGTGTGTCTGAGTGGTTTATATTGTATTCATCCATCCAGATATCTATGCCCAGGCATATTCCTTGCATTGATAGGGAGGACAAGCAACACCCAATATTGAGTTTCCAAGTTTCCTTTATTTGCCCTTTGGGCCAATATTTCAATTCTCCTGAACGTAAGTGCTTCAAAAGGAAGTATTAGAAGCTGCTCAAGATACTCTGTTCAGTTCTGAAAAGATAATGTGTGATAAAAGAAATGAAGTCTTAAAACAGAGTGCCTGTTACAACTTTTCCATTTCTGTGAGCCCACAGCAACAGCCCAGATTTCTGATATTTTATATTTTGAAGGAGTATTGAGCCATCTGGGAGAAACAGATTGGAGTATAGATAATAACAGCATAGTAACTAAATAGTTTTCAATACAGTAATCAGTCCAAAAATAAAAATATAGTCCTAATTTTTCAAACCCATAGTAGATAAATTAGAATGTTTTTAATACAGAGGAACAAAAGGCGCAGGGAAGGAATTCCACAATTTTGGGCAGAATTTATAATTGCAAAGAGATATCAGCAGTTAAAGGACAGTAGGATGCAAGGGCAGTATTGAAAAGGTGGGTAACCTTCATAGCAGAATTTTGATGCTGAAATGTCTTTTCTTAAAGAGCATTTATGTGGCTGCTGTTAAGAGATGCCAGAAACTACCACCGTGAAGCGTGGATATACATAGAAAAGAGTGTTTTCAGCTATGTTCAACTTCTTGGGCTATTTCCTAATGGGTATTTAAAGTTACTTGCTCTCTTCTGTGCTCCTGCAAAAAAAAAAATAGTCTGAGGTCTCTTCTGTTATTGTTTTGTTTTGTTTTGGAAATAAGAGAGCATTTTTTTTCCTTTAAAATTTCAACTTTTTTTTTTTTTTTTTTCCTAAGGGTGACTTTGGCAAAAATGAAAACCTTTCTAAGTTTTTGCTGCTATTATAAATAGTTAAATACTGTTATATGAGTTGCCTTGATGTATTCAATTTCCATTATTTTTGAGGACTGCCTAAATGCTCATGGGAGGATGAAACTTTTAGCTTTTTTTTCCTTTCATCATCATAGGATCACTCACTTGGGAGTTAACTTAGAAAGGCCTCATTTTCTAACTAGCCAAGTTGTGTTTTTTTTTTTTCCATGACTGATCTTTGCACAGGCTTGAGAAGTGCCATACATATTCTCTGAACACTTTGGATTGATGGATTAGTTTAGACTTGCCAGAAGGAGCTTTCCTGTTGGAACTAATAAGAACTTCTTCCTGCCCAACACCTCAGTGTTCTTCTCGTGCTTCGTTTCATAATACAAACAGCAATTGAATGTTCAAGAGCAAGTCTTTTTTTCCCTTCTTATGACATGGATTTATGCACTTTGAAGTCAGAATAACAGCTTTCTGATAATGAAAGGAGAAGCCATTGTAAGGAGATTGTTTGCTAGCCCAGTAGTGAATATTCTTTGCTGAACTGGTTTTCCGGATGTTTTTAGTGAGCTTATTGCACCATCTGATGAGTACTAAAGCTGGTATACTGTGAAGAACTAACTAGTCTTCTCTATAGATCAGAAACAGATCCAGAGGAGTTGCCCTGATCTTCAATTCCTTTATCTTCTCTGTTGAAATAATGTCATCTTTGTGTGTTCAGAGCCTCTCTGCATTGCTTTCCCAGCAAATGTCTGTGAATTTAAATTTTGTCACTGATGAAAGTGATAAATATTTCATAATTGCTTCAGAAACTGAGCCTAGAATATGTCTAGCTGAACAGAAATGGTGTAGAAAATTGCATCTCGGATAAAGGATGGATGTTTGCTTCCAGGAAAGCACTGAAAATGTTTTAAAATCTCCCCAGGGCTGCCAAGTTAATGTTCTTAAGAGCAATAAATGAGTAAGTTCTTACAAAAGTTTCAATTTACCCACAGAAAATGAAAGTGAACTATGACATTTTGTAAATCTTAAATCATTTGAGTAAAGAGTTTGAATACATTTTTTTGTCAGTTTCTTTTAAAAATTTTGCTGAAGTTGAATACATGTTTTTCCTCTCATACAGTAGTACTCTCACTTACCTCAAACAGTATCATAGCATGGTTTGGGTTGCAAGGGACCTTAAAGATCATCTAGTTCCAATCCTGCTGCTATAGACAGGGACTCCTCCCTCTAGGCCAGGTTGCTCCAAACCTCGTCCATCCTGGCGTTCGATGATTCCAGGGAGGGGGCATCCACAACCTCACTGGGCAACCTGTTCAAGTGTCTCCCCACCCTCTCAGTAAAGAATTTCTTCCTAATACCTAGTCTGCCAGTTTAAAGCCACATCCCTTGTCCTCTCATTACATGCCTTCATAAAATGTTCCACCCCAGCTTTCCTCTAGGTGCTGTTCAGGTACTGGAATGTTGTTGTGAGGTCCCCATGGAGCCTTCTCCAGGCTGAACAGCTCCAACTCTTTCAGTCTTTAATCGTAGGGAAGGTGCTCCAGCCCCCTGATCATCTTCATGGCCCTCCTCTGGACCCAGTCCAATAGCTCCATGTCCTTCTTGTGTTGGAGACCCCAGAACTGGACACAGTACTCCAGGTGGGGTCTCATGGGAGCAGATCAGAGGGGCAGAATCACTTCCCTTGACCTGCTGGTCACACTTCTCTTAATGCATCCTAGAATACGGTTGGCCTTCTGAGCTGCAAGAGCACATTGCCGGCTTGTGTTGAGACCTATATCCTTTTTAATTTAACTATAGTTCAGTAAACAGTATGATCTTCATTTAAAAAAAAGCACTACAAAGTTTGCAGTAGTTTTTCAGCATTAAATGTTGTTATAAATAAGAAATAGTCTGTGTATCTGCTGAATAACACTAGTAAGCCTGTTTCCTATAGCTTTGTATTAATTCCTTGCTTCATTTTGTATGATTTTGTTTCTTGACAGCTAACTGAAGTGTTCTGTTCTTTTATTTGTAGGCATTCAACACCTTTATTGATGATATATTTGCTTTTATTATCACTATGCCAACATCTCATAGGCTGGCATGCTTTCGAGATGATGTTGTGTTCCTGGTCTATCTCTACCAAAGATGGTATGCCTTTCTTCAATATTCCTAAGAGTTTTTACAACACTTCAGATTGGTATAAGAACTACAAAGCAATCTGGAAAGGCTATATGCTGTAGTCATTAAATCATAGAATCACAGAATGGTTTGGGTTTGAAGGGACATTTAAGATCATCCAGTTCCAAACATGCTGCTATAGGCAGGGACCAGGTTGCTTAAAGCCTTATCCAGCCTGGCCCTAATTGATTCCAAGGAAGAGGCATCCACAAACCTCTCTGGGCAACCTGCTCCATCACAGTAAAGATTTTTTTTTCCAACTATCTGGTTCAAGATAAAGTTCCCAAGGACAAATACTTCTCTAAAGAAACAATAATTTTAAGCCAAGTTTATGCTATACCAGAATGGTAAATGCAAATTTCAGTTTTAGGTTTATATGTTCACACATAAGAGTAGTAAAGTAGGTCTCCTTGCAAGGTGAGGTTTTTTTTCTTTCTAGAAATTAAAAACAGGTTCTGAGAGGGGCTGCGCCCTGGTTTTGAACTGGAGAAGTGTCTTGGATTGCTTTAGAAATGCTCCAGTCAAGCTTTAGGGAAACTGTCATGTCTCTTAAGAGGCCCTGTTACAAGACTACTTGTTAAGTCTTAGTATCTGGTGTTTCTGTAGCTAATTTTTAGGTCTGTCATATTTTTAGGCCACAAATGGAAACTGAAAATATGGTAAGAAAAGAATTCTGTTTTAAAATTGAATAGTAGAAAACTGATTAAATGTCCTTCAGGCAGCAGACTGGTAACTTTTGGGTAACAAGTTTTATTTTATTTTTTCCCTGCCAGGCTTTATCCTGTGGATAAGAGCAGAGTGAATGAATATGGAGAATCCTATGAAGAAAAGCCAAAAAAAAAAGCTCATAGAGAATAATTAATAATTAAAGATTCTGACCCTGGACTTCTACGGATTACGTCTATTATCTGGTCTTAAGGAAGAAAAACTTATTTAATAAGAGTATTTTTAGAGCTTATGACAGAACTACATGGACTATACATCTTCTATATTGCCAAAAATCTAGTTTTGATATCCTTCTATTTCAAGATCCTCCAGTGTCCTCACAAGGTCCACAGTCTGACAGATGTCATTAAATAATCTTCCTGCATTTAAGCTCCTCTTCAGTGAAAACCTTAAGTGTCCAGAGCATTGTAATTAATATCCAAATCTGTGTTTTTAAGGCAACTCAGTAAGTGGAAGTGTGATGCCATGCCACTGTGAGAATGAAAAAACAAACCAGTGTGTTACAGCAGAGTCAAGCATTACTGCCAAACTGGAGGCTGTCAAAAAGAAAATGTGTAATTATTGAACTGTTTGCTAATTACAAATCACCCTACTCTGATAACAGAAATAATGGAAATTTTAGAAGTTATTATTAAATTTATATGTGGACATAGAAAGTTCGGAGCTTCAAATCTGTTGGAAATAAAAGAGACAGATGGTGGTGTTAAAATTCAAATTCTAGCCATTTTCTTAGCCAACAACATGACAGAGGGTCAGTTGTCTTAAATGGAATGAAGATGTGAAACAACTGTAACATGATTTCTTTTAGTATGTATCCGAGTTCGTATAAATCTTTCTGCATCGGTGACAAACTTTTTTTCTTGCCATAGTAGGTATTCATGTAATGCAAATCATTGTTATGTGCCAGGAAGGTCTCTTAAAACATCTTAATTCTTCATAATGTGTTATCTGAGTGACATAAAGGGCCAATTCCCTGGTGTTTCAAATTGAATAATTCCTTGATCCTTCTCCTGTTTCTCCTACCCCCATTGTATTTATATGATTAAACACATCATTCAGGTGGAATGGCTTTGCTCACTTACTATACCGCACGCTTCCTGGAAAAAGGGAAAAAAAAACCAGCCTGGTGAAGAATAAGCATCTTACTTTGAAATAATTTAAACAGAAATATCCAGAAGGCAGAATTCTAGTTTGTAGTTCTGCTTCTCCTTTGGCCAATAACTACAGAGTAACCCTAATCATTCTTCAGCTGCTGTGTTAAATAGTACCCTGTTTCTACAAGGCTATTTAATTGCTGTTCGCCACTGACTGAAAATATTAATTGAATAACTTCAAAGAACGCAGAGAGATTGCAGTAGTCTTTAACTGCTCTATGAAGTAGATTTTATCTAGTTCTGATACTGCAGAAGTGTTATACATACTTGAGTCTCAGAAAGATATGGAAACGCACGTAAATTCTTCTGTCACAAACTGCAATCTTTCTTATCCTGAAATTCTTATGCGCTACTGGCAATGGAAAGGAGTCTTGAAGTGAATATTTACCTCATGTTTATGTTAAGACCTCTTTACATTGTTAACTGTAAATGAGGAGGACTGTAGACCTGTTGATGTTGGCATTAAATATCCATAAGTCTATGCAAATCTGAGGCTGTGGCTGTTCTGTCTTGTACGTTTTGGATTTGTTTGGAACAAGCTCTTTGTTGTTAAGCAAATTCATTTGGGACTCTTATTTCATAACAGTAGTAAAAAACGCAGGGGCGTGAATAATTTTCCTGATATAAATAATGCAAACGATACGTCGCTTTTTTGGTGCCATTTCAGAACAGTCAATAATTGATTCTTCTAAAGTGGTTTCTGAAAGTCCAGAATACGATATTTGGGTATTTCTCATGTTTCAGCATTTATTTTTTGCATGCAGCTGTTGAAAAGTCACTCTTGCACCTTTACATACTGTGAGTTTTTGGGCCTTTGTCTTGCATTTCTGGTGCCGGTAACCTCATAATATTCCACACAGTAGTCATCAAGAATATAAAATTATAACATTTTCATTTTAAAATGATTGAGGCTTTCCTGTTCAAGTCATTGTTTTATGCATTCCATTTCCGAATAAAAAAACCTCACCGTACGGAATACAGAGTTTTCTTTTGTTGCTGGAACGTCAGTGAAAGCTTTCAGTGGTGGAACTTTGGAGATTTTAAATGTTTAAACTTTTTTGTTGTTGGCTTAGAACAAAAATGGATTTCCTTATGTTGTTAAGGCAGAAGAAAAACTACTTACATAAAATGTCATTAAATGCATGGCAGCTCATGCTGAATTACTGCCTATTTCAGAGTTGGAGTGTAACTGAATAACTTCCTCACTTAGAGGATTTACTGTGGTAAGCAATTAGCTCACCATCTCACAATCCTCATTAAGTTAGCAGTAGGTTAGGAAATTGAAAGATTAGCGGTTTAGTTTTTTTTGTTTGTTTGTTTTTGATTAGGAGTTAATTGGGAAAGTCATGCGTCTGGAGATGCTCTTGCACAGTAGTACTTAGTGCAAAATAATGCACTGATGTAAATGGTTCTCTAAGGCACTGTCAGTTCTAGCATCTATCATCAGTGTCAAAAGAATTAAGACATAATTCTGTCATTTATTGGATTTTAGATATTGTATCTTCCAGTTCTTCCATCAGATGATAGATCTCATTATGTTGAATAAGTGAAACAAAACACTGACCGTTGACCATTTAGATGACAGCTTACAGTTTTTCAGTCTCACAAGACCTAGAATAATCCAGGCAGGAAGGGACCCTGGGAGGATACTGTATAGCACAGCATCTTCCCCCCTCAGAATCATCAGCCTTCCCTGATGGTCCTGCATAAGATCATCTGAGAGAACAGACCTAGGAGGTGAGAAATAAAACCAGAAAGAGCCTGACTTTCCCAGATGCACAGTGAGTTTCTGACTACTTACCTGTTTACACCAGGGAGAATTTTGGTCATGTGTCTGTGAGGATCAAGGCCAGTTTCCAGAGGTTATGGACCCATTTAAGACTCACTGTACAGAGGGGGAGCTGTTTGATAGCTCCAACTTTTCATTTACTTGTGTTACAGACCACTGATACTTCTGGAAGAGGTCCTGGAGCTAATTACTTTGCTCCAGCTTTTCTTGATCTAACTTCCATATTTCTTACTGCTCTTTTTAATGCTGGATCCACCAGTAACCTGTATTGTCTTTTTTTTTAATCCTAATTCTTCATCCTGATAAATACTCCTGTACCATCAAAGGGTAATAAATACTTTAGGTTAAAAAGACAAATATTCCGAAATGGGAATTCTCGCTTACATTGTCTGCCTAAGCGCAATTAGAAAAACCTTTTAAATAGGATTGCTTCTCTCTCTGCTACTTTCTCTTGGTGGAACACTGCCCTTTTAGGCCTTGCCATAGGGTACCCATAAAACTTCTTGCAAGGTCCTTTGGGTGTTGTGTGTGCCAGCTTCTCATTTTATGGCCTCTGATGTTTTTATTAGGCATCAGTTGCGTCCAGAAATCTCAGGTTAGTCTGTGCTGAGCAGCATAAAGCTGGCCTGACATTCCATCGCCATAGAATCATAGAATCTTTTGAGTTGGAAGGGATCTTTTAAAAGATCATCTAGTCCAGCTCCTCTGCAATGAACAGGAGCTCCTACAGAAGATCAGAGTTCTCACATCCCCATCCAGCCTGATCTTGAAGGTCTCCAGGGATGGGGCATCCCCCACCTCTTTGGGCAACATTTCAGTGCTTCACTACCCATATCATAAAAAAACTTCTTATATCCAGTCTAAATCTTCCCTGCTTTAGTTTGAATACAATTTCCCTTATCCTTCCACAGCAGACCTTTCTAAAGATTCTGTCCTTCCTTACTGACTCCCCTTTAAATATTGAAAGGCTGTTCTCAGATCTTCCCAGTGCCTTCTCTTCTCCAGGCTGAACAGCCCCAGCTCTCTCAGTTTGTCCTTGTAGGGACAGGCTTGAGTACATTCTTTGGAATCGCAGCTATGTTCTTCTGTCTGTTCAGAACATTGGGCCTGATACTGCTCCAGCTCAGTGCTCAGTTACATTAAAAGCTGGGATAATGGCCAATTAACAGCTTATACAGGAAGCATTGCCTCCTTGCTGCTCTGCAACTCCCCATCTGCATTGCCTGAAAGCTTAAAGACGTAGATACCTAGCTTAGGCTGACTTCCATAGGATCTTTCGCTACATATGCTATTTAGTCTCCATCATGTACAAGTGTTTCTATTGAGTAGTGCTGACTGTAGGAACAGAAAAGAATTAAGAGTGTTTCCACGTGGTAAAGTCAACAAACTCTTCAACAAATTGCTTAAGAACTGTTCATCTTCACCAGCTCTGCCATCCTACAAGTTGTCACAATCATATGTAGAAGAAAAAACTTGAATCAGGAATTGGTTTCTGACTTAAATTTATGGATCTCAGAACAGTAGTGCCGGAGAAGCATGTGATCTGAATAACAGTCCTGTTCACTGAACTTGACCCCATTACCCTTGGAATGCAGTGAACGTTGCACTGCAGCCTCATATAAGCTACATATAATCCTCTTAAGCTACCCGAATGTGCAAGCGTCAGCAACCCATTATGGATGTCTTTGCTTACTACCAAGCTCCTCCACTGAACAGCACCTTGAAAAGTAACTTGAAGATACAAGACACTGCAAGTGTCTGTATTTTTCACTGCTGTTCTCTTTAATCTCCAGTTTCGCGGGTTTCTAATTTCAAGAAGCATCTGTCATTTGCAACTACGGAATAGAAGCACATTCATCCCTCTGAGGGATGGAAGAGGAGAAAAGAAGAAAGTGTTCTTTGGTTACCCTGTATATTTAAATGGCTGATTCTAAGTACCTCTAGTGAGAGCGCCAGGCAAATCTCTCTCTCAGACTTTCTGGTCTTCTATCTCAAGAATTCTGATTGGGGTCTTCTGTTAATCATCTATGGCTACTCTCAGTTTGCAACAATATATTTGATAAGCCACTCTTTTTTGCTGACCTCTGCATTTCTAAAAAGAGCACAGCCTTTGGTTAAAAGTATCTGAGTGTGGAAGGCTAATTTAGCTGATACACAAAACAGGTACTTCATCCTGCTGAAAATTTCACCAACTTTCATGTTCTTACACTCAGCCACCAGCAGAATCTTTTGTCTCGTTCAGATTTTTTCCTAAGTGAAAGATAGCTTGGTATTCTTTCTTGAGACTGTGTCCTGGCATCACAGTAGCAGGGCTGAGCTGTGAAAGGCTCAGCACAGAAGTGAAAGGATACTGCCTTCTCTACTGAAGCTGCCAACTACCAACTCTTTTTTAGAGTCAAATTGAAAATTTCAGTCAGATTCTATGATACTAAAATGACACACAGCATTTGAAAAACATCCCATATATGGGTTGTTGCAAGGAAAAAAGGTGCTCAAAAAGTCCCCTACAAGAACAGAAAAAAAAAAAAAAGTTATAAAAGGGATAGAATGCTCCAACATTAACTCTGGGTAAGGACACAGTGATCAAGCTCATCTCTTAAATATTAGCAAACAGCAGGGCTGCAGAGATCTTTGCCAGAGGGGATGAGTTTGTGTGAAGGTTTCAGCACTTAGGAATTTCATCTGCATGAGCAGAAGCATGTCAACACAGCGTGAGCTTTCGGAAGGCAGTAAATGAGTAGGAAATGAACCCATGGAAAGTGAATTTCCCCCTGAAACTCTGAGGTAGTTCCTCAGTGACAGCTAGCTAACCTCCCCCATGCTACTCTCTCACTCCCCCTCCTCAAAAGAACAGGGAAAGAAAATACAACGAAAAAAGGCTCCTTTGTTGAGATAAGGACAGGGAGATCATGCACCGATTACTGTCATGAGCAAAACAGACAACATAAAGGAGATGAATATCATTTATTACTTACTGCTAACAGACGGGAGCAGCGAGAACTAAAAGTAAACTAAAAATGCCTTCTACACACGCTCCTCCTACTTCCTCCCCCTCAGGCGTGCAGGGGAATGAGGAATGGGGGCTGCAGTCAGTCCATAAGATTTCATCTCTGCCACTCCTTCATGGCTGCTCTGCCCTTGCTGCAGCATAGTGTCCATCCCACAGATGCTTATGTTTGCAAATGTATCTTTCTACTGAGAGAAGTGTTCTTTTCCCTGCCTTCTTCACTGAATGATGGGAAATCGCCAGGTTCAAAGACTCACAGAACAGCCAGAGTTGGAAACAATCCACAAGGATTACTGAATCCAATTCCTGGTCCCACACAGGATCGCCCAATATTTAAACCCTATGTCTGAGAGCATTGTCCAAACTCTGAGAGCATTCTCGAACTCTGGCAGGCTTAGTGCCTTGACCATTTCCTTGGAACGCCTGTTCCATTGCCCAACCACCTCCTCAGGGAAGAATCTCTTCCCAGTACCCAACCTGAACCTCCCCCCTCCTTGGGGCTCCGTGAGGAAGAGATGCCACTTCATCACGAGGGCTGAGGGATCGAAAAGAAGGGCTTACAAAACCATCAACAATCACCAAAAGAATGGTTTATTGCTGGGTGATCTGACACATCAGCCTTCAAGATGTCCATATTGTTTGTCATGTCCAAGTTAATGGGGGGAGCAGAGACTGATGCAGACAGCAAGCTGACCTGGAACTCCTGCAGTTCTATTGCCCTGATTTTGTAGTAGAGAGCTGAGGCACTCTGGGGATGGCCATGCACTCTGGGTCCACTTCAATCAGTTCTCCATCTTGTAGTGGATCTACCTCCATAGATTCCTCATCCTCTAGTGGACAGACGTACCTGGGCCCCTTGCAACTCACTGGATCATTGGTGTGCCTTAGCCACGCACCTTTCTTTCTCCAAGCAACTGACATGCCTGAGCCTAACGCCGTTCTCTGTCAGATCCACATTCATGACCCACACACCACTGGTCACATGAACACCAGCCACCATATCTGTCGCTTCTTGTTCCCTTGTTTGGAGGAAGAGCTCTCTAGTCTGGTTGTAAGAATCGTTAGCAGCACCAGAATGGGAGCCTGCAGGTGGATTTCCAAGGAACAGCTCTTGGCCTTAGGCCAAGACATCTGCCAGAAGATGGCCCTGAGGGACACAAAGGAGACAGTGATGTCTGGGAACATCCAGTTTTGTTCTTTTAGGTTCAGATGCCTCCAAGGTCAGAATGTGAAACCCCTTTGGACACCTTTTCTGTCTGGGCACCCTTATGGGGACAGTGTTTTCATTAGCTTCAAAGGAACAGCCCTCTTTTTTTTCATTGATCTGCTGCTGTTCTTTGTGCACCACCACGGAAGGTCTGGTTTCACCTTTCAGCACTTGTTGGGTAGCATTCATATCTTCAGGCTGAGACACCCCACCTCTAGGGCTCAAGGTCCACAGCAGTTCTCTGGGGGGCACCTCCTACAGACACAGTGAAGCAGGCAAAAACAAGCCGAGGCCACGTTTGCCTGCTTCCTTGGGAATCCATGCAGAAGAGATGCTGTCTCTTTATAAAGGGCAAGGACAATGGGATGGGAAAGGAGCTATCCTGCACACAAGCCCACAGGATGTTAATGGTCTCCCAGTTAATTCTGGGTGCAGATGCTGCAGAGCAGATAGAGGGCTGGGCACCTGGACCTTCAATGCTGCTGCTGTAACCTCACTCTGGTATAATGATATGCCAAGACAGCTGTAGAGGAAGTCAATCCACTTCCATTGGTTCTTCATCTGGAGTGCATCCACCTCCATGGGCTGCAGAACAGTAGTCCCAGGCCAGGCCATTGCTCTGTGGGCACAGGTATTCTTCCTCCTGCATTTGTTCTGCTTCACGAGTCTCCACCTCTTCGGTTCTGGGAACCCAAACTCTTTCTTCCCATGTAAAACTGGGCAATCAGCGCTCCTGGTTCTCTTGGTATCAGCCAACCTGTTTACCACCAGAGGTCTTGGAGCTGAGTGTGTGGGATGGGGCAGCAGTGACTACTGTGACACCAGTAAGATTCTGTGATGGCCACTGTGATGGTGGGAGTGGTATTCAGCATGGTGTAAAAAGGGGGCTGAAGGATAGGGCACAGGATGGGAGCTAGAAGGCAGCCCCTGTGCCCAATGGGCAACCTTTCTCTCCGGCAAGCAAAAAGGCATGGAGGAGCCATCCCCAGGAAAAGGGTCTTCTGCCTCCTTGATTCTCTTCTTTCTGCCACAAGGGAATCATTCAAGGCTGCGACACACTGCAAATAATGGCAGGCTCAGAGAACTCCTTTGGCCAGCACAAAGCAGCTCAGGAGTAGAGCTGATTGGCAGACCAAAGCCATGGCTTCCATGTTAGTATCTAGTGTCTCTTCTTCTGTGTTACGTTTTGGTTTGTTGTTTTTTTTTTTGTGTGCATTTCTTTCCTGTTAACTGTTGAATATATGTTTTTTAAAATAGATAAGGCGGAGAATAAGACATAATAACATAAGATGGGGAGTAAGATTTAAAAATCCCCCATATACTGAAAGTGAGAAAGATATTCTAACAACCAAATTCCCTTTCTTCCCTTTCTGGTAACATTTCTTCAACACCACTGAGAAAACTGTATTTCTTTGCCTCTTCAACAGACAAGGTTAGAACCTTTGGCTGTGCCTAAAGGTCTTAACTTTGATTTCCACATGCATATTTTTGATGGGATGAACTGACAATCTGGAGGCCACAGATGCAGGATGGGGATAGATCCTGGCATTTCTAAATAGAATGACATGACACGTGGCTGCAGATATGGACTCTGCCAAGTAGCATCATGACACACTCAAGGGTTGATGCCACTGTCTTCAAAGGGGGTCCAAGAAGAAAATGTCTGTGGTCAACAATATGGCTGGGTGAGGCTGCAGCCACATGCTGAGTCTTTTAGGTGGAGCTTGTGCACTCCCTTTCTCATCAGACCATTCTGCTGAATGAGAAGACTGGTGGAGTCAGTAGCAAATGGCTTGTCTGCATCTTCTTCTCGGAACTTTCTGTGGTGGTAGTGGTGATCCTGATGGCTGCAATGGGAAGAATACAGCTGCATTATTTTTTGACTGGGGTAGAATTGATTTTCTTCATAATTACCTTGTATGGTGCTATGTTTTAAATTTGTGGTGGAAACAGAGTTGGTAACGAATATTTCAGTTGATGCTGAACAGTGCTTACAAAAAAGCAAGACCTTTTCTGCTCCTTATGCTGCCCAGACAGAGGAAGGCTGGGTATGCACAAGAATTCGGGAAGGGATGGAATCAGGACAGCTGACCTCAGCTGACCAAAGGGATATCCCGTATGATGCCATACCCACTAGTAAAGTTGTAGGGGACTTTGCCAGGATTGATGTGGCATCAGTGAGTGGGTTGTGAGAACTACCTTTCACATAACTCGGTTTTATAGGTTTTGTTGTTGTTTCCATTTTTAATTATTGAATTGCCTTTATTTCATCCTATGAATTTTCTGACTTTTGCTCCTTCATTCTCATTCTCGTAACACAGAAGGAAGGGGGAGTGAGTAAGCAGCTCTGTAGTTCTTAATTGCCCACCAGACTTAAATCACAACAAAGTGCTTCAATTTTCACGAGGGATCATAACTACTTTTGGGTAGGGTTTTTGTGTGTTGTTGGAGAGAAAGGAAAGCTCTTAGAGGGAGATGAAAAGGCCTATGAGATAAAGGTGGTGAGTTAAAAGCATTCATATTTAAGAGGAGATTGTTGCAGTAGGAACCAAAGAAAATGGAGGGAAAAGAAAGGGGAAATGTCAAAAGTTTTCAGTGTCCATAGGATGCAGAGGAACAGCAGAAAGGATATTTTTGTGTCCTTTTAAAAAAGGAGTTGCTAGGGAGAAATGCAGCACTAGCATGCATATGTACAGGATGGCTTTGCCTGTGTGGTTGAGTGATAATATGGCTAAAACTCTATTAAGAATAAATGAAATGCTCTTCATTGAACTTCTGTGCTTCATCTAATGCTTGAGAAATATGATTTTGTCAACACAACATAAAATCTTCAAGAAAAAGTGATGAAGTTTGCCTTAAGGTATTGTTTTGATTTGGTTTGTCTTTGGTGGGGATTAGTAATTGCTTGGATAGGAAATGATTTTAATTCTGTTGCCTTTTCTCTTCTTCCCAAGAACTGGTAGAGTCCCTGCTAGATGTCAGAGCAAGCCACCACATTAATAATGATGTGTTAAAGCAGATGTACCAGAATGTAATCTGCACAAATGCCTAGTCAACTGCTCAGCCAACATTACTTCTCTTTCTTCTCATTTTTTTCATCACTTTTTCTTTCATTTATATGTGGGATACTATAGCTGTGCTTTTAGTTTCTTAATTATGAAAGCAATGATAATCAAAGGTAAAGTTTGTCTTCCTCCTGTACGAAAGGACATGAAATCTCCTGCTCATAGCTGTACTTCAAAAAGCACACTGAAGTCCTAATAGATGTTCTCATGGCTTTTCCCCAACCTTCAGTGCTGTAGAAATGCATGAACCAAGCTCTAGCACTGTGATAACCTCCCTCACACCCAGCTGCAAGGTTGACCTTTCTTCTTAGTCTCATAAAACCTTGTAAATCTCTGTACCCTGTTCTGCTGCACATCTCAGCTTCACAGAGATTATGCTGGGATGAGGGTGTGACATTTGAATGTTCACATTAACAAAGGCAAAATCAAGTTTTGCCTTTGAGTTTTTTTCTCCCTCTGAGTGTGCTATAGCCTGGTTCAGAAAGTCTGACTCTCCGTCATGTTTTTAGTGTGAAATTAAAGAGTAATTCCAAATAACTCACTGGGGTGATGCTGTTGTAAATGCTGCTAGCAAAAGCAAAACTGGAGCGCAAAACATTTACATAGGAGCATTTTCAGAAATTACTCTGAATGGGTTCTTTAAAGTACTATTTTAATTACTGCTGGCCTATATAGTAATTACTTTTAAGGCAAACATAACAGATGTAAAAGGGAACAACCAAAATGGGAAGATAAAACTGGCTATGGACATGTTATCTGTAATAGAATTCAGTCAATATTTGCATAGTGTCTTGAAGGATAAATGTTGTTAAGGAGAACTTGACTTCATCATTCATTCAGATCTGGGTTCTCCAGAACAATGCTGATGGATATACAGAATTGAGCCTAGTGAACCTGACACTAAGGGCCCTAAGATGATTAAGGAAGTGGAGCATCTGACACATAAGGAGGTGTTGAGGTAACTGGGTAGCCTCAAGATGGAAAGGCTCAGCAGGGATCTTATTAAAGTACACAAGTAGCTAATGTTAATGAGATGGACACAAACTCTTCTCAGTGGTAGCCAGGGACAGAACAAGATGTGGTGTACACAAACTAAAATACAGGAAATTCTACTTAAACATCTTTTTACTCTTAGTGTGGTAAAACACCAGCAAAATGTTGTGGTGTCCCCGTCCTTGAAGATACTTAAAATCTTGTTACCCACGACACTGAGCAACCTGCTCTAGGTGGCCCTGCTTTAGGCAGCAGAGGTGCAAAAGACATCATACTTCTCTTATAACCTTGGCTGTTCTATGACTCTGTGTTCCCATTATTTTCCTTATTTGTCTTCCTAAAAAATAACTTTTTTCCCATATCGCTTCATTCCCCCTCTCCTTGCTGAGTTCTTTCCTCAGCCCAATGGTAGAAACACAGAAAAGCAGGGTGATATCTATGAAAAGAAATAGGAGAAAAGAGATCTTGTTAGCCTGACCACAGCAGTTATCCTCTGCCCATGCAATCACTGCTGTAATCACTGTCACCAAGAATGTATCAGCAAGAAGCATCACCTACTTAGGGACTCACCAACAATTGGTGGAAGGAATCAAGGTAAGTTAAAAGGTCTTCTCAGAAATTCAGTCTACAGAAACATCTACAATCATCTGCCATGAGCAAATCAATCAGCTTTGACAGCGTGGGTTCACTGCTGCCAGAGTTTATGGACAAGTAGTTGTAAATTCACCTGAAAGCAGCATATTCTCAACTGTGGGAGTATCTTCCACTACCACCACAGTCCTATTGCTTCCTTGTGCACTGCTACTGGGGCTGCAACTAAGAAGGACCCGCTGAAAGGCACAGACCAGTATTCACTTCTTCAAGGATCCTAGCCACAAAGACCTCATAGATGGTCCTTCTCACCTTCATGTCCTTGCTTTCTCCTGTGTCAACCCACTGCCTGCTGAAGGGGATTCCAGAGGTCAAGCTGCCATTTTCAAGCTTGGTTAAACCCTTGCCATCATAGCTTGATCCAGAGTTAAGACAAGCTCAACACCACTTCCTCCTCTTCCTCTTTTCCTGAACGTTTCTCAAGTGAGCCTTGTGTTGGTAGTACACCTAGCTGCGTTAGACAACACTGAGTTACACCTTGAAGATGCCATCACCTTCAGACCTATGGGTGAAGGGAGAAATATGTGTGAAACAGACTCACCAGAGGTCAGATAAATGGCATCAACCAGCAACATTCAGTGATGAAGGGTCTGGAGGGCAAGTGGTATGAAGAGCTGCTGAGGTTGCTTGGTTTGTTCAGTCAAGAGAAGAGGATACTGAGGGGAGACCTCGTGAGGGAAGCAGAAGGGCCGTGCTGAGCTCTTCCCTCTGGTGACAGCAATGGGACCAAAGGAACAGCATGAGCTCTGTCAGAGGAGGGTCAGTGTGAGCGTTAGGAAAAGGTTCACAATCACACCTTATTCATGTCATTGCTTTTTGGCAGTACATACATTTGTGAACAACCATTTTTAAGGATGAAGCACAGGAAGAGTAAAATGTCATAAAAACCTCTGATGAACTCCTTGAGAGCTAACTAAGAATTGCAACCACCATCTCTGAACCAGATTGATGCATTAGTTTCACATAAACAAGGTCACATATCCCAGTAGTTTTATGGTTTTGTTACTCTCTTTTTTTTACATTTTACTAAAGAAGACCAAAAAAAAAAAAAGTTTTGCTACTTACATACATTAACTATATTATTTCAGGACTGCTTCAAAAGCAATGCTTCCTATTTTATTATGTTGGCTCGCAACATTAGAGGTGGATCTTGGCAGTACGGCATTAAAGGCTGAACCTTACTGCCAATATTGTTACATTTTGTCGCCACGTGACAGATGGCAGCTGAGAGGCAGCCTGACAAAATGGTGTCTGGCATGGAAATGCATATGAAACAAAGGTATGGAACTGAATTCCTCCATGTGGAAAAAATGGCGCCCACTGACATTCACTGATGAATGTTTATGGAGACCACACAGTGAATGTGACCACGGTGAGGCAGCAGGTGGTGCATTTCAGCTATGGTGACAGTGGGTCACCTCCGCCGGTGCAAGTTTTTATGAGCGCAGCATGCAGGCTCTTGTTCACTGCAGGTGGAAATGAATAGCTAATGGTGGTGACTATGTCAAAAAATAATGTTTGATAGCTGAGAGTTTTCTCTATCAAACTGTGTTATTGCGCTCTTCTTCGCGGCTGTAGTTTTCACGGGAATAAATGGGAGGCATTACTTTCGGAGCGATGTATATGTATTTTATACGCAGCCCAGGACAAATCCTCTTCAGTCGGTGTGGCCCAGGCAAGCCATAAGGGGTGCATACAGATGCTTTAACCGTAGCCCACTGCCTCCCCACCGCCCCATGCAAGGCCCCACACCACACAACTCTCACATTTCTGCGCCCATCTCTGACGCTCAGACAGCTGCACCCATCTGTGTGGAGTCTTGTTTCCCACCGGGTTCCACAGGGACAAATCAAGAGCGGTTACGCAAACTTACCATAGAATCACAGAATTGTTACGTTTGGAAAAGCCCGCTAAGATTACCTACTCCAGCTGTCCATCCATTCCCCACCATGCCCACTAACCTCACTGCCACATCCACACGCTTCTTGAACGCGCCCAGTGATGGTGACTCCCCAGGCAGCCTGTGTCAGTGCCTCACCGCTCTTTCGGAGAAGAAATTGTTCCTAAATCCAACCTGAGCCTCCCCTGGCGCAATGTGAGGCAGCGCAGCTGGACAGCGGCCTGCCCTCCCTGCCCCGCCCCGCCCCGCCCCGCCCCGCCTCACCTCACCTCCGCCGCGTGGAGCCCCGCTGCACGGCGGCGCTGCGTGCGGGGATGGAGCGCGTGGCCGATCCTGGGGTCGGCGTGCGACGGCTCCGCAACGTGGCGCGGCCGGAGCCCTTCGCCGCGGTGCTGGGCGCGCTGCGGGGCTGCTACGCCGAGGCCACGCCGCTGGAGGCCTTCGTCCGGCGGCTGCAGGAGGCTGGCACCGGGGAGGTCGAGGTGCTGCGGGGCGACGACGCGCAGTGCTACCGGACCTTCGTGTCGCAGTGCGTGGTGTGCGTCCCCCGCGGGGCTCGCGCCATCCCCCGGCCCATCTGCTTCCAGCAGGTAGGCAGGAGGGAGAGCGGCCGGGCGGTGCCCCGCGCACGGGGTCGGACCCGGAGGCAGCGCGGGGGCTGCGGGGTTCTTCCTGCCCTGCGTGCGTGCTTGCGTGCGCCGCTCCCCTCGTGGCCGCCCCTCCGCCCGCCGCCCCGTCCGGACCACCCCGGTTCCGTCCCTAGAGAGGGCCGGCGAAGCGCTGAAGGCGGGCGGGCGGCGGTGGGGTCAAAGATTTGCATGTCTGGGGCTCGGGGGCTCGTCTGGTGCGACGAGCGAGCGTGGCTGGTTAGAGCGAGTGGGAGGGAAGTACCACCTTCCCCTGTGAGAGGGGTGGGGGAAAGCAGAGCTACGCCGCGCGAAACGAGCTGTGCGAGCTTACTGAGCGGCTTTTAAGTTTGTTAAAACTCCTTTATTTTACGCAAAAGGAAATGGAGGCCTCGAGAAACATTGAGTTCTCCGGTGGCGCAGCCTGCGCCAGCGCCTTCTGGGGCACGGTGACCTGGAGGCCCGGAGTTGGAAGTCGGGGTGGGGAGGAGAGGCATAGGGTGCTTCCTGGGCATGAGGAGCAGGATCAAAAGGGCAGCACCGAACAGGCTTCCGTAAGGCAGGCGGCTCAGGTTGCTGAGTGTAAACATCTTGCAGTGCGCACGCAAGTCTGGCGTAGCACTTGTGAATGGTTATACAGCTTTGTAAAGGCGTAATGTAAGGCTGAAGTCTAGGCCTGGGTGTCTAGCTGCCGTGTCTGCTTCCTTAGGCCATGTGTTATTTGTGGAAAAGCTGTTGATTAAAAAATCTGTTCTCCCTTTTTCTGTCTTTGTTCAGTTATCCAGTCAGAGCGAAGTCATCACAAGAATCGTTCAGAGACTATGTGAAAAGAAAAAGAAGAACATCCTTGCGTATGGATACTCCTTGCTGGATGAAAACAGTTGTCACTTCAGGATTTTGCCATCTTCGTGCATATACAGCTATCTGCCCAATACTGTAACAGAAACGATTCGCATCAGTGGCCTCTGGGAGATACTGCTGAGCAGGATAGGGGACGATGTGATGATGTACCTGCTGGAGCACTGTGCACTCTTCATGCTGGTTCCCCCAAGTAACTGTTACCAGGTCTGCGGGCAACCAATTTATGAACTTATTTCGCGTAACATAGGGCCGTCCCCAGGGTTCGTTAGACGACGATATTCAAGGTTTAAACATAATAACTTGCTTAACTATGTGCGAAAAAGACTTGTGTTTCATAGGCACTATCTTTCCAAGTCACAGTGGTGGAAGTGCGGGCCGAGACGTCAAGGTCGTGTCTCCAGCAGAAGAAAAAGAAGGACCAATAGGATACAAAGCCCAAGGTCTGGTTACCAGTCTTCTGCAAAAGTGAACTTTCAAGCAGGCATGCGGATCAGCACAGTTACTGCACATCTGGAAAAACAGAACTGCTCCAGTTTATGTTTGCCAGCTAGAACACCATCTTTAAAAAGGAAGCGTGATGGAGAACAGGTTGAAACCACAGCTAAGAGAGTGAAAGTAATGGAGAGAGAGGAACAGGCTTGTAGTATCGTTCCTGATGTAAATCGAAGTAGCTCCCGGAGGCATGGAGTTTGGCATGTAGCACCACGTGCTGTAGGTCTTATTAAAGAACGTTACGTTTCTGAAAGAAGTTACAGTGAGATGTCTGGTCCTTCTGTAGTTCACAGATCTCACCCTGGGAAGAGGCCTGTAGCAGACAAAAGCTCTTTTCCAAGAGGAGTTCAGGGTAACAAACACATAAAGACCGGTGCAGAAAAACGAGCAGAATCCAATAAAAGGGGCATAGAGATGTATATAAACCCAATCTGTAAACCCAATAGAAGGGGTATAGAGAGGCATATAAATCCAACCCATAAACCTGGGTTGAATTCTGTACAAACTGAACCAATGGAAAGTGCTTCTTCGGGGGACAGAAAGCAGGAAAATCCCCCAGCTCATTTGGCAAAGCAGTTACCAAATACATTCTTGCGCTCTGCAGTGTACTTTGAGAAGAAATTTCTTCTGTATTCCCGTAGTTACCAAGAATATTTTCCTAAATCGTTCATACTGAGCCGCCTGCAGGGTTGTCAGGCAGGTGGAAGGCGGCTTATAGAAACTATATTTTTAAGCCAAAACCCATTAAAGGAAAAGCAGAACCAAAGCCTAAAACAGCAAAAGTGGAGAAAGAAGAGGTTGCCCAAACGCTACTGGCAAATGAGAGAGATATTTCAGAAGCTGTTAAAAAACCACGAGAAGTGCCCTTATTTAGTTTTCTTGAGAAAAAATTGCCCTGTTTTGCTTTCTGAAGCATGTTTGAAAAAAACGGAGCTGACCTTGCAGGCAGCTCTGCCTGGGGAAGCAAAGGTTCACAAGCACACAGAACATGGGGAAGAGACCACTGAGGGTACTGCACCGAACAGCTTCTACACTCCTCCCTCAATGCCATTGTGTGGGCAGACAGAGAGAGAGGAGCAGCACCTTGCAGAGGGGAGTGATCCGCTCCTCAGGGAGCTGCTCAGGCAGCACAGCAGCCACTGGCAGGTGTATGGCTTTGTGAGGGAGTGCCTGGAGCGGGTGATTCCTGCCGAGCTGTGGGGTTCAAGCCATAACAAATGCCGGTTCTTTAAAAACGTGAAAGCATTCATTTCCATGGGGAAGTATGCTAAGCTTTCATTGCAGCAGCTGATGTGGAAGATGAGAGTGAATGACTGCGTATGGCTTCGTCTGGCCAAAGGTACTTGTATTGCAAAACCAAGGGCGTCAGATGGGTGGTGGTCAGGCTTAAGGAGGGGAGGAAGGGGCACTCAGTATGGGCTTGGAGTTGGTGGTTTGTTGGTAACAACAGGAGTTGAGAGAGGAAACATGGTAGTGATTGTAGTCGATGTTGGGGAGAGTTCTTAGATCTCTCTTCCTCTGTGCATCTTTATTGACACTTTTTGTGTTTAATGGGATTAAGGTTTTATGCAGAAACTTGAATTCAGGACCCAGGCCTTCCAACAAAACACATTGCCTTCTGCTCTTGCTCCCCCAGATTGCCAACATCTGTGACCAAAGCACGTAAGGAGTAAGTGTAGTCTTTTGGGTTGCCGTAAACCATCAGAAAGAACTAAAGCCAAATCAGGACATGTGTATGCAGTCATTCCATGGGATTTTTCCCCCTCACATCTACCCTGTGAAAAAGACATCAGTAAGGGATCTGTGCAATGCAGGAGCTGCCCTCCATCCATTACCTTTCTAGAGCTCTTCTTTGGGAATGCGAGATCCTTACTGAGCAGGATTTGGGGCTGGGTGATTGGCAGTGCAGAGGTCATCCCAGTGGTATGGGCAGGGCAGCCAGCTGATTGCTTTGAATTCTCTGGGAATCCCTCTTCTCAATGATCTTCTCAGGTGAAGAGAGGCAAATCTTACTTCTCTGAAGTAGCCTCTCTAAAGGCATTACCCTTGGGCATTGTTCTTGGCTGAACCTGTGGTTCTGTGGTTAACTGCCGTAGAATCTCACATGTTGTAATTGTTCTGTGATTCCATTCTCCACCTACAGAATGTGGAATATACTATAACCAGTATGCTTGCAGCATTCTTACCTAGTACTATACTGGGATCCTACAGTAACGTGAGTTGAAAATGGCATTCCTTTTTAAAAAGTGCAGTAGGGTTCTGAAATTTCTACAGGTTCCCTGAAGTGTAGGAGGAAAGTAGGTGCTCTGATATTTGAGATCTGATGTCAAAAATAGGGGAGGTACACTTCCATAAGAAGCTGTTAATTCTAGCAAATGTATTGATTAATCATTTTAAAACTTTGGCTCAAAACCGTGGTTTTAAAAATATTGAAGAATTAAATATTTCAAAGGGTTTTTATTGTAAAAACACATTTGGTTCCTAATCACTTGTAATGTCTTACTTCTGAAAAGAATAATAGCCTGAATCCAGGAAAAGCAACACGTCAACTTAATTTCATTTTCTCTGAAACGAATCCCTTGTGCCTGAAGTTTAAACTTGCATTTAATTGCTTTGCTACACTGTAGGTGTTTTTCTCCCCAAAAGAAGTAGCAGTGGTTTCTTGTAAATCATGACTACAATTCAGAAAATTGACATATGATGTCAAAATGTCAAAAACTAATCATCTTGTTCCAGGACAGCTACTTAATGTGCTGATTTAATCTGTGTATCTGGTGGCCTGTGTATTACGATTTTTCATTTAAAGAATCTTCTCACAGCTGCTGCATTTTTCAGTAATGTTCTCTAGCTTCTATTCAAGTGAATCCTTTCATCTCTTTATGGCAGTATTTTTTTTAGACATGAAAGTGTCTCTGCCCCAAAGAGCACACAACCCAAGCAGGGCAGAGAACTAGCAACTGATTTCCATTTTATAAGTTTCAGTTTAAAACTTCATCTCTCGTGTCAAAGTTTGTGCAACAACTGTGATTTGTGCTGAGCAGCTAATAAACGTTTTTGTGGAGTCTCTTTAAATAATCCAGCTGCATTTTGCTAAATTCTACTTTAATTAGAAACATGTTATTGGAAAGTTGCAACGATTTATAATTACTTAATACCAATGAAAATTTTGAGCTGCATCTGTGGAATTGTTTGTTTTTTTTCCCTTTTCACTGACCTCATGCTAAGAAGAGATTGTATGTATGGGTTGTTCTGTTTATTTTGTTTGTTTCTGGTTTTTTACTAATATGGAAAGTTGATCTTTACTATGACTACATTAACTACATTTGAATTATTTATTGAAGGTAATCATTCTGTTCCTGCCTATGAACATTGTTACCGTGAAGAAATTTTGGCAAAATTCCTATACTGGCTGATGGATTCCTATGTTATCGAGTTGCTCAAATCATTTTTCTATATCACCGAGACCATGTTCCAGAAAAACATGCTTTTCTACTACCGAAAGTTTATCTGGGGCAAGTTACAGAACATTGGAATTAGGTAACATAACTAATCAAACATGACTGAAATATGTGGAAATCTCACGTTTTGTAATGTGAAGTTATAATTCTGCTTTCATCTATTGCCCCTTTATCTTCCTTTTGTGTGCTTAATTTTCCAAGAGGAAGTCAACCTGTAGTAGTGGTGCGTGTGGCTTGTAAGTTCATATATATTTGATGTGGGAGAACCTATTCAAATTTTTATTTCTTTGGTAGGAGAACAGAAACCTTTGCAGTAATACCCATTATGAGGATTTTGGTTTGATAGGTCACATTTTAAACCTTTTAATGATCAGTGATTCACAGTGGCAGAATTTTCTTTAACTGCTTCAATTCAAAAATTTTTTTATGAATTTCTGGATGTCTGTTGATCTCCAATTTTCTATGTGATTTCTTCTTTTTTTTTTTTTTTTTTTTTTTTTTTTTTTTTTCCTTAATTCTCTTATGCCCTCTGTGCTCCCTGATGGTACCAGTGGTGTTTCTCCTGAGCAGCTCTCTTCTATGTGTGTTAGCACTTAATGGTGCCCTGGTCCTGTTTGCAGCTGCAGCCCAGAATAAGAATTTTAAACAGTAGTAGCAGAATAGTTTTCAACGTGGTATACTTTGTCTTGTCGTCAAGCTGTGTCAGTGTTTGATGAGTGTTTTGTGTAGTTTTAATGTACTTCAAAGGCTAACATATTTTTAGAGTGTATGCATAAAGTATCAAGTCTGAATTTTACATAATAGATATAATGCTGTTTTTTAATGTGGTGTGTGATTAAAAGAAAGCAAGTGGCTTTGGTTTTAGCCATTTCTTCCCTGCCACTAATTTCTCTCATAAAGCTCTGAGCACAAAGGACTCTAATCTGTGCTGATCCCATTTCTTCCTATCTCTTCTCTAAGTGTTTCCACCTTTGGCTTCAGGATGGCCCTGAAATGCAGATTGCTGTCAGCTGGAGCAGCACTTCAGGAAAGTACTGTTGCGTACTTTACAGCCAACTGCATGCTGTAAGGACAGGATGTTTGCTGTTGGCTATGGAACATTATAGAACATGTATGGGGCTATGTGGACCTTTAGTACACTGTTTCACTTACAAGGGTATTCCGCACTCTGCTTTTTGGAGTGTGCTGTGTAACGTGAGGTCTCTTCCTAATCCAGTTTACTGCATTCATGCGGGTGGCAAGATGCCCATTTCATGTGGGAAGAGAGAAATGGGGATTTAGAGATGCTGAGAAACAGCTGTTTAGGGTTGGCATTCCTAGGCTTTCAGGGCATCATCCCCTCTTTCTCAGGCAGCTTATTCAGTATATTGAGTTGCCTCTGCCTTCCCTAGATGAACAGTATCAGGTGGCCTCTGTTGCTGCCCTGATGGTTGTTTTGTGGCTGCCCTGGTTCTTCCTCCTCTTCAGACAAAGCTGCTCTTGTTGATTGCTATTAGCTGGCTCACAAGAAAGTGTTTACTGCCAGTATAGTACCTGATGTAGACTTTGGGGAAGAGAAGATGGATGAAACTGTCTGAGCTGAGCAGAGCAGGGCTTTATTCATTAGTTTGCCATGAATTGTCCTTAGGGAAAAAATCGCTATCTTGTACTGCTATACATGTGAGTAAATCTTCCTCTGCAGAATCCAACTCAAGGATACAGGCACGAGATCTGACAGGGAACTTAAATTTATTTCCTCAGTATTCTTGATCAAGTTTGGTAGACATTTTGCATGCAAGCAAATTTCAGTAAATTTTTGAAGTTAAACCAAACTTCATACCCCAACTGAAAAACAGTTTTTTTGTTTTTTTTTTGTTTTGGTTTGTGTTTTTTTGTTTTGAAGGAAAGAAATCAGTTTTTCATGATACTGTTGCTTCAAGTTTCCTGGCCTATGTAATGCAGAGCCTTTTTTTTTTTTTTTTTTTTTTTTTTTAATGATGTATACCTTGTCACAGTGACAGCATCTGTTTTCATGGGGACTGATTGGTGGACCTTATACTCAGATTCCTACCAGGTCCACTGTGTGACAGCACTATGAGCATGAATGAGGGTAGGATGGTTCAAAGGCCACTGGATTAGTGCATGTTCAAAATCAGCAGCACTGTTACAAATGCCATGAAATAAGCAGCGAGTGTTGCTTCAGGCAAAATGACATCGAATTCCACAACTGGGCAGGGAGTAATGATGAAGATATGCTGACAAGGTGCATTTATCTCTGGTTTTAGAAGTCATGTTTTAAAATCGGTGTGTTGGTAGTTTTTGTTGTTGTGTCTTGTTGATTTTTTTTTTCTCCCATCCAGCGCCGGAAATGTGAACTTCAGAGCAATGGAGATTTGATTACTTAGTTGTTTCTGATGAACTAGAATTCTTCATTTTATCTTGGTATTCTAGCTAATGCATACAGTACCTATGTGATGTTCTGTAGGCTTAGGAAAAAAGTCATAATAAATAGCAGTGATCTCTAGCTATGAAAACATGATCTGCTCCGTCAGCTGAACTTTGGAAATTTAATTCCAATCTTGAATATAAATCCTCAAAACACTGAACTTGCTGGTCCAGACATGCATTGTATCACTTGGGCTCTCACAGTTGGAACAGCTGAATCACTCACTTATTTCTCTTGTGTATACGAGCACAATTCAATATTTTTGAGTCTTGTCTGCTTGCTTGACTTTTCAGAGATCTCCTAGAGCATGCTGATCTGGTCTTCCATCCATCCACTGCCTTATGTTATACCATGGTTTCCTTTTGCTAAAGCTAAACCAGCTTGATGGCTTGTTTGGGACATCAGAATCTGAATGCCAATTTAGATTTGCAGCCCCGTTCTTCAGGGGTTTGAAATGTCTCGTTTTACTTCCCAGGGAAGAATGAACAACAGTCTTTTTTTTTTTTCCTTCTAAACAATATAAACAATGTAGGACAGTGACCCAGCTCCTTTATTTTGCAGGTAGCACGCCTTCAGGATGCCGCTTCCTTTTCCTACATTATTGCATGGATTAGTATTAATTTGGGCTGAGCTATTGTAAATTGTAAATCCTGAAGAGGTGTCTGTGTGAGGGAAGCACATTTCCCAGACTGTCATTTAAGAGCCATTCTTTATTATTTTCTATTTACTTTAGCTGACTGCTGTTCATTAACCTGATTATTTTGAATTATGCTACTGGATGCTTAATTGTCCTTTTGTTTTCTGTGTTATGACTTTTAATATGTGGTAGCTGCCACCTATTAAGATTTAAGATTCTTGAGGTCCCTTCCAACCCGGACCATTCTATGATTGTGTGATTCTGCTCTAAATGTTGGAAGTACAATAGCCTGTTACACTGTGTATGTCCTTCCTTGGGCCTGTCTTCATACAGTTTTCAGAATATCCTATCCTTTGTTTATATCTTCCAAGATTCTGAAACCATGAAAAATGTTGATTTTTTTTTTTTTAAATCATAATGTTCAAATATTCTTGACTAGTCTTTGATTAAATTTTTGTATTAATTTAGATCTTTTTCATTACATTAGTTTACATCATATATGCTCTTTTATTAATGTATTATGTTGTCATTGGTATACATTGATATATGGAATTATTCTGAAATTCAGATTTCATACCAAGTTCTGTAGAGATTAGTATTTGTAGTTATCTCTTTAGTAAAATATCTGGGTTCAGTTACATTAAGAGTGAAATATTTTAACTTACTGCATTTCCTGTTGCTTACGTTCGATATGTATTTATATTTTAGAAACCATTTTGCCAAAGTACATCTACGTGCTTTATCTTCAGAGGAGATGGAAGTGATCCATCAAAAAAAGTATTTTCCTATTGCATCAAGGCTCCGGTTCATTCCTAAAATCAATGGTTTAAGACCCGTAGTAAGACTAAGCCGTGTTGTTGAAGGACAGAAACTCAGCAAGGAAAGCAGAGAAAAGAAGGTTTTTATTTTCCTTATTGTTTTATGTCGGTCTGATGGAGGCAGCTGTTTTATGTTAACCAAAAAACCTCGCTCACTTAACTAGTTTTAAAGTGGTGAACTGAAACATTAAAATCAAAAGGACTGAATGCACCTACTCTTGCAACTTAGCTCAACTTCTCCCTTCCCAGTGCTGGTCATTAGCCTGCAGTTCCAGAACTACATACTTACACTTGTAAGCCTGTCTTAATGATATTAGTCTAACAAAATAGCACAGGCTGTCGGGTAAGCATGTTTGCTTTCTCTCCTCTTTCTGTCTGTTTCCTTCAGGCTTGCTTACTGAGTCTGACTGTGATGGACACAGCTGTCCATCGGGGTAGGAACAGAAGAGTCAAAGACACTAAGTACTCAGTGTTCAGAACTAATGTTATATTTGTTTGGCATACCAGAGAATTAGGGACAGATGAGTCTCTCCTGCTGGGATTTACCTGAATACTGATTGAGTGCATTGTTGGACTAGTTGGCTGCTGTGCCAGGTCAGCCCAGGGGATCTTGCCAAGTTAGCAGGCCAAACAATGGTGAACCATATCTGTTGGAGTGGAAGGGCTAAAAAGGATGAGGAAGCTGGATCAAGCATAGTAAGGAAATAGAAAGTAAGATGGGAATTACTGCTGTGTGGGAACAAAGGCTTAACACAGAGTGCATACAATAATCCATTTAACAAGCCAGTTAATTGCAAAGTTTAGTGGAAGCACAGTTTCACTGTCTCCCATGACTAAATTGATTCTTTTTCCTTAAGGCTGAGTCCCATTTAGAGCACAAGATGAAACACTCTCCAAATGGGTGAGAGTTCAACAGCTTCTTAATGCTGATGGTTCAGTGAGTAATCCCATTCTGCATTTAAAGGACATGAAGGAAAAGCTGTTCTGAAGTGTTACTTTCATCTAGTCTTTCTGTGACTATCATACTGTCAGAGTATGCTCACAGTTAATCCAAAAATAGCTGCAGTGCTTTAAAAGGTTCTGTTGCTCCTGTAACAAATTGGGATAAAGGATGACCCCAGACCTGAATGCCCAGAAGGTGAAGATTAAAAATCAGCTATGGTTGCTGGCCAAGTGGCTTCAGCTCACTGTGCAGCCCTGGAGCTGAGAGGGAAGGTATATGCCTGCTAGAAAGTGGGTGCTGTAGACTCCTGTTCACGAGTGCTGACAAGCAGTCAAGAACAGCAGCTGTTTATGAAAAGACCTCATCTGTCAAAAAACGGGAGAGCATCATAAAGCAATGCTAATGATTTCATAAATCCATGAAAGGTAATGATAATGTTACCTCTGTTCTGTGATAGCAGACAGACGCAGAAAACGTCATCCAAAACAATTATCTTGTTCAAGAATTCGGGGCTTACAACCTAATGGAAGGAATGTTTGTTTTTTTCTTTTCCCTCCCTTTTTTCCTTCCCCAACTTGTGAGGCCCAGTTTATTTCTCCCATTGCCTGCTATCCTGTGGTCTGTTCCAGTTTTTCAACCTGTCTCATATTCCAGCATGTCTCTGCTCTGCAGTTTCCTCCAGGCATTTCAGTTGTAGGAAGAAGACCATCTTCAGATTCTTTCTGTGTCTGACAGTGTTCCAGGGTTTGGAATTTTAAAGCTAGTCTGAAACTGCAGTGGTAGACTTTGTCAGTTCTTGCAGCTCAGCAGTGGAATGCATCCAGATGAATTGCCAGAAAAAATCTCTCAAGTACCTAGCAAATTAACTTCTGGCTCTTGGGCAGTTCTTAAC
Source organism: Meleagris gallopavo (assembly GCF_905368555.1). Lineage (NCBI taxonomy): Eukaryota > Metazoa > Chordata > Aves > Galliformes > Phasianidae > Meleagris > Meleagris gallopavo. Next base: position 31,789,240 of record NC_139406.1, on the reverse strand, counting down.
TTTTGCTGCCAGAACTGCGGTGAATTGGGTCCAGTTCTGTGAGTTTGTCCTCAAACAGTGCAGATCGTGCTCTTTTTTTTTTTTTTTTTTTTAAAAATGGAGGTTTTATGTATTTGCTTTTCAACCTTCTTTTTGTTTGAACTTAAACATATCTGTGTGTAAATACATAGATACATGCACAGATACACAAACATAATGGGAAGCCCGAAGAGGATTTCTTAATTAACTGTTTTGTTTGAGAGTGTCTAATCTTTTTTTGCATTCTGCAGAGATTCCAGCAAACCCTTAGGATTTGCAAAAATATTGATAGCACTGTAGATTAGGCTTGTTCTGGAAAACTGAGGGACTGGAGAGAATTCCTGCCAGCATTACAAGCATTACAAGTTACTGCTGTGAATACTGCTGCTGGAGGTCTCACAGGCCTAGTTCAAACTGAGTTTTGAATGCTAAAGCTTCAACTGTCTCTTATTGACCCGTGTGCTAACACCCAGATGGCCATCAGCTTTGTGAGAAGGTATTAAGGCAGCCATCCGGGGACACAATCATTAAGAAGGAAAGGAGGAACTTCTCTACTGAGAATTACTTTGATCTGCTGCTTCTGTTTATCTTTGAGCTACATCTCTATTCTTTTGACTGCTTTTCATAGGAACTTGACGTATACCAGAAAAGAAACCACTGCACTAATTCAGGAATGTGTCTTAATTTTCAGCAGTCAATTCAGCAGTTAATTTTTTGTAACCAAAAGTATTTTGCAGGATCAGCCAGTGAATTAACAAACTATTTACCTAATGAAAAACAGTAAAGTTGGATCATGTTGTTTGCAGTCAGTGACAGCAGCACAAGTGGTTTTGGTGTACTTTAGTTTTGTCAGTTTTTCAGTGGAACCTGGAATTGATTTTTTTTCAGTGCAAAAATAACATCCTCAGATGAATTTGGTATGCTTCATACTTGGCAATTTTTCTGCATGCATGCCTTGATCACAATGCTACCATTTAGAGTAAGAAATCTTTTAGAATTTATGTATGCATTTTTTGAAGAATTCTCCAGAGTTCTAAACTGATTCATTAGTGTGCCACATGTGCAGTTTGTTTACTTCCTTTAATACTATGGCTTGCCTTTTCCAAACTCTTGTAGCCAGATCTATGTTGACAGAGCTCATTGACCTGCAGGAATTCACTGCCACACTGCTGTACTCCACTATTCCCGTAACTAAGAGAGTTAAATCTTTGCTGAAGTAGAGTAAATCTTTGCATAAATTATCTGTAGAGGCTCATGAGGTGATGCAGCTGGGTTTAACTTAAAGTCTCAAGCACGTGTTGTTATTCCTTCTTACCTTATAGCTGGTGGTGATTTTATTTATCCAAGTCTATTTATTTATGTCCGTGGCTGTGACACCATACTGGTGTCTTTGAGACTGTTTTGTCACTTCCAGGAAGTCACTGCTGCTGTATTTGTTCTTTCTGAAAACTGTGTTTGATCAAAGTAGTACAGCAAATTTCAGTAGTACAACAGATTTCCTCTCATAGCTCATCTAAATGAGAAACTTATGTATTGCGTTTATTATGTTTCAGCATCTTAGGATGTTTCTCTTTGGTCTCTATAGATACAGCGCTATAACACTCAGCTAAAAAATCTATTTAGTGTGTTAAATTATGAACGAACTGTAAACACCAGTATCATTGGCTCTTCAGTATTCGGGAGAGATGATATCTACAGGAAGTGGAAGGAGTTTGTTACAAAGGTTTTTGAATCAGGTGGTGAAATGCCTCATTTCTACTTCGTGAAGGTATGCCTATTCTAATCCTGCTTTCAGACTAGCTCTTCAAAGATGGTTACTGCAGACTTTTTTTTATAGCTGTGATCTATGTGCATAACTACTTCTTTGCCATAGTTGGTTTTTGTGCATACCTAATATGCACTGGTTTGTTTGCTTTTCCTGACGTGTTGCTTCCTTGACTTTGATATTGTTATTAATTTCTCTGTCATGCAACAGCTCTTGTTTCTAGACATGTGCTGTGCTTGTGCAGTTACATTTTACCCATTTTACTTGGGTATAATGATGGGACAAACATATAAACTTGAATAGGCTTTTAGGGTCATTTTCCTAAATTAAAAACGGGAAAAAAATCCTATGTGCATCTAGATAAATTCAGTGTCCTTTCAGTAAATAAGTCTCTTCTATCTCCATAACGTGGATATCGCTTGAGAATAGATACCTGAAGTATAAAGCATGTCCAACAAATCTATTCTGCCACTTTAAATAATTGAGTTATTGTAAAATCTTTTTTTTTTTTTTTTTGAAGGAGCATTTTCTTAACTCTTGTGTTAAGTAATAGCTAGCAGGCTGTTGCTGTTGAGTTGAAGTGATTCATATAAAATTATACAGCTTATGTATAATATAGCGGGGCTCCTACCTCATGTTCTTGTACGTCAGTTGTCGTGTCCCAAAATTATTTTCAGTTATTGTCTTATCTTTAAAGACAAAGGATCATGTCATTGACACAGTTCTTTACAAGTTTTTGCTTCTTCAGTAGGCTTGAATTGTAACTATGACAAATAAAAGCAGAGTTAAGATCATAGTATAAGAGTTATAAAAAGCAAAACATCTATGTTTACATTTTTCCAAAAGTCTAAGATGTCATGATCATAATTATATAGAGAGGAGAAAGTTTCTTAAAATAATAATCATATAAAAATTTCAGCAATAAACTTCAGTGCAATGTAATATTTAAGGCTGTGAATGCAACTTCCAGTATGCTACCTTTTGTGTCCATTGGTATCTAATCATGAAAATAAGTGCTACACAGTACAGATGAATGTAGGGACTGCTGTACCATTTTCTGCTAGTAACAGACATTTGTACTAAAACTGAGTCTGGTTGTACCCTGCAAGGGAAAACTCACTGATGACTGAGGAAAGAGTCTTCAGATGAGAAAGGAGTTTGCTTGTCACAATTTTGAGTAAATAATGTTGTAATTTCATTCCTATGTGATGCTTCAATTGTGGTTATATACTACAATAGTTATTTTTTTCCCCATATTGTCACAGTATTTATGGTGATATTGATGAATATGAAAGATATTTACACATAACATATAGAACATAATGAAGGATATTTTTTCTATTTCAGGGTGATGTGTCCAGAGCTTTTGATACTATTCCTCACAAGAAACTTGTGGAAGTGATCTCACAGGTCTTGAAACCTGAGAGCCAAACTGTATATGGAATAAGGTGGTATGCTGTGATTATGATTACCCCAACTGGAAAAGCCAGGAAGCTCTATAAGAGACACGTATGACTTGCTTATTTCTTTTAATTACTACTGTTACTATATTTCTGTCCAAGGAATATATTTGTAGCTTTTTTTGTCTGAATGTGACTTAGGTAATACTTCAGAAAACCTTTATTTTGATAGTGTTGGGAATTTCCTGGGGGGAACAAAGCTGTTTCTTACTCTTCAGTGTTAGTAAAGGTAAAGATAAATAGAGATAGGTGAGGGTGAAGTTTCATTTTAACAGTACCAGACTTATTTGGTTTAATACAGGCCCCTTCACTGAATAAATTTCATCTACTACTGAGTATTCTATTGCTGTTGTCTTTTTTTTTTTCGTTTTTTTAAATATTAAATATACAGGTTTCTACTTTTGAGGATTTTATTCCAGACATGAAGCAGTTTGTGTCCAAGCTTCAAGAGAGAACTTCATTACGAAATGCAATAGTAGTTGAACAGGTAAATATTACCTTAGAATCGTTTGAGTTGGAAGAGATACTTAACAAGAACAGGAACACCAACAGCAGACCAGGGTGCTCAGAGCTCTGTCCAGCCTGACCTTGAGTGTCTCCAGGGATGGGGAGTCCACTACGTCTTTGGGCAACCTGCTCCAGTGCCTCATCACGCTTATTGTAAAAGACTTCTTCCTTATATCCAGTCTAAATCTCCCCTCTTTTAGTTTAATTCCTCCCCAGATTAGGAGGGTTCTCCTCAAGTGAAAGAGAAAGCTACATTAAGTAGATGAAGATTCCTGGGTTTTATGTGTTGTTTTTGTTTATTTTTAGATGAATGTATGTATTATATGGTGATACTGCTTGTGTTCTAGTTACTCAGCACCTTCTTTAGATAGATTTTTTGATATCTCTTAGCTGGTGTTTCTAGCAGGCTTTCAGGGGATTTAGTGCCTCAGGCAGGAACTCTGGCAATATGTAATTCTAGGCTTCTCCTAGATTTTCTCGTGGGTGTCTTAATTTGAACCACGATGTTCTTTTTTTTTTTTTTTTTTTCTTTCCTAATGAATTCCATTTCTATTGTAAGAGCTTTTCAGTGAAGTAAATAAGTATTTTGACATGCTCTAAGTCCAAAATGCACACAACTACGAATGTGAAAAGTGTGTTCTAAGCTAAGTAGCTTGGAAAATAGGGACAGCATTTTGAATAGCAAACTTCACTTCATAGAGAAATGACTTGGAAAAAAATCAGCTTATTTCAGTGATCTCCTGCCAATGTGCTAAGAATAAACTTTTCTTTGCAGGAGTTAGTGCATTACAAAACAGGATCAACTTCGTTGTTGTTACTGTTTGCTTGAAGAGATACCTCGCTTTCTAAGTTAGAGAATGGATGAAAATTACATGAATTTTATATTTGCTCCAGCTAGTGCTATTACAAGAAGCAGGCTCCTTTCTGTTGCTTAACTCGCATACTTCAGAGAACTGTATTAATTCTAAATAATGTTTGTTCTTAAGACTTACTCAGTAAAAGGAGCGTGACAAAGTGTAGAGGTAGGTGATGCACCCAGTTTCCAAATACATTCTGTGGCTTGGCGTCACGGTGTTCCATGATAACAACATACAAAATCATGAGCCACAGATGACCAGACAGATATCTTCCACTGCTCTAAATGAAACTTCTATTACACGTTTTTAACACAAAAGACTTAATATAATTGCGTAGGCTCTTGTGCACGGAGTCGTTGGTAACATGGGGAGAGAAATGCAGTCTGTAGCAGAACTGGTAAGAGAGTGTTATCTGTACTTGTGGAATAGTAAAGAACATAAGAGTTAAAAAGGATAGAACGTGACCAAAAGAGGGGAAGTATCATAAATGGTGGTAAGCCAGTATAATATTTAACCGCTTTTAAAAGCATTTTGTATTTGTTAATATAATATACAATTTTCCAAACGTAACACTAATCAAAACGACTTTTTTTCCTGAAGTAAAACTTAAAAAAAAAAAACAAAACAACAACAACAACAACAACAAAAACAACCAACTCTGTTGCTCGTTTGTTGGCTGACAGTTGCTTTTTAGAGTGTATATTCAGATTTTAATTTCAGATGTTTGCTTTGTTTCTTACCTTAGAGATTTTTACTAAACTGTTACATTCTAATTCTTCAGGTAAGCTAATACGTATATTTTCAACTTATACTTTATCTTTTAGTTTCAGCACATTTCTAAAGTACAATTTTGGTTTTGTTTTGTCCCATTTCTAGTGCTTAACTTTTAATGAGAACAGTTCCACCCTGTTTACTTTCTTTCTTCAAATGTTACATAATAACATCCTGGAGATTGGGCACAGGTAAAAATTAAAATCAAATAAATTTGTGAAGTGTGGATTTTTTTGCTGTTTATTTGGTTGGTTTATGTTTGTTTTTCTCTGCCTTTATTGGCACAGAGAATTTCTGTTAGATATCTTTTAAAGAATTGTATTTCATGTTAATTTGAAATCTGTTTTGAAATTTAATTTACGCCTTATAAAAAAGCTGAACTGTTTGGATCATTTACATTTAAATAATTGAGTTTTAGAAGTTTCTTTCCCATGCGGATGATGCTAATTATGCACAGACTGCATCATTCTGTAGATACATAACCTTCATTTAGAGCTTCAGATGTTGTTTGAAAGAATGTTGAAATCCTTGGAGATGACCACAGAAGCAAGGGGATGTCCAAGCAATAATGCTTAAGCCTTGTCAGTCTGTAGTACAAAATGAAACTTTTTCTGCATGACCTTGCTCTTCGGCAAGTTGCAATAAAAGTATAAAGTAGGAGCATTAAGAATTAAAGTGACTGGCAACCCCAAAATTAGGAATCTGCTATTACAAAGGAGGATGAAATCAAAATTTCTTGCGTTGCTAGAAATGCCGATCTGCTATTTAGCTTTTGCCTCTAGGTGGCATACGTGTACCAAGTGTAGAAACCACTTACAAATAGGATCTTTATTTCTGAATTCAAGAGTGAAGTCTGGTAGGGTGACTGGGTTCTTGCTGTTGAGAGACTAACTTTATTTTACGGTAGTTAAACTCATTGTACAGAGAGAGGGGAAAATGGAGGCAAATGGAAGAGCGTTTGTAGGCTTTTCTAGCATTTAGAACAGTTAAGTGAAGAAATAACTGCAGTTTATAGTAGAGGCCATATTAAAAAAAAAAAAAAAAAAAAAAAAGGCCAGATTATAGAAAACAATATTGTATTCCTTAACAGGCATTCATCAAGAATTTCCCTGGAAGTAAAGAGTAGTATTTATTTGTTTAAAAAACAAACAACAGCAACAACAAAACAAACAAGGAAATATATGGCTTAACCATATCGTGCTGTAACATCATAAATAAAGAAATATCATAGCTATTCTATAATACGCACATTAAATGGCCTGATTTAAACTACTTCACATAGTTAAACACTTTTACTCTAGCTTGTCTGAAACGAATGCTTTAAGAAAACAGGATTTGATAGTGGTGAATTTTGTATTTGGATTTAATGTGGATGTTTGGTGCCTATAGGAAAAGATAGAAATTCTCAATTTCAGAATCTGCCTGAATTCAATTCCTGTTGTAGATGAACATTATGAGCTTCAATGTATGAATTTTTAGTGAGTACTTGCTGGAAATTGTTTGGATGATAATTAAAATATAAATGTATAGTCTGAAAGATGAGTCGTGAATTTTACATTTCTTGTAGAAGAGCACTTGTAAAGCAACACAAGACTGACAAATACAACGCTTAGATGAAATGTGACTCTGAAGGTTCTTTTGTAAAGGGAAAAGCATTGTGGATTGATTTCAACTATAAATTCATTTAATGGCAGTTGTCTACTAGAGTTTCTTAATATGAAAGGAGGATGTGTTTTAATGCATTCTGTTTTAAATTCAGTAGTGGGGGGAAAAAGTTTTTTTTTTTGGAGTCATATCTAGACTCTTAGAGGAAAGAAAAACTGAGGTAAGGTTAACAAGCAGGCTTTCAGCTGTTCATTACTGAAATTTACACGTTATACTTGATGTTCTTAAGTATATGTTTAATGACTACTGGAGTCTTGTTGCATGTTTTGATGTTTCTTTTCTTTTATTCTTTTCTAGGTACTATATACAGTGCTCTGGAATCCCACAGGGCTCCATTTTGTCAACCTTACTTTGCAGCTTATGCTATGGAGACATGGAAAACAAATTACTTTGTGGAATCCAGAAGGATGGGTAGGAAGATTTGGGTGCTCTTTGTTGTGTACTCTGTTATGGTATTGTATAGTGTGTATATGTTTTCTTTTAAGTTTAATTTTGAATTTCAAGAGTTTTCAGTTCTCCAGCAGAAGCATGGTAAACTCAGACTTAGTGTCACTGTAACTGTTTTAGAGGGAATTGCCTTATTTTTCATATGATTGGGAAGAAAAGAGATGAAGAGTTGTCCTAGATGTGAGTGTGGATGATTCTTACAAAGAGCGCAGTATTTAGGGATGCTTTAAAAGCATGTTGGTCCACATTGGTCTTCTAACATCTTCCATGCTGTTCGTGTGCTTGGTTCTTAGGAGCTTTGCTGAAAGTTTGTATGGTAAAACTGCTTTTTCATTAACAATAAGAAATACAGCATCCTTTTTACGTCCCTGTGAATTGATAGCCAGGTGAATCTCAGGTTTTCAGGCATGAGCTAGGTATTGGTGAGTCTCCTGAAGCTTGTTCCTGTTCACATCTCTCTCTGTTCCTGTGAATTCTGTCCAAAATAAGATAAAGGAAGTGTGTAAAAGTGCACCAGTCTGATGCCTCTTCTTGGGAGGCTCTCTGGATGATGGAAAGCCTCAGAATGTTAAATGTCTTCCTACATAAGTAATAGTTCTTTTTAATAAGCATTAGTGTGCTGTGATGGTGGGATTCTGAAAAGCTACTTTTTTGCTTCTAAAGGACCCTGTTTACACATGCTGAACTTAAGAAACCAAGATTCAGAAGAGTGCACATAAAGAGTTTTATGTAGCAGCTGTATATGTTGTAGTTTTTAGAATATTACATAGGTGTCCACTGAATGATTTTGATAGTTTCATTTGGCCTTTAAACATAACATCTCCCACTCCCAACAAACAAACAGCAACAGTGAAAAAAATGCAAAAAAAAAAACCCAACCAATTGGCTATTGTATAGATGAAGATATATCTGTTCTGATCATTGTGATGGCTTTTAAAAGGAAACTGGAAAAGATCATCTTCAAAGCTTCCTTTCTATGATCTGTCTCTTAACAGGATTTATTGGAAAAATATGAGCAAGTTTGGGACATGCATTCTATTTAAAAGAAAATTTCAGCCTTTATAATGGTAGACTTTTCATAGAATCATAGAATTGCTCAGGTTGGAAAAGGCCTTAAAGATCATTGTGTCCAATCACAACCTAACCACTTAACCTAAACACTAACAACCCTTCTCTAAATCATGTCCCTGAGCACCACATCCAAATGGTTTTTAAACACATCCAGGGATGGTTACTCCCTGGGGAGCCTAATCCAGAGCTTAACAACTCTTTCTGTAAAGGAGGTTTTCCTGATATCCAACCTAAACCTCCCATGGCACAACTTGAAGCCATTTCTGCTCATCCTGTCACCAGTGAGAAGAGATCAACCCTGCTCTCGCTGTAAGCATCTTTCAGGTATTGGAAGAGAGCAATAAGGTCTCACCTCAGCCTCCCGTTCCCCAGTATAAACAGTCCCAGTTCCTTCAGTCTCTCTTTGTAGGGCATATTCTCCAAGCCCTTCACCATTCTTGTTGCCCTTCTTTGGACCTGCTCCAGCACCTCAGTGTCCTTTTTGTATTGAGGTGTCCAAAACTGAACACAGTGTCTGACTGTTTTGTATCCAAGTTGCAGCTTCACAAATTACTACGTATTAAATGAAGACAGAGTTATAGAACATAAAGCATCTCATATTTTTATTCTTGATTACAGAATCCTAATACGTCTTATTGATGACTTTTTGCTGGTTACACCACATTTAATGCAGGCAAAAACTTTTCTAAGGTATGATATTAAAAGTATTCTTTGTAGTAATAAGCATTAGCACCTTTTAGGTCATTTACTTTGATCTCCTTTATACTTCTGTGTACATGTAGATGCATTTGATTTTGTGGACTAATAATCAAGGCATACTTTGGAGGCCTTGCTGGTAGTCTGTACCTAGGAAGATCTTAACAGCTACATTCTTGACTATAAACTAAAAAGCTCAAATGATCAGAGATTCCTCCTTTGGTTTAAATTCTGGACCTACCTCCTGAACTTGACGCTTCTGGCAGGAACGAGTAATGTAGACCAAGCCAAAGAACCTAACAGTTTACTTTTATGACTGTTTTCTCTCAAATTTTCAAAAGGTGTTCTAGTTACATCCTTGAAATGGTTTTTATTGAGCAGTTTGAAACACTAATTGTCCTAAGTAGTAAAATGGTATACTTCAATGATTTCATTAGTCCTCAGTTCTGTTTCAGAACAAAAGGGAACCTCTGGGTATGTGTGAATCTATGTTTCTGGAAATAAGTCAAACCCATAGGCTGGGGATGCCTCCAAGCCATTAATCCCTGTAATAGTTTTCCAATATGATGTCACTCACATTAGCATTGCAGATATTCTCCTACTTGCATGTTATGTATTAGCTTCTTCATAAGCTATGTTGGTTTTCTGAACATAGGTAGCCTCTTCTGTGGAAGATCCTCTTTCTGCATCTACTTAGAGGTCTTGTGAGCTCTCTGCAACAAAGGAAGCAGTGGCAGTTTTCCTAACGTAGTGTTAGAAGTGAGGGACTCGAGAAATTCATTCTGAGGAGATGATGTTTTTACTCTTACTTCCCAAAAATAAGAGTCTATCTCTTCCTCTCCCCTTTTAAAAGCGTGAAGCCTGCACTTGAATTAATCACCAAATAAGACAAACTGCTGTTTGTCCATGAGATGATACTGCTGACCCAATATGTAGTAATTCTGTGGTAGGTAATCAGCAGGCCTACTGCAATAAAGAGATACTTGGGGAAAACCTTGTTGAAGAAATTTCAAGATGTTTTCATCAGATAAATGAATTTCCTGTTATCTAGATTATCCTTGTTTTCATGAACTTTCAGAAATGATAATTCTTCATCTTTTTCTAGTGATTTCTGTGAGTTTGGTTTGTGCAGCTGGTCTCAAGTATTTAAAATACTAATACCTGTTTTGGCACTGACCTGTAAAAGCTTTTCTTCTCCACTAAGCTTTTTATTTATTTCCCTGTTTTGACTTCAGTTTTCTGTATTTCTAGTTGTGTTCGTTAACCTTAAGAGCTGTTTCTCTTCATTATTGGGTTTGCTCTTTTATGCAAACCTGTATGCATCATGCAGCATGGTGTTGTTTTTTGTGGTTTTTTTTCTGCTTTTTTTGTGGGTGCTTAAGATAACTATTTTTATCTGTTTTAGGACTATAGCAGCAGGTATTCCTGAGTATGGCTTTTTAATAAATGCCAAGAAGACAGTGGTGAATTTTCCTGTTGATGATATTCCGGGATGTTCTAAGTTCAAACAGCTGCCAGATTGTCGTTTGATCTCATGGTGCGGTTTATTACTGGATATGCAGACACTTGAGGTTTATTGTGATTACTCCAGGTAAATGGTTGTATATTCCAGCATCAGCTTTACAGTATGCAATACACAGTGTGAAAAACAAAAGAGTATCTTGTAAATAATATAGCTGAATTAACTACAGAATACACGTTATAATTCTGTTTCTTATACAGCTATTTATACTTTCTTTTTCTCATGCTTTCTTCATTATATCCTGGTGGAATGCACGTACATTTTATTGCACATACCACATGGTGAATACATGCTTTTTCAGAAACTATTTGAACACCTTGGTTTAACTTCTTTCACAGTTAGAATAATAAACGTATTTATACTGGATTCATATTTGATGCAGCTTTTAACAAGTAATATTGCAAGAATACAGGTTGGAATTCACTTTCTGTACACTAGAGGGATTAGTAGTTCTTTAAGTTCCAGAGGTTCCACATGTACTTCAGGTGTTAGCATAGGGTAGAAGTAACCTGCCTTTAAACATCATGGGTGTACACGTGGAGCAGTCTGACTAAAGCGGCATAAAACTCAGAATGTATCCTGCTGAAAAGCTTTATAGGCACTTTGAAAGGACTCCTAGAGACAGCATTAGACATTTCTCAAAGATTAACAGAAAATAACTTTAAGCTGAAGGCCAATATTGTAGTTTTGTTTATAAACAGCCCATGAATACATTCAAGTGAGAAATTAGAAGGAGGTTTTGCACTGCCAGAATGGTTCTTCAACTGTCTTCCAAAAGAGAAAAGTTTGGTCAATTAGTATGAGATAAGGAGAAGGAATGCGTGACTTTTGGGGTTTTTTTTGTTTGTTTGTTTAACAACAAAAGAAACAGTTTATGTTGTTGATGATATTAGTGCTCATGGTTTGGGAGGCACTAAACAGAGAATCTGTTATGGGGTGATCTCCTTGCTTTAGATAAGATTGACTTCAGTAATTGCAATGCTAAGGTTATTGGGCCAAGGTAAACTTAGCTCCTGCTTGCTTGGATCACAGAATATAACTTGGCTATTGCTGAAGTCAGTTTAAAGCTTGTTGGTGGCAGTGATGGTAGCATTTTAAATAACTGGAAATGATTCTGTTCTAAGGTTCTGAAGTAATTCCCTAGGTGGCAGCCTTAATGCCATATGTCCTTTTTGTTTCTAGTTTTGAGTTTTGTTATAGTCGTATTTTTGTACTTGGCTTATTGATTTGGAGGAGTTTCTCTAAGATGAGAAGTTAAATGAGCTTTATTTCACAGAATTTAATTCAGTCTGTTAGCCCATGGAGTCTGATTATTATTATTATTTTTCATTCTAGTTATGCCTTTACTTCTATCAGATCAAGTCTTTCCTTCAATTCAAGTAGAATAGCTGGAAAAAACATGAAATGCAAATTGACTGCAGTCCTCAAACTGAAATGCCATCCTTTATTTCTTGACTTAAAGGTGAGATTATGGAAACGGATGTTTGTAAAAAAAAAAAAAAAAAAAAAAAAAAAAAATTCGTTAGTGCTAAACAGCATTAAACAGCATTGAGGACTAACAAAAGAGGTGATTTGGAAAGGCTATACACTTAACTTTGAAATCTTGGCATCGACTAAATGTGGGTGGGGTCACAGCAGCTTCCAGAGCTGAGCCTTCCGTTCTGAGCCCATTGTTGCTTATATAATAGAAAATAATGGAAGTATAGCATAAGTGTTTTGTTTTTTTTTCTCTACGTCTCTAAATCATCTTTTCTGCTGAACTCATACAAATGATATAGTAAGACAAAAATATTCTTGTGGTTCTGTTTCTATTCTGTTCCAGATCAACAGCCTTAAAACAGTTTTAATTAACATCTACAAGATATTTTTACTTCAGGCTTACAGGTAGGTCACTGCCTCTTGCAGTAATTGTGAATTTTCCGTGACACTGTCTTGACACACAGCAGCTATTGCTTAGCAAAATACATACCATAAACTGTTACATACATACCGTACACTGTTAAATGTCAGTAGAAAGTCACATAATTGTGTCTGAAGACTGTTCTTGCTTACTATTAGATTCAGGGTAGAGATGATCATAGAATCATAGAATCATAGAATCACCAAGGTTGGAAAAGACCTGAAAGATCATCCAGTCCAACCGTTCACCTATTACCAATAGCTCCCACTAAACCATGTCCCTCAACACAACATCCAGTCTGATGTTAGTATGTGTGTTTAAATGACACTTTGACAAATTAATTTTCAATATCTCTGGGTGTTTACAGCTGACTTCAAGAAGAACGGTTTCTTTCTTCTAGGAGCAATGAGAAGCAGGTTATATTGAGATTATATTTAGAACTTTGTGTCCATTAAAATCATATGGAACTTTGACCTGTATGGCTTTGCATTAAGTGGGGTTTCGTTCTTCCAAGTTAACTCTGACTTCTTAGCTGCTAATAATGTCTTAATTGCTTCTTCACTGGTAAAAATGTTATTGACTTGTGACCTTTTCTTGACCAGCAGAGAAAGTAAGCACTTTAAACAAGGATGAAGGGAAAGAAATCAGAGTTGATAAGGAGGTTGGGAGAAAAAAGTAAACTCTGCACCAAAAACTTTGCGTGATTGAATGTGCTGAGTAAAACAGGAAGATCCTGGGTCTAAAGAATAGCATAAAGATTGAGTAGTATTCTGCTTCACAGCTGTAAAATCCTTTTTATTAATAATTTTTGATAGCTCCTTATGTTACTACCAGAGAATTGTCATGCACTGAAAGTATTCCTCTGTTCAACACAACTCTAGCAATGACGAAAGAATATGTTTGTATTGATATTGTTTTCTGGTTGAGTTTATTAAGCCTGTTTATCAGCTTCTGAATGACAAACAAGGAAAAGATCGATTTCTTATTTGTTCTGATTTGAATAAAGAGATAATCCATTAAGAGTTTTTATTGTTTATTGTTTTAGCACTGAAAGAGCACAAGAGCTGTTTGTAAATAGGGAAATATCAGATGTTACTATTTTGCTGGAGTTCTGCTTAGGAAGTGACACTTGAGCTTTTTTCTTAAATTCATCATTTGGAGGTCTGCTTTCCCGAAGAACCAGATTTGTTGTTGAGTTTGTTTTTGTTTCTTTTTCCCTCACCTTCCTCTCTCCCTCTTGCATGTGTTCTCTATCCCAGTGGTTTGTGATGTGAGATTGATGAGGATGTGAGTTTAACTTTCCCTCATCACAAGATATTCGCTGTACTCAGAAGAGAATTCTCTTACTGAAGGAGTTGACCTCAATCTCTTACATCACAGAAGTTATGAAGAAACATCTTAAGCCTGACACTGGAGGAATTTGTATATAGGAGAGGTTTCTCATGCTAACAGTGTTTATTTGGCTAAAGGTGCTTTTAAGTGTGGTGTAGTGCCTAAGGTACATAATCATAATTTCACTTGAAATAGCAAATGACTTGTGATTAAAAAGGGTCTTGTTTGTTTTTTACTAACAGATTCCATGCCTGTGTTCTTCAGCTTCCATTCAACCAGAAAGTTAGGAATAATCCTTATTTCTTTGTAAGGATCATCTCTGATACTGCTTCATGCTGCTATTTTATCCTGAAAGCTAAAAATCCAGGTATAGTGTGTTAGTGGCAGTGAAGAAGCATTTTTTTAATTTACTTTTTAAGATAAATAAATAGTCCTGAATGTGTAGCCCTTTTGGTTTTACAGAAAGAAGTGGGAAGGGTCTGTTGTACTTCTGAATGTATGTTATTTTCAGTGTCTTCTTGTTCTGTCTCTAGGGGTTTGTTTAGGTTGCAAAGATGCATCTGGCATGTTCCCTTTTGAGGCAGCAGAATGGCTCTGCTACCATGCTTTCATTGTCAAACTGTCCAACCACAAAGTTATTTACAAATGCTTACTTAAGCCCCTTAAAGTCTGTAAGTATTCAATTACTTTTACAGTTTAAATATGGTTTTCATAAAATCTTCTAATCTAACGTTTTTTTAAGTTTTTTATCATAGCGTTGTTCTAAAATGTACAGTAACAAGTTTTCTGTTCTTAATGAAATCAATTAACTTTAAGTAGACAAATTAAAGTGGTATGTTTTTCAGCGTTTCATTTTCTAGAACCTTGTTCTTAAAGCACATCCCTGGTTATTTGACACTCATCGTGTTTGTACAGTTCAAAAACCCTGGTACGATTGTGTTGATCATATTGATCAAATAAAATACAAAGGCTCAGATTTCTATTTTTAAACAATGTAGATGAACTCCAACAAAATAATTTCCTCCCACAGCGTAAACTCTTACCCCCAAAGGAGTCACTGGGGACATTTTGAAACAGAAGCACTTGCTGTGCTGTTTGTCTCATTGTTACAGAGTGGTGCTGGCAAGTCTCTGTGACTCTTCCACTCTGTTAAAGAAGATGACTATGGGTTCTGAGCAGCTCCCTCTCCTTGACCAGTTGTGTATTCTGTAGCTGGAACAGCCATAGAAATAACAGAGCTTTCAATTGTAAGTTATTAAAAACTAGTAGCTTTTCCTGAAGCACTTAGTAGAGCTGCTGAATTCAACCTTAGTGGAAGCTAGGTGTAGCCTCTGCTTCACAGTCTCCCAGCACTGACCACATAATTGCACTCTGAATGAAATGTTACTTGGGTTCTTTTATTCTAGTTCAAGAATAACCAATACTTCATCTGTAAATGTATCACAGGCTTCCTCTGGTACCTGTGCTGAGGCATAGTGCCATGGAAAAGGAGCAGTTCTGCTTTTGAAAGTAGGCATTTCCTTCCTGTATCAAAGGCCAGTGGCAAAGCCTGTATGCACAATCTTATTTTTGTCAGTACAGTGTGACAAAGAAGACACTTGAACATTTATAGGAAACAAATGGAGGGATGAGTAGTCATGTCCGTAGCCCTTAGTAACATGTCCTCTGCACTTTCTGTTGGGAGCAGAACTGAAGTTTCTGCAGGAATTCACTGAAAATCCATTTGAAGAGACGTTGGTACATAGCTTTCCAGCCACTTCTATTTTTGTTTCATCTGCATCAGATGTATTCCAGAGTAATGTTGTTATTGTAATCAGTACATCATATTGTAGAGACAATCCAAGCACAGTGTTAAAATACTAGAGCTAATTTTGAATGCTGTATTTTATGTTCTGTCGTGTTTCTGGAAATCAGATAGCATGTGTGGATGTCAGAGAAGCTGTGACATCACAGCTGTTGCTACTCAGGTGTGTTCCTCTAAAGCAAAGCTAGCTTTGTATATCTGTACGGCACAGTGATGTGTAGCATAGAGATAACTAAGACTGGTAATAGCACCTGTGTTGACTTAACAACTATATTTTTTGTTGTAATTTCGGAGTTTGTATCAGCTATATAAAAACTGTTGCCCCTGTGAGATCGTGTTGTCTGACAGAAATTGATATAAACTTCATTTTTCACTTGTGTCCCTGCACATGCCTTTCCGTTACTCTCCTTCGAAATCAATATTGAGCTCATGGGCTTTGGGGAGGAGGTCTTCCCCAGTGTTCCAAAACCTGTTAAATATCAACATCAATGGCTTTGTCAGTACAAGTTAAAATCATTCTTCAGAGTTAAGTATTTAAAGCATAGTTACTGTTTAACATTCCTCCTATTATTACCAGTTGGGAAGGGAGCAAGAGTCTTTCCTTATCGTGATAAAATATAAATACACCATCTATCTCCTTTCCAAATACAGAACAAATGTTTATCGAGCACTTCTGCCTTTCTGCACCACTGACAATTTTACCAACCCTGTTTAGGTAACAGACTTAAACTGTTGCTAGGATTTTACATGTTCTTTCTAATCTTTGAAAAGTCCTTTTTATTGTCTTTAATTCTGTTGGCCATAGACTTCAGTGACGTTCTGTGTTTTAAACTGATATGTCATGTTAAAAATAAATAGATAATTAAACAAGGCTCTTAAATCTTAAGTCTTCAGAATTTTTCTCCTGAAGGGTATCTTTCCAAGTAGCCTTACAAGGAGACACAGTGGGGAGAACTACTGTAGCCACAATTAGAGAGAAAGGTGTTTTCTCTGTGAAATTTTTTTTCTTCTTTTTGCTGATGTCAGTTCCAATTATAGACTTCTTTAATGCCATATCTGAAAGTAGAGGAGGAAAAAAATAGTTTGGGAATACCATCCTCCTACAGATAAATATAATCAGCTAGGTAAGGACGTGTCCAATGTCCTGGGAGTTGTTTAAATTAGGGTCTTTCAGAGTAACGCTGCTTTGACAGAACTTTTTTGGTGGATACAGTTACTGAGTAATTGGTCTTGTAGTTTTTAGAAAACTTTTAGAAGTGTTAGATACAAGCAGTATTGCAAGGACATACTGGGAGGAATGTACTCCTTGGTTTTCATAGCTTGTTAATGTTTTAACATATGATTTTTTAACTGGCAATTGTCTGCTGTGTTTAAGGGCAGGAGAAGAGCAGCATGTTTTCCTATAGCCTTTTTACCCTCGTGTTCCGGGTGTTCTAGCTTTTTTATTGGATTAAGTTACTATTGATTTCATGACTTACTAGCATTTTCCCTGAGAATGAATTATTAGTTACCTGCAGTAGTAATATGTTGTTTTTGATACTTTTTGTAGATAAGATGCATCTGTTTGGGAAGATACCAAGGGATACTATGGTACTGCTGAAGACAGTGACGGAACCATCTCTTTGTCAAGATTTCAAAACTATACTGGACTAAGCGATGAAGGTTTATTTCATAATCCTTCCAGGCTTAAAAATAAATGTTAAGTTTTTAGATTAATTTTCTCTGTAGTTGATTTTGGTAGAGTGAACTGAAAGCATTTTACTTGAAAATTTTCTCTGGTTTTTTTTTTTTTTTTTTTTTTTTGGTACCACACAATAACTTTAAAAGAGCAGGCTGTTTTGTTAACATCTTCCTGTTTGTGTTTTTCTGTAAGTTCGAAGGCTGTTTGAAGTACAACTCGTGAACTTGGCTTGATTTCCTTCAGTAATTCCTTTCTTCTTGATGAAGACATATTTAAATTATCTGTTTAAACAGATCAACGTTTTTGCCATGTATTGTTTCTGAAGAACTGTTCTTTGATTTTTCTATTGCAGACAATTTTATAATAAATTGTCCACACAGTTGCAGTAATGCATACTTGTCTCCAATACCTTTATTTTATAGTAAACTTCAACCCAATCCCACTCAACTTGGGAGTGTCTCGAAAGGCACTTATTGGTACAGGGAAAGTGCATTTCATGGCTGCGTCTAGCAAGATATATGGGATAAAGATTTTTTTGCTTTGGAGAACACAGTCAAAATTTGTATGCTAAATCTGGGTATGTTCAACATGTTTAATATATTCTGAGAGTTTATAGAGATGTTTTATACCACCTGCAACTACACAAAATGAGAACAATGGTGATGTATTTATAACTACAAAAACAAGGGGAACCAGGGTTATTGTTTAGATAATAGAAAAGCTACCTGCTTGGTATATTTGCATTTCCTGTTCTTTATTTAATCTTATCTTTTGCTCCTTAATAGTACTGAACTACTATCTAGCCCTTTTGTTGGCATGTTGTACAGGACTGAATTTTGCTCTGTGACTGCTCTGGTAAGCCTGCCCACTTGTCTTTTTTTCTCTAGGCTTACATGTTGAATTTGCAATGCTATACTGTAGAGGTATTTCATTAGGATAAATAAAATCTCTTGTCAGGGATGAAACTTAAGCACTTCAAGAACTTCCTGCACTTCTGAGGGAACTGTTACTTCCTGTGGCTATTTACTCCTCACTCAGTCTTTCTTCAGCTATGCATTCCTTCCTGTCTGCTGCTCTTTTCATCTTCTGCTATACTAATAAGATTTTGTGTAGTTGCAGGTGGTATAAATTTTGATTCTTTGCTACTTACTGCAAACTGGCTCAATGCATTCTGTGCGTCATGTTGAAGAAGGCCTTGCTAGTGGGCAGCAGTAAGAATGAATGCATGTTTATTTTGTCCTGATTCTGGATAAACCTCCTGAGAAGGATGAACCTCATCATTTCCTGACAGTTGATAAGCATACCTGCTATGAAAGAACTGTGCAGGATAGGGGATGGAGAATTCTGGAAAATATCTCAGAAGCCAGAATCCTATGATGTGAATCCATGCGGAGAGAATGGGATCTGTTCTGTGCTTAACAGCCACCTGAAGGCAAGCTTTTGGGGTGATCTAGAGTGTGTCCTGGAAAACTGTGGTAGAAAACTGGAGCAGCAGCTGTGCTGAATTATTCACTGTTTCTAAAAAGCATTGGAAAGAGGTGGGTTTGTGAGGACTAGAAGAAAACCTCTCTGCTTTCATCCAAGAACATGGTGGTTATGGGTAGGTTTGCTTCTAAAGCCTTTAAGTGCAGACTTTTCCGTGTATGCTGAGAAAGAAACATACTTTTTTGTAACTTTTTTTTGTGTTTAATAGACTGAAGGTTTGTAATGTCTTTCAGCATGCTCCCTTCTAGAAGAGGCTGGGGCGTTTTTGCCCCTTAAAGCTCAGAACAACTGGAGTCCCGTCTCTAGCTTCATTGCTTTATTCCTCTTCCACAGGATGCTTTGACTTGCAGATGTATTGCCAGGACAAGCCCATTTTTACTCTGTACCACAAGAGACTAAGTGGCATATAAACTAACAAGGAAGTATCTCAATTAAAGGTGTATTTTTGGAAAAAAATATGAAGTGTGATGCAATTTTCTGAACTGATGTTTGCCTTTACGTGTAACTACTTGCTAAATCATCAGTTTAAAGCAGTAGTTGCCGTTTCTGAAGGCTATTTGTAAACAGATGCAAATATTTCTCAGAATTCATTTTCTTCTTAAAATAGCCTATTTAAGAAGGCCATTGAAAGCAGTGCTGAAACTAGTACGTGTTTTGCAAATAGAAAATGGGAAATTGTAGAAAATATGGCACTCTGTACTGTACTGGAAACTTGCTGCTACAGCTCAGGACTGATGGAGAAAATGCTTGGAACACATGTTTAAGGAATAAATTTAACAGTAGCATAGGTTTACTGCACTAAAATGATTGGTCCAAACCATTGAAGATAAGGTAGAAATATTCCTTAAAGCTACTTCTGTAATGAACTGTTTTAAAATAAATAGTGCAATGTATACTATTTATATATTATATAGATATATAATACTATATATATTTACAGTGGTAAAATATTTTCTACTTAACTAGTAGAAAGTATGTTAAACAACAGCTGGTGATAGGAAATGTGGTGGATTGAGTAACTTTGGTCTGGAAATACTAAAATAATTTGCTTAAGAACATTCTGAACCTATGCTGTGAGTTTTCAACAATCACTGGAAAACTGGGAAAAATTCAGGAGACTCTATGGATGAGGGGAAATGTTGCAATTGTTTCAGTGTTTAGGAGAAGGTAAGTAGAAAGATTAAGAGCAAGGCCACTGTAACTGTATTGTGCAATCTACGATCTGAGTCAACTTGTCAGAAACTATTTGGGCCACTTTGGGGAGGAAGTGTGGTTGGGATAAAAGTTGTTTTTTACTATCTCTATGCAGAGCAGGAAGGGAGGAACTTGATACAAACTCTTCTAGAGGAAGTAGAAGCATCAACATGCTTCAGAGGTATCCTCGCTGCTTCCTGTTGGAAAGGGATTTCAGACTGAAGAGGTAGGTATGAAATCTTGCATTGTAGGGAAATGCTTGTATTCCAGAAGGAGTATGGTCCTCTCTCTACAGGTTTTCTGTCTGTTTTAGGATAATTTAGAAGGTTCCTCATTTCTGGTGCTGTTGCAGTGCTCTTGCTGTGTTTTTGTTTTAGGTTTTCGTTTGTTTTATATTAATAGATACTTGAGTTTGTTACACAAATTCGTATCTTAGGGCTAGAAATTCTGTTATGGCTGAAAATCACAATGCCTGTAGCTCTGTGTCATACTGATTTACTCTCAAGCTCTACTTGCAGCCCAGCCCAGCCCAAAGAATTTTATCCTCTTCTATTCTGTCCTAGGAAAAGACTTCTTCAGTTATGCTACTCAAGAGGATGTCAGTCATGCTATTTAAGGGAACAAGTCCTCATAAGATACCATGCTTTCTGTGAATAGGAGAGGGCGGGTTGTAGCACTAAAATTTACTGAAATGAGGCTACAGTTCTAGCACAGGAATTCCAGTCACATCCAAAATGCACCAAGAACAGCAAGGCAGTGTTTCTGAAGGAGCTGTTTAGCAGATTTTCTACGTGCCTACTTCAGCTAAACAGTAACTTAACCTTGTGCATTTCCCTGTTGTGAACTTTAGTTACTGAGACTGAAAAGTCTCTCTCCTTTGCTTCCTTTCGCAGACTGAAGCAAATGTCCAGTGGTCCATGCAGTCTGTCATCAGGGGAACAATAATGAAGAGCTCAGAAGTCAAGGAGTTCAAAATTTGCACTGTGTCATGACAGTGACTCGAGATACATCCACAAGATTCAAGTCTATAAATCTATACATAGCTTCATTATTTTCTCAGCATATGTCTATATTATTTAGCTGCAGTTTTTATTATGGGCATACCTCTGACCAAAATGTTAAGCCTGATGACATACCCTTACACATATGATTTTAATGAACATCTATCTGTAATCAAACATGTGAATGTATAGGGTACACTTTAATTAAAATTTCTGTTTACATAGTTTTTATATGAATGTATGCTCAAAATATAAACGGATTTTATTGAAACTATTCTTTATGGAAATCTTAATTTAGCTCATAACCTTTCAAATATAATTTGCGTTGTGTAGTTAGTTATCTGTTATGTGCCTAATTTCTCCTATTTTTTCTATAATTTCATTATCTGATGCCCCTAAGCTCACTTTTTAGCAATTAACCCTTCTAGAAGCAGTCAGCAGTTTGCAGAAGTGTTATAAAAAATAGATATTCTGGCATTTCTGTTTCTATTTTAGTATTACAACAGGAGGAATGTCTTGAGCAGCCAAAGGCAGCAATGCTGTTATTGATGTAACTAGGACTACAAGAGGGGCACATCCAGGGATAAGTTATAGAGCCAGGAGCAGGAAGGAGTCAGAGCCATGCACATGAGGGTTGTCAGATCTCTCCAACTCTTCTGTTAGAACAAGTCATTATGTCCCGTTCCTGCACGCCGTGTCTCACTAACAGGGAGATAGCCCTTGTAGTATTCCTTTGAGCTTTTAGTAGTAATCTTAGGGAGTGAGTAGGTTGAACTAGCTATTATCAAGCTTCTGACACATCTAGTGAGAGTTGGTGTGGTTGGGAAAGGCATTTGGATTTGAAATGGCTTGCCTGGAGAGTCTAGCTCCACTGACAGTGGATTAATATTAATGTCTGAGCAAAAGCTGTTCTATGAGCTTCTGGATCCTTTCAGCATGGCTCTCTCCATTAGGCTTTGTGGTTTGCTGTTGACTTTTTCACAGAAATAGCATTGGAAGTCAGGACCCATGCCAGCAAGTGCTGTGAAAGGGCATTTGCAGCTCTCCCTCACCATTGTTTTCATCCGTCAAGTGGACCTGTCTCTTTCCTTCGTGTCTCTTAGTCACCATCTTGTCAAGGCCTCCGTGAAACCTCCATTGGTGTGACCCTTCAGGCTGTTGCAAAGGAATCAGAGACTACTCTGTTTCCACGCTGCTAGAGAATCGGCCACAAATTGGTGTGTTTTTATGGAGAGAAGCAACATGTCAGTGAGGGATTTGAGTTGGTTTCGTTCTTTTTCAGCTTCTGTTCAAATCCGTTTTATCCCTCATAAAGCTCTGCTAATACATAGCCTATCTCAAGGCTAAATACTAAAACTGTGTCTGTTATTCTTAAACTTCCTGTATCTTTCTTCGCTCTATTAATTATTTCACCTAAGGCTTTGTCATGCCTTATCCTCCCAGGCTTTTCCAGTCTTTTTTCAGAGGCTACTGGTTGCTCAAAAGATGTCTGCAAAGGGAACCCTTATCTCCCATCAGAGTGACCAGGATCTGCAGGTGAGTAGAAGGTAAAGTGTTTTTAAATAAAGATGTATTTCATGGTCATATAATGTTGCAGCACACTAGGATGCTTCCAGACAGTAGTCATTTATCATGTTTAATATGAGAGAATAAGGATTAGTCTTTGGGAATGTTTGTTCTCACAGTATTTTCCACTACAGTAAACCCTGGAATGTACTAGCTAAGATGTTTGTGCAAAATTAATTACTCAGCTTTCTTAGTGCATGTTCTTTTAACTGCTGATGCTTTATTTGTAATGCTTGAGATTATAGAATAATCATAAAATAACGACTGTTTAAATGCATAAAGGAATTTACAAAAAGTAGACTAAGCAAGGAGTCCCTTCCATGAACTTTCATTCCAGCTCTCTTAAGTGGGGGGATTGGTGGAAGAAAATGTTGCTTCTTGGGTTTTAATTTTTATGTTGTTTATCCTTAGGAACTGCATTTATTTGGAATAAGTGAAAGAAGACAGAGGACACTTGAAATAATTGGTGGACTTTCAAGGTTTGTACAATCTGTCTGCTGGGAGACATGAACTTGGTAATGTATAAATAGAATTAAGGCAGTGGAACTGGTGCTTGTTGGTAGGTAGGATTCAGGACAGGATGCAGGTGCAACAAATGTGAAATTGATTGGAAAAAAAAAGGGAACATAGCAGCACTGTTATAGAGTGCTAATGATGGCTGTAAGCAGAACTGCATTAACCATGCTAGCTGAGGAACACATCATGTCTAACAAAAGTTGTCATCTTTACTTACAGACAGATAGAACATTTATTTTTGGGGGGGATGAGGAAAATTGCTGTTAACCTCTTGACATGAAAACATTTCTGGTGGTACAAGGCTTGGGTCCTTCCTTTTGCACATTCGTTTGATCAGATGGATGAGTGCTACCAGAGGTATAAATATACAAGGAAGAGCAGCCAAAAGCACACAGATGGCCTGTACCCAAGGTGGATAGGCTTTCTGTTCCTTCACAGGGAAGTGTTCCTATGGAGATTTAAAACAAACAAACAAAACAAAACAAAACAAAAAACAACAAAACACAGAAGTGAAAATAAATAAAGTGGTTAGGGCACTTACACTTCTATGATTTCCATATATGTTTAAAGATAGCAGAAGTTTTATTTTTCTTCTTTGATAGCATTCAGTGGCCATATCCTCTGGATACCCTTCTTGTGAGTCTAAATATAACTGTAATTTTTTTTTATAGTTTTTCTTTTGTAGATCTTATTCCAGTCTCTGTCTGTATAAATACTACAGAGGCTCATGACGATCTTTGAGGATTACTGCAATCTGTGCGCAGTGTAAGGCTGGAATCGATCTTCTGACCCCCTCCACAGGCTCTATTTGAGAGAGACACAAGAAGCTGCAACTGACATGAGTCAGCCCCACTCAGATTGAGTGTTTTCAAGATCAACAAGACTTTGGCACAGAATTAACCAGCACTGTTCTTGGACCACTGCCTCCTTGCCTCCTTGTCATACATGTTGCACAGTCATACATTCATCAGTGTCCCAGTGGTATTGGTAGTTCTCAAGGAAAATCATAGAATCATTCAAGTTAGAAGAGATCATTAAGATCATCTAGTCCAGCCATCAACCTGTTCTCCATCAAGCTCACTACCAATGTCATAAAATACCATATCTACGTGTTTCTTGAACACCTCCACCTGGGCAGCCTGTTCCAGTGCCTCACCCCTCTTTGTGAGGGGAAATTGTTGCTGATACATTACCTGCATCTCCCTTGGCACAGTGTAAAGCTTTTGTCCTACTGCTGTTATGTGGGAGAAGAGGCTGACCCCTACCTTGCTACAACCTCATTCCAGGTCACTGTCAAGAGCAATAAGGTCTCCCCTGAGCCTCTGAAAATGTTTCCATCCCTGGTATTTCTTATGCAGCTCTGAAGCTCTACTTATACATATGCACCACTTATGAAACTATGGAGTCTCTGTGAGACATTCCACTTTAGCAGTTGTCTGTATCACGTGTATCTCTAAGAAATATGGAGTGTGGTGGCACAAGACATCTCAGAAAGAAGCCTTTGATAACAGGAAAGCCATTTTACTATTTGTAACCTTGTAATGTCTGTGCATACTGGAGCCTTCCTGATCTGAGCATTTTATCACTGCAGACTGCACTGTGTGAACAGCAGTGATTTTAAAGGGCCTGGTGGGAGAGAAAAACATACAACCCTCAATTCCGTTAAGTATTGCAAATATTGGAGAACATACGTATTTGGGGTTCCAGGCTGCATAGGTTGGCGTCTTCTGTATCTGGAGAGTAACAAAGGCCACAAAGACAATTAGCAGGAGCAGAGGGCTTATAAACCTCCATGTGATTTGCCAGTAGAGATTTAGTTTTCGTCCAGTCATCCATTTCACGTCTTTACTGAACCTTGTAAGAGGAGGCATGTATATAAAGATGTCAGAGCTTAGTGGTAACAATTTTGTTCTCTCTCTTTCTGTAGTCTTTCTGTAAGTTTTAAATGTGATACAGCTCCTTGAATCTTTTCTACTCCATACCCTTCCTTAATAACTTGCTGTAGATGTCAATATTTAAGAAAGTAGAGCTTTTTTTTCCCCCGAAGGTGAATGTGGGTATGTCAGTTTATATAACCTGAGCGCGTTATGCTAGTGTAAGTTTTCTAACTACAGGTGAGTAATAAACATGTTACAGCAATTCTGTAGCATCTAATCCAGACGATGTCAGGACTCAAGTACCAGAGTGAAAATTAGGTAAAGTTTAAGTCACAACAAGCACCAGAGAAAACAAAATGATGAAAACTAACATTTGTTGAGGACTGGGACAACTTCTGGACTAGAAGGATCCCAATTAGGGAAGACAAGCTTAATTTCAATCAAAATGACATGGAATTCCTGGTATTTACAATTAAAAGAATGTAGGAAAGCTTTTATAGTAAAGCATGATTTTTAATCTGTCTGTGACCGAGGAGATTCTCAACATGTTGTCTGAGCCTTTTAATGAGGGAAAGCTACTGCGTGCCGCTTATCATAAATTTTGATGTGAAACAAACAAAAGCTAAACAAAAAATGCAAGAATAGAGGGAACAAAATGGCAATAACAGAAGGCTATTTCAAAGACGGTGCAACTCTGCTTGGCCAAGGAACTACAACAGGTGTTGATTTTTCAGCACCAAGGCTAGAATTTCCCATTCTGTAAGTGATAAGCAGGGAGCATCCCTCTTGGTTTATATATATAGGAAACTTGAAGCAAAAAATGATAGCAGCATTCACTGAACTGGAAAGCATTACTGAAATGTTAGTGTTTTGTGTCTGTATATAACGCACATGGATTGAGAGGAAGATGCATTTACCTCTTAAGAGAAAAAAGTTTCCAGCTTACCTTTTAATTTTGTAGACATACGCAATCCCAATCACCTCAAAGAAAGCGATAACTAGAAGAGGCAGTGAGCCTGCGTAGCTGTCAAAAATGTCAATCCAGTAACTCCCTGAACCCAGTGTAAAACAGAGAGCAAAAAGGAAGGAAGCTAGACATATTATACCTGAAGAAAAAAAGATATATTTGTTACTGGAGGACAGAATTTGAGATCATTTTTGTTCTAAATTGTTTTTACTTGTGTTTGAGTGACTTTTATTCTCTCTCCCTGTATTGGATCTACTTGATACCATTTCCCAAACTCAGTTTTCTCCTCTGTGGTGACCAAAGACATCATTCTTTTGCATGAGGAAAGCATTCCTGTGACAAGTATCCTTCAGTTACTAGAGTTCCAAGCAAGTACTCTGCACTGTGCCTTGCCTTGTGGTAGTTTTTGGATGTTGCCTATTGACTGATGCAGAGAGCTTTAGCTGTTCTCATGTTCATGCAGTCATTGGGCTACATGAACAGCTGGGACCTGTGGTGGGTAAGGACCCAGAGCTGAGAAGGATACCTCCTTATGTCCCAAGATGTAAGTACATACATACGGATGGTTACCTCATCAAGTTGCAAATAGATTTGTTTTTACATAAAAAGCTGTGGAATGAGAAGAATCTAATTTAGGTGCCACAGCAAGACTTTAGAAAAGGCATGGTAGCAATATTCCACGTATTAATTTAAAATGATACAGTAGACAGATGTTAATCCATTACTTGAAACTACCGAATTTTTTCTAGACCAATCCAGTAGGATCTCTCCTATTATTCTCTTCTATTTCTTTTTGCTAATGCAGGCTTTTATGTTTCAGCAAAGAAAGCCAAAATGAACAAATTCAACTCAGAGCCCAGTTCCTGAAGAGAAGGCTGGATTTGGTGAGTGTCTCACTTGGAAGAGATTCTAGCTTTGAACATTAAGCAGTCATTCCTCATTATCTGCTCAGTAAATGCGAAATAGTTGGTAGTACTATAGTTCTGAATGAAATAGGGGTGAGTGATCTGTCTTACAGTCATGCTAATGTTGTGATACAGTAAGTTCTTGCACAGATAGGGCAGACTGGCTGATGTCACTTGTTACCTTAATATTGTGTTATTATCAGAAGGCCTCAGTGGAGACGAGGCTCTTCCTGATGTTTGCAACAGCTTAGAGCAAGCTTGGCTCCAGTCCCGGTAATTAAATGAGCATTCACGGACTGAAACAGCTCTTGCAAGCTAAGGACAATGGCAAGGGCAATGTGATACCATATGCCAAAGTGCTACCTCATCTATATGCTTATCTTCTGCAAATACAATCCACTACCTTGACTAGCACTACACAATAGCTAAGTTAATATTACAAATTCTTAATCCCTTTACAATATTTACTAAGCAGTTGATCATTATGCATGTATACAGAAGTCACCTTCTTTGAACAAAGCAAACCAAATACCTTACCAGACAAAAGCTCTTTAGGTATTGATTTAGATATAACTTGAAGTTCTAGAAGAGGAGTGAAGACTCCTTCAATGTTTCCAAACATGGAAGAGAGGCCCAAGCTGAACAACATTACAAAAAACAGGATGGCCCAGGCCTGTGAGCCCGGCATTAGGATAATGGCTTGAGTGAACACGATGAAAGCCAGGCCAGATCCTGATACGCTCTGCAGAATTCACAAACAAATTAAAATAAATGTTATAAAGGGCTAAATGTAATTTCTCAGGACCAGAGAAGCTGTGAGTCCTCCATCTTTGAAGGTGTTCAAAATCAGATGAAGCCCTGGGCAGCCTGATCTGAGTGGGTGGCAACCCTCCCCATGGCAGGAGCTTGGAGCTGATTAGTACTTAAGGTCCCTTCCAACCTAAACTATTCTATGATTCTGTGATTCTGTAACACACACGTATCTTCACATTCTGAACCTCAAGATCAGAATTTCAGCTTGTATTATTTTCTGAGATACAGTCTAGTTCAAGTTTGACGTAAACTAAGAATAATTGAGAATGCTATTGTTTTTAGGGTTTGCACTAGGCAAGATAATCAAAATGATTGTTTCTGGTCATTGCACCTAAATAAGCTGTACAGTTTGTAAATGTGTTTCTGAAGCTGGCCTCCTAAGGTCAAAAAGGGATACAAATATTTATACCAGAGTATATGAAAACAAGGCACCTGACAATCAAAAAGTTGTGTAAAACCAGTGGAAATAGCGAAGCTTCAACTTTGTCACCTCTTATGCTGTGTCCTTTTCTGGAATCAAGGATGCTGGCTAGCCTAGCAGGCTATGCAGCAGTCAGCACAGGAGGAAATCAGTAGTGGGAAGTGTTCATGGGAGTGGAAATTAAGAGCTCCATTTTAATTTTAAATGGTCTACTAGGTATGAATTGACAGTCACAGATCAGAATTATGTATTTGCACATATATGGGATCAGAGGCAAACAGTATATGTTTTAATATAGTTTTGATACTTCAGTTGCCAAATAGAGATTTAGGAAACTCCCATTCAGCATCTTTTCTCTATAATCGTTCAGCTAGTTGTGTTTTCTCTCTTGGGCTTATTCCTCTAAACTGGAGTAGAACTAAATCCAGCGTCCATCGTGTATGCTCTGTGTAGGAGCCCCTTTGAACACTAATTCTATGATTACTATGTACTATTTTGAATACCGTATGAGGTAGCTTTGAGGGCTGCTCTACAGTAGTGCTGATGTGTGAAATTGTGAAGAAATGTTTTATGATTTTATTAAAAAATATATTAATTACAACTAAATTAGAAGTGAGTTAAACAAAGTGGCTGGTCCTTCTATGTACATATACATATATTTATTTAAGGATTATATTGTTAGAAGCAATTATGGTACCTGATCAAGAAATTCTTGAAGGTCACAGCTTTTCAGTTTCAGACCAGCGAGTTTTTCTGGATTTGATGAATTCAGGAACGTGATCCAGTCTGTGTAGTTCTGTCGTGTAATGCTTTGTTCTGGAAGATCATATTCATTGATGACACTGATAATATTCCTGACAGAGAAGCCAACATATGGAAATGTTATGCATTTGAACATTAATAGAAAATTGTTTACTTCCAGTGTTGTTGTTTATAGCATAAAAGAAAATATTACACAGGGATATACGTATATGTAATTTTTTCCTAAATATTTATATATAGGTATAAAATATTTATGTGAATAAGTATATATATATATATATATATATATATATATATATATATATAAAATTATATGAGGATATATATGTCCTATATTTTTACATATTTTTATAAATAACATATATTCATCTATCTATAAAATATAAAATATATATGAGGGATATATGTCCTCCTATATACAGATTTTTTATATATTTTTGTACATATAATGAATATATATAATTTGCTAAATGATTAGGAAAAAATATTCATTAATACTTATTTGAGATACGAATTCAGAGTACTTTATGCAGATCTCTAAAATATATTTCAATTGTTATTTTGTACGCCTATATCATTTCCACCACTTGTGTTTAATAACAAATCCCGTGGAATAGAAAAATGTTTTATTTTTACTATTTCTAATGCTAGCTTAATGTGTGATCCTTAATTCGTGGGTCTTTATTAGTGTGTATTAATTAATTAGTGTATATTAACTTTATTAGTGTATATTAATTCCAATATATTATTCTATAATGTTTTATTCAATACAAATGCTATTGTGATCATTCATTCCTCAGTGCCATGGTGATATCTCCATATGGATACTTTTGCTTTTCAGTGGAATGCATGCACATTATCTGTTTAGCTGTAGAAACTACAGTATAGCACTGGAATGGAAGTTTCTCACCTGTCCAAGCAGTCCCAATAGCCTGTGATTGCTTTAAATCCCAAAACAGAAAAGACTGGAATGGAAGCATAGAGGGATGTTATGCTGTTCACAACTGCTACTGTCACAGCATCCTTTTCGCAGTCATTTCTAGAAGTAGAATTCAAATAAGCAAATTGGCTAAAAAAAGTATTATCTATCCACACCCCCTCCATGATATAGAAGAGACTTCCACATTAACAATTAGTACTGTAGGCAAAAAATTAATCTATACAAAATATATTTGCTGAGCATAAGAAAAAAAAAAAAGTTAAAATGGTAAAATAGATCACTAAAACCTGGAAGGAAAGCAGCTGCTGAGATCCCCTAGAAGTATGCCAGATTTTGAAAATTTTAGAAAATTGCGTGAAGCGCTGCAAGAATGTATCCAAGTTGTAAAGGTCACAGTTCCACTTACTTTGATGGATTGTAGCTTGAGAATGCAATAAGCCCTCCAAAAGCCAAAGAAAGAGAGAAGAAAATCTGGGTGGCAGCATCAAGCCACACACGGGGATTTTTCAGGATGTTCAGCTGAAATAATTGGAATGAATGCATTATTTAGGAATTAATAAACTTTCTGTTCTCTTGGCTGCTCTATTTCACGTGTGTGAAATTGTGAGTTGTGATGCCAACTATATACACTGAAAAATGGAAATTAGTTCAAAATACTTCATTAGAGCAGATGTTTCTGAAGGCACATTAAAAAATATGTATAAAATCTGTTTCATTTTAAAACTTTCATTAATGCAGTTATGTAGCTCTTCTATCTGATAATAGATAGGTAATACACAGGTAATAGGCACACTGTGGAGACACTACATTACATTTTTCTTCAATGTGTTTCTTCTTGTTATTATACATAGTGAGTAACTTACAGTCTGAGGTTATTATCTTCTTAAAACTGTACAAATACTTAATCTTTGTCACATTTTAAAAAACTAAACAACAAAAAAACTTAAAAGTTCAAGAATGGAATACTCATTAAAAAAATAGAATGTGTATCTCAAATTCAAACTACTATGTAAACAAAAATGCAAAGTAGTGTAGGAAAAAGAAGGAAGAAGGAAAAATTAACAGAGTGAAATTTGGAATTTGATTTAAGAAGGGAAGATTTCATAGAGGAAATTAACTGAAAAAAAATCTGTGGGTTTTTTTTTTTTTTTTGGCTACGAAGAACAGTATGCAATTTTAAGTAAATAACTGGACTAAAGTTTACCATTAAAATTAATCTAAAAGTAAAGCAAGTTGAGTGCATCACTTTGTTTTACATCAGTCTGAGCACAGAAAAATGTGGCATCTCAGTCATTCAGGCTGAACTATGTGTTTTGTGTGTCGTGTCTACATCTCTAGGCTGTTGACCCTGTACACCACTGTCATGTGTTGGACTAAGAGTGTGCCAAAGAAAGGTTGTAGTATTTTGGGTTTCTCTAAAGCTGGTCTGAGCTTGAAGGATTAGAGTAATGCACTCACCTCAGTTTGGATAAACCACATATGCTGTGGCAGTGTGTGTGACAGTGCTTTGACCACAGGAGAACATTTCATACAGCATAGTTTAATGAGCAGGTACATGGAACCACTGCTGGCTGAAATGCTTCAGCTTAGGCTAACAGACCTGTTAGGACATTTACTTTGGAAGATTTTAACCAAATCCTCCAATGCTAGAGTGCTTACTGATAGGAGCTTGTGCACATCCAGAAACAGACTGCTATGCAGAAATGAAGTATTCATGTTGTTGCCTGGCCTATGTGCTGCCAAGCCAATGGTCGGTGCTGACGGATCCAGTTGCTACAAACCTGTCTTGTAGCTTGGTGTTAGATGCAATGCACTTACTAACTCTGGAACATGCTAATCAACCTCAAAGTTTGAAAAAACAATCAGTAGACAGGCAAGTGAAAAGTGATGTGACCAACTCACTGTACTGACGTACATGTGTCCAAACATCACTGGATTTTGTTGGGCCCACCTTTGTTTCGGGGGGCTCTACTGAGACCTCCTAGAAAAGACCCTTGTAAATCCAGCATGTGCAGTAAGTTGAGCAGTATTGCTCAACTTTAGAACATCATGACAAGGTTGTTATCTGATCATAAGCCAATAATTATGAGCCTAAAAGTTATTTTGGATTTTCCGTAATTTGCCATGTAGGTTTCATGAGCATGTTTTTAGAAGACTAAATGTGCTGTAGCTAGAAACAGGTAGATGAAGATATCAAATCAGAATGTGAACAAGTGAACACTGGAGTGATCTGGAAAGTAAGCATTCGCTGTTGTAGAACCCCCCAGATATTTACAATCCTTGAAACTCTTTCAGATGTGAAAGAGGCTGGAGAAAGAGGCATTTGTGCTCCTGAGCAGACGCAGAAAAACATGGAAGCTGACCTCCATAAAGGCTTGATAGAATCCTTTTTCTGCTGCCTGTGAGAGCAGGCCCCTCAACACTTCTGGTAAATATTTTTTAATAAAGTCATTCAGATCAAACAGCCAACATAATGTGAATCCCAAAAAGAGGGGGAGAAAAGAATTGTTAACAAGTGAGAGAGCAGAAGAAAAGAGGCTTTGTAGAGAAATCTAAAGAGGATTTTGGTTAGATACTCTAAGGAACCTGTATGAACATATCCAGCAGCTTATTTATTTTCATAGGCTGGAGGACAGGGACAGGAGAGAGTGAGGAAGGGAGATTAAATTCCCACATTTGAGGAAGAACAGAGCATTGATAACCTGAGGGTTAGGAAAGGAAAATATCCAGTTTCTGAGCTGTGGCTTGGTGGACTGAGTTACAGATGAGACAGACATACCTTGGTCTCATGCTCTTTCAGCATTATTTGCCACCTTGATTACTACTTTGCCATGGGAGAGAGCCCAACAGCTCCTTGCTACAGTTCAGAGCCTGTAATCACCTGGATAGCACTCAGGATGCTGGTGTTGATTTATTCTTACAGCTGAATTGGCCAAATACCCATTCTCCACTGCTTTATCATAGGAGTTTGGCAGTTAGTTGCGTGGTTTTCTATTTTTTCTATTTTTGAAAACCGTGACCAAAGCCATTTGGGCACCTGGAGTACTGCCAGCAGTACAAGCCCATTCCTCTTACACCACTGTGTATCCCTGCTGGGAGGGAAAAAGGTCTGGACTTGCCCAACTTGAGCAGAATGTAATTGTGTAATGTAATGTGTGAGCTTACCTACAGAACATGTGGTTTATCCACATCTAGACTTGACAGCCAACAAATGCCTTCAGAACAGGAGAGTGGTGCTCCTTTCAGTGAAATCAGTATTCCCTTTAGACCTTAACAGATGGGAAAGTGAGGTGACACCAGACACCTGGAGGTCTAAGAACATCTTCAGTGTCAGTCAGTCAGGGCTGTGTAGTCAAGCAACACTGATGGCCTGACACCTTTCCATTGCAGGTAACTCATGAGTGAATTTTTCCACACTAGTTTTGTCAGTTTTTTCCCCAGAAAAGCAGAGGATGGGCATGTTCAGTAAGGCAAAGTCTGTCTGTGGACACTGAGACCACAGAGGAGGGGTATGGTGTTCACAGGGGCAGGTGCTGGGGCCTTGAAGGCCAGCTCTGCAATTGTTTGTCCACTGGTTGTCCCAAGCTCAGAGGTTGCTCTATCAGTGGGTGCTGCCTTTCTTCTTTTCAGCTCTCCGCTTTATGGCAATTTTTAGCACTGAGGCAGAGCTATGAGGATGCCCACAGCTCACAGCAAGCACTTGGCAGTCCAATTTAACTTTGAGTTTGCACAGTGTAAGGAGGTCCATCTGAAATGACCAGCATATAGAGGGATCTAAGGCTCCTATCCTTTTGAGAAGATGAGAAAAAAAAATGAGAGAACCTCAAAATGAATGTATAGCGTGAGATCTGAGGGGTGAAAAAGGAAAAGTAGTGTTTCTGACAATAGTGGTAATACTTACATTAGGGGTGAAAAGGTACACTAGACCTTCGGTGGCTCCTGGTAGAGTGAGTCCATGAATAAGGAATATAGTTAGGACCAGGTAAGGAAATATTGCTGTTACATAAATTGCCTAGTCAGAAAGTGACAAGACAAAATTATTGACAGTAACATTAATGGATCTTTTTTAAAGTTTTTGCCATGTGCCATCCTAATATTTTTAGATATAACAAGTTACAAGTGAGCATGGTTAAAAGTTATAAATTACTTCAATAATATTTAGTAATAATTTATTAAAAATAAAAAATATTCTTAGAACAATAAGGGGGAACTACTAGGGCAAGAAGCATTTGCAAAGGAAAAGGAGAAAAGCATGTTTCTGAGCTATCTGTGCTGCTGTTACCACTTAGTTGGACAAGGAGCACAGTGAAATGGGACTGAAGTGGTACCTGGCAGTGAAATTGATGAACTTTGGAAAATGACATCCAAAGCGCAGGATAAATCCCTGAGCTGTTTACTTCTGTGTCTTTCTCCTACCTTTCCTGTGGTTTCAATCCCTCGAATGGTGCAGAGATACACAATTGCCCAGCAAGCTGCTAAGCACAAAACAAGCCACCACTGTAACATGCCGCTGTCGGTGACGTCAGGTGTTATGTTCAAAGTTTTCCTGTACCAAAAATAATTGACTGCAGTACTTTCATAACATTCTTCGTTGAGCCCTGGAAAAGGATGGCATACATAAGAATAAATGTTCAAATGTGGTAATATTTTTCCACTCACTGTATAGCAAGGAAACAATGCTCTACAGGGGTGGAGAGCAGCAGGGTCGCTGTTTTTACATGCAATCTCATTCAAATTTAGCAGTATATTTTTTTTTGTCATGAAAAAAAAAAGACAATTTTGGTAAAGAAATGTCACTCAAAAAAAGCCAAAAAGTCATTTTAAAGAACAGAGAACAGTCTTTATTCGGTCTTTAGATATGCTTTTTTAGGTCTTACTAGTGTTTTTGTAATGGGTAATGTGTAACTAATTGTCTTCAAATAGTTTCTCTACCATCTCAAAAATTATTGTTTATTTTATTTATTTTTAAACATTTCATTTTTTACTCTGAAATCAAAGGAGTAGTGGACTTTCTGGCTTGTAATAACCAAGGTATCACTACTCAATGAAAACACAAGTCTCCTTTAAACCAGTT
Organism: Meleagris gallopavo; assembly: GCF_905368555.1. NCBI lineage: Eukaryota > Metazoa > Chordata > Aves > Galliformes > Phasianidae > Meleagris > Meleagris gallopavo. Next base: position 31,754,223 of record NC_139406.1, on the reverse strand, counting down.
TCTGAAAGATGTCTTAAATTTGCTTTGCAGTTATGTCAGCAATCTCACGTGTCTTGATACGTAGTTTATGGTGACAGTCATGAGTGTCTTGATAAAAGACTGTTTCTTCATAGTCAGAAAGCACAGGATGTTCTTTCAAGTGGTCCCTGTACCATCATGTCAGCAAAACAAGTAAACCGATCTTCTCTTTTCCCTCTAGTCCCCAGACTCTAATGTCTGTGATACTCCAATCGCAGTGACACTGAAGCAGCTGTTACCTGTTCTGTTTTCATTTAGAGGGCAGATGCTCCATGGAAGGGGTTCCTGGAAAGAGTTGATGAAGTACCACATCACCCAGGTTAGAATGGTGTTGTAGTATAAGCTCACCAGAATCGACACCATCAATGAAGCAACCCCTGCAGATGACAGATTTCAGCTTAGAAAACCTGGGAAAAGTTACCAGTCATAACACTTGCTCTTAGAATCTCCCATCTCCTAATTTCTTCTTTTTTTTTTTTCCCAGAGATTTTCACAAGGGATGATGTGTATTTGCATCCTCGGCTCTGATGCGCAGCCCCTGGCTCCACCAGCCCTGCTGTAAGAAGGATGGTGCTGCTCTACTTTGTGCCCTGGGCTTAGCCTTTTACCCTTCTGGGAGACTCTGTGCCAGCAGGCAGCCACCTGAGCAAGTAGGTGACAAATGCTAAGAGTAGGGCTCTGGGGCACCAAAAGCAGGAGACATAGGACCCACAACTTTGGGCCTTTAAAACTCAGATCTGTAAGCACTTCAGGGGCAACATCTGAGGTTGTACCAGAGTCACTTTCAGCTGTAGGGACGGAAACAAGTTCTATGACTTCACTGAGGTTGTCTAATATGAAAAACGTGAGAAATAGCTGCCTTCTTTAAGAGTTCTGGCTTGCTGGGCTCAGACATTCAGGGTGCCTCCTCTTCAGATAGAGAGCTGGGAGCATACCCAACTCCTGACTTATTGGCCAGCCCACTTCTGAAAGTGGCTTCACATTTGGATAGAGCCTAGGAAAATTCATACTGGAAGGGATCCCACTAAATCTGTAGTTTGATTTCTTGCTTTGAGGTCAAAGTTAGGCAGGCTTTTTATCCAGTGTGGCTTCCCGATGGAGATGACACTTTGCTCAGAGTAGGTGAAGACTCAGCCACTGGCTCCTGGTTACCAGGAATCTAAACAGCCAGCATAGGAATAGGGCACATAGGACAAGCTTAAGTACAGAATGCTGCTCAGTTCATAAAAATAAAAGTAAAATTGAGACAGACATTAGATCTTCCTGAAGTAGTCTCTCTAAAGCACTGGGTTTTGAGTTGTCCCAGTTCCTACAAACACTTGTGATTTTACCTGGTCCAGGAGAAGTGTGAGGTTTAAACTACTTATTTTGAAGATGAAGGTTGAGTGCTTTGACATAGTATATAATTCAGTATTTATTTATTTATTTTACAACATGACACAACTTTAACAGCAGACCAAAGGAGACTGAAGTTTCACAGCACAATATTGCTGCATAAGGGCACTGTGTTGTCCCATACTGTGCACAGACACACTAAACTACTGTCTTCTGTTCTTACAATAAGTAAGAAAGTGTATCAATACTACAGATTTTGCTTGCTGTTTTTTTGCAAAGGAAAGTTGGACCTGCTTAGTAGTGGGAGAGGAATCTAGCTGGAGGTCCCATCCTGCTGCTTTGTGGTTCTTCCCAGTTGCCCTCTTACTCTTAAATAACTTCTTCCCACTCTTTTCCTTCCACAGGCATAGCTGTCAGCACCAGTCCCATTTTCCTGCATACAGCAAGACACTCTAGCTCTCCTATCTTGCACCCACATCAAAGGCTAAAAGGTTCATATTTTAGGCTCCCATGTGTCTGGAGTGACACTTGATTGGAGTGATATCCTGATGAGCATCACGTGCAGCCCTGTAGGAAATAAGTGCTGAGTGGGAGCCCAGCTGTGGTTCCTTCAGCCCAGATACCTACCGACTCCTCCCAGGTAAGGTGAGATGGTGTGCCAGGCATTGATGCTGCCTTTCCTCAGGCACTGTCCTAGGGCAAGTTCAAGATGCAGCAGCGGGATTCCTTCAAAGATAAGAGCGATGAAGTATGGAATCAGGAATGCCCCTGAAAGCATAATTAAGTGCAATTAAGCTACACAGTTATCTGCACCTCGTTCAAATTGCTGTTATCTCCTCTATTTCATGGCTGTAACAAAGTCCTTGTAGGAAGTGTTGAGAAAGGCAATGTGGATGTGGATGCTTGCCCAGGAACAGCTGCTGATTGTGGGTGGTTTTGTTGGTGGTAATGAAGGAGGAAAGGCCAGGACCACTAATGCTGCAGGGCACATCCCCTCAGCACTCTGACATCTCATGAACATAAGCTGTAAGGATCCACACCCCTTCCACTATTTCCCTTTCTTTTGCTGGGGGGATAGCAGCAGATACATAAGCCAGGAAGTATGCGCTGGAAACTCTAAACATTGAAAAGGTTTTAATGGCTAGCATTTGTAAAGCATTAACAATTACCACAGTTCTTGAAATGCAGGTGTCATTCCATTCTGATGTCTTTCTATGTGATCTCTTTTCTGCAGAATGGTCAGACCAAAGCTGAGAAGCTGCCCTTTCCCACTGGCAAAGCAAGACTTTGCGCTGGAAGCCCCTAGAAGAACACGTTTCTACATGACATTCTACAAGAACCTGTAGGTGCTGCGTAACTGGAAACAAGCTGAAAACTGTTCTGTAAGCTGTGGGAGCAATGACATCTGGTTTCATCCAGGTTTGTATCCTTTGTCATCTACATCTTTCATCTTTCTGTTGAGCGGGAGACAGCGTGTGCTTCTGGCTGTTGCAGGACGATGGTGCGCACTGCCTTGGATCTCTGTTCTTTACACAGACACTGATCTTTATGAGACCAAGTGACATCTCACTGGCATGCTCATCCCTTTTGCCCACCTGTCCACTTGAGTCAAAATGGCCTAAGAAATGGAAGTTTAGTGGTATGACATGGCCATCAGTCACTGTGCCCACAAAACAGTTTTTCTTTGGGGAAACAAAAATAGAAATGCTATGTCCACACCTTCCTATCCACCCACCAGCTTATGCCACCTCTGTGCCCTTTCATCACTCTAATGGCAATTCTACACCTCATTATGCCATCATCGCAGTCCTTGTGCTGAGGGAGCACAGCAGTCCTTGGCAAGGAAAAGGGAGCTACCATGGAGCTCTTCCTGGAGCTGCCTCTGTTTTGTAATCACTGACTGTTTAGAAAGGTGGGGCATATAAATCAAATCACTTCGAGCTAAAAATTGCAATAACTTTGCTACCTATTGCTAGATAATTGCAGTAACTATATGCAACACCCAGACAAGGTGTGTTATTTATTTAATAGTTTTCTACAAAGAAATGGGGGAAAAAACATACATGATGCCCCTTTCAGTGAGAGACTGCTCTTAATTTGCCAAAGGTAGAAACAAACATCTCTGTGGCTTGGTTTCCTAAGATGTTTTAACACTAAGAAGCAGATTTGGAGGAGTCTCACTGCTGACTTCCAGGACATGAGGTACCCACTTGAGATGCTTGAGAGCCCTGCTTGACAGTCCCTCCTACTTGGAGGAGGTTCTTAAGTACCCAGGTACAAAGCGAGAGATTTAGAGGAGTGTGGGAACCCAGCAGCTCATTTATCTGAAGTGTTTTACCAACTGATGAAATCTAGACTGGAGGCAGGCACTGGATATCCTGTGTAAATACTGAGGAACTCTCATGCCCTTCCAGGGGAGCTTCGTAGCCTCTCTCCTTCCTCAGCCCTGTGCTCTTGTTCAAGGCCTGGTAAAATTGTCAGAATATAGCCACTTCTGCAACACACCTGCCTTGCTGACAGTCAGATGGTTGGGCTGTCCCATCTCTGGGTGGTGGCTCCTGAACAAGCAATCTGGGGATGCTGGGTTCTTCCTTGCAGCCATTCCACAAGACACCTGTCTCCTGTATCATACCTCCATGGAAATAATCCTGCAATAATGAGTGCAAACTGCCATGTGTTATCTCTCTTTCCTCTGTTTGTTGGTTCGTAGCAGAGCACATTTGAATATTCTGCAGATAGAAGCACTTTTACTTTGTGTTGGTTTGTATGCATCTCCAGTTGTATTTGCAACATAATGTCATGCTTTGAGGGGAAAAAAAAAAATTGTTTTTCATGAGAACAATGTAAAAAGTGTGATACCTGCAATTGTGAAAAGATGGCAAAAGATTGAGTTAAAAGTAGTTCATGGAACTAATCTTTCTCAAACCAAATTCAAATAAGCAGCTCAGAGTGTAGAGGTTCAGCTCACAGACGTAGTTACTGCTTTTGTTTTTAGGCAAAAAGAAAATAGGAAAAACACAGTCTGCTCAAGCATTTAAAACTTGCACTCCTTCTCAATAAAATCTCTTACACATAGAATGAAAAAGGTAGCAAATACTAATGGTGAATAAGAACCCACTGGTACTGTACAATCGAGGGTCTGTTTAATCCTTAAAGGAGGATGCACCAAAAGGCAGAACTTGTATATCTTTTGAACATTGCTATCAGAGATCTAGGAAGAGGAAAATGCAAGAAGTAGAATGAAGTTTCACATTGGTTCCTACCACAGAGTGTGTATCACAAAACAGAGCTCATCATTCAAACACAGACAGTTAACGTATCAGTGTGTATATGATGTGTAGCACAAGCACAACAGGAGTGCAGTAGAGTTGGCTTATTGGTAAGTTGGTTCTGTTTATGGTAAAGCCCCAAGCAATGTGGAGCACTAGCATGTCATGCTTCGTATTGCTGCTAACTGCAAAGAGCCTTTACAATGAGGAGAGCTTTACAGTCATTGTAGTAGCTGCCCTGATACTGGAAGTGTGTGTATAGCACTCCATCCACAAATCATCTTCTGGTTGGACCAAGTTCAGGCTGAAGCAAGCCTGAAATGAAGATAGTGCCCTCAGTTGTGTACGGCATGGATGCTGGGTCTCAAGGACAGCTGCTTTGCTCCACAGACCTGTTCTTCCAGGGCCGTACTGCTTCTTCATGAGGACACAGCCCAAGGAACCCCTGAGCTTCTTGGGATTTTGTGATTCCTCACAGTGATGATTCCTTCCATTTATTGAGCCCAGAAGCCAACCTAATTTCCTGAACTGTTACTGTGTCTTGCTCAACTCCTCAGTGAAAAGCTGGGGCAGGTGATAATTGAATTAATTGTTCTGTCAAATAGTGAAAAGTTCTGCTCTTTGCAAAATACTTTTTCTTTTTATCTGTTTATTTTTATACAATATCTTTTAGGCTTCTGTGTTGTTTCAGATTTTAGTTTCTTCTGAATGCAGTGAGCCAAGCAACTGCATTTCATAGCAAGTTGTCATTCAAATTTTAGCAAAAGGCCATGGGTTATGAATATCTGGAAAGCATTCCCTCAGAAGCACATGGACATTCTGCCCTTACAGCAGGAGTTTAGGGTGTATTTATTTTCCTAAAAAGAACTGTGATTTATATTAAAGGCATTTTCCAGTTATTCTGTAGGTTCAGGCACTATGCACATAATTTTTATTATCCATTGGTTAGACCAATGCATACCAGCTGTAATCAGGTACAACTTTGCAGTATGTTAGTTGGAGGTATTTTTGAAGTATTTTCAGATGACTATACGTGTACGTATGTATTTAAATATATGCCAGTATGACCTGAGTCTCAGTTCTAGGTGACAAAATATATACCAGACCATTTAGAAATATCTTTTCAATCCCAGTTGCCTGGGAGCCTTTGTATTTGTCCCCACTTACTGTGGCAAACAGCCTTCATATCCATTAGTCATGAAAAGTAAATAGCTAACTTAACTCAGGCAATAAATCCAAATAATCAGTAAACGAAAGCAGGTGATAAATGTCAGCAAAACTGATATTATATTAGATCCGAGTTACTGAGTAACACTAATGTGCGATGAATAAGGTTCAGAGGTCTGAGGAGAACAGCTGACATGGGACAAATATACAGGCACTTATTTTTATCTCTTGTTTTTTAAAAGATCTAGAAATGAGGAAAAGTGCATTGCCTAACTCTTAAACACCTGGGTCATTAGTGAAAATGTGATCTACACCCCAGAAGACGTTCAGCCATAGACTGGGTCTTCTATGACATTTCCATACCAGCTTTTACTGTGCTTATGGCTGGGGCTGAGGTGCTGAGGCACCACCTCTTGGGTCTCATATTTAACTATTATGCTGCTGTTCACATCTTCAGATACACTCCAGTACACCTGAAGATCTACTGGGCTTTTGCATCTGAGTTGTTTGCTTTCAAAAGTGCAGCCCCAAATTGCATCTCTGTCTAAAATTGGCTGAATGAAAATGCAACCAGGTGTGTAAATCTAACAGCTTTGTCTTCTTGGTGGTCTTCATCAATCACTTACATTCTCCCAACACCTGCTGTCCAGGATGAATTATTTATCAGTCCAACATAATTTTTGTCAGCAAATTGTTATAGTCATTAGCTGAGCTCTCTGAGCCCTTTGTTAAAATCCAGTGACCAAATACTGGCTGTATGACCATACACTGAACTTTATTCACCACTGTCTTTGTGCCACTGCTTGTAGTAATGCAGAGTATCTGTATCATAGAACAATTTGAGTTGGAAGGGATCCTTAAAGACCATTCCTACCAATTCCCCTGCAACGAACAGGGACACCTACAGCAGCTCAGGGTGCTCAGAGCCCCCTCCAGCCTGACCTTGAGTACCTCCAAAGATGGGGCATCCACCAGCTCTCTGGGCAACCTGTTCCAGTGCCTCACCACCCTTAAATACTCTGGATGGTGTCACAGACTCTGCTTCCTTGCTCTTTTTTATCATTTTTTTCACTGATAAAATGACTTCTTAAAGTGAAAAAGAATACTCAGCCTTTGTTCCTGCAGCTTTTCCCCATTTTTATTATCTTTAAAACTGTTGTAGGACCTGCCTTTTTTGTCCTACCAGTGCCTGTGAGATATATCAGTGCCCACAGAAGCAAACAGACTTTCTGGTCACAGTGTGATCTCTAAGAAAGGTCTCCTTGCCCTCAGCCTTGTGGCCTACCTGTTACGGGAGCAATGTGTAGGGCAAGGATGCAGGAGAGTGTTGGTGGTGTACATAGCTTTTGTGCCCTTTCATATCTTCCTCATTCATTTCAGTCTCTTTCATTGTGAATGAAATGGTTGCCTTAAGTGTTGGGCATGACCACATGAGAGTGTCAGACTGGGTTTGCCTGAGTACATGGAATACATGGAAAACATTGGACCACAGAAACAGGTGGACTAGAAAAGCCATGCCCAGCACAGTCCCTGCTGAGCTAAGTGTCTGAAACCAAAGGCAGAGAGAAACCTGTGACTGCCTTCCTGCCCAGGCTGTTGTTAGTTACTTGTGCTTGGCAGTAGCCTGACATGCCACTGGCTTACCAGGTGTCATCAGTGTTCTTCTTAGCCCTCTCTATCCTACACATTCTCTTAAGTTTTTAAGTTTCCATAGAGGGGCCCAGACTTATTTCTTGGCTTCCTTTGGTTAAGATGCTTAATTAAAGACGAACTTTATGAAAATATGCTAGCATAGGATTTAGCATGACACCAAGCAACTTTCCTTTCACTTGTCACTAGCACAGGTCATTGATTCACATTTCCTAGAGCTTAGTGAGCTGTAGGATTGTACCTTTTTTCACTCACAGTAGTAGTTTAGAGTGGGATCAAAAAATAACCGAGTCACCTACAGGAGAAAAAAACTGAAATTCAGTTCTGGAAAAATGAAACCCTGAAGAATCTCTGTAAGTGCTGGCTGTTCCCAAGAGATGCGTGTTGCTTTGTCTTTGCTGTTCAGGCTGTCCTAGGACTCAAAAATGCTGCTCTGGATATGCTGAGTGCTGCTCAGTTGCCTGCTCTCAGGCATCCAAGATGCCTGCAGGGTGTTTGTCCAACTCAAGAACATCCTCCCTTCAGCCACATGCTGTTTCTGCATTGTAGATGTTCCTCTAAAGGCGTGTATCCTGCCTCACTGTGTGTGTGTCATTAGCTGCAGTGACAGGCTTTTTCCAGCCATTTCAGTTGATAGAGAAACGGCATGCTAACAGCTATGGCTTTCTAGCCACCTCGTTATGGTAAGCAGCTGAGCATGCAACTTCACTGGGTTTCACATCTTGAATATAAATAATATAAAGTCTCCTGAGAAACACCTACCTACTGCTGCTGCTTTTTTCTTACTTGAATTAGTGCAGCAGTGGCTTCCAGCTGTTAAATCTTCACTGCTAAAGAGCTCCTTGCTGTCAAAATAATTTCCATGTCCTCATTTATAGACTATGGCAAATAGGTTCATTCATTTTCAACTTAGTGAGTTAAACGGGCTGGATGCTCAACTCACTCCATATATCATGCATTTTCCAGATCTCAAATAAGTCTTGAGGATCTTCTGCATTTTTTTTTCATCTTGATTTTGAAAAGCAGGCACAAAGGTCGTGTTAGCATCAGGAGCAATATCTCCGTTTGTTTCCCAGTGCACTGTTTGTGTGTGGCAGGATGCTTTATGCTGAGAAAGACTGCTTGATTTCACTCATTCAGATGCTCACAGAGTTCTTATGTGGCTGCTTGTTTCTAAAATACCTCCTGCTATTAATGGCAGCATCTGTTTGTGGTTCCTTGGGCTTATTCAAATATATGTAGTTCATGAAGCAATGCAGATACCTTGCTAGAATTAGATCGAATCATTTTTTTTCCTGCCATTTGCCTATTTCTCCCAGTTTGAATTTTGTACTTATCCCGTAAATGGAAAGATAACAAATAAAACTGGGCTTGAAGAATTTGCTACATTGCTCTGCTTGAGACAAGTTACCATGGTACCTTTCAAAAGCTGCTGTAAGCAGCGAGCAATCGGTTACTATTTCTGATCGTTCGTATTTACTAAATTGGCCGCTTCTAAAGCAATTCTTCATGGGAATGGTGCCCACAGAAAATCTTGGGCAAGTGTCAGCATCAGCTTGCTTGTGTTAAATCAGCCAAGCATTTCAGGCAGCTTCACAGCCATCAAAAAGTGCCATTTAGCTTCACTCAGCCATGGCTTGTGGGTTGCCTCCTGAAGGTGGCAGAGAAGGGAGAGGAGTGACTCTTGTTTTCCTGGCGAAGCACCACAGCAAACTATTTGGGGAACTGCCTCACTAAAGCCTTATCAGGACTTCTGGCTTCTCCTGAAGGTAGCTGCAAGTGAGCTTCCTCCTCCCATCAGGACTGTGGCAGCAGTGTCAGAGCTAAGCAACAAGCTGGTCTTATTTCCTAAACAAACGCATCCTTTAAAAACGAAATGTATTTCTACAGAGAATCTAAAGAGAAAGCCAAACATTTATGAGAATTTGAGAACTCAATAGCTAAAAAGAAAGTGATGCAAATATATAAAGTTCCATGCCCATCATAAGTTAGCACAAATATATTGGAATCATGGCTTAATATTTTGTCAAAGTCCCATTTCACCTTACCACCTCCGTGTATCTGGCACAAGTATGGAAACCGCCACACGTTCCCCAAGCCGACGGCAAATCCAATACAACTTAAGATATACTGGAACTTGTTATCCCACTTTGGCCTGCCATCTTCTTTAGGGACTTCAGGTGGCATGTCCATTGGTAAATCTTCTAGTCTGAAGTACCCTTGGCTTTCTACTCCCTTTCTCTATAAATGGGAAGATTCTTCAAAATGTGTCTCTGCTGCAGGTTTTATGGGGAATGACAGAAGGGTTTCTCCAAAAAAGGCGGCGCTTTGTTTTTATGTAATGCAAAGGAATGTGTCATTGGAAGTGCCACAGTTTAAATACCAAACCAGGAATTATTATTATATAGACAGAGTGACCACTCTTGATGTTTTGCAGTTCCTTCTATAGTTAGGGAACTTGGGAATATGTTGTTAATGGGTAACTTGAGATCAAACAAATTTTTATTTTCTGTTCTCCTTCTGTTCTCAGATACCATCAAAGAAGTGTGACGCTGAATATAATTAAAAAGAAACCTTTACAGCAATAAGACATTAACATTGTAAGATGTGTAGATCTGTGAATTAAGGAAGCATTGACTTTTTCTCTTTCTTTGTTAGCTGTGTGACCGAAGACATCTTTGGTAAGTACAAAAAGTGATATTTTTTTTACTAGATTAGTATTAATTGGATTTACCTGTTGTTGTTATACCAAAACCTCAAATAGAACCTCATAAAGGTGTGTTTTCATGGCTGTACTTGCAGTAGCTTTTTGCCCATCTCGAGATCTGCCATTGGAACACACGGACCAGCTGCAGCCACACAGCTCCTGCTGCATAGACCGCTGTCCTCCATATTGTTTTTCCCTCTGAACATCCACATACGTACCTGTGACTGCCATAAATTATTTGAAAGGTACAATACACTATGACTGGGACTCTTTGAGGATCCCTCCAACATTTGTTCCTAAGCAAACCCAAGATGACACTGTTCTCTAGACAAGACCACATATGTTCAGACATCAAAATCTTGTCTGTTTTCACCATAACTGCCTGAGGTTAATCACTTCCCACCTGTCAATGAATCCCAAGTGACTATTTTTATTTTTCATTAAATAGTTACTGAGGAATGTAACAGCTGGGTGCTTGCCTTCAATTGAAAGCCTGTGAGAAAAACTTTAATGTTCTCTTTCCAAAATACCAGGGTTTTGCTGTTTTGCACTCCACTCCTTAACGGAACATCGACATCACAGAAATCAGCCACAGCACCCACCACCCTCCCCCCCCCCACCGCTGCTGTGCTCCAGACCAGAGTGCTGTGCTGGGGCTGTCCTAGCAGTACCTCCATCCCTGCCCCCTGCAGCTGCTTCAGACTCAGCTCAGTAGGAAAATCTGACAAAGATTGCCTTTCCTATTACAAAATAGCAACTTCAAAGATTTTAAATAAAATATATTAGTAGAATCATAGAATTGTTCAGGTTGGAAAAGACCTTATAGATCATCAAGTCCAACCACAACCTAACCATACTAGCCTAACTCTAACAACCCTCCACTAAATCATGTCCCTGAGCACCACATCCAAACAGTTTTTAAACACATCCACGGATGGTGACTCAGCCACCTCCTTGGGGAGCCTGTTCCAGTGCTTAACAACTCTTTCTGTAACTTAAACTTACTTGGTGCAACTTGAGGCCATTTCCCCTCATCCTGTCACCAGTGAGAAGAGACCAACCCCACTCTTGCTGTAATTATCTTTCAGATATTATTATTCAGATTATTATTGTTCATAAATATTCATAGTTTTAATGTTCAAAGAATATTTTTTAAAAAGTTGAAATGCAAATAAATATATTGCCTGGTACTTCACTGTCTTATTTGGTGTAGATGGAGTCTAAAAATAACCTTTAGAGTAGTTATCATAGAACCAGAGAATCATACAGTCATCTATGTTGGAAAAGACTTTCAAGATCACCAGATACAACCATAAGCCTGACCTACTGACTCCCGTCACTAAACCATGTCCCTTAGTGTCATGTCCACATGTCTTCTAAATACCCTCAGGAGCAGGGACTTCATCACTTCCTTGGGCAACCCTGTCCAATGACTGATCTCTTTCTCTGTGAAGAGATTCTTCCTAATGTTCAATATTAATCTCCTTTGGTGCAACTTGAGGCTGCTAGGAACTTGGACAGGAGAATAATAAAATACCCAGAATTATACATGAATCAATCTGTCTAGTTCTTAGAAACGTTTTTATTAAATATTTTTAGCTCCTGAATGAGATATAGTATTGGTGGCTTTGTGCAACATAGTGGCATGTAAAGTAAAAACAATTTAACGTGCAATAGAAGTCAGTATAAATTTCCCTCCAGATTGGTCACCCAACCAGAATGTTTGGACAGGGAAGAGTCACTTAAGGCTTGCCAAGCGCAGTGCATCCCCAGACAGAGTCCTCCAAGCCAGTTTCAAACAAACCGGCATCAAAACCATTAGCAGGAGAAATTATTTGGCCTGTTTTGCAAATGTGGTTCCCAGGACCCAAGCTATCACTTCTTCACTGTACCTTGCATTCCTAAGTAAGCAAGTGCCTACTTAGAAACAACACATAGTTATCCTTTTATGGCAATCAATTTGATTCTGAATTCTTTAAAGAAAATCTTTTGGCTTTCTTAGTAAGGCATTCTTCCACATTTTTACATGCTTTTATGCTGAATTCTTTAAGTTGCCATTAACAGACGTCTCAGATATTGAGCTTATAAGGCCTGTACGATCACTTCTCTTCTGACAGCAATTTCTGATGGCTTTGTAGATAGCAAAGACAGGGATGATCAAACTAGGCACACCAGCGATGATTACAATAATAGCATAGACCCAGCCGGGATATCCAATCTTCTGTGGTTTTGGGAATTCTTCCTGAAAGAATAAAATAAATTATATGAAGTGAGAGGAGCAAATACCTGAAAACGTGTGCATTCAGTTTTTTAACAGAAGAGAAACAGAACTGCAGCAGCAGTTAGCCACAAGGGCACAGGGATTTGCTGATTCAAGAGCAGTTTCCAGTTTCGTAAGGCCGGAGAAGAGAAAAACAGATAAGCAAGGAGGAGACGAAGTCCTGTGGAAAATGATGGACCCCTCATCTTTGTTTTTATTCTGTTGTCCTGGTACCACATACAGCTTATTGTTCTTCAAGAGGAAGAAAAGAAGAGTAGGTGATTTAGTGCTATAATTTAAATGATGCAAGTATATTTAGAAGAGGAAAGAAGAAATCTGGTTAGGAGAATATTAATTTCTTCTGTCAGTGATGAGTAACCAGCACCGTTGCTGTTCTGTGCTTTTAGATGCACACAGTAACCAGTACCAAAATGCTTTCATAGACGTGGTCTTTTGTCAACATAGAAAATTCATGATGTTTCCAGCTCTTCTATACTCCATACCACGCAACAGACATCTGTTGAAGTGGTCCTGTTAAGGCCCCACTCAAAATTGGATTAATGGTTGAGGGTTTTGTCCATTTCAGTAAAGCTGAATTTAGGACTTATTTTTTGAAGTGCTACTCTTTTATTATCACTTTTTGTATTTTAACTTTTTTTTTTTTTTTTTTTTTAAATCTGAAACCTATTTGAGATGGAAGTTGAATATAACTGACTATGACTCTTACATTGAAGAAGGAGATATCAAGTAATTCGAAATAAAAATTTTGGTTTTTTATACTTACATAGTTAGGGTTCCAAACACTGTAGAGCAGTTCTTCATTGACTTTCACCACAAAATAAAATAAGAAGATAACTAACATAATGAGCGGACTGATAACTCTCCAGGTTACCTGCCAGAATATATTGGGCTTGTGTCCAATCATGAACTCAATATCCTTGTTAAACCTAGGAGCAAAAACAGAAACTTCAGGACAATAAAAATGGGTAAGGATCAAAAGCAGGCCCAGAAGCAGGAGAGTTCAAGTGACTCAACCGTGCTTCCCTATACTTTGCTGATGGCCGTGTGAGCGGAGGACTGACATTGACACCTGAAGATAGACCCACACAGTCTGAATTTAGGCAGAGATTACTGTAATTATGTTATAAGTTTCTAATTCATACTTCCTGAAAGTAAGGTAGGAAAATTATTTTCGGAAAGGTACTTTCTTCAAGAGTTCTATGAAGCATATATGAAATAGTTTCAGAACAAAAGAGTTAGTGTAGGTGGAGTTTCAAGTAGTTGCTTCAGGGTTGGGTTTTTTTGTAAGCATCTCAGAGCTGCATCAATTAAAAGAAAAGACAGTACACAAAAGAAGCAAGTTGGAATAATTTTTAAAATTACATTCTATGAATAATGCTTGCTTAATTTGGATTTCTATCAGTTTATTTGGTTTGAGTAGTATTTAACTTTATACTTGCTCATTAAGTGCACCTAGAAATATGTAATTCAGGTTAAGCATAGAGCATACAGTAAAAAAATGGAACAAATATGTCCCCACAAGAAGAGTCCATCCCTGTATTGCAGGTGATGTTGTCAGCACAATCCTGAACCCAGTTTATGACTCCCACACATAATTCAGTGCTATGTGCACACACTATTAAATAAAAACTAGTTTGGCAGTTTGAGGCCTTTATTATTCTTTTACCTTCTCTAGCTAGGCACACATGGTCCATTGCAGCCACACATGAAAGCCAAATTAGCCAGCAAAACTAAAGAAGCTTGGTTTGGATCTAATCAGCATTCCTGAATAGAACTTTCAGATCCAGATTTGGATCCATTTCCTTCCTTTCCCTGAATGAATGCCCTCTGTCCCTCTGTGGAAAGTGCTCTGTCTTGCCTGCCAAGCTCTGAGCAGATGGAGCATTCTGCACAGCTCCTGCCAAGGCAGAACCACATCTTGTGGGAGACTCAGGGCTTTGGAGCCAGAGAGCCCACCAGTGTGTGTGGAACATGGTGATGAGGAGCTGAGACATCTAAGCAGACTCTCACCTCCTCATGCAGCATTAAAGTCTCAGTGTGGGAACAGGGGCCAGAGGTCCTTTGCCCGTTGCTAAGAGCAGCACAGCTTGGGCTGATACAGATTTGAGCAAGACCTATGAATGATTGAAGGCCTCACACTTTTTAAAATGTATTTATTTCTTATGTATTAATTATGAATGGGCAGATGGAGAAATTGAACTTTCTAAGACTCTGAAAAGTTGCTAGGATAATTACTTGCTGCTGGAATTGATAAGGTCTTGAGTCTAACAGGAACATATCTCGGTAGCCTTGGATTTGAATCCTCTTGTAAAGCAGTATCTGTGATCTGCATGAGGATGCCTGCTTTGGGCAGTAACATCTGGCATTTGCTTTAAACAATCCTGGAATATACCTGTGTTTTAAGCTTTTAGCTCAGTGCCAGTGTGCTTGTGCTTTGCTTCTGCTAATGAAATATTTTATGCAGTTCTTCTGATGAAGGTTTCCTGTAAATGTTGCCATATTTACAACATTAATGAGTTACAGTGGTATTTATGCACTCTAGGGCACTTGGTAATGCTTGATATTCTCTTCTAGCATTTTAGGAATGTATTTATTTTAGCTGATTGTTACAGAGGAATATCTGTCACAGTGCATTAATGAAAGAGTTTAAATCTTTCATATACAAACAAAAATCCCCACCATATCCCTAACGAAGCATCATTTCTTCTTGTTGAGAATTTTTTTAGAAACCTAAATCATATAAGCCACCCTAAACTACAGTTGCATAATTCCAGTGACTTCTGTAACAGAAATGATGTGCACTGCATTACAGCAGGACTGCAGCTATACAACTACTCAGTATATACACTACTGTTGAGTGATGTTTAACTTGTGTTTCATACCTGTCTATTCCATAAATGTAGACAACTGAAAACATCTCACAGAAGGCAATTATTAGCAAAGGAATGGAGCCAGCAAAACTGTCGAACAGAGCAAGCCAGTAATTGCCAGACCTCAGGACAAAAATGAAAGCTATCAAGTAAGACCCTGCGCAGATGATACCTGTGAAAAACAGAATATAAAACAGCAGTACATTTAGACATAAAATCAAAAGTAACCAAAGAATCAACCAAAAACCAGTGAAACTGGGTGGACTTCTGGGTTCCTTGTGCATGCTGAGGAGTTGCTTGTATCAGAACATTGTGGCCATGTCCAGGTGAGCAGGGTAGCCACTGCTGCTGTGGAACTACATCACCTTCTGGAAGGCTTCCAGAGGAGAAGTGCCTACTAGGCAACTGAGAACAAGTGTGGTAGAGAATTGAGGCATATCCCGTTGAGCAGAAGCAGGGCATTTTCTGAGTATCCAACACAAAGTGCACAAGCTCAGAATATCTTCTATTCCGGAAGATTCCTCACATGGCACTGCTATAGGCTTTATGATTCAAGGACTACAGGGAGGGTCCTTTGTTTCCATTTTTGGGCAGTAGTCGATTCTAGCCTGAATAAAGCTTCACTGAAACTTTTCTGCGTATATATATGTGTATACTTTTATATATATTATATATATATATATACCCCAAATTGTTTTATCAATTTTAGGAGAAACTTGCCCATAATTCTGTTTGGGTAACACTGCATTTTTTAGCATATCAGTTGTTAATTGAGGGGGTGGAAATCACTTGTCTCTGATAAAGCACTTACCTGTAATGAGTTCCTTAGGCCATTTAGGGGGTACGACTTTGAGATCTTGTAAAGGTACGAGCACACCTTCTACATTTCCAAACATAGATGACAAACCCAAGCAGAAGAGCATAATGAAGAAGAGGATGGACCACAGAGGTGAGACAGGCATCTTGGTGATAGCTTCAGTGAAGACAATAAAGGCTAAGCCAGTTCCTTCAACTCCCTGTGTAAGATTTTAGAAGCTCCAAAAATTAGCTTCACTAACATCACAGCCTTTAAATTTACATCTGTATTCAGTGGAGTTGGTGTATGCTACAGCACGAACAATAATTATACTTTCTTTTTTTCACAATGACCTCCAAATGCAGTGATGTATTCACTGTAATTATAATACAAATCCTACTTCATGGAACCAAAAAACAAAAAGCTGTATGATTTCATTTCCAATGCAGAGAAGCTGTAGGTGCCCCATCCCTGGAGGCACTCAAGGCCAGGTTGGATGGGGCCCTGGGCAGCTGAACTGGTGGGGGGCAGGGGTTGAACTGGGTGGGCTTTGAGATCCCTCCCTTTCAGCCCAAACAATTCTATGATTCTATAATTCCAATTTAGCCTTGATTACCTGTTTATCCTAGCATAGTTCTGCTATCCATAAAGCACTACCACTAAGTGAGACTGTGGTGGAAAGTGGTAGCAATGATGAACTGTTCATCAAAGGATGATATAAGCCAAAAGAAGCTTTTATGACCAGTGGGAAAGCTGTTTGTACATTGCATGTGCCAGAAGCTGCCACCATGACTGCAGCCAGGTAGCTGAATAGAAATATCAAAACAGCAGCAGACAGCTACACCAGGCCATATTTGAAAGGACTTTTCAGAGGAGTTGAATTGCTTTTAAAATGCCTTTCTCTTCAAAAGCAAAACAATATTCTTTGGAATAAACAGAAGTAAACTTTTAGCCCAAGAGCATTCCAAGCAAACCACAATCCGTAGAAATATAATTAAAGAAAAAAAAAATACAATGCCAAAAAAACTCACCCGCACTCATATTGAAAAATGCTAATTGATTAAAAGTAAAAATGTCGCTACAGTTCTTGCAATATAAATGGTATCGGTATGAGATATACTGTAAAACTTACCTCACTTAATAAACTTTTCAGATCACAAGTTTCAAAATTAAGGCTTGCAAAAGTGACAGGATCAGTCATGTTGCACAGCTGCTGCATTTGCTCAAAGTTATCTTGGGTTACATTGCCCTCTGGCAAATCAAATGCATTTATCAAGGTAAGAATATTTCTGTAAAAGTGAGATACAGGTATTTTGAAATTGTTTATTTGTAACACCTTCAGAATTCATTTTCATTCTTAAGTTATTAAGAGCACAATGCCTTTCATAAAGAAGGTTCAAAGGAATCAAAGCGTTTGCTGCTCAGGATCAGATTAGGAAATTGGGAAGTCCAATGGTTTCATACAAATGAAATTCTTTCTTTCTTTTTCCCATGTGAGTCCAGTGATGTCTTTCAGGACCCAGATCACAGCTAACGGGATCAGGCACTTTGTGGACCCCTATAACAGCTGGGTACTCCTCTTTGAACTGCAAATGGATGTGCTTAGCCGTTTAGCCTGGGAAGTTCTTGGGGTTGTGTCAGGTGCTTGCAGTTACACATTGTGGACTTTCCCAGCTGGGTATGGCAAAGCTAACTGGAACCTGTGACACCTGGCAGCCCACCTGAGAAAGGAGTCTGAGTTTCTCCATTGAAATTAGGTACTTCTGTGACAAGCAGAGTAAATGTGGCGCTGACTAAGGTTATATTGCATCTATGCCATGCATTGGCTCAGCTGGCAGAGATAATTCTGAATTCTGCAATTTTTAGTAAAGTTGCTACACAATTTTTCTGTGTTTGATAAAGATTAAATGAAGTAAAATGGGAAGATTAGTTACTCTAGCTCTGGGTAAATGTGTAGTATGCAGAGTCACTAGCAGTAATTAAGTGCCTACACTGTAATCCAGATTTGGCCATTTCTCAGCATTATTTCATTTCACTCTAAAACTATAGGTCTTATAGCACGTTCTGATGAAAAAAATGTGTCATGAACTGAATCTGCCTTGATGTTGGCAGATATTCACATTAACTGCAGTTATATCTCAAATGTTTCAGGAAAAAAAGCCACCACCATTCAAATACAGAATGTCCTCCTCTGTTACCTTTGGAAACACCAAGGAATAATGAAAAATGTGGTTGCTTATACAACATCTATGTAGGAAATAAAGCAGCTCATACAATTATCACTCTCTGTGAGGTTCTTTTGTTTTTTTGGAGTAGTGGGTGGTCCAAAAGCATGTGTTTGTGAGCTGTAATTACTCAGAAATGATAAAGGCATTATTGTCAGGCTAAGAGAAGTGCCTCAGCCAAACAAACATTTGGATATTCTGCTTTTTCAATAGCTTACTTGTCGAAACAGTCATCATATCTTTCTGTGGCTCTGAATCCAATGATGGAGTATATGACAGTTGCTGCATAGATGGATGTGAAACCATTGATCACGGAGATAATCACAGCGTCTTTCTCGCAGTTATTGCTGCAATTCAGAGAGAAGAGACAGTGGATTTTAAACGCATCTCCAAAACTGGCTACCAAGACGAACAAAAAAGTAGGTTACAAATGCTTATGCAGATCAGTACAAACTAATATCTATGCTATGCTTTTCTTTTTTCTTTTTTCTTTTTCCCCCTCAAATAACCCTATGCATAAGGAATAATTCCCTCTGTTTTTTCTAAGTTCCATGGCAAGTGGAACAGGAGGAGCAAAAATGTATGTCTCCTCCTCTTTGTGCATCACATGCATGTATGCACATATCATTGTAGGATGCAGGTAGAGTATTCTGCTGCAAGGTGAAAGATTTGGATTTGAAATCAGCCAAGAGGAAAAAGCAAACAAAAGCTTCCACTAAACTGTGGTATGGTGAAGATATAGTAGCCAACAGTATTTCGGAAGAGTTTTGTTTGACCGTTGGATGCAAGATGGCTCAAAATGTCTCCAAACTTTGGAAATACTATGGGAATGGTAGGCTGAGAAAGTGGGAGAGGTAATTTATTCTGCTGAGAAAGCTAAATTGCCTTGTAGAGACTTTTCTGCTGCAGACATTTTTCCTCTTGTCTGCGCTGAGATGGAAAATCTGCATAGCCAGGAAGATACTTTCATCTGAGAGGGTAGGCAAAGAATCAATATGAAATTAGTTAATGGTTTTATTAGAAGGCTGTAAAACTCTAGTTACTGTATTTTTCTTGGACAAGGCAGGGCTATTGGGATTAATCTGATGTTGTCATACTTAATTTTATGATCACATTTGAGAGGCGAGGAAAGCCAGCAAAGACTTGTGATCTTTCCTGATTCATAGCACTGCAAAAAGGTCTGTAAGGGGTTGAGGGCATTGGATTGAAGTTCTTTGCCATTTTTGCTGTTATTTTTTTCACTGTATCATGAGACAGGCTTAAATAACATATTTATTTCTTTCAGAGAAGGTGAGATGCTCAGATTCTTCCTCGACACAAATGTGACCAAACCAGTTGCATATGTGCCTCACATGCATGTATGCATACACATATTATTGTAGGATGCAGGTATTCTGCTGCAAGGTGAAAGATTTGGGTTTGAAATCAGCCAAGAGGAAAAAGCAAACAAAAGCTTCAACTAAGCTGTGGTATGGTGAATATTCAAAACTTAATTTGGAGATATTTGTCAGTAATATTGGGCTCAGAAAATGCCACACAGTTTGCCTTTCAAAAAGACAATGATGAAGGGATGGCAGGCACTAAGAAGCATTGATGGCTGCTCCAATATTTTGGGAGGCAGAATGCAGCACATAATTTGCTGGTTGGGTTAGTCCCTGGGTGAAGAGTGTACTCCATCTCTTTCTTGGCCCCATCTCATGCATAAAGGAAGCAACTGAATCTGAATTTTAAAATTCCTAAATACATCTAATCTCTTATCAAAAGATTACAGCTGTGGTCTGTGAATTGCTTTGAAATGCATGTAACATTAGCTGGCTCCAGCTGTGTGAAGAGGGATAGAAAGCCATCTGGCAGGTAGCCAGTCCCTGCTTTCTAGCATGACCCACACTGTTCTGTAGGAAGTCAGCTAGCCCTTGGACCTGGAATCTTTGGCTCCTGAGAGCAGGATCAGCAAGACAAGTTGTGCCTTACCTGGCAGACAGGATGGTGTCCCAGTCTCATAATTACTGCGTAACAGTAGGGCTGAAGTGGATAGGCTTCTTTTGAAAGAATTAAATATTCATATAAAAAATGGCTTTTACCCGAATACTTACTGAATAGGGTTGTAACTGGAGAATGAAATGAGGCCTCCAAAGGCCAGGGAGAAAGAGTAAAACACCTGTGCACCCGCATCCAGCCATGTCACTGGGTTAGCCAGCTCAGTAACCTGGGGCATCAGACATACAGTCTATGTAACATTTCTAGTTAGGCTAAATATGAGGAATTTAAAACAACAAGAATGTCAGACATGCAGTACTTCCATTTTTGAAGAGTGTAAAAGTTGTCTGTTCTTTTGTCAAACTTTTTTTTTTTTCTCAAATGCAAGCCTATATGCAGATTTTCTACAAGTATTTTAAAAACTGATAAACAATTTACTTTCTAGTAAATAACTGACAGTTGCCATGTCCATTTCCAGAAAAGTCATTATTTTGCACTAGCAGTGACCACTCAGAGGTTGCTCATCCAAAATGAAAATCTTTTCAAATTTTGTTTAAAATCTGTTGCATTGTTAAACCATCCTAGTAGGTCTTTTGTACAGCTATCCCAATTAGATGGTTTTCCTCACAGCTATGTGATTTGTGCTTTCAATCTAGATTCACCCTTAACTAGAATACAAGGCATCCCTGGAAAAGAAAGCAACCTCACTTGAAACAGCTCCCTTGCATATCTTCAATGATCCTTCCACTTTTTTATAACAGGTTTTGGTGGAGGAGATAGGGAGAGAGTATACATGTGTCTGTGTATGTTTTACATCTGATTCACCTGTCAGAATCAAGGCTTTTAAGATGCCTGAGGGTCAGCCAGAAAGGCACGACCAGAGGAGATTCATTTTCACTCAGTTGTTAATTACAGAGAGAACTCCATCGTGTTTTGATAAGGCATGGACTAAACAGTGACTTACGTTTGGAGTGAAGAGAAACACAATTCCATTGACTGATCCTTTCAGTGTCAAGCCACGGATTAGAAAAATAGTAAGCACAAGGTATGGAAGAGTCGATGTTATATACACGGCCTGCACAAGGAGTATGTAAATAAAACACTTAGAATGAAGCACTTATCTGAGGGCGTCTCAGAATAATGTTTACTTGCACAGATGATGTCAAGGTCTGGCACACACCCAAGTAAATTTGTACAGATATGTTTTGAAGAAAATAGTCAGCAAAAGGCAAGTGCCTCAATCCTGCTAACGTTAACGTTAAGGTGGTGATACTTAAAGACTGTTATTTTAGAGTCTCTGTGGACAAGGAAGCTGAGCTGCTGAAGCTGATGTCCACATCAATAAAATCAGGTTAAATCAGATCAATTTCCATCTCATTCAGCTTCCTCCTTCAAAAAACGTACTCTGTGATGACACTTGAAGTTTTAGACATGCATTCATTCAAGAAACAGGCAGTTTCTGCACTGTGTTTAGATCCGTGTGAATAAGGTCTCACAACAGCATAATGAAAGTCATCTGTTTCATATGAAACAAAATAGAGTACCTTTCCTGTGGTTTCAATGCCTCTGATTGTGCACACATACAGTATGCCCCATGCGCATGTTAAGCATAACAGAAGCCACCACTGTATAGTGCCTGAATCTTCAATAGAAGTGGAGGTGTTTAATGTTTCTCTGTACCAGAAATAATCCACGGGAGAGCTCTTGGCACATTCTTCTATGTAATCTGTAACCACAAAGTTACGGTCAGTCTGCAAGTTAAATAATAAACACTGGTGTTCAAAATTATACTATGTAAAGTCAACTAATTTGTTGTTGGAAGATTTCATTGCTGAACAGCATTTTCAAAAAGAGTATTATTTAACAGGGATATAGCTGTCATTGTTATTTCTGTTGAAGTGAGAGGATTGATCCATGGCTAATTCAACCATTCTTTGAAGCTCTTTCAAAGATTCTTCCTTCTATATGCTTTTTCTTTCTTCCAACAAATACAGTTAGAATCCTCTTGTGCCAAGGAAAATATGTAGAGGACTTTTGAGCATACATGCATCTATATTGAATGGATTATTTTTTTATGTAGAAGAAAAGTAGCTAGGAGGACCTTTATAATGGTTGTGCACTTTTCACACTTCATCTCAAAGAACACCAAAACCAACCAAACAAAAACCAAACCAAAGAACTGCTTTGGGCTTTCAGTGTACACCCTGCTGTGTCTTGCCTGGTGAAGACTGGGCACCTGTCTACAGCCTCCTGCAGCCTGAGGGCTCTTCACCTCCCACCAGTCAGCAGTACTTCATCTTTCTTCCTTGTAGGGCATCATTTAAGGACTTGTCAGCTCAAGTTGGAGTCTAGGAGTTGAACTCCATGACCCTTATGCGTCCCTTTCAACTTGGGAATATTCTATGATCCTATGATTCTAAATGGACTTCCAGCTGCCTGCAAGACGCTGAGCCGTGCAGTACTCTGCCTTGCCCTGCCCTTGCATGATGCTGGAGGAGAAGAGTGCAGCCCTAAAGAGCTGCTTACTGATCCATGGGAACAACCTGCTCCATTGCTCCATGCAATCTCGTGCAGGGCTGGTTGTGAACAACAAAGTTGCTCTCATATCAAGAGATAATGATATTTAATGTAGATCATGCATATGTTTTCTTCTTCATTTCTTTTTCTTTTCTATGTGCTATCAAAGGGCTTTTGGTAAAGAAATGGAGGAGCACAAACAGGGACTGATATTGACTTTTGCATTGTGTACGTGAAAGGTGATGTCTAGCATCTCTCACTGGTATAGACAAAACCTTTATATTTCCTCTCATATTTTTATCAGTGATTTACATTTCTGTTCAGGTGAGAAGCTCAAAGCTGGCTACAATATGTAGACACTGTTTCATAACTTCCAGATTGCTTTGAAACTCTCAGCACTATTTTAAATCAGTATGGAAAACAAATTATCCATTTTACTCCTATAATTAGCTTTTTTTTTTTTTTTTTTTTTTTGGTAAATCGAAATTATTAATGAAGTTACTTTGCCATTTCACAGTATTTCTGCTACTTAATATTAGCATTGATAACTGCTGTAAGAAACATGGAAGTGCTATTCAGCAGTGTTTCAATCAGGCTGGCATGTGAGTTACGAAGAACCACATTTAAATCTGGAGAATATTAATGCTTATGCAAACTTGCACTTTGTGAATATTCTGTATGTAAATACATCTGTCAAAATCTTTCCAGTGACTTCAGCTTCAAAGTCTCGTATAAAGCATCCATGCTGGCCTCAAAGATTAAATATTGAACTTTATGTAGTGTGCATTTTTACAGAACACAAATATTAAAATAGCCCAATATTCCTTACAGTATTGGCCTGTCTTACTGTTGTCTTACAGAAAAAGCCCTAATTAGTCTAGTTGCTACAAACAAATAAATGTGCTATGAAACAAAATGCAACATTTCATAGAACATACCTGTTCTGTTATTAGTGAGAGGACAGGTACTCCAAGGCAGGGGCTCTTGGAAGGAGTTGAAGAAATACCACATTACCCAGGCAATGATAGTATTGTAATATAAACTCACCAGGAAAGATACACACATTGCTGCTATGCCTGAAAAATAACAGAAGTTAGGAACCAAGTTTATGGGCAGATGAACTCCCACCGGTGAGGACAGTTCCTATTCAAAGTTTCGCCTTCTGATATCTAGGAAATCTGAGAAGCTAAGTATATGTACAGATCAACTGAATTTTTCCTAAATGTGACCCAGATTGTCTTTCTCCTCCACAAAGGTAGGCAGAAGTGTGTGACTAATCTTATTTTTATGGGATGTTTGGCTGCCAGGAGGCACAGTCTGTGAAAAGCTGTAGGAACCAAGTTAGTATCTTTCCTTCTCCACTTGCTCCCAAGTAACCTGTGTTGACTTCTCTGTGAGAGAGTAAATGCTAATGATTTGGTCCTGAGAGCAATAAGGTTCTGAAGAATTTGGAAAAATTCCACATGCAGTATCTTTTGTAATTGATTAACAGACACAGTTGTTGCATCAGTGATCTTAACTGTCTGTATCCCTTTCAAGTGTGTGACGATCACAGAATCACAGAGTGTCATGGCCCAGGTTGGAAAGTTCCTCTGGAGACCATCTGGTTCAACCAGAATATGGCACACCAAAAGAAAAGCCTGAAGCTTTGTTTTTAGTTATAGTACTTTAGTATGTGGCTTTTTATCCTCAGACTTACCAACACCTTTCAGGGTAGGGTGAATGGAACTCCAGACTCCCACACTGCCTTTCCTCAGCCTTTGACCAATGGCAAACTCAAGATGAAGCAGGGGGATACCCTCCAGAATTAGCAAAATCAGGAAAGGGATCATGAAGGCTCCTGTAATGGACAAGAAAAAAAAAGCTTCCTGTCACTAACATACAACAGTAAAGCACAAACATCAGTTCTTCTGGGTTTTTGAACAGTGAGTTGTGGAAACCTTTATCTGATTTATCTGTCGTGCCTTTGAATAATGTGCAAGCAGGAAACCTCATTACGTGTGTGGTTTCAGGTAGGAATTCTATTCTTCCCAAGTGGCAAACACACACCTAAATTATTCATTCCCAAGGTTAAACTCTGAAGGAGCCACCTTTGGATTGGTAATGGAGGCAAGACTATTACTTTCCTGAAATGACTTTCATTTTTTTTCTGTAAAAGTTATGGTTTTATAACTGTGAATCATCCAAATTATACGTAGTTGTTGAAAGAGCTAAGAATGATTAGGCAGGAGCATGGAGCATGGTGCCAGCCCCAATAAGGTTGTCTCCATAAATTGGCCAATAACTCTTCCTGAAAACTGTATAAAACAACTGTTATGTTTTAGTAAGAAAGATCTGAAGTTCAGGGTTTAATCCTTGTTCATTTTTTTTTCTTAATAAAGTGCACTTCAGACATGGAGATACCATAAAACACCACACTGGAATACCAAAGTGCAGAGGCAAATGCTTGTAAACTGTGTCTTAGTAGAGTTATAGCTAAATGTCATTACAAACTATCATCCGCTTTCTAATCACGGATGGTAAATAATACAGGGACATGAACAAAAAAAATTGCAGAACACCATATAAACTGTTCATGTTTGTGTACCTGTTGACTTTTCCTTATGTATGCAGTGAAAACTGTATAGAAAGTGATGGAGAAATTTTGAAGAATGGGAAGTACAGTTTTTAATACAAGGCAGTTGAATATTTTTGGAAGATCTATAGTATGTGTTCAGTTGCTTCACTGTGTATCTTCATAATGGCATACACACAAGAGTTTTAGAAATAATCTGTATTAAAATTTTCTATGGGCTTAAATGAAGTCTGCTAAAATCAACATTGCTGCTTCAAGTGATCACTTTTACAGTGAAATTAGCCAACTATGCTCTTTTTCTTTCTACTCTTATGGAATTCAAACAATTCTAGTTATTCACCTATCTTTGATTTACATTTTAAAGATTTGGTAATCACTGATACTGACATTTAAATGCATAAAATGCTATTCAGAATGCTGAGCACTTTGAAAATGTACATGCCACGCCTCAGGTTGAATGACTAACCACTGATGCACTAGAAAATATGTTTTTGTTGAATGTAGATTCAAAAAGTAATTGTACAGACACAATTTTCTCAGACAAATTTTACAGACAAATTTTGCAGCTACAAGTTAGATCAAGGTGCCCCAGACTGTTACTCTCTCACTTTAGAGGAATATCAGGATATTTGTAACACCAGAAAGGAATGGAGGATGGTGGTCCAGCCTATCCTTGGGGAAACTGAACTACTGCTACCCAGAGCCACTGCTAACAATGCAAAAGAGTTAATTAGCTGTCCCATTTTGTCTTTATAGACTTGCTTAGCTGTGCTGGAACGTGATCTGATACGCACTTAAGGGCCCCTCTTAATCTGATAAGGCATGCAATGCTTGCAGATTTGGCTCCGGAGAGTTTGTACTGTACTGATACTCCACCCTATTCCTGTAAGTAACTTCTCCCAGCTGTTTCATTCTTGCTTTCACAGATAGTAGGACTTATGCAGTGTATGTGGTAAGTGTTCTCTCACCACTGCGATCCATCTTTGTACATCCTGCTGACTTCTTCTCTGCATGAGAGCGTCAGTGGGACAACCACACCACACACAACCTCTGCCCTTTCATAGAGATCAAGTTATTTATCTATGTATGGAGATAAAAGCTGGTCATGTCATATTCTCCTATCTCACGTCAGGTTGGCTCACACTTGCCCTCGTGTCCCACTCTGTCCCAGAGCTCTCCTGAGGGTAAGATGAGGTAAGGAGATGACTGTGTTTACACCAGCAATTTCAGTTCCAGAGTGTTCTCTCAGTTTTATACCAGAATCCCAAGAAACTTCATAATAATCTACAACCTGACCCTACAGAGTTTGTATGCCTGCTCCATCTTGATCTTGCCTTATTAGTTTCCATTTTGGCTGCTGGATAGGCTTCTACCATACATCAATTTCACTTTTCTCTGCTAAAGACCTTCCTCAGCAGTGGATCACAGTAGCACAGAATACCTTCATCTGGAAGGGATCTAGGACAATCATCAAGACCAACTCCTGGCTCCACACAAAATGGGAGTTAATCCACAAATCTGAAAGTTTTGTCCAAGCACTCCTTGTGTTCCTGTAGTTTGGAGCTATGCCAGCTACCCCGGGCAGCCTGTTCCATGCCCATTGCCCTCAGGTGCAGAACCTTTCTCTAATCCCCACCATGGCCCTCTCCTGACACATCCCTATCCCATTCCCTTGGGCCTTGTTGCTGTCACCAGAGAGCAGAACTCAGTGCTGCCCCTCCATTCCCCTCGCGAGGGGCTGTAGACCACCATGAGTATCTATATAGTTACCTAATCCAAATACTCCTCATTTGCACTCCTTTTCACCTTTTGAGTCTCAACCTGCAAGAATGGACCAGCACATAGTTCTCCTAAGATGAATTTACTAATAATCTTTACTCCTAAGAGAGATACATCTCTGTTCTTAATCAGGCAACAGTGAGATCTTTTAAGGACTTAGAAATTCTCACCCTGGTCAAAGATCTTGTTGTATAAGGAAGTAAATAGCCTTTATACTCATTTTAACCTATGGCCACTTGTTTCTTATCATACTTATCAAGAAAAAGAGTATTTATTTTTGTAATTATCACCTCTGCTAGCAAAAGAGGGAAGATCAGGCCATCCTCTATGAAGAATTAGAAGCATTTTCTTATGAAACATTTCCTTTAGAAATCATTCAAAAGTAATATCAATTTTTCACTTTCAAATAGGAAGCAGGTTGATTTATATTCTGTCTTGGGCTTCATTTTTTCCATGGCTGAGCCATTCTCACAAATCTTAACTGCAAAGTGTACTTCCACTCACTCAGCTCTAGCAGACTGGATAGACACTGAGCCTCACTTTCTGAGGTAATGAGATTCAGGAATAGCACTATCCCTACACAAAGGGCTCTCTCTGTGGACAGTGTGATGTATTGCTCCAAGTTTCTCAAGCCATCTTCTATGGTGAGAGGACATGCCACAAGTGCTCCATCAACTTCTAGTGGATTTCCTGAGGCCTCAGATACATATGAGAGGTACTTTTATTAATGTGTTGTAAAAGAAGTCTTTAAACATGACATACTCTTGAGAGAGCAAAGGGACTCCATGACCTTCTTTGCCCGTACACAGAAAGAAAAAGGATGCCTTTTGTAGAGTTACCCAATAATAGTAATTAATACGCTATAAATGTATATAAATAATGAGCAGTCTTTCCAGTCTGAAGACTTTCCAGCTGAGATATTGCATTCTGATCCTGCTTCAGTACTGTATTACAGAACACATATCAATGCATCTGTAAAACTATTGCATTTTTTTTTTCAGAAGAAGTGCTATCTAAGATTTTCTAATGTAACATTGGAAAAAAAAAAAAGAAAAAGGCTTTAACAGAAAAGGGAACACAGATAAATTTCAGACTGAGATGTTTACATTATCATATCCTGAATGCTCAGCAGTAGTTAGAATACTGGTCCCAGAGGAAGCTACCCTGTATTGACTGCTGGTGTCATTGTCACCACTTCATTCAGGGTGTCACGCATGGAGATGAAAAAGTGGCAACATTTACTAGAGACATACGCAAGCTGTAGACCTAGAGACTTATTTTTATTGATGGATTAAACATTAAATATACATCCTCTTTTTTATAATACTCATCAGGGATGAAACAAAAATGTTTAACAGTTGATTAAATGACATGTTACTCAATAACGATTAAACAAAAGCTATGTGTAATGTCAGAGATAGCAATCAAATGAGAGGAAGTCTCGATCTCATTACACGAGTGAAAGCACAGGCAAACACTGCAGCTTTTACATCGTGTGTATTGAAGTCTAGTTTGCTGGTGGTAATGATGTATTTACAGATTTTAAGACTCAAATTATTTTTAAAAAGATGGAATATGCTCTATTGTACTATTTTTTTTTACAGTAGAATATACTTCATTTTTAAAAATACAATCTTATAATTTACAGCAACAACAGCAAATTATGTAAGCATGTTTCTTTTTCTATGTTTGGATGTAGTTAAAATGCGACCACAGTTTTATGTGCAAGAAGAGGCAGCCCTCAAATAATTCTGTATTTAAACACAAACATTTGAAAATAAGAGTTGTCTATATAACATATACAATATATAATATATAATATATATATAATTGTCTTCCTATGTACCTCCAACAAAGGCAATTTTTCACAACCCCACAAAAAAAAATCCTCCTTCAAAGAAGTTCATTAACTACAAGGGTATATTTTGTAAATTCCTATACGTCATTTACATTTCATGAGGACTATAAAATGTGCAAATGCTGGTTCACAAACTAGATGGACATCCACCTTAATCCTGAAGAATCCTTGCTTAAAATGTACACCTTTACTAGCAGACCTCACTGGTGCTAAATGGTTCCAAACTGTAATCCATGTAACTTGTATTTTAAAAACAAAGAAGCTAAGATTGCAATTCTAGACACTTGGAAAGTATCTTCATGAGGTAACCTACACAACCTTGAATCCACATGTACATTATGGGATAATCTATGGTTCTGTGATGACTTAGGACTTGATCTTATCCTCTGTCTCTTCTCTTCATGACTTCCCTCACAGACTGCCTGTTGCCAGGTCTAAGGCACCAGGGCCTCAGCAGATCTGATCACAAGATGTGTGACAGCCAACAGTCTCTGTTTCAGGTAGCAGGTTCTTGCCCTGCTCTTACTGCATTTGGGAGCTATCCCTGGGAAACAGGAATGGGAGTGCCTGAGGGGACTGTGCTACCATTATTTAAACATTTAACCTCCTAAGGAGAAATCTTGGTACTGATTGAGATGTTCCTTTCTCCTCGTTTTTCATATTCCTCGTATTTCAGCAGTAAAATGCTGAAATATGGTAAAAACCATCTCGGGTGCTGGATTAGCTTGCTTCCTAGTCAACCTGCAAGAACCGTGTGTTTTGTCTGCGTTAACTTGGAAAAAGCTGCAAAATGAGGGCTATGACTCTTCTTGTCCAACGCGTAACCTTTTTGTTACGAGAGCTGGCAATGCTGCAAACGACCTTCACCTCACTCTGCATGCCCTAAACACCAGTCAATGTTTAAAAAAAACTTAGTAATAAAAACATTTATTCTTGCAAGTGAGTCATCTGAATAATATGTAGCCAGATGCCCCTGAGTTTGTATCAGTAACTCTTGACAAAGCCCTCCTTGATCCCTACTCCAACTAAGAAGATCAATTCTTAAACATCTCTCTATGTACGTTTAATGAAAATTACCTGAAAATACGGATCTTTAAGACACACATTTGCTCCTTTTTCCTTCATGATCAAATACTCCAAAAGAGCAAACACTTTACTCATATCCTGGGGTGCAATGCAGATGCCAAGTTGATAGTAGGCAGAATAGACTTTCAGAAAACTGTTGAGAGCATGGCAAGCTGAAGTGCTTGGTGAGAGAGCATGGTGCTGAAGTATAGTAGTATGCATCATTCCCAACTTGGCAGCTTGACTCAGTATGCAAGCTGCTGCTGAGCTGCCCAAAATCTATCATTTGCTAGAGCAGTAGATGAGGGGAACACATGCAAATGAGTTTCTCTGTCAACATATCTACATTCGGCTTTTCATCTGAAATAAGTTACGTATTGTTTCCATAAAGAAAAATCAGGTTTGAGACAAATCTACACATGTAATATTGTTTGAGAGGGAAAGTAGACACAATGTGATATTAATATTGTCGTATAATATTTAAGCAAG
Source organism: Meleagris gallopavo (assembly GCF_905368555.1). Lineage (NCBI taxonomy): Eukaryota > Metazoa > Chordata > Aves > Galliformes > Phasianidae > Meleagris > Meleagris gallopavo. The sequence continues at coordinate 31,723,645 of NC_139406.1, read as the reverse complement.
GGTCCAGCTTAAGGTTATCTTTAAGAACTAACAGCAAATCAGGGAATTTTACAATATGGTCATTTAGTCTTAACTTGAACCCTAAGAAGTCACAGTAAATTAAATGGTAAACAATATATATTCAGAATTTGAATGACTTAATGACACTAACTAAAAAAAAACTTAAAAAGTCAACTACTTCTGTGCTGTTACTGATGATATCGTAAATCATTTGCACACTGACACTACAACCAATTCACAGATCAGTCAAAAACCAGTGAAGATCCTATTATGAAAAGATCATTTAGGATCATGATTAATTTTAAACTGAGAAAACATACTGCTTATTTGACAGTACAAAGCTGATTGCATCAATCATATCTCAAAATAAAAACAGTCCCTTTTCTCTTGTCACCAACATGACTTAGTGGAAGTTTACAACCTGTGAAATAACTTTCTCTATCAGACAGTCTTCTAGAGAAGACCATCACTGTCTCTATAGGAACTGATCCGTTCTAAAGAAAGTATTCCACTATTTGTTTCCCAAAAGTGAATTTAAACCTAGCTTATACCCAGCATTAGTTAAGATAAATTAAAGACATACCTCCTCCATGGCTCTGGCAGAGATACGGAAACCGCCACACGTTTCCTAAGCCAACACAAAACCCTACACATGTCAGCATGTACTGAGCCTTGTTGTCCCATTTAGGTCTGGAGTCTGCCTCTTCTTTCTCAAGGACCTCAAGTTCTGTGTGGGAAGGTATCCTGTCCTCCAGGCCAGGATTGGGGAGCTGTAACTTCACCATGTTTTAAATTTCCTTCCTGAAAAAGCTCCCACAGCAAGGAGTTTGTGAAACAGGCAGCTAGTTAGAAATCTGCACAAAAAGAGACCATCTATTTGCTGTCTTCAGCTATATGTAGTGAACCTTTGGCACTAAACTTGAAACTGCAGACCTGTGGTAAAAAGAAGCGTCAGCAAATCATCCAATTGACCAAGTCAGCTCCAACACTTATTAATGCTTTATCTTGCAAGGTTTTATGGAACAATCTGTTCATCTAGTATAAGGCATTGATTTCAGTTAATGTAATTCGGGAGATAATTTGGCTATAAACTGTAATCACCTATAAGGTCATTGCCACTCCCCTGTTTAAACTCACTTAAATACATATATAACCCCAACAAATATGAAGTAAAGTGATTCCACTGGCCTTGCAAGTCAGAGGAGGCCTCATACTTTTTCTTTTATTGTGAATATAAACTTGTGAATCATCATTACATTCAGTTTCCCACAGAATATGCTAATGGTAATTACTGAAGCATCTTCTTCCTTCTCTGCAAGAGATATTCTATTAAATGTTTAGACAGAAAGGATGGAGAACGAAAGGGATTATAAAATCTGACCTTTACAATTATAAGCATTATCTACTTACCCTTACAACTAGTTTAGAACATCTTGTAAATAGACAGGAATCAAAGGTCCCTTCACCTTTTCAACGGCCCTATGATGGTCAGAAGGAAAAGAGAAACACTGGCTAATGAATATCGCAGATACCACTTGGGTCCTCTCAGTACAGTCATAACAACACAGCTCTGTTCTTCACTATCATCAGTAGGTAAGTAGTTGCTTCAGAAAACTACATACAATATCTAACCCAGTTTATGTCGTGAGAATTTTGTCAGCTAAGCCGTACAGGGTGATCAATATAAAGAACTAGAAGGGATCTTCTATGTCCAGTCCCTTCCAAAGCAAACAGATACACCCCCTTGCAACATGTCGATTAAAACTGATTTTAATCTCAGTTACCTAAAGAGTGATCTAGAATTTCAGCATTCTTATGCCTGCTTTCTGCTTTAGAGAATTGAGCTTGTTTCTATTTCTTTTTTTATAAAAAATTCATTTCCAATCGTATCACATATGAGTCCAGCTCCTTTTCATTTGTACTTATGACAGCCATAGGTCAGCACACAGCTGATTCCTGCATTTGAACATCCTCAGCTTTACTTTTGCTAGGCTAGATATAGCAAGGTGATTAGTTTCTTCCCTGCAAAAAGGTTCTCCATTGTATCTCAAATAGAGAAATTACAAAAAATCTTCATCCTTGACATGAAAAGCTAAAACCATACACAGCAGCCCAGGATTTTTCCTGTGCCTTGTAATCAGACACAAGTATTTCTTTATCTTTACTTGAAATATCTCTATTAATCTTCCTAGTGATATCATTTGCCTTTTTCATGACTTCGTCAGTTTTGCAGATTATCTGTCTCCTGATTACCACTGGATCAAAGCTTTTCTTCTCCTTATGTGGTTCCTAGCCTGCAGCAGAATATCTTTTTCTAAGTTACCCAAATATATTTTAAATTTATCTCAGTTCATGCAACTCCAGTACACTGAGTTCTGCCTGAATGATACTCTACTTTTTCCAGTATTTTTTGATACTTCCGAGCTTGTGTCATGGACATTTCACTAACATGCTACTACTTTTGTCCTTGGTCATTAGTAGAAGAGTGACAAAAGGTCTGTTTCTCAGCTTGAGCAAATGCACCAGTAACATTCCCCTAGACCATCATTTCTGCTTTTGGCACAGCTTACCATCATCATCAGATATTTACTTCTTTCTTTATTCACTTTGTATCTCCTATTTAGTTCAGCTAATACACAGCTGTGGTGAAGTGGCAAATGCTTCACAGATATCCAAAACAACTATCTTTAATGTGCTTCCCTTGTACAGAAAAATCAATTTTCACTTAAAAGTGACAATAGAGAACTACCAAACTGCAGCACCTCAATTTCCAGACTCAGAGAAAAACACTGACCTTTTGGAAAAGAAGTAAAAAATGCATGTTCCAGGAGCTGCAGGCTCATCCTGGGTTATTATTCTGCTCAAATCAGAAGGAGACAATCCCAGCATTCACACTGTAGGCAATATGAAATAGTAATAAATAATGGACAAAAGGCAGTCAGGAAAAGCAAACATCTTCTCCTGATTTATTTCATATTTCTACTTTCTCTGGCTTGTAGGGTTTAGTTCTAGAGCTTTGTGAAGTCATACATAGTACCTTTTTCAGTATCTGAATCTGGTTATGATTATTGGTGTCCAAACAATTTGTATCATAGCTACATGTTAATGATGCTATATAATCATAAATCCTTGGTAATTGAGATTCTGTATGGAATTTATTAATCCTAAAATACCATGGTTCTCCTTTAGTGCCATGCAAGCTGATATAGGTTATTAAGCACTGGAATAGGCTCCCCAGGGAGATGCTTGAGTCACCATCCCTGGATGTGTTTAAAAACCATTTGGATGTGGTGCTCAGGGACATGATTTAGTGGAGGGTTGTTAGGGTTAGGGTAGTACGTTGTGGTTGGACTCAATGATCTTTAAGGTCTTTTCCAACCTGAATGATTCCATGATTCTATGAATAAATGATAGCAGGAATGATCTTGTCTTCCATTGGGAACCAAATTACTGGAGGGTTAACTGACATGATGTGAAATAAATGACACGGAATGTTTAGATGATATAAAAATTTCTGTTTCAATTTGTATCAGGATCCAAGAATACATTTCAGAGTTTCTCTTACTTTGGTAATGCCAGGCTCCAGTAGCTTTTAAGTTGTTAAACATGTGCAGAAGCAAAGATGCTGGTACACCACCTAGCTCAACTTTCTTTATCGATGCTCAGCTAACGGTGTGTCACGGCAGCACTGTGCTCTGCGCAGGACCTGCAGCAACACTGCCATCAGCTGCAGCTGGCCAAGGGGCTGCCTACATTGCCACCCTGTGGATTGGAGCAAACAACGTACCGTGCATCGAATGCACTTGCAGCAATGGCTTATTCCCCGACGTGTTGTAGGACAAGCTTTTCTCGTCTCACACTGACTGCAGCACAAGGCTGTGCACTGCTGCACAGAGCCAGAGACACAGAGTTATTTGCTTATTCAACAGGGCCTCTTCCTTTGCTCTGCAATTAAGTTCTCCTTAGAGTTATGCAGGACTTTTCTTATAGAAAGTCTCATAGAATTGCAGAATATCCAAAGTTGAAAGGAACCCACAAGGATCACTGAGTCCAACTCTTGGCTCCACACAGCACTACCCAAAAATGAGACATGAATCTATATGTGTCATGGAAAGAATATACAGATCTGTGCATGCCTATGAAGAGGTGAAGAGTCATAGACTGCTGATAGGTTACATGTTACAGATTCAAGTTGCATTACTATGAGGATTGTATTTTAGAGACAATCAAGAATATGGTAGATTCCTCACTTAATACTTCCTTCCATTCTTCCAGTGGTAAATCATGGTATTATTTTCAGAGGTGCTCTAGAGTTCCAGAGCTATCCTGCAGGTATTCACTGTTAGCAATATGTTTTCCTTCTCTCTTTCAAAATGCCTCAATTCATGAACAGATGGCAAACCTCTAGAATACGTCCTTGGCAGGTCTTAGGAAAGAGATAGTCAGTGGTAAAATTTCTCCCACGACCCTACTGATACTCTCTCACCTCCTTTGAACATGCTTGTGGCATGTTCACCATCTTCCCTTCAGAGCAACATGATGCTCCTCCTGCAGAGAAACCTTCAAGGTGGAGAAACATCATCTATGAAGCGCTTCTCTCCACATCTAGATATTCCTGTGGTGGCAAGCATCCAAAATGAGAGCCAAGGCATGGTGGCTTAGCACCTGCTCCTCTTTCTGCTGCCATCACCTGGGGCAAAAATAAAGCCTGACTCAGACATTGAGAGAAATGAAGTGGAAGATTGTGCATAGCAGAGGTTGTGTGGTGAGCCTCAAACAGGAAAAGACAGAAATATAAGGAGAGAGGTAACTGTACTGCAGGATGCCTAGAGCATAGAATTCCTATTTGGAAGAGTGTGATGGGGAAGATAGAAGTGATGAAGAACATTTGGAAGTCAAACAAAATGCTCTGACAGTCTGTACCTGGCAAAATCCAGACCTTCTGTAAAAAATACTCAAAGAAAATAAGGAATAGTTTTGTGAGCTAACAGTGGGCAAAATCCTTGACCAGATGTACATAGAAGGAGCACTGATCCCCAAGTTCAGGATACTCAAAATCCTGAGCATAAGGGACTCTAACGATGCCATCAGAACACAAGATACACAGGCAAAATGTTTCAGTCACTTAGTTTTAGGGGTAATATTAAACAACAGGTGGTTATAGAGTTTGCCACACCAAGAAATATTCTGTAGAACTGTAACTTGGTCTAAGTTTTATGCTCTGTTGTTCTCCAACTCTAGCTGGTAAGCAGACAAAAGGCACAGCTCCTCAGCTGGCAGGGCTGAATTCCTGTGTGTGTGCTCACACATTGCCATCATCAGTACCACAGGAGTTCATGCAGGGATACCTTGAAGGGATAGCCTTCTCATGCATTTGTAAACTTTTCTGGATGGAAGAGAAGTCATTTTGTATAACCACAGAGGAGAAACAACAGATTGCTCACTGAAACTCCGTTTCAGGCTGTTGGGAACATAACAGAGGTAGGGTGTTATGTTAATTATGTTATTTATGTTAATAATGTTTTCCACAGGCAGCCCATTCAGGAAACTTTAATGGTGCTGGTGCTGTGGTATGCAATGAGATACTGGGATGCTGCTGAACTACAGCCATGCATGTCATCTTTACACAAAGGTCTACCATAAAACCTGGTTTGGTGTAGAAAAATTCATTCTGTTTTGGTCAACAAAAACCACATTTCTTCTCATCTTTCTTATTATCATGCTCCAAGTGCACCTGGAGCAGAAAGATCTGCCCACAAAGTGAGCTTAGAAAACAGGAGGTTGCAGCTCAGACTGCTGACAAGAAGTGTGATTAGCCACATGGGGGGGTCAGCACTTAATAACATGAAGCACCAACTGCTTTAGCTGAGGATTTTGTTTGTACTGTGTAAATCCTGTTCAGAAGTCAGGTGTCTAAGAAAGACAAACCTGCAGGAGTGCTTGTAAGAAGGGCAAAGGAGAGGTTTTGCAGCAGTTGGCCAGTTCTGGTGGAATCAGCCCAGAGCACAGGGCTGTTTGGGGTGTGTGACAATGAGTTGCAACCATGGTGCATCTCATTTTCTCTCTGCACTCCTCAGTCTCTTCCTCAGGTTCAGTTTTCAGAGGCTGCATTTACCTTCAGGTATTCCCATTACTAACCACTACAGTAGCTAGCACTTTCAGGGGTACTTATCAGTAATGGTTTTTTTTGCAGAGTAATGCTTGTGAGGGAAATTGGATTTCTAGACCAAGGTTGCTGTGTGGATACTGGTGTTGCAAACATCCCTGCAATGGTGTCTTCAACTAGATGGACTAAGACTCTCCACACTTGTTCTGGTGAATACTTACAATCCAATTGGCATGTGGACCTATGTCATGCTACAGTGTCTGCACATCAGTTATGTTGTTCATCTTAAACTACATAGGCATCACATCTAAAATATTAAACACAACTATGAACAAAAGACAGTCCTGTATCTTTCATAGGCTGGAACAGTTTCTATTGACAATTTAGAATGATGCATGGTTTGCTTGATTCCTTCATCTTCCCCCATGAACTGCTCAAGGAAATCCCTAGTAGTGCACTGGATCCTTCACACCAGGTTGTTAGGCAATATATCTAAACATCTAGACAGCATCTGTTCATTTTCACACAGCGTGGTGGTCATCTGTAATCACTTACCTTCAGTTAATATTGGTGCTCTTGTGTATTTAATGATGCTTTTCCTTTTAAAAAAAACACACTTCTGCGTGCCTGTTTAAAAACTAAACAACTCATACAGCCTTAAGATTGTGAAGTGTGCTTAGAAAGTTGACATAAAATAGCAAATTCCACTCCTCCCACCTACCTCACCCAAGTAATAAAACACTGAAGAAAGATGTAAGGATTTCTTTTATTTGTTATCCTTGTTTGCTTGTTTAACACAAATGGTATTTTCATAAAATAAAAATAAAAAACAACACCCTTCATTAAATATTTGAAAACAAATTGTTCTTTCATTCTGCATATATATATACATGGGCATTTTCAAACAAATAGCTAATCCAGAACAATAGTTGCTGGGCAACAGTTCACAATAGATCTCTCAAAATAACAGTTCACAACAGGGGAATGTTTCAAAAATACACAGCAAACTAAGAAACATGAGTTCTGGTAGAAATTAACAGGACTGATGCTTCTAAACTAGTTACACATGCGGAAAAATCTTCCTGAAATAAACTCCTTGATCTTAATATACTCTTAATACACTGATCTGCAAGTGTCCAGGAACAACATTTCCACACTTAGTTGTAGAAATAGTTGATAACTTATAAAGAAGTGAGGGTGAATATCCAACATCACATTGTATCCAACCACGTAAGATCAAACATATGAAGTTTCAACTCATTCATTTGTACTGAAAAAAAGTATTTTACCCTCTTGATTTCATTTTTTTTTTTTTAATTTTGAATTGATGTCAAGGACATGAACTATAAAAAAAACTGAAAAACCATAGCATTTCAACTTTTAATATTAAAAACTAGTGAAGATGTACAAAGTCAAGATCTGAGGCTTGAATGTATTGGCATCAATTCACTGTCTACTGTTTGCTAGCTGTGTTGCTGTAACTGCTGGGATGTACACATGAAACACGACAGCTGTGTGGTCACACCTTACACATCCTGAAGGAATTATACACAAGATAAGTTGTTTGATCAGATCTGTTCTAATGGGCACTTAGGGCATGTACATGTGGTCAGCTGCAACAGCTACACAAAAGTACTAACTCACATTTTCACGGTGCAACCTGCATAAGCTTGGCATCCAGATAACCTGTGGCCTTTCTAATGACTGTGATTGTATGTCTTTTTTTCTCCATAATTAATCATTTAAACTTTATTTAAAAATAAAATAGAACAGCCCATAAGAAGCTAATAAATTAATACAACAAAATGAGTAACACCACAAAGGTGGGCAAAAAGACAGATGGAAAATAGAGTATTTGGGAAACAAACGTGTTTAAGAATTTTGTTCCGTGTTATTTTTGCTGAGAAACTGAATTAGGTTGTATACATTACTTCAGAAGATTTATCTTCTGTCTGTTGTTCTTGAATAAAATGCAACTGAGAGGCAGTAGTAAGAGAAAACTGCATCTGCTGGAGATCTTTGTCAAACTTGGACAGGCATTCACTGAGTTGGATTGTTTTTGGGCTATGTGACAGCTAATTGCCTAGAGCAAACGTTTGGCAGTTAATAAAGAAATGCTAAAGAACCAACAAATTAAAAACATTAATTGAAGACAAGTAACAGAGAAGATCGGCATTATAAACAAAAAGGTAAACACTTCCTTTTTGGGCTCTAAGGCTGGATTAGAAAGTAGAAAGAAAAAGAGGTACGCTCCAACATACATGGCACTTTTGAAAATGAAGGTGGTTCCTGTTTTTTCTATTGGCTAAAGAACAAAGCTGTAAGGGATTTCAAGCATGGAAATGTAATGTTTTATTAATTTAATCTGGATCTGTATATTGTGGTAATAAAAGTAAAATGCCTTCTTTTTAAATCTTTACGGCCGTGTGGACATGAAGGGGTGGCCTATAAGCTCAAAATTTAAGAGCTGTGGAACAGTGCACTTCAGGTCTGGGAGCACAGACACAGTCAGGAAGGGGAAGGGTGGCTACCAGTGCCCAGCTGCATTTAGGCTCCTAGCTGGGAACACCTGTACAAGCAGTACAACCAGGTGCAATGACTATCGTGGTTCCTGAAAGCTAAAAATGTACCAAGTGCACTGGGATGCAGAGGCAGCAGCACAGTAATGTCTATAATGGAGACACACTGTTGGGTTACAACTAAAACTTTGAGGAAAAGAAAAAACATAGGTATTCTTAATGTGAATAACGTACGGTGAGAATATAACTGCAAGTCTACGTACTATTTAATATTCAAGCATGTCTCCCCAACTTCAATGTGACTTCAATCAATCTGTTTCTTTACATGTTATTTTAATTACCATCTTTTGGACGTTCATGAAGTCCTGTTTTTATTTTAAGTCTGGAAGACAATGCAAGACTGATTAATATGAAACATAATTATACTATTCTTTTCTTACATACATGTACACAAACATACATACATATTTTTATAAATGTATGTATATATGCACACACATTACGTGACAGACACCTTACTCAATTGTGGTTTCTTCCAAAGTTCTGCTGAAAAAAGAAAGACAGTGTTGAGACACCGTGCAGAACATCAGGAATAAGGAGCATGACATTATCATCCACTTAAGGAAGAAAAATTGCACTTCTCTATTGATGGACTATGACCTTCAACTGGGTAAATTACTCTAAATCAAATTGTTTTGCTGCTTCTGATACCTACTGAAGCTTGTACTGCAGACTGCAGTGTAATACAGAGATACACAAACACAGTTTTAGAGCATGCACAGCTCACTGGAGCATCTGTTGTTAAACAACACTGCACGTCCCATGCAGATACAAATGCAACGAAGAGCAGAAACTGAAATCCAGAAAGAATTTATCAGCTTCAGACTACAGCTGTGGTTGTCCCTATTCCTCATAGTAGATTGCATAAATCACCACTACTTCCCCTAACGTTTTCCTAACATTACATTTTCTACCCTCTTGAACTTCTGTAATTCAATAGCTAGTTCCCAGTATCTCAAATACAGCCACATAAGTCTTCCGTTTTGACTTCTGTTTTTGTTCATCAGATTGCCACAATAGTTATCATGTTTGAAAATATCTTTTAAGCCACTTTCCATATGTAAAGCCATAGCAACCGGATCAGTTGCTGCTTTAACTAGCAGATTTTTCTCTATTTCTAGTCTCTGACTTTTAGGTACTACAAAACTGCAGTAGATTTCCTGTCTTTCTTTAAGCCCATCTTCAAATTCTTTTAGTAAAGTGTTGGCTCTCTTCTGCCACTCCTCTTCCTTTGCCAGACAGCTTTGGTACAAGGTTCCTGCTGCTCCTGAGTGCAAAAGAACTTCTTTTTCTCTCTCTAATTTCTCTTGCTCCTGTTCTAGGATCCTTCTCTCTTCTACTAGTTTACGACTCTGGGACACGAGGGCTTCACGGTAACTCAGGGTCCTGTTGCGTTCCTTTTCAAGCTCCAGCTCCAAGTGTGCAACTGCACGACGATTTTCTATGATTATATCCCGGTACTTGGCTTCCAGGTCTTTTTGTAAAGATGACTGCTTTTTATAATATTCTTTTTTTTCTCTTTCTATTTCTTTCTGACATTCTCTGGTCCAGATCCAGCCTAAAATACATAAACGAGACTACAATGAACAGCATTGATGGGTATGGATAATTAATTTTGCCCCTAAAGAGGTTATTCAATGGTGAAAATGTTCCTTCCTCCCCCCACCCACTCCACTTGATGACACTGAGGAGTGTCCAGCAGGGTGACAGAAGTGACTGTTCCTCTCTGCTTTGCCCCTGTCAGAGCCCACTTGGAATACTGCTTTCAGATCTGAGGCTCCCAGCTCAGGAAAGATGTGAAGCTATTGGAGCAGGTCCAGAAGAGGCCACATAGATTATCAGAGGGCTGGAGCACCTCTACTATGAAGACAAGCTGAGGGAGCTGGGCTTGTTCAGCTTGATGAAGGCTCAGGAGAAATGTGACAGTAGCCTTCCAATATGTAAATGGAGTTTACAAGCATGAGGGCAATCAAGTTTTTACATGGGTAGATATTGATAGGACAGGAGGGAATGGGTTTAAAACTAAAAGAGGGGAGATTTAGATTAGATGTCAGGGGGATATTTTTTACAGAGAGAGTGGTGAAGTAAGGAACAGGCTGCTCCAGGAAGCTGTGGATGTCCCATCCCTGCAGGAGTTCAAGGCCAGACTGGATGGGGCCCTGGGCAACCTGATCTAGTGCACAATTCAGTGGTTGTCAACTTTGCCTGCGTCAGGGGTTAGAACTGATTGATCTCCGAGGTCCCTCTTTATTTATTTATTTATTTATTTATTTATTTATTTATTATATAGTTCCATGATATTCACTTCTGTTCACATATCCCACAGGTCCACATCCCACACATTTCTGCAGCTCCACACTTCACAGGTCTCTTTCAAGGATCATGTTTTGTTTGAACATATCCATTAGAATTTTTTTTTTCCTAGTACGTACACTTACTTAAGAAGGAAAAAGGAATTATTGGTAAACCGGATGGAAGTTTTTCATGCATAAACTGTACTGAGAAATTTTCAGGTCCAGTAAGCAGACATACACCACAACCTCTCTGAGGTTGTTACCGTGGGACCCTCTAACATACTAGTTATGAGAGATCTTTCTGGAGTTTATTAAAAGAGATTGAACGCCATGTGTCAAAAACGGCCACTGCCCCAATGTTATAAGCTGCGTTACTGTGAGATTCCCAAACACAGGCAGGTTCCAGGGACAGCGAACAGAGCAGAAGTCCCCAGCTGGGGCATTGCTTTGTTGCTGAGATTTGCTCCTGTTCAGAGCTTTCACTGCGGTCAGACGCCCAAACACAGCAACGCCCAGCAGGGCGGATTTGTGCTACTTACGGAAGGCAGCCAAGCCCAGCATGGGGACCAGCAAGGCGTAATTCCACCTGCTGCCTTCATCCCTGGGCTCTCTGTGATGCGGCAGGATGTTCCAGTTGGGAGGATCATTTAAGTTATTCATGAAGACACCCTGGGCGAACAGGAGAGAAACACCGTTAGCGCTACGCCCAGGGACACCGGCAGCTCCCACAGCCATCGCCAGCGGTGATTCGCGGCCAGCTATTCCGGCCCCACACCCTGAGTCACACCAGACCGCTTCCAGAGGAACAAAACCCTCACGTACGGCGTCCCACACACGGGGAACGACGCTGTCGGCCCCTCAGGCCTCACTGGCCACCTCTGTCCCCGCCTGGCCCTGCCCCGACCGGCTGCGGGAACAGCGCACGCCGCCAGCACCCCTGAGGCCTCCCGCTGCCTGCGGGCACGACCAGGCAGACGGCCGCGGACCCGGAGCCTCACAGGGTCACCACGTACCGGCCCAGGGCCGCCGCCGGTGTCACTTACTGCCCGTCCCGCCCCTGCCGGCCCGGCCCATTAGTGTACAGAAACGGGGGGTGTTGATGTAGAGGGAGGGTCCGAGGGTAAGGCCGCCCAGGCACACCCCGGTCTGCCGGTTGGTCTGTTCCGCCGGGGCCTCCCGAGTAACGGCGCCGGTAGCGGCGGCCTTGCGCATGCGCGCTGCGGGCTCCTCCGGCGCTGCACGAAATGGCGGCGGTGGTGGCGGCGTCGCGCAGCCTGGCTAAATGCTGGCTGCGGCCGGCGGCGCGGGCGGTGAGTGATGTCCTCACTCTGCCGGGCTCGTCTGAGTCCGACCTTCCTTCTCCTTCTTCCCTCTTCCCGCAGGCGGCCCGGCTGAGCGGGAAGCCTCTAGCCTCGGGGCTGGCGTGGATATCCCCCCGGGTGGGGGCCGGGCACTGCAGGCACGGGGCGCTGCGTGTGCTGCCGGAGCAGCGCGCCCGGTCCCGTCCCGCCGCGTGCGGGGCATTCCCTGTGTCGCGTCCCTACGGTGACCTTGGCGAGGGAACCGGCCCCGGGGCGCGGGATGAGGCCGAGAGCCAGGGCCGGAGCCCCGCGGCGGGCTCTTCCCGGGCTATGGACTCTGTCTGCAGTTCTTTATTTTGGAGCGAGGCCCTGGGCGCTCGGGGGCTGCTCGGCGCGGCCCCGTTGCTGCTCCTGGCCGGGAGCCTGTGGGCGCGGCTGCGGTTGAAGGGCGTGCTGCGAAGGTCCGTTCCCTGCAGCGAGCTGGCGGATCTAAGCGCTTTTTGCCCTGGCCTCTGGGTAGAAACCGTGCTGCACACTGCTATGAGGTCTTCGTGGAAAGCTGGACAGCGTCCATGTTACTGGAGCTTGGCTGTGTAGGGAGTGTTTCTCAAACATCTGACAGCTTTACTTCAGCTAATCTGTAGAGGGTCATCAGTGAAGGCTGAGAATAGAACGGTTGGAAGGGACCTATGAAGATCACGCAGTCCAACAGCTTGTTTTTTATCGTGAGAAGTGGGAGCTTTCTGTTGGTTCTTGTTTGTGTGGAGCTTGTGATGATAAAAGAGGTACAGGGAAAGAAAGCTCACAGCACACCTGTAGTTGATCCCGTCTTGTAAGGTGGCAAGTCGGCCTCTTCTCTCAGGTAGCAACAATCAGATGAGAGATAATGGCCTCAAATTGTACCGGGAGAGGTTCAAGTTGGGTGTTAAAAGTCTCTTCTCAGAGTGGTGAGGCAGTGTCACAGGCTGCCCAGGGGAGTGGTGGAGTCACTGTCCTTGGAGATACTCAGAAAATATGTGGGTGTAGCACTAAGGGACATGGTTAGTGGGCATGGTGGGGATGGGTTGACAATCAGACTAGATGAGCTGAGTGGTCTGTCTAACCTTGATGGCTCTATAAAACATGTGCAGGAGAGAGGCTCCTAATTGGAGAAAGAGGCTTAAAGAGTGTATTTACGTTCTGAATGCCAGTGAAATAGCTCCGATCGGACCTTTGATTTTTTTTTATTTTTTTTTTTAAGGCTCACATTGTACCTGGTAGCATAAACAACTCAGGGTTAGTATGATCAATATGTTCTTTAAATTTGATACTTCTTTTTTTTTTTGGTAGAGTTCTGTTCTTCACTTTGAGAAAAGCTTAATAGCAGCATCTGTGTAGATTTAACAAAAAAGTGCGTGTGAATAGCAATAGCAGTTCTGAAAGCTTCTGTTTTAACAGAAGCTAAAATGTGAGAAGGAGTCTGCTAGAGTTGTGTGGTTTTTCTGTTTGCTTTTTTTCATGTGTTTCCAGATGGAAAAAGATATCCCCAAAGTTAACAGCCCCAGGACTGTGGAAGTGTGGTATAGCCACTTCAGAAAAAATATTTTTTGAAAAAGAAATTATTTCTAAGGCATGGCTGAAAGTCTTCAGAAATGACTCCCATTTCTGAGGGAGAAAATACAGGTCAATATCTTTTTATGCTTTAGGGCATAACCACTGTTTATAGCTATTTTTTTTTTTCTTCCCTGTCACTTACGCTTTCTTTAAGCCACAGTAAGTATGTGCAAATCTATTTCTTGTGTGCTATCTTTACATACAGCAAAGATCTTTTTTTGAATTGCTTTGTACAACAAACAGACTTGTAGAATTAAGGTATGAAAAGACCTCTAAAATCATCTTGTCCAACCATCCACCTATCACCAATATTGCCCACTAAATAACATTCCTTAATACCACATCTGTGTGTTTCTTGAACACCTCAGGGGATAGTTACTCAACCAGCTCCCAGGGCAGCCCATTCCAATGCCTATTTGTTTTTTTGGAGTATTCTTCACCTAAAAGAAATCAATTATTGCAGTAATTGGAGCTGTGCTGTTGTCAGAACAACATTTTGGAGACGAGCAATAATGATAGGATATACTAGAGAATGCATGGCTGCCACATTTAAAGCATGCAGCCCATCATGGCAATTACTTCTGCTCATCTTACTTTGGTTGATCTTAGGCCTTTAAGTACTTTCTGTATGGTGAGGGCATCCAGTTTTAACTTGGTGTGACATTGGTGGGTGAACTGTTCTGCAGATAAATAACTTCTGCTACTTCAGTTTCATTTGGTTGCCAGTCAATCGCTTAATCTGTTTCTGTATGTGCAGTGTTAACGAAGATGACTTAATATGGAAAGTAAGGCGGATATGGAATTGTCCCAGAGTGTGGGAACAGAGCAAGGTGGAAGCAGAAGAGTCATTTCTTTAAGAAATGTTAATAGAATTAATTAGTAATAGCTGTTAATACTAATCTTGTTTAATTAGATAAGAACCTAATTCCCTTGGCTATTAGAAACAAAAACAAAAAAAACCAACAACAAAACAGAAGTGTGTCAGCAAGTTTGATGACACATCAGATTCACCGTTACGCAAGATCGTTTGAAGGAACAGTAAAAGAGTTGATAAAGCTGGGTTAACTAAAGGGTAATGTACTTTAAAGTGGTCATTGGGAAGTGATGGAGAAGGAGGACCTGCTTCTTAGGGTTTGCAACTGCTGGGTGATTAGACCATGGCTGTAACAGTTGCTAGGAAAAGCAAATTCAGTCTAAAAATGCTCCAGGGTGATGCCTCAAGTAGAGAAGTGCTAATACTGCATTACCAATCACTGTTATGACTTTGTTGCTGTTCTAATTAAACATACCTGCTCAGTTAGATACATTTTTTTAACAGTGTAGAGTAGGAATAGTAGATGCCAATAAACTGATGATCTATACTGTGAGCACTATAAACTCTGATTCCTTTAACTTACTAAAGCAAAGGTGGATACTGGGTGGGTTGAGGTATTAGGTTTGGTTGTTGTTTTTGTTTTGTTTTGTTGGTTTTGAATGTGGTAGGGAAGAGGGAATAACATTACAGAAAGGGGTACGTGCCCCTGTGCTTCATTCAGATATGAGCAAATTGTTCTAAATCAGTCACTGATTGTAGAGATTGAAAACAAGAAGAACAGACTTGGCTTTTGAAGCAACGATAATCAGGAACAGCCTTCCCCACCACTGTTTTTTTAAACACATTACTTTTAAGCACTGAAATAATTCAAATTTGACCTAAGAAAGTATTTTACAGTAATTCGTGTGGCTGTCATAAAGCTGTCTTCATCCTTGCTTACATAAGAGAAAATTGGAATAATATACCATGTTGACTGCAAACATACTTTTATCACTGCAGCCACAGGTAGGTCTGAGAGACTGGTTAGTGATCTGATAGTCTGTTACATCCTTTTATTTGCAGGTTGGACTTTCATCTGGTCAAAACTTTGAATGCTTTCATAACTGAGTGTAAGAGAGCCCAAACTTCACTGCATTTATTTCTGAAATACATTGATGCAGTGCACAGTGCCTGATCTTGTGGGTGGCAAGGGCCATGGACTTGGACCTGTGTGGGCTTTAAGGTCCCTCCCAACCCAAACTATTCAATGATGGTTCTATGATTCTTGAATCAGTGATGAGTAAATGGTTACTGTAACATAGAATAGTTGAGTGTGCTGAAATTCTTCCTTATGAAAAGATTTGTTTCATAATAGTTGTCTTGATTTCTTTCTACAGTGGCCAGCGGCATGCCAGACTTTTGCACGCAACTTTCACTTTACAGTCGATGGAAAGAGAAGTGCTTCTGCCAAAGTTTCTGATTCGGTATGTTCATACTTTTCTCTATCTCAAGTAACAGATTAGTTAACACCTAATGTATCAGAGTCACAGAAGAAAACAGCTCGCTGTGTTGAACCGCTTGTGTTAGTGGAGTGTTGTGCTCAAGTACATAGTGAGCTTGAGTTGCTAAAATACATTGCATATGTATGAGTAACTTCAAATTAGCTTGAAATACTTGTGATAACAAACACGTTGTTATTTTTTTCCAGATTTCTACACAGTATCCAGTTGTAGACCATGAGTTTGATGCAGTTGTTGTGGGTGCAGGAGGAGCAGGCCTGCGGGCTGCATTTGGTTTGTCTGAAGCTGGGTTTAATACAGCATGTGTTACAAAGCTGTTTCCCACGAGGTCTCATACTGTTGCTGCGCAGGTGAGAAATGAGGTGGAACATATGCTTAGAAATATCTACTGTAAGAAAGGTGATCTGGATATGCACAAGAGCATCGCATATCTGTGTGGCCTCTGTGAATATTATATATCTCTCCAAAATAATTTCAACTAAATTTATACATGTAGCTTCTATTCTCTTTTTTGTTGTGTAGCTTTGCAGCTCTGTTTAGTGGAACAAAACAAACAAAATAAATGTGGCTCTGGACTGCCTGCTCTAGTGGTTGGCAACCCTACCCATGGCAGGGGGGTTGAAACTGAATGATCTTTGAGGTCCTTTTCAGCCCAGGCCATTCTATGATAAAGAGCCATTGCGAAAATGATAAATTGCATGCATTTTTTTCACAGCCTCTGTAAATCTGTACTTGTATGTAGAGGCATAAATGATATGAAATTCGAACAGAAACCAGGGAAATCTAATAAAGCTGTACTTCACAGATTTAATTCCAGGAAAATGTATTTTTACTTTCAGGGAGGGATCAATGCAGCTTTGGGGAACATGGAGGATGACAACTGGAGGTGGCATTTCTATGATACAGTGAAAGGATCTGACTGGCTGGGTGACCAGGATGCCATACACTACATGACTGAGCAAGCCCCAGCTGCAGTGATAGAGGTGAGCTTTGCTGGCATTGATGATAACTATTTACAACGGACTAGCACTCAGAGTAGTCTTCTCACTAGAAACACAGTGAAGTAACTTGCTGCTTATTATGCACAACTGATTCTTGTATTTGATTTAACAGCTGGAAAACTATGGGATGCCATTCAGTAGAACAGAAGAAGGAAAAATCTATCAGCGTGCATTTGGTGGACAGAGTCTTCAGTTTGGAAAAGGAGGACAGGCTCACAGATGCTGTTGTGTTGCAGACAGGACAGGACACTCACTCTTGCATACTCTGTATGGCAGGGTAAGGAGCTGTGAAGTATGGCAGGGTAAGGAGCTGTGAAGTAAAACTTGTTGTTTGTTTTTTGTAAGTTTTGGTGGTATTTTAATTCCTTTTTTTGAATGGTATTTTCTGGTGTTGGATATACACAAAAAAACTTGCATGCCTATCAGTGAGGAATCTGGGAAAATTTCCTTTCTTTGCGAGGCACTATGGAAGTGTATAGGCATATGATGCTTGCTTTTTTTGTCAGGAGTACACAGAAATTAGAACATATTGAAAGATTGTATTTGTAATGGATGTCTGTTGTGAAGACAGTGGGTGTTAAGTAGCTGTTAGTTTTGTGATCTGAAATAGTTCTTCATTGTTACTGCTTCTGTATCTGTTCACTAGATCCAGACAGAATTTATCTGAGTCTTCCTCAAAGTCTCTTTTCCTCTAAAAAAGGTGATGCAGTGGCATTGGGAAACTGATAAAAGATACCAGGCAGCATTTTTTTCCATTATAAAACGGAGCAGGGAGAAATGAAGCATAAATGCATAAGGGGCAACATGGTCTTCTAGAGTTTTCTCTATGAAAATAAATTACTATTGTAGTCGATTTTACAAACTGCAACTGTGAAATAAAATCATTCTTCTTAACTGGTACTAAAGTACTTGAAACCTGAAGTTCATACCTAGTAACTAATTATTATTTACTTAGTGGTTAGCTAATTTCTGTCCTTCAGGTTACATATGCTGCTGCAGTAAAAATGCTTAGCAGTTCTGATCCTTGAGGGCATGAAAGAATGTCTCTAGCTTGGTGATGCCTGCTGGCTGTTTATGGCTTCTGGAGGTGTATTCTGCTTTTCCGAGAGACCTCGTAATACGTGCTTGTACAAGCAACAAGCACTGCAGCTGACTGAAGTGCTGCCAAACACTGAAAATTTATCCTGCTGACTAGCTATGAATTCTCAGAATTGAGTGGTTTGGTAACTATATGCATTTGAGCTAAATTAGACTTGTTAGTAGATTTTTATGAAGATTTCTAGAGGAAACTGGCTTCTCTGACAGTTGGTGGAAAGTTGTCCTTACCATTGTGATACAGTCTGTTTGCAGTTCGACAGTTTTGAGAAGAGGCTACTTAAGTATGTGGGGTTGTTGTTGTTGAAATTCCTTTTTAAATTCTTTTTTATTTTCCTCCAGTCTCTAAGATATGATACCAGCTACTTTGTTGAATATTTTGCCTTGGACCTGCTGATGGAAAATGGAGAATGTCGGGGTGTTATTGCTCTTTGCATAGAAGATGGCACTATACATCGTTTTAGAGCAAAGAACACTGTCATTGCCACTGGGTAATGCAAAATTTATGGTAATCTTGAGAGTGCTGCTATTTAGAGGGCTGCGTGTTTTGTACGTGTGTCTGACTCCACAGTATGGAGATGACATACTGCCTTGAGGGGGGAAAAAAAAGCAGTTATGTTTTTCCCCTTCAATCAAAAGCAGCATTAGTGTGAACTCCATCACTTCTTAGGGGAAAAAAGCATCTATTACATTTGTACTGAGATATAAATTTAGTAAGAGGTCTAACTGTAAAGTCTAGAATAATGACATAAAAGTGAAATGTTTAAGAGCATTATGTATGGTCCAAATGATCTTAAATTTCTAAAAAATGTGCTTTAGAAAGCAGACATTGTGATGTTACAAAAGTATGTATATCTCTATGAGACTCTGAGTTTCCAGTAGTAAACAGCTTTTTCAAGGTTCTTGAGAATCTGTTATATTAAGATGACAAAACTATGGGATGAAACTGTCAGAAGATAAGTGTAACTTTACATCACTGGTTGCAGAAATTTGGGTGTTTGTACTGGAGCACTATTTGGTTTGGAGTTCTGCTGCTTATTGTTTCTTATCTGTTTCAGTATGATAGATGTGTTTATAAATACTTTGCATAGAAAAATGAGCTTGCTGGTTGAAATTTGACTTTATTAATAAATAACAGTGGCTTTAATACTGAAGTAATTTGAGCTACCTAAAATAAGTAGTTTAATATTTCTTGTGAGATTTTATCCTGAAACTAGGGAGTATTGGCAGTGCTCAGAAACACTGGAAGCTAATATCTTTGCTGCATGCATGAGAATTTACTGTTATTGAATTTTAGAGAAGCAACTTTTCAGATCTAAGCACGTCAAATCAGGTGCATGTGTATACACATGTAAGTCATTTTGCTAAAACTACTAGTAATAGTTTTACTTGAGAAAAATTAGTTTCCATTTACTTTGTCATTAGCCATTTTTCAGATGAGGCTGACTATAACAGGACTGCATCAGTTTTTTTTTTTTTTAGTTGAACTTAGGAAAAGCTAGGTATTTTGGTATTACTGTTAGGTAATTATCCCTTAGGTATTTTGCTTATTGCTCTTTTCTAGTTCTATCACTTTGCTGACTTGAGCAGTATGATGGGGTATTTTTTTGGTAATTTTGTTAACTCTTTGTGTTCTGCAGGGGGTATGGCCGTACTTACTTCAGCTGTACATCTGCTCATACTAGTACAGGTGATGGCACTGCTATGGTTACACGAGCTGGCCTTCCTTGCCAGGACTTGGAGTTTGTACAGTTCCACCCTACAGGTATGGAATATAATTACAGACTATAAAGTAATACAGGTAACTTTTTTAGTATAATGAATTTTTTTTTTGTGGTTTTAAAATGAGCTTGAATCAGTTTGCATTTTTCTGCTGCGCTTCATTACTTTGTTAATTGCTCATAGGGGAATGTTCAGACTTGTCTGCAGCTGTTGTAGAAAGTAAATCTGAGAGTAAAACTATTCCCATATGAGAGGTCACAGCTGATGTAATACCAGTCTTAAATACAAAGGGTGCTGCTTTTTCAAGTTGAAACTCCTTTACCTATGAAATGTGTGCTGCTTCCTGTGCTCAAAATAAGAAGTTTAATAATAAATAAAGGAACATGGGATAGATTTGTATACCTAAGGAGTTTCACATAAGAATATGCTGTGAAAATGGGGTAGTTGAAGTAAAGATGTATATTTCTGACCGGGGTTTCATAGCACAGTATCAGTGTCTAAACTGGAGGCAGCAGTGGTCACAGACTAAGAAATAAAGATCTATTATTTTTCGCTTGTTGCTAAATAAATGCTAAGTTTTAACTTCTGGCAAATGATTTTTTTTTTGTATTTTTACTTCTACAATGTTATTAATTAACCCTGTCAAGGATTATGTCAGTGTTCATTTGATGCAACTGAGGCTTTTGTAGTCAGAGAAGCTTTATTATTTGTAATTCCATAGCTTTTCATATAATTATCAGGTGCATGGGATGTCAGCATTTTTATTTTTCTATGATGACCAGTGCTGAAAACTCTTTTATTTCTGATAAGTAAGGTCTTAGTAAGCTTTTACATTTGACACAGTTTGAAGTCTTCTTGTGCTGTCTTAGCACAGGAGAAGAGGCAAGAAAGATGAGCAAGCAGAACTTGAGATGATCAATTTTGGTTTACTTTGAAATCTTGAACCAAGTAATTTATGAAGATCTACAAAATCTCTGTAAAATTCTCCTTACATATTGACAGGTGCAGATCTCTTCTGGTTGTAATGTTTTAGATACCACAAGTCTTCCAAACGAACTTGCTCACTTTCCAGTAAGAATGCTTGATAGAAATAACACTACTTGTTTCTAAGTGGCCACAGGTGACAGTTATTAGCAGGTATACTAAGGTAGAAAAAAGTCTAGCCACGTGACTTGTTTGCATTACCTTGCTCCTGCAATCTTGCTTGTCTTGGTTAGGAAATTCTCAAGTCTTTTATTCGATGGCTATTTTCTTTCTTTGCAGGTATCTATGGGGCTGGTTGCCTCATAACTGAAGGATGTCGTGGAGAGGGAGGTATTCTAATTAACAGTCAAGGTGAAAGGTTTATGGAGAGATATGCACCTGTTGCTAAAGATCTGGCTTCCAGGGATGTTGTGTCTCGCTCTATGACCATAGAGATACGAGAAGGAAGGTTAGTTAAATATTCTAATAAAGCTTCAGAATGAATGTTTCATCATAGTAGGTTATATTGCAGTGCAGTAGTTTATTTGTTAAATACCTGAATACTGCATTTGGCACAAAAAATTTTACTTATTCCTTCTTAATGCGCCCTAGGAGGGGGAAAGGGGGAACATAAGATGTTACGGATTTTGTGATCTAATTCTTTATGTCTAGGGACAGTTGTTTAATTATCATAAACTTTTACATCTATCTGTGAAGATGCAGTTGTTTAAAGTCTTAAATGCTGTGAATTGTTGTGAGAAGAAAGCTGGATGATGAAAAATACACTTCTGCCAAAGTGAATGGCTTTAAAATATGCTAGATATTCTTTTTTTTGTCAGAGATAAATTTTAAAATCTTTTTTTTTTTTTGCAAAGGCTATTCTAATCACAAGTGAAACAAGTTAGCTTAGAAAAATTACTAGCTTTTGCAGAATTTCTGTTGTGTTCCAATGCTGAAACTTTTATTTTATAGGGGTTGTGGCCCTGAAAAAGATCATGTGTATTTGCAGTTGCACCATTTACCACCCCAGCAGCTGGCAACTCGTCTCCCAGGGATTTCAGAAACAGCTATGATATTTGCAGGAGTTGATGTCACTAAAGAGCCTATTCCCGTTCTGCCTACTGTGCATTATAATATGGGAGGTATTCCTACTAATTACAAGGGACAGGTAAGTAATACAGATCATTTTTAGTGGATGAATTTTCATCTGCTGTTAGGAAATGACTATCCAAATGTAAATGTAAGAGTGCTGAATAACATTAATAATAATGTTAGAGCATTTAAAACACACAATAAAGTTTGATTTTGTAAATCATGTTCCAGTTCATCTGGAGATGAAGATCTGGGAAACCTGTAAAATGAAGTTAACAGTTACTGTCGTATCTGTCAAGAATTCTGACTATCAACTTGAGAATAAGATACAGTTGAGGGATCGAACTAGGACTCTGTTACAATTAATTTAATGCATATTAATTCTCTTTACCTCCTGTAATCACAGATTCCTTCAACTTAGATTATTTAGATATCAACTTGATAGTGTCAGCTGATTCATTTATTTTTTTCTAGTACGTTGCATCCTACTTTCTAAATACAGATTTTTTCCCTTGGTAATGCGTACAGGTCAGATTTGTATCCTCCCCTTTTCTAACATTCTGCAGAATTGTGAAGTAGTATATGGTTATGTTAAGTACTGTTGAATAAATTATAGATTTTAGTGCTATCTGTATTTACATAGTGTTATTAAACTAAGATGTTAATAGATTTGGAGAAAACTTTAGATGGTGTTTCATCGTTACTTGCACATGGTGCTTGAAAAATGAGGAGGCTTGCATTCTTAAGCTGTTTGAGAAATGAGTGTTAATTGGCTGTCTGCAATGGTAGGTGATCACTCATGTGAATGGAGAGGATAAGGTGGTACCTGGCTTATACGCTTGTGGGGAAGCAGCATCTGCATCTGTCCATGGTGCTAATCGACTTGGAGCAAACTCCCTTTTGGATCTGGTGGTCTTTGGTCGTGCTTGTGCCCTTACTATTGCAGAGACCTGCAAGCCTGGTAAGTGTTAGTATTTGTCTTACTATTACGGAGGTGTTAATGATTTGCTACTTGCTTTACGAGTTGCTACTTACTTCAAATTCAGAAGACAAGACCTACACTATCATTTGTTAGAAAATGGAAGAATTGGTATTTATACTACTTATATGCAGATTCTTAAGTGTGCTGCTGCTTGTCATTAAGGCTTGCTTTGTAAGCTTATCCACTTAAAACTGGTACTCTCAGTACTACTGGCAAAAAGAGTTGAAATTTTGCACAGTTCAGTAAAATATGATGTTGAACATGAAGATTTGACTTCTCTACATTCTGCACTGCATATTCTGTGTAAGCGTCCTTTGCTTTTACACTTCTTTCATTTGGTGGGATTTGCTGCCACCTTGTTGATATATGAGGTTGGACTACACATGCAAGTGATAGGAAAAAAAATAGTAAAAATTGTAATATGCTCTTCCTCTGTATATGCGTTATCATTGATGTATGTTACTTTTTAAATAATTTGGTTCAGCAGTAGCTACTAAACTTCAAGTTAAAAACAAAAAGCAAAACCAAAAAAACAATGAAACATTCTAAGAGGCAGTTACATTACAAGAGTGGCTAGTAGTTTTTACCTGTTTTCTCATAGTTTAACAGTGCAGAGTGAGACTAATAAAAATAAACAGCAGCAAACTTCTACCTTCCTCCCCTTGCCCCAGCCTGTGTGGAGTGGTCTGTGATATAATCCCCTTGGATCTAGCAGTATTTATTGGTTCTGGGTTGTACAAACATTTTATTTGGATTAGTCCTGTGGCTTCTCTGAGTTTGAAGTTGTGGGAAACTTCTTACTAGTCTGAATGCAGAATTGCACAGATGAAATGTGTTAGTCAGGTATTGCTTGTGTTTAGTTTAATGATGTTTGTCAACCAGCAACAGATAGTTTCTAGTGTTGGAGAGAAGATGCAGAACTCTCATATAGCTGCCAAGCTTATTGGCTGAATCCTGGTCATAAACAGGGACCAAGAGAAGATGGGAGGTCTGAGGATGAGGAGACAAGGCAAGAATAGGAGGAAAATAATGAGCTACATCCAGTGAAAGTTATTGCACAGTTCAGAATTTGTACCAAGTGCAGTTTTTAAGGAGTTAGCAGCAGAACTTAGCCTGACCTAAAATTTCCGTACCAACTATCACAGGAAAATAAAAATAAAATATTCCACTGGGAACTCTGTTTTTTGAAGTGCTATGAATACCATAGGTTTGGGAAAATTGCAGTCAACTTATGTCTCAAAGAAAACAGATCTGAGTTAGTCATTACGACTCTATGAATCTGCCAGAAACATTCACCTACTGAACTCGCTGAAATTTTCTTAACAGGAGAACCAGTTCCCTCCATTAAACCAAATGCTGGTGAAGAATCAGTTGCTAATCTTGACAAATTAAGATTTGCTGATGGAACCATAAGAACTTCAGAAGTGCGACTTAACATGCAGAAGGTAAGCTTCGTTACGTGAAAGGCAGAAAAAAAATTGCAAGCAGAAGAGATGGAATGGTCACATTGCTGAGTGACCACTTTTTTTTAAATTTGCCTTGCAGAAATAAAAAGGAGTATGGGAAGATGTATGTGTACAATAAAGCTGTATCTCTGTTTCCTTAGCTGTTTCTTTCCTTTGTGAATATTCTGTTATCCCACTGATAATAGAGAGGGTTTTCCTCTGTTTGAGGTAAACAGGAAAATGTTTTCTTCAGGAAGTCAGAAAAGCTCTGTATCAAGCTCTGCTAGAATTAAATTATGTGGAATATTATGCACGTACAGCATATGAAATTGATCTTTTTTTACTGTCTTGCAGACAATGCAAAGCCATGCCGCTGTATTTCGTACTGGCTCTATACTACAAGAAGGCTGTGAAATACTTAGCCAAATTTATCGTGATCTGGCTCATCTAAAGACATTTGACAGAGGTAATTTGATAGCAAAGAATTACTGAGAAAGATGACTTTGTTTTCCTTCCATAGACCTTCTGTTTTATTTTGTTTAAAATTGAATCGACTTGATTATTTTGCATCTTTAGATCTCTACTTGCTAAGCATGGAAATCAGCAAAGTAATTGATCTTATTAGGCACTCTCTAATTACGTAGTACTTCAAAGAACGTGATGTGAATTTGTTCAAATACTAAGGGGAACTTCATAAATATGTTTTGAAAAGACCAGTGACTTGCAGAAAGGTGGCAAGACACTTTATTTTTAGATTGAATGCTCAATTTTATTTCTTCATCTGAGCAGATAGCTCTCACACAGATACTGTCATGTCTTTTAGTGTATCTAAAGACTTGATGAATTAAGTGCAACTGGTGGTGTATGTTTTCTCTGCTCAAGCTGCGTGTTTCTTTCCAGCTGCTATGTCCTTCTTTAGACGTGTATTCAAACACTGAAATTATAACAATCTCTCCTGGACAACTCTCATCAAGCATCAAGAAAAGAAGTGTTGTGATATAACATAGGAAATAAAATGAAGTATATTCATGTAAAGAACTTGGGGTGTGCATTGGAGATATTTAAGAGGAATCTTGTATATCTAGCTAGCTGGCTTCTTTTTTCAGTCTGAGGGGGAGCCCCTGGGTTTGTCTGGGTCTTTTAGACAACCACTTTAAAAAAAAAAAAAAAAAAAAAAGCCATCTGGCCTCATCCTGTCAACTGAAATGAGATGTGGGAACTGAATTGTAAATTGTACATAAAGCAGGTGACAATTGGTATTATAACTTGGTCTCAGAAGTGCACACGCACTCAGTAGTGCACCTGGACACTTTTTTGTAATAGTTCTAGATTTTTTTCTAAGGTTGTAGGCATCAGTGTAGAGCCTTCCTTGGAAATACTGAGTAATTCAGTATTGGAGTACTGTGATTGCATTCTGTAGAGCATGGACTGGTTTGTGCGTATCAGCACTAGATCAGAAGTAAATTAAGAAAACTTCTTTGTAGAACACCTTCCACAGTGTTTCAAATTTTACTAGGTATTGTGTGGAACACTGATTTGGTGGAGACCCTCGAACTGCAAAACCTGATGCTTTGTGCCCTGCAGACCATTTATGGTGCTGAGGCTCGCAAAGAGTCCCGAGGTGCTCATGCCAGAGAGGACTATAAGGTATGTATTTTACGTGACCTGGATGTAGGATTGAATTTGCTGTCCTTAATGTTCCAATGCATGCATTGGAATGATTAGGGAGATCTGGAACAGTAATAATAGGGTTGTGAATGTGCGAACAGGGTTGAAGGCAGAATAATTCTGTGTAAGGAACATGATTTTAATACTGAAGCTTAGCAAGGACTTTAAATTTTGGCACGGGTAGTATTAAAACAAAGCTTGCTGGCTGTTAGGAGGTGTATTACAGTTGCAACCAATAATGTGATTCTAAAGTCATTTGCAGATGCCAATTTCTTGTCTATTTTAACATTTTCTCCTTAGCTACGGATAGATGAGTTTGACTATTCTAAGCCACTCCAAGGCCAACAGAAGAGGCCATTTGAAGAGCATTGGAGGAAGCACACCCTTTCATATGTGGATGTCAAGTCGGGGAAGGTATGCTGAGTCTGGTTGAGAGTTTCCCTGTCAGCAGGAAGCAGTCCTGCTGGTCAGCTGTTGATAGCATTTTTTTTAAATATATAATCTTCCTATACCATTTCAGATCAGACTTTTGGTTTTAATAGATTCAGTTGGTTGGTAAATTGGTAGAACTTAAATATTTATTGAGGGTTACCATGTGTTTGTTTTCCATGGAATTAAATGAATAATGGGGAAATGGTTTAACATAAGTCATAGTTGCCCATGTTATTTGATCATTCCTGTTAACTAGCCTGTCTTTGTTAGATATGAGATTCCTTTACCTTGATTTTTTTTTTTTTTTCCCCCCCCCCCCCGTTCTTTTTTATTTTAGGTTACCTTGAAATACAGACCTGTAATTGACAGAACTTTGAATGAAGAAGACTGTTCAACTGTTCCGCCTGCTATTCGCTCCTATTAGTAACTTAGATTCAACTTGCAGTCCTCTGCCAGAGAGGATTGGTGTACATATGCATAGCAGAAGCAAATCAAAATACTGCTCTTAACTATCAGTGAATGGAAAAATGTTGCTTCAAGGTTTTGCTAACTTATGTTCTGTTCTTTGGCTTACTCCGTAACTATGAAAGTGGAACGCAGAACAGCTTGTGTTGTTTCACTCATCTTCCACAACTCAAAGGGAAAACACAAAATGTGTCTAAATAAAGTAATCAGAAGTTGTCCCAGTATTTGTATTTATTCTGAATACGCTGGTATGTATGTAATCATACATGCAAAATAAAGACAGTTATTTTAAAAACAAGAAATGTATTTTGAGTTTTAGACAAGACTGTCTAAAATTGCTGACTTCAACTAATGGGAAAATAATATGGTGCTGAAGTAATTAATGTTAGAAATAAACCAAAAGTTTTAAACTTGTAGAAATTGTCATATTTCTGCTTTGCAGAAGGAAGCAAGATACCCAGCTGGAAGTGTAAGTAGAAATTAATAGTAGTATTCACTATTTTAAGTTGGCTTTGTAAGAAAGATTGGGCCAGGCCCCTGGTGGAGTCATTGTCCCTGGAAGGATGGGCAGAGATGGAACTGAGAGGGATATAGTTGAAGGACGTGGGTCGATTGTTGAACTAGATGGTCTTGGAAATCTTTTTCAATCTTTGTGATTCTGTGGTCTCTGGAAATTACAAAACTTTTGTGGCTTGGTCCTCTCTTTTCTCTCAGAGGAGCCGCTGCCTCCACCGAAGCGTGGAGCGCTGCTGCACTTGTTGCGTAGCTGGCGGCTAGGCGCCTGGTGCTACCTTTAAACTGGAAGGAAGCACCGTTTTCCGGCCGCAGCTCCTCAGCCTGTCGCCTCCCGCAGCATCCTATTGGCCGTCAGCAGCCTGCGTACCGATGGCGGCCCTCCATCCTGACGCCCATCCGGGGCGGTCCGCTCGCTCCTCCGCCCCCGGCGGTCTCTCCCTCCGCCGTCACCATGCACCGCTCACTCCGCGCCTTCCGCCGCCTGGGCCGCTCCGCGGGGCTCCTGGCGTCGCCGCCCTCCCCCGGCACAGCCGCCGCCAAAGCCGCCCGCTGGGCCCCGCTGCGCGCCGCCATGGTGAGCACCGGGCCGGGCCGGGGGCGCCGTGACCTCTACCGGAGCAGCCGTCCTCTCCGCGGCTCCGCCCTTTCGGCTCTCGCGCCCCTCCGCCGCCCGCGCTGCCTGAGGGCGCCGAGCCGGGCGTTCAGCCGCGGCGGTGGGAGGGTGGCACCGGGAGCGGTCCTGGCCTCCTTGCTGTTCCCTGTCTGCAGCGCGCGGCTTGCGGAGGCCCGGTGCCCGCGCTGCGCTGACCGGCTGTTATCTATAGCGCCCATAGGGGACGGGATTTGATGTGAGCGAGGCCCGGAGCTGCCCGAGCTGTGGCATAGCTCTGGCACGCGGAGCTGCTTCTAGAAAAATCCGGAGAGTCTTGCGGGCTGCTCGAGAAGTAGGGAGGTGCTTCGGCTGTACCCGAGACCGATCTGTGATCTCTGCCAGACCTCCTAAATTATTTATTACGGTTTGTCCGTTGGCTGTTGGGCTGAAATACGAGGGTAGCAGGTTTGTTACCTGTGGTTCAGTGTGGGATTTTTTGGCTTGCCTGGGCTGCACTGAGGGAAGAGGAATTGTATTGGGCTACATAAAAGGTGTATAGTATAATTAATATGTATAAGTAACAAAACTTTTTAATTTTCTTAATTGCAACATAAAAGGGGGGTAACAAAAGCATGAAAACTAATTGGGAAGGAACTTTTGATAAAGGCAGCTAGTGACACGATGAGGGGAAATAGCTGTAAGTTGGCAGAGGGTAGATTTAGACTAGATATTAGGAAGACATTCTTTACTGTGGGTGGTGAGACACTGGAGCAGGTTGCCCAGTGAGGTTGTGGATGCCCCTTCCCTGCAAGCATTGGAAGCCAGGCTTGGTGGGACTTTGAGCAGCTTGGTCTAAGGAAGGTGTCCCTGTCTGTAGCAGGGGGTTGGAAGTAGATGATCTTAAAGGTCCCTTTCAACCCATTCTGTGATTCTGTGATATGTACGTTACAGATATACCTACAGAAGGCAGCAGTCTGACAAGAAGTGCAGTATTGTGATCTTTGCAGGTCAGGATATGCCCTGTGCTGCACGTAGGCATTATTAATTGCTTGAATTCAGATAACAAGAGAAGTTAGAGCAAAATGTTCCTCCGAGGATTCAGAGTTCAAACTGCCCTTGAATTTTTATGGGAAATCTATGTGCGTTTTTATTTCCGAGAGCACTACCGAAAATGTACCAACCAATATTTAAATGAGGGTGGAGGGAAATAATGAACCAAAGCTCACACTTTCTGAAGTTTGCAGAGATTTTGTTGGCAGCAAGAGTTATATTTTGGAACAATTTATGTTACATACAACGTAGTGTGCCTCTGGCCCTATTGTATGGCTATTGCATTGCCTCAACTTAAAACTAAATTGCACAAGCTGTTCCTAAGGAGTAAATATCAGAATTTGGGACTCAGTTGATAATATCAAGGAGAGTAGTTAAGCACAAATTCCATTTTCTGCCAGTTTTTAAGGACTGTTTCTGACATGCTAAAAAAAAGTATTCTTTGAACTGAAATACTTACATCCGAAAGTTGTTACATGTCTAATGAGAATATAATTTTCCACAGGAAGCATTACGGCAGCAGTTCTGTTTGAATTCTTCCAGTGCATGATGGTGCAATCAGTCCTAGCTGGTCAATACCCCGCAAAAGGACAGTTATGTTTGCCTAACTGTAAGCTTTGGACTATGGGTGCTTGGGATTTGGCAGAAACAGAGCACACCTTCTCAAGAACCATTCTGGGGAACAGGGTCCCTCAGCTCATGAAGCCAGTCAAGAAGGTGAAGCCCACCTAAGGAGTGGGAAAGCATATTTTTCACAGAAATACAATGCTAACCATTGTTGGTTGTTGAGTACTCAATATAGATGGCTAATAGAGTTTAGTTTAGTTAATATGGTTGAGAAATAAGTTCAGTTCATATGGATGGAAAAAAAAATATTTCCTCTTGGTTACCTTTCATTATTAAGCAGCAAATGATACTGAGCTCCAAGCAGCTCACTGCCCTTTTAGTTTCACTGGAGACTGTGAAGGTGTGTAATGTGGAATTTGCCAGGGAAGTAAATTTTTCAGTAACAGAAGAAGTATTTGTACTGGGGTGTACTGATCTCTCCTGGCTCCTATTTGTCTTTGTTTCACCACTGTTGACACTGTAATAATGTAAGCATGAGGAATCAGTTGTGTAGCTGCTAACTCCTCCTGTCTGAAAGGTTGCAGGCCATTTAACTTCTTTACAGTGTTTAAGCTTGGATAGTCTCGGTGATTGAACTGCTGACCCTATTAAGAGCTGGGCATGGGATTGAACTGATTCTGCTTATCCATCTCTATAGAAAGCCGTATGTTGTCTGCTTATCTGAAGTGTCCAGTTGCCAAAAGCAGGAATTTTAGAGACCACTAAACCAGTACATATCTGTGATGTGTTTTTCTTTAGCATGTATATGAACATTAAGTGGTTAAAATAGAATAGAGAGGCTTAAGAATTGTCAAAAAGGCATATTGATCTGTGCTCTGTGTAGTCTTTCCGTGGGGTCAGAGTCTGTGGGAAGGTTGAAAGCAAGTTATGGGGAGCAGGACAGCAATACAAGAACTAACCCTTGCTGTTTGTGGGCTTGGCTGCAGTTTCTTCTGGGTCACATGCAACATCTGCACTGCAAGACAGCACTGAGCCCTGGGACTGGGGGCTCTGCTATGTGATTGCTGTAGAGGCAGAGCCTCTCCATCTGGCTGGAAGCACTGCCCAGGACAGTAAAATACTGGAATACTCCCACCCACGGTTTGCTACCTGTGATGGTGTAGACATGGACAGACTGTTGGAGGGTTGCTGCTGCTGGAGGAAGTGTTGTGCACAAACTCAGCTGCACTCCTCTCCAAGAAGTCCAAGACCCACAGAGTAAGGAGAAAGCAAAGCTGATCAAAGAGAGAAACTGTATGGCTTCAGCAGTGAACACCTAGGGAAGAGTAAGAACTGTGCAAACGTATACAGTGCTTTCTTCTTTCACTTACACAGACTTCTCATTTTTCAAATCAAGGACTTTTCCCGAGTCTGTGGTTTCTCTGTGTGATAACCCAGTTCAGATGTTTTTTTTTCTGAGTGCTTATCTTGTCTTGAACTCTTGCAAGCTTCTTGCATCCACAACATCAGTTGGCAAGTGGTTTTGTCAGTCTGTACCGTGTGTGAAGAAATGCTTCCTTCTGCTTACCTTGAACGTCCCTCCTGCTACCCTAATATTGTTGCTCATATTTCTTGTACTGGAAGAGGCAGTGAGCAGCTAGTACTTGCTGCCATTCTAGCAATTTTACTGCTCTCGTTTTTTCCTTCGGTCCCCAGGTTGTCTCTTTCTGAATTACACAATCAGGCTTATAAAAGCTGTATCCCCACTTCGATCAGCCTTACTGCCTTTCTTTGAACTGTTTCAAATAATACGCTTTTTGAGATGAGAAAACCAAATCTGCAACTAGCATTCAAAACATGAACCATGATAACATTTTCCTAATAGTTCCTAACATTTGATTTACAGTTGATGGTCATTGTTAGGCCAGAGCCCATCACTGTGTGTGTATTACTATGAAGCTGGGATTGTTTTATTCCATCTATGATTAAGAATTCAGATAGTCTTTTTCCCCTCCCCGAGGACTCTATAAGAAGGTAACCTCCTCCTGTGGGGAAGGATGAGCATCTTTCTCATAGCAGATTGAGGCTTTGCTGACAGAAGTGTGGGGAGAGAAAGACTAAACTGCTTTTACATGCTTCCTCTCCAATCCCATAATCTGTGAAGCGACATACAAATGTGACGATGTTGTCATAAATGAATATGTTGGATTTTTTTGTTGTTACTGTGGGTTTTTTTTGTTTGTTTTTAAAGAAAAAAGGCTTTACTTCTCAGTTGGTGTATATCACCTAAACTTAATTTACTTCTGTGCTAGATAATAATGCATGCTGTGTGTATGTATGGTATGTAAGTATTGTTTTATATAAATATCACACAAAATATGCTTAGATACATTTTCTTCATGTGGCACAGCTATGTTGGTTACAGAATCGCAGAAAACTACAGAGTTGGAAGGGGCATGTAAGGATCATTGAGCCCAGCTCCTGGCTTCATACGGGACCACTCACAATTCACACCCTATGCCTGGGAGCATTGATCAGATGCTCTTTGAACTCCAGCAGCCTGGGGCCATGACCGCAGCCCTGTGTGGCCCGTTCCATGCCCACCGCCCTCTGGTGGGCCATGGGTTCCATTGCCCTAACCGCCAGCTGTCCCTCCCCTGACACAGCTCCATGCGGTTCCCTCGGGCCCTGTCGCTGTCACACAGAGCAGAGCCCAGCGCTGCCCCTCCGCTCCCTGTGAGGAGCTGCAGCTGCCATCAGGCCTCCCCTCAGTTCCTCTGCTCTGCACTAAGCCAGGGACCTCAACTGCATTTCCTATGTCCTTCTCTCTAGACCCTTCACCATCTTGGAAGCCCTTCTTTGGATGGTCACCAATAGTTTTATGTCCTTTTTGTGCTGTGACACCCAAAACTGTGCATACATGGTGGTGTATATAGTGTTCTTGGGCTTAAGGTGAGAATTCACTATCAGCAGCTTAGTAATTAATTACTCAGCTGCTCCTTTCGAGTATTTTAATTCCTATGTGCAGTGTGGGTTTCTGATAGGGTTTCTGTTATGTTGCCTGGATGGATGTTGTGTGAACCATGTTAGTTCTTATGTTTGGCTCTAACAGTGCAGCCATTCTGCAAACTGTAAAATAAGTTTCTGATTCTTCAAAATAACATGAGTCTTTCACCAGGATGATGTGTTTTATGCAGTGAGCAGCCAAAGTCTGAAGTCTCTCAGTGCTGCCTGTCACCAGTGTGTTTGCTAGGCTGTGTAGTATTTGTAGTTGTGACTCTTGCAGCAAGACAGGCAGTCAGACTAGAAACATGTCAAAAGTTTGTAAATGTAATTAGAAAAATACTTGAGACTAGTTGTGTATCTTTGTTACCCTTTTTTCCTTTCTTCTTGCACATTTCTTCTCAGTTGTTTCTCCTTTCAAGAAAAAGATGCTGTTTACCAGTATTTGAAACATACTTTTTATTTTCCTTTCCCACAGTCCACTCAAGAGTCTTTTAGGATAGAATATGATACCTTTGGTGAACTGAAGGTCCCAAGTGACAAATACTATGGTGCTCAGACTGTAAGATCTACGATGAACTTCAAGATCGGAGGTGTTTCAGAAAGGATGCCAGTAAGTAATTCAAGCCTGTGTCCATTTATACTCTTTCAGTATGTTTTTGGATATGAGCGAATTCCTTTTCTTAATCTCTTTCTGGGAATATGGTCACCTTTGAATTTTCATTGAAGTTAGAATTTTTGTGGTGAGGTGTTGCTTTTTATTGTGTTGTTTTATATTTCAAAAAAAAAAAACAAAAAACAAAAAACAGGATGAATAGAAATCTTTCATTTTATTGAAGAGCAAAGGCTATGGAATAATTTGAATTACTTTTACTGTAATGTAATGTAGTTTGTTGTTGAAGATATTTAAGTGTAGGGAGTATCTAAGTGTATTGAAGTTGTTTAGGTTTAGTATGTTGATAAACTGCTTTTTCACTTGTAGATGTGATTAAAGCATGAGTGTATGTGGACATCATCATTCTCTGTTTTTGAATGTACTGAAAGATAAGCCAATCTGCCTTCAAAATTCTATTATAGAAACAAATCCAGTTCTTCTTTTCTGTTCTTTTTAATACATGTAGTTGGTTTTGATACACATAGAAAGAAAGGGTGAGTTATGAATTGCTTTCTGTACTGCTTGGATAAATGTTACCTAGAATGAGACAACACATCACATGCCCTAAATTGCTCTCTGGTTGCTTGGTTGGCTGTTGCTGTGTTTAAGATCAGAAGGGGTTTGATTTAGAAATAGATCTGTGCTGTGGGTTCCTAAGTGTTCTTCATGAAAAAAGATTACATGTTTAAATTTACTCTTGTGTCTCAGGTTCAAGTTATAAGGGCCTTTGGCATCTTGAAGAGAGCAGCAGCTGAAGTAAATCAAGATTATGGTCTTGACCCAAAAATTGCCAATGCTATCGTAAAAGCAGCAGATGAGGTAGGAACGAACTGCTGAAAATTCTAGAACTGTCACTGTATATTTGGTTAGCTTCTCTTGGGAACACTGTTTGAGGGCTTGGTGAAGATGTCTTGCATTTCTATCTTGAATTGTTAGAGCAAAGTCTGCGTCAGGCAAAGCTTCC
Organism: Meleagris gallopavo; assembly: GCF_905368555.1. NCBI lineage: Eukaryota > Metazoa > Chordata > Aves > Galliformes > Phasianidae > Meleagris > Meleagris gallopavo. The sequence continues at coordinate 31,689,268 of NC_139406.1, read as the reverse complement.
ACTTTTTGAAAGTCTCCAATCTGTTAAGCAGTTGTATCCCTATATTTTAAAGACCATCTGCAGTCTGCATAGTTTCTTTGTTACTCATTTGTTTCCTCTTCAGACTTAGGATTGCTAGTAAATCTGTGCTTTTTCAAGTATCACTTTTATAGCTAAAGAGGATGATGTGAGACAGAAATATCTTCACTTTCTCAGGATAAATACCACCCTAATGCACAGTTGTTAATGAGCAATAACTAAGGCATGGTAATAGTATTTGTACTGCTTTGCATAAACCAACAGATATTTAGCTGGAATAATTGTTTTACAGAGCTTTCTTGTTCCTCAAAAGCTTTGAAATATCTCAGTATGCAGAAGCCATGTCTGCTCTCTACCATCTGTAGCACCGTGAGTCTTGAGCCCCGAGAGCTTTGGAGAACTCAAGAGCCAGTCTTTTCTAGTTAAAAGTGGATTAGAGGTTTTGGTGGCTAAAGGCTCTTTGGCTTAGATTTGTGAGTTCTGAAAGCTGTTTGAGGTTTTTTTATTGCATTTTTTAAAATGCTTCCTCGGTGACCTGAAAGAAAAAAGAGAGATACAACAAAGAACAGAATTGCTTTTCAAAGTGGGAGCTCTGCCCTTGTATAAAGTAGGAAATATCTAATATGCCTCTTCTTGAAAAGCATGATTCCAGGAGGACTATATTGTAAGTTGAAAACTTGGAGATGGAGATCTAACCTCAGTGTTGTGACAACAGATCTCTTGTTTTGCATTCTATGCTTTTCTAAGGTCGATATGCATGAGAGAAATACTTGTGAGCACAGATTTTGAAATTATTACATCCCTAGAAAAATCTCTGTGTGGATGAGGTTCATCAGGATCCAAAAAATTTAGATTGAAGAGGAGAATATTCATATTTATTGCTTTGTCTTGACTTGAGATGGTAGGTGTCACAACCTACCTGCAGAAGATATAAGTTGGTACAGACATCTGTAGCTGATCAGGATCTTGTTTCCATGCAAGGCAATACATATGAATCTTGCAGTATACTCAAGTATAGCTGCTTCTTTCTTTTTCTGTTTTTCTGGTAGAACAGATCTTCTCCGTTTTTCCATTACAGGTAGCTGCAGGAAAATTAAATGATCACTTTCCACTGGTGGTGTGGCAAACTGGGTCTGGAACTCAAACCAATATGAATGTCAATGAAGTCATCAGCAATAGAGCTATTGAAATACTGGGAGGCAAACTGGGCAGCAAAATTCCAGTACATCCAAATGATCACGTTAATAAGAGCCAGGTCATTATACTTGTATTATACTTCTTCTAATTTTTTTTTTTAATTCTGAATTGTCTTACAGCTACTGTTTAGATTATTTTTGTATGTGTTTAAATAAAATATGGGATATAGAAATATAGAAATATATATACATATATAAAATAGTTGCATTTATGGTTTTAGCAACAATTTTCCAAGTTTCAGGTTTTTCAGATTAAAGGAACTTCGAAAATTTGGTCTGTGTCAGTAGGAGCTTTTCAGATTAAAAACTCTCAGCTCATTTATGACAGATGAATTCATATGTGATATGTCAGGCAGAAGTGGCCTGGTGACAAACACTTCTGCAGGCAGTCATAAAAAAGTTAAATTTAAATCCAGTTTCTAGAGGTTGCATCCATGTAGATGTTATCTCCCAAATACACTACATAAAGCATGTAGAAGGAATAATAAGGTGGCTAAGGTCCTGTAATTGACAAGCAGAAGAGCCATTTAGTATTTGTTTACCCATTCTTAAGTAGACATGTTTATTATATTTCACTCTTAAAATTTACTTCAGATTAGCTGAAATTTGAGCCACTGAGTTGATTGTAGCTCTGATCTTTTGTGCTTGCTCAAAATCTCTGGGGACTATGGAATTACCATTACAAAATCAATATTTTCGCCTTTTGAAGTCAGCTATAATTTCTTTAAATCCCCAAATCCATTTGCTATCTATTTTGTATTTTGTAGCAGTTCTCTTGTCCTTTGGTATATTTAGTTTCTGTGGGCATAGTTATAAGGCATAGATTTTATTAATAACATGCTTGATGGGAGTTTAGAAGATTTGATGATTCCTTCAGAGTGGCTTGTGGAACACTGCTAGGTTGCTTACTGTGTTCTGAATTCCTTCTTCATAAAATAGAGAGAATACAGCCATACATGTCAGTCTTAATATTGTAAGGTATTACGGTGAGAAAACCCTGTAAATAAGTTTCTGAAACTTCCTTCACAGAGTTCAAATGACACTTTCCCAACAGCAATGCATATCGCTGCTGCCCAGGAAGTTAATGAGGTGTTGCTGCCTGGACTGAAGAAGCTACAGAATGCACTCGAAGCAAAATCCAAAGAGTTTTCCCAAATCATAAAAATAGGACGCACTCACACACAAGACGCTGTTCCGCTTACGCTTGGACAGGTAAACAGTGAAAATGCACGTTTGTTTGAAGAAAAGTTGTAAATATATTGGAGGAAATAGGGGCAAATTTGAGGAGACTAAAATTAGTTTAAGATAAATTAGGCAACTGGCTGAATCTCTGTGTATTTTCATCTTTTTGTGGAGTTTTGCTGAGCGCTGTTCTCTAATAGCTGCATTGGAAGCGTTCTTAAAATTTTCCATATGTGTTGCTTATGATAGCAAGATATAAATGATTTCAAAGTGATGTTTGATTGGCAAGTAACAAAACTTGTTTCTATTATACTGATAGTAGGAGGAACCTGGTAAATTGTTCCTGTAATCTGTAAGTTTATATAAATGAGGTTTGGACAACATACAGAACTACAAAGTGTTTTGAATAAAAGTCTGTTCATGATTATATATGTATCAGAAATCTTTGTTATTGTATTGTCAGGAATGGCTTAGGTTATTACCTTACTTGATAAGGTATTAATTCTAACTGAACTGATAAAAAATCTGTGTAAAATTTGTGTATCTTTTTCCCAAGAAGGCACAGGTGGATTTCTGATTAACTAAAATTAAGTGAATGAAATCCAGGATCCGTTTGTCTAATTGCACCTTGAGTCTCTGTTAGTGCAAGTCTTCTAATATATGTAAATTTTCCCTCTTAATGAAAAGAGGGAAAATTTTTTTTATCCATCTTGGTGAAGTTCAATGCCTTCAGTAAATGAGTACTGTTAAAAATCCAAATAATTCTATTTTCTTATTGCTGTGTTTTTCTTCTATGCTTCATTCTTTCAAAGGAATTTAGTGGCTATGTGCAACAAATTAAATACGGCGTGGCTAGGATTGAGTCAACCATGCCAAGAGTGTATCAGCTGGCAGCTGGTGGGACTGCAGTTGGTACAGGATTAAACACAAGAATTGGCTTTGCTGAGAAGGTTGCTGCTAAAGTGGCTGAACTGACGGGTGAGAAATGATATTTCAGAGTTATCAATAAAGCAGTATATATTTTGTAAGCCTTATATTTAAAAAATTTTTTCATGCAGAGTATTTTTTCTAATGATACTCAGTGCAGTGAGAGTGGTGCAATGAATTTGGCTTACTGGAGATTTAGTGTTTCAGACTTCTGTTAGTAGCTCAGCTATACTTCTGATCTCCGCTTCTCTGACTCTCTTGATCTTCAATTACTTGCCACAAAAGAAGGGGGGAGGGGAACAAAAAACAACAAACTTCCCCAGAACCACCGATTTATTTCATGTGAAGGAGTGGAGGTTAGCTGTCTGGTTTCTGATGCTGCCTTTATAGATCTTAAGTCTTAACTTAGAGAGCCATTGAGTTTTCTGATCTGTAGACCAGTTTTTCTATGCCAGTTTTAAAAATGCCCCCACAATGAATGCATATGTATTTCACTTAAATATACTGTAACTGCTTATCAGCAATATTTTTGTATTAACAGATCTATTATTCACAATCCAGTAGAAGATTGAGATTTTCCTGTACCTTGGCAGGGAAGAAGTGATATAAACAACAGCTGCTGAGAAGCAGTAAAGGGCTTGTTTTGGTGCTTGGAGAAGCCATCAGTGTTGTAGGAAGCTGTCCCATACAATCATGTAGAATCACAGAATGGCTTGGGTTGGAAGTGATCTCAAAGATCATCTAGTTCCAAACCCCCTGCTGTGGGCAGGGTTGTCCATCTTATGTTCGTTAGGTATACCATATGTGAGGGTTGTACAAGTTTAAAACAAGTAGAGCAGACTACTTAAATTCCTTATGTTCTCTCATGGGAAATTTATTGACAAAGACAAAATGGAAAGTTTGGAATGATCTTGGCATCTGTGAAATGCAGAAGTGCATACAGATAGAATGGGGCCCAGTGTCTAGTAGGGTCTGCAGAACGTGGTAGGAATTTGCACTTCCTCTAGGAACAGAGATTTTGCTACTCTTACTGTTTGTACTGGTAAAATAAGCTCAGGCCACTAATTCTGTGGGGCACAAGTTCAGCTCACAGTCAGCATCCATATTTGATGTCCACAACCACTAATAAAAAAATTTTGCTGAGAATTTACTTGCAGGGCAGAATCCTGAAGAAATTTTTTTAATTATAGAACCTACACTCAGACTGTAGATTTAATTAACATAAGAGCTGTTGCTTCCATTCTCCTGTGTTTTTGCTGTTGCCAGAAGTTTCAGGCATCCTAAGCCTTAATGAGCTTTTGCATGTTCCATCTGGCTGTTGTTCCCTTCCAGTGCTAATGCTTGATACATCTTTTTTCTTTAAGTAGCTAATTCAATTGTGATTACTTCTTATTTGCGCTAATGGCTGTGCTGCAAAAACCCCTATTTCTATAACTGAGAGAAAGCATCCTTGAAATGGAGAGTCTAAACAGGAATTAAGATGGATACATATGTGCTAACCCGCAAGAGATTACTGAAATGTTTTAAGTATTGAGGTGCAAAGCAAATTGCTGCATTGCTTAGTATGCAGTACAGCATGGAAACTTGAAATCCATATCTTTGCTTCTCAAATTTGAGTTGATGCTTAAATTTCACATTCTTGTCTATTTTAGTAACTTTTATTGTGCCTTTTGTATTGCATCAGTTTAAGAAACATATTTTTGAGGAAAGGTAGAAAGAGAGGTGAACCTGGTGTTACTAACATATTTTTATGTTAAGCTAACTGTGTGCTTGGTTATCTGGTTTATGTCTTCGTGTAAGTGCCTAATAGGTTTCATATTCCTCACTGTCCCTGTAGGCTTGCCCTTTGTCACTGCTCCCAATAAATTTGAAGCTCTTGCAGCTCACGATGCTTTAGTTGAACTCAGCGGAGCTATGAACACAGTGGCATGTAGTCTGATGAAAATAGCTAATGATATTCGTTTCCTGGGATCTGGACCACGCTCTGGATTAGGAGAACTCATCCTGCCCGAAAATGAACCAGGAAGCAGTATCATGCCAGGTATGGAGAAAACATGCAGAGAAAAAATTCCTATTTCTTTTGTTTTGGACTACTAACTCTTAGATGTCAGTAAGTCCGTGAACTGATACTTCTGTCAGTTTTTCTTCTGTTACATTTTACCAAAATTTGTGTTCATAAAAATGCTTGCACAGCTGTGTGTTGGCAAGCACATGAAGGAGAGTAATACCTGTACGTACTACTTCTTCATGGCCAAGTAAAGGCAGTGTATTGATTTTGTTACAAAATAATTCTAACAAGCTAGTAATACTTTTCCTAAGTTAACTGAGATTTGGCAATGATTTACCAGACACACCAACCTATTTGAGTAAAGACAGATAACAATCTTGTGATTATTAAGGACTGCAGTAATTAACAGCTGCTTAGTTTATGCCTGTTTGAGCCTACTCTTGAAAGCTCAGCAAGTTGCTAAAGCAGCCAACTGAGGGTGGCCTTCTTTAAATCTTTGCATTCTGCAGATTTTTCTTTCAAGAGAAGACAATATAACTGAAGGTTTTACATTTTGCAGAGAATGGGGAATAAATAAGACTAGAGTAGTACAGTTAATATAATTTATGGAAATAATTTTTTTTTGTGGTGAACAGATAAAAAGGAGTGCAATGTTACCTCCTACAAAGTATCTTCTCTTGAATGGGATTTGGTAAATGAGAAAACAAATGACTGATAGATTGATTTCCTTAGTCTTCATTAATGTTTTTCTCTCCCTTTCACAACCAGGAAAAGTGAATCCTACGCAGTGTGAAGCGGTTACCATGGTGGCAGCCCAGGTTATGGGAAACCACGTTGCTGTTACTGTAGGAGGTAGCAATGGGCACTTTGAGCTGAATGTTTTTAAGCCCATGATGGTAAGTTCTAAAAGTTGTAAAATATTTAGGACTTCTGAAGTTGTCATTTGTACAGTCAGATAAGTAGAGAAAAGCTCAGTGAATATTTGGTCAATACAGGGACTGGAGAATCTGATAAAATGTGAGAAAAAAAGTTATTCTTTTGTATGGTAATTGTTATTCTGACGGGACGGTAGCAGTCTTGTTACATGAAGATATCTTAAAGATGTGTGTACATTCTGCTTTTTCTCTGAATTTAATTGAATTAAAAAATGTCAAATTAATTAATTGAATGTTGCCTATCACCTGGTACTGAAATTTGGAAATTTGGATGTTTTCAAATGAAGTTGTCATTTTTATTTTCTTCCTAGGGTTATTTACTTTTTTTTTTTTTTCAATCAAACCCAAGGAACAAACAAACAGGAGAATTGAGAGAACAAAAAAAAAAAGAGAAGATTGTGGAGATAAAGTAATATTGTAGAGGTTAGGGTAGGGATGATAATTTTAAAAACAATGAAGGTGACTTGTGAAAAAGATACTAATATTATATAGAAATAAAAGGAAAGGTAGAGTTTTTGTCTTTTTGTTAGAGATAAGAGGCACAAGGGAAGCAGGATGCTGTATGTTATTTTTCTACACTGCACATACTTGATGTTGCTTTTTTATTTATGTTAGAAATTATTATAATATTTTTTCTCCCACTTGAACAAACTTCTAAGCATACAGCACCTGGTTTTGAAGCTACCACACCCTGCCCCACAACCTCAAAAAAATTGAACAGCTAAGAGATGTAACTAGCAGAACATAAATTCTCATAGACAAATAAAAGAAAGGAGAAGGGAAAAAAAAAAGTGGGATATTATGGATTGTGAAAGCAGGGGGCTAATGCCAGACAGCGTTGTACTTTATAGTGTTAAATGTTGTTTTACCTAGTGGTGGAGGAATGACCTTGAATGAAATACCTTCATTCATTTTTTACTCAGTATTTGTGAACTGTTGTATTAAGATATCTTTACATACTGGTCTTTAGGCAAGAGTTCATTTCTTAAATGATCCTCAGAAAATTACTTTTAAGTGGGAGTAACTGAGCATAGCCTGGAGCAGGAATAGGGTGCCTTATTTTATGTACCACTTTACTGCAAATCAGAGGTGCGTTTTGGGGGACAGAGGGACGCCACTTAGGAACAACTGTACCTGATTGTGCATCTACTACTATATGAATACAATAATAAGTATTTTTTTCTTTTTTCTTTTTTTCTTTTTTTTTAGATTAAGAATGTTTTAAACTCTGCAAGACTTCTTGGAGATGTTTGTGTTTCTTTCACTGACAACTGTGTTGTTGGAATCCAAGCCAATACAGATAGGATCAACAAACTAATGAGTGAATCCCTGATGTTGGTAACAGCACTTAATCCACATATAGGTAGGTTTAAAGCTCAGAAACTTCTCAAAACATTGCACTTACATGCTTTGCAGAAACATTATTTTGCATACATTGTTTGTATTGTCACAGTTAGGAAACCAAGTTCTGGGCCAGGCCAAAAGTTAGTTTTCTTTAACATCATCAATTGGTGGTGGTGGTGGTGATAAGGATACACCTTGCTTTTGCAGTACCATAACAGTGTGTTGAAGAAATAATTCAGAACAGAAAAGAGATTGAGAGAATTTGTGTACATGTTGTCCTGATTTGGCTTCTAATAATAACAAAAAGTGGAACATGAAAATGGGAGAAAGTTACATAAGCTTTTATGTAGTCTAAAACCTACATCAAGACTACTTCAAGGAAGGAGTTTGTATAATACATTCAGTGCATATTTACTGCAAATTGAGTTAAGTAGTAATAGCAATATCTAGCAAAATTAATTCTCAGAAAACCGAGTGTCTTACTTTTTTCTCATCTCTAAAAAAATCTTCTGAAACTGAACATGGCTAAATGGTTTCTTTTTGTTTCCTACAGGATATGATAAAGCAGCTAAGATTGCCAAGACAGCACACAAAGAAGGGACAACATTAAAAGAAGCTGCAATCAAGTTGGGATTCCTCACATCAGACCAGTTTGACCAGTGGGTGAAGCCTAAAGATATGTTAGGTCCTCAGTAATGTCTTAAAATGAAACACTTGCAAAACAAACAAAAAACAAAGAAGTGTTCTTAACTTAAAATAGAATAAAACAAAACAAGTATAATACACAAGTTTCACTTGTCATGTTTTCATGGTATTATTTTTTAGCATAACCAGTATCTGATGTGTTAAGATCAACTGATCTTATGAGGAAGATTCTACTGCTTTTTTTTTTTAAATATTAGAAAATAACTAAAATTTCAATAATGGTGTAACTTAAAAGGTGTTTTCTAGGAGGGCACAGCAATTTGAAGAAATTAGAATCACTGAATGATTTGGGTTGGAAGGGACCTTTAAGATCACATAGTTCCAACCTCCCTGCTATAGGCAGGGACACCTCCCTCTAGACCAGGTTGCTCACAGCCCCATCCAGCCTGGCCTTCAATGCTTCCAGGGAGGGGAAAAAAGGGAAAAGCTGATGGAAGGCAGACATGATATATTTACAGTTACACAGTATGTGGTGAGGGAGGGAACATGGCTGTAGATGTATCTTTGAATTTGAATACTTAAAACTAGTGGAGCCTGCCTAGTACTGGGTACTGCTGTTAACTGGAATCCTTGTGTGTTAAAAAGAAAACCTTAGAACTAACATATAGATTATCTCATAAGTATTCCAGTTCTCCCAAAAAGTTCACAATTCCTTCCTTTTTATCTTCAGTGCTAAGAAACATCTTTTAAAGTTGCTTTCCAAATATCTTATTTGGTTAATTGACCAAATAGTTAATTGATTTTGATGAAACCACCAATACAGCACATGCTAAATTACAGTGCATCCACTTCTTATGAAAAGAGCACTTATTTTTCACTACAGTCTTAAATCTATCCTGCATCCTTCTGGATGTTTTTTATTGAAGAACAATACCCAGCCCTTCATGCCAAGTCCTGAATAAGATTCGGAACAAGTGCAGGTGGGACATCACCTACAGCTTCGATCCAGCCAACAGCACCAGCCCTGCCAGAGAGACCTCAGTACAGCGTAACTGGCGCCGTGCCCCTTTAAATGAGCTCTGCTTAGCACCGCCCACCCTCCGCACAACTAATGGTGGTTCGCCGCCCTCTTCGCGTGACCGGAAGTGGCAGCGCTCCGCTGTGCAAGCGCTTCCGCCTTTAGCAGCGCGCAGGCGCGAAGCGGGCGCTGTGCTTCCGGGCCGGCGCGATCGTTGTTACCGCCGTCGCCGAGCCGCAGGCCGACCGCCGCCATGAACCGTTTCTTCGGCAAGGCGAAGCCCAAGGCGCCCCCGCCCAGCCTCACCGACTGCATCGGGACGGTGGGTCCGCGGGCGGTTTGCGGGGGGGGGAGGGGATCATTCGATCTGAGATCGGTGGGAAGCGCTAGGGAACGCGGCCAGGCGCTTGGCGGTGTCAGCTGGGATGTGCCGAGCCGGGGCTGCCCCTGCACCGCGCTCAGCTTCCACTGTTCCAGAGCGTGCTGAGGTGGGTGTCCGGAATGCGGCCAGAACCCACCTGACGCGTCGTCATTACCGACTGCGTTTGTCGTCTTGGCGATATGAGCTGAAGGCTGGGAAGTCTGTCTCTCGTAGCGGCCGACTTTGTATTGATCTGCGAATTTTCGGGGCTGATTTTGCCATTTCCAAATTAACGCGCGTTTTGTAACGCTGACAGAACTCATCTAACAAAAGCAGCCCGATTTAGGAATGCCAGCAGGCTGTTTTCCACTCGGAGCTTGTTCAGTCCCAGTGGATTTTTAGATTGCATACAGTCATAGTTGAAGCAGCTTCCTTGATAAACAGTAGCAGGAATTCGTTTTTTTTTCTCCCAGAATGATGGTCAGCACCACGACTTTCTAGGAGCTGCAAGCTGTCGTGACCTTTTTTTTTAGTTGCCTGTACTTATTATGTTTTCTGTAAGTGTAGTTGTAAGAGACACCATCTTAACTGAAGAGCAGAGTTTCAGGTTTGTTGTACATCTGTAGTGACTTGGCCACCAACCACAGAATCATAAAATTGTTTGAGTTGGAGGAGAGTGTTTCTTAAGGTGTGAAATCAAGAGCCTGGGTTGGTCAGCTGCTTAGTGCCTTCTCCAAGCACGGTGTTTGGTATGAGGAAGTCTGTAAGCCATGCCAGAGCTTCATCTTTGCTTTTACCTGTTTTGATGTCAATTTCTGTGGTTGGAACTAAAATTTAGGGCTGGAGGTATTCAAGGCCAGGTTGGATGGAGCTCTGGGCAGCCTGAGCTGGTGGGGCCTGCCCACAACGGGGGGTTGGAACTAGATGACCTTTAAGGTCCCTTCCAACCCAAGCTGTTCTGATTGTTTGGCTGTTTCATGTATTAGTAAGCATGGGCAGAAACGTACTTCCTGTTTCAAGTTTGTGAATGAAATTGTCTTTTTCATTTATATGAAATGAACCATCTATTTGCTAAAACGCTCGCTCTGTTTTCATAATATTTTTTCATAATATTTAAGAATCTAGAAAGTTAAGCATAGCTTCTACTAAAGGATTAGGGAGATCAAATGCGAAAAATAAAAATGAGAAAAAAATTACTTCTGAAAAGTATGGTATGAGATATTTGGGGGAAAAAAACAAACATTTTCTTTAGCATGGCTAAATTCAACAGTTTGGAGATTTGGTGTTGTTTCTGTATTATTGTTGACCTTTGATATGTTTCACTGCATCTTTTGAAAGAGCAGGATTGCCTTGTAAAATCTCTTATCCCATCACTTAATGGTATCCTAATAAAAAAAGGAAAAAGGAAAATAGAGAACTGTTAAGCAGTGATTACCTTGGGAATATTCTTTCCTTTATATACAAAAGTAGTATGACTGACCCCAAGAAAGACAGCATTCAGTACACCTTTTTTTTTTTTTTTTCTTTTTTTTTTTTCCTCTGCAGTGCTATGACAGGCATCACATTAAGGCACCTAACTATTTAAAGGGTTCTGAATACAAGGATCTGATTACGTGGCTACTCTGACTGAAAGCAACTTACTGAAACCCAGGAAGCACTTCTCCCTACTTTTCTGCGCTGTTTGGCTACTGCCAGATTTTTCAGCTGGCTGTGCAGTGCCCTCCTGTCTCCCCTCTTGCTCTCCATGGGTACTTTTCTGCTCTCCCCATTTCTGCTTGCTCTCTTGCTGTGCTTTGAGTGCTTTGCCTCATCACTGCACCCAGCGGCAGCTTTTATTGTCCTTGCTGGCTTAGCAGTCAGATGACTCAAAGCTGTCATGTGGCTGGTAGGAGGGATACAGTTCCTACTGTGGCATTGGTGTTCTTTTTACTTCACTGGAAAAAATAATGGATTAATATTATTATTTTTAAAGAAGTAAACAGGAAACATGACCTAAGCCAAATGGCTCGTAGCTGTGGCAGCAATATTAACGTTCAGACGTGTATGTAACGTATGTATTTCTATGTAGAAAAAAAGCTGTCATTTTGCTTAATAAGTATTTGAGCTATCACATTCACTTTTTTGTTTAAATTGGATGCCCTTCTGTTTTCCTTTTTCTGGACTGAAGCCAAAGAACCAGCATGCTGTACCTAATTTTACACAAGCAGGGGTACTGTGTGTGCACGGTACTCAATTTACTTTTAGAAGCTTACTTCCCATGTAGAGTGTGTAATTTTCATGTAGGTGATGGATCAGAGAGCCTGCCTCCATTTCCTGCTTGCACTGACTCTGAGAATCGCTATAGCCTCTTATCTCTGTAGCTGATTTGCCCCTGTGCAGGAGGCTGGGTGTGCTCCAACACGTGCTTAACTGATTAAGATCTTGAGGAGGTGCTAGACTTTCAATCTACAAGATGTTAATAATCACAGATGGCTTATTTTCTTGCTAATGAGTAAAGTGCTTGGTATAAAAGAATCTTAATGCAAATCTTTCCATGCCAGATGTGCCTGGGTAGTTGAATCTCTCGTGTACAGAATATTCCTATCAAATCTCCTGCACAGAATGCCTCTGGCAAATGTATGCTGCTGCCATAGAACAGAGGCTTAAAAGGATCATCGAGACACCGAAGTGAATATCTGAATAATTGCACATTTAGACAGCAAGACAGAATTGTAAATTTTCACCGATTTCTCTCAGCTTACAATTGGAATGTGATTATATTCAATCTTCTTCGGAGGTTTCTTGGGTGATAGTCCACATTGAGCATTTTTGTGATGCTGTGAATGCTGTTAACGGCATCTGTAACCATGTTCAGTTATGCAGAATCATGTTTAACCCTCTTATGTAGTAGGCTGAAAATATTTCTATAAAGACAGATACGTCACATGCATTGCACCAGGACTTCTAGGCCTGGAGGTCTCTTATGGAGTCATGCAGCTGCACTCAGGATTTGGAGTGAAGTGCAGGAAGAGTTAGGAGTACTGCCATGGACTTGCTGTTCCCTGGCTTCCTTTGTGGGGAGTGATGGGGAAAGTGACTTCGGCACAAAAGTTTCAGAATCACAGAATGGCCCGGGTTGGAAGGGACCTCAAGGATCATGAATCTCCAACCCCCCTGCCACGTGCAGGGCCACCAACCTCCCCATTTAATACTAGACCAGGCTGCCCAGGGCCCTATCCAACCTGGCCTTGAACACTTCTAGGGACAGGGCATCCACAAACTCTCTGGGCAGCCTGCTCCAGCAAGTTCCAGCAAAAGTTTCAGCTTGTTAAATGTAGCCGGTAATCCAAGTATCAAAGAAGAGCTATCTTCTGAAGGGTTCATGTTCTCAGCTCACCAGAGGTAAACTTCTTGCCTTGCTGAACACATCCCTGTCCATTTTGTGTTCCCTTCTTAACTACCAGCATGGTGCACCTATGTTTTTCCATTTCAGTTTAGTCCCTGGCACTGCACATTATCACAAGTGCCTGAACAGAGACTGACTTGATAGGGTATGCAAGGGAGCATCTCAAAATGGTGAGAATGTGTTACAAGGGCAGAGCTTGCTGAAACCTTAGAGTATTTCTTGTCTTCCTTGTGGAAGGTGTTTCTGCTTTCACATTTTCTACAAACTTTAAATTGCTCACAAAATCCTCAGTGAAAAAACAATTTTTTTGGTGGCATATTCAGACTAAGGCTGTTCTTTCCTGTACGGTACCTGAATGAAATACTAATGAGTGTTTTGTGTGCTTGTTTTTTGTGTCATGTATTAAAGGTGGATAGCAGAGCTGAGTCGATTGACAAGAAAATTGCGAGACTTGATGCTGAACTAGTGAAATATAAGGATCAAATGAAGAAGATGAGAGAGGGGCCTGCAAAGGTAACAAGTTTCTGGGATTTAAGCAGCAGAGGATGTGACTCGCACAGCTTGTCATGTAATGGAGTGATTTATCCAGTTGTTCAGGTTTTTAGAAATGCATCTTGTCTTACTGGGATGGGATGTAAGAACTTGCAGGATTATCTTTATTCTGAACGGTCTCTTAGGCACATGTCTTTGAATGGTATTTGAATTGGTTTTTAACTTTTCCAAAGTGTATTGTAATTCATCCATCAGAAGTAACTCCCTTGCCTCCCTTCTTCCTTTTGCTAACTGAATCAAGTTTGGTAGAGGCTGTTCTGTTCATCTGCCAAAAAAAAAAAGATCTGTGCAATTCAGAAAGGGTGTAGGAAAGCCTGGTTTTGAAAGAGAAGAGCAGGTAAACAATATCTAATGATAAACGTATCAAATGTCTATTTAGTAATAAAAATATCCAGTATAAATGGTATTGATAAAGTACTATTCTGCAGTATTATTTGATGTCAACTGTTAAGATATGTTGATAAAGATGGTTCTGTTATTTAAGTCTGACTTTATATTCTACTTCTGAAAAAAAATCAAAAGCCTGACATTAGGAAAGTAGGAAAGCCTGAAAATAGGAAAGATATTAGAAGCATCACATACAAGCCTGCTTTGTTGATCATTGATGCAGGGTTGTGCTCTAAAAGTGACTACTGTTAAACTGTGCATTAGTCACTGGGGACTCTCAGAAAATTTAAATTCAACGTATTAGGCTTAAATATTAGGCTTAAACAGTATAATGCAAAGTAAAGTAAAATGCTTTGCCTAATATATGGATATTCTGTCTTTCAGAATACAGTGAAACAGAAAGCATTGAGAGTGTTAAAGCAGAAGCGAATGTAAGTTTTCATTGGCATCACTAAAGGCTGTTTTGTTGAAGGAGAGTGGCGTATTTCCATTTTTCTTTTCAATACTCTTGCTTCTGAGCATCCTCAAAAGAGAAATGCTGAGTAAGCTAGTCAGCCCTTCAAAACCATATTACAGATTTTCTGTCAGCATAATTGTGCCTAATTTGTATGTTAATATGTAAATTTGGACTGGGATAAGCTGACCTACATCTGCTAATCACTAAAGACGTGCTTGGCTTGTGAACTTCCTAAAAGAGATAAAGCCTATTTTTATGTCACTGATTACTGTAAATCATGTACTTTCTGATCTTGCTTTGGTTAACTGAAAATTTACTTGTTCTGTGTGGACACCCTTTAGGATTTGAGCAAATTTAGCTTATGTAATTGTATCTATGCAAAAAAACCAAACAAACAAGGATGAGTGTAGTAGGCAATCCTATGGTCCAGCCTAGACTAATATATTGTCTTGCAAAGTGTCCAGAAACAGATAAAATGTAAAGAGCGTTGGAACGTGGTCTGTGTTCAGGGGTACTTCTCTGGAATTTATTATTGCCCTGAATAACAAGTCTTTATGTTTAACCTTGTGTGCTTTACATTCTTGACTAGGTAGTCAAGAGAAGAACTATTACTTTCTTAATTTTTATTTTTTTTTTTGGAGGGTTAGATGTAAGTTTCCTTTTTCCACTCTATTCCCACCTCTCCTCTCTGCCCCAGCAAAACTTCAGTGCAGAGCCTTTGTGGATTGGATGACCTGCATCTCTTCCATTAGTAAGCCATGGTGTTCATCTCCATCTCACAGTGATCCAGATTTTCATGATAACCTCACCAATACCATCAGTTAAAACAGAAGCTTAATTCAGAAGCAGCTTTATGAGCTTTTTCAGTATATATTTTTTTTTGGTGGCAATAAATAGTGGTGTTTCAGCACTGTTATTTGCATCATTTTTAACAGGTATGAACAACAGCGGGATAATCTAGCACAGCAGTCCTTTAATATGGAGCAAGCTAATTACACCATTCAGGCACTGAAGGATACAAAAACAACGGTACCAGTATCTTAGTCTAACATTTATTTAATTTTGTGTATTGCTACATCAGATACAAGCATATTATTTGACTATTCTAGGTTGATGCAATGAAACTGGGAGTGAAAGAAATGAAGAAAGCTTACAAGCAAGTCAAAATTGATCAAATTGAGGTAAGCTTACTATATTTAAATTATTAAAGAACAGAAATGGTGCACTGAAATAATGAGTGAATTATATTACTAAAAGGTAAGCTGACAGTTTTGGCTTACATGACTTTGCCTTTTTTTTTTTTTTTTTAATATTTATTTTTCATGGGACTACCATCTTAATTCCTTCCTCATTTCTCTGGTACTGCAGTTGTTGTCCTTCTACTGATTGTTGTTTCCATGCTGGGTTCACCTGTAATCTCCTTTCCTTTCCTTTGCGCTTCAGCATAAATATTGGTGATATTTCCTGCTGTAGCTTCTTTGGCCTCCTTTTTTCTCCTTATGTTGCTCCTCTTACGTGCAGATTAGTCCTTTGCTCCCCCTGCCTCATGCTAGTGCCGGGCTTAAAAAATAAACACTTCAAAATGATCTGTGTGACCTAGCCCTGCCTTCAGAAAATGCAGCTTAAAAAGATAAGAACTTCAAATATAATTTCAAGTATGCTGTACTTAAACTATTATCAAATGTCAGTATTTAATTCCTCTAAGCTCCCTTTCCTATGCTGATTTTATTTATAGCCTACATTGTAAACCTTTAGTGAAGTATTGCTTCCTTACCTTTGCCTAAGTACAATGCCATAGGTGTGCTTATATATTTCCTCAGTTTTGCTGTGGCACAGCTTAGGCCAGTCCTCAGATCTACTGTTTCCTGGTTTTCCAGATAACTCTGGACTCTGGGTAATTTATTAGAGGCTTTCAGTTCACCCTGAAGAATATTAATTGTCATTCTTGGTGTGGATGAATTGCCACCTACACACCCCATTAAAACAGAAAAACAAGGTTTTGTGGAGATGTAGTTGCAGGGTTCCTCTTTCTGCCTGATACATTATTTACTATAATTTTAATAGTAATCAAGTAGTATTGAACATGTGCCGCTTCACTTTGATTAATGCTGCTTCAAAAACTGACTTAAGCAGTAAAAGTAATTGTTTTGTATGCTAGAATTATTAAACAATTGATTAAGCTCCAACTAATTTAACTAAAACATGTGGACTGTTGAAATTATTTGTTGCTCCAGGACATACAAGATCAGTTGGAGGATATGATGGAAGAAGCCAATGAAGTCCAGGAAGCACTGAGTCGTAGCTATGGAACACCAGAGATTGATGAAGATGATTTGGAAGCAGGTGAGGAAGGTGGAGGGGGAAGTGACATTTTAATTTCACCAGCTAAATACTGAAAAGTCTTTAGAAAATAGAACCACAAAAAACTCCAACATAAAAGCTACATTTCCTGTAAGTGCAGTAATACTGATAGGATGCTACAGTGAAAAACAGAATGTTGTCTTTAAGTGTGAGCAAGTCTTTGTGTATTCCTGATTAGCAGCTAAGTAAGGGACATCAGGATGAGTGTAAGCATTCAGTATGAATCGTGTTTCTCTTTAAGAACAATTTTTCCTTTTTTCAAAAAGACTTTCTTGCCTGATTTTTCAACCAAAATAATTAAATTTCAGAACTGGATGCATTAGGTGATGAGCTTTTAGCTGATGAAGACAATTCCTACTTAGATGAAGCTGCTTCTGCCCCAGCAATTCCAGAGGGCACGCCTGTTGACACAAAAAACAAAGTGAGTCCTTTCCTCCTTGGAAACCAATTACTTTTTTGTTGTTGTTGTTCTTAAGGGAATTTATGTGGGTTGCTTGATTTTTGACTCTAATACAAAAACGATACTTAATGTCTTGTGTGCTTTGGATGCTGCATATATATATATTTTTTATACTTCAAAGAACTAAAACATCATTTTGTAAGTGCTATCTGATAACACTGCAGGTAAAACTTAAGTGTACCACTACAGCTCTTAGTGTAATTATTCTTAAAAATAAATAGACAAAATGTTTTCTTCTGTTTTTGGGGCTTTACTGTAGCTTACTATTGAGAATGCTTTTATTTTGATTCCAGTGATGTCACCATGACAACTAGAGATATATTGCTTTATAAAAAATATAAACTTATGCAATATATTATGATGGGTGGAGATCTCATTGAGATTTCTTTCTTTCATACAGGATGGTGTATTGGTGGATGAATTTGGATTGCCAAAGATTCCTGCAACATAAATGTTTCAAAAGCACAATGTATATAATGAACTCCACTTTAGAAATCAAGACTTTTTTTTTTGGTAAATCCTGGAGAACTTGTCCTTCCAGTGCAACCTTAATATCACTACATCCTAGAATGCAATATGGCTGGTGATGGTCTTTCTTTGAAGAAAGTTGTTCTACTACTGACTTTTCTATTAATGGAAAAATGTGGCACAGTTTCCTTCAGTGGAAGCAGTCAGTCTAAAAGTTTTTGATTTCTTGTGTCTTATGGACAAAATAATATGTAAAGAATAGTGGTGGCTGTTTATAGTGGAGGTTTGCTTTGATTTTTGTATTGTTTCTCTTTCTTGAAACTAAGATTGTACGTTGCTGCTTTTTCTCTGTAAAATATCTTCCTTATTACTATACTTATTTGATAAAAAAAGTCAAAAACATTTTTAAACTACTTCAGTTTGGAGACTTTTATGCTATTGTACTTGTAACCTTGAAAGCTGTATCAAATAGGGTTGTCATTATGTACTGAACTTAGACATAAAATCGCTTAGATTAGCTGAGTCTATTGTGTGGTATTTGTGGTAATGGTCTTAGCATGCCCCGTTCTCATTGCTGTATGCTGCTTGAGCTCAGCCCTGCCAGTGGTGGAGGCTGGCTCCAGTCCCAAAAGCACCTAGTGCTTTAGCAAGGCTGCACTCACACCAGGCTTGCTTTTGCCGTGGTTCTCCTCCTGACAGGAGTTACTTGGCAACTAATTATGGTCAGATTTTTGGGTGGTCCTGTGTGGAGCCAGGAGTTGGACTCAATGATCCTAATTGGTCCCTTCCAACTCAGGATATTCTGTCATTCTATGAATTAGTCTCCTAGCAATAGATAATCAAATAAAAACTTCTTTCTCCCATTAGTTCACCAGTTGTAAGCATGAGACTACTGTAACGCTGAAGATGAGTTCTCACACCATGAGCTAAACCTTAATTTGATGGAAAACCTAATTTGTGAAGCCACGCTTGGGTGCACAAGTGATTGTACAGAGCAAGCTCTGGCCAGCAACAGGTGCTTTTTACAAGGCAGCGTGAGCTGCAGTCAGAAGCCGAGAGTGCCGCATTCCCGCGCGCAGGTCACAGCAGGGCGGCTCTCCCACGAAGCACAGCCCCGTACCGCCAGGCAACATGGCGGAGCGAGAGCCGGCCTCTCACTGCGTACTCTCGGAAGTGACGTCACTCGTCAGGTATACTGTGTTGAAAGGGCGGAGCCTCAGGCGGAAGTGACGCAATACTGGTGCGACTGGGCCGGTGCCCGCCGACGGCTACTCTGTGGCGGTGCGAGATGGCGGTTCCTGGAGCCCCCGTTACTGTCACCGTCACGTACAGTGAGTCGCCCGGGGCTGGTGGGTGTGGGGTGTGTGTATCGTACTTCTGTCGTTAGCAGCCGCCCGCCGGGGCGGGATGGGAGCGGCCCCGAGCGGCTGAGGGCTGCGGTGGGGGGCTCCGAGGCCTGCAGGAGGGAGGGAATGGCCGAGTGCTACTGCGGCGTGCTGCAGGTGGCACGGCTGCCCTTGTCAGAGGGCGCTGAGCGAGGATTGCTTCTAGTAGCAGCCTTCCTTTAAATGGTATTTGTCAGAGCTGAAGTTGGTGCTGTATAGCAAATGCAGTGGTACTTGAT
Organism: Meleagris gallopavo; assembly: GCF_905368555.1. Taxonomy (NCBI): domain Eukaryota; kingdom Metazoa; phylum Chordata; class Aves; order Galliformes; family Phasianidae; genus Meleagris; species Meleagris gallopavo. The sequence goes on along the minus strand of NC_139406.1, from coordinate 31,669,940 downwards.
GGGCTGTCGTAGAATGGCTTGGAAGGATCATTAAGTTCCAACCTGCCTGCCACAGGCAGGGCAGCCAACCTCCACATCTGGTATAGACGAGGCTGCCCAGGGCTCCATCCAACCTGATCTTCCGTACCTCCAGAGTGGGGCATCCACAGCCTCTCTGGGCAGCCTGTTCCAGCACCTCACCACTCCCTCTGTAAAGAATTTCCCCCTGCCAATATAAACCTTCCCATCGTGTTTGCTTAATGAATGTATGGATTTGGAGTTAGGGAGACACGATATTGCAAAGAAAAAGGTGAGAGAATATTTTTATCTTTCCAGTTATTATCTGGTAGTTATTTAGTTATAAATGTTAGCTAATAGAAGGCACCTTTCATCTGCAACTTCAGCTTCTGGCAGTTTTTGTATTAAAGTTGTGAGTGACTATAGGGAGAAGTGGAAATAAGGAGTAAGAAAGAGAACAGCAGCACAATCCTGTGTATCACTTTACCAGTAGAAGATAATGGATTGAAGTGTAAAGATTTTGGAAACGTGCCTTAGTTCTTTTAAATTGGTATCATCAGTTACTGATAAGCTGTGATAACCATTTCTAACCCACGTTGATTTCATTCTTCTGTGCATCAATGGTAGAGTTTTTGTTGTGGTCTGCCCAAAGTAGTTTTCATGATTTGTTGTTCAAAGCGTTTTTGTTGCTAGGTGAACTTCAGCTGTTCTCCTCATTTCTGTTTTTTATTTTCCCTCAAATGCTGATAGTTATAGCCTGTACACAAGGAAGCTGTATGTTTCACAGCAATCTTCTGAAATGCAACAAGATCAGGACTGAAACGTTCTGTTTATTGATGTGTTGTTGGCTTTTTTTGTTCATTTGTTTTTCTTCCAAACAAATGGAGAAGAAGGTCTGTTAATGGACAGTATTTCAGAGAGAGTTTCTCTGCTGTGATTTTTGAGCTTAAAACCATTTTGGAATTTAAAAATACTATTAGAGGCATTTGCAAGTTTTTATTGCCCCAGTGTAGCTTTATACGTGACCCTTGGCAGGCTGGAGCATTTTAAAATTAGTATTTTTAGTGCTCTTCTTTGCAGAAGATTAATGCACTTCAAATTAGTGGCTTAAGAATAGTTTTCTTTCTAGTGTTTGTTCAGGAGCTTTACTTTCCTGTAAACTTAATTTCCGTCTTAATTTCCCTTGCAGCCAATGGTGGGTGATTCCTGTGGGTACTTTCAAATTGACTGACCTTGAATGTGTGGGAGCAGAGGGTTGTGGAAAGTTTCTGTTGTGATGCAGAGATTAATAGACATCTTCCCTTTTTTTTTTTTTTTTTTTCTGAGAACTTCCCGCTGTTTGTGTGCAAGTAATTTAGGGAGTGTGATTAGTGAGAGGTGACATTTAGGATGAGATTTCGCAAGGTGGCTAAGGCTGCATAGCAGTGGTATTAAGAGCAAAAATAATCTCTGGACTGTGGGAATTCTTTCAGGTGGAGAGGAGACAGCGTAGGGATTGCTTGCCTTTTGTAAAGACTAGGGAACAAAGGAAGTGATAAATCATCTCTGGCTTCCTGAGACTTACAACATAAGAAGTTGTCTAGAAGTAGGACGTTACAAGAAGGTGTGGGCTTTTGTGCTTTAACTGGTGGGACGTTTAGACCATGTGCACTGTTTAAAATTAGATGGGAAATGGTATGGAGAAGGACCATTGTGCCAGCAGAATACTTCCAATTCAATTCTTCGGGTTATTGGAAAGTATGAGAAAATTTTCAGCTGAGGTGAGTCACTTTAAGAGGAAGGAGTTGCAGTAGAACAGCAGTAGTTATGGCACTGAGAGACATGGCTTAGGATGGGACTTGGTAGGTCAGATTGATGGTTGGACTTGATGATCTTGAAGATCTTTTCCAACCCAGGTGATTTCTATGATTCTAAGAATACTTTCATTTAAGATTAAAATTATGTGTAGGAACCACTGATTTGAGAACTTTCTACATTAATGGAAATAAATATTAGAAACTGTTTTCCTGTGATATTTTCTAGATAGTAAGTATCACTTATTTTACCTATTTTATTTATTTATTTTATTAGGTAATGAAAAGCACAATATTCAGGTTGCTTCTCAACAGGAAGACAGTGAGCCTACGCTGCAAGACATGGCTGTGCTTATAGAACAAGTCACTGGTGTTCCAGTTTCTTTTCAGAAACTTATATACAAAGGTAATTTATAAATCTGTTGGTTTTTATAAGAGACAACAGGTTTTTATAAGAGGCAAAAGGTTAGTCACTTGCAGGTGTCCGTGTTTTGAATGTCTTTAAAAAGATGTTTGTATGGCACTAACTACAATTAGTAATGTTTTGACTGTTTTTTCCCCCTCCCTTCCTTTCCATTTAGGGAAATCTCTGAAAGAATTGGAACAGCCATTGTCAGCACTTGGTGTTAAAAATGGTTGCAAAGTCATGTTGATTGGGAAAAGGGTCAGTGTTACTTTCAGAATTGCTTTATTTTTTTTTTTCCATACGTTATCCTAATTTCTGTTAATGGTTCAGCTTCTGAACAGATACTGATTACAGCATAAAAGTAATCTTGTTTACCTACTCACAAAGCTGAGTTCAGTCTTGTGTTGTACTGCAAATCATGCTGCAGCTTGTATGTTTCTGAAATTGCATTATTGGCAGACTTCTGCCGAATTTGATCCTTGTCACTGCTCATGAATCTCCCGTGCACTGATGACCTTTTCTGCCCATTTCATTTTTCTGATGGGGAAAAAAAAACCCGAACAACTGTTGGTACTGAATTTGCTGGATTGTTTCCAGCAAAAAGATCTGTGAGTAGCTTTACCAAGTAGAGTATGAGGCAATATCACCTGATCTGTAAGTTACTTCTATTTACAAGATGCTGAAAAATCTACAACAGAAAAATTGCTTGTGCTTTACATCTTCCCTTCAAATTTGTATCATTAAATGTGTTTATATATGTTGCCACATTTACTGTGTTTGTTATTAAGTTGTGGGAGAAGCTTATATGATAGGTGCTAAATTATGGCAAGGATAGCCACTGCACAGTGTGTATTTTAAGTCAACAAAAGCCTTTGTGTCTCTTATCACCGTTGTTGCTGCTCTTTAGCTGCATAGTGATTCTATTTGTTCCATAGTTGTGAATATTATACTTTTGAATACACAGAATAGTCCAGAAGAAGAAGCTGAATTAAAGAAGTTAAAAGATCTGGAGAAATCAGTGGAGCAAATAGCTAATAAGTTAGAGGAAATTAATAAAGAGTTCACAAGTATCCAGAAGGTATGCCAGCTTTGTGTCCTTTTCTGTCTTTGCAAAATTGTTTTACAGGTATATATTTAAAAAAAAAAAAAAAAAAATAACAACAACAAAAAAACCAATAATCTAAAGCTTGCTTAAGTTTTTGAGTAGTCAGTATTAGGCTGCTCCACTTAGCTGTCCTTGGAGAAAATAGATATTAATTTTTTTACTGAAGTTCAAATGTCATTTTTGGGTTTCTGAAATGGAGAGAGATGTAGCAGTGTTTGGAAGAAGGTAAATATTGTATCTTATTGAATAAATGTTATTTGTAGGTCTAGAAAAATGGAACATTTCTTTTATAGTTCGAAGGAAAATGCCAGTTACTTTGAGTTTTGTTTAACCTAAAAGGAAATATTGCAGATCTTACTGGTTGATTTTACACATTGATAGAGTTCAGATTGAGATGGGAGTCCCTTTTGTACTTGAAACTACAATGAAAGATGTTTTTTTCTGTGTTATATCAACAGATTTTTCCAAGCTGAGTGTTCTGTAAGGTGTGGAATGATTTTCTTCCCTCTTTTTCTTTATCAGGGATTTTTAGCAAAGGATCTGCAAACAGAAGCTCTAAAACAGCTGGACAAGAGGATAAAAGGAACTGCAGAGCAGTTCATGAAGATCCTGGAACAGGTTGATGCCATTGTGAGTAAATAACCACAGTTAAGCATCAAAACCAGACAGAATTTTAAGAGTGCATCTTTCTTGTAAATTATTTGATATTTTAAAATATGAACAAATTCATTTTGGCTGTCAAAAATAGTTAATTGGCTTGCAAATTCTTTTCTTTGATAACCAGCTCTTGCTCCTGTATGTGTCCATAAGACTTCTTGGTAGCATCTATTTATAAATTGTGGCCTTAATTCCTATGTATACATCCCCATTCTACAGAAAATCTTCATTTGAGGCAGCAGCCTGTTGAGATGACATTCAATGGGTATCTTTCATGGTATCTTTCACTCAAGTTCTACTCTTTTAGCTTGTCAATGTAATGGAGTCCCTGTGCCTCAGTTTTGTTTCTTGTGGAAGCAGAGCAGCCAGAGAGAAAACTAAACTGCTTGCTTTTCATGTAGCTATTTCTAACTTCTAGTGAAGAATCAATAAGAACCTATGACATTTTTAAGCAAGAAGTAAAGTGAAGGTTTCCACACCTGTGGATGAAGCTGTGTTATGTTTACCAAACTCCATGCTTGTTTAATATACAGAGAAGGCTGTGGGGATTTTTTTGTTTGTTTGTTTATCATGGAAACTTCTGAGAAATTTCTGTGGAATCTTGTAGATATGTGTAGTTGAATGGAATCTTGAGGCCACTCAGTGTACTGATACTAGACCAGGTCAGATGAACAGACCACCAACTTTATGGAAAATTGGAATATGGAAAATTTCTTAGATTTACTGTAGCTATACAACGTACAGAGGTAGCAGCATGGAATGGTAGTGAGGTATGTGTGAGCAATAAATGGGCTCTACTGAGCCTATCTACTGAGCTCTATTTTATAAAAAAAAAAAAAAAAGTGTAAATCTTTGGAAAGTAGTTTGTCTGTATCTTATAGTTGGTTTACACAGTATTTAGTATTTCTTTTGTTAGTCAAGAAAAAAGCAAGTCCTGGCAAATGTCTTGAGTATTACTTGTGATACTGGTGTGATTCAGTTAACAGTGGTTGGTTTTTTAGCAGAGACTGAGCTATTTTCTAATGACACAGAAGCATCAGCGCTTTGTGGAAAGCAAACAAATCAGCAGCTTGCACTGTAAATGTATCAGTTTGTTTATTTGGCAGAATTGTTGTGAAAGCTTTTTAAAGTGTCTGTCATACATCCTTTGAATTGATCAGAAACATAGAGCTCGATACAAAATGAAGTTTGTGTGGTTACAGAGAGCCAAGGATGAGAAAAGCAAGCATTTTATTTTTCTGTTCTGAAGTGTTATCTTACTGTCAGCAGGCAAAGTCATTAATTAGGGGAGCTGAGTTTGGCACCTTTTTACTAGGGTCCATGTCTGTACAAATTGTGAATTTAAAAGATGTGCTCAGTTAAGAAATGTCAGAAGTAGTTGGGTGGTTGTACAGTATTGGAGTGGGACTAACATATGATGTCACTGCCAAAAGTGTGAAAACATAGTCTTGAAGTAGCTCAGTCTTGAAGCTTTTGGGTGCAGTAGGTGTAACTTACACATTTTAACATTTGTTTAAAATAGCTACTGCTTCTACAGTAAGAGGGGTGGAGGGATCCTGTAAATGTCTAACAGATTGGGCCTTTCCATAAGCCACAGATCTTTGAAGGTTTTTATTATTATTCAGGAGGAACACTAGTTTGGTCTTGTTCAGCACTTGATTTTTCTCTTTGCATCACTAGAAATGCATTTATTTTAGCATTTATTTTACTGGAGCATCTGGTCAAGGAGTAAAAGTCACATCAGGCTGCTTATTACAGATCTCAGGGGAACACAGAAAATGCTTGACTTGATCACAGTTTTAAAAAAAACTGAAAAGCTTCTTCATGAATAAAAGCTTTTCTGAGATTAGTAGGAAAATTTGAAATGGCAGACATGACACTACATACTTCTTATGATCCTCCTCTAATTTACATGAAGTCTGACACCAACATTGCAGTCTGAGAGATGAGATTACTTTGTTATCATGATGATGTTTTCATTAATGACAGACGTGGAATCCAGAACACTGCAGAGAAACAGTGCTCAAACAAGTGAAAAAAACCTATTCTGAAATGCAAGACACTCATAATTATATTCTGGTGGCTCATGCTCCTTGAGGATTATTTGAGTTATAATTCTTTTGTAAGCCTTAGTTAAATTACCATTCTGTTCTGAGGAAGCTTTTTGCAGTGTCCTCATCCCTGCTAATACTAAACTGACATTTCAAGGATTGAAAGAAGGAAATACTCCAAAACTAATATAATTGTGCTGTTAACATGCAATTTGCTGGCTTCTGTGAAGTTCTGTCACTTACACTTGGAGTGATGAGAATTTATTACTAAATCTTCGAATATATTTGGATAAATGAATATTGGATAAGCTTTTCATAATAGTAATTCTTAAATGTTGTAGTATGAATCATAAGCCTGAAATCAAAGCTTGGGGGGAATTTTTTCTAAAGCATAAGAAGCATAAAAATATTGTCATCTCATCAGTGAAAGCAGAGCTACCTAGTTGTTACCATTTGTGCATTCACAAATAAAACAAGCTGCTATTTAATGGCTTGTTTTAAAGAAGCTGCTATTTGCTTAGATGAGAAAGCTTCAGAGTTAACATAATGTGCTTACCCAATATACCGATTTATTTAATCTTAAATTTAAAAATGGAAGGACTGGTAATCAATTGAAACAAACAAAGCAACAAGCTATACACTAAAATACTAAAATACAATGTTTCGGAGTTCTGAAAGAAACTAAGAAAAACAACAACAACAAAAATGATGTTACATAGAGTGTTAGCAAAAATCCTTGTTTACAACTGATCAGCATTGGTGATGTGTGGTAGCTATTGTAATATCCTGAAAATAGCCTGTGGGATAGGATCAAGGTAGTATGCATCAGCTATGTTCATTATGCTAAATGTTTCTTGTGATTGTTTTATCATCATAAAAGTGAACTGTGTTGTTGAAAACAAACAGAAAATAGGATTTTTTTGGTGTGGTTACAGGGTGTCATTTCTAAGATCTCTTACGATACCTCATATAACCTTGTAATATTTTTTAATCTTTGTTTTCCTCTGTGAAAGCGCTAAATACTCCAAAGGCCTTCATTATTGTTTATGAACTAGTGTTTGAAGAGTAGTCACACACAGCATTAAACTAACTTTTCAAATGTTTTGAAATGTCTCAGCAGCATTCGGTTTCTGAAAGAAAACATCTTACAGACTCTTTTCCCAATGTCCTGCTTATTGGAGGAGACGCACAGATTTAATGTGCTGCAGTGAGCAAAGTCTTACTGTAGTACACACTGCTAGAAAATACGGTTTGTAAAGAGCAGTTGCTTGTAAAATGAACAGTGTGAAAGCATCGTGCCACAACTGAAAAGGAATTCTCATTTTAGATCGTTGTTACCATTGTTGAAAATGTGATAACAACTTCTGAAACCATTTCATGCTGTAACTCCGAAGGATATAAGATGAGAGAACATATGAAGAAAGGATTGCAGACAGAACAGGCTCCTGTAGGAGAATTTACATTTTGAATGACACATTCCTGGAGTTAACCTGATAACTTACTTTCAAAGGTGCTTCTTGCCCACAGAATAAGAGCATTATATTTCTAAGAATGTTCACACAAGTTTGATAAGAATAATCTGCATGGATGTTCTATCTGTTTGAATAAAAAGCCAACAGCATAAACCTGAGTGCTTTTTGCACCAACACCCCAATTTAACAAAACAGTTTAACAAAACAACCATGCACCTAACGATCACTGAGCTGACGTTACATGAGCATACTGGGTGGAAGGAGTGTGGAAAGTGATGCAGTTTGAATTAAATTAAAAGCTGTCAGCACGTAACACTTCACATCTGCTTCCATGAATAAATTACAGAGAATATCAGACATGCAGTTAAGCAGACTGCCAATGCCTGTGTTACTGATGGACGTGTTCTGATTCTAGCAAATGATTGAGTTAATGTGTGTGTAAGAAATTAATCCATTTTAATAGTCTGTAAACAAATAGAATTTGATGCTCAGCAGGAGTTAACACATGCCAGAGTAGACAGAAGCAGTATATGTACAAGAAAGACAGAGAGCTGTTGGAGAGGGTCCAGAGGAGAGCCACAAAGATGATCAGGGGACTGAAGCACCTCTCCTACAAAGACAGGCTGAGGGAGCTGGGCTTGTTCAGCCTGGAGAAAAGAAGGCTGCGGGGTGACCTCATTGCAGCCTTTCAATACCTAAAGGGAGCCTACAAACAGGAGGGGAATCAATTCTTCCAAAGGGTAGATAACTGCAGGACAAGGGGAAGTGGTTTTAAGTTGAGGGAGAGAAGATTTAGGTTGGATGTCAAGGGGAAGTTCTTTACAGAGAGTGGTGAGGTGCTGGAACAGGCTGCCCAGAGAGGTTGTGGATGCCCTGTCCCTAGAAGTGTTCAAGGCCAGATTGGATGAGGCCCTGGGCAGCCTGGTCTAGTATTAAATGGGGAGGTTGGTGGCCCTGCATGTGGCAGGGGGTTGGAGATTCATGATCCTTGAGGTCCCTTCCAACCCTGGCCATTCTGTGATTCTGTAATCTACTGCTTTATGTTACCTGAAGATGTGGTAGATTTGCTAGCTCAGTGTTTACAGTCAGCGTGCTGTATCCCTAATTTTTTGAATTCATGATTTTTAAGTCCTTGTGTAATTATCTTCACTGTGCAGGCATGATGTTTTCAAGATGCCAGTTGAGAGGATTCAGATCTTTAAACACATACAGTCTTTGCTGTATGTCTAATGTGTTACCTTCAACATTAAGCTACATCAGCTCGTTTATTTTATTGCAGAATCTGCCAGAGAACTTCAATGACTGCAGACTGAAAAAGAAGGGATTGGTGAAAAGGGTACAGGTGAGTTTTCTTTTTTTTTTTTTAATCTCCCCCTTCTTCTTTTTTACTGCTGGACACTTGTGTACCAGTGAAGATGGGGATTCATGTTGACTTGGAGTCTTGAGAAATAGATTCATCTTTGATTTAACGACAACTTATTTTAGCTTTTGACTGAGTGTGACTGTCCCTCCCAACTGTGGCTACAGAACTGTGGCTCTGTGTTTTAGGAAGGATTTTAAAAGGGCAAACCCGTCTGAAGCTTTGTGATTCTTACTGATTATGAACTTTGATTTAACTCAAATAGTTCAGTGGTTGGACCAGTGAGGTTGCTTTATCAAGTCCCGTGTTTCTGTTAGATTCTGAGTAAATTGAATTATTAAAAGTAAAAAATGAAAACTGAACTAGAAGGTGGTCATTGAATTGGCATCTTCATGTTTATGATGGAAACTTTAGTTTCTGTTCTTAAGAAGCAGTCTACCACTGCTGTAATTACATCCTCTGTAACACTTGTTTTTTTGTTATTTTTAGGCTTTTCTTGCCCAGTGTGATACTATTGAAGGAAATATTGGACAAGAAATGGACAAGCTACAGTCAAAGAATTTGGCACTGGCAGAATGAGGCAGTACCCTTCATAATTAGGAAACATAATTGCTCTATGAGCAAGAAAAAAGTTTGCTCTTTGTTTTGGAGCACATATTCAGCTTTTTTGTTTTTTTAAAGCCCAGTCTTTTAGACTGGTAGTAGTCAATTATTTCTTGCTGGTTGTCTTGTTTGACACTTGGTTAGGCCTACTGTTTTGAAAAGAAAATCCTTCCTGAAGAATTGCAGAAATAATCTTTGTGGTGAATTATGTATCTTATGGACAATTGTTTAGTTAACTATGTAACAGAGTTTGCAATGATGGGCAATATTTTCTGATATGTTTTTGAATTTATTTACAACTTAAATGAAAGAAGGTCTATAACCATACAAGTGCCATATGTTGCAATTTTAGGACTTCAACTTGATTGAAAAAACACTGAGACAATATCTGGGGAAGTTCAACATTGTAGTAGACGGTTCAGAGCAATAACAAAAACCCTACACATTTATATTACTTAATGTTTGTATGCATTTATAAATATAAGGAAGCTTGACTATAAGGGAGTCGTACCTATTTTAGCCTTAAATTGTCATAATAAATGGAATGTACTGTAACATGTATGGTACTGAATTCTGAATGGTGCTTTAAGTTGTTAATGAGCTTGATACAAGTGTACATGTTTATTTACATGTAATTCTGATGTACTGTGTCTTTTATAGCTTATTTGGATTGTTTTTTTTCTTGAGTTATGATAGGGATTGAAATGCTGCTCATGCAAAAATGGGGCACTTAAAACAAGGTATAACTAAGGAGCTGTTTCGAAAGGTTCTTTATTTTTTTCTGGTTTCACTGAATTCATCATGCTATATTTATTGGAATGATTGCAGTGATTATTCTGCTAGGTAATTAGTAAATTTTTATAGAATGTTACAAAGTGGCACAAATTTATTTTAACAGTGCTGTGTGAGAATCAGTCATAACCTCAGTCACATTCTGATACGTGCTATGCTCTGCCTTCTCTGTTAGGTTAAAAAAAAACCAAAAACCAAAACCATAAGCTTTTGCTTGAGATAACAGATTTCAGTGGGAGCAGCCAACTTTGCTTGCAGCTGTCAGTCAGAGCCCACAGCTGATGTAACTATAGTAGGAGTTGCTTTTTCACTGATGCTTCTGATAGGTATGGCATTGGCTGGTGAAATATTGACTGCACTGAGCCTGTTTCTGTTAAAAAAACAAAACAATACGCAAAAACAACAAAATACACACACACACACACACACACACACACAAAAAACAACCCACAAACATTAAGCTCATAAGCAAAAAACTAAGCTTTATAACTTATTAGAAGTTGAAGTGTTTCTTTGGTGTTTGTAATTGGAGGAACATTTTACTGTAAAATGCCACTGAATGAATGAAGGAATAGCCACATGTTAAAAAGGTTCACTTGTGTTCTAAATATGTCTTTTGGCCTTACTAAGCTGCATTCTTGCTGTTAACCACTTTCTTCAAGGTTATAGTTTTGCATTTAAAACTCTGTCCTTAGCATTTGTGAAAGACTTTAAGGCCTACATTCTTTGTAAGTTTTACTATCTTGAGTTAGAGAACGATATGTTTGGTGAGTGTGCATTTTTTTCCTAGGCCTGCTATTCTGGTCATGCTGTATTTTCCCAATACTTCAAGATTACAGGGAGGAACAGTTACTTGTAGCCATTTTTGTGAAGCCCTAGCTTGGTTTTTCTGGGTCAGATTCAGCTGACTCTTAAACCACCAGCATCATTGTTGCTTAATTTAGAGGATACAAACTTACCCACTTTGGTGTGATGGAAAGGATCCTCACTTTCTCAAATATTTGTGCTCTAATGCATTGAACTTTTACAGAAAAGCATTCTTGTCTGCCCATGAAGAGAAATGGGAGCTGTGGGCATGGCTAGAAATCTGTCTTCTACTTCTGCTTGATATTTTTCTCTCAGGTAAGAACATAGCATCACCTTTTTGATCTTTCTATCAATGGAAAAGGCTACTGGTTTCAGCTGTTCTCCATCTCTCCTACCCAGAAGTTGCTGTTTCTGGAGATGTGTTTGCATGAGGGTGTCCTTAAGCCAGGTAGGTTAACTGAAAGATTTTACACAGTACTTATATAGTCTGGTACTTGGAGGCAAAAAGAGGGATTAACTTCTCCCACCAGCACCTCTGGATTCAGCAAAGTGTGTGTCCTGAGCTGAAGACCTCAGGCAACTCTTCCTATCAGGGTGTTTGGTTTCTAGGACAAAAGTGTATGTATATGAAGACAAACTCCAGCAGTATAAAGTTGTTTTGACTACCAGGTATAAAAAATTACTTGACTTCTTACGGAAAGTGGATGGTCGCATTTAGTGTTACCTGTGTGAGACCTGTTTTGCTGCTGACTCAGCCCCTAATGTCTTAACCACATCAGAAGACAGCCAAGCTACTCACCTTGGCACTGTTTTCACTTTGCCTATCATCCGTCCCGCTGCCACTCAGGCAGAATATCTTGCCCTAAAGTTTACGAGTGTGGGATTTGGAGTTGAATCACAGAGCTGCTCCCTTCCCCCCTATATCCGTATATAGGCTGCGGTGCCAGGTGCACCAGGACAGCCCTCCTTGCAGGGTCCTGAGCCATTCTGTGGTTTATTCTGACAGAACAGCAGCAAATACGCTGGTTTTGGTGAACTTCTCAGTGAGAAATTCTCGTGACTGCTGTTACTGTGAACCTGGAGTCGTGCTTGCTGCTAGGTTTGGGCTTTCCTTTGACTTCAGTGGCCGCTCGCGCTTCGGAGCGCTATGCCTTACGACGTGATACTTCTACCGTCTTCCCCTTCGGGGCGAGGCCGCGGCGTCCGATCCCGTCGCTTCCCCCAACCCCAGTAAGGGGGCGGCCATCGCCCGCCCACAAAGGGCGGAGCCGCAGCCTCGCTCTGCTCGCCGGGACAAGATGGCGGCGGCCGGGGTAGGTGCGGGGCGGAAGCAGGTGCGGCAGGAGGAGCTGCGGCGTCTCATGCGGGAGAAGAAGCGGCAGAACGCGGACAAGAAGCGGATCGAATCGCCTTTCGCCAAATATCCTCGGCGGGCTGGGCGGGGAGGGCCGTCGGCTCCGATTCACGCTGGGGGGGAGGAAGGGAGGTAGCGTTGAGGGCGGGGGGAGGTTCACCGCAGAGCACCGCGTCTTTCCTTAACGGCGTCGTCACGTACAACAGCCTGGGCCACCTGAGCTGCACGTTGTGCAGCGCGCCCGTGAAGAGCGAGCTGCTGTGGCAGACTCACGTCCTGGGAAAGCAGCACCGCGAGGTGAGCGGGCGTCAGGCCGCACCGGTCGCCTGTGAGTGAGCGGCGAGGCGGTGGGAAAGGCTGCCCGGGGGGCTGCGGGCGTCGCGTCCCTGACGGCGCTGGGAGGCCGCGTTGGGTCGGGCCCCGGGCAACCGGAGCTGCTGAGTGGCAGCCATGCCCACGGCTGAGGTTGGGGCTGGGTGGGCTGTGAGGTTCCGTGTTGCTCTGGTCCCACATCACATCGTGTAACAGGTCACCAGAAGCGTTATGTTCTGGAATGATTGCATTTTAAACTGATAGCTAAACGTTCTTGGTAGGAAAGCCTCTTAAACGTTGTGTTTCTTTGCAGAGGGTTGCAGAATTAAAGGGCGCGAAGCAGGCAGCGAGTGGTTCAGCTGCTGGTGCATCGTCTCAGCCTGTCAAGAGAAAAACTGCCGATGCAGAAAGCACACAATTAAAGAAAACAAAAGGTAAAGAGGGAAAATACTTTTTCAAGCGCTTGCAAGAATCTGGCAGTTTTACTTGTTCGGTGCTAGGTTTTCTTTTGCTGTGCTGTGAGCCAATGACTGTTGAGTTAATGTCAGCCTGTTGCTGCTGGAAGGGGAAGAAGTGTCTTACTCTACAAATTGTCTGATCTGCTCAGTAGCTTATCTCCTTTTCTCTGCACCATTGATTTCAAGTACTCATTGTGGTTCATATTCATGGAGTGTTTTTACTATTCTATGTTACATTAAGTACAATAAGGTAACCTATTACGCTGTCCTTAAGTAAGTACAAGAGCCTAAGTAATCACTAAAACTTAAGGTAAAACCTTACGTGTGTTTCAGTTTTGGGCACCTCAGTACAGAAAGGTGCTGGAGCAGGTCCAAAGAAGGGCAACAAGAATGGTGAAGGGCTTGGAGAATATTCCCTTTGAGGAGTGACTGAAGGAACTGGGGCTGTTTAACCTGGGGAAGAGGAGGCTGAGGGGAGACCTTATGGCTCTCTTCCAGTATCTGAAAGGTGCTTACAGCGAGAGCGGGGTTGGTCTCTTCTCACTGGTGACAGGTGACAGGACGAGGAAAAATGGCCTCAAGTTGCGCCGGGGGAGGTTTAGGTTGGATATCAGGAAAAACTTCTTTACAGAAAGTGTTGTTAAGTATTGGAATAGGCTCCCCAGGGAGGTGGTTGAGTCACCATCCCTGGATGTGTTTAAAAACCGTTTGGATGTGGTGCTCAGAGACATGATTTAGTGGAGTGTTGTTAGAGTTAGTGTAGTATGGATAGGTTGTGGTTGGACTTGATAATCTTTAAGGTCTTTTCCAACCTGAGCAATTCTATGATTCTGTGTGTAGGGTTGGAAGTTCCTGTAGTGTTTGTCATACCTGATAGTAATAAAGGGCATTTAATTTGCAAGTCTTGATAAATGATGATGATAATCTCTACCTTTCTAAATTTGCTGTTGTAGTTAGCAAAATAGGTTTGTTTTAAAAGCATGGGTTCTAAGAAATGGCTCTTGTCTGTTCTACAGGTACAGATGATAAGCCACATACATCTACATCTGGGTAAGTAGACTATACCACGTATTGTTTTGTTTATACCTGTGTTGGTTTTTAACCTTCTCATCCTGTTCTTCCCCATTTCTTCTAGCCAAGGGTAATGATTCAATCAGCAAATTCCTGCTTCTGCTCAGTTTCTAATGCAAGTGTATATTCCCGAATGAGGCAACATCTTCTGTGCAGATGAGAAAACTGTAGTATTAACTATAGTGTCTGCGACAAAACAGAAGTCTCTTTGCTCTCACTATCAGACTTGTAAGCATTAATATGTGTTATTATTACACTGTCTACTGTAATGAAAATAATTTCACTGCAGTATGCACTCCAGTCTTTAATGATGCTGCCAAAGGGATGACTGAAATGAAGGAAAATCTTTTAGTATATCTTTAAATAATATTTAGTATCAAAAACCATTAACAAATGTCATTGACACATCTTCACTAAGACATAATTTTACTTAAAATTCATGCAAACACTTATATTGCAGTTGAACTCTTGCAAAGGAACAGATGTATTTGAATTGAAAGGATTGGATTTATGCATCTTACTCCCGTGTAAGATTTCTAATGGTGTTTGGACATCAGTATGAGATGGGTAAATGCTACGTGAGATCTCCTGTAAAATTTTCTCATGGTAAACTGAGAAACACTGTTATTTAGTGTAGATATTAGGTGGTGTTGTTTTGACTCTAAAATACGCTTACCTTGCTGGAATTGTACATGTATGTGTGTAAAATTGGCAGTTGAGTGGTTTGTTGATTACTGATGATTGATCAGTATGATCATTTTTATTACAACCGAGGAAAGTATTTGACTTGGAGACCTGTTGCTATCCTAAGCAAACTTGATTTTTCTCATTGCTGAGCCTGCACAGATCTTCTAAACTGCACTTCTGAGCTTCAGTAGGAACCCAAAATGAGCAGTTGTGTTACACATGAAGGATACAAGATTTAAGTGACATTTGTATGACTGCTTAGCCATGAATTTTGTATTTAATAGCAGATATACAGATGCAGATAAGTCTACAACTAGAATCACTGAAGCTGTCATTCCTCCAAGCTCACTTTGTTGTAGGATACTTCTATTAATGTTTCTTGTATTGAGTGTTCTAATACAAAAACATAATGGAAATGTCTTTCAGCACTAATCTCAGCATTCCTGGGGAACTTCAGAAGAAAGCAACAGTTGTGTTACCTTCAGACAGTGGTTTCATCTGTAACTGCATGGTTTAGCATATTGTACAGGATGTGAGAACAACTTGGTATTTTAGACTGAATAGATTGCAGATGCTAGAGTCAAACTGATTTTTGTTTCATTGTGTATTCTCTACTAGGCTACCAGCAGATTTTTTCGATGAAGCAGAGCAAAGCAAAGCAAACAAACAGTTTTTGAAAGGTCCTGGTCCCAGTTTATTGTCAGGAAATTATGATGATGATGACGATGAAGAAGAAGAAGAGGAACAAGATCAACCGAACAGATCTTTTGTTATGCACAAAACTGAAATTCCACCTCCAACTCGAGAAGTAATACCTAATTCTCTGCCTGCAGGTAATGATGAATGAAGTGGTACAGTGAGAAGAAGCTGTGTCCATAAGAGTAGAGTAGAATAGTTTATTTGGAAGAGGCCTCCAAAGATCATTGATTCTGATTTACTGGACCATTTCAGGATTAATCAAAAGTTAAAGCATATTCCAAATGCCTCTTGAACAGTGACAAGTGTGGGGCATCAGCCAATGCTCTAGGGAGCCTGCTCCAGTGTTTGACCACCCTCATGGTAAAGATGTTTTTCCTAATGCCCAGCCTGACCCTGCACTGGCAGCTTTATGCCATTCCCATCCTGCCATCAGTGACCAGGTCACAGCCTGGCACCTCCCTCTGCTTCCCATCAGGGTGCTGCAGGGAGTGATGAGGTTGTTCTCAGCCACCTTTCCAGACTGGACACCTCAATCTCCTCAACCTTCCTTCACAGGACACGCCCTCCAGCCCTGTTAGCAGCTTTGTTGTTCTCCTGCAGGTGCTTTCATATTGTATTATGCTTTTTATATTGTGAAACCTGCACACAGTATTCAATGTGAAGCTGCAGCAATGCTAAACACAGTGTGAGAATCACCTCTTTGGTTGGCTGTGCTGCGTTTCACACACCCCATAATGTGGTTTGTTCCTTAGCTGCCAGGACACACTGCTGGCTCATGCTGAGCCTACTGGCATCAGCACTCACACGTTCCCTCCTGCTGAGCTGCTCTGCAGCCACTCATTCCCAGTCTGTGCCTGTGTCTGGCATTACTGCATACCAGGTGCAGCACTTAGTATTTTTCTTTGTTGAACTTCACAATGTTGCTGTTTGCCTGATGATGACTGCTATTGATGGAAAGGATCTTTAATTTTCTGATTATTGCTGTTAGCAATTTCGGGGAGAGAAAGGGGAGAGATTATTTTTTTTGGTGGTTTGTTACTGTGCAGTGTTTTCTCAGCATGTTTATTGCTTCTTGTTGTAATTGCCTGAGGCTTTTAAGTAGAATAATGTGTAATTTACTTTCCTTCCCTTGATTCAGTAAGGTATTAATCTAAATTCCTGTCTACTCAGAGTTTTGTATAGAAGTTTAAACAGTTGTTCTTTCTGCTTATAGGCTTCTATCCTTTCTTTTAGACTTCTTTGACAGCAAAAGTATGGCTGCTCCTGTAGTTTCACATTCAGGATCCATACAGAAACCAGAGACACAAGAGAAGGTAGTAGAACGGTAAGCAGTCAAATGAAATATTGTAAAATTTGGCAGCTGTTAATAAACATTACCCTTCCAGGAAATACAGATTGCAATCATTTTATAATTTGTCATATTGTTAAATTGTATTTGGAATCGTTTCTATATACGTCATAGGAAAGTGTGTTGCACATTAGGGATAGGAGCAGTGTCGTACAGTGTCTGTTAGACATCTTTATTTGCTAGTTTTAATAGACGATGCTTTTGAAGCTTAGTGTCTGATTTTAACTGTTTAAAGAAAACTGTTGACTGGTTTTGTGGCAGGGCTTCAGCTCTCTTCTGCACTTTTTCAGATGTTGGTTTGGCCTTTTCAAAAGTAGAGACTTGTATTAAAATGTCTGGATATGCACTCCCCCCAGCAAATAATTTGGGAATCCTAAGCTACAGCTGCTGTTTTGGCAGTGAGTTTAAAACCTGTTTCTGCAGTCCCCTGCGAGTTAGTTAAGACCAAAGCAAAGAAACAAATCCTGTAGGCAAAACTTAGGCATATAAAAAAGATTTCCTTCACTTCTAGGTCCTTCTGTAAGAATTAAGGATTTTATTCTTGACTATTTTATAACTCCACAATAAAAGAGATTATTATAAAGAGCTAATTTGGAATAATCATAATCAAACATTTTAGGAAAGAGAACACTGCTGAGGCTTTGCCAGAAGGGTTCTTTGATGATCCTGAAGTGGATGCAAAAGTAAGTAAGATCTTTTTCTGCTACTCTATTTATTTCTGTGGGTTGTAGTAATTTTCTGGATGCTGAGGATGCTTTGCCAGTAATTAGTTGTATCAGTATATAAGAAAAGTAGTTTCATTCTTATTAATTAAAAGGCATGAAAAAGTGTGTAAAGGATTTCAAAATATCTTTCAGAATGTATTTTCAATCACATATATTATATCTTCTCCTCTGAGAGACCCTATTGAAAAGCACAGGAGTTACTATGCAATGATATTATTCAACCTCTTGGAATGGGAACAGCTAGATTATGGCGAGAAGCATAGTCTCTAGTACTGGCAGACTACAGCAGTGAATGTGCTTTTCAACTGTCATCTTTTATTGCTGTGGGTTTTTTCGTAACGTGGCCGTTCTCCAAAAAGTCACCGTTTAAAATCTTGGAATTTGGTCACATTCATTCAGGCTTCCTTCAGCTTGCACAGTACTGAACAGTCACTGAAATATACGCTGCTATTTCAAATATAAGCTGGTTTTTTGTTTGGTTTTTTTTTTTTTGGTGGCAATGTTGTTTTGTGTCATTTAACACAGATTCCATGGCTTTCTTGTTGTTTCTATCAAAACAACAGCATTCTTGACACAAAATGTCATTTATTTTCCTTGAGCATATTTCTCTTGTTCACTCTGTGGTTTATCTGTTGCTTTATCTAAGTTGGAATGTGATTCAGTGAATAATGCTTCTCTATGTTCATTTAGTCCCACTGTCAGAATCACAAGCTTAGGTTTCTCTTTACTGTGGCAGGTTTCTTTTAGCACCACTCATGCCCACAGCTCTGTGGTAGAAGTAAATACGTTTGAATAATGACTTTTTGAGTATTGAGATAAAGAGCTACAAAAGATTTGTGGTGTAACACGCGACTGGTGTGTTATATTTTTCAAATAGGAAGTTGCACCATGGTGTGGGAAGCTTGTACAAAGTGGGAATGTCTATCTGGCAGAGGAGGGTGTGCTTACATCTGGGAAGATGTAGTGACAGTTGCTAATGAGCTTTTTCTTAGCCATTTCCTTTACTGATAACATGGATGAGCGGATACACGTTCCTTTAGGCTTTCTTGAAATTGATTTACAGCTGTTCTTCTTAATCAGCCCTTTCTAAGTTTAGCTGACATGAAAGGGAAGGGAAACGTTTGTGACATCACATTGGGGTGACTGCAGTGATTGTGTGTCGAAGTCATCTACAAAATAATTATTTCTGGAATTAAGACAGGCTTTTTGGAGAGGGGATTGTGGACATGGAATGTGCTGGTTCTTTACATCAGGAATTTAGCATATAAATTCTGAGTTTGACAAATAATATCTTTAGCGTTTCAATTTATTGTAAGAAATACAAATAATTATGAATTACAAAGGACAACCACAATGCATAGTAACACAGTACATACACACATGATAGAAATAATCACAAAACAGAAAAAGGAAATGATAACTTCCCAATATGTAGTTTGCCTGGAAGCTTCTAATATATTCTATAAACTTAATTCATGCTACTGGATTTTGTATAAGCACTCAGTACCAAAGATAGCAAACTGTCCTCTTTACTGAGATGATGATTGTTGTGTTACCAAAAAGAGGAATGAAGACAAGAAAAGCTAATGTAAAAAAATGTCGTGTTTCTGTACAAACTGCTTAGTTCTCCTAGCTATATGATTTCCATCTTGTCCAGAGCTAGGCATAATCTCTCTTCTGACACACAATGTATGCCACAGCTTCTAACTTGAGCTGTTCTGGTTATGCAGGTAGATTACCAAATTTACTTCAAAGCACAGTCTGATTTTGATTACCTTGTTTGTAAATCTTAAAGCATTTCCTGCACCTACTTTATCAGTCCCATGCTGTCTACCATGGAACAAAAAGCTTTACAGAATCTTTAAATAAAAGTGCTATGTAGCTATTTTTTCTGTTAGCCTGTAAATTCAGGTGAGATTTGCAATGTGGTCAGACTATCCTAACACTAATGACTTAACATTTTGTGTTATGCTGAAAACAATTAGTTTACTACTTTTTGAGTTGTGTGATAGTTCCACTGTACGACTGAACAGGAGAAGAATTCGTCCTTATCGACTGACATAGCAAAATTACAGATCATTAAATCAATGGGATTAGTCATTCTTGTTAGTCCAGCTATCTCACACCATCCATTCTTAGTCAGTTATTCTTTAATACTGTAGTCAAGCTTCTTGTTTAAATCCAAGAATAGAGTCAGATTTTTTCCTCCAAAACAGCTGTAGTGCTGCAATATCAGTTATTTCATTTACTAATGTATATATTTTCTGACCTGTTTGTCTGAGAGCACAGCCCAATCTATGCTGGTTTTCCAGTTTTTTTTAGAGTGTTTCAGTGGCTCTCTAGGCAGTAATCATTACTAAACCTGTGTTCTCATGTCCTTCAGGTGCGAAAAGTTGATGCTCCAAAGGATCAGATGGACAAGGAATGGGATGAATTTCAAAAGGCAATGCGACAGGTCAACACAGTAAGTAATGGAGTCTATATTTTTATTGACTCTAAATTCTATACACAATAAGGAGAAAAACAGTTTCATGCAGCTCTGTAAAGTGACTGACATGCATTTGTCAGCTGCTTGTCTGCAATGCAGTGTATGATTAAATGCACTTTATAAATGAGCAAATGGTTCTTCCACTTAAGGAACATTAAGTTGAAAAAAATTCTGATGATGAACCAGTCAATCATATATTTAGTTGCATTTATTAAATTGCATTTAAATAAGATATATCTCAAATCAATGTTCTGTATCCAAACAAGGCGTAATTATGGGCCCTTCTTTAGATGAGATGGTTATTTTAACCTCAAAGGAAAAAAAAAAAAAAAGCAAAAACAAAAAATGCCACCACTCATTTGTCTTTTTGGAAAAGGATCTATAAGGTTCTGTGACCTGGGTTTCATGGTTAACTCAAGTGTACTGCAAAGAAATCACGAAACTTGGGAAGGGGACAAAAAAGTCTGTGTGTGTGAGATGGAAGTTGATCACAGTTTTTCTTGACTTCCATTTTTTACTGTATAGCACTGCATGGTAAGTCTTCCTGAACAGTTTTTTCTCTGCTTTTACACCATATAAAATAGTTGTTAAGGATATATCATGTTCTCACCGTTTCCCTTGAATATTTGCCAGTTTTTAAATTTTTATTGCAAATAATCACTCCTATGTCAAGTGCTAAGAAGGTGGTGCAAAAAAATTGTCATTGCTCATTTTAAAGCGCTCAGCACTATAAACAGAGGAAATATTCATACAAAAGCAATATTGGGTACATTTTACTAGCATTAGCCATTCGTATGATTCTTCATCTTAGAAGGAATCTTCTCAGTTATGCGTGGACCACTGACTGCATAGCATCTCCCAGACATTCAGATTTGAGAAAGTAAATGCTGAAAAAAATAACATGTTAGAAATACTTTGGGATCCAGAGGAAAAACTTAACCAATACTTTTAATAAGCTTGCGTAACTAAGACTCAAGTACTGGGATATAGCTTCAATTCCAGCTTCAGACTTTGAATGCACGTGGTTTGTTGTTGCTGTTTCAAATAGTGGAGTATGGAGCAATTCAAAAAGTTAACCCCAGAGCAACCAAACTACTTTTGAATTTTAGTTTTAAGAATAAACATTTCAACTTGTAATGAAACCATATCAGTCTTCTCCTGTATATGCCTTGAATCTTTTGTGAAGGTGTATATGGATAGCAGGTTGACAGTTATGAGGCACTTGATTTGGGTAGAGGGAAGGAAGGGAAGACACAGATGCCAAAAAGGAACAGCAGTGGAATTTAGGATGAATTTTCTTAGAGCTTTACGTGTTTAGATTTCAGAAGCAATAGTGGCAGAAGATGATGAAGAGGGACGACTGGATCGTCAGATTGGTGAAATTGATGAGCAGATGTAAGTAAATCAATTTTTCTATCAAACCGTTCTTCAACAGTAGTGGATCACAATTTGACTACAGTTACAAGCCTTTTTTTAACTTTTAATCTTCTTTTGGTAATTGCTTAAATATTCAAAGGAGAAAGAAGACTCCCTCTAGTCTCAGAATACCTGATAAAAACATGAATTTTGGTGCAAAGGAATTTCAAGTTTGTTACCATAATATTTTTTTCCTGAAATTCTTCAAGGCTGCTTGTGTTCTTACTGCCTTTAACTGCAGACTGTTTCAAGTTAAATTTGAATTCAGAATCAAATCAATATAACACTCATATCTGAAGGCTGAGGAAAGTATTGAGCTCTGGCTGCCTGTAAGTTATCATTTTGTGGATATACAAGGGGAAGAAGGATTCAGACAATAATCTCTCCTTGTTGACTCTTCCAAACAAACAAGAATGCAAACAAAAACAAAGATTGATTTAAATCAGGCTGATACTTTGATTTTCAACAAAATATCTTATTAAAATGGCCAGAATTATGATATAAAAATGCATTTTGAGGATGAGAACTTCTAGGTAAATAGAAAACTGAAACTCAGTAACTTCATTTACTTAATGAATTTCTAGTATAGTCCTCAGTAAGCAGATAAAGTACCTGAATGCTTGTGATGCCTTTTTGTCTTTAGTTCAGAGACCTCTAAAATACCAAAACGAATGACTGTGTGATGTGTGGAAGAAGACTGAGGTTATTCTTAAACCAATTTGTGGTCATATTGCAATTTGATTACCTCTCATTGCTAGAGAATTTACCATACCTCTCCCTTCCTTTGGTCTGTTTCTATTTGATTAATACTCAGAAGATGCACGGTCATTTTTAGTTGCCCACACACAAAATGATTGAGGTTGGAAAGGACCCCTAGAGATCATCTACACCGACCCCTTGTTAAAGCAGGTTCCTTACAGCGTGTTGCACATGGGCTCGTCCAGCTGGGATCTGAATGTCTCCAGTGAAGAGTTGGTGGGAAGCTGCTAAGCTTTTCTATATTCAGAGTTGGAGAAGCAAATCCATCAGAGTTTAAAAAAAAAAATAATGCAAAAAAACCACAGATATTAATAAATGATTTACTTATCAACAGTGAATGTTACCGTCGCGTTGAGCTTCTGCGCAACCGCCAGGATTTGATGAAGGAGAAATGTAAGGAAGCCATGAGATTAAGAGCAACACAAGAGAAAGAGGATGAGGCTATTGGTAGCGAAGATGAAGAAGAACTGCAGGATTTGCTATCTCAAGACTGGCGGGTGAAAGGAGCTTTGTTGTAGCATTTTTGCAGCGTGGCTGATCATCACTGTTATTTCCATTATTAGAAGTGAGACCTTTTTGTTAAATATTTATTTAAAGAGGTTCGAGAGATGGTAAAGAGCCAACTGTGTAATACAAAAGAAACAAAGAAAGAAGCTCCAACCTTTGTAGATCCACAATGGTGTATTACTGTAAAAATTGTATAATGCAAATGTTTTATGATATTCAGTGTACTTTTCTTATTAATAAAACTGATTTCCTACCAGAGCTATTTTAATGGGATTAGTAAGTAAGCGAAGAATCTAGCTTCTGCTAACATTAGATATATGGAGACTTGGGCTATTGTGTATAGAAGTACTGGACTAGCAAAAGTGACGGTTTACAGAGAAGTTTCCCATGTGGGATAGATAGGGAAAAACTCTTAGGCATGTGTCATCTGAAAAGTTCATAAGCTCTCTTCTCTCCATGGACCCACCCCCTTCAATAAAATATTTGTTTTTTCAGGATCTTTTACAATTTTTTCTATGTATGGAAGTGCCAAACTCAGAAATGTTGAACTACAGCTTTTCCACTGTGGTAGTTAGTACTGAAGACTTTTCTTTATAGTATCTTTTGCTTAACGTGGCCATAATATGGCATACCTCACATGCTTTGAACCAGAGGGATGGGAACACAATGCAACTTCTTGCGTAACCAAATATTGAAAGTGTAAGAAAATACCAGAGAGGAAGATACTGCACTGGAAACTGCTAAGGTCAGATCACTTGTTTAGCTTTAAATACTGGATGTTTTACTAAGATAATAAAGGAGAGCATCTAAAATTGATTTATGTTCTGATAAACACAGATGAAGTGAAAATTGAGAACCAGAAGACTATGCTGTGACACGGAGCAGAAACAACTACCTTGAACTTTGGTGAGTGTCTCTTGCATTTGGTTGGTTTTCGTTTTTTTTCTCCTTTTAGCTTTTAAATTAAGTATATTTTTGATTTGAAAATACTAAAGTATGTCAAATTTGCTGAGGGCATCTGGAAAAAATACGAAAAATGAATAATTTAGAGTTTAATTAGGGGATGATGCACTGGCTGCCCAGAGGCTTTGGAGTCCCCTTGGAGATCTTCAACAGCTGCCTGGACATGGGACTGCTCTGGGTGGCCCTGCTGGGACAGAAATTGGGCCAGATGGATTGGGAGGGTCCTGACAAGCTCAGCCATGCTGTGAGCCCATGATTTCTATAAAAAAGTAAGGTTGTGAAGGAACAGCTTAATTTCTCCCTTTTTTTTTTTTCCCCCCCAAATACAATAATCTTAAAATGAGCTGGTAAGGTTTTAAGTAAAGAAAACAAACCTCAAAGATGTTTATTAACCAAGTAATTTGTAATGATTGCTTAGTTGTCCAGTAGTGAAGGCACAGCTCAAATTTAAGAGCTGTTCCCCAGTTCCACAGTGGTTTTGAAATGGCTTCAGAGGGCAAAATGTATGTGCATGTGTTTGCAATGCAATTTCCAATACCACTGTCTGCAGGAGTTTTTAGTACCCACTGTTATATATCCATGTTATAATACAAGTACTTATTGGTAGTTAAATGTTCTCTGCCAAGTGCACACCATCACAGGTGGTGGTCACCTGCGTGCTAACTTCTCTCCCACCAAACAGGAGATAAATTGCTGTTGTGGCTTAACCCTTTTCCCACAACCACTTCTGTATTTGGTACAGTAGAGCACAGAAGTGATCACAAAACAACAGACCTAATGAAAACAATGTTGTCGTTTGTTAATGTGACTGTAATTCTTCCTTGGAAGCATCTAATTTTAAAATTTGCTATAGAAACAGAAGTACTGTGTAAAAAAGCATCAGTATTAATTTGGTCAGTCCTCCTGTGAATAAATTCAGTTTGAGCAGAGTCAAATTTTGCATATTACAAGCCACTGTAATTAAAATTCCCCGCATTCTGTCATCTTAGAAGCACTGAGCTAAAAACAGCTCTTAGGAAAATTTAGATTACTCAGATATTTTCAAACCCTACACGTACTTTTTTATCTTATAATAAGGAACTTTTACAGTAAGAAATCAGACATTCAGCCAGTAGATATCTTACTGTAGCTGTCTCAAAAAACAATAATGTGAGTATATAATGCTTCAAAAACCCTTTCATAAGATAACATCAGATGAATACGACAGTTCTCTTTCATTTCAGATACTATCTTGAGACATATGCTTGTCTGCAGGGTGACAGCATACTGCACTGATGCAGAAACTTTACAATTCAATCAATATTGTGTTACTTTCCGGAACCAATGACAAGAAAAGCAATATTTTCTTCTATCCCTAAGAAGTGTCTTTGGGTCAAATTTCCTGCTGTGAAGCAGTTTGTCTTTATTTAATATTCTTTTCATCACTTTCCATAGAACTACCCTGACTTTTTTTTTGCTGGGAAAAGAAATGCAAGTTATTCCCTTGTGTAGACGTTTAGACCAGGTGTTTCCTTCCAAAAATATACTGAGGCACTAACGTCTTGGGTAATTCATTGGTGGTTACAGTACTTATGGTGGTTATAAGAGACCTGTGTTCAAATCCCTCTCCTCTCTTGTCCTTTGAACTTAACAATTCCTCTGATTTAATTTAGCCTAACTGTTGCAATCTTCTTTGTAAAGGCTCTACCATTATAAAATGGTTCAATTTCCAAGTATGTAACTTTCTTGTCTGATAAACACAACATTCAGCTGAGAAGAGACAACAACTGTTCCAAGTATGTAGCTAGTGCTGAAATACATTCATTACAGATTGAGGCTATGCAAAAACTGAAAACAAATAAATAAATAAATAAAACCACAACAAAACAACAACAAAAAAAAGCCCAACCACCCAACAGGGCAGCTTCTGTTGCTGCCTGGCTCAGGTGGAGGTTCAGTACATGTTCTGTGGCTGTATCCTGTGCCTCCACAGAAACACCCAGTTCATGCAGCCCAGTGAGGCTTAGCAGGCACTTAGCAGATGCCTACATTGGTGGCAGCCTTGCTGGTTGTGCTGCTAGCTTCCCAGGAGCTCTGACAGCTACAAATACACACCTTGGGGGCCACAGCTTTATCTGACAATAGGAAGTACTCTGCCTATCAGTAGTGGGAGAGGTTATGTGGCTGAATATGCCTGTCTTTGTTTTCTTTTGTGGATTATTCCAGGCAACGTTTTTACTTTTTTTTTTTTTTCTTCTAAAGAGGCACAAGACTTGATTTGACTTCATTTGAGGTGTTAGCCAGAACTCTGATAACAAATGGATGATGTGAAAGCTGCGGAAGTTGTATTATTTTTCAGTTGGTAGCTCACAGTTGTGTGGGAGTGACCTTTTTGTGTCAGGTGCATTTGGTTTTTTAATCTACTTTTGGGCATGAATGATTTAGTTTTCTGTCTAGGATAGTATTCCTATTTTTTTTTTCCCTCCAGATGTACCTTCTTGTGTTTTGTTTTCTCGTTCTGTATGTCAGAGCTATTCAGGAACATTTTCTTGCCATTCAGAAATCCTTTCTAGCTAAAATCATTAAATTAAAATCAGTACTCAGCCTAGATCTTAACATGTTTCTGCCTGTGTTATTAATGGCAAAACGCTCTCAAAATATTTCCTTTTTTCTTGCTATATCTTCATTTTATTCCTGCTTATCCCCCCCCCAGTACACACACGTGCCCCTGAATTAGTTTAAATCTCAGTTCTGTCCTAGCCAATTCAGAGCTGCTGCTGCCCTTTGCCTAGCAGCTTCACTGGGACACCAAAGTCCTGACATACTTTGTGTTGAGCTGCAATAACGTGGTTTTTTTTTTTCTCCCCTTTTTTTCCTTCTCCATTTACGCTAGCCAGTGCTTGCTATTTAGGAAATGAAAGATACGGATGTCCTCACTGCAAAAGCAGCTTCAGCACTGTCTTGAAGAGTAAGAACTTAAATTTTGAGAAGTAATAACATACATAGAATTTTATTCAGCAGCCTAGGATTTGGAATAGCTAATTGAACACTGAGTCATGCTTCCTGCTTGCTGGGATGCAATGAAGCATTCTGTAATCTTCCTCTGTAGACTGCCCTTTTTCTGCATCTTACTGAAAAAGCTGTTAACTTTTCTGATTTCCAGGTCTATATGCACATCTTGGATATATCACAGTTCCTGGCTCAGAATCAAGACCCAGATCCATTGCAGCTCTTTGCACCCTATTTTTCAATGCAAACAAGAGCATTATACTGCACAGGTACCCAGCGAGGGCCATGAAGGGAACCCCAAGGTAAGTACAAAGACGTAAGTGTATATTTTAGAGTGACGATGCTGGCTGTAGAATTAGACTCATATCACTAAGGATGCTACTCACACTGCCAGAAACTTTGGTTGCACAGCATAAAGCGGTAAATTTGAAAGGACTACTAAGGCCCTAAAAAGGAGAGGTGGCAAGAACGCAGCAAAAGTGCTGCATGCAGCAACAACTTGGAGCCAGCCCATCTTTCTGTGTGAACAGAAAACTTGAGGCTGTTTCTACAGTGCTTCAGCAGATCCTTAGAAGGAGGTGAATGGCGCATGAAGTATTTCAGGGCAGGCTGGGAAAGGCTGTGGGCCAGTACTCCATTCCTCCTTTTTAATTATGCAAATTGTAATGCACCACCCAGCTGCTGGCCTCTTTTCCTGACTGGTGAAGGGTGCTCCTAGGAAGCCCCGTCACTAGACACTGCTACTGGGAATAGGAAAAAATGAAAAGCTTTAACAACGCTGTGCACAGTACCCAATTTTGTTCTTTTGTTATTTTCCCAAATATCTGAGCTTAAAATAAGCATAGGAAAACACATGAGAGATATACAAAGAAGTGGCTTCTTGTAGCAAGAAGCCAATTCTGTCTTTTCTGTGCTGTGTGAAAAGTACTTCAGGAGCAGCTTTGTTAAAAGAAGGAGAGCAGAAAATACTGCTTGCCATGCTAATGACACAGTCTGGATCTATCTAATCATGTGCAGAATTGTCATTCCTGAGGACAAAAGTGCTAGTGCACTTTCTAGTATTGCCAGTATTGCACAGTTGTTACACTTTTTCCCAATGAGCACTGGGACCTGAAGCGTGATGATATGAAACCTTTAATCATTAATGAAAACAAGCAATTTGTCTATGATTTTAGTTTGACAATCCATAAAATAGTGTTTCTCAAATGACAAATTAGCAACTTGGTTACAAAGAACAAAGTTTAAACAACACAACAGTTGTATGCACAAAGCTACCACGTCTTTTTTAAATCAGGAAAAAAATTTATTTATAAAAACGTCTCATTTAATTTACTGTCAAGTCTCTAGCTGAATACAGTGATTTTTAGAACACTAACAGCCCATGCTTTTATACAGATTAGCCAAAGCATGAACATCGATGGAAATTAATCCTCGAAAATTGCTTTGCTTTGCTTTATGTTATGACCCACAACAGTGTTAAAACTGGAGCAACACAAGAGTTAGGAAGCACAGTTGCTTAAAGAGTAAAAGAAGTATTTTCTTTTGATGTCTCAGAATAATAAGAAAGTTAGAAATGGCAGAAACTCCTCTGTAGGTTAGTCCATAAAAGCATTGTCTCATGGGGCTTTGGAAAAGTCCTGTCTGGTGGCTAATGCACTAGGGCAGGATGAGATACATTACAGAGCCCCCAGGCCAGTAACTTCTGAAGACAGCCTAAAATGTAGGAACAAAAATGAGGAAAAAAAAAAATGCAAAAAAAAAGAGGAAAAAAAAAAAGAAAAAAAAAATCTTCTCACTATTAAAAAAATAACACTTGAGTACAACCAGCATAGAACAGCATTTCAATGCAGGCAAGTTTTCTCACACAGGTTGTGTTGGTTTTGTTTTTTTTTCAAATGTCAGTTATTGGAACAGTTACAATAGTTCAGAACAATTTTACAGCGTTTTTCTAGAGCTGTGAAGTAGCTGAGGTACCTTGACATTATTTTCAATTATATACAAACGAAAAAAAAAAAAAGAAAACAAAAAATCCAACCAAAAAAAAACCCACCAAAAACCCAACACAACTCAAACAACCAAAAACCCCATCTGGATAAGTGCAACCTGTAACAGTGGCAATACTACAAACGGTTACAGTGACACAACTTAGTGCAAAGGTACTAAAGGTGAAGAAAAGCCCACAAAATACAGAAATGACACAAAATGCTGAAATAGTACTTAGCCCTATACAATAATAGTAACACACTTTGAAATACCATGTTTTAAAAAGTATTGCATTTGCACTGTGTTTTTAGTTTATATTAAAATGCACTGAATACAGTTCAATTGTTAAAGCTTTGTGTCCAAGGAGTGCAAAGTGGATGAACGTGGCGGGCTAATGGGATTCTGGATTCGGAAGTGGTGAGGAAAACAATATTGCATTACTGAGTTATGCAGCAGAAATTAAAAAGAAGGTGGATGGACAAACAGAAAATGCAGTTAAAAACTAGTTCCAACAGCTAGCAACCAGCCATTACATCACCCAGCTCTCTTCAACTTGGCTGCAATTGGGCTTCTGACTTAAATAATCTGGATGTAATTCTTGCAAAGGAATGCTATCTATCTAGGCAGCAACCTTTGAATGTCATTTGACGTGCACTAGATGCACGGCTACAGGTTGAGGGGAAATGGCTTTAAACTGGCAGAGGGTAAATTTAAATTAGATATTAGAGAGAAATACTTTACTGTGAGTGTGGTGAGACACTGGAACAGGTTGCCCACTGAGGTTGTGGATGCCTCCTCCCTAGAAGCATTGAAGGCCAGGCTGGATGGGGCTTTGAGCAACTTGGTCTGGAGGGAGGTGTTCCTGCCTATAGCAGGGGGTTGGAACTGGATGAGCTTACAGGTCCCTTCCAACCCAAACCATTCCATGATAACTACAATGCGATTTGAAGACCTTATTAGCAGTGAGCTAAGTAGGGATTCATGTTTTACAGAAATCTACGGAAAAATTGAACAAAACTTCGGTTGAACAACGTGTATGCACCCCTTAAGGTCATGGGATTTATTCTGCTGGTTTCAGCAAGTTCTGCAGCATGTATGCTGGGCCTGGATGGTGCGTGGCATGGGACTGCACTTTGGGCCTGTAGGAAGGGGGGTGGCAGAGGGCTGGTGTGTACCTGCTCTCAAGCAGCTACAGGAGCAATTACTGGTAATTTGGAAGAGTCACATGTCAAAGAGAAAAAAAAAATTCCCTTCCTGAATTCATTTCTCCAAATTACGGTTCCCTGAACCAGAGAAAATTTCTAAGAAAAGCATAGGGCCCTACTGTATTTTTTTCCTCGTTGTCTTCCAATCGTTCACAGGTTTGTCTCAGCCCCAAAAGCGTGGCTTGCTGCCCCTGTGGGCAGGGGGATGATGGGGCCTTCAGGGCCCCGCGCAGCTGTTGGAACTAGTTGCTGCCGGGCGCCTGGGTGTTAGTCGTTATGGCAAGTGGAAGACGGTTGGAGGTGGCAACATTAACACTAGCAACTTAACAGAAAAGAAAAAGATGCCATATTGTTTCCTTGATTACTAGGATCTACCACAGACTCTTGGTAGAGCTGGCAGAGCTTGCATTGTGTCTCATCCCTTCAATATGGAGCAAACTTCTGGCGGTCAGATTTCTTAACCCCGCTCGTCGAAGGAATTTTGGCAGTGTAAGCGGACAAATTCCCCGTGGCCCCCGCGGCAGCCGCGGCATTTAGTGCCAGGAGTGGGACAGTTTTCATGCCAAGCAGACTGGAGACAGGAACGGCATAGTGGGTGGTTGGCAGAGTTGGTAGGGGAGGGGGGGTACTGACGGTAACGGCGGAGGCGGCCGCCAGCACGGCCATGGAGGTGGGGGTGGAGGTAGGGGTGGCAGACTGAGAGAGGTTCATGTTGAGGTCAACAGGGGTCGTGACGGAAGCGGTCTGGGTGCTGACTTTAGCCATCTCTAAGCTGCAAACGAAGAGAGGAAGAGGAACAAACAGGTTGGGAGGGTCCAGCCAGGGCGGTGGGGTGGGGAGGGAGGGATGGACAGATGGAAGGAGGGGGGAGAGCAACCATGAACGGGCGGGGGTTAGATCGGTGGGCGAGGGATCGGAGGAGTGGGAGGGAGAGGGGAAGAAAGAGAAAAAAGGGAAAATGAGGGTCAAAGGAGGAACATGTTATGTGTTAAAGAAGAGAAATAACAAAAGGGTTTTTCATGACTTGATGGTGAAAACGTTACTGAGACTCTAAAGTAAGTTCTTTCGGAAAGAAAAAAAGGGTTGAGGGTTTGGCTAGTTTATTTTACACATGAGAAAAGAAATATAAGGAATGCAGGTAATGGCAAAAAGATGGAAAAAACAGAACTTAAAAGTAAACTTAAAAGAACTATGAAGTTTACTCCCCAGCACTGATGTAGTGAATTTCGCTTTCCAAAATCTTACAGTATTTTTGAAAATGGGACACGGGGGGTTTTGGTAATTTTTTCAATTGGTCAATTTTGTGGCAGAAATAGTACCCTTGGTCATTTTGTTAGGATGAGAGGCAGTTAAGCAATGGTTTGCTCTTCCCGTGTAAGGTGTCAAGTTCTTGTTTCACAAAGTTAGTCTCATTTAGTTCCCTGTGAGGTCAGTGTGCATTTTTCATATAAAACAAACCTGATCAGACAGTATGTTCACTTAGGATTGTACTTCCCCTGGACTTTTTTTTTTTCTTCTTCTTTCAAATCACAACAAAATATTTATGCAATCTAATTATAAGGAAATTAGAAAAAAAAAAGGAAAACTGGAACAAACAACACCTTGGCTTCCACAGCAGTGGTATCCATTCTGAGCTCATCACAACGATTACAGTTAACATCACCCAACAGCTGACAGACAAAGTACTACATTGATACAACATAACATAAACATTATCACACAGACCCAGAGAGCACAAGGCAATTCAGAGTGACCCAACCTCTTACTCCAAGGAAGAGAACGGCTCTTTGGAGCATGTAGGTATCAAACAACATTCATTTCACCATAAGTCAGTCCACTCACTGGAAGGCCAGAAGGCCTGTGTGCTTAGGCTTTTCTCCACTTTTTTTACATGTTGAAATATAGCAATTCCAAGGGCACATTGTTTTTTTTTTTATTTCGTTTGTTTCTTTTGCATAACAAAATGTTTACCTAGTTAAATCCTTACTTTGATATGTGTCTGTTAACAGCTTGTGCACTGTGCTTTGGGGTCAGCAAACAATCTGGAAATGCTAATTTCGGTATGCATTTTGCATGTAACCACCTGGTAAGTATTAATGCTTAACATAAATGGGACTACGGGTTAGCAAATCATGACAGGCTCCCATTATACATGTGGCAGCAGAGTGAGCCACCACAAGGAGAGCTGCCTGGCAGGGTACTTGTCACCTATTATCAAGTCTCATCGCATCTAGGGGAAACTTCCCAGCCAAGGGGGGTCAGACAGCAGCAGTAGCCCAGCTCCTCACCTGAGTAGCAGAGAGGAATGGTTGCCCTATGCAAGGCATGGGATAACCTTGCATTTTCTCATTTGAGATTTGTGTGCAGCTGTGAGAAACAGCCCCTGGTCTGCTCCTGGCCAGAGAAAGTAACAACCAGAAGGCATGACCCCTTGCAGTGTGATGGTAAGCACAAAAGCAATAAACGATCGCTAAACAGGAAGTAATGTTGGACTATAGCTTCCCAAAGCACTGCTGCTAAAGGTGAGGTTAAAGGATACCTAATTCTGATCTGAGCTGGAGAAAGAAGAGTGGAGGAGAGGGAAACTTTTGAGTACAGCACTCCTCCACTCAAAAGAAAAGGGCTCATGTGATACTAGTTCATCAGGTACTTTTGCTGGGAAGTTAGAAAACATATCTCATCTGATGGCTTGGGAGGGAGGAAAGCAATGCCTGAAATGCAGACCTGCTTGCGGAATGTAACACTTTGGTTTTCTTGCCCTCTGTTCTGTGATGTTTATCTGCCCCAGGGATGAGCACCTCTTCTCCTAACCTTAACAATAGAATCACAGGGAGAACAGCATCCTTGCACTGGCAGAAGTGCTGCTTGCAATCTACTTCCACAGTGGAATTTATATCAAGAATGATTATTTTTAGCACTGAAATGGTGAACCCAATCCAACTCCGTGTAGGAGTTATATGGTGATGCCTTAGTTGTTTATGCAGTTTTTTTTCTACAATTCTAAATTAGTGTGATTTTGGGAGGGAGACATACAGAAAGAAAATGCTGTACTCAGTGTTTGAATTTGCCTGTCTTGTATTTAAACATAAAGAATTTCTACTGATGCATGGACAGAATTTGAGGCTGAGCGCACTGTCCTGCACCTACACAGAGAACAGATCTCACAGTCTTAGCACTGGTCTTGAGACACCCACACTCCCTGCCTGGTGTACTTGCACAGGTACAACAAAAGCACTAATTGGCATTACTTCACCTTTATTTCTGGTGGTAACGAGTGAGGTGAAAGTACATCAGGTTGTCTTTCAGCTATCTTACGACAGCTGAAGTTTCCCAAATTGGTTATACACACAACAGAATCGAATAAGGAAGCTGATGAGCAGACTCAATACAGAATTTCATTATGCCAATTTTCCACTTTGAAGAGCTACACTTACAAATACATACATTGAAGGCCACGTCTTGCATTGCCCGACTAGCGTACAGAAGGAATAAAGCTCGAGATTGCCTTTGTTGGTTCTGTTCTGTGAATGACTCTTTCATCAAAACGGAAGTGAAAAACATCTTCAGGAAACTGCTCTTCAACAAGAAGAAAGTGCTGCTGGCTACAGGTCACTTACACCCCAAAGTCAAATATTACATAGGAAACCTAAGCTGTGGTTCATTCTTAATAAAAGCTAGAAGATGTAATTGGATAATGAAAATCCAGTTACTACAACGGTTACCAGTTAAGAGACAGAAGATTTTACAAGAAAAAAAGACATTTCTACTGCAAACAAGCTGGGACAAATTCTGCTAATACAGAGTTCAACCCTTGGATAGTCAACAAAGAACGAAAACAATACTTCAGAAAGATTTAAATCTCTGTCTTGATAGTGTATCAATGTACTTATATATCTGTAATTTAGAGTACTTAATCTTATGTACACATTCAACACCAGATTGCAATAATATTCCTAAAACAACCTGATAAATTGCTATATAGATGGCAACTTTGGCTGGAGAGTAGCTTAAGAATACACACAGTTAGAGGAATACATTGGATAGGTTTTTCACATCCCATGCTACTGTGAGACATTATCTATGCAGAAATACTGTCCCTGGAAACCAAATCTATGAGAATGTCAGATTTTGGGGGGAAAGAGTAAAAAGAAAAGTCCATCTTACCCTGAATGCTTATATGGCTTTTATTTATTATTTTATATAATATATATATTATATATATATATATATATTTTTTTTTTTTTTGACATCTCAAACTATATCTTGTTAACTGTACTGCTGGCCAGTGCTTTGGCTGCGGTGGCACCTCACTGGGCAGGCATTTCTCTTGCGAGAAGAGAAATCTGGAGGAATGTAACTTGTTAAATGAAAAAGCCACCTTCATGTCCTATGTCACCTTAGAACTTAATTTATTATACATTACTTTAAGAGTCTTCATTTACAAATGAAGTCGCTTCATCTAAATACAGTTTCAACATATGGTACATAATAATATATGATGGTTTATTGTAGATGATGGTAACAAATGACTTTCTAGAAAGCCAACAGGAAGAAAATACTTTCTGGTTTCACAGGGTATAGATAGAGCATCCATGAATATGACTGCTGAGAAGTTTTCTTCTTTGCAAAAGTATCTTAAAAGACCCCATATATATCTCATTCCATCAAAAGATTTGTTAAGCAGTAATTAAACAGAATTGTGAGAGTTCACAGGCTTTTCTAAAGTGAGTCAAAGAGGTTTGTTCACTAGAGTTTCTGTCTCTGGTGAGCAGCTCACTGCAACTCCATAAATAAGTGCATTATTTTATTTGCATGCTTTAGCTGTCTTGAAGATCTTAAATTGTTATCTTCTGAGATCCAGGTGCATGCCATATGGTGTTTGTGCAACTAAAAATGAAGGGGTCTATTCTCGTCTCGATGTGTGGGGAATCCCTGAACACCAAGAGAAGAACATATCCTTAAGGGTTAAAGGAGGGAACACATTTTTATTTGATTACAGGGCTTACGGAAGTGACTTATATTTGCTATAAAGAATATAAATCAAAAGAACTGTAGGTTGATTCAGGCGTTTGGAAACACCTTATCTTAGGCTTCATGACGCCACTCCTAAATGCGTCTTTCTCTAGGAAACTTTCCAAATTGAACTATGAAAAGTAATAGTTTTGTTTGCTGTAATACAGAGCTGCACAAACATTCTGTTCCTTCATTACAATGTCTGCAGTTGTTGCAGTGCAGAACTGAGGTGTAAAGGGGGTTGGACCATAGAGGAACCCAGAGACCTACCATGACTACAGCTCTGTATATAAATGACATAATTTTCTTCTACCTTAACAGCAAACATAATTAAACACAGCACTCAATTTGTATCGCAGTATTTTTAGAAAATAAAATAAACACCACAAAATAAAAACCAAACCCCAAAGCAATAAAGTACATATAGCTACTCCTTACATTTGTTGCCTTGAACCACGATTTACAATTAGCTCTGTGAGACAGCACCATACCCACTTCACTTTCTTCTCAGCGTAACAGCAAATAAAAGCGGTATCAACGTTAATGTATTTCTAAATAATCAGATCAAACTTGACAGAGACTTAAGCTGTCTCAGTGGCTTAGCTAAACAGCAGTCCTGTCATTAATCCTGGTGCTGAGAAGTGGCAAAGCAGATAGTCTCATTCTGTCTCATTAGGGAAAGCTTTTTACAAATTTGTGGTGCTGTCTCTGAAAAAATAAATCCTGTGCCTTTTTAGCAACCACATGTCAGTTCAATATCAACTCCGAGTGGCAATTTCCAGCTAGTAAATTAAATCTGGTTTGCAATCTGTTTCATTATATTTGCCATTTAGGACAGTAAAACATCTGTGAAAAGTATTTCCTTCTGAAGAAGTTATAATTGCCATTTTTAATCCACCTATATTTTAAGATGGATGCAATTGTGAATATTCAGATTTTTTTTTTTTTTTTAATCTTTTGTCATTCAAAATGTACCTGAATTTGCACCATATTAAGCTGCTTTCCACATAAACCAACAGTAAACACAACTTCTAATAATACAGGCTTCACAACTCTTTGGGAATCAAATAGTACTAATCAGAATGGACACTACAAAGCAAGTTTCTGGATCTAGCCAGGACAGAGATTTGTAGGAGAGCAGTCAGAGCAATCCTGAGGAAGCATTATCACTTACAAAGTCAACTTACCTTGCGTTTATGAGGTACTGTGCTAAGCTGATGTTTGCGGGGGATCCTGTGATTGTAACTTGTCGTTCTGCAGAGCCTTCTGTGGCATTAGCAATCTTGATCTGCGCTCCTGACATCTGCCTGATTTCATTTATCTTACTGCCTTGTCTGCCAATAATGCAGCCTATTAGCTGGAGTGGGACAAAGACTGAGATTAGTGCCACGGACAGAGGCAAAAACCACTTCACTGCAATTTGTAGTATTGACCAAAACAGAGTTTATGAAAGACTCCTCAGTATCAAACAAAAAAACTTCCACAATGCTGTTTGGAAGGAATCGCTAGCATCGTCTACTGGTGCAACTGTTCCCACGTCTCTAAATCAAGTTTTTTGCTGCTACATGGGTAGGTATCAAAAGAGCATCAGATCATTTAGCTGTCCTCTGCAGCACAAAATGACAGCGTGTTGCAGTGCTGATGAGTACAAGGCACAGCCCAGCCCGAGTCCTCCACTGAGAGCAGCCAGCCCAGCACATCTGTGGGCTGGACAGACCTTGCTGTGCTCCCACCCAGCCCTGCACAGCTCCAGTCATGCTTCCAGTCCTAAAGCTCATTGGGATGCATGGGCCTGTCCTCCACTATTAAAGTCAGTGGGATTTACAACTGAACACCTGCAGATAGAAGCAGGTATAGAAAAAGACTGATATCTGTGTGTATATACACGTGTGTGTGTGTAATTTTTAGCTGTATTTCTTCACAGAACCTTAACAGAACTCATATTCCATAAATAAAACTGAACTTGTGTTTCCTCAGATAGCTTTTTTGCAGGTTGGTGGAGTCACAACCTTTTGGACTTGAGATGCAATCTGCAGAAGTACTGAATGCTACAAATGAGCAGTGCAGTGCAGTCAGAGATAGGGGATATGATATGTGAGACTGAGCATAGGGAGCCCCAAGGAGTATGTGGGCACTGAGCCAGCCACTGAAGCTGAGATGCGTTGGTTTCCTTAGAGATGAGGAGGAGGCCTTACTGCTGAAGCAGCAGGCAGGCTAACAACACTGCAATGCCCAGAACCTGCAAAAAATGCAAACTTGGTTCTGTGGGACTGCTGACGCTGGTGCTGCCCATTTGGCAGAAAGAAGTGCCATGATGCAGTAGTGATCATCACCTTTCCTTCCCACTCTTTCTGATAGGTTATCCTTTCTGTCACTGCAGTACTTGCAGTATCTTGGCAGAAGCAGATTCACATTGTCCAGACACTCCATCAAAAGAACAACAACAAAAAAACCCTTAATCTTTGCTTCACACCTGGTGACAGAATGACAAAGCAGCTTGCAAGGCAGCCAAAACAGACACAGAGCACAAGAGCACATGTGAGAGGGAAAAATGGGCTTTAGGAGCACACACAGAGGATTTCCCATCCTGTTGAAGCTGAAGGGCCCCATTTAACTCTTTGTCCTCATCCCAAGGACCTGTGTCAGCATGTTACTGCCAGGTGCCCATGCAGAGCCTTGTGTGCTCCACCATTAACATAACCAGACAACAGCGAAGTCATCTTGGAGGAAAACACTGCTGATGAACACATCCCTCTACCGAAGACCTCTCCGTTTTCTATGCTTTCCTCTCACTGGTCTCCATGGTCCATGGGTAGTTAAGGTGAAGCAGGAGAGATAAGCACCCAAAGAGCAGGTAGCAGTCCAAATACCAGCTGGTGGGGCTTTTGGTTATCACTGTAGGCCATCAATATGAGCAACGCAGAGAAAGTTTCGCCAGGGCACCATTGGACAGGAACACTGACAGCACCCGATCCACTCATATCTGTTAAAACCTGGTGACAGATTTCTGTAATTTTGTTTCTGTGAATTATTTGCATGTCAGATCCCAGCTATTATTTACTCAAATTTGGTTAGAAGTGTCTGCTGTTATGGGAACAGAATGGAGCATGGAGACAGGAAAAACTTTGCGTTATCTTTACTTGGCTTTGAGATGATGAGCCTGAAGTGCCTGGTCAAGAACCTGTCTGCTGCATCCAACGCTCTTCCTATCAGTATTTAGGCTCTGTTAAGCACCAGCAAGGCAAATCATAACATCTTCAGATTCCTCTGATACTTGTCAAATGACATGCAGGGCAGAGTATGCTTCTTGTCCCTGTAATAATCATGTCTTAACTGTGAACAAAAGTAGACTGCACATACATCTGAAGAGGAAGGGTAGAAATACGATGAAGTTACTTACTACCAAGAACTTGCTTGGTTTTAAGAACACATAAAAATATATAAAGGTATATAAAAAAATGTATTTAGAAGGATTTCAAGAAGTTCAGTTGTCATATGGTGTTGTCATTACCTGTAGCATTCAGGACAGAGGAATGTGTAGGACTGCTGGCTTTTCAGGTGTGTGGTGAGCACACTGCAGTCACCAGCTCTGGGAAGGCACCTCTGGGTCACACACGAGCTGTCACCTGTGTGTGCAACAGGTCCATGGGCAACACTTTTAACACAGTTGCATCAGGAGAAAGAATCTGTAGGCTTGTAGATGACTTCAGGTTAGATATGGAGGATTCAGTCCAGATGGCCCCAGGATAACAATGATGCAGTTGTCTGGAGGAGCACTGTTAATTCATATACTGATTATGGCAACTGCCTGTGATGCAGACATCAACAAATCTGTGTGTGTTGTACTGAGTCAATTCTGGAAGCCTGCTAAAAGCTTTGCTAAAGACTGCTTTAAAACTATACTTGGGAAGAAGAAGAGTGTGTCATTGTAGGTCCAGTCTGAAGCTCCCCCAAATCATCTTTTCATTCTGTGATAACGAACAGCTTGAATATGCTCTACAAGTCATGACCAGTGGCCACCTGACTGCAGGTAGTACACAGAATACATTTCTCCCCTTGCCACATAAATGCTTCTGGCGTCCTCATTTTACTTGCTCACATTTGTGCAGCATCTGAAATATTCAAGAGTTGAGGGCTTCTGGAAGAAGCTTTGACCTACCAGGCAGTGGAAGTTCCACCCTGATCTGCTGTAGACATCCCTGTTCATTGCAGGGGAGTTGTACTAGATGACTTTTAAGGGTCCCTTCCAACTCAAATGATGCTGTAATTCTTTGATTTCATTCTACATAGTAGCATGTGCACTGTCCTGTTTGGAGGCAAAGCCACATCAAATCGCATCCAAATGTGAATCTTTCTTTCCAAGACTGACCTTTCCCCATCCTTCAGCTGCCCAATCTATTCCATAGCCGCCCATTTATTGCAGCGCAGCAGGCTCTGTGTTACTCAGTCCCCAAAATGTCCCTCACCGCAAAAGTTGCCTGTCCTGCACTTTGCATGTAATGCTGCATTTCACAGATGTGGATTCACTACTCCTTCAAGCTTAACAGACAAGAGTTGGAGAACATGAAGGTTGGTAAACAAGTCCTTCAGAACTTTCAGCACTACATTATTTTCGATGGTCACCTGCTTGCTCAACATAACAAGTGATAGTGATAAAGCTGGCCTGTTTGAGAGAGCAGCTGAGCTTCCTATGGGCTATACAAAGCTTACCATGTACTATACTATAAGTTTATGTATATGTCTGTATATTAAATGAATGTACAGATGTTATAATTATGAAATATACCAGAGAGTTTGGCTAAGCAGGTTATTACACAAAAGAGAATAGATAGAATGCTTACCTGTATCCTGGACTCACTGTAAAACTCCAAAGGAGGGGATCTCCAGAAGAGATCCTTCCCCACTGGCAGTCAGCTCTTAAATGGGTCTAGGAGAGGTGGAGCCAGGCTCCACCCCTTCTGGCAGCACAGGTGAATTGCCTTCACCTGTGCTCCCGTGGTTGACTCATTGCTTGCCTCAGAATCAGAGGTTCAGGCCGTGATTCAGCAGTTCCCATACAATGCTTAAGGTATGTAATATGCACACTCACTTAGAAACATACACAAACATATGTATACACAAAACTTTTATGTACATACAACCATCAGATCGCAGAACTGTTAAGAGTTAGAAGGGACCTTTAAAGGCCACTTAGTCCAACTCCCCTGCACTGAACAGGAACACCTACAGCAGGTCAGGGTGCTTGAAGAATATGTGTGCATATGTGTATAGGTGTGCAGATTTTAACTCCCTCAAGGACAAAGCAGAATGGCTAAGATCAGAAAGGCACCCAGCCCAGCAGCCTGCACATGTTTGCAGAAGAAGCCTAAAACCAGCACGAAGAACAAAGCAAAACTTTCATCAGTATCCTAAATTCTCGTTCTGCATATGGCTTATGCATCACCTGAACAGCAGATGGCATCTCTGACTTCATGCTCAATAGTCCATGTGCCTGAAAAGTTCCCACTGAATCTGTTTCTGCTTTGCAGCATTTGTGCATTTGTTGTCCATCAGTATCATCATTTGCCCTTAAAAATCAAAATATCAGCGTATGTTCTCTCCTTCTTTTACCGTAAACATCAGAGGAAGACGGCTCCCTTTCCTACTGCTCCACCACCATGTCTCATCCACCTCCACCTACCTCAGCATACTTCGTTTCTTCTCATACCCACCAAAACAAACAAACAAAAAAACAAATCCTAAAACATAGATGCTGATATTTGCCTTTTTTTGGTTGTATTCTGTCTTTCAGTAAAATTCTGCTGGTACCAGCAGCAACAGAATCAAATCCAGAGTCTGGGCTCTTACAAGAAGGGACTGGAGGAAGGTCTACTCTGGTTCCCCCTCCCCGGCCTCTTGGTGCTGGTGGGGTTTCCCCTGACTTGCCATGTCAGCAGAGATGCAGGCCTCTCTCTTCCATATTATTTTCCCATGATGCTAAGTAAATACGCTAAGCATACATCTTCCCCCTGCCAAAATGCTAAGCTCACTGACGGGGTCTAACAACACAGCTTGCTGCTGGGTTCTTCCTACTGGTCTGCTCCTCCATATTCATCATGCTGCCAGACTCCACAGGGAGAACTCAGACTTCAAGTTCTTTTGTTTTTTTTTATTTTATTTTACTAAAGCCCAGTGTTGAACACAGAAGTGTTGAGCTTCCACATATTTGTTTAAATCTGGTATCTTTTCTTTCTTATTATGAGTCTAGCACTGGTTAAACGGGTCAAGGAAGCAGCTTCTACTGCTTGGCATCTGCCAGGTCCCTCAGCTTTGGTGGAAGGGCTTTTACTCATAGTACCACTTCAGAGTATCTTGTGCATCTTTTTCAGAATATCTTGTGCAGACTATTAAGTCTTCACCCAGCTGTTGCTTTCAAATCCTTCGGAAAACTTCTGAATCAGAGATGGATTTAAATGAATATCCAAAGTCCTCAGGGCTTTTCTGGAAGAGGCATTACCCGATTTGGGGCTGCGTGTCACAGCGGGGTCAGATGCTGCCCTTGTGTCCTCTGTACAGCTGACAGCAATCCTACTGCAAGAGGTGAATTGAGATCTGTGGAGATGAGAGCTCAGTGTCCCAGAGACTATCAAAAGAGGAGGAGGAGGAAGAGGAGGCACCATGGGGCCTCTCTGGAGGCTAGGTTTCCCTGGGGACTTCTCCAAGAGCACTTTGCATGCTTGGCCCCTCTCAGACTCCTGCAGGAAAGGACTTCTGACTCCACTGGTGATAGAAACAGTTCTTCAGGATGCTTTATCCAGCTTGGATGGATTTGCATGTCTATTTATATGGAGTACTGATCAGATCTACTGTTTTTTTTAAATGTTTGTGTTTTCCAAGGGTGAAGCTTTCCTGCTACTTGCTTCTGGCTGTCTCCCACATATATATACAGGAATTACACATAATTTTTAATGAGGTGGATTTTATATTATTATTATTGGTTTATTCATTTACTTTCAATGGCCATTTTGGGGATTGGATTACACAATGTTGTGAAATCTGGTATCTGTGCCCAGCAGTGACGCCATCCCTCCTGTTCCCTAAAGGACAACCACTATTATACTGCCTCACACAAAGGCTTGTGCAGAACACACCTCAAGTCTGAGCTCCTCATTCTCTTCACACCTGATTTTCTTTCGCCAGATTCATACTGGGGCTTTGGCTTTTTGTATTTATCATTATCTTGTTTTTAAAAAATAGGTGTAACAGATGTGTAGGTGCAGTGGCAACTGTAGAACAAGTGGGTATTTGCAAGCCACATGCTGTTCTCACCTGTGCTGGACTTCTGCAGGCATGCATGCATAAAATGAGGGAGGCTTCTGACCAAAACAGGACTAGGAGATGTTGGTTGGGAAAATGAAGTTGAATTATCAGTGCATGGTTTCCTTCACAACTGCTGCTGCCTCTCCCATCTGAACCAATGCAATAACATCCTTTCACTGTCTGCGGGCTGTTTATACGAACAACCCCACCTTGGCCCTGGTTTTCCTCCTTTAGCAACAGCAAGGCACACGCTGTGAAGCTCAACAAATTTCCTATTAGAAACAACACATGGATTTGTATTTGCTTCTGAGAGGACAGTGCTGAGCCAGAGCATTTCATAGCTTCTCATCAGAAACAGATCATTTTTTTTCCCTTTTCTAGTGCACTACAGCACATGAGGCCAGCTGTCTCCCTCTCCGTCTGATAGGAACTCTGAAGAAGTGAAGTCAGAAGAGTAACCTCGGCTTTACATCACCAGGAGCAAGAACAAAAATTGCCTGAAGGTCAGATTACAAAAATTTGCTTTGTAAGGATAAGTACCATGCTCTCATAAAATCCTCAACATACAGTAAATTGGGTTATAAAGTACTGACAGATCAGCAGGACAGCTTTTAAGTCACATAAAGCTTACAAAATCACTGTGCTCATAAAATAAAGATTTACCTTTGCTTCTTCTTTGTTGTTCTGTATCTTTTTTTTCTTACTGTAAATCATTGCCACTGAGTTTAATAGGGCTTATACAATATTGTAAGTCTCTCTTGAATAATATAATTGCTTTTTGTGTTCCCACTCATACTTGAAAGCTTTTTTCAGTGGAGGGGAAATTGTCCATTTTTCAGGTACTCATTTGTAATGCAAACTCAAAAAAAATCCCTTTGCTGATGAAAGAGAATAAAACTTGAAGGCATATTTGCATGATGCACAGAGCATCGGCTGAGCAGTTAGAGTAGCTGCTTGAGGATTAGCTCTGTACTGCCCAGGAGACTGGATCTGTCTGTCACAGCCA
Source organism: Meleagris gallopavo (assembly GCF_905368555.1). Classification (NCBI taxonomy): domain Eukaryota; kingdom Metazoa; phylum Chordata; class Aves; order Galliformes; family Phasianidae; genus Meleagris; species Meleagris gallopavo. The sequence continues at coordinate 31,626,616 of NC_139406.1, read as the reverse complement.
GTGTAGAGTTGCTGGAGCCCCTGTTCTCAGCTAAATGCTTGTATTGTACCTCTCTATAACCTTGGCTTGCACCTTTACATAACTTTTTGCAGGGGAAATACTCCACCTGGGGTAAGCAAGGTTTCTGGTGCAGACCAGCTCCATTCCGCCATTGTGGTATGGTGGTCTCCAGTCAACCCACAGCAGATGGGGAGTGAACAATTTCCAACACCCTCCAGCCCCCTTGATAGGGTCACGCATGACATGGTATGTGTCTCAGACCATGTCTGTTTTTCACTAAAAGCAGCAGACAACCAGGCTTTGAGGAAATGGGTGAAACACCATGGCGTGGACGCCACTGTGCAACTAAGCCAGCAGCACTGGAGGTGTGACATGAGATGGGAGGGACACCTTCACTACTGCTGTCAGCATGTCAGTAATCCATGGCACCCTCCTCCCTTCAAAACCAAACCCCTGGTTGCTTCTGAGGAGTAGTGTCTGCAAATCACCCAAGATGACAGAAATCCCCCCGGTGGCAGAGGAGAGCAAGAAGAGAAAGCGGTACTGACTATGGGTCCACTTACATCATTGGGAATAGTAAGTTCATGGGAACTGGTTGGAGAAGTGGCATCCAGTCCTATGTGGGGAACAGACAGAAAATATTATGCCGGTTGCTTGCAAAAAGGATAAGACACAACAAGCCAACAAGCGATATTATAGAGGAGGAAACATACCAACAAAAAAAACAGAAGAGCAAAGAAAAGTAGAGAAGTGCTAGCGAAACAGAAATGAAAGAAGATGCAAAACTCAAGAGGGTTGGACTCGCTTTAAAAGAGTCTTATTTTAATTAACCTTTAACCCACCAAAACAACAAATGTCACATGATTCCACAGAGTCATACAAATCCTTTAGAAAATGGAGGGTTTCACCTACAAATCATTTCTGAAGCTCATCATAAATACATTGATTCAGAAATTTACGGATGACTGAAATTTGACCTCTCTACCCAGTGTTGTAGAATACAGAAAATTATAGTGGAACTCAAACAGAAAAAGTACTTGAACCAAATACATAGTCATGAAAATTAAAAATAATAATAACAAAATAATGATGAGGAAATTAACCTAGAAGAATTTGGAAATTAATGTGGGATTAGTTGCTGAAGAATGTTGGGAAGGGTCATTTTTGAAGGGAAAAGTACCAAATAATGTAAGTTGCATACATTTGTTTTTAAATTGGGTGGACAAAAGGAAAAAGGAGAAATGGAATTACTGCTCTAACACATGGTAACATTATAGGAACATATATCTCATGAATACAACCAGGAAAAGATTAAGGAGCAGCATGTTAATAACAAGAATGAGGAACACAGAAAGCTGGGAAAAGCCATTCAGTGTTACTTGCAGATATTTTATCAGATACACCATAAAAAAACAAAAATGTATTTTGGATGTCATTTCTCTCCCCTTCTGATTTATTTTTTTATTTATTTCCTTGGGGGGTTGTCTTGATTTGTTCATTATCATCTGTGAAGACATGCCAAAATACTCATTTCCAACTAGAAATTGTGGAAAAGGAGCTATTTACAAAACAGCAACTCATCTACAGTTTACTTAAGTTTACATTCTACTAAGAATTGTATATACTTATTTGATGTTGGCTATAACACAGTCAAGTTGCTCACAAAATTTGATGTATGTGATAAAATGTTATTTGCCATACCAAGCATGTACCAGTTTATTCTGCGAAATTTTTGATGCCAAGCTCCAATCTAGTGAAGTATAGTAAAAATAATTTATTGTATGGTTAATTGACTCAACTTCTCTCTTGACATGAGTTCTTTCTCTTGAGTAAATAATTTGTTATCAGCTCATGCACTTTAATCAACACAAGCTGAATTTCACATTTCTTAAGTGAACTGAATTTCCACTGCAGTTTGTAAGCAGTCATTTGCTCTAGTAGGACATGAGGCACTTGTCCCAGCAGTGACGATTAAGTGATGGTCTTAAGACATCTGGCTCTATGAGGAGCTCCAGTTTCAGCATGCAATAATTTCTTTAAATTTCTGTACTGCCATTACATGCTGTTTTCTTGTATTTTTTGGTTTACAAAAGATGCTAACAAACTGGATATTTGGCAGGACATACATCCAAGTGCTTCACTCAGTGTCAACTGGTAGATACTCTACGGTCCGCAATAACTTTATAAGGACTGAAATAACTCAGGATTTTGAGCCAATGGCACAAACGGAGTCGGTTTGATTAAATAAACGTAACAAACAAAGCATATCTTAGTAGTGATGAAAGGAACTGTAATAGAGGGAAGGGAGGGAAGAACAAAGATTAATGTGTCAGAACAGAAGGATCATTGGTCATTGACCACATTTATTATTAAAATGATGTAATGACCACGGGAAACAAAGCTGTTAAGAAGAAGGACATCCCCAGGAGGTCATGGGTACGTACCAGGGAAACCAGGGGTGGTCTGCCCAAGGGGAGTAAAGGGGGGATGCTGCATAGCCAACTGGTGAAGCTTGGTCAACTGCAGGGCAGGATGGGAAATTAGAACTAACCAATCAAATGGAATTATTTCAGAGCAGAGAAACCATCTTACATGTTCTAAAATTGGATTAATTAAAATTATATTTAAAAAAAAGTTTAATCATTCATTCTGATCTACTGTAGAGAAAAAATAAAACAAAACAAAACAACAAAAACTCCAAATTGGTTATAAATGACATCTCTACTGTTATTACACGTAGCAGCTATTGTTAATATTAACTAATTACTGTAGAATTACATATTAAAAGAGTTCAGATTTATCACATGCAAAGAAGATTGAGATAACTGTAATTTGTTCCCGGGCCATTGTACTTTCTAGTAATTATTACACAAGATAAGAGATGCAACTGAACTACAATGTATGGCTATAACGTATGTCATTCGGGACATGTGTCCTCAGTCCATGTTAACTCCATTGCTAGCAGTAGAAAGTAAATATTGCCCGGAACAAACAAAAAGATGAGGAAGAAAAAGGGAGTAATTTACATGTGCTGGACTCACGTCTGGATGAGGGATGGCATACTGCCCCTGAATTGTAAACGCCTGGAAACGAGAAGCACAGGGAAGACACAGGTCAGCTGGGTGGGACAAGCACAGGGCAGCTTCCAGCTGGCCCCCATGTGAATGCAACCCACATCACCCTCCACACCGAGTAAAGCTTAATTTTCTCGTGCTGCTTGATAATGCCTGCATGGTGCAAAAAGTTTTTCACAGGATGTACGGGGTGATGCCAAGATCTACAGCCTACTCTCTTGCCACCCTGGTGCAGGAGGTGGCTTGCTTGGCCCACCAACACAGTGCCAGCAGATGTGATCCTGCATGGCACACGACACAGCCCCTCATCTCCCCTGCTGGCTCTACTCAGCCTTGTGCAATGGCCTACACAGAAACAGTTATGAAGAGATTATAATTTTCTATTTTATTCTGTAGAGCTTTTCTGAAAGGAAAGGCATGTCAAAAAAATTTTAATGTGCTTATGCTCAGACGGGCAGAGAGGCAAAAGGACAAATTATAATGTATAAATATTTGTAGTGGGAGAATTATAAACAGGAACAGAGCTGATTGGCTTAGTTTGCAAAATGCTAATTTGACAAAAGGCCTCTCAGAAAGCAATGAATCCTCTGCAAATGATAAAACAATTCATTTAATGATGTTCAGATATTAAAACCCTTTATGCTCCAACTGCTTAATGCACATTTCTGCAGCAAAATTTCCCTTCTGGAGAAAAAACATTTCATTTAATTTTGAAATTAGTTATAAAACAAGGCTGAAATCTGGCAAATATTATGCACATGAGCAGTTTTCAGCCAGAACTGAACTACTGGGCTCAACGGCATGTTCACTTGCATACATACATGCATGGATCTATGGGGATGGCCATTAGAAATGGTTTATAAATGAAAAGGTCCCCATCTACGAAAACAGACTCTAACTGTCATCAGTGGGTCTTATGCAAGCAAAGTGTGTGTTTAAGTGTTTTACCAAATGAGGACAACCTTAAGAAAATGTTAAGACTGCTCTGCTGAGTGGAAGGCTTTGAGTGTAGCCAAGCACATGAGCGGCCTTTCAGATATTCAATGAATATGGCACTGGGCAGGGACCTAGGCCTATGAGCAAACAGTGGGTTTGAAAAACACACTTTGGTCTCTTTGCTCTCTCTGGTGGACCAGAAGTATCCAATTTGATCTTGGGTTTCCTTCAAATCCAGCTGAGGGGACATCATCTTTTCACAGGGGTGCTTCCCAAGATGTGGTCTCCAAGCCAGCAGTGAACTACTGCGATAAAACTTGCCAACAAACCCAAAAGCACCCTCTTCCTCATTGCTCTTCTTGCTCATAATTCCACACATACACATGAAGACACAAACAAAACTATGGAAGTAACAGGAGTAGGTAACACTCAAAGCTCTGTTTATTAACTGCCCTTACCACAGCAGTGGTATGGGCATGAGAAATACAAGCCCAGTAGTGGCTATTGAGGCACCTGTATGGTAATGCTTAGCAAGGGCAGGAGCTACAGGTCTGCTTCTAGCAAAGCTTAGACAACTTTCCAACTGATGTACTGACTATGGTAAGAGCAAGAATTACCTTGTCTACATATCTTCCTCAATTTAAGAGACATAAAGCAAAGCTGTCACTGTTGAGTACCAGTCTAAATAGCAATGCAGCACAAGGGGCAGAAATCTTCTATTTGCTTCCGTCAGGCAAAAGTGCAAATTTTTTTTTAAACTATTGCTTAGGCTAGATGTTGGTAAATGGCAGAGCAGAATAGTACAGTTCAGCTTCCTTTCTGTCAGGCAGTGCAATATCGAAGAAGCACAAGAAAATTAAAGCCATACTTACAAGAATAAAACCCCAACTTGTTTAGTAAGAACAGAAATTAATTTTTTCTAGTGCTGTTTGATAAGCAAGCATTAAAAAAATCTGAAACCTTTAAAGATAGTCACAATGTTACTTAGAATGGAAAAATAACTTTTGATATTGTAGTCAAAGGGCTGGGTGGACTTAACACTCTAAATGAAATTTTATTTTCGATGTTAATTTCCACTCAGGAAACCCATTAAAGCATCTTTCCACAGTGACTCTCAAACATACCTCAAGCCATTTTATATAAAAGTTTGGTTAGTCAAAGACCACATTCAAAGCACACACAACACATCTGTCTCAGACACTCTTTCTCACATCAATAAGGTTGCATCAAAAAAGTAACAACACCTTTTTAACTGGTAAAACTGAAGATGGCAAGAACTACCAGGCCTTCAAATAGAACACTTTCAGTTATTTATATGAACTGTTTTGGGCACCCTAGAAAACAGTTTCAATGTTTTTGAGTAATCACATACAATCTTCGAAGCAATTACAATTGGCAATTACAGCACTGGTAACAAGGGCTACTGCATTATGTACACATGCATTTCTTAAAGGAAAGCACTGCAGTATAAACTTAATATACTTCGAGAATAAATTATTCTGAACTTTCAGACCAACTTTTGGCAATTTATTTTTAATTCCAACTCAACGTTGGTCACTACAGGAGCCAATTTCTTATTTTGAAGAAAACCTAGAGGGGTAAACTTGGCAAACTTGGACACCCAAGAACTTAAAGCTACTATATCCAGATTATAAAAATCTGGGTATATGCCACAATATCTCATTACAGACTAGAAAGTAAAACTCTGAAATAAAAAACAGAGTTTATTGCAAAGGTCTTTAGGAGCAAATGGCTTGTTGCTATATCCTTGGTATGTTTAGGTGCTTGCTGGCACACTGGCAGATTAGGGAGAGGCAGGATTCTGTACCAGCAGCACCTTATGCCACTTGCCCTACCAAGAACTTGGTGTCTGGCTCCTCAAATGATTTCTGTATTCCCTGTTGAGATTCCCTGTTGTATTCCCTGCATAAGACATGGTCTCTAGGCCCGCAGATGTCCCATCATGCATGTGAGTGGCTCTTCCCACTGGATAAACACTAAAAAGGGGCTTTGCTCTCGTCCTGGGTGAAAGAATAGACTAGGATGGGATGCCTTCTGCCACAGAGGCTTCACACACATGAATCCTAAGAAGGGAAGTGTGGCCTTCCTCTAGCCTAGATTTAGAAGACCAGGATTTGGGCAGGGCTTGCAGCATCCTGGACCACCTTTCCACTCTTCATAGCTTGCTGGTTACAGATCCCCTTGTGAGCCTCCTGTGGTATTTTTAGGCTTGGTATCAGCTGCATTTGTTGTTGGTTCATTTACTAAAAGTGCATTCCCCTTGCAGTTCATGGTGGTAGAGTAAACTCCTGTCACATCTCAGCTGCTTGCTGCAAACTCACTTCAGGACATTATCACAAAACAAGGAAGGGTTACACTGCACATGGGTTTTTAAAAGCAGATAAGAACCCTGACTGATATAGCATAAGATGAAGGGGAAATAGTCAAAATTTCACTATATAAAAAAGATAAGGAAAACTCTGCTTCCATTACAAATGAGACTTAATGGCTGGGAAGGTCTGCACCTTCATTTACACAGTTTGTGTAGCCTCAAAACTCCATTGCTAAGGAACTATAGGGCAAAGGAAGTTATAGGTGTTACTGAAGTCATCTGCAGAATACCCACTTCCCAGGCTTATACAGAAGCAGGAAACACACTGTGTATCAAATGCTCCCCACTCAATGTCTTCTCATTGTTTTCCCCCCTTAAGTTTGCAATGCAGTGTTCTCCTTCCTTGCAAGCTGCAGGCACACAGAGTAGACAGAGCACACCAATACTATACCAGGCAAAAAAATGAGTAAAAGTTGAAAACTAACAGGCGCTGGCTGAGGTTGGGCCAAGACGGTGTGGTTTCCAGCTGAAGCCAAAATGGTGTCTGCTCTTACCTGGCCACCTGCAAAAATGATAGGTGCAGAGGCAGGTTTGGGACGGTAGGGGATGGTGGCACCTTTGGGTGGGGACTGCAGACAAAAACACAAAGCGATCAAAATGCAGAATGAAGCAGAACGCGCATAAAACCACTCTTTATCTTGGCCACCCTAGGCACTAGGAGTGCACTGACCTGGCCCCAACCCGCCCTGCCCTCCTTACCAAGAGTCCTAGAATCAGAAGTCTGGTGTCTGAGCCCTAGGTAGGAAAGCCAAGGCCTCAGCTGTCCAACTGACAGCCGGCACTTAAGGCTTCACTACCACTCTTAGCTGGTGAAGCTATAAAGCTTCATTAAGCGCTTTAAGGCATTTCAGGAAACAGTATCAAACTGTGTCAATGTTTTTGAAGAGGCCAGTCCGAGCACACCCTGCTTATTCCCTATGCTGCTGCACGTCAAGATTTCTTGTTTTACGGATTCAGTTAAGTCGGCTGCAAAACGACAAGCGACTGGCTTGATCCTTCCTCTTGTTCAGCTGAGCAAGAAGGGTGGAGAAAATCCCTCCCAGCTACAGCCTTCATCATGTACAGAAAGGGAACATATTCCCTGTAGCCCAAGGCAAGTATATGAAGGGAAATACCTGACCAAGGTTAACATTCTCCCCATACACAAAGTGGGAGCGTCTGCCTGCAGAACAGCCTTCCAGCTACCCAGCAGAATTGTGCCCTGGTTTCAGTGCTTTAACTACAACTAAGAAAGGTAACAACCAAAACACTTCCATTAATTAATACCAAGTACTTAGCTATTTCACTTCAATGAGAGTGGTTTATTTTCTAAATTAAATGTATCTATTTATTCTGTGAATGCCACTTGCATACAGGACTACACACCATGCTCAAAGCTGATAATAATTACTACAATGTACTCCACGTCTAATGAACTACCATTAGTTTTTGAATATTATCTTCTATATTATTTTTATACATAAATTCTTTCCTCCCAGTAGTCCAGCAAAAACTGAAGCAAGAGTCACTTTTTTTCCAAGTAAAATATTGAGCGTTTCTTCAGTTTTATGCCTTTTTTTTTTTTTTTTTTTTTTGCACAAGGCTGGGTGTTATTTAGAGACAGTGCATTCTTATGCCTGTAGCCTGTAGCCACAATGCTGTCTCACTGCTTCTCCAATCTTTAAGGAATATAAAATAAATAGGATGTCAGAGATCACGAGACAGCTCCTGACTACACGTAAAATAAAAAAGTCCATAAAACCCAAAATCCCAAACAGAGAAAATATTCCAGCAAAAAAATGTGATAAAAATGGAGAAGCTGTACGTTCCACGTCAAAAGCTGTGGATGCCATGTCAAGTTTTTTCATTTTGATATGCTGATGTTTTTTTCAAACTTTAATTTAAATCAGTTGTGTACTTGCATGAAAATATATACATGTTCAATACAGGATTAAACAACTCAAATTTATGTAGAAATTAATTTTGTATCATTTAACTTCAAAGCTAAAAAAATGCCATTGCAAAGAAACTTAATAGCCTTATGCAGTGATCTGACCCCAAGGAAGGAAAGAGTCCTGGAATCACATGAGCTAGAATTGCTTCTACTTTAAATAAGACCTACGTGTTTTTGTCCTGCTCTGCATCAGAATAAAATGCTTTTCTCAAAAGATGGGCTGCAGCTCTGTGCAGCAGCATGCTTTGCTGCTTGACAGTGCCATGACCGCCCTGGCCGTAGGTTGCTAAGCCTGCTCCGAGAGGTTCCCAGACACCAGTCAAGTATTCGAGGCTCTGTCAGGGTCCCCCTGAAATCCCTGACTGGGGATGGATGGACAGCACCTCAGGGAATCCCCGGGTAGTTGAAAATCAACATTATGTTTGAACACCTCCCATATGAGAGGCAAGAACCCAAATGATCACTTACCTCCAGCATGACCACGCATATCTGTTTCACACACTGGATGATGGCATCGGGAGTGCCTGATATAGTCACTGCACGCTCTGTTGAGTTTGGCAGCATATCCCCTGCTACTTGCACCTGGGCTCCTGTGGACTTGAGCAGAAGCAAACCAAAGAGAGTATCACTATCAGGAAGGCAATGCCAGCTTTCATGGCTAGGGATGGATATGGTGGAGGGCATGCACCTCTTCGTGCTAAATACACGGGAAAACGTGGATATACACACACACCAACACAGCAGTTGGGGTCTAGAAGAGCTCAGATTTGCCTGTTCAAACCAATTTACAAAAATTCCAATAATAGAAAGACTAATGCTCAGTAGCTGGTAAAGATGTAAACTGTCACCTGAATTTCAGGACAAATCTGTTAACCACCTCAAAAACAGATAATTACAGTGCTGATTAAAAGAGAAGAAAGGAGGAGAGGAGAGGAGAGGAGAGGAGAGGAGAGGAGAGGAGAGGAGAGGAGAGGAGAGGAGAGGAGAGGAGAGGAGAGGAGAGGAGAGGAGAGGAGAGGAGAGGAGAGGAGAGGAGAGGAGAGGAGAGGAGAGGAGAGGAGAGGAGAGGAGAGGAGAGGGGAAGAGGCCAAAATAATCCTTGGCATTATTTCACAAAAATCATGAAAGACTTTCAATCAACAGAAAAAACCCCACATGCATTTCATATTGAAATTTTGCACTTCCACATATTACAAACAAGATGTTTTCCTGGTTGTTATTGAAATGCTATATATATATGTATATATTTAGTTAGTTTTTAATTATCATTGAGTTTGTGTCAGCCAGCAAGAAGTTATTTTATTTTCCTGGTGGTCACACACAACACATGTTATTCTTCTTTCCAGAGACTGATTAAATTACTCGCTACTGCTATATAAAGACAGATATCAATTCCTTTTTCTGTAACAGGCTTTGAAATTTCACCATAATTTCATCAATCTGCCATGCTTTTCTTTCTTTTTCTTACAGCCTTGTCTTGCAAATGCATGCATTCCTTGGGCAGCAGCCCTACCTACACAAAAATGCATCCACCCCTCATGCAATTGCTACTCAGTGTGTTGTGTGATGATGAAATTATACCATATCTTGAGGTAGATGCAATTTTTTTTGTTGTTGCTGTTTTATAGTGGTTATTGTTTAACATACAGTTCTGGGTATCTGTATGACTAGCATAAAATACTCTGCAAAGTACTGCAGTCATTTATGTATTTGCTTCCAATGCTAGTTTTGTTTATTCTTTTACTTTGGTCATATGTCAGCAATGAAAAAATAAATAAGGTCTTCCCAATACCCTTCTGACTATGCAAATGTGAAGTGTGCATCCATGCTACATTAGCCTTATCCAAAGACTCCTTTGACCACACAATATGCTTTTACTTCCTTGCACTAGAGAGCTAGCTAACTGCTTCCGAAACTGTTCTCACCAGAATAATCACTGTACACAGACCAATTTCACTTGTAAGAACCTGTGTCCTACAAGACTCACCCAACGTTATGGATGAGATTTCCACTTAAAACAAAAGACAAAGAGGTGACAGCTATAAAACCAGCAGCTAAGTGTTTAACAGACCACACTTGGTGCTTCTGCCCAGTACTATTTTAACACAAATGAGAAACTAGCCAGAGCCCTATTGCCAGACAGCTCTGAATAAAGAGACCAGTGTTTCCTATATGTCTAATATTTGCACAGAAAATCAAGTGCACATCAAGTGACACTGTCTCTCACATCCCAAAAGCATGTTTGAAAATAAGTACTAATGAGTGGCACAGCTCCCTGACTCTTTAATGAAAAAAAGGTAACAAAATACCAAGAAAATAAATAAAATTATTTGCAGGTCTTGGTAAATAAAAAGACTACTTCAAATGGCAGAACTCTGAATTATTCCTCCATGAGTTTACAGCAGACAATATACGCATGTTTTCATGTGCTCCCATTATAAAGCAAAATGCACAAGGAGAAACAACATGTTGTTTGTGTGGCTGCAAAATCTGCAACAGCCTTTGGCTGCTCTGCCTGCTGATGGAAGCAGTGTGTACTGTCTGCACTTCAGTACATGTGAGGAGAGGAAAAAACCTTCCAGCAGAGGCCAAATCTTGACAGGTGAAGCTGTGCCTGCAAAAAGGACTTCACTGAAAAACTCCCAGAACAATAAAATTTGAATCCAAATGAAAGAATCTGGAAGTATCTGAAAGTCAAGAGGACAAGACCTTGGACGGTCCTCTATGGTCACTTACTCTTCCATGGTAATGCAACATTTCAAAGCAAATTTTAGACATTTAATTTTGATCAAAACATTTTCCAGTCCTCTACAACATCTGATCAAATCTTCTCTTACCAAAATGTCCGTTTTTTTTTCTTCCATGTTTGAAATGAAACTTGGAAGTTCAATGAAACATACTGTTCTTGAAGATACGTTTTTAGATAAAAAGGGAAGTTTCCCTGGTAAAACTTGGTGACAAAGTCAAATAAAAAAACAGTCAGCACTTCATCTTGCTATTCAACACTCTGTTCTGTTAGAATGAATACAAACGTAGAAGGAGCACCATCATTTTCTCCAGAGTAAAAAGCCATTTTCAGAAATGTTTATTCAGATTCTTTTTATATAAATTTAGCATGTACCTACTTTTGTTGTTTTACTGATTAAAAACATCAGATCCTCAGCTTGACATGTGCTAAGTTGCTGTAGTCACAGTAGGAACAATTCAAGCTGACACCGTGTGATCATTTTTGCATTTTCTGATTAGAGAAAAATGTGACTGCTAGCACACTGAATTGAATGAATGCCTTTAGATAAAGTCTGAATTAAAAATAAATCAATATGAGATGGGAATAGATGAGGTCAGGTCACTCATGGAACAGTGAGATTAGGGAGAAACAGAAAAACAAATCAATTTAAAAAAAAAAAGGTAGTTCAAGAGTTTGATCTCATGACTGGCCTCCCCAGCATAACCCGGGCCTTTCCCTGACTGCAAAGGTTGGAACTGGCCTCGAAATGTCCACAACACTCCGGCTTGGCCTCCTCAGTGTTGCTGGCTGGGGGACGATGCTGAAAAAGAAATCTGAAAGGACATTTTTATTTGCTAGGTTGTTGATTTGCTGAAATGTGCTTGACTGTTTTGTCAGTTGTTTATTTTCCTCATCCAAGTTGTGTTTGAGCTGCTGTAGTAGTGTTGCAATGAATGCATTGTAAAGCTGTTTTTTTATTTCATATACTGTCTCTGTGTCCAAGAAGATACAAGGGCACTGTGGTGTTGGTCACTGGCTTGCCATAGAGCAAGGCTTTCTGAGGCTTTTCACTCAGCACGTTTGACAGTCAACAGGATAACGCCCTGGCTGTCATTTATGACCACCTCCTCCTTCCACAACTGCCATGAAGTAACGAGTCATAGTAAATGCTGTACACATAATTTTAGTAAAATAATTTTCACAGAATCACTGAATGGTTTAGGTTGAAAGGGCCCTCAAAGCCGACCCAGTCCCAACCCCACGCCAAAGGCAGGGCTGCCCCATCAGCTCAGGCTGCCCAGGACTCCATCCAACCTGGCCTTGAGTGCCTCCAGGGATGGGGCACCGCAGATTCTCTGGGCAGCTGTGCAGTGCCTCACCGCCCTCTGAGTAAAAAATCTCCATTGGCAAAGTGCAATGGAATGACACTGAGCTAGTCAGAAACCCTGGCAGACATCCCGAGACTTACCTCCCTGATTTCTTTGATTTTGGAGCCTCCTTTTCCTATAAGGGATCCGCACTGACTTGCTGGCACGACAAGCCGCAGTGTTACAGGTGGCTTGCTTGTCACTGAGCTGTTTGTCATTGAAGCATTTATGTCCTGTAATAGCAACATCAATCAGAATTAGCTGAGGATTTGTCATTCCTTTTGGGTACTAAAAGGCTCAGAGCAAATGCCTGAGCAGTTCTTGAGGACTCAAGCAGTTTGTAACTAATTGTGTCTCATCTCTGCTGCAGGTAAAGCCACCAGCAATGTAGATGATACACTGTAAGCATGACTGCACAAGAAGCAGAGGAGGAAGGCTTGTGCTCCCTGCTGTCACAGCAGTGAGACCAGGGGACAGCCTCTGTGACAAGACTGGGAGGTGACTGTGGCACCTGCCTTTAGACGAGCTGAAGCAGATGGAAAAAACAAGCAGGTTTTTGAGTTCACAGGCCCCCAAATCCTGACTTTGTTTCTTTTCCACTATCTTGAGTTGAACATTTCTACTATATATTACATCTTTTCACGTAGCTTCTCTTCATTGCCACAAAGAAAAAAGGTTTTAAGAGGAAATGACAAAGATGATCTATGACCAATCTGAAGCAAATAAAAGCAGATAATATTGATAAATACTTTGCTGCACCCATGCTTGATTTCTCTTTTGTAGCAGATCTGTATATTTATAGCACCGTACACTTTCTAAAATATTTTTCATCACAGCTATGTAACCAGAGTATTAACAATAGCAGTTATCTGTACCCAGGTATTTTAACATGTATTCATGTATTCTGTTATCTAGTCAAACTACACTGCCTATTTTCAAGGGCTTTTTAACATACTACTTGTCACAAGGTTTGCACTGTTTTAAATATATTTTTGTTTTTTCAAAGTCTTCCAGCCACAGCAAAACTATCTCTCTAATTTCTTCATGCTCATCATCTAAAAGGAGTCAAATCCAAACAAGGAGTCCCAGTGACATAGTCATAAACCCATCATACAAAAAAACCCCCAACAAAACAACAAAAAAAACCCACACAGGAAAAGATAAAGCTGACCTTCCCACTGAATGAAGGGACCAAAATCAATCAATCAAGCAAGAAAGCAAGCAATTCACAAGCTAGCCGAACAACATATGGGAACACCAGCACCTCTGCATTTGGGATGGTAACATTCTGCTGTCTAAGAAGTAGCTCAATATGACCTTGGTAAGCTTCAAAGAGATGAAAAAATCTTGAACACAATGAGGCATGGCTGCACACCATAAGACAGAGATCAAATCAGTCCTCTGCAGCCCTTAACACACATTTTGTTTAGTACCAGAGTCAGTGAGAGATTGCAATCCAAAATAAAGCGAGAAGGATAGCAGAGCTCTGCAACACACATGTATCTGAAATAAAGTGCAAGTCATACCAATTTTTCAGCTGGAAGATATCACCTCACTAGATCATGTTAGCATCAGGTAGTGGCATATAATCATCCAGATGCAGGTAAGTAACTCACTTCAAAGCCACCCAGCATGATCCTGATAATGTCTCCCACTTCCACATCAGAACTGAACTGGCCTCGAAGCATTCACTGCACTCAGGTGCACTTAAAAGCACTTCAAAACACTTGTTCATTTAAGACCGCTCTACTCTGTTTTCTCCTCACTGTTCAGAAGTAGTCAAACCTAACCATGGAATCTCAGTGACATACTGATAAAGGCATCAGATCAGCTTAAAAACACAGAAAAGATGAGTGAGCAAAAAGATCCCCTCCAGAACTGCATGTTCCCAAAGTAGTGCTGGCTGGAAAAATTCTTGCAGGACAGTTTTATTTTGAACTGTAATATTTGTTTCTTTAGCCTCTAACTTTCTGTGCACTGCATCCATCTCCTCAGGCCTTTGAAAGACATAAGAGTTGGACCTTGCATGGTTTTCCTCCTGTCTTCCTCATCTAGGATCCCTGATGGGTATCAGTCACATTGATAAGGAAGTGATTCATGTTCAGAGCTGTTACAAGAGCTTTCTCCAACCATAAAAGGGCTGAACAAATATTTATGTGTAAAACGGAGTATTATACATTATTCTTCCACAGGCAGGGATGGAAATAGTCAATTTTTCATGCGATTGTTTAAACATAGCCTACACTGAGACTTGGGACCAACTTCATCCTAAGAGCTCTTGACACCTGCTGGTTTTTGGGCTGCACAGAGCAAAAACTCTGGGGGCACAATGTTTGGACATACACAATGAATACAAAAATAAAATCTTCCTTCTCTCTTTTAGTTGTTGCATAAAATGCCACTTAAATACACATATTTTAGTTTGCACAGTTTATATTTTCAGTGTAGGAGAGTTAAAAGAGGCAGGCCTAGCTGTACTTTAACATAAATGCTTGAAAAAAACTCTGGCAGCAGCACTTCATCACAGAAGCATCATCAAATAGCTTAGGTTGGAAGGAACCTTATAGGTCATCTAGTTCCAACCCTGACTTTGTGTCCGGACCACATCTCACACAACTGAGCCACAGCTACTATCTGAAAACCACGTCTGGGCAAACAAAAGGAAACTCACGTGTTTGAAGCAATTCTTCCTTCCAGACTCAACAAATTAATCACAAATTCCTCCCCTCTTTCCCATACCAAGATTTGATACACAGAGTTTAAAGCAAGTTCTCACAATTTTTTTTTTTTTGTAGCATTTCTAGCTGAAAACTCAAGAGTATTCTGGCTCATGTACAACTCACATCTTGTGGGACAGATAGCCCATAAAACAATATTTGGTGGAGTTTTACACTGCTGTTTGCTACATATAGATGCAGCAATTATCACACTGGTGATCTTCAGATTTCTTAGTATAAGTAAAAAGAATATTTTATAGCAAGAGTGATATTCCATTGTCGGATTTTCTATTCCATAACTGGCTTAAGAAATCTCCAGTAGTAAGATATGTATAAGAAATGGCATTGGGCAGCCAGCTCGATTCTAAGTTCTGAAACAGTATTTCATTTTGACTCTAAAGCATTACAGTTACCTCACTGTATTGAAAGGAATAATTACAGGAAACCAAACTGATTTTATGAGACATTTTTCCTTACCGCTGTTCTTTCAAATACTCTGGCATCCAATTATATTAAAAATGAAATACAGACACTTCAGAATACATATGATGCATGAGTTCTGTATTAAGTGCCAATATTCTTACTAAAATCAATGCTAAGGGTCCAGATTACCCTCTAAGATCTGAGCGCAAATATGCATAAAATCCACTCTAATGCCTGAAGTTCACATTTCTTTGCCTATCAAAAATATCATGGTAAGTTTGGCTTTTTTTTTTTTTTTTTGGAGAGGTGGGGTGGGTCAGGTATTTAACGCTATGTGGTGTTCAATGTTTTTATGAGAAATGCGATGCTATTTCTACTGGGTACTCATTTTGATGGGAACTGGCAGGGATTAGAGATTCCCACAGCACTCTGCAGGATAAGATCGTAAGGAGAACACGCTCTTCATGCAGAGAAGATGCTCTCTCTGAATTGCAGCGTGTTGGTATGATGCTGTGCATGAAACAGAATCATAATCTATAGAAGGAACAGAGATAGGTATGAAATGGGCAAGGAGATAAAACTCTGACAGAGATGACAACAGATGGTTTTACAACGGTACTACAGATAATTGCTTGTGCAGTTCTGCAAGGTTCAACCTCAAAGTCAGCATTATCTCATTAAAAACTGGTAAAGAAAACAAACAAAAAAAATGTGCTGTGCCATAAATCCAAGGTATCTTATCAACACACTGAACAACTGTAATATTACATAGGAAGATCTGAAAGATCACGAAAGAGTGGAGGAGGATGAAACGGGATTAACATTTCCAGTATTAAAAAGAAGAGCCATTTGCCTGGGGACTAATAAGATGGTCTGCTGAGATTTAGGAAGTTCCCAATGAACACGCCTGAGGATGAGCTGGGTACATCACAGCCCCAGAGCAGTTACAAACAAAATGTTACCCTAGGTGGGGGTGAGGCATTGCCAGCAGGGATGGGATTGTGTTAGCATGATAGCCAGCCCAGGGGACATTTAATGCCATTAATTAAACCCCTGTGGAACTTCATTTGCAACCTGTTCACAATTAACATAGGCATTTAGCACAGACTGCAAAGGTACAAAGGGAGTGCCCTTCATGAAAGACTGAGCTTGGCTCGTTTATTCTGGAAAAAGCAGAAGTGTGAGGGGATAAAGCTGTTTTATAAAAAAATGTCTGAGAGGAAACCTCAGGACTGGAAAGGCAAGAATTAGCAGCAGCTGCTGGTGCACGAACAAAGCCATAAGAACTACTTGTGAATAAATTTCCATGGGGAGAGAGAAGGCATCCAGGTATCAGAGAACTGAGGTTGTGAATCTAATATCAGGAACTGAAAAAATATAAAGTAGTTTTTGATCATGCCATAAAGGGGATTGCAAGACATACTGCAGACAATTGTACCTGATGACCCACAAACTCTCTTCTGATCCTGTTGCTCTAAATTTGAATAATCACCAAAGGTAAACAAAGCTACAGACTGGCATTCCCCATCATCACTTCTCTGCAGGCAATTCCTTCAGGAGAAGGTGAATTGCCTTCCGCAGGAGCTTCTGCTTCCCACAGAGGACAGGAGAGACACCTGGATGAGTGATTTTCAAAAGCAGAGGGAGTCAAGTCCTCTCCTATGTGAACAGGGTTCATGTTTGGCAGCCTGCTGCCTTTTTTTTCCCTTTTTTTTTTTTTTTTTTTTTAAGTTTCCTGTTAAAGCAGTGACCAAATCTAACTGCAGCTGATCCATGAAACTTGAGGAGATCTGAGCGCTTTAGATACATATCTGCATGGAATGGTAATTCTACGGTAAATTGAGCACTCCCTTGCCTCACTTACTATTAGTGCCTTCATTATAATTAATTTTAAAAGCCAATCCTTAAATATGGTAATTAGTAATTACATAGGTCTTTAAAATAAAAATTTTCTAGTTGAATGAATTATATACTCATTTTGACGTATGTAAAATTTACATCAATACCAAATGGAATCAGATAAAAACAGAGCTAAAAGTTAGGCAATTATTTTTTGCAAATCATACTCACGACGGGACCAGACATTTTCTAAGACATTTTTCTTACCATTAGTGCACATTACTAGAAGCAATTGCTTTTCCCTGAAGCCTCCAAAAAGCAAAAGAAATGATCAAACAGCTTGTAAATTGACCCATTATTTTTCTTCGGTGTTACTGCCAAAAGCCTTTATAAAAATACAACCACTTTCATTGCTATTAAATAGAACATTAAACAAATCATATTTAACATTAAAGCAAACATGAGAAAATTCAAACATTTGTATCTGTATTTCAACTTCAAGAGAGAATTTTTATTTATTTATTTATTTGCTTACCTCTTCAAATTTTAGTGCAATCATAGAAAAAGCTTTAAAAATTGCATCTGTTGGGCCTGTTATGGTCACAATTCTTTCTGGACAGGAGCCTTCGGAAATATTGATTCGAGCCCCACTCTGTCAAAAAGAACAAACACTTTTCAATTTTATACTTCCTGGGGAGAAAAGTAAGCAAGAGCAGGGATATAGTTTGGGAAGGAATATCTTGAGGCATCTAATTCACTCGCCTACAATTGTAGCCTCAACATATATAATTTCAGCATAAACTGATCACACTCCAAAGATTCATCTAACTGTGGGAAGCCAAGTTCTGTCTCAGTAAACACTTAACCAGCTTTCATCACAGTATGCAAATAGCACCTCTATAACTCAAAGGTACAAATAATTACATTATGAAGTTTTTGCTTCTGAAAAGCTAACCTTAAAGAGGACTGGAGCTGCAGAATTTCAGACAAGCTTCTTTTCTTCAGGGAGTATCAATACTTTGAAGCCTGGACTCAAATACAGTGCTTGATATGTCTAGCTGGGGCATTGCTTTGGAATATGGGATGGTTCCTTTTAGCTCTGTGTCATGGGAATTTACTCAATATGCACAAAATAATCCTCTAAAGAACTATTGGTAGGACACGCAATGGGGATGGTGTTATCTCCTTTAAAGCAAGGAGCCTGCAGGAAGAAATTGGAAAACTGCTTCTGAGAGACTAAGGAGCATGGCTCTCAGGTATACTTATTCCCTTATATGTTACTGTAGCACTGCAGAGAAAACCCCTAAATCAGATGTAAATATGCTTAATAGGATTATCAGTGGATGTAATAATCAAATCCAGTTCAGGTAAGATAAACCCTGTGCCTCCTCTGAGGTTTCAGCCACGGAAATGAGTTAATGCAGCCTAAGAAGTCATCAGAGCATCAACTGATGCAGAGACGCTGACCTCCATGAGGATGCAGGCCTCCAGCAAACGTGAGATACTATGAGTTCGTAGAATCATATAATCATTTGAGCTGGAAGGACCCTTAAAAGCCATCGAGTCTGACTCCCTTGCAATGAAGAGGAACACCTCCAGCAGATCAGGGTGTTCAGAGTCCCCTGCAACCTGACCTTGAGTGTCTACAGGGACAAGGCATCCACCACCTCTCTGGACAACCTGTGCCAGTGCCTCACCACTCAGACTGTACAAAACTTTCTCCTTATATCTAACCTAAATCTCCCCTGTCCTAGCTTGAAACCCTTTGCTTCCAAAGTTACCACAAACCAGCTATGTGCTGTGTGCACGAGCCTTTATTCATCTGTGTACTGCTGCTGAACACTAAGATAGCTTATTTCCCCAAGTGACAACAACCAATCACAGCAGCAAAATACCCACACCACTAACTAACAGAAAAATCTAGCTGTCATGGTGTTTGCTGGCAGATCCACTTGGTATTCATAGAATAGAAAGGCTGGCAGATATTTCTTCTGACAGGTGAATCTAAGTGGGGATTGTCTCAGTCAAACACCACAGTTCTATCAGGAAGGAGATGAAGCCTGGGGTGAGTTCAGCTGGCAGCAGCATTTGGTTGCAGGGATTACAGTCTGTCCTTGGGATACTGTTCTGCAGTGAGCCAGGCAGAAGCACAGCTGGGAATAGCTGCTTGTGATATGGCCTCAACTGTCGCATGGCCCTCCAGTACACTTCTGGTCAGAACGACCATAGACTATGTGGGAATGTCCAATATTTGTGTAGAAAGTTAATGATTGCAGGGCACAGATTGGGGAGGTCTGTACTTCAGAATCATGTTTTTATGACATTTCTCTGATGACAGAGCAAGTCAACATTGCATTTTGTTGTTGGCTTGCAAATTACCACATCTACCAGGGAAGTCAAAATACAACTATGATTTGTTTTTAAAGGAGGACTGAAGGAGTCAGTGATTTAAAAGAAGGACTGAGTTATCACTGCTTGGAAACACAACCGCTTAGTCCTTGTTAGTAGTAAAGAGGCATACAATTCCTTTTTATAAAATGAAAAACCAAACTGCTTGCAATTATCTATAAGTGACAGTAGCTTTTCGAGGAGAATATTTTATATTCACCTTGAAAAACTGATCAGGAACTATAACACTTCTCTAAGATGTTTGACTCAGAAATCAGGAACACTTTCTAATGACAGTTTCCCCTACATGCAGCCAGCTTAACCCCAAAGATATCTACCTGTGATCATAATTAAAAATTAGATTATAATGTGTTTAATTGACTCTAAAGGTTACCTAGTATATTCAAAACTGTTTTTTTTCCCTCTTTTTATTTTTAAATCTTAACAATTATACTTATTTATAAAAACATGAGTGAAACCTCTCATCATCAACAGAAGAGCTCTGAATTCAGTCAGCCTGAAAATGAACTCCCTGTAGTGTATGTTTAAAGATGTATCTCATAATTTTCTTCACTCCAAGTATGCTGAGATTTTTCTGCCAGAGACCACCTATCAGTGTACAAAATAACAAAGCAAGTGACATAGTAAAGTACAGCGGAGATACCAGAACCAAACTAACTTTTCTTGAGGCATCCTCTGTACATCTTGTGCTCCTGAAGTTTCAAGCAGCAGGATTTTTCTTTTGAATCCTGCTTTTAGCCAATATTTCAAACAAGGAAACTTTCAAGGATGTGTGCAGGTTAGATGTGTTGATGTGCAGGACATGAGGCATAATTCTCTACAGATGCTGCAGCTTGCTTTGGGATAGAGAAAGAGGTCTACAACAACTGGCGAGATTAAAGTTTATGCAGAGCCTTGCCTCCATTAGCTTCTTTGTGCTTATAACCTTTTCAAAGGATGTGAATGGCTGGTGTGCAGGTCTAGTCTGTCCAAACACTACTGACTGCTGCAAAATGAGGAAAAGTCAAGTCTGTGCCCAGACATAGCTGAGGGATGCTTTGGCATGTGAAATCCAGCTCCATCTCTGCTGAAGGTTGAGTCTACCTCACACTTCACATAGCATCACTCTAAAGCTTGGTTTCAGATTATGGGAGCTCCCTGCTGGGCAACCGTGACGCACACAGGAGCAATGCTGGCAGGCTGGGGAAAGGCAGAGAGGTTTGGATGCACACAATCATGCTGGCTAATCTGTTCGAGATAAGACAGCAGCAGGCACACTGCTATGGGAACGAAGGGCTCCAGACTGCTGCAGTGATAAGGAAGTGACATTAACGGCAGTGCTTAATTTAGGCCAGCACATTTGCACAGCACCGCGTGTAACAGGGAGGTGATGCTCAGAGAGCCGTCCACTTGATGGCAGTACCGTTCCATACCCTGATTTCCCTGGCAAGGAAGGCAAGTGAAGACACCAAGGCTCATCTTACCTCCTCCCGCATCTTCTTAACTGTCTCACCTTTCTGTTGAAGAAAGAGAAAAAAGTTAGCCTGGGCTGATGAAGGGTACAGATATGCAACATTTTGACATGGCAATAAAGAGAAAAAGTAATTTCCTGACCTTTCCAATAATGCTTCCAACCTCCTGAAATGGAAAAGAAGACAGTGTAAGTGAACGATATGATTTGCTAGGGAAGAACATTTGCTAAGCTCCTAAGCTATTTTGCTATTACTTATTTTAAACCTGGAATGTGAAGCGTAGCTGCTATACACAAATATGCCATGTTAGATGCAAAACGATGGGCTAAAAATGTGACTTCACAGACTGTGCAAGAAAAATACCTTTCACAGAAACTCATCTTGTGGTTACATATAAATTCCGCTACTAAAAATGAGGATAAATGCCTATATCAGGGGGTGAAACATTAAAAAAAAAATAGCAGAAAAATTACCAGAGAAAATGGGATATAATGCATGCATCAAAATAATTGCTGGTATCTCCAGGGGCAGGCACTTACCTTCTTCTCACCACTTAATAGCTAGTGTTGAATTTCCATGCCACCAAGTGGTATTGCTTGAACACCTGGTGGCCTGTCTTAATCTCCCCATTAGGCACTTAGAGAATAATAATAATTGCTAATCACTTTTCAGAGTTTGGGAATTGCTGCTCCTACAATCTTCCATAAAGGGACAGAAAATACTGAGAAATGTCACCATGAACACAAAATAGGAGAATGATTTGGCAGTTCTGGCAATATCCAGAAAGGGTAAAAAATTCGGTGCATAAAAGCAACAGGTAGCAAAAATAAAGCTAATACTCTAAAATGAACGGTTTGGACATGTTACAGCAGCCACACAGCCGTGACAGCAAACTGGAAATCATCTGATGGAGGGGAGAGCAGTTAAAAGAAAACAAACTCCTTTCCTACACTCAGACTGAGAAATATACTTCCATAGTTACAGACTGTCTCACATGGTCAATTTATCCTAACATAAGCTTCAGCCTGGAAAAAAGAAGGCTCTGAGAAGACCTGAGAGTGGTCTTTCAGTATCTAAAGGGAGCTGTAAGAAGAAAGGAGACCGACTCTTCAACACAGTCTGTTGTGACAGAAGGGGAAATCCTTTCAAACAGAAGATGGGAAGATTTACAGTGGATATAAAGAAGAAGTTTTTTTTTACAGTAAGGATAGAGAAGTACTGGCACAGTTTGCCCTGAGATGTAGTAGATGCCCTTCCTTGGAGATATGTCAGGTTGGATGGGGCTCTGAGCACCCTGTTGGAGGTGCAGGTGTCCCTGTTCATTGCAAAGGAGTTGGACTAGATGACCTTTAATGGTGCCTTCCAACTCAAATGATTCTATGATGCTGTGATTCACAGTCAATCAGTCATACACCCACTCCTCACCATCTATATATTTAAGTCTGACTCACCCTGAAACACAGTCACAAGAGTAAGATTTAAGAAACTGTCCTCCGCCTGCTCTACCCAATGATGGACACTTGATGAACTGGTACTAACTTCACCCTGCGGTACCGGGCTCCCTGCACTGCCCTTCAGAGAGAGCTATTTCTCACCACTAGGTTATTTATAAGCTTATAATATGAAGCTATTTATGTTTCTGATTCCTCACAAGACATAAAGCCTTTCGAATGAGAAGAAGACCTTTCTCAGTAAAGAACTTTGATACATGGTTTCTTTGTATTCTCAGCAAGTCTACAGGTAAAACCAACCTGGGCCTAACCATCAGGGCACTGATGGACAAGACTACTTGAAGTCACCTAGACAGGCTGAAAAAATGAGAAACTTCCAGGGGTATGACAAAGTCAATGTGAAGTCCCACATTCGGGAAGGAACAAGCCCATGCACCAGGACAGGCTGGGCAGCAGCTTGCTACACAGTGGTTTCACTGTGTAAGGCTTAAGGTTCCACATGCACAACCCAAATGTGAATCAGCAGTGTGCCCCTGCAGCAAAGGTCAACCAAATTCTGGGCTGTGCTAGTAGCAGTGTAGCCAGCAGGCCACGGTAAGTTTCTCTAGCCTTCTCCTTGGGCTTGTGAGACAATGCCTAGA
The DNA here is from genome assembly GCF_905368555.1 of Meleagris gallopavo. Lineage (NCBI taxonomy): Eukaryota > Metazoa > Chordata > Aves > Galliformes > Phasianidae > Meleagris > Meleagris gallopavo. The sequence goes on along the minus strand of NC_139406.1, from coordinate 31,603,255 downwards.
GGACTGCATCCTGTTTAAGGCTCCAAGTGCACGACAGACAACGACATACTGAAGCAAACCAAGTGCCAGGCCACTCTAGCACACGACACAAACCAGTGGCAACATTAAATTCCTACTTGACATAAGGAATTTTTATTTTATTTTTTTTAAATCATGAGGGTGTGTGGACATTGGATTGGGTACCCAAAGGTGTCCAAACCCACGCTGGGCAAAGGCCTCAGCAACCTGTTCCAGTAAGCTTTGCTTGATTCAGAAGATCAAACTGGAGACCTCTAGGTCTCCAATGTCCACCTGCCATTCTTCAAGTATGGCCTTCTGTCTACTTATATTCAACGCCTAACTGTAGCCTTGAAGTTTCTCAGCCCAGTCCGACCTCTTTATATGCTTATTTTCAAAATTTACTTTTTCTGTTTCCTGTTCTCCTTTTTTATTTCCCTTCCTACTTTGCATCCAGGATGAGATTCTGCTCTCTGGTACATGCTGGCCAGAGAGCAGAAATTGTCCAGGCAGTCACTGCAAATTTTACAGAGGTATATGCTATGCAAACATGCTGTTTTGCTAGTTTGATCTAGATAGTCCTCCACACTTCACACATTATGCTTGCTAAAGCTTCCTCTGCCTTCTCAAGCTATTTCACTGAGGTCTGTGGACGTTTTGCTGTTGATTTCAGTAGGCGCAGGAACTCAACCTGAGCAAATATCCCCTTATTTACTGCTAAAGAGTACAAGCTATCAAATGTCTGAATGAATGCACAGTGTGAATCCCAAAAATATTTCAATGAGACTTCTGACCAGTTCCTTGGATCATGCTTGAAAATGTCATTGTAAGTCTGTGGAGTACTTCAAACCTTTGCCTCATCAAAGTGAGAATTTCAAGTTGATTTTGAAGGCGGCGGCTCCCCAGTATTGTGGCAAGCATTGTTCCTTCCCTGCTCTGCAGCTCTCTTTGAGTTGGGACTCCGCTGGAAAATTTTAGGAAGAGGAGCGGGAAGAGGGAAACAGTAACCTCACATGGATATTCTTAAACTCTCCAAAATGTTGAATGTGTGGAAATTACACCAAAGAAGATAAATTCTAAAGCTATTCTAAACTGGTTGCTTTAGTCTTTCTTGAGCTTTTGCTCTTTCTAGGAAAACTCCCATAAATACTGAACACGATGGATCGTGCTTTTAATTATGATGAGAAAACTCATTCTGTCACAGATAAAATCAGAAAAATCTTTATGCCTCATTCTTCACATTATTTATGCTACTTCATCAAACTTTTAATGACTCTTTGCAAAGCTCAGTATTTGTTTCATACAGATTCTTCTGCCACCCTAAATTATATTTAGTGCTTCATAAAATATCTAACACCGTTTTTATGACATTCAAGCTTTGTCAATATTTCTATCCAAAGTTATTTTTAAGTCCTTATTCAATCCAGAAAATGTTTCTAAATCTGCCAGATGATCAAGTCAACTGCTTAGACATAAGAGATAAGATGCCTGTCACCTATGTTAGTTCGTTAAAAGTTCTGGTGTCAGAACACAGGTTCCTCTGCAGTCAACAGTGAGAGATAATGGAGGAAATTTCATTTCCAAATAAGGGGGGAGAAGTATTCTCTCAAAGGTTTCGTCTTTCTCCACTTGCAGTGGAGGAAGCCTAGACTCACAAGAACATACCTGAAGTTTTGTAAAACGAATCCCACATCTGATGTCAAATTCAGTCTCGGTACAGATCAGACAGTGCGTATGAGTTACCATGGATATACTAGCTTACTAGAATATATTAATCACTCTTGCATCATTTGTTATTTTCTAGTGCTCAGGGATACAAGCTAAAGTTAAGTATTTATGATCAATTTCAGATTGATTTATGGAACAATCATCCACACACACTGTGGGAAAATAAGCTATATAATAACAATTACTAGTTATTATATAGCCACATTTTAACGACATATAAAATCAGTGCACAAATAAAAATGTTGTCACTGGGGGAACTGAAGCTCAGAGGGAGAAAAAAAGGTCTGAAGTAATCTGGTGGACTGCCAAAGCTGAAAGAACTGCCCAACAACTGCCCAGCTGCCCTGTCACTGGTCTCATCACACAAACACTTGTCTGTCAGATGCCATAGCAACTGTGCCGGATGAACAGAATGCCTGTGAAAAGCTACAGCTATATGTGTGATGATACAAATGAACACACATGCATACATTTATATATTTGTATGTGTAGTCAATATATGCATATAGATACCAAATAAGCAGACAGGACATAGCATATAGTATTATTCTTGCATCAAATTCACATGTATGGGGTAACTTTGACTGGGTGCATGGGGGAGAAGTGGGCCCACAACAGAGCAGAAAGCTATTCCTGCCATTTGTGCACCATGCTGGTACTGGGCAGCCCCAGCAGAACAAGAGGTGGCAGCAGAGACGTCTCTGTGAGCCACAGCTTCCACTGGACTCTTGGTGATGCAAATGGCTAAAGAAGAATTTAAAATATGCTGTAGGAGAAAGTTATCTCCAAATCAATTACCTTGAGTGCTTTTTGAATAGCAGGAGAAACAAATTAGTCATGTTAAGAAAACAGGAGGCTTAACAAATGCTGACAAAATTTGGTGTAAACATAAAGCTCTTGTTTGTAAACCAAAAGTGTGAAATTTCATCATTTTTGTAAGTGTGAAGCTAGGCTAATAATTACTGTGGCCTAGGAAATAAAAATAAAATGCCTATGTATTCCATGGCTATATAAAAGCACAGATCTCAATTGAAGCAGCTTCTGCTATCAGTGTTGTGGGGTGAATGGAACACTAACCTCAGAGGAGCCCTGAGATGCGGAGCATCTTAAAAGAAACATGTTTATAAAGTAATAAAAAGCTAAACATTTTAACCCCAAAGCATCTGGAAAACCACAGGCCACATTCTAATCCTGTAAGTCATGCAGGCATTACTTCAATGGTATGCCCATCTGCTTTCTATGAGCAAGGATAAGGTAGAATCAATGGGCTTGGGCTCTATAAACAGAAAAGCCTGTTAGGAAAGCACTGAAGAAATAGAGCCTTCCACTGAAGGGACACACATCTGTCACAACACAAAGAGGGATCCTGTCAATAGCAAACAACATCTGCACAGACAAAAGATTGCAGACCAGCACCAACTGCCTTTCTATCACCCATAGGGAGGCATGACATAACAACCTCACTCTTACTCCCTGCATTGTTTTGAGAACAATGTTGTAAAAACTTAAATAGCACATGAAGATACAGCATGGAATGTTTGGATGGTTTACTAAGGGACATAGATTTGAGGGGAAATATCAGTGGTAGGTGGACAGTTGGACTGGATGATCTTGGAGGTGTTTTCCAATCTTGGTGATTCTAGATTCTATGATGGAAGACCCCAAGAATGTGTTCCATTAGGTTCAGACCATTTTTTACAGACTGAAAAAAAAAAAGCCTTGGATAGTTTTGGAAAACATGATGTAACATGTCTACCTCTGGGAACAAATGACTGCCTCAAATAAACTGAGAGCTTTCCTTGTGTTTTGAGATTATGTGGGATTAACCTCACTGAAACAGGAGATGTCATGTTCCTAGGTGATGCTTTAGCAGTCATTGTCTAACTGCCCTAATTTAGTAAGACACCATGGGCAAAGCCCTTGTGGAGACAGATCTCATGCTAATAAATGTAGTGCTTGAGGGAAAGCTTCGAATAACAGCGTTTCTGATGGAAATGCTGGTGTTATGATCCTCCTATATGTCCATCCTTTTTTTTTTTTTTTTTCCAGCTGTGACAACCAACATTTCTCACTTACTTTTTCATAGGAGATAATCAATTCGCATTCAGCTTCACAACTACCCCAAACACCCCCAAATCAAAGGCCAGTTCTGTCCCTTCACTTTGTCCCTCCACTGGCCATGCTAAAACACCAGCAGTGTGGATGAATTTTGCAATCTTATCCTGTTAAGGCTGTGGACTGATTGTTTGACAGAAGTATGAAAATTCAGCCATGGAGATGGTTTTGGGGAACATACTGTGACCAGGGGCTCTGGGAAAATATCAATACCCTTTCTACTAATTTTTTTTTTTTAAGCCTTCTGAAAACAAAAAAAAACCTTTCACCTTTTCCTACAGCCCCACTAAGAAGAGATCACCTTCTGCTGCATTCACATGGAGTTCTGTTCCATGACCAGAGCTTCTAGGTACTGCAGTAACAGCAATGAACAAAGCAAGAACTATAATAGCAGTTAAGTGGGACAGTCAATCCTCATAATACTCCTGACAGTGATTGCGGAAACTGGAAACAGAACAAACATTGGCTTGGTTGGCATTTCATAGCCTGGATTAAATTACTGGAAAAACAATTCTTAAAGATGCTTTGTTTTATGCTGCATTTTAATAATAAAAAACAGAAGAAAAAAAAATGAGAAACAATAATTCCTGCGCTTGCTTTACTAGTCTTTAAGAGGTCAATTAAGCAAGTATGCAAAAGTGGCTGCTAAAAGAAATCCCTGATGATATAACTGTGTTGTCTACGAAGACAAAAGTGAAAATGTTCTCCATGATTTTACTGTCTGTATCTCAGCTGTTAAATGTGAGCAAGCACATTAATGAATGGATATTTTTTTCTTTTTCTTGTAAAAAAAAACCAAACTACATACAGCATCATAAAGTAATTAGCAATTTGTCAAAAAGTTAGCACATCAAGTTAGATGCAAGTCTGCTGCAGCAAGTGCTTCCACTCCCACTAAGCACCCAGTGATCCTGCTAAAACCATTGGAAAACTGAGTTCTTCAGCGAATCCATAATACAGCTAAAGTATTGAAAGTTTAGTGCCTAAAAATCAAGGCAGTCATAGGCTTTTGTCCATCCCTGAATATTTGAATGCAGGTACATCCTTCTAACTCATGACTGCTGAAACTGTGAGAAACCTATCAATAAATAAATGCTATAAGGGAAAGAAAAACTTTGCACAGTCATCATATCTTTTTTCCATCAAATCAAGTTATACATGTTACATAGTATATGTGTTGCTCGTCCCCAGAAATGTTTGAAGTCCACTTAGGAGGCTTCCAGAACCTCAAAAAAATCTCAATACCACAAATTTCTATTTTAATTCCCTTATTGTGATTTGTTTTCAAAAATAAATTTAACTCATTATTTCCAGCCAGAAGCGCTTGTATCATTCAAAATACTGGCACTCCATTACTTGTATTTATTCTCTCCGAGTATTTTTGAGAATGTCTGAACAAAGCTTAGGCTTTCCAGATTTTCCCCTCTCATTGAACATGTATCTTCTAAATTATTTTCTTCCCTTAATTGCCTCATCTCTTCCATTTACACCTCTCAGTATCTGGCAAGAGTCCTACTTCCCTCCCAGTTCTATCTTTCCTTCTTTGTCCTGTCTATAAATTATTTCCTTATTCTTCATAACCCATCTGACTTCATTAATACAGTTTGTTTTCTATTTCTGAGCTTTCTCTTTTCTCTAAAACCTTTCCCAAACTCAACTCAATATTCCAATTTGCTTTCTTGCAGGCTTCACAGCACCCACTATAGTTTTGTAGCCACATATCTTAGCACAATGCCATTGGAAATTATGTACTTTTTCTTCTGCAGGTTTGTATTCAAGGGAGGTAATAGAGACTCCTGTGCCACCACTATGATATGTAAATCAAAGTCAGTTCATGACCTTGCTGCCCTTTTCATGCTGGCACATTTGAGTATATTCTTACATTCCAGCTCATGCATCCAACATTTAAATCTCCATGAAGATTCTTTCCTGAAATTTAACACTTCTTTACCAGCACAGCCTCTTTACCATCTACATCTAAAATTAAGTTCTAATGGTGAGTCAGGGTCATAATCAGCTGGTCAATACTGGTTGTGTACAAATGTAAGCCAGAAAAAAAATAAAAAAAAAAACCACCCAAATAATGTAATTATTATCCAGTACCATCAAAGTAAGTGCTTCTTCTGGGTTACTTCATTCTGGGTATGAACTGACCAAAACTAGAACAAGAGTGCTGCAGAGGTCGGGTAAGAAGGAAGAGATCTGTGAGCAAGCAACAATATTCCATAATCTTCCGGTCTCATTACTACTGGTAGGAAAGAAAATCAAGCAATTGAAAGTCACAGAATGGAGAAAAAAATATATGCCAAAGGTGAGCAAGGAATGATAGGAGAGAAAGAGAGTTCCCTCAAAGAACCAATAGCATGCAGAGAGTTAAAAGAAGTTTAATTTTGACAAAAATAATAAAGAAAGAAAAAGTGAAGCTTTTCTTTTGGAGTCTGAGCTCTGCTTCTCCTTACAGAGGGCTCTGATAGCTGGGGACTTTTTGTACATGAATGCACATGCTCACAATCTGTGATCCAGAAAGCCCTTCAAAAACGTTGACCTGATCCTGGTAAATGGTGCCATTTTTGCTTTTGCTGGAATCAGAAGTCTAACAGTCACTCCACTATTTTAACCCTCTCCGGAAATTCTACTTCTAATGCCAACAGAGGGATAAAATATTCATACCCACTCAAGTTTCTGCCCTACAGATTGACATTACTTGTTTAACTTCAAGAAACAGTAGGAATTAGATGGAAAATGCAGAAGTAGCACAATGCAAACAGCCCCAGCCCATATTCACTATTCTTCTCTACTGAAATATATGAAACATTTTTAGTCCTTAATGTGGTACATCTTTGTCATTAATAAGAGATGAAAACGCGTCTCTGCATTATTTAACATACTCTACATGTGTAGCTCCTGCACATACTTCAAAAGTCTCCACAGTTCCTGCATTCAGGTACCTCAGTCAACAATGTCTTGAGCAGCAGAGGATGCAGTGCCACTGCAGCTTTATTCATTTTTGTCTTTCATTATTGTCCTTAAAAATCTCTATTGAAGGCTACCGCAGCAGGTCCAGACAGCCTGCTCCCCTCTTCTCGCATCCAAATATGCTCTTCCTAACATCACTCTCCAAACTCCCTTCAAACAAAGACAACTGCTTCTCTGCAGATGTGAAGAGCAACTTCTACCATATTCCCTAAAAACCTCTCCTTTACTACATTGTGAGAAAGCCTGAGAAATGTTTTGTTGCTTCTGGTTTCTCTCCAAGGCTGTCCCACTCACAGTCTTTGCTCCTGACATAATACAGCACAAGATGGAAATTACACCTTTCACCTTACACCAGCACACACTCCATGTAGTTCTGGCTGAGATGGACACCGCTCATATTAGGCCCTAGAAACACTTATCCCAGGGTCAAGATGGCTCCTGTCTGCTTTCCTTTCACTAGATATTTAAGTTCTCTTTGATTTTTCCTGCTTCACTGTTTGTTTCTAAATATGCTGACTCTTTCACTCAGTACCTCCTTGTAGAGGCCTGTCCATTCATACAAATCCTGATTTTTCTGTCAGCAGGTACACTACCCTGACAGAACTTACCTTAACTACATAATTAAGATGTCCATACTTGACTATAATGCTCACGTACAAATCACCTGGAAAGTACATCAGAAAATTTCCTAATTCTGCAGGGTTTATAGTTGAGATAACTGAGCATAGGAGTACAAGTCATGAACTTTCCATGATAAGGAACGTAGGTGTCATAAAGCACACAGACCTTTCACCATGTGAAAGTTCACTAGTACCAGAGATTTAGAGACAGAATCAAAATAAGTGGGGAGAGAGCTTGATATTTCCATGAAATGCATTAAAAAATCACTGATTTTAGAATTATATTTCCTTGAATTTTTCCAGTTTGCCACTGTTATTTTTAAAACCGCCCATTTAATTCCCCTCTCCTCTTTCAAGTTATGACCAGTTATTTACAGCTTAAGCTCAGTCTCAGTTAATTATTTTCTCTAGAAATACTTATTAGAGATCAGTGATTTCCAACAGCGTCATTACCACAGAAAATCTTAAGGAAGAGCAAAGCAGCATGTTTCTTCTTGTTTTTCAGAAGCAAATACAGCTTTCAGAGCAACCTTCTCATATTGAATTCAGATTGACTCAAACATCCTTCATTCCTCAATATCAGCATTTTTAAATCACAGAAATTATATCACAGAAACCATAAGGTTTTGTCTTTTATCACCAAATAAATCCTAGTTTAGTGTGCTCTTTGCAATTTTTAGATACAACTGGACATATGATTAGAGCATACTGGCGTTAATGGTATACCCATTGTGCCTTGTTAGCTGAGGATGCATGGTATACTCCCACTTAGGCTTTGAATTTCAGAGCTTTTATGGGTTTAATTTAAACCCCTGGGGCTAAACATGCACTGAAGATTGGACACACGACATCCAATGCTGTTAAAAGTGACTGCATACACAATCAACTATATTTAACGCAGAAAATTAGCTCTAATTTCTTTCTCATTAATGTATCCATTGTTTCATGAAAAGAAAACAATACCACCAAACCACAAAATAACAGAACTCCAGCCCACATCTTAACTAAATCGTTCTGAATAATGACAGATACTTGATTTTCACTTTAATGGCATGACTCTGAAAGAAGCAGAGCAGTTTAGCAGTGACGAATAAAAAGAACTTTTAAGCATATAGGAGTATAACTGAAGCCAGTATATTATGCCAACCAGAATATGGATGTGTTCCCATGCCTTTCTGGCCTGGGGACCAGAACACAGTGCAACTGACCCCTAGGAACTAATTTTGAGTGCATATATGGACAGGTTTTCAGTGGGCTCAGTAAAAGAATGTTATTAAATTTGTTTGACAGATCCCTGTTTAAGACGTAGATTTTACACACCAGATGCCTGCCTGGAGCTGAGTACTTTTGGGGAAAAATATCAACTAAGACGGTTGGCCCATTTCAGAGAAAATACATAACTTGATCTGTAATACTATAATTCTATTTTTTTTGTTTGCTTTTAATTTGAAAACTTAAACTGTCCCCCCTCATATTTTCCTATTATTTCCATAAGTAAAATACTTCAGAAGATAACTTAATCTCCTATTTACATGGGTTCATGGAATAGGCTGGAAACATGCTTTCAAAATGTAAACATATTTTTAGCTTTTAAATTAAATTCCTGGAGTAAAACTAGATTTTAGAATTACACATATAAATTTGATCTGCAGAATAGTATATACATACATTCACTATTCCCTTGTTAAGAAAGAGCCGAAACCGTCTGATTTATATAGCATTCATTCCTTAAACCAAAAATGCTTGGTGTGGCTGATGCAAATGATACAAACAAACCAGTGAAATGTGTTTTTTAATTAAAAGCTCATTTTGTGATCTGATAATGTGCAATAAACTGCTATCAGACTGTTAAGTCTGACAATACTGAATTGGCACTTTGTCTATGGCACAGATTTCACACTTATCAGTGTGTTTAAGTGCTGTGCTGGACAGAAATGAAATTACAGTCAACCTTCCAAAACAAACCCTCAGGGGATCTGGACAAATGCTTGTTATATCAGAGGTTCACTCTAATAAGATGCTACATGAGAATAACAAAGAGCTATTCCATTTGAATTCAACAGAAATATTCAGTAATTCTGCTGTGACAATACTTCATTCAAATCAATGTTGTGATACCTTAAAAAAAAAACAAACCCTGTGAAGTCCAGTAAATGAAGAGAAAGATGAGCTGCATGCAGGTCACCCTCATGCAAAGATTTGTCTAGTCTGGCTAATCACCCAAAGAAGAACTCATTTTTGCCACCAGAACTGCTCAAAACAAGTTTGTTATAAGCAAGGCTTTTTCCAATGAACTTAAAATCATGGAATCTTATGAATTGGAAGGGATCTTTAAAGGTCATCTGGTCCAACTCCTCTGCAGTGAACAGGGCTATCCACAGCCAGATCAGAGTACTCAAGAGCCCCATCCAGCTTGACCTTGAACCCTGACCTGTTCTGTCCCCAAAACGGGGCTGCAGAGCATTCTTAAATATAACAACTCAAAGAAAAGGGGCTGATTTTTGAGTCACAGTAACGGCGCTTTTGACTCTAACTAGAAGAGGAGAGCAGAGCTCTGCCAGTATCACTGCCAGCTTCTGATGGCACACACATATTCAATGAACAAGCAAATGCTGCGGCCACAGGAAATGCTTCACCTTGCCGTGCATGAGAAGGCGTATGGTAAGTGTGACATTGAGACCTCCTTCAGACACTTTTGAGTCCTTCGGGTTCATCCTGGCCTTGTATCTTCAATACTTGGAAGCAGCTTCGTTGTGGTTTTTTTTCTGTTTTTTTTTTTTCTCTTCACTTAATCAACCTGCAGAGAAGGAAAAAAAGCACAATTGAGTGTCCAAAGCTACTCTGAACCAATAATATGTTATACGAACCAATTAACATTCCTCTCTTTGATTTGCTGGACTGCTGAAAAGGCTCTTTTGATTATTATCCTTCCCCTACCAACTCTCTCCAGCCATTCACCAATTACATGATAAATTCCCTTCAGAAACATTAAAAATTCTCTTAACTTCCATTGTTCCAAGGCTGAAAGCACAGTGTACAATAAAGGGAAATACCGTGTCTTCTTAACAGCACTTTTCCCTCTGTCACCCTTTGTGGTGTGTACATGCAGTATATAAAAGCATTTTTACATCTGCCTGGCACTACGTCCATTTCTCTCCCTTTCTATCTCTGTTAAAATTCTATTTGCTCTTGCAGGAGAGAGATTTTTATTTTCTCTCGAGCTAGAAATTAATTCGGATCCTAAACACTTATCCCTACCAGCAACAGCAGATGACACGTTATCAAAGACATCTGAGTAACTAAGAGCCACTTGCTGCTGTAAATCTGGGCACTGTCTCATTTTGTTTTTGTCTACCAGACCCAGGGGTGGCTCAGTCCCTCCACAGCCACAATTCAAGCTTCAGCTCTACGTAGAAGGAAGATGTTTCTTAATGCCTAATGACAAATTGCAGATTTTCAGTCATTTACAAAGTCATAAATATCCTAAAAGACTAATGAAAGCTGTAAGGGTTGGCCTTGGAAAGATAAACAAAATGCATTGCAAGTTTATTCATGCAAGGACATTTATCAGTACAAACAACGAGGGCAGGAAGCAACATTACCAAGGGCAGACAAATTCCACAATAAAAGAGGTTTAGAGGTTCTCCATTTAATTTTGTCCTTTTCAGGCCTGTATTACAGAGCATACAATTCATAAGCAGGCCACTCATTTCAGTAATTGTTTCTTAGTAACTGCAATCATGTCTATTAGCTTTGGAATTTGAGAAATTCCAAAGAGTTTGGCTAGCCTGGGAATTCCCCTGAAAATGTAGGAGGAAGTCTCACAGTTTCATCAGGTAATTAATCTTTACAGCCACTAAGCACTGACTAAAGCAAAGTCTGTCTAGCTGAGCATGTTAACTGTAAGAGAAGTGAATAGCAGATATGTAAAGAAAGAGCATAGGAAACATGTGTTCTTATGGCCTCAAGTTGCGCCAGGGGAGGTTCAGGTTGAATATTAGAAAAAAATAATTCTCAAGAAAAGCTGAGAGGCAGTGGCACAGGCTGCCCAGGAAGATGCTGGAGTCACCGTCCCTGGAGGTGTTCAAGAAACATGTGAATGTGTCTCTGAGGGATGTGGTTAGTGGGCACAGTAGGGATGGGTTGGCAATTGGAATAGATATCTTAGTGATCTTCTCCAACCTTAATGACTCTTTGACTGCAGGTATGGAGTCACCATGATAGACTTGAGACAATCAGCAATCAGTGATTCATGGTCTTCCTGAGTACAGGTATAACGAATAGCCACTTCTGGACAAATTCTCAAGGAGCTGGTCTGAATCCCTGCTCACATTCCTCAAAAGTTCTGTTCTCGTAGATTAATTTTATCTGATTTTCCCTAACTCAGCATGGGAGTTATATACTGCATTTCTTATTGTTCACTCTCCAAACTGGAACATAGCCACTGAAATAAATGCCACTTATTCCATAATTTTACACCTACCACTTACATTATACATTATCTATCTGCATGGAGAAAAGTGGAAGAGAAGCAAAATGCCTGGATGGAAGGCAGTATACCAAAACGGCCTGGCCGTACTTCTCATGCACCATGTCCAAACACTTTCTGCTTCTGCCCCTGCAAAGCAAGGAGCACTTCTGCATGTCTACAGTAGCATACATTTTGGAATTTACCCTGGACTGTACTGAAGCAAAATTGACCATTTGAGATCTCTGGAAACCTGAGGTACTCCAGGGCATGCCAGGAATGTTTCACTTGGTGGACATTCTTCAAGTAAAAGTAAACCACTGAAGTTCTGCCAACAAAAATTTTGTGATGAAGGTATGGTTGTGTCTCTAATGAAGTGTATCCCCAGGTGGGAAAATAATACTAGATTAGATACAAGTTTACAACTGGAATGGCCTTTTGCTATGTTCTGTGATGCTACATTAGTATGATCACATTGGGATTTTTTTTTCCAGAAAATACCTTTCCTAGAAAGTAGCATTCCCTCCCCAGTCCTGACCTTTTTATAGAATCATAGAATGTCTTGGGTTGGAAGGGACCTCAAGGATCATCAAGCTCCAAACCCCCTATCGCAGGCAGGGCTGCCAACCTCCACATCTAATATTAGATTTTCCAGATTAAGTAATACTACTATTCCAGATTAAAATTATAAAACCTGCATTTTTAGCTAACAACTTTTGGGTTCTTTTTAAAAAAAGAAAAAAAATATATTGTTACAAATATTGTCAAAAATATCATGGCCATTTCACTTTTTTTTTAAATTTTTTGGTAGAATTTTGCCTTTGCCCCTCCTCCCAACACATTCAGACTCAGCACCTTCTGGTGCTGAGAAGCAGAACAGATGTCTGGGGGAGGGCTGGGAGTGCATGTGCATGCAAGGAGTCACACAGCTGTGTGAGATACAAAGGGAATGAATTCAAGAGGGCAATCTCACAGAATAAGGAAGACATACATGATATCCGTACATATATCATGAAGAGAGAAGGGTGCTTCCTTTGTCAGGTCATTAACAGCTGCCCTAGACATCCCCAGATTGAAATAAAATGCATTATTATTTATCTGACTAGTTAAAGCACTTCTTTTCTGCAGGCATCATCACAGACATGTACCAGTCCAGATCTCTGGGTGCAGGGAGGTGACCAACCACAGCACAAGGAAGAGAATGGTTCCCTTTACAAAGCCTTCTATTGGCTAGCAGTACATCCAAACCTACTGATGATATATGTAAACACGATGAATATCATGTGATGATAACATAATGATTACATGATGAAAATCAGTAAAATCATTTCTCTTTCCTTTGCAAAATCAGCATTTTGAACAATTTACTATGTTTCTGGCTTATGTGTGCCTCTGTGTGTGAGCTTTCCTTTCTGAAGCTCTGAGTGACAAGGCTCCATGGCTACTCCTGGGTCTTGAGAAAGTCAGTGTTACACTCTTCCTGACTCCAGAAGAAAGACAGAGAGACTCCACAAGTAATCAGACAATACTGCACAGGCTGTTGCGGTCAATTGCATGGCTAAATGTTAAGAGTGAGGTTGTATGCACTTTACCCAGCCTCCAACAGACAGCAGTGACAGAAAAAGCAGACAATATGGTCCCTCAGGATGCAGGACCAGGATTCATAAAATCCAAAATCCAGTGCTCTGCATCACCAGATAACAAGTAATAACAGTCCAGAAACTGAAGGAAAGTAAATTGCACTGCATGGGTCCTAGCAAACAGCAGATCTTTGCCTCCTACAAGACTAAACATGAACATCTGAAGACATTTCTGCTATGGTGAAAAATTCTTTGTAGGTAGAGACATGCATTCAAATGCTTCTTAGAGATTCCGATAAAAGAAACACTTGTTTAATGCAAATTCTTTAACTTGTGTGTGTTTCTACACATTTTCAACATTTGTTATCCCAAGCTGACATGTATGCTCATAACTCACTATATAAGAGCCATTAATTTTCTCACATGGCTTTTCAAGAATTTTTCGTAGATTACAAGATTAAAAAAGCAAGCAGTTAAATCATGTTTTCCTCCAAAGACTACTCCAAAGACTAGCGTAGTTTCTCAATGACCTCACTGAATTAATATAAGCTCCAAGATGACCTCTAGGGCAAAAGGGCAGTGACACTACACACACAGAGGTTATGAGTCCATGCAGCAGAGGAAGAAATGTGAGATGTCTGTCACAGGCCTAAGACATGAAAAGTGAACAAAAAAGTCAACGTCATGATCCACTTTCCTCCTAACACTCAAACAAGCTAATCCCCATCCAAGAAAATAAACAGATGACTGTAGTGACAATGGCTGCACAGTGCTGAAAAATACTTCCTTTAAAACTCCCAGGTGGGCACTTAAGGTTTGCAAGATAGGAGGGTCTTTGACCCCAGCAGGTCAAAGATGCCAGAGATAAAGAAAATCAACATGGTACACCAACGCAGATGTCAAGTAATGGATCTCTGAGTTTAAAGCTAAAATAAATCGGCATTCATGAATCTGCCAAACAAAAAAATTCATCTGAAAGTTCCAGAAAAACAAAGCAATGTGCATGGAGTGAATTGGGACAGTCAAAGAAACACAGGAAGAGACGCAGAGAAGAAAGAAGGAGAAAGTCCAGGAGAAAGAGATGAAGCTTCAGTTGGCTGATAACACTGTAAGAGGAATCAATGTGAAAGTATCACCTGAAAGCATCCAAGGAGAATGCCTGCTTTGGTAAATGAAATGTGGATTGTGTAGTTGTTAAGCTGAGTTTTTCAAAAGACAAAACTGGTAAAAGCATCCAGCACAGCATTTGCTGCGTTTGAGCCTTAGAAGGGACTCTTGAACTTAACTGTGGTGTTTCATAACCATCAGTAGAAAGATGTATATGTGAAGAAAATATGAAGGAATCTAAAGACATAATTCAAAAGAACCAATTCCAGTTGTTTCACTGGAAGATATTTAAACAGAGAATAGAATGGGGGAAATTACAGTGACATTCAGCAGAAACTATATCTATTTTAAATGAGGACACTTAAATTTTTTCATCTAGTTCCATGCTTCAATTGGTTCAGAAGAAGAAAAATAAAGGAAAACATAAGAACATCCACTCACTCACAGCACATCTGTCATTTCAGCAATATATGGAACCATCCCAAAGGAGGGGTAGCTAAGCAGACGACCAAGCCTTAGGGATGGGAAGCAGGAACAGGCAGCAGCTGAACAAGAAGACTAAGTAACCTGAAGATGAACAAAAAGAATTATCGTGAGCAAGTAATACACTGATGCTATGAAGACAATAGTTAAAAGTTTGGTTCATTTAGCAAGAACTCTTTTTAAAAAAAGAGGAAAAATAAAGTGTCATTATCAAGAAAATATAGTAAGAGTGAATAAAGACGAGCAGAGAAAATCAAATCATGTAAAGCCATAAAAGGCTGTACCTAAGTTCTCTTGATCAGAACCCTCCCATGTGGAGGGAGACCTCTCAGGAATTGAAAGAACCACTGTCAGGGAGCATGATGAGAAGCATGGACCTGCACTTTCAGCAGAGTTCTTCAGGGACATATTTATGCTACTTACATGATTTTATCCTTTCATTTAATCTGAAGGGAATATAGGAAAGGAGAAGGTGACTGAAGGAAATGGAAGAAAATTACTATTAGGCAAGAACTGATGGCATTATCAATAAAAATTTACTCATTCACTCATATATTTATGGTTTTAACCTAAGAAAATAAGCTTTTTTTTTTTTTTTAATAAGCTAAGTAATTACTATCTCTGGCTTGTCACTTGGAAGTAACATCTCTGAAGGACTAAACAGTATAATTAAACAAAAAAAAAATCAATTGGCAGAACTTTAAACAACATCAACACAACAACCAAACCCAAAGCAAAATCAGAAGCAAAGCCAACTCCAATCATACTGTTTTATTTTGAGGATATTCTTTTCAGAAATGTTGATAAGTAGCAATTATCACCGTCTGCTTATGGCCTTAGTTAAAATAAAAAAAAAGAAGACTGGATGCTTGCTAAGTGTACACTTCTTCAGTTTATATATCAATCAAAGGGTAAAGACATCTGGTGCTACTAAACCATACTGCTAGGAGGTTACTAAGAACAAAAGGCTCACAGGATGCCCACAATAGCATAACAGTCATAACAACAACAACTCTTCAAATGATTTCTCAATAGCAACTTGTAAAAGGAGAAAATATGCCTTAAAGCACTTCAGCTTTATACAGAAACCTTACTAGAGAATCTGATTAAGAAACAATGGCTAAGGAAGCAGGTGCAGCATCAACCTTTCTACCTTACCGGTTCCATCTCCCAAATTAATAGGATTGTATGCAAAGGAATGAGATTATATATTTTATTCACATCCTTATCATTTATATCCCAAAATAGATTTAATGTTAATCTCTAACTCCTTAATGAGGTGAACAAGATCTACAGAACTTGGCTCCATTAAATCATCATATCATGGTCCAATTAAGTACGTTGATATTGTTGATTATTGTAAAAATCTTTGTACTTCTGATCTGTTAAGAACTGTAGTTATTGCAGGTATCTGGAAGTAGTAGGGTCACCAAAGACATGTGAAATTTATAAGTAAATAATAGATTGAGAAAAATAGCATAACCACTTTTATATATCAAATATAAAAGCTGGCAAAACACCAGGAGTGTTGCCTTTCCAGTATAATTTTATGAGGTATTTAAAGAGGTACACTTTTTATTTTTCTTGAGGAATATGGTTAACACATTTAGTCAGAGGAATAAATTATCCTACCTATAGAAGACACTGTCTTTGTGTTCTCCCTAAAATGTAAAATGCTCTTACCCTATAGGACTAATACATTTCTCATTTTCTGAAGATCACCAGCATATATCAAATAATCTCTGAAGAAAACAGCAAAAGATAAGAGACAGACAGATTTCTACTCTCAACTGACGTATGCTCAGTTGCTGAACTTGACATATGAGAGCACCATTCTTTAAATTGACTACTTTTGCTCATGCTGGTCAAAAAGCATATACTTCAGCCAATGACTCTGCATGTTTGCTTATTGACTTTTTTAAAATAAATGAACAGCAATGTATTTATTTACTCTTGCATTTATAACATTTTCTGTAAAGCCTTTCAAGTAAATAGCAGAGCATAAAGAATTTATTATCGGAAGAAAGCTCACAGAAACACCATGCAGATTATT
Organism: Meleagris gallopavo; assembly: GCF_905368555.1. Taxonomy (NCBI): domain Eukaryota; kingdom Metazoa; phylum Chordata; class Aves; order Galliformes; family Phasianidae; genus Meleagris; species Meleagris gallopavo. Next base: position 31,586,128 of record NC_139406.1, on the reverse strand, counting down.
GTGTCATTATGAATTATTAGGTTATTATGATTCAATTATGATGAATTATCTGTCTTAAGTCAATTAATACCAAGTTACGATGCTGTATCAGAATAGACAATTACATACTGCCAAAATGCAGAAAATTATCCCTTCAGAAAATATCATATGTCCATCAGGCAATAAATGCTACCAAGTACATGGAAATTAAGTATCAGAAAATCCAGAGATGCTGCACAATGGCCTTTGGCAAACAAAACAGATCTGGGATCCCAAGGGAAACTTCCTGAGTGATTTCCAAGTTATGGAAAACACAGTGATTCTTTTCCCAGTAATATCTTCCATGCTTTCTAACTCTTCCCCCCTTCCCCCTCCGTAATTATTCCAGAAAGAACGACCTTGACAAGAATACAGAGTATCTTTACAGTTTGCTGTGAAATAACACACACAAAAAAAAAACCCCAACAACACAACAATGCGCATGGCAATACTTGGTACAGATCCTTTTGGCAACTAACTCTTCTGTATATACGAAAAGGTCATCCGGCTAACAGCTCTCATAGATGGAAGCTGTCACCTTAGCCTAATGAAACATAAACTCCTCCACAAATAGGAAGGTTGTAGCCATGTTAATACCAGCAGCCCACCATAAATTATTCTGTACAAATATTCTCTAGGAGGATTCATACGTGAGTTCAGGACTGATCAGAAAGTGCTTTTTTCTCTTTCCTAATGGTGCTGAATGCAATTAACTGTGAGCTTTATCATGGACTTGGCAGTTCTCAAGATCAGGGAAGACAATATACACATATGGTGGACCAGCTATCCGCTAGAGATTATTTTCTAATCATAGCTTTGAGAACAAAATCAGCTTTACGTGCCACTTTATCCTCTGGCTCCAAAATCCTCAAGTTCAGCACTGGTTTTGTTTTTTTCTCTTTCTTTTCTTATGCTTTTTTTTTTTTTTCTTCACGTTTTAAATAGAAATTTTGCTTTACTTGCTTATATGTAAATACTCTAACTTAGTTGCATAAATCTTTTTATGTAGCCTGAGATAATAAAGCTAATAAAGAAATATGTCTGTCACAGTGAAGCTAAGTAAAACAGCACAGGAAATAATGCTTACATCCTATCATATAAAAAAAGATTTTCAGTCCACATTATTCTTGAAAAAACATACAAACCATCACCATTTTGGATGAACAAGACATTATGAATGTGTATTATATCTGTTCCCTAAAGTCAAATACACAACTTTGACATATTATAGACACAATCTTTAGCTTTCTGAAATAACATTTCAGTTGTAAATTTACCTCAATTTAATTCAAAGCAAATAAGACAACTCATAATGTTCTGGAGCAAACACATTCTGTTCGTGGATTTAAAAATAACTGTATTCATTCTTATAGAATAGAGAAATTGTTCACGTGCTCTATTTCCAAGATACTTTGAGTAAGGTTTATAAATACACATATAAAAAGATTATATGATCCAATTCTATACTTTTATATTGTGTGTGTATATATACACAGCATACGGTTACATGCTGGAAACTCATTTGGGTACCTTTTATATAATAGATGTGGACAATCATTAAAGATTGATGGGCCATGATCTAATAAGCACGTATTAAAAAAAGCATGATTTTTTAAAAGACAGCTTTATCTTTAGCAAAATTAGTCTCATACATAATGAAGAATTATAACTTTCTTTGAAAGAAGAATTCTGATTATTCCTCATTGATCAAGAGAAAAAGATGTCACTAACCAGTAAAATATTTCAAGAAGTATGGAAGCTTCCTTAATGGGAAACACTGACCCATTAGATATGTTTCTACTATGCACAGAATAAACAGATATTTAAATTTATTTGTATTCCTATAATTGCGTGAATGTTCAAATGATATCTGCCTTAGAAGTATGTATTTGTCAAACCTGTTTGTAAATTGAAAGTTTTGTAGACTTTTCTAGCTTGATGAATGAGTCAGTTGTTTCACTCAATCATATACAAAACATGTTTGTTGTCTAGGGAAAATAAGCTAATAGTAATAATGCATTTCACCTTGTTAAATAGAAAAATGTTATATATTGATATAATTGAATCTCTAACACAAACAAACAAAAAGTCACTCCTGTAATCACCTTAATTATGTTATTTACAAGGTTGTGATTTGAAAATCCATTTAAGCTCTCTAGATGAATAAATAAATACTCGTTAACAGGGAAAAAAAAGAAAGCATCTTAAGGAAGGAATAAGATCAGCTCCCATTGCTCTGTCACAAGAGAATTGGTATCACTTTCTGCAGTGTGGGAATTCTTGGAAAGAGAAATTGGTCCAACAAGAACACAATCCTAACAGATGCAAATATAGGCTGAGTGCTGTTGAAGACTTTTCTTCAAAAAGAAAAACGAAAACCAAGGTTGCAATGCCTTGTCAGTTTGTTGGAATTGTTGTCATCAGAAGTCATGCTCAAAAAATGAATATTTGGGTAGCCTATCACTGGTGATTAGTTAAAAACTATATCATGACAAGAATTACACTGCGAAGCCCAAGACTGCACAGTGGGATTGAAAATCAGGAAATTCCCAGTGTGTTATTTGAAAATATGTTTAAGAAGAGTGGAAAAAAAAAAAAAGATAAAAAACAATCAGCCCACAATAAATGGCTTCTTCATGGACAGTCAATACTCAGAGTAAAGAGCCAAGCACGTCAAGATTTAAGCAACCCAAATCAATATGTTCGTCACTGATATAAACAAGGAGAATCTTGAAAACTCAAAAAGCAAATCTAATTGATGAAGTATTCAAAAGCCAAGAAAAATCAAATAGTTTATTTATTAATGACTTAAAAGTGCCAGCTGTAAAGTGAATCACTTTGTCTTGTTTTAGCTCTGGCAGGAATCAGTGCTATAGCTATCCATTTGCTACTCCCATGCAACCACTGAAAAGAAAGTACTTCTGCATAAAGCACTAGTTTGCTTCACATGCCACTGAACTGAAACGCTTCATAAAGCATCTGTCCTTTTATTTATGCTTCAATCTTCTTCCTCACAAATACATTCAGACATATTTATTTACATGTAGATACAAACTCCCTGACTGGTCTCAAAAACATTTCAAAGAGATACAGTGATGTCCTATCTTTTAAATTCACACAAATTTCATGGAGCCACAGTATAACTAGAGGAGAGAGATCATGTTTCCAGCAAGGGAAAATCCATGGTACAGACCTAGCAGTGAACTTCCAGCAGAGCTTCCAGCAGGGGCATCAGCAGATGTACACTGGTTGCTCAGCAACTCAAAGCCAGGCACACAAAATTACAGAAAGCTTTGGGTTAGAAAGGACTTTAAAGATTATCTACTTCCAACCTCCCCACCACAGGCAGGGACATCCTTCAGGAGTCAAGTCACCACCATAAATCGTGAAAAATTTCCTCCTTATATTCAGTATAAATCTACCCTCTTTCAGTTTAAAATGGTTGCCCCCTGTCCTGGTAGAAAGTATTTCATCATCTTTCCTGTAAGCCTACTTTTTTATATTGAAAGGCTGCAGTAAGGTCCCCCAGAGCCTCCTCCAGTCTGAACAACTCCAACCAATCATGAGAGAAAAGCGAGAGGAACAGACTGTAGAAATGGAATAATATAATTGTTAAAAAAGCTCCCATGTTCCTAGGAACTCCCTACAAAAGTGGTTTAAACAGACACAGGGTACACATTTGATATTTTTTACATCCACTTTACTAGCTTTGTTGCATCTGTTTAACAGAGTTTACTGCATGTAAGTGAATGCAAAACTTGGTCCTATATTCCTTATAAAAATAAGACAAGATCCATGTTGATATGAAGGGTTTGGTGCTGTCTTTCCTACCTTTGGCGTGAGACCATGGAGTGGTTCATTTGCTCATTTGAAGGAAAAAAGTAAAGATCAAGAGAAAGTAGCTGGTGACTTACTGCAGTGACTCCAGAAAAGTACTGGGGAATGGATTCTTACAAAAAAAGAAAGAAAGAAAGAAAGAAAAATAAGAAAAAAAAAACAAGCAAAAAACACTGCTGAAGTCTGGGTAATACCTACGTCAGTAACTAGGGGCCAGCATTAGGAGTACATTAGGAATAAAGAAAGTGATGGAGCTTAACAAGCAATAAGTAAGGCAATATTCCAAAAAGGCTAGTGATATTTAGGGAAACTGAAGATAAGAAGAGAAACTAGTATGCTGCAAGTGTGGTTGGCTGATGTAAGGATGACATAACTACCAGAAAGGAAGTAATTAAAGCTAAATTTCTGCTTTCAAAACCTGTTAGGGGTATCTCTCACGCTGAATAATATTCTCCAGAAGCAGCACTGCATCTGGCATTTCCATTAAGAATGGGTACAGAAAGCTTCCTTGAAGCTTTAGAAGAGATACACTGAGGTCAGCCAAGACACTTAATGTTGGGAATGCTGGATCAGGTCCTAAGAAGAATTTAGACATATAGCATATAGTTTACAGGAAGTTCTAGCTTGCAAAATTCACTTTCATTTCAAATTTAACCAATACCTCAAATTTTGAAGCTACTGGTGTGCAAGTGTCATTGTGGCTTAATACGTTTTGTCAACCCAAAGAAGTCATTTTTCTGATTTTTAGTAAAGACTTGAATTTGCTGGTTTTGCATTCCATTATCTACATTTCAAAATACAAAACATCAATTTGAAATTGAAAACTAGTACAATTTTACAATGTTGCAAATGCAGTATGGATAGACCTCATGAAACTCTTTCATTCAATTTTTTAATATGGAAGTCAACACATTCACAAGGAATGTTTAGATATTGGCTATTGAAAAAAATCATTAGAAAAAATTATATCAGCTGTTCTACTGATCATAATGAAAAGGGAACTGAGTTGAAAGAGCTAATGAGGTCTTCTAAATTTCTAATTTCTAGAACTTTGTACCTTTCATACATTTCATGTCTCTTTTCCATTTTCACAGGAATCTTGACATTATCTAAATTAGGGAGAAGAGTGGCGTTTTACAGACTTTTTTAACCATTATTTAGATAATGAGTAAGTTAACTTGGTAATAAAAAAAAAATGTCATCTAGTATTCACTAAGATGCTTATTTTTTTTTTCCCTCCAGTACTCTGTATTGAAATTTGAAAAGCCCTTTCTCAGATTCTGCACTATGCTATTGCACATGTAATAATAGGACACTCTGGCCCTTTGATACAATTCTCTTCAGGGAACAAAAGCTTCCTTTGGCACAACTACAGCCAAAGCTTGTTGTAGGTTACACATGTCTTTCCAGTCAAGCATGATTAATAACTTAAAAAAAATGCTCATGACCCATGGCAAGTATTCTTTCAACTATAATACTAGCATTATGGGCTCTGAATCTCAGTAATTTTAAAATGTGCTTCTACAATGGAACTATAATTTAATTACTTTTTCTGCAGCCTGTTCCATTTTGTTTCATCACTTTGATTGCACCATGAGCTTGGCAGCTTATGGAAGACTGCATCTGCCTCCAGGATTATTTCACTGGGCTCTTTCGACATCTGTTTCTGAAAATGACTTTATTTGCAGTGGCATAAAGAATAATCAGAGACTTGTTTAATCCAGATAAATTGGAAAAGAGAGAGATGTAGTCAGTCAGAGGGAGGGAAGAGACGGGAAACAAAAAAAGCAAATTTATGCTGCACGCTGCAGAAGACATCAAAATAATCCTAGTTGTTCCCATACTTCTGAAAGCTCTGTCATCTAATGGATTATGATACATGAAAAGATGAGTCACTACGTCAGTTCTTTTTTATGTTCAGATGGAATTCATAGATGTAATACATAAAGACTTCCCAGCTAAAGCTTCTCTTTGTGCTCCATCAGTTTAATGTAATTTTCATGAACTACGTTTGCTCATTCTCTGAGACCATAACACAGTCTGAAATGATCTGTAGCAGTTGAAAAAAGTGCCTATACTAAACAAGCTTAAGCCAGGCTCCAGCATGACCTGACATCCTTCCAAACACGGCTGCTGTGGACACCTGTTGCAGAGTGACACAGCACGGGCTGCTGAGCACACAGCTTAGCAGTGACTGTGATGGATAACATCCACGTACCAGCAGACGTGAACTGGGTCACCTGCATTTCAGAAGAGCAAGTGCAAGGCATCTATAATACGCCCGAGTTTGTATCAGCTATATTCAATACAGTGGAAATCACTATTGGCAACTGCAGTTTATTTCTGTGATATAGGTGGGTTTCCTAAAGTTTCTGGAAAACCATGTCAAGCATTTAAAAAAGTACTCTCTAACAGACCACAAGTATTGGTCAGGTTTTGTTTTGTTCTTCAGTATTTTTACTTTTTGCTTAGGGCCAATATATAGTAGTCAAGAAGCATACACTGCCTAAATAAGGGTGTGCTGTGGGAACACACCCCAGTAAGAGAAGAAGAGGAACTACTGAACAAGCCATAGAACCTGGCTTTAAGGACCAAGGTCATTTACATTCATAGTGCTAGAGTGGGCTGTCCATCAATATAACACGCTCAGTTTTCAAAGCTTAAAATCCTGCCTGTCTTATTTCTCCTTTCCTTCTTTCCTTCTGTGTTACTTGCTGGTCTACTGCTGTAGTGAGCACGCCAGAAACAGCCACACCAAACAGATTATCCAACCAGTTTGTACACGTATTTTGGCAGGAATCACGAACAGATTATCCAACCAGTTTGGACACATGTATTTAGACAGGAATCACTTTTAGGGCAATCCTAAAAGCAGACCATTCAGTTCTTCCAATAATAATGAAAAAAGAAAAAAATCCTTGTCCTTGGAAGCAGTCAGTATTATGCAAATACACAATAACTGGGTCTAAAAAACTTAGTTATAGTCTGATTTCCTTAATGGTGTAGCCTTAATGTCACAATTGCCCCAAAATATTTGGGCTTTCCTTTATCATTAGGCCATGCTGCATTTCACCTCACTTAGAGGCAGTCTCAACTTCCTCCTGGGACTTTGTCCATCCAGGGCAAGAAACTCACTTCTCCTTCAAAAGTGTGCCCTCAGAGGTGCACGTGCACTATGCTGCTGTCCCTGTGGGAAGGCCACAGAATGGAAAAACAAAAAAAATTCCTTCACTTGTGTATTTTACTGCTCAGCTTTCCTTAACAGAATACTGCAGGTGAACCAAGGATCTTGAAAAGCTCAAAGCTTCCATACTCATCTACTTATACAAGCAGCAAAACTCCTCTGGCAACCTGCATGTCTAGTAGCTTGGCAAGCTTGAGAGACTGTTTGGAAGCCTGGTTGTTTCTTCATGAAAGACACAATCCCAAATGCAAACCCCTAAAACTTTTGGAAAGTAACCACACACTTTGTTCAAAAAGCACAGCAAAACAAAAATATACAGATCATGAAAAGAATCCTCAAGGCAGAGTGTTTTGCTGAGGAGCTATCTGAACACCAGGAGAACAAGATCCTTGCTCCTTCCTTCACGATGAACCTCCCAAACAGAAATCGTCTGAAAAAGAGGTGAAGATCTGACAGAAGATATCATCTATTCACAGAAGATTGCTATTTGGGAAGCTCCCATAAAGAGAGATATATTCCAATATAAGTGAATGTGAAATTTTCATTAACAGCAGTTATTAACAATTATTATTAATTTAGAACAAAACTTGGGCTGTAACACAGTAGTTACATTGGGCTAACAACATGCAAATATGCTACTCATTGCTTTTCTAGAGCTTCAAAGTAAACTGTATCTATCTTAAGACATGCAGACAGTTACTATAATTTGATAAGGCTTTTTTGTCATCTTGCCAATATTACCTAAGAGAAAGAAGCAGTCATGCTTAATTGGAAATTCTCCCCGAAGAACTCATAAGAATATAGTATTTTACAGGCAAGGTAAAAATAGGTCTGCCTCTGAAGTACCAGTTGGTGGCCACCCCTGCATAATGCCTACCCCTGCTGCTCTGCCTGTCAGAAGTGGTACAGAGGTGCCAGCAGATATTTTTATGAAAAGTGTCCCTAAAGACACTAAGGATAAGTGTTAAAACATATGGATGTTTACCTCAGCATAGTCACATGACCTAGGGATGAAGCTCTCAGACTGTTTGTAGCGCCGAAGACAATGTAAGCCTTTAAGCACTTGTAATAAAGCAAAGTCTGGGTCAAGCCAGGCCAAGGCTGCTCTTCACTCAAATCACTTAAGAGAACAACACGGTTGTAAGTTCTACACTGCTAGTAAGCCAGTCTGGAAGTTGGGTATACACTCTGATCAAATGAGAAACCAGAGTAGCAAGGGCAAAACTGTGGCACTGAATCAGAGAAGGGCATTCTTTCAGTACTTGAAGGGAGCATATAAACCGGAGGGGGAACAACCGTTCCCGTGGGTTGATAGTGATAGGACAAGGGGGGATGGTTTTAAATTAAGACAAGGGAGGTTTAGGTTAGATATTAGGAGGAAGTTTTTCACTCAGAGGGTGGTGATGCACTGGAGCAGGTTGCCCAAGGATGTTGTGGATGCCCCATCCCTGGAGGCATTCAAGGCCAGGCTGGATGTGGCTCTGGGCAGCCTGGTCTGGTGGTTGGTGACCCTGCACACAGCAGAGGGTTGAAACTAGATGGTCACTTTTCAACTCAGGCCATTCTTTGATTCTATGATTCTTCCATCATCTGAGGAGAGAAAGAAAATGCCTGATGCTGCCTGTAGCAGAGGAGAAAGTAGCAAGCTAACAAACTGTCACAGTGCTATTTTTTTTTTTCCCCAACAGGATGATGAAGTTGTAACAGAGAAAGACAGGGAAGAGTTATTGGCAACTGAGTCGCTGACAGGAGGCAACAGATGAACAAACTGGGTGCTAACTGGGGATTGCAGCAACTACAATCAATAAGTAAACAACAAAGTAGATAGAAAAACTGAAAAAAAAGAAATAGAAATCAGAGAAAGTGTTCAGAACTTTGGGGAAATACTGTAGGTACAGTCATGCTTGATCCACATAATCTCAAGAGAAGGTGCCTCAGTCCTCTTAAAAGCAATTGTTTTCAGACATAAAACCTGTGCTTTGGGTAAATTCAAGTAACCAGCTTTGTATTTATCTATTTAAGGTTAAGAAATGGAATTCCAGCGCTCATTCACAGCTGCAAAATAGGCCTCCTGCCACCACAAGCTCACTACTTTGCACAGGACTGCATTTAAAACAAAGTTCCCCCATGGTGGTAACAGAGCTATCTTGTGTCTTTATTTTCAACTGCCTATTACAGAGGTAAACTCACTTTTATGGCTTCAGCTATATGAAAATAGTTTTAACGGTTTTTCTGAGCTCTTGGTAAATTAGGCTGCTCCACAGAGAATCTTTCCAGCAGAATTACTGGACTGTGTTTATTGAAGTGTTAAAAAGAGTGTTCGCATCTTAATTTTTTGCCTCCATTCAAGAAAAGCCAACAATGCAGTGCAAGAAGAGGTACCAACTCTAGCTGTACTACCTCTGGTTTGGACTTTCCCCCAAAAGCAGCCAAAAAACTCCCTCCCTCCCCAGCAAGGGTAACTAATCATGCTAATGCCCTTCAGGTGAGATCCATCTCAGGAAGTGACCTTAAGAACTATTTCCACTGAACTCCAGCAGGAAGAGAAAGCTGGGGCATCTAAAAGTGTAACATGCTTTTTGACCACTCTTGTCTTAGGCAGAGCAGAGGAACCTTTCCTGATGACACCTGAAAGGTTACACTGGCAGCAGGGACTAGCCCTTCCAAAAACAGTATCAACACAGAACAACAGAAATAGCAGAGATGCTTGCTAAGTGTTGAGGCAATGGCACGTTCTTTTGTATTTAAGTGCAGGTGACTATCTATATAAACTATGCAACTGGTGATTCAAGCTGCTGAATTTAAGCACATAGAAGACCCTGGGACCTGCCCAGGATGGAACAAAACTGTTCAACAAAACTGCTTTAGGTCAGCAGGAAGATCACACTTCAGAACATTAACTATTCCTCTTCCCTTTCCCCCCTGTACACTTCATACAAATATACCATTTATTTTGTTGCAGCATGTAAGCTAAATTCTTTATAAATCACTTTCTTATTCTACACTTCTCAACTATGTACTTGATTTTCACCTATAGCTTAAATTCACATCCTTGAATTAAAAACAAGTAAGGGCTGCTAAAATTAAAATGGACCTTGTTTGTAATGAGCAAATCTAGTTATCATCTGTATCTGTTTTCCAACTCAAAAGGGGAAGCGATAACATAAAGAAAATAATCAGTGTGGGAGACTTCACTTGCTCTGCTCAGTTACCCTCTGTTCAAGATATGGCACACACAGCAGTCAGCACCTTTGCGTATGCACACTTGTACATAAAACCTACTGCACTGGTAACAGAGTTGGTATATTTTCTGTTAACTGGAATACGGCAACAGAGCACTGCCAAGAGGATCTAATCTGCATTCATTGATAAAGTAAATCAGTATTTTCCCAGACTGCACTAGCTCTCAGAATGTTTAATGTTGAGTTCATGCACAGGATCTTTTTCTTCAGGATCCAAACCTCCAACTGCTATCATAAAGGTGGAGGTCTATCTTTGGGCAGCATCAGCAGCAGCACTCAGTTAAGCTATCTAGTGCCTTCCTGCCCTGTAGTGTGATATAAAATCTAGACCACGGAGAGATCAGCCATGTAATACACATATACACACATACATATGTTCATCCTTATGGAGTCCTACATACATAAAACTGCCAGTGTTAGCTACAACACTCCCTCAAAGCTCAGAGGTAATATTCTGATCACATAAAATGCAGCAGCAACTGCAAGTTTTATCACATAGCCCTTCCATCCACAAATGTCAGATTATGCATTGTTCTTGCTAATGCCAGTTTGGATCATTCATGGGCCACAGATGAGCCCCAGGTCACCCCGAGACCTCTGTGGAGCTGCAGCATGAAATCTCAGCACTGCATAGGGTGAAAAGCCTTTCCTACAGTTATTGGCAAGGATACATTGGTACTGCCCTTCTGGCATGAAGCAGGTCAAAGTAAAATGCTAATCTGTATGCTTCTGACCCCTACTCTAAAGCACAAAGGAGCGCAGGACAACTTCTGTGGGTGTGTAAAATTCACAATCCAGCTCCTCAATTCTGTGAGCACAGGTTAGTGGGCAGTGGAAGGCCACAGATGGGGTTCTTCTGAAAGCAAACTGAACCTTTATGGAAGGATGCCAGGCAGCTAAAAACGATGGTAAGGAAAACAGTGTATTTGCTGGCTGACTTCTACCACCCCTTTACTCGTCCTACAGTGACCTGTTGATTGTAAAAGGCTGCTGGTGAAAGTCTGTAAGATAAGAGGGTGAAAGAGAAGGCGTTTTAGGGAAAGGATATATTAGACATGCATGGCATGTTACATACTGTACATGGCACGTTAAGCATTCCCCTCTGTTTCCCTTGACTTCCTTGTACTCTAAATAGGAAAGGTGGTGAACCAATCTCAAGGATTTCCTGTGACAGATTTGATTAATGGCAAAATGGAGGAAAAAAGATTTAGGTAGGCTGAAAATGCTGAACCTAATTTTTTTTCTTTAAGTCAGAGAAACATAAATGCAAGTGAAGTATTAGGACCTTGGAGAAGAATTACATGCGTAATTTGTTATTATGGCTAGCTGTATTAAAACAACAACAACATCAACAAACAAAACAACCCCTAAAACAAACACGTCATTGCCATATAAAGCCTAAAGCAGCATGTTGTATATGAAATATGTATGCGTTAATGGAGGCATATCTGCAGTGATATCCCCAAGCCTTACGCAAGGTAACAGTGTTCTCCCTCTGGGCCGCGCTGCTTTCTTCCTTCTCAGCACTCAGAAAGGTCTCTGCCACACAATTCAAGAGACTCAAACCCAAATGTTCTGACTTTCTGCAAGCTATTTTGTTAGCAATTCATAAATGAGAAACTGAACTATAACTCCTATTTCTATTACCTAAATATTTGTCAAGCATCCTCTATTCCCAAATAGTTTTTGCTATGAAAAAAACAACAGCAGAATCCAGATCTCCAGGGAATACAGAATAAATGAGATAATCACAGTCCTGAATGTTACTATACTCCAAAATGCTGCAGAAAACTAGCAGAAACAACTGCAAAACAAGAGTTGCAAGTATGAAAGGCAAAGATGACTGAGTACTTGAGCAGTACCTCTCAGCTCATGCAAATACATAATGCAACTCATTCTCTTTCTGTTCCCTAAATCACTGAAGCTGATGTAGAGGGACAGTTGCATGACCACTTCCCTCAGCCCATACACACACACACACAGTGCAGTTGCTGACATTCAGGCAGTTCTAAAAAAGATTGATTTGCTATGAAGATTTTGGAAATACGTAAGGCAAAACTCTTACCTCCTCTTTACTGATGGACTATTAACACCCAGCTTGACTTTACATACAGACTGAGTATACCAACAGCTGTGCTCTTTCAAAATAATGAGATACAAAACTACAAATTTTGCTACCAAAGTCATCAGAGCATAGTTCCTTACTTGTGGCTTCCTTATAGATTACATAAAAAAAAAAAAAATCTATGGAGAGGAGGGTGAAATGACTCACACATTTTATTAAAACATAGACTTACAACTCCATGTCATGTAGGTTTGGCAGAAAGTTTGTACACAGCCTATTACAAATGACATGTTGTTGGTCTCTCCCATGCCTAAGTCACTGAGAAGCTACTTGGAAAACTTTCATGAAAACAGCTTTTTCATGGAAAACTGAGTTTTTCTGCCATTGGTATTACTTCTTTTAAACAAAGAATCTTGTTTGTCACATAAAGAACACTCGATATTCAATTTTCCAACTCTAATCACAAAATAAATTTGCAGTGCATATTACAACAACAATAAGGACTTCATAAGGAGAAGTCTTTGCTGACAGCTGTGGATGCCACAAAGCTGCTAGAACTCACTGTCCGGCCTCTCTTCCCTTTCTCATTTTCAGATGTGACCCAAGCAACTGCAGTATGAACTCTGGGAGAAAACTTTTTCCTTTCCTCACCCCATTCTCTCATGCTCTGAAGTAAACATAGCTCAAACAATCAGTGAGCTCAATTACTGAGGAGTAACTAATGTAAAAATGCTAGCAACAACAAAGCAATTGCCAAAGGATAGGCAGAAAAGCCTATACAAACAGCACCTGCATTGCACTAAACAGTAGAGTTTAGACTCATTTATCTACAGGTTCACTTGGGTGAAATTCCTTGCAAACCCCTGAACCTGGTATTTCTTATTGGGTAGGAGATGTCAGAATACACAGCAACCTGATGCAAGCATTCAGGTACAACTGATGGTATGTGAATCCAATCACCTATGCCCTACTCTACACTACAGTGGCCTCCGAGTCTTGCAGGAATTTTGGTAAGCAGAGCCTCACTATTTAGCCCTATGCACCCTATGAGTTCAACATCAAGGCTCACAAACTCACATCCCCATTTTCAGGGTCAAGAATGTTACTACAAATTCTTCAGACATTTAAGACAGTAACATCCTACACACTACCTGAGGACTTAACTAGATCAAAACAAGGAGGCAAAAGCCCTTTCCGCTCTTTGCAGGTAAGCAACACAGCTAGGCAGAACCAAGGTAAATTGAAACAACAGCTAGCTCTACCTATAGGCTCGACTGTGAAAGCAGTTGCCTGCACAACAGGTCTTGCAGAAAGCACTAACAAGATTTTTACTACCAGTTTCTGATGGCACTGGTTACAAGCGGGCAAGAAGTAATTTTTCATTGCTAAAGCTCTACCAGTACGGCCTTTCAAGCCAACATATGGTCAAAACCATATCCTTACCAGGAACAGTCCAAGCTGCAACCCACACAAGAGGTGCACTGATGGTATGGCTGTGGATTTACAAAGTCATCCTGTTTTTTACATCACCTGAGCATGCACTCTTAATTTCAATGAGACTGCTTGTTTTATTAAAATTACCCAGGATTGGGCTTTACTGTAACATTACCTTGAACTCTTTAAGGCAAACAGAACAGACATTTACATCTTTAGTAAATTAGAAGTGTTGGCTTCATTTGAGTTTGTACATCAAACAAATCTAATTTGGAGATTTTTGTGTCCCTTTTGTTCCTGGTACACAAAAAGCTAATCCACTTATTTGGTGCACGTCTCCTGCTTTAAGATAGTTTATGATTGCACACTTTTTGCAATACATTTAAAATTTGTCATAGACTGGCACTGAAGGAGATTTAAATCTGAAATCCTGCTATATTGTGGCAGCTAATTGATCATTATGAGATCTGCAACTAGTTCAACCAGTGCTTGTCAACAGTTTGATAAATAGTGTTTTTATCCTGCTGGTAAATTGTCTGTAAAGAAAATAAAGCTTTTATACATACATTTGCCATTCTCAGGTGTAGCCAGATTGATTTCTCTGGCTATAGGTTTATCCTGAACTGTTCACAGTGAATAACAAACGTAGTGGACAACATACTGCAATCTGTATTCAAGAACAGTCAAGAGTGTAACAGACCTGGCTTCTCTCATCATAGGACATCTGGTTCAAGACCCTGGGCAGCCTGATCTGGTGGGGGACAGCCCTGCCAAAGCAAGGAGTTGGGACCGGGTGGATTTCAAGGTTCCCTCCAGCCTAAGCCATTCTGTGGTTCTATGATCACAAAATAAACACTTCTGACCTTAAAATGTGCGTGAAGCTAAATTAATATTTTCATGCTCATTAAATGAAAAAAAAAAAATCAAATCAAATATTCTCTAATTTAAAAATTGTATATGACTGTAAGCCAGCTCAGCTCTAACTCACAGCCTCCTGTTAACAGGGCAGGCAAGACTGCATGCCTGCTGCATGTCCTTGTTGTGAGCATACATGCCAGCACATTCACACCCTTAGCAGGCCCCCAGGTGAACTGGCAGACAAAGAGGGGCATTTTATTAGAAGATGTTGAAAGTGCCTTTGTTTTCATACTATATTTAGCCAGTGATAGATAACGCTCTTTCTGATCATTCTTCCTTTTCTTTGTGTCATTACAAAATTCCCAGGAAGATGCCATGTAAAATACCACAACAAGAAGACAGTAGCACTGCACCTGCTCACGCTGCAAAAATGAAAGCAGTTACAGAGACATTTTATGTGATGACAAATGCAGTTTTAAAAGGTCTCCATCCTTTCTTTTCCTTTGTTTGTGCTTCTTTCCTGCAGTCTTCTATCCCCCTAGTCATGCTGATGCAACCTTAAATGGAACAAAATCATGATTTACTTGAAAAGCAAGTCAAACCAACCAACCAAACAAAAAAACACACCAGATTTGGGTCTGGCTTATAGCACAACCTCGCAACTAGTAAACTGGCACAACATGGAAATGAGTGAGTAAAAAAAAACTTTTGTGCCACAATAAGTGGTTATACAAAATGGATAGCACTGAAGAGTCAGATGTTATTTTTTTTTTTTTTTTTTGCCCTGGCACTTTTGCCCATTTTTTGTTGGCTAGGGTTGAAGTTTTCTGCTGTTTCTTAGGGACCCCACTGGACAACCTGGTATCTTTCTGTAATTCCTTGCTGTTTCTTAATCATGCAGCCTCAGTTCCATGAAGGAACAGTTTTGTGGAACTGATTTTCTTGGCAGGGTGAACTGCAACTATCTTTGTCTTTGCCATTAAGAGGAGGGGTCATTTCTTACTTACTGATGCTCTCATCAGTCTTAGACCTGCAATGCCAAGATGGAAAGAGGTATCAAATCTGGAGGCTAAAGTAGTCTGCAGATTTTCTTCAACAATTTCTGCGTCAAGTCACAGGTGTGATTTCTTTTTTCTTTTTAAGAGAACAGCATACAGTATTTCCCAGTTAGCTATGACAACTAAAAGCCAAAACACACACACAAAAAAGTACTGACTTTGAATCCTCTTATATTAATTATGACTTTTTAAGAAAATGAAAGTTCTCTTGCAAACATTTTGTTCAATGAACGAAAACGTTCTTTCATGTTTCTGAAATGCTTTGAAATCCCTAGAAGATGATGTGTAAGCCTTACTTTTAAACTTCCCACCTCCTTGTCCTCAGAGAAACAGTACACAAAATTTCTGGCAAAGAAATTGAATGTTGCAGAAATACAGTCAATATTTCTCCACGGGAAAAATATCATTCCTCCCTCTCCCCCAAAGTACGTGGACCCAGATGCCACCAGGTGAAATTCAACAGCAGATGTCCCATCAAAGGCATGCCAAGCAAGCTGAATTTATTTTAGTGATCTGCTGGCACTCCAGCATAAATGGGTCAGTTTTATAAACTGAATTCTCCCTGTTCACCTGAAGTGGATTTAAACTCATTTTTGTCTTGCAGGAATAACTACAGGAGAGTAATATAATTAGTTCAGAAGCTGCTAGAATGATTAAAGGAGGATGCATAGACTGAAGTGTATGGTGAGGAACAACTAGTACCAGCAAGATTCATGATCTTCCTACCAAAAGCTCAGAAGCAAACTTTATTGTTCCATATCTGTGGTGGTGTCCTGGCAAGCCTTTATATAGCAACCTCTTTCTGACAATTTTGTTAATGTGTTCTTTTAGAGATGTGCTGAAGCCAAGTCCTGAGCTGAGAGCTCTGAGGCAGAGCTTCTTTTATCCAAACTCCCAAGAAGTATTTCCACCAAGCACCCATAGGTAGACCTAAGCTTTAAAACAAGCCCTTATCTTTCCCTCACTACCACCATACAAGATATAATCCTTTTTATTATATTTTAATAAGAATTGTTCTAAGCCTTCAAGCCTGGACAGACTACTCCTCTCCCCACACTACAAAATGACCATTTCTCAGCATCAGCATATACCCTTCAGACTTGGGATGGCAGCATGTCTAGAGCTCTGGCAGACCCACTGCTGAGTTCCCCTGCTGCCACTGCAGCGGCACACACTTTGCTGGGAACCCCAGGGAGGAAGATCAGCCTGGTTTGCCCATGGCTGGCAGCCAAGGGGAAAGGATATGCCAGGCTGGACTTCTCCATTCCCACACTGCTTGGAGCCAGTTCCTCGCCCCAGTGCCTTTCCTCTCCCTACAGCCCTGGGACCGTGCCAGCAATGAAGACTCCTGTCTCAAGCTCATCTGATTTAAACACAAGACCGTCATTTCCTTCCCTGAAGTCATTCTCCCTCTTCATTACACAATTGTCAATTCCTGGATTAACTTCTTCGACAACATCCTCATTCATTACACCAAACTGATTAATGCCCTGAACACTACTCATCTCAAGCCCAAAAGGAATGCTGCTTCTCTAGAAAAAAACTGCTGCAATGATGTAATTCATGACTGTAGCACAATACGTATATATAAACAGTCCAAGTAGAAGGCACATAAGAAAACACACATCTGCCTCTCACTAGCTTCTGAGAGCTTGTTTCTGCTACTTTAAAGTTCTTTTCAGGTTGTTTTTCAGTGCAACACTACATACTTTTTGTTAAGCACTGACAGTGGGGTTTGAGCTGTAGTGGAAGCAGTTATGAAGAGAGTCTCTGTCTCGAGGAATCTCTTTCCAAACAAAAAGAGAAGCGTAAAGAAAATGACTGAACCCTTTTGGCCCAACAGAACATCATGATCTCTGCTTATCACTGCCAGCAACATTAAACCTACTGAAATCTCAGCCACGAACTGCTACTAAGGAACACATAGTAACTTCAGTGAGAAAGAAAGCTGAATATCACCTAAGTCTATGTGGTTACCATTCTTCAGTGTAGCAGCATTTATAGCACAGGTATAAAATCTCCAGTGCCCTGCAAGCCTTCATTCATTAAAACAGTCCCTTATTTATTTTCTTATTTATTGAGCAAGCAACTAGTACAAGGTCTGAGAACGGAGGCTGTGCCTTAACAATTACTTCATTAAGCTTCATCAGTCTAATCAATATCACTTCCACTTTTGTTCTGCTTTACAATTAGTGTCACATAATGCACAAGTCATCATACACCATGAGGTGTTTTTTTTTTAATTGAGAATTGTGGCGATACCACATGCAAGCTCACAACACTAAGAAAAAGCAACACTACTTTTAGTTCTACCCTCTCCTTGCCTTCAAGATTTGACTCCTTCAAGTCTTCTCTCTGCAATGCTCAGCACATTTCCATTTCTAAGAAGTATATTTTTAATATTCTGTGAATTTTATGCACTCCAATTTGCAAACACATTTGAGCTTCTGAATATAAAGGATCTCTCTTATGCTAAATTAAAAAGAACTGAATAATCATTTATTTCAGACAAAGCTTCCTTTGTTCCCCAAAGTTGTTGCTATGCACGTTGATGCAGGAATATAACTTGATTGCAGGAAACAAGAAGGCTTTGTAGCTTGCATTTTTTTTGGCTTACAAACACAGTCCCGTTCATTGTGGCCACAAAGACATTGCTTGATTTTTTACAGTATTAGTAATGAAACAATCTTTTCTTGCTAATGGTTAGTGCAACAGCATTAATACACAACTGGGATGCAACAGACTTGTCTTTATGGGTTTCAGGGCTGGAAAGCCTGTTTTTCGCACAGAAATTTTTAGTGTTCCAAGGCACTGAATGGTACCAGTGATAGGCAGTGGCTGATAACTGACAGTGTACTGTCCAGCCACATCTCCTCTTACATGGTTTGCACAGTGCAAGTCACATTCTAGACCTGCTCAGACTGCTCCCCACAGCCTTTTGCTTTCTGTTCTAGATACTCTATGAGGTTCTCCATCCTTGCTCAGAGCAAGGCAGCCTCAGAAAACCACACCTCTCAGCAAGCATTTGTGCCACAAGTGATAAAGCAGAAAACAGAGGGCCCTGGAAGTAAGTCATCTGCAGCCTTTGCACCACACAAGAAGGCAATCTGTGGAGGTCTCTTGACCCAGATCAGACCTGGGACACTGGGACAGACATCAGACATGGGCATGAGTAGAATTTCATTTATGGCCACGCAGATTTAAGTACTCACTTGCACATGGACCATTACTTAAGGAAAATTAGCTCACAAAACATATTCTATTTTAAAAAATAAATGAAGCAGAGCCACAGATATTTGAAATTACTTTTGAAGCAAAGAAAAACATCTACTGCCTTATTTAGTGGATGACAACATGACCCATGGCAGGATCTAGTAACTAGACGATCTTTAAGATCCATTCCATCTCAAACATTCTACGATTCCTGTGTCTGAGCGAGTCTTCTGTGAGAAACTCAAAGCCTGAGAACAGTATTCTACCTTCTTTGACTCCAACAAACTGCACCATCATTAATCTGGAGAAAATCAGCTGTTGCTGTCCTTCGCAGGTACAGCTGAATCACTCCTGGATCTGCAGGCAGAATAGGGATGGGAACTTGGGGCTGGACATGAAAACATCCTCTATCCCCTTACCAAAGAAAGCTGTGCTGAGCAACTGCTTTAAGACTGCCCAGGATGTAGAGGCATTCTCTTTCGGACATGTATGGTCTGAGGCACCAAGTAGCTCAGCAACCGAGGAGTAGAAAGCAACACCAATAATTTCAAAAAGCAGCATGTAAGGAGATCTCAAGTAGTGGCCAAAGGACTACCAGCAGCAATTTGGACTGCACATATGACAGGTACAATTCTGCTTCATTCTGTCATTCTGATTTATAGAATCATCAAGATTGGAATAGACCACAAAGATCATTTAGCCCAACCACCAACCCATCCTTACCATGCCCACTAACTAGTTTTCTCAGTGCCAAATCCACACAATTCTTGAACATCTTGGGGGTTTTCAGTAAAAGATATCAAAGATATCACACACACTTACTCTGAAAAGTGACTTCATTCATCAGTTACCCTCATCTGGCAAGGGGAAACAACAATATTACTGCTTTTTACATGAAAGAAAATAAGCAACAGTTAAAAATTGAAATGGATGACTGCATATCTTAAGGGCTTTTCTAATGAGTTAGATGAGCTTTTCTGCCTTCTCCAATACTAATTTTTATATTTAGTGATGTTGCACATCAGATGACATCTGGAGCACACCTAATTTGTTCCCAAAATCCTGCAAAACCATTATAATAAGCAGACCACAATGCCCTTCACTAATTTTGCTGACAAAACAGCATCCATGCACTTGAACCTGAAGCACACTTTGAAATGTGTTCTTGACATACTGTTGGGTGAGTACTCTCACACAGACTTGTTAAGGCAGTAGGATTAGCACAAAGCAGGAAATAACACTGCTGTCTTAAAATGATGCCATTACCTGGGAAGCTCTCCTTCCTCTTTTTTTAATCCACAAAAAACCTCTAGCTGTCAAGTGTTAGTCTGAGCTCAGACTAAAACATTGAGGAGATTTCAACAACAAAACTATCAAAATAATAATTAAGAAGTGCTTACTTATGAGATGGGAAAGTTTGAGCTAAAATCAACACTTCCCTATTTTCTGTTCCCTACCACAAAATGTATGGAGACTAGAGAAATGTATAATGTCAAATTCTCAGGATGCAAAAAACTATCAACAACAGAGCTCTGGCTTGCCTGCTCTTGTTTTTGGCTCTTCAGTTAGGTTCTGCTCTGTTGAGTTAGGATGAAATCACACCAAACACTACACTAATGCTTCTGTTAATTAACAACATGCTTCCCAATTGCACTTTTCATTCCCACAAAAAGTGCTGCATTTTCACAAAGTATCACTTGTAGTGAGGCATTCAAACACGCTAATTGCAGCTCTGTCTCCCAGGGGGGGAGATGTATGGGCTTACTCAGCACTAGTTAAAGACTTTTGAGTTGATTTCATCTTATTATTGTTATTAAAAACATTTGAAAAAGTTACAATCTATTTTACTTTTGCAAGCTTGCACAAATTCAGCTCAAGAGCAGATAAGAAGATATCCCAATATGCATTACAAAAGATAGATGCAACCCAACTAGTTTTTACACCTGCCTTACAGAAGTGTAAATAGAGGCAAAACAGGAAGAGAAATCCATCAAACATTTCTGGCTGGCTTCCACAGAAATGGAAGATAGGAATACTCTGCATTGGTTGTGATGGGACAGAGAAACAATTATAAATTGTGCAAAGCAGATGCAATTGTAAATTGAAGCATATGCAAATCCTTCAGTGTAGCTGTCTACAAATACTGCATATTCATTTTTTTTTAAAATGAACTTCACTTGTATTGAGTATTTTAGGCTTTATTGCTCTGCTTTATTTTTATCTGGTTGCTGGGTAGTAATAAAAAAGACTGAAAAGTTTAGTCACAAGACAGCAGGAACCAGGGCTTTGTTAATCTAAATTCTTGTTTACTGGAAACACTGACGGATGTGGATGAAGAATCTGGGTCAGAAAAGCACAACAGAGGATGCTACCTGTACTTCTACTGAATAGCAGGCAGCTGGGAAATCGGCAAGTTCAAATGCAAAAACAGTAGGAATCTCCTTCAATGAGATGATTCATCTCCTTAGTAAATGCATTTTAGATTTTTTAGCCAAAGTGAGAAAAGTTGGTATTTCCAGCTGAATTAATGCTTCACTGTCTGGAAAACTTCAATTTCCAATAGTTCTAGGAATCTGTGGCTCCTATTTGTGCATCCATGCAGCAGTAAGGCTTGTCTTGCTTCACATCTTTGAATTCTAACCATGGCAGCACTGACTACCGAGGAATATATCAGCAAAAGCGAGGACCTGTGGGTTGGGGAGGAACTACTATTCAGAATAGTTGTCTGCTGCTAGATAGGGAAAGAGAATGAAGTCTCAGAGAACATATAATTAAGAAACTGCCTGGGAAGAGAAGCCTTGAGGATCCTGCTCTATTTTGAAAACAGCTGCTATACTGATAACTTACAATAATCTGCCTGTAAGATTGTAGGGTAACATTATAAAATTGATGATGTAATTTTTTTGACCATAAGTGATATAAGTGATGAGATACTGTATAATGAAAAAGAAAAGACAAAAAACAGGCCACTGCATGAAAATAATGTCTGGAGTGTGTCAGGAGTGAGTTAACAGGATGCAGAGAATGGAATAAAAGCCTGAAGGATCCAGACCATTTTACAATGAGTCACCACTCTCCAAAATAACGAATCAATATAGACAACATATCTAATCAACATCCAAGCAATATGGCAGGCTCTGAACCACATCTTGAAAACAATAAAACTGAGCATCATGATGAGTTTTTTCTTCAATGAAATATGTGCACCTAATAGCTTCATTTTTTCAAAAGTATATATTTCAATAGTCAAATACATTTGATTATATGCTGTTACTTGTTGCAAAGGTGTAGCCTAACTTGAAAATATGCAGTTGACTGCTCCTCAAAAGCCCAAACATGCCCAGCACATTATGCATCATTAGTTTTCCAGTTGTATTTGTACACTTCTTTTTTTCAAGCTAGCAGGAAAAAGTATGAAAGCCTATCTGAAAACAGGTATGCAACTATAATCACATACACAAAGTCTTTAATCCCTCAATCTCATTAAAAGCTTTTTTCAATGAGACTACTAAAAGTCCAGAGTAAATTTATTTAGTTATTTGCATTACTGCATAGGGAAAGGTAAGGCAGATAGCCTCCAAACTCAAGTGCTAAGAAGAGTTAGACAAAATTGCTCTACGCGTTTTAAAATAGGATCATATTTTTTAAAAAAAGTAATAATTAAAAAAGGGCTCCTCCAAATTCATACTTTCTTCCAAAAGTCAAGTTCTTGAAAACAAAAATTAAAAGCCCAGCACTCCTCTTGTGGAAACCAACAGGAACTCTGCTATTAAAATCAATGGCACTGGAAATGGAAGATAAATTAACTGTCTATGAGCATATCCTTATCGAAAAAACAAAACCATAAGCATAAGATTAATTTTTTACAATATAGATGTTAGGTGTTACAAAGTCAATTACTGAAATGAAAAGTTAGGGCAAATCCATCACTGTCAGTTAAGATATATTAAAGATAATATTGTCTCTCTGGTGTTCTTGCTAATTTAAAGGCATTTACCCTAAGGCTATTTCTATTCAGCTCTTGTATGCAAACACTAGCCTGTGTCTTAATGATGTTTGCTAATACATACACTTTAATGGGCTGTTTTCTTCATTTAAAGGTGAACTGCCAAGCAAAAAGACCATGTCTCTACTGTTGCTTTAGGATGTATTAAAGAACTGAAACAGCTTAAACACTCTAAGCTAGGATATTTTATCTTTTCCAGTTCCTTCTTCATTGTGCTCTGAGCAGTGCAGCATCTTGTTTATTTCCTTTGATTGACGATGTTCCTACATCTCCAAAAAAATCACAGTTGGTTTTGGGAACTGCACAAAGCCTGATTGTCTTTTGGCTTCCACTCTCATACTCTCCAGAAGAGGGGAACGGTAAGACCAGGTTGCTCAGACAGCAACTGCTCTTCCGCACAAAGGCATGTGTGCCACAAAATTGGAAGGAAAAAGGAAGGTCAGCAACCACCCTGCAAACCCAAGGCATGTCTCGCTTCATTTCCAAAAAGGTGCTGAACCAATGGGAGCTCCAACTCCAGTGGGGAATGTTGGCAGCCCAGTGTAAATTGCGACCCCAACCTACTGCTGGATTTGATACACTCCTGAAAGTCCCAGAAAATTCTTTGGATGATTTGGTTCTTCACTTTCCTCAAGAATACCACAGTGATTGCTTAACCTACAAGCAGACTACATTCGAGTATATCTAAATATATATGTGAGTACAAAGTAAAGAATAAGAACCCATGTTTTTCCTTAGGAAACCAGAACCTTTAATCAGTACTAGCAGTGATGAAATTGAGCTTTATTGAGTGGTTATAAATGCTTCAGATAAATCCCAGGGTACAGGGTCTAGACGATACCTCACAAAGTTTGTCAGCTTCTTGAGCGGGTACATCTTTGCTCAGATACAAAAAAATCTCTAAGCTCATGCCCCCATACTCCACAAGAAGGCTTTATATTATGCTACATTTACATAAACCAACAGCCCTACCTGAAGAAAAGAAGTCATTTATGACTGTAATGAGATGAGGATCTGTACTCACTCTGCCAATGTCTGCCTTTCACAGACAGGGTAGAAAGGCTACCCCAGGCATTAGCATTTCAGGAAACAGGTGAAAAAGACAGTCATCAATCTGCCATACCCTATCTGTTGTATAAAATATACTGTTAATAGAATTACATTATTAAACAGGCATTTAACATGGACAAGCACTAATTAAGATTAATTTCTTACTTTTTAAACGCTGTCCGCAGTTAAAACATAGATCATTCAACTCTTTGTCAAGAGAACGATACAAGACAGTACTCCCTCTCCCATTACAGGCATCACTTAGCTTGTATGGGAGAGGATAACTGATGCTATGGAGGAACAGATTTTTTTTAAATGCCACCCAGCTGTCTTCTCCCATCCCTGTGCACCAGTTTTGCAGAGGACAAGACACAGCTCTCCACTGACTCAGTTAGTGGGTATGGTTTCAGCCATCTCAGTGAGTGACTCTCCAGGTAAAAACAAAACATTTTGTTCTATGCACTGAACCTCAAAGGTCTTGATGTTGAAATGTCATTGGTCAGAGATGTCCAAACAAATATGCTTCAGCAAGAATTGTAACCTTTAATAAAAAAAAAAAAAAAAAGAAGTACTTTCTAAGGATATATATTTGTCTTTAGCACAAATGAAAAGTATTCAAATAAAATTCAAATCCAACACCACAACTGGTATTCAATAGCATTCAAATTACATAACACACAAAAATACAATTAAGCATTTATGGAACTCACAAAGTACCAAGAAGATAGTTTTACCTTCAGTTTCTGAAACTGTAAAAAAAAAAACTGTGATTCCACAGATGCTTCCTGGTATGTATTAACTTTTCAGTAAGGAGCTCTAAGAGATATAATCAGAGATGGGTGCTTAATGAAATACAAATCCACTTCCACCCACTTCTTCTTACAGCAAAATTCATCTCAAAGTAATTACCCTTTTAGTAGAGGACCAGCAAGCTTTAAGAACCCCTTGAACTTTCATACTAGTGTTTAAATAGGATTTAAAAGAGATATAGTTATTGTGTTGACTACCTGCCTAAATGCTTAACTTAAGCTGTGAAACAGATCACACAGCAGAGCACGCAAGTCAACAAGTCTTGTGATTAATGGTGTCAAAGGCTGACAATACATCTACTGAAAAACAGCCCAGGGACTTTCATATTCAGCATCCACAGCTAGGAATCGATCAACTACCATCCATGCATGCACAAGACCTTCTTCTGTTACTGAACATAAAATTGTAGCAGGTCAGGTTAAATGTCTGGATTTCTTGATGGTCAAAGTCCACATCTCTTTTTCTGCTGTGCTGCAACAGTAAAGCTGCAGCAGTCAGTTAATTAATTTGAAAATCAAGCCTCATATTAACACTGACAAATAATCTGAAGAGCACTGAAAGAATGCTTGAGACAAGTTTGTTTTATTAAGATTTGGTACTAGTGATTCTAACCATTTTCTTCAGCAAAAAAAGGAAGTCTCTAGCCACAACATCACCACATCAACCCAAACTAAAGCCTTCCAAGAGCAGCAGCTCCTCAAGTTGCCCTGCTGCAGCACTTGTTCTCAGACTGTTGACGTTTGACACCAATCTCTGTGAGTTGGAAAGTTCAGGACACAAAACATACGAGCTCCAGAACAGAAAGCTCTATAGGAGCTACCTAGAAGTGCTTTCAGTAAGCTGTCATCCTTCTTTTTTCTCATATATCTTTCAACTTGAAATACAATTCTGATATAAATGCCACATAATTTCTCTGCTTTTCTCTTCTTATCCATTTGGACCACAAAACTGGCTTTTATTTTCATCTCCTTACAGCTTATCTATATCACTGCCAGAAATTAATACTCTACACAGCAAATTGCCATAATTATATTATTAAAAAGTTTTGATATTTCTGTGTAGATAAACAAAACTTGAGAGAAATGCTTTATAAAGACAAACTGACATCTTCATCCAAACGGTAATTTTCTGATCCAGTATTTTATTCAGTGAGCTCAAAATAATCCTCCTGCTCAAGATGTGCTCAAGAAAATGCACACAAAATGAAATATTTTCATTAACTATTATAATTTTTAATGCAATTTTGCGTAACACATGCAATATTTTCTGTAGAAACATGCAATGCATTTCACTGGAAGAATTCGATGAGTTCTTTTCACGTTACAAAGGAACATCCCACATTAATAGGGGAAAAGGTCCCCTCCTGACAATATACTGTTGCAGTACTATTTGTGTGAGAGGCACAAATATTTGGTGTAAATAACTGGATGTGGAGGCAATGGCTTGGAGTAAATACACCACACTGGATTCTGACCAATTACCACTAAACCAGAACCACTTACACCATACGTGTTCAACCCACAGCTGGTGGCTGACGTAAGGCCCAGGATAGCAAATAATGCAGCCCCCCAAGACTGTAAATTTTTAACATTATTATGTGGTTTTTAGTGATATTTTTCAGGAGTCAATTGCATGTAGCTTGAGCACAGACTCTATAGGCCACAATGGAACACTACGGAGGAGAGGGAGCGGTGCAGCACTAACCCCCTTTCTCACACCCCCCATACACACTCAGTGGAATCAAAACCAATGTGTATTGCACTTGTGCTGCTTGGTGGTAAAACACAGTGATTGCTGGTAGTAATATTTCAACCCACCTGCGCGTGTGTGTGCTACTGAAAACACACAATATTTGTTATTAAGCAGACACGTAAGTTTTCTTAGTTAATTATTAAACATGGACTTGGGTTATTTCATAAAATAATTTAATAAGTTAACATGTTCTCTAGTTTCACAAAATATCCGTGAGTTTTGTCTTTTCATTGCTTTCTTTTTTATGTTTTAATAAAAAATATATTTTAAAAGTTTCATTACTTACATACATTAACTGTACATTTTCTATGTGGCCCAAGACAGCTCCAGTGTGCCCCAGGCAAACCAAAAGGTCGGACACCTGTATCTTACACCAAGTTCATATCAGCTCACACATAGTGTCTGTTGCTAAATGAGGTTGTATCAGTTCTGTTTATAATACTGACAAAGTAAAATTAAATTATCAGTAAGCATAGAGATTAGAAACATTTACCTGTTTTAGGCACCTGTTGACACTACTGCAAACGCATCTTTATGTCTTTCCATGTCTTTCCATCAGGAGAGGACTGTGATATTCATCAAACAAAGACTACGTAGCTAAGTAATGACATTGTATGAATAAATACAGAGGTATGCACTCAATTCATGTAACATATTAGAGAGCTAACATAGGTTAGCTGAGTAAGAGAAACTGGTGCAAATACCTACGTTGCCACTGACCTGCTGAGTGAGTGATCTTGGGTGACCACCACTCAGACCACCACTCCTGCAAGCCTGGCTAATGCTCTTGACACTTTCCTTTCCCAGAGGCTGAGAAACCACTTAGGGAGGCACAGAGAGAGTCCAAGGTAGTATCTTTTCAGGGTTTCTTTAAGGCAGTTGGACCCACTGACATTTTACACAAACAAAGTTTGTAGGTTGTGTGGCATGTGGAAAGGAAGTTCATCCTTGGAGTGTAACAGGTCAAACAGCCATGCCCAGCTTGTTTTCTGAAGCTGTTCTCTTCAAACTATTAAAGAATTTTAAGGATATCCAGCTTTAGAAAGTACTTAACAGCAACCTGAGAAGGAATGAAACTCAAAACTAAAAGATATGGTTATGATGTAGCTAGAGACGCCTCGGTAAAGGTCCAGAAAGAAGTGAAATGCTCAGAAATTTCTCAGCCTCTCCATTACATCAGGCACTGCTGGATGGATAAAAACCATCTTGCTGGCAGCAGCTGAGAAGAGAGAAGTCAATAACTTAGAAATTCAGTAATAAATTCTTGTTTGATAATTTTTTCTCCATTCCTATCAGGGAGGCAAACTTTCAAACCAACAATAAAACCCTGAGGTATCTTACCCACCTTTCCCCCTGCTCCTCCAAAAAAGGTCAAAGCTGAGTTTTAGATGGGTGGACATTGGTTAATCCACTGGGACATCTGTACTGAAAAACCAAACTAAACCTACATTTACAGTTAAGAAAATAATTCCAGGAAGCTGTGACAAGGTAAAACAAAAAGACAACACTGGAGAGTTCATTTTAAAGAGTGCACAGCAGTATGTATAGCCACAGAAAAACAATATTCAAAAATCTGACCTAGATAGCAGTGTTTCCTAGTGACTAGAATTCATTAAAAACAGCAGATTATAAATGTACCACACAGGACTCCTTGAAGCCTGAGCATTAGATTCAGTTTAAAAAACCACCCAACCTAGCTAAAAATAAGAGCAACATTTTTTCTTACAAAAAATAAAATAAAATAAAATAACCGACACACACACACACACACACACAAAGAATAACCAGTCAAACAAAGAAAAACAACCCAACAAATCCAGCCCAAAGAAACCCAAAGAAAGCTGAGAGGTATTATTAGCCTTTTCCTAATAGCGTAAGTCATTATGAGACAGAGCTCTGGTTTTACATGAGTGAATGCATTCTTTGGCCATGAGAGAAGCAAATGAGCTCACACACCTAAGTGTTGGGTTCAAAGAGATTCCAAATGCAAAACTCAGCAGAAAGTCTCAATGTTTTCATTCCAGCTAAAGCATTTTCACGTAATATTGGTGGAAAACTATGCCATTTCATGGCAGCAGTGTATTATTACAAGTGACGAAATCTCCTTCTAGCTTTTCCCATTCACCCACTCTTCACTGAACACTACAAAGAACGAAAATTCTCTCACAGTAGGAAGGCTAAGTTGTGTCCTTTACAGAGGGGAAGAAGGGAAAATCAAGCTTCACCCTCCCTGAGCAAGCTTTTGAGCCCCAAATGACCTCTTGATTTCAAGAAGTAACTCAAAGATTTTTATACTTAAGGTTAAGCACGTGCTTAGGAACTATACTAACGCCGAAGTACCTCTGTAAATCAAACTTATATTCACCTTCTGAGCAGGTATTGTTTACTTTAAAAGCTTTATTATTGTAGAAAAACAAATAAAGGGATGAGATTCATAGACTTCTTTTCCCATAAAAGTAACATATGACGGATTACAAATTACTATCCAGTGTAAATTCAAATCTTTACATGCCTTCAAAAGGTCCTCTGGTCATCTCTACACCCAGAAGATGCTTTTTTTCCCCTAACCTCAACAAACAGAAAATAACATTCAACCTCTGGTTTAGAATTCCCTAAGAGAACAGAATCACAGAACTGCAACACACATAAATACACATTTATGCTTATCAAATTCAACTGAGTTTGGCAGCTTCTTTCAAATGACTTCAAAAAATTAGCTTTGAATTGTACAATTGCTTTATACCTACTGACTGCATGGTTTGTCATTTGTCACACAACAGTACTTATTTTTACTTTGAAACAGGTACTGGAGCCAAACTAAGATCTTTTATAAAACACTAAAAAGGTGCAGGTGGATGTGTGGATGCGAGCGTTTTGCTCTAGTCATTACTTACTAGTCATATTCGATATTCACTTACCACTCACCAAGTCTTTTCCAAATTAAACCATTAAATAAGTTTATTTACAAGATGACTACAGTTACTAGCTAGTACAGGGCTCATTCATCCCTTGAAGATAACAAAGTGCTGGGCAGTTCCATTGCAGAAAATAAAAACTTCATTGCACCTTCTGCAGCCTGGACAGTATGCATCGCTGCACAATCCCTACTGCCTTTAATGGTGGTGGCACAGGAGGTTGCTGGTCCTCCCATCCTCTTTCCACAGCACCCCACTGCCACCATTAAGCCTGGTGAGTCGCTGACTCACTTCCCAGCTGCCTTTCTTCACACTTTACCTTAACAACAAATAAAACTCCCTAGCAGTTTACTTCTTGCTCTTGAGAAGAATTATTTCCCTGTATTCAGACTTTAGGCCTATGTATAACATAGGAATGTGACAAGGTCCTACTGGTTCTTCAAAGTGGTGGCAGGCTTT
Source organism: Meleagris gallopavo (assembly GCF_905368555.1). Lineage (NCBI taxonomy): Eukaryota > Metazoa > Chordata > Aves > Galliformes > Phasianidae > Meleagris > Meleagris gallopavo. The sequence continues at coordinate 31,556,227 of NC_139406.1, read as the reverse complement.
TGCTGGATACTGATTTGCTCTGTTTGGCATCTAGTGTTTCTGAATCAGTTCCCATTATCTCAAAGTATGAAACACTGTTACAGACGGAATGACTAACAGGCTGTGCAGCTCTCCTAAAGTCAAAGTGCATCCTGCCTCCATCCCCATGTCCCAAAGCTGAAAGGTAAGGTTGCTCTCACTTGTTAACTGATCCTTTCCTACGTGAGGATGTTCTATTCCATTTTGCTATTTCACTGTTCAATCTGATCCCTTCCTACCTGAGGATGTTCTATTCCATTTTGCTATTTCACTGTTCAATCAGAATTACAGTTCTTCTTCCCTGTAACTGGATAGATGTTTCTCCTTTGGAGGACACCATTTACACTGAATAGCACATTCCATTTTGCCTGTCTATTGTTCCAATCAATGAACTGGGACTGTAAATTAACCCTGACAGATAAAATTGTCTCATTTTGGATGTCATACATTTAAACTGTTTAATTCTTAATAAGGGAGTTTCTTCTTTCATTAACAAATACGAGGCTCCCACTCTTGGTACCTTAAGCTTCTGATGACAGAATGGCTTGCTGTTCCTTCTTTTTAATTTCATTTTACTTGAGCTCCTTCTTCTGAGGAATAATGCAGTACAATTTTGGATATTAAGAATTGAAGTCATGAGGAAGTCAGTGAGAACATAAGAGAAAGACAACCCAAATGTACCATGACACTCAGAATAAATGAACTTACTTTAGGTTAAGGATAGCTCTGCTGGAACAGGAGCTCAATCTGTGTCATCATGTGTCTGATCTCTATTACAGGAGAGGCAAATCAGGATCAACTTCAGGACACTCATTGGATTTGCATCAGCAGTAAAATAACTGGATAACAGAATGCATTTCAAAAATGTGAACACAGCTAGTAAGGATTCTGCTTGTTCGCTCCCTCCCCTCCATGATTTAATGCTGACTTACAGAATGAAATTATGAAAGATACTAAGCCTCACCTATACCTTTCCCCCTCTCTCTCACTTGATACTGTTCTGATCCTAATAAGTATTCCATTTTCAGAATAAGATTGGTAAACACTTAACCAAGCATCTGCTATATTTCCTTGAATTCTCCTTTATATACTTCACAGGGGAACAACTGGAAAGGCTGCCTAAGATGTGTACTTACAATGTGACTAATGAATGCTCCGAATCAGACAAGTACCAGATTTGTTAAAACAGTAAAAATTATGCCTAGGTTTCTACTGTGCAAAAAAACCTTTACCTATCTGCCTAAGTCTCACTGAAATCAAAAGGACTTAAAACATGTAATTACATTTACATAAGGGAGACACATTTAAGCATAGTGTTTCAGTGCTCTATGGTGCTGGTACTTAAGCAAGTCAAATAACAACTAAATTTAAAAGTACTGCTCTGTACTCCTGCAATATCATCACAATTTAGATGTAACTATGGAAGTGGAAAATTACACTCTGTATCCTCAATATACTTTGGAAAGATATACCTCTAAATCTATGTAATTAAGGTATTTTGACATATCACTGGCTATACCATGCTCTTGCACCTCTCTTTTGGGATTATTTTATTGTTTAAATGGTTTATTTCACCATTGCCTGGATGGCTGCAGTCAAAGACTACAATAACAGCTCCAAAGGGAAACTGGTGGCAGACACTGTTCTTCAGGGATCTGTACTGGGACCGAGGCTACTTAACAACTTTTTGGTGACACGGACAGCGGGACTGAGTGCACCCTAAGCAAGTCTGTGGATGGCACCATGCTAAGTGTTGTGGTTGACACACTGGAGGGAAGGTTTACCATCCAAAAGGACTTGGATGGATTTGAGAAGTGAGCCTGTGTGAACCTCAAGAAGTTCAACAAGGCCAAGTGCAAAGTCCTGCACCTGGACTGGGGCAAACCAGCAAATGCTGTGCGGAGAATGCAAGCAGAGGAGACCTGCAGAGAAGCCTTGGGAATACGGACTGAGGAAAAACTCAATATGAGCTGGAAATGTGCAGTGTGCAGCCCAGAAAGCCAACCATATCCTGGGCTGCGACACAGAATGGTTTAGGTTGGAAGGGACCTTAAAGATGATCTAGTTCTAACTCCCCTGCCTTGGGCAGGATTGCCACTCACGAAATCAGGCACTAGGATAAGGTTATGAAGGGCCCCATCCAACCACACCTTGAACAACAGAGAAGCTGTAAATACTCTGTCCTTGGAAGTGCTCAAGACCAGGCTGGATAGGGCTTTGTGCAACTTGATCTGGGGAGATGGCCTGCCCATCTCAGGCAAGTTGGAACTAGATGGTCTTTAGGGTCCCTTCCAATCCAAACTATCCTACAGTTCTGTGAGAAGAGATTCCCAATTTCCACATGAAGAGTTACTTTCACTGTTGTGATATAACACATATTAAAGCTCAGATAAGGTAATACTGATTTATAAAATTAGTAGTTTATGTGTCAAAATGCAGGTAACTCAACTGAAGATATGTTCCCTCAGACTAATGTCATGAATTATTATTTCAGATTCTGCTCTGGAGATGTTGGAAGAGACTGTTGCTCAAGTCACTGTCACAAATAGAAGTTTGGCGACTGTATAGTCCAGTCAGATCCAGTAAATCTAAAGTATCTGAAGTGACTGTCAGTTGTACTGTTCTCCAAAGTCTTAACATATCTCAAAAAGCTGATGCCTGTAGAGTCTGCAATCAAAAATAGCTCACTAGAAAAAAAAATAATCTAATAGCAGACAGGTAGAAGAAAAAGGCTTTCAAATGATTTTTAAAAAGCTGTCTAACATTCATGGCTTTGGGAAATGCAAAGTCCCACATCTCATGTTTGAAAGACCAGAAGTAGATGTTAACCAAGGTAGAGTAGCAAGTGGAGAGCCACTGATTGACATTTGTCACATAATTCTGAAACCGTCATCACATGATGATCTTCACATATTTGTATATAAATTTAAGCATGTATAAGTATAAAGCAATTGTAGGCAACGATATTACAATTACACCAATATGTATGTTAAGTTATTGCAATTTCCAATTATAAATATTTCCACTTCTTCCTAAAAAATAGTGAAGAACCATATCCTCCTTTTAAACTTAGAATTTAAATAAAGAATATACTGAAATTTATATTAATCAAAACACAAGAAAGAATCTGCTTCACTGGAGATTTTATAAAAATATTATTCTCTGCTTTGCTTGTGTTTGTGCTTCTCAGACTTACTATTGTGATTCTCTTGCAGTTCAGTTAAATGTCAATGCTCCAATTACTTTAATAGTCAAACTGTGTGCTATTTTCACCACACAGTCATTCAGGCTTGTCATGTTTGACAAATCCAGTAATTGAGATGAACTCTTGGAGAATACTGACATGTAACCAGTCATTTCCTACTGCAGACTGTTGACCTCTGCAGCAGAAACCACAGAGGATTTATTCAGCAGCTTGAAAAAAACAAAAACAAAAACAAAGAAACCCACAAAACGCAACAGCAACAAACAAGCTTGTTAAGTTTAAGATCATCATTTTACACATCTCCACTCACTTCCTTGTTTACTCACTTAATGTTCTGCTGCAGTGGGAATTAAAACATTAAGAACACCTTGCATAAGCACAGAAAAAGAACAAGAAAAAATATTCTGGAAGACCATGATAAAAAATTGCCTAACAGATTTCTGGAGGCTGAGTAACATCAAACAAGTTCAGAAACCCCTCAAGCATCCTCTGCCCCCAAGCAGCTGCACACTCCCAGCCTCAGCTCATTAACAGCAGAAGGTATTACACAAATTACGTATTTACTGAATAGCACTGGTTTCAATCAGTCATTACAACATGTTTTAACTCTTGCTGGGGTGTGTGTCTTCTCCTTATCACTCCTCCACCATGCTGTCCACCACCACACTGAAACCTCAGGATCATTCCCAGAAACCTGCAAAACCCACCAAAAACGTGTGCTTGCTGGGTTCACTGGTCCTTGAGAGATGCCTTTGGGACCATCAGTATTTAAAAGGCCTGGACATCTATGAGGCCATCACAGCTGTACTGAAGAATAAAATACAAAATGAAACAGAACATCAAACAAACAAATCCCAAACTAAAACAACAACAAAAAAAACCTCACGAGATTTTGCAAAGCTAGCTCTTGTGACAAACTGAAAATGCAAGAAAGTTTTGAGATGAAGATGTAACCTAATTCAAATGCAGTTTTAAACTCCCTTGTGATTTACATTAACTGGGGATCTAATGCTACTTTTGCTATAGTCAGGAAAGCTACTATGGACTTTTCTCCCAGGATTTAGTCCTTCTCCGGATAAAGTGCTGACATTTCATTGTAGACTAATGAAAAAAAATGACTTGTCACTGAAAGCAAATGGTGGATAAAAATACAAAGAAATAATCCACACAGACAACACTAACTTCCAAGAAGTGACCTTTGCAGTTGCCGAAGTTAAATATCTCTTTGCAGCAGATTCTGCAGGGAATAAAGACCTCTAAAGAACTGCAAAACTTGTCCGTATTATTGTGTTAAAACATATTCATAACCAATTGCATAGCAATCAACAAGGCTGAAAGGTCACCAGGAATCACCTGAGTTAGTGGAATTAGGAGCCAAAGAGATTTGTAGAAAAGGAAGAGCTGTAATATACTTCTGCAAAAACTTATTTCCTGGGAAAAGAAACAGTTTAAAAACCCAGCAGAATGGGGACATAACTAAACAGCTGCACTCTGATGAGATTATTGTATTTATTTTAAATTAGGCAGGCATTGCCCACCTGTCAGATAGAGGCCAGCAACAAAGGAGTCCAGCTGAGCGCGTCTTACTGGTAATGCAGGAAGTCGAAGAGACCATAGATGAGAACATCCTCTCTTATGGCTGAGAGTCAGTTAACCTTTACCATGAGAAAGACAGTCACTGTTCCTTCAGCTGGATGCTCCAGATTCCTTCCTTTTCCATAAGAATGCACAAATTCTTCATGAAAGACAGTAGTTAGCTACATACATCATGCATTCAAACAAAATTTAGCCAGTGGTACAGCATGCAGCTGAACGAAGAGATTCTCTGCACTTGCCTTGAGGAGTCTGACTCAAAGAGGAACAGTCTGAACAGACCGAATCATGATCTTTGTCAGGGTAACATAGGCACCATAGGTCATGCGCGCTGTCTGTTGTTACCACGTAATGTGGTTGCAGATATCATCAATGAACTTTCTGCCTTTTCACATGACAGAAACCCAGTTGCATCCTGTGCTGAGGAAGAACCAGGAAGAAGGTGGCTGTCGAGTAGGCAGTACTGCAGGCTGCACAGCAGCACTCCTTAAAGGCAGCACAGTCTATCCTACCATCTCTAAGTGGCCACAGACTCTGAGAAGCTTTTGTGTCTAAGTACTACGCAGTTTTAATCCATAGAGCACTTCCTGGCACTATCACAATGCAGAGAGGACTGCTCCTCAGGTTCACCATGGCTTATGTGCATGAAGAGGGAGCAGAGTTACTACTGCCCTAAGACACAGCTACAGAGCCTGAAGACATATATATGTACACATATAATGCAGCAGCCAGTGCTCTGCCCTCCTCTTGGCCCTACAGCAGCTGCCTGCTGGAGGGGACCCTATTAGCCTCTGGTTATGTCCCACCTGTGTGCTGGATCAATTTTTTCATCCTTCCCATCCACCCACTGTTAGATGATCATTTTTAACCACAAGTCCAGATTACTTCACATGATATTCATCTAAGCAGGAGATGAACCTTTTCAACTCAAAGATCAGCCTTGGAACTCACCTTGTACGGCTTAACCATATGCCATGACAGTGGGGCCCTAGTAGTAAGCCTGCACTTTTCAGTTGATGAGGAGCAGGGAAATGTGCTAATTGCCTCACCTGGTGCACTGCAGTCTACACTGGGGTGTCTAATGCTCAGTATGTTGTCTGAGATATTGGCTATCAAGTGAAGCTTCACATGTGGCTATCATGTGAAGGCATCAGACAACAGCTGAGACCAACTATAGGAAATGGAGTGGAAGGTGCTGTTAGCATTTCCCTCTCACAGGACCCAATAAATCCAAACCTTTTCATCCCCAGAGCATGGTTCCTCTCCCTTCCCAAGTAAATCTAAGTTTTGTCTGATGAATCCAAGCAACTGTCCCTGTTCCTTCTTGCCACAGCAGCAGAATATATTCTCACTGTTCTATGAAAAATGGGATTGCAACTGCAGTGCTCCTCATAAGGCCAACAAGCTATAGATCACAGCAAGGAACAAGTCCTCCAAAAAAACTAGGACATGATGACCTTCAGGGCATGATTATGGAAAAGCTGATCTTTGTGACAGGTTTGCACTAGGTAACCTTTAGAGGTACCTTCTAGCACAATTTTCTATGACTTTGCTTGCAAAAATATTAACATTTATTAGACATTATTTGTAGTAATAAAGGTAGAGCTTGTGTTGCTAGATGGTGCACGCAATATACTGGCTTCCTAAATTGATTTATTACTTACACAAGGTTATCTGTGTTATCTGGTTACTAATACATGATTCAGATTACTTGGTAATAGTATTTAAAACAGTATTTAAAATTTTATTCACAGGATTAGCATTGATAAATAACCAAAAAGAGTATTTAAAATTTTATTCACAGGATTAGCATTGATAAATAACCAAAAATCCTCACTATTTTTAGTTGGTGGCTAAGAAATTGCTTTCCAACATTTTCCTTCTACTGCTGTATGAAACAATATACTGCACAAGAGATTCTTGCTAAGGATAATAGGCAAAATAAACACACTATGAAAACCTCCAGCTTTATATGAACTTTTTTTTTCCCTCCAGAAAAATCCAGATAAAAATGTGTTCACAATACATCTTTTCCTTTATATTGCACAGGATGAGGGAAGCTATCTCATGCTATTCATGTTTTCTTTTAATAACCAGCCATCAGTATTTTTGAAAAAACATTTTCAGGCTTCAGATTGTTGTAGCCATGTTTCAAAGTCAGCCATATCTCTTTTGACATTCTCAAAACAGATTATCACATCTCGTATTTCTTTTCAGGCCACATACTTCTTCCCAGCCAGCCAGTTGTTTGAACACCTAGCTTCAGAAAAAGATTTTGCTCATGCAGAAAGAAACTACAACAAGGGAGAAAAAGAAGGGCAGGAAGCAAACATTATTTATGGCTCTATCTTGGGAAGATGAACAACAGAGATCAACAAAAAAAATAACAAGAATCAGCTGGGATCATTATGGCTCATGTCTTCCAGAGATGCAAATTTGCAAAACCTGTGGGCCTGCAAGCCAGAAAGGCTGGTTTTTTTCATGATCTTGTGGGACATGTGCAAACAGCCACCATGTTTGAGGTTTATATGAAGCTGTAGCTCTACAGAGAGCTGGATACTGGGGAGACACCTTGGTGCATGGTGGAAGTGGAGGAATTCACAGAATTGTAGGGTTGGAAGGGACCTCTGGAGATCATTTAGTCCAAACTCCTTGCTAAAGCTGGTTTCCTACACTAGATTAGAAAGGAAAGTGTCCAGGTGGGTTTTGAATATCTCCAGAAAAGGAGACTCCACAACATCTCTGGGCAGCCTGTTCCTGTGCTGCATCACTTTGGAAGTACACTGTTTTTCTCCATGTTTGTATGGAAGTTCCTGTGTTCCAGTTTGTGCCTACTGCCTCTTGTTCTGTCAATGGGCACTGCTGTAAGAGCCTGGATCCATTTACTTGACTCCCACCTATTAGATATTTAACAGCATTGATAAGATCCCCCCTCAGACTTTTCTCCAGGCCAAACAATCCCAGATTTCTCAGCCTTTCCTCATAAGGGAGATGTTCCAGGCCAGAAAAATATATTTGTTTGTGGACTCCTAAGCATATTTGAATGTTTAACCACAATGGATTTTAGCAGTGATTTTCACTCAGTTACAACATTAACAAACGTTTGTTTTCCTACATAGAGAGAAGAAACAAATATACGTCAGGTTATTTCTTGACTCGCAGATAGGTCACTTTATGATAGCTTATAAATCAGTGAGGCATTCAATCAGAGCTCAGATTATCTTCTATATGTTAAAATGACACTGCGTTGCAAGAGAATTTGCACCAGCCACTGCAATCTCCGTTCTCATCTCCAGGCCCCTAAATTACTTAAATCTGTCTGTAAAGTACCTAACATATTAGCAGTAGAATGGGAAACATCTGTGAAGAATGTAGAAAGCTCCTGCTAATAATACCTAGTAAAGGTATTAACTTTTAACTAATGCATCAGGAAGAGAGCACTGAAAGGACCTGATGTTTCATAAATAACCATGTATTTTGTAAACACAGTAACCATTACAATCTCAGAAACAACTGGGCGACAAATTACTAAGCATGTGCATACATTATTAAATATATCTATCTTCAAGGAAACTGCTACAGCATATTTTCTCTGAGTGCTGCACGCACAGCCTCACACACAGGAAGGTTTGTTCACATCAGTGCCCCACCCTACCAGCTACAGGAAAAAGGAAGATCCGTTAGGGATGCTTCTAACGGAATACAAAGGGCTCTGTGAGTAATTGTCTCCTCACATAGCCATGGAAAACAGAGATAAAACACATTCATTTTGCCATAATGCTGCTTTCCTAAACCGAGTGATGTAGAGGGGAAAAAAGGAAAATAATAGTATACAGCCAGGGATTTGCTTGGTGCTAAATGAGACCTCCTTTTAATTTCATTTCTTTATATGGCTCTGGGGGCTATGATGCTTTTGGTAAAAAAAAACTGAGTTGCTAAAGCATGATTCTATGAATCTCACAGTCCATATTAAGCTTTTATATTTATTCTAAAATTTGAAGCCATTTTGGCCATCCTAAGACTATACATTTTATGGCATCTGCATTTTCTCTCATAAATTCTACACATATTATTACATATGTAATATATATAATAGTATGTATTATTACATATAAACCTATGTAAATAGATGTAATACGTACTCTACATCTTCACATATATACTTGCATATGAATTATACCGTATATAATAAATTTTATGTGTTTGAATGTAAATATACAATTAAATAAACCCCTTTCTAACAGTATGCTACAAAATTCACTGCAATGTCTACATAACAAGCAATAATAGAGTATATTTTTTTTTGTGTGGTACACCATCCGAAAACAGGAATATCTGAATAATGAACCTGTTGTGCTGCACCATGATTCCCTAACACCTAAAGCCAGTATTTTACAGAATCACAAAATTGCAGGGGTTGGAAGGGACCTTCAAGGATCAGAGTCCAACCTCCCTGCTAAAGCAGGTACCCTACAATAGGTTGCACAGGTAGGCCTCCAGATGGGTCTTGAGTATCTCCATAGAAGGAGAATCTACAACCACCCTGGGCAACCTGTTCCAGTGCTCTGTCACCCTTACAGTAAAGTAGTTCTGCATGTTAGTATGGAACTTCCTATGTTCAAGTCTTAGGCAATTACTCCTTGTCCTATCACTATACAGCACCGAGAAGAGCCTGCCCTCATTCATTTGCCTCTCACCTCCCTTTAGGTATTTATAAACAAAGTATATTTATAGGTATCTATATTCAAAAGCAGTATACAGACTTGATCCCCATGGGTATGTTTGCCTTTCAATCTGACACATGGAGTAGCTGTTGAAAATTTTCTGTTAATTGCCCTCTAACATCTGTTGAATAATTCTTTGAGAAAAATGAAACCAAAACAGTATATTTAATAGGTGTTTTTTCTTTATATCTCTTTCATATATGCATTCATAGGTATACACTAATTTATTACTCCCTAAAAAATCAATAGAAATACTCAAATTACTTTGAGTGGAAGCTGAATTTTATTCCTAAAGATACAACCTTGCAGATGCCCTACTCTGCTGCCTATGCTAAAAGTGTAACTAATGTAAAAGATTCCAAATATACTGGAAAAGTAAAACAAAGAAGACAAAAAATGCAAGAACAAATATGGAAAACCAGACACAAACATACACACAACACACACACACAAAAGCGACGTGCCCTTGCGCTACAGTAAGGCGGCATCTGAACTCGTATTTCTTCTTGATTTTCATCCCACCAGAACCCTAATCAACAAAATGATAACCATGTATTACAGACTGCCTACTTACTGTTAACGTACACTTAATCCTGCCAACGCTGGTTCTACAGAAAACATGATCAGTTTGCAACCATAAATGAACAAAATTACCATCTGCACACTGAAGAACAGAATTGCAAACATAATTATATCTTTTACATGTTGTAAGTACACAGTTGTTTTAAATTTGGACTTATAACCTGTTTTTCAAATAACAGCTTCAGTCTGCTTCCAAGTCACTAAGGTAATGGCTATAATAAGTAGCTATACCTCCTAATCAGAGGATGTCACAATAACCACAGTACATCTATCTACCTAATCCTTTTTGGCCATGTTATTACGGTTTATGAGCAGTTTTACCACCCATATGTTATGCTGTCATGCTCCTTCTAAAGCTAGTTATTAGGATTAACTAGAGAAAGTGAAATATGAGTGCCTGTATAAATTGCAGAGCTGTCTGCTGTAAAAAGCAAGGTGTCCTAGGTCAGATGAAGCAGTGTCATGTATTATAGGGCATGCCACTTATTTCAGCAGGAAATCCACAGATTTTGCTTTGGTCTCTGGGATGCTTCCTGACTCACTGCCACAGTTGGCTTCGTATGGAAAACAACAGCTGACCCTCATTTATTTTTGCACTACTAATATATGCCATGGACATGTGTACAAAAATAGTAGAATCAACCCTTCTTCTCAGCAATTTTTAAGCCAGGTGCTGTAATGATAAGGTTACTCACAAAATCAAGATGCCTATAACTTATGAAGAATTACTGATAGCCCTTTCTGACCTTAAGAATAAAATACAGAGGACTACTTCCATTAGGATGGAAAGTTCATGATAAAATCCATCATTCTCAAAGAAAGATGCCTTTGTTTTGGTAAAACATATGAGAGGTACATACTGGGATATAACTACTCAGGCAAAAATACAACAAAAAACAAAATGCTTGGGGATTTGTGACCTACCATGAACTGTGACTTGCTCAAGTAACAGTACTGTAAAGCTGTTCAGAAAAAAAACAAACAACAAAACCAGCAAAAACAAACAAAACCTCCAAACCTGTGATTTGAAAACAGAAATGTTATATACAAAACAGAGGAGGCAATTATCATTCTCTACTCAGCACTGAGGAAGCTCCAGCTGATTTGTAGGGCACTTGAGGCAGTAGCGGAGAAATTGGAGAGAATCTGGAAGAAAGCAATGAGTTCTTACAGCTTTGACCAGGAAGGAGAGACTGAAAGTCAGGATTTCATATTCTTAGTGAAAAGATGCTGGGAAAATGTTCTTGTAAATGAGGACAGTGCTGCTGTTCTCTGTGTCCAGATTAAAAATCGCTGGCTTAAATTGCAACAAAAGTAACTAGAGTGATAGAATCACAGAATCATTCCAGTAAGAAAGATCTTCTGACTGATAAATCCACTAAGGATGAAAGTTAATTACTGCACGCAGACCACTTCAGTGCAGATTTTTATGGAAGCCTCCCTTAAGAGACAATTTAACTATAAATAATTCTCCATCTGAGCTGAAGTGGGTGATCTTTAGAGAACTCTTCCAGCAGGAGCAGTGTAAGAACTGTGGTCAAGTGCTTGGCACCCTTCCTCTTTAGCACATCTTCCTGCTTCAGCCAAACAAGAAGGGCTGCAGAGCCTGGCACTTCCACCCAACTCTCTAGAAGAAGCACCCTCAAGAACATCACTGTCTTACAATCTTGTAATTTGAACTGGGAAAACAGGGCCACATAGCAGAGCAGAATGACAACATCTCCATCTTTCCGCATGCAGACAAAGCCAAACACTACATTTTCTTTTGTCCCTTTAACAGCACACAGTCCAGAAGCTCCTTCGTATTTCTTTCAGGGCCATCTTGCTGCTGTTTCTGGAGCTTGTCCTCTCTGCTACCATATCCACATCCTGTCTGCCCTGGACTACCAAGCCTTGGCAAACCTTTTCAGCAAAAAAAAATCTCCAGGTGAACTGTGGGGAAGTTTGCTGCTCTTAAAGGAAACTGGCTAAGTGGCCTCTTGACATCTAACCTGTCGATGAGGATTTACTTCTACCCACAGTCTGCTATGATATATTTTATCAGAAGGATACTAGGACATTTCTATGACATCTCTTGCTATATTATTAGTATGGCAATTTCAGTAGTGGAAGTATTGGAAGTTCACACATTCCTCCAGAGCAGACTTTCTCTGTTGCCAATTTTCAGTATCCTTCCTTTCTGACATCCATTCCTTCAGATGTCTCTTCTGCTACATACACAAGATGAACCCAGTAAACTGTCTGAGCCAAGATCTTTTTATTTTTTTTCAAACTCCTTCTGAGATTCAGGGAGAGATCTTTTCCCTATCCAGCCCCACAGAGCTTCATTCTGCACATGATCAGCACACGTACCAGAGATATGAAGCTAGCCTGGCAAGCTGTAGACAGAACAGCTTCCATACCAGTCCTTTGATGACCTTATACATTGAGTGAGCCCACAGCTGGCTGCTGAAGCAAATGGGATGCCAGCAGATGATGCACAGCATAACTGCTGTGTGTTTGCAGTGCTGTCCCTGCTAATGAGGTAGGCTGCTGTGCTGTGCAATAGCTGAAGCTTCTATGGAGCTTTTATCTTCAGCTTCAGTGAGTTACAATAATTCAACCTGGTTGTGCAGAATATGTTCATCACTACTGACAGATACCAAATAAAAGAAAGTGTAGCTTCTTGGACAGCCACAGGCAGAATAATTAATTTCTGACTATTTCTAGCATCTTGGTATTGAAGTACTAGCTAGAATAGAGAGATGCATGGAACATTTATTGCTTTGAAAAATTAAGGTTAAGTGCCTCACAAATACAAGGGGTCACTCTTCCAGCTCCTTCAAATCGCTCGCAGTAGATACGTTTCTATGCTATGGCTCGGATACATCCTGAGCCCAGTCTCTCTTGCTGAGTAATTTAACAGCATCTTGTAGTCTACACAGCAAAAACAGGAGGAAGATCACATATGGACGTTAATGCGATTTTAAGGGTTCTTTGCAGCTAGAGCTACAATTAGGTCTTTGTTCTTACTCGTCTTTGAAATACTGGGAAAGACCTGTGTAAGTAATTACATTACTGTGGTCAAAATAAAAGCTAAGCACTGCATTCTTTTTGGTGTCTGCTTACTTGTTTACGAGTCTGAAGTAGCAGCTCCATAAACTCTTACTCATGAGAATACATCACAGAAGCTGTATTGCAGATACACCTTCAGCATTCTGTTTCTTAAAAAAGAAAACTAAAGGCAGCACAAAAGAGTACTAAGCAATATATGTTGTAATAAACACTTATCTGGTGCACAACTGCTAAATGTTAAGAGTGTAGATGTATGAGAAGGTGGGCAGCATCTGGTACTCTGCAGCAGAAGACGCAAGTTCTGCCACAGGTGGAGTGATAGCTTAAAATATATGATTTAAACAACCTTGATCAAGGGGAAAAATCCCAGCCTAGTGAGTTAATCCTTCAGAAGATTTTTTTTAAAAAATAAAGCCACCAATCATCATTCCAAAAAATGTTTCTCTGTAAGAGCATAGCCTAGTTAGCATTGATGCTTTCCACCAAAGGTTTGGTAGCAGCCAGAGGCAGCTGGCTTTTTACCTTCACACTTTGAAAGGAGGAAGGCGGGCAGGAAGAACTGGGTTTTCCCTGTCACAGAATCTAGAACATGAGCTGAAAGGTCTAGAGGGCATCTGCTTACAATCAACTGCTACAGACGCATTAATGACAAAAAAAGGGATTGCCAGGATGTTTTCCCCTCTTAGATAACACAATGAAAAAGAGAAAAGAGCTGCCCATTAAGCGAGATCAACATCTGACCCCCAGTAGAGGCTCCAAGAACTGCAGTAGGTTCTGCAACAACAGCATTTCAGTGCAAAGATTTCAAGTGAGTGAAAATGAACAATAAGCACATCTAGGGCACAGTACCCATAGAGCTACACATTATCAGAGCATGAGAACTTTCAACATGAGCAGTGTGCCAAAAGGCTACTCTGCCCTATTCATTCATGCCCCGCTGCTAAGGCAGGCTGTAGCATTTAAGTACCCTTCTGATCATTACAGGCTTATCTGTTCATCATAATCTGGTCTTATGTAATGATAGAGGTCCACTTGGCATGACTTTGTTGCATCCTGCCAAAGATTAAGAGTTCAGGTTTCTTCCCAGCCCATGACTCCCATGCAGTATCACTAGGTAGTATTCAGTAAAGCCTCAGCTGCTGCTATAAAATGATATAAAATGGCCAATAAGCACTATTTTTAACCACAAAACATGTTACTTCTTATGCAGTACATGCTTCTGTCATTCTCCGAGGGAAAAATGCCTAATTGCTGACAATAAATCTCACTAGATAAATAACAAAGACAACATGGCTACTGAAGGATGAACATAACCATCCTAGCAACACGTGGTAAAAGGACTGACCTTAAAAGAGTAGTATTTATTCTAAAGAAATGTAAATTGTAACAGGAGCTTTGAGAAAAGCTCTGGCAATTAATTAAATTTTCTGATTTACATCAAGAAAGTCACTTTTCCTAAATCCTATTTGCTCGATATTGTTCTGCTCCAGTACGCAGGGGTGGAAAACAGTGCCATGTAAGACTGATAGAATCCTAATTTCTTTTCTTTTTTTCCCCTCTATAATATTCTCTTTATACTGCTCTTTGGGACTACAATTCAGTGTAACATAGAAAGATAATTTTCTGAAGAATGATAGCGGCCATCACTTACCTTTGATCATATGATTAGACAGAATCTCTAGCATCCTTATGGCTGAGTACCTGCATAAATATATAGCTAGTTTTCACTTCAATGGCCAGTGGTAAAAACCTGTGACTTTTTCTTTTCTGATGACTGCTCCACACTCACATACATTTACACACAGAGAGCATACAATAATATTATCTCACAAATAATAATATTAACAAAAATGAAAGAAGGATGGCATTACATTTCTGTGAGCATGATGGATAAATCAATTTCTCAGACATCCTGCCTGTCTTCTGCATGCACAACTTGCAGAACTCCAGAACAGCTGCTACTGATTGGTAGTCTATAAATCTACACACCCATAAATGTGTTGGATGTGCTTGGTTATCTATCAGATATGCAGAAAGGTAATGGTGTGGCACACATTAGGATTCATGAATGCACTTTTTGTAGTGCTTTTTTTCCCCTCAGAGGTATATTGAGGCCAAATCAACAGCCTCTAGAAAGCAGTGATGATGCAGTGCACAGCTTGGAAATCCATTCCTGAGACAGAGTGACACAAAAGATTAATTGAGTATCTGTACTTTCTGGAGCCACAGTCGACATTTTTGTGGATAGGCACCTGTTATGTGCGTGTATTTACCAGGTTGGAGAAACGGGGCTATAACTTGACTTCAAAACTTCGTATTTGCTACTTACAAAGTAAACATTTAAAAGACTATACAGCCATCGTTCCACGCATGCAAGAATAGCGATACACTAACTGTTAAAAGGTTCAGAGTAATGGCTACCTGTTAAATACAATATAATCAGAGAATACTTCCCTACAAATTAAATGCAAATACTTTGATACGTTGACTGTGCGAGCACATTTAGTTACTATTAGCATACTCATTACAATAGAAAGCCTGAATTTTTTCCTGAAACGGAAGTGGGGCAGAAAGCAGGATTTCCACACTGGGGGGTGGGAGAGGGACTAGCAAGCTTGGCGAGGCATGAAAAAATGGAACGGAAAGGACAGAGTTGGGCAATTACAGCAGTACAGCGTTTGCGGCCCACAGAGGCTGCAATCATCTGCAGTGACAGCACAGTGCGTGAGCCCCCCGGGGCAGTGCGCTCCGGTGAAATCAATTTGTCAGGAGCAGCGCTGCCTACTCCCTTCTGCGGAGGCCAACCGGAGCGGGGGACAGCTGGGGTGCACAGCTGTCTCGCTGCAGCAGATCAATTAGAACATCAGAATTCATCTGCTAATTAGCAAGCATGTACGGAGAGGAAAGAAACCGCCTCGAAATGAATCATTTCCATGTATTAATGAATTCGGTGACATCCCAAATTTAGAGCCCAGCCCAACAAGATGTACGGCCACGCGTGTCACTGGTGAACAAGAAGAGACAATTCTAATGCTGCAAAAGGTGAACGTGCTACCAAAAGGTAAAATAAAATTCACTAATAGTAAGACTTTGCACTGCTACTATCAGTGAAGGAATACTCGCATCACAGCTATCAGTGTTTGATCACAGTGAAAACAGCTCTACTTAGCTGAAACATGATATTGCTGGAAGAGAAGGAGCTGGAGCAAGCTGTCCAGAGAGGTTGTGGATGCTCCATCCCTGGAGGTGTTCAAGACCAGGTTGGAGGGAGCCCTGGGCAGTCTGGTCTAGCACCAAATGTGGAGGTTAGTCACCCTACCTGTGGCTGGGGGGTTGGAACTTGATGATCCTTTAGGTCACTCTTCCAACCCAAGCCATTCTATGATTCTATGATTGCGAGCTGATAGGAGTGGGACCAGGGAAATCACAGCAAGCCTGACATACTGCTTGTGTTCTAACACACTGAGAAGTCCCCTGACTTCTGCGATAGAGGAATGGACCTCAGGTCAGTAATTTTTATCTTTCCTTTTCCTTATTTTTATGTTTGACCTTAACGTTACTGTTAGAATTGATGCTTACTGTTTATTCACATTATGTCACCGAGGGGTGTTCTTACAACACAACTTGGCCAAAGTCAGGGCTGCTCCAACAGAGTTTCAAGGCTTAGTGGGACAGGGTTACCATTTTTTTTTCCTGACAGTTTTAGTGTGCTTAACAGAAACAAATAAATAAATACATGACTACTTTCTGCATCTAACCTTAGAGTGTAGTTCTTATTTCTTGCATGTGTAGTTTTCAACCCAAAAAGAAGCCACGTACATTGATTATTAGCAAACACAGAAAATCAATTTTTGCATTTGGGAAATGCACCAGTAGCTTCCCAGCTCACACCGAGCTCAGCCACCTCAGCTGAGATGCAATGGACTCGAACAGCTCTTCTCAGGCCAGTGAGCACAAACTCTTTGTTCCTGGAAGTTTGTCTGAAAGAGCTCTGAGGATGGTTATGTTGTCAGGAATGATTAAGGAATGAAAACATTGGTGTGCAGAGGACCAAGACAAAATAACCTCCCAGAAATAGTAGCATAGGAAGAGAAGCTATAAAACTAGCATGAGCAATTTAGCCTACTGCTTATTTGAAGCAGCTTATTCACTGTATCAATCCATTTTCCCAAGGTATTTACTTTTTAACACTTCGTTTTCTTGCAACTGTAAGTACATGTGATGGCAAATGTCCTAATATTCAAGTAATCAACCACGGATCATTTTTGAAATAAACTGCATTAACCTGCAGCATGGAAAAACCACAAGATACACAATACTTACTTGTTCGAAACTATGTTTGTTAACATGGAGTTGACTGTTTGCCTTCATCTTTGTTTGTTGCCTCAGCATGAATTTTTCCTCTCTTTTTTTTCTTTCAGTGACAGTCATTAAAACCAACATTGCATTAGATGGCTGAAAACACACAGCAATGACTATACAGGAAGAACTGAATTCCCTATGGGAAGGGAATGAAAAGTTACTGCTAGTTCTGCCGCAGTTAAACAAATGTCCATAGAGAGCCAAGTCCATTCTCATCTACTGAAGGTGATGAGCTGAGAGTAAGTCATGGAGGAGGTCAACCAAGAGCACAATCCCCTACACTTACTTTGAGATAACGAATAGTGTGTAGGAAAAATATTTAATACTCAAAAAAAGTTTTATCACCACCTTTCTTTCTTTTCAAATCCTGCACTGGACTTTCATCTAACACTGATCTGCATTACACCCAATAAAGTGAGTGCATGAGAAGGAAGTGTGCGACCCATTGAGTTTTACAGCTCTAAGCTGCCATTTAGTTCTGAATTTTTTCTTAAGTGAGGATTGCTGAATACAGCAAGAACCAAGCTCTAATATATATTCCATTAGAAGCAGTCCAGAGAAAGTCACATTCTTCTTATCATATTACCTCAGTTACTGGCAGAACAGTATAATTATGATTCACATTGAAGTGGCCTACAAAATGAATTTAATCAAATTTTAATATAAAATATAGTCACTTAAAGCATTTTCCTTTCAATAGCTTGTTCAGTCAAGATGCTGTTCGGGGGAGGAAGAGCACAGATGTCATGCCTAGTAACAAAACAGTGGTATCTTTTGTATCGAATATGGCAACAGGGTGCTTAAACTGACACTAAATGACGTATTGATGCTACTGCTTTTGTGCTGTATTCTGTAAACAGCTTTGCATGTAAAACTGCATGGGCACTTTCAGTCTCTTATGCTTAAAATTCAAAGTCATGGAAAACTCAGTATGTGAGCACTTTTAACAAGGAATAAGTAACTTACTTGGTAAGAAAATCCCTCTTCTGCATGTACTTGTGAGGCACAAATAGCTGGGTTTTGTTCTGCAGGACACTGGTGCAAACTCAGAGCATTATCATTGAAAGCACACCAGCCGCTGGAATTTTCCACTGTTCTGACTGAGCTTGTGTCTGCTCATTTGATTGTAACTAGATGCCTTGAAGGTGCACCGCATCCCATTGATTAGATCTCAGGTAACCCCAAATGCAAGGAGACTCTGTGCATGTGTGCAACATTTTCACTACAAGGATTGTTTCGAAAGAATCACTTATAAACCATTTGTCAAGTGCTCAAAACTGATACTAAATGCAGAAAAGATATGAAAGATACTAGACATGAGATGCACCAGATAAGGAAGGCAGTTATATGTGAGTTTAAGTTCCCTACTGCAGACAGCTTCAGCAACACATAAACTTGGATTTGCTGCTCTTCAGTTGATGGTTTTAAGGCTTTAGCAAAGTCCTCACACTCTGCTAACTCAAGAAGAGATGTGAGGGATAAATATGTAATGGAAAGCTGCATTTTAGCTTACAGCATCTGAGGACCCAGATATGAAGTCTACATCTATTTTGCAACATTTCAGTCATTTGACTATCCCTAGCAGTTTATGAGATTTCTCTTGATTGTGGATTAAGTCCATGAGTGCCTTGTATACCATTCACATTTTTTGAGTTTGTTTTTTTTTTAAACCCTGTCCATCTGCTACTCTCCTAGGGCTCTCATCGCATCTCTTACTTCCTCATAGCATCTGTCTCCTTTATCCTTTCCTTATGCTAGCTCCATTTGCTCTTTTCCCTTGTTTTCTTCTGTTATTTTATTTTGGGTTCCTATCTGCTATATCTGACCATCTTTGTTTCCTTATTCTCTCTCCTTTTCACCCTCACAGCAACACCAGAACTCCACATCCCCACCACCCTGTCTCTGATACCATTCTGCTCAGCAGTAGCTTTCCTTCCATGTCCACTTTCTACACCACACCTCAGTTCAGCACACTACATCAAGGCCTTGAGTGACACCGCTCCTACATACACATCTCATTTATCAATCTCTTTCTTTTCCTCTGTCTCCACTTTTATTTTCTCCTCAATGCTTTATTCAACTGACCATAGCCATCAACAGCCTCCTTATAACCAATGCTGATGACTTTGCTTGTTCTCAGCTTACTCTTGCATTCTTCTGCTTTCTTTGCCTCTGTGCACATAGCTGAATCTTCCTGTTTCAATTACTTCATCCTCAACTCTTGTTCTACTGCCTCAACAGAAACCATGGCAACAATTTGTACATCCCCTTCTTGTGTTTTTATAAATACAGTTTGAAATGTTCCATTTTTGACATACCGAAGCCTGGCTTTTATTTCTACAAATTCCTGACCTCAATGAAGTCTTCTTTTAGATCAGGTCTTTTAGCTCATACCCTGGCCATCCAACTGCCCCAGAAGCTCTTCCTCCAAGAAGTCACCTGCTTTTTTTCCCCCTACCCCTTCATTTCTTACTTAAGAGGACAATCCTCACTTTTGTCCATGCTTTTCCAAAGACGTGAGTCTTGTATTTGTTTACCTTCTGCATCTCGTTTTCTCATCATCCAGAAATTGAACTACTATGCTGACATTATTGATTCATCTTTGTCACACAGAGCCATCTCCTTTTCTTCAGTCTATATTTTGATATTTCAATCTGACATATCCTGTATTGATTGTCAAGTTCAGGGAGAACAGAGATGAAGTGCATTAAACCTACTTGCTATTCTTCCTTGAACACTGCAAGATGGGCTCCACCATCCTGTGAATTACATACACATCGTTGAATGAAACATTACCTTCAACTGCACCCCTAGTGTGACTATTCTCTAGTTATCTCCTAGATTTCACAAACGGGCCTGAGAAATTATTTTTTAAAATTTTTACCCTCATAGTCCATATTTGCATGGTCTTTTTCGGTCTTTTTGCCAGTTCTTACAGCTCTTTGTGCTCTTCACATCATACAGGAATTCACTGTGATCCTGCAGTCGTATTCAACAATACTAGATGCATGTACAGTCAGAAAATTCTCATTGCAGACCTTCTGAGTTTTGTTCACTCAGGGGTGAAAGAGGCAGGCAAGTGAATGAGGGACAGATTCATACATTTTGCCATAGGATTTGATGATCTTAAAGGTCTTTCCCAACCAATTCTAGGATTCTATAGCTAGAGCTTGGGACATTAAGTCCTTTTATCCAATCTAGGGAATTGAAATGTGGAAGGGAAAAATAAAAAAAAGAAAAGAAGTTTAATTTAGAAGAACAAAAACAAATGAAACAAAGTGTGCTCAGTAACGGGACAAATGGAAAAGAAATGCTAAGTATGGAACAAATCAAAGAAAACTGGAGTAAAGACTTCAATGCACAGAAGACAGACAAATGGAAAGGTCTCAGTTTCATTGACTGCTCAATAATTTTTTCTGAGCAGTTCTCACCAGTAGGCTAATAGTGGGCTGACTTACCCACTATAGCCTTGATGACTGCATTGACAGTACTTACATGATTTACAGCATATCTGCTTTTATGGAATGGGTGGATAAGCCCTTCCATTAACAATACTAATCAGATAAAGTATTGCTAATGGATGACCCTGCATCTGGTTAGGATGAACTGTTATGCTTAGTATGTGTACGCTGTATTTCTCATGCAAGATCAAGATGTCACTGCCATAAATTTCAACATTATGTTTGGAAAAATTGTTTATAATTTATTCTCTACATCTGCTGCAACTTTGACAGACAGTGAGCTGTTTCTTTGTTCTTGTCCTTAAACCAGATCACACTCATACAATGCTAAAGCTTTTGATGGTCCAAACAAGACAGACCAATGTGTAAAGACACAATAGGAATGAATATACACGTCCACTTTTATCTCCTGGTTTAAAGGAGATTTAAGAAGCATGTCCCTATAATCACATTTCTAGGTAAAATATATTCTGAAACTAAAAGTATAATAGCCACTTGACAGATACGCTGCATAAAACCATGATGCCCAGAGCATCCATCCTATCATGCAGCTATAAAACATTTAGAGTACACAGTGTTTACAGGCAGTTAATAGATAGTAGTGATAAATCTCCTTCAGAAAAATCTTGTCTTGTGAGCATTACAGAAATGAGGGAGATCTTAACAGGTGCAGCATCCACAACATTTGCATGCCAAGAGATCCCCCCACAATGCTCTTCTCCACAAAAAGAAAGGCATATGTGCCAAGGTCTGTATGAAAGTTGTTTTCCCCCCCATCCCATTTATCACTAGTCCAGTGATGCTATCCAGAAATGTTTTTACAGCATTTGTCTTCAGTCAATGCCAATCTCCCTTAGTTGAAGTACAGGTAACAGAACTTGGTCAGCTTTTTCCTCTATCGCATTGTAATTTGCAAAAAGAGAGCATAACATCACCAATTTAGGGCTGCAACATTTTATATCCATCTTATAGAGTAAGTGCAAAGACAGTTATGGTTTGGAAATCAGATAATTGATGAAGAATTGCTACTTATGCTTTTTTGATCCTCCCAACTTCAACATATGTATATATTTTTACAGGAGACAGTTTCTCTTCCTGATGGTAGAAACTTGCTTTCATTGTAAAGAAAAAATTTAGACCCTTGTAATTTGGCCTAGAAAACAGATTGTTTTTCTTCAAGATAACATTAAGTTTACAGTAAAGATATGGAGATAGATCTTTGTAAAGGCTAACACAAAAAATTTTGATTTGCAAACTATTAAAAAGAACGTGTTAACTTCAAACTTACTGTCTTCTCTCCGTCATTTTTCTCATTCTCATCAATTTTTTTCTACATCAGAAATCATTTCCTACTCTACTAGATCAAATAGTAAGGTATTTACATCCTCATGAAAATCTAAGCAATAGAGAGAAGGTTGGGATTTAAGAAAAGCCTAACAGAGTTTCTAAACATTTATGCCTAAGAAAAGCTTAAGTTGTGAGTTTCTTATTCTTACTAAGAACCCTGGACATAAGTTGGGAAGCAAATGGGAAATCAGAAAAACATTAATGATTTCCAAACACATTTTACTTTGACTTCAAGATATTCTGAAACTTAAATGACTTAAATCCATCCAGCTCTACTAGAAATGCAGAATGCTGTATGGCTGATACGTAGTGCACAGTTGCTGTCTGCTCACATAACATACAAAGAAGCTAAAAGACTCTAATATCAGGTTACAATCACTTGATGATAGGGAACAATGAGATTTCATCCTTTCAAGGTTACCTATGGCAACTTAAGTCTAAATTTTCACTTTCAGTCTGTGCAAACCTCAGCTTTCTTTAGTGCTAACCTTTCTACTCCCCCCTCTCCCCCCCCCCCCCCCCCCCCAAAAAAAAGGCTACTGTGCCAAAGCTTTGGGGAGTTTTTTTTTTCCTTATTTACTTATTTATTTTTGAAGTATAACAATGTTTGGAGGTTCCTTCAGCTTTAAAGCTTTGCTCTGAATATCGTTATGTTCCATTTTGACATGCTACAGCACAACGCAGAAACAAACCTGGGGTTATCTCTGTGTCTTTTTGCCAAACCATGCAACCTTCCACCTGTGGATGGCCACAGACACCAGATATTATCAACTGCAAGTTGCATCTCCTGTCTCTTCATCTTTTTAAATATAATTTTTTAAAATTCTCTTTTAAATTTTACCTTCAGTCAGTTCTGTATCATCTCAGTGCTGTTCCTGTGCCTGCCATGAGGTTTGCTCAGCCTAGACAATTTTCTTACAACAATTTTCTGTCAACTTAATGTTATACTTTACATGCTTGCCTTACCCCCTACGCTGTCATTTTAGACAGAATGAAAATTATAATCTAAATCCTCAGTTTTGCATCTTAGAGAATCAATTACTACAGGACTGCGCAAGGAAGTACGATTTAAAAATCTTAAACCAACACAGTTTGATCAGCCCCTCTAAGGGGGCAGATCTACACAGTGCAAGGATTTGCCCTCAACTTGATCTAGTAACTTGCTGCAGCCCCATTGCATAAGGAGAGCACAGATAAAGCTTCCCTTGGACAGATGAAAAATTGAGCTGCTGAGCCCTACTATCTTCAGAGTTTTGAGGGCATTTTCGTACCTGAAAATACATGTAACAAAGTAAGTAAATGTGTATAAATGGAAGAGGTTTCTCTTCTATGATTTCAGGATGAGAATAAAGGGCACAGAGAAGGAGAAAAGACAAGGAACAGTTACGGCTCTGGGCAGCTCAGCCCAAACACTGAGCCTGGTGGGACTACACCACAGAGGTGCCTGGGGTCAAACAGATCATACATAGAGTGATGGAGGGAATTGGCTGCAATTAGGCTTTTCCATGAATGCTATCCAACTCTGATGCTGTACATATACACAAGTTCTTTAGTTTGTTTTTGTGTGTATTCTTGGGTCATAACAACACCCTGTATGTGTTTTCATAGCAGACAGAAAAATACACAGTTGAAGTTGCTTCTCACAACCTACGAGTATCTTTTGGCCTTTACTTAAGTCAAGCTCTTTCATTAAGAAGCTGAGAGCAGCATTTCTTTCAATAAACTCAAAAGTGTCAATTTCCAGGCATCCCTGCAGCTATTCCTACTTGTAAGATGGCACCGCACTGTTAGAGAGCTGCCGCTTGAGCCTTAACAGACCTGTGACTTAACTGCGAAAGCTCTCAACATAGTTTACTGCACTGCTTCATCTGCACACTACTCAGAATTCAGTCGCCAGCCTAAAATGCAATAGTTACACAACACAGTGTAAGAAAAGGGTACATTTTCACAAAACAACCTATTTATTGACTTCATTTCAAGATGGAGTTTAGTTTGTTATTTGGTTGTCCTTTTAATTAGATCTGTTTGCTGTGCTAGCAATTGCAAGATGTCTTGAGGTTCCAGCTTCATTATTCCCCCCTGGTAGTGGCAGAGGGTGAAAGGATCTTTCGTATAGGGGAATATTTTTATGTCTTGCTTTGAGGTTGGCAAGTTATTTGGATAACCTGGTGGCTTCAGGCAGCATCACAAAATGAAACTGTATGGCCTTTGATAAAGGAAGGAGGAAGGTCATAAATATCGCAACGGTGCTCCAGTAAAACGCAGCACAATTAACTCCGTGAGTTGCAGTTTCCCTACCTGCATAAAGAATGGTCTGCAGGAAATATAAGACTCAATAGCCTGAAATGGAAGAATGTCATTTTTGCTCAAGACTGCTGCCAAAGGCTACAATCAGACAAGAGCATAATTCATGAAAATGACAGTTATTTTGAAGGAAACAAATCTGTGCTGACTTCTACCCCAGGCAATCCTACTGATTTCCGTGCATAATTTACGTAACTGTAGCCTTCTATTCTGCAATTCATGCTAAAAATGTAAAATACAAAAAAACAAACAAAAAAAGCAAAAAAAAAAAAATCACCAAAACAACAACAAAAAAACAGCCAGTGCTAAATCCCTTAAGACAATCTCATCTTCTGTCAAACTGAAGCCCAGTTCCGACTTAAACTCCTTTGGGGATGACCTATTTCCATGAATCTGAAAACAAACATACCACTTATGTACATAAAATAAAAAAACTCAAATATAAGTATATATGAATGAGCTCTGACCTTTCCTTCTGGCTTGCCCATACAACAAAGATAACGATATCTACTGAAGGTCAGAGGCCTGGGATACATGAATTCTGTGCCTGTGGTATATGCTCTCAAAGGCAGGCTGCACCGCCATGGATAATTATGATATCTAATGGAGATATGTATCAGTTTCACCTACAGTTTTGTTGTTGTTGTTATTTCATTTTTGAGAGAGAGAAAGAGTAAATGCAAATAAGCCTTCACCCAGAGTTGAAAGATATCTTCATTATAATGGAAGATTTTCCTTGCAAGAAGAACCATTCGAAATTAATTGAAAACTTTTTTTTCAAATTAATCTAATTTGTCATTTGCATTTAAATCTGCAGTATAACAGATAATTGCACAAGCGGTCTAGGAAGGCTCCACACTGATGTTTCAAGACAAAAGCTCTCATTAGAAGAGGTTTTGACCACAACAAATGAGAGGCTGTATTCCAGCTACAAACCATGTGATCCATTAGTAGGATGGGAGGTGGGCGTAGAGGGGTTAAAAAAAAAAAAAAAAAAAAAAAAACCATCATCACCACCACAGAGAGATGTGCTGCTAGCTGAGTCTTGCTGGTTTTCGAAAAACAAGGGAATATATTTTTAAGTCACTGATTTTTCAACTTATTTTAATTCAAAGATCCCTAAATATTTTTCAGTGGAGATGGAGACTTCCGAAGAGCAAAATTAAGCCCGAAGCAAAGTGCTTGCTGTTTGTCTTTATCTGCCAGCGATTTCTGAGATGCAGTTCACAGACCATAAGCTGAAGCCCATTTTCTAAAGATTTCTCTTTATCACAATTTAGCTTGGAATACTGCCAGCCCACCTCCACCCAGAATGAAGGAGGAGCAAAACAGATATGCTCTGGGGACAAGCGTTTTTTGAACTGAAATTACAGACACATTTTCTGGTCCTGTCTTTCTAGACATGTTTAGGTTAAAATTACATAGCAATCTCTTTCTGTAGTTCATCAGTCTTCAATTATACAGGGTGTATGAGATCAGCATCAACCTGATAGTCTCCCAGGCCATAGTTTTAGAGCTACTTAGACATTACTTTGTTCAGTTATACTCCGGCTTTTAGGCTATCTCAGTTACATTTTACAGCCACCAGTTGGCTCTCTGTAACACACAACAGAGGATTGAGAGCAGCCTTTTCTATGTGGAACAGGTCTTCAGCACATAAAAGCTGTATTTGATCCACAGTTAGAGCCAAAACAACTTTGGCCAGAACCACTGACTCAAATTACAGAGTAAGATAAATGCCATTACACTTTTTAAAGCCTAGGCAGATGCACAGTTCCTCTCCTAGAAATATCCTGTCCATTTGCCCAAGAATCACTAGTTACAGGGAAAAATAAAAAGCTTATATAGGTTTGTCCTTTCATTTTTTCATTCTCTGTTACTGAAGAATTCTCTTCTTCCTGAGCTTCCCTGAAATAAAGGAAGGATCCTTTACTCCCATATATGTACATTATGTACAGCCATCTCATTTTATCTTTGGAAGTATCTCATGCATCCATTTAGCAACAGATATGATTCACCCAGAGGCCCAGCCCAGCATTATGTGACCTAAATGAAGAGTCCTTCATGTGACAGAAGCACAAATATCTCCTCAAGCACAGATTTGGAAACAAAACATATTTCTGCCTACTGATCACTGAATCCCCTGAAGCTCTACTTCCAACCTGCATTTTGTACATATGATGGTTTTGAAGACATACATCCCTTTTGCTCTTTATAAAGTGCTCTAAATATAGGCCTTTAGAAAATGTTGATTTGAACAGGGCTTTTCTGTTCTTCAGTTTCTTCCTAAGTTTTACCAAGAAAGTTGATCACGAAGCCTCAGCTGTAACCTTATGTTTAGCATTGCCACATCACTCCTTCTGGTGATGTACAATACCACAGAGAGGAAAAAACAGTACAACCACCACTGGGTTGAGGCCTAATCTAGATGATTACGCAGACATTAACATTATCTTATCCTCTC
Source organism: Meleagris gallopavo (assembly GCF_905368555.1). Classification (NCBI taxonomy): domain Eukaryota; kingdom Metazoa; phylum Chordata; class Aves; order Galliformes; family Phasianidae; genus Meleagris; species Meleagris gallopavo. The sequence goes on along the minus strand of NC_139406.1, from coordinate 31,529,113 downwards.
CATAATTTATGCAAGAGATAGCGATTAAAAAATTCTCAGACTAATTTGTATGTAGGGATTATACAATCTAATAGAAAGCACGACAAAACTTTGATAGAATCACCAGTAGAAAAATGTAACGTGTATATATGGTGGAGCCAGAAATCAACCTAAGTTTCATTTTCAATGGTTTTGAATCTCTACCACCGATTCCTTTTTTCCTGTGAGCACACCGGAGAAATCCCTTCCTTGGCAAACGTTATTACCAAGGGAACAATTTCTCTACTTCTGGATTCATCAGCAGGATCAACGATAATGGATAAAAACAGGGCAAGTCACAAAAATATCAGCCAGAAAATCTGCATGTATCTACTTCTGCACTTGGTCAACAACAGTTTGTCTTCTTAGCTCTGCACAACCAATTAATGCTGAGGCTGATACAATACCTCTAACTTGCAGTTAGGAGAACTGTGTTTTCATTCAGAGAGACCTAAATCAAATATACACGAAATATAATCAAACATGAGGTATCATCAGAAACCTTCTCTTTTAAATATAAGGATTATTTGTGGAACAAAAGATGGAGTGTAGGGACTTATACATTATTTTTTTCCTAATATGCTCAGATCTGCTTTAATAAAAATCTGCCAAAAAACACCAATTAAAACTTGATTCCAAAAAGCTGGGAATCAGTGGTACAAAGTGGCTGGCTTCAAGTGATAGCAGACTATTTGAGAAAAATCTTTCAGATCTTTTGATGAGATAAAAATGTTAGACTTCCTTTTATGTGGTCATTAAAGCTTACTCATAAACTTTGCTGTTTGACAGGATGGCAATTAGGCTGCTTATTTAGAGAAAATTGAAAGTGATGATAAGAAAACTGCAAAAAAAACCACACCCAACTAATAATTATAAAAACAAAATGAAAGAACAATGTTGACAGTTGCACTGAAAATTATTAGCCTTGGTTTTTAAGAAATGAAGAAATGAATGTGAATCTCAAGTATACAAGCTTGTCTTTGCAAGGCAGTATTGCTGAGCACATAGTAAAACAACTCAGGTCATGCTAGAAATGGCTTCCTTGCCTTTGATAACTGCCTGATCAGAGGGCATGAAAACAGAAATTGAGAGGTAATCTAAGTGATCTAATTCTAACCTAATTTGTGCCTAATTTGTGCCATCATATTTTGTCTAAGCCCTCCACATTATCAACTAATACACTTCCTATTAATCTCAACCTGCGATTGCTTAACAGCACTTTGCAACTTCATTCTCCTGAGCTGATCCCTAAACGTGAATGCATGTCAAGAGCAGATACAGTGACCATTACTCTGATTTGTGTGTCATGTTTTCTTGGCAGATTAAAAAATAAATAAAAATAGCATAACACTCCGTAAGTGCTCTCTGTGTCACTCAAGTTTAAAGGCAGACAAAGAGCAGAAAAAGATGAGTATTGTGGCACTCATGTTAATCGCAAATTGAAGGTGCATAGATGATGAAGGCACAAAAAGGCATATAGGAGTAAGAGCTGTAAACAGTGCTGTGACATCAGCTTTCCATGTCCTAATTTTCTACAAAATCATCCTTCCCAGGATTTTTTGATTCTCTGTCAAGACGATTGATGCAGCGTCAGGTAGTAACACTATGTTTATCCATTTAACTAAGTATCTTTCACTGAGCCCTGCATCAAACCTTTGTGATAAACGCAGCTTTACCTGTGGACATTTAATTCTGTGCAAATCCTGTGCAGATCTCCAGTGTAGTCTGAATTTGAATAAATTTTCATATATATCATGCAATCAACTACAAAGTCCTAGTACTAAGCTGCAAATAGCACGCACTGTGCAAAGCTGGGCTTTCAGAGCGTCATCCACAGCTCTCTGCTGAAGCTGAAAGCTCTGCAGACTCAAGTGCCTTCTCCTTTCGTAGGACCCAAGAGACTTCATGCTCAGCCACTGCATTGGGTAGCTAGTGACTAATGCCTCGATGTGTCTTTTTATAGGGCTCCTTCTTCTGGATTGTGGCCATCCAACACCCAACCCAAGACCAGCAGATCATGACTCCATGTGCCAAAGATAACTGAGGCCCAACTAGATCAGGGCACATGGGCCCAGCATGTGAGCATCCAAAACCTGCACCACAGGCCATGAGTGCAGTACGCCTGGCCCCCAGGCATCACTCATGTCTCCTAACGCCTTCCAAGCTCTTGTGATGGCTGTAGACTTCTTCCCCAATATCAGGCAGATGTGCAGTCATGGTGGATAGCACTTCCTAAGGATTTAAAGAAAGCAATATTACCTCATTGCAGTACTTGGATGATATACTGCTGGGAGAGGCTGAAAAATGCAAAGAAGGAACTACGAGTTTATAGAACTTTTTGGGGACTAGCAGGATACAGAGTGTCACAGAAAAAAAGTCAAGTCATTCAGAAGGCTGACTTATTTAGGGCTTGAGATAGCCCACAAAGGAAGGCCAGGGATAGAGAGAATAGAAGCAATATGTCAAATCACACCTCCTTGATGTAGAAAAGAGCTTAGATCATTTCCAGAAATGGCCGGATGGTGTCACCTGTGGATACCTGAGTTTGGATTAATGGACAAATCCCAGTAGGAAGCTCTTAAGGGACCAGGAGTTGCTTGAATGCACTCCAGATTGTCAAAAAGGATTTGACACAATAAAAACTGCTCTCATGAGTGCCTTGGCTTTAGGCCTTCCAAATCTGACAAAGCCTTTTGAATTTTATGTGCATGAAAGAGAACATCAGGCTCTAGGAATAGTTGCAGAGACTTTCGGATAGCAACTCAAAATATATCTTTGGTGTGATACATGCATGTGGTACAAATTGGAAGGAGAAGAGATTATTAACATCACAAGGAAATCCTATAAAATACAACAAATAAATTTTAAGATTGCTCAAAGCAATGAATAAACCAAAGGAAGTGGCAATGCTACACTACAGAAAACATCAATCTGGACAGACTGATATAATCAGAGGAAATCAACAGGTTGATGAAATTTCAAAAAAGAACAGCTCTATTTACAAGAACAGCAGCTTTAGTCCATGAAAAAACTTCTAACATAAACATTCCCGAATATACAGAGAAAAAAAACAAACTGAGTATTTGAATTGTGTTAAGACTCCCAAAGAATGGTGAAAAACTCCCAATGGACAATGCATAGTTACTTCTTAATCAATAAGGGAAATTATGAAAAGAACACATGGTACCACACATGTGGGAGCTGAAGCCTTGGCAGAAATTGCAAAAATATAAAAATGTATGCAATAGGCACCGATATGCTAAAAATCACCAAAGGTATTACACAAGGATATGAAACTTGTTTGAGAAACAGTCCAAAAGAGGAGCTTTCCTGCGTTGTACCAGCAAAGCTAGAGAAGTAGTCAAGAAAGAAGTTTTTTGAAAGAAGTAATACCCAGGTTTGAAGTTCCTGAAGGATCATCAGCAGTACGGGACCCATTTTGTAGCACAGGCCATTCAGGGAGTTTCAAGATTTTTGCAAGTTAAATGGGATTTACACATTCAGTGAAGACCACAATCTAGTGGAAAAGTAGCACCAATAGCCAAGACATTCTATCTGGTTAACCAAGGACAATTGCTCTACTGGAAAACTGTCAGGAGGAAAATTGGCCGGCTTGCTCTTAGGTACCATGTATGAATAAAAAGAGTAAGGAAAACAACCCCCAAAGGACCACCAAGGGCTATGTAAGACCCCTGAGCAATCCTGTGCAGGCACAATCAGGAAAGTAGCCAAAAGGAAACGGAGTTCTTAACCATGCATAGGTAGTAGGTGTTTCTTCTGTATTAGATGGTGGAGTACATGGAATTTAATGTATAAATAAGGTGAAGAAACTTGCATTGTTGTGCTTGATTTGTGGAAACTTCTACCAGCATTTGGACCTGAATAAAAAGCACTATCTCTGAAGAGTGTGAGAACTGGGCACACCAGGTAACAAATCTGCTTTACAGACAGCACTGCCCCCCAGACAGCAGGGAAATGTATGAATAGGAGCCAATTTTCTTAGTTAATCTAACAAGGCTAATTCATTACAATGTAAGCAAACCCAGTGCACATTACTGCTCAGATCTTGAAAAGAAAACCTGGTTTGTTTGCAAACACACAGACAACTGCTGGTCAGGAGTAGCTGTAGTTGCATTTCCAGCACTGGTGGGATGAACAGTCATTTCTGCTCACCTCAGAAAGCAGCTACTCTGCATAGAGCAACTGCCTGCACTTGACAGACTTATTACTGTGGGCAGCTCAGATTTAAAAAGAAAAAAATAAAAATAACTAACAACAAAGCAAACCCCAAACCCAGCATCTATTCTTTCTTACTGATAACGTGACCAAAAGCAGCATGCTTCCTGCCTTTGCCTTGCCTATCAACAGTGTTGTAAGAGCCTATAAATATAGCAGAGCTGCATACTTGTGGTGAGGAGCCCACTCAGGCTCTCATCCCATTCTCTGGCCTCATCACCAGATGCCAGACAGCTCTACAGGATTGCAAGGGCACTCCTGGGCTTTTGTAGTGGACCAGGGTAACATGGCAGCATCATTTGTTTCGGAAACAAAACAATGCTGAAAGCTTCAGCTGTATAAGCAGGAATGAAATGGCATCTTTTCATTTCATGAAGCTGCTATACATACGTATCAGTCTTCCAAGGCACATTTTTCTTCTGCTGTTTATGTACTACAGCAAACTCCCAGAACAAGCCACTTATCTTGAGTTATGCTAAAAAAAAAAAAATTAAAAAAAAAAAAACAATAACCTAAACTCAGTGACTCACAGAACATCCCCACACAGCCCAATGCCAGCCTCCAGTTAACAAGGACGTCAAGGGAATAGAAGAAAACTGTTCTGAATATGGGAAAGGCAGAACAGGAACAACCATCCCAAACTCCTCTGCTCCAAACACAGTAAGGCAAGATGAGCTTCATGTCTAATCGCCCAAGACAGACATTAGGAAGGAACTAGTCATTTATTGAGGAGATGGTAATCAAAGCCACATCTCTGTGGGCTTGGTGGCAATGAGGTGAGTCAATATTCCAGATCCAGAGCTAGAAAGATGCCTTCAAATGGCTTCAGTTCTCATTCCAAATCCTGTTATTTTCTAATTCCAGTTCAATTTCTGCAGTGAGCCCTTTCCTTGGGCTTCCCTAGGGACAACAGGACTACATTTCCACTTTTCAGGAGTAACTGCTCTCCCAAATCTCAGCGACTCCTAAGCTTCAGAAGGGAACACACTCGGCTCATTAGACTACTTAATGACACTGCTTTTGGCACCAATCTTAAAGCAACTTATGCATTTTAAACTTTTTTTGTTTTAAACTTACAACCAGCATAACAAAGCAGTCAGAATGGATCTGCTAGTAATTGGCAAGGACCTCCATCACAGGAGGAAGCAGGCATCTTTTAAAGACAGCTCACCTTATTTACATCTAACCTAAACTGTCACAAAACATCACCCATGACCATACGTCAAAATACTACATTATTATTTTTTTCATCTCAACATAAGCTAATTAATCCCTGAAATAGAGTTGTATGGAAGCAAAGAAGAAACGTGGCCTCAGAAACCAAGGGTAGATCTGAATGGGAGAAGTATGAAACAACCAATGGTTACACAGTTAGCACTAAGTCTATAACAAAGCATTTACATCTGGATGGGTAGGAAGGCCTGACAATCGAGGAACAAACAGCTTTCTTTCTATTTCTGAAACTCTAAGGTCCATTCAGGCAAGAACAATAAAAGATGTCAGTAGTGTGAGCTATTTCGCACAGATAAGCAACTCTGAAAAGTAAGAGGTGCTAATGTTACCCAAGGGAGAAGCAACAGCTGTAGAAAAAGAGTTAGACATGCAGAATAAATTTGGTAGAAAGGACTGGGGAAATGAACACTGCGAGGCAAATAAAGAGAGCTAAACACTTTTGATTATAGAAGTTACTACAGGTATCACTAATAAAGCCCCATAATATTTCTACATATCTTGTTTTAAGTGCAATTCATTGTTGGATCACACTGAAACAGAAGAAGTCTGGAATTCACAATATGTAAGTTAGACACAGTTCAGAGGTTTGATGAGGGTGGGAGGGGTAGCTGACAAGACAAGGGGACAAAAATCAGTCAAGCCTATAAAAACATACATGACTCCTAAAAACAGAAACTGATGTTTTTGTGAGATTTATAGTACGTTCAGCAGCTGGCATTCTATGCAATTGGTTTCTTTCTGTTTTAGACTGATTACTTTGTCACTTTCTTGAAAATAAAGCTCATAAATATGTATAAAAATGAACCCAAATCCAAATACATTTCAAGGAAGGATGAATGATTTATCAAATGTTTTTAAAAGCCCCGTAAGCATTAGTTTCATGGAGAAAATATCCTACATCTTCCTATTTGATTTGCTTTTGTCTTAAAAAACAAAATGGATAGCAATCCACAAACATCTGAAGCGTGGTGCTGGAGAAAATAAATTGGTACCTATTTGTGATAAAGCTATTCCTACTAATACAAAAAAAGTAGTTGCCTAAAAGCATCAAGTGTGATGCCATCTGAAAGTAGAGCCAATCATTGATTAGAGATTAAAGATTATTTTGCAGGTTTGATTTATTCTGTAGAAGTAACTGCTGGGTTTGAATATGCATATCTCTCCACAAATGTGGTAATAATTCCACAGAATAAATCAATAATGTGACGATAAATGTCATATAGTATATAGCTCTTATATCAATATACTGGGGAAAAAGCCCCCATCATGATATAAAATGGCTTAGATCACAGGGGTCCTTAAATATCACTGAGCTCCAATCTCCCTGCTGTCAGCTGGGTTGCCACTCACTTTATCCAGCAGTGGACCAGACTGTCCAGGGCAACATCCAGCCTAGCCTCAAACTCCTCCAGAGATGGTGCATCCACAGCTTCTCTGGGCAGCCTGTGCCAGTGCCTCACTGCCCTCTGTGTAAAGAATTTACTCCCAATGTCTAGCCTAAATCTTCCCTCTTTTATTTTAAAGCATTTGCCTCCTTAACCTATCCCTATCTGCCTGTGTAAAAAGTCAGCTTTCCTCTTGCTTATGAGCTCCCTTCAAATACTGAAAGGTCTCAATGAGGCCTCTCCAGGGCCTTCTCTTCCCCATGCTGAACAAGCTCAGCCTCCTCCAACCTTTCTTAATAAGAGAGGCTCTTCAGCCTTTTGATCATCTTTGCAGACCTCCTCTGGACCTGCTCCAATAGCTCCACATCTTTCTTGCAATGACTATATATAAAGAAAGCTAATGTCATATTAGAAATGGATAATAAGATTATAAATATGAAGACAGACTAAGGAAGATGACTTCATAAAATCTAGAAAAGAGCTTTGAACAGAATACTATTGTAGTCTACAAATACCTTACAGGTAGCAGTATAGATGAAAGACAAGTTTAATTTAGAGTCCTAGTAGAGGATAAGATGAGAAGCAATTTCCTTTTGCTAAACAAGGAAAAACTCAAAAGAATATAGTAAACCAAACAACTGCAAAATCTAACATCACATAGCCATATGCATAGGATGACATTTTCATTAAGGTGGAGCTATTCCTTGCACGTGGTAGTTCCAAGCAGACCAGATGAGCCTTTTGCTTGCCTCACCATCAGCAGCCAACAGAATGGACTGGGTTTATTTTGCTGCATGGGCACTCAATAGCAGAGATGAATTCAAAGAAATATTAAATTTCAGGATGGTCTTAATGTTAGTAGATAAATTGATCAAAAGAAGCATTTCTATTTTCCCTTCATTTTATGAGAGACTTGTTAATATTAATCACAGACATGAAACAATTATATTATCTTGGCATCTACCCCATTGCAACAGTTAAAGATGGATGTGGAGTGAGTGCCTGGGATGTGCCTCAGATTGGAAGAGGAGACTAACTCTCAATTAAATCAACTTGTAAGTTTACAATAGGACAACCTTGTGCTGTAATTGATCTTCTGTGTGCTTGTTAAAATTCAAAACAATCTTTACAGTCTATCCCAAAAAACTCAGGCAAGGGTAAATGGAATATACACTAAGCTAGCCAGTACCGTGCAAAAACTATCCAGGCTCCAGTTATAAATCTGAGATGATCATTGGTTACGAATGCAGATCAGTGGTACTCCAGACTGCCAAAGGTTAAAAAAAAAAAAAAAAAAAAGATAAATGGAAGATATTTATGGTTGAAAATCTCCTTTAATACCACTTTTGTCAAATCATTTGTGTGTGTGTGTGTGTGTGTGTGTGTGTATACAACCTACAGATAAGCACGTAAATTAGGTGCTCAGTGCTTACACAAAACTACTGATTTTGACTAAGTATTAAGTTAAAATTAACACAGATTAACTCAAAACTTTGTTGATTAAATACCATAAATTAGATTTATCTGAATAAATACAGTTCAGTAAGTCCTTTTTATGAATGAGAACAGTGAAGGTAAAAGAGACTGTTACATACAGCAACTATTCAACGCTGCAGAAACGAAAGCCAGTCTCACAACATGAGCTACAAAACCAATTTTGTTTATTACTACAGCCTGCTCATCTGACAGCTACAGTAATAAATGTTCTCAATGAGATGTACGCAAGCATGCATCATTTTCCGTGGCTCTCCCTCAGCGTATTGAGGATCATTAGACAGATGATCAGCTTTCTGCAAGAGACATCTGCGTAGTTTTCAAATTTTGACTAATAATCTCTTGAACTACAGTTTGCAACAGAAAAGATGCTTAAAGTAATCACTAGTCTGAATCTGTGAAGATGTTGAAAAAAACTGCCTTCAGCTATAGACATATTTGCAGATTAACATTACTTTTATTCTGTGGATTTTCTCTCCATTCTGTCAAGCCCCACACAGTCTCGACTCTCAAGAAAATGAAAGTACCAATACAGAACTACTTCTATCCACAGTAATGAAACTGCTTGGGTCACTATTCTCCAAAATAGGCTTGTTCATAGAATCATAGAATGGCTTGGGTTAAAAGGGACCACATCGATCATCTAGCCCCTGCTATGTGCAGAGTTGCCAACCACCAGACCAGGCTGCCCAGAGCCACATTCAGCCTGGCCTTGAATGCCTCCAGAGACGGAGCATCCACAACCGTTCTGTTTGCCAGAATCTTCTCAGAAAAAAAGATGAAAGCACAAATTCATTTTCTTTTAAATTTGAGTAAATGTGAACAAGTTTTATTCAATTTTCCCATATTTCATAAGCAGAAGCGGGAAATAAGTATAACACAGCTAGAACAATTTTCTTTAGAGAGACGACAGCCTTGGTTTAAAGTTGCAACTAAGTTTCCAGCTGAGTTTCAAATGAGTAAAAAATTCATGTCTTTGAAATCAGTGATCAAAAGAAGCATTTTGTAAAATCTATTAATCTCCATATAAGATAATTCCTCACAATCTCACAATAAAAATGCATGTATATGAAATACTTAAAATGCATTAATACATAGAAACTAGAATTGAAACACATTTTAAGTGCATGTGCAAATCTTTTATGCCTGCCTGGTATACTCTGGAGATATTATTTAGAAATACATTCCTTTCTCTTGCAACTCAGCCTTATTCTCATTGAGAGCATCAGTGTTTTTTTTAAAAGTAAAATCTGAGGCATGAAGAGAGAAAATAAAGGTGACACCATTACCAACTACGGGCAATGCCAATTCTTTTAAATTTATTGACTGCTAATAATATTCACTGGAGTTTGGATCTTTCCTATCTACTGATGGGAAAGCAGAAAGGTCACAAGGTAAAAGAAAACTCCATTTTCATGGCATGTGAATGCATTGCTCCCAAGGGAATTCAAGTTACTTTAGAAAGGTTTACATATATACAGGGCGGGCCCTTTACTTCTGGAGCCAACTAAAAGCCCATCCATCTGTGAATGATCCAATGTAATAAAAGCATGGTAGAAAGGTTGTCTTTGACACTTTCTTTGAAAAGTATGCTTGTGCTTAATTTTCAACTCCACATTACTTCCACACACCTACTCAAAGTAAAATAAGAGTTGATTCTTAATGGGAGGTAAAACCAGCAAGAAAAGGTCACAGAGCTGTAAGATTTCCTTTTAGATAAAGAGAAGGATCAGACGTAAGCAGGCCCCAGCAAACAGAACCCTAAAATGATATCTAGGGATGACAACACAAAGCCCAGGCTCCAAATCCTGTAGCAGTGATTATGTGCCAGCAGGTTTGGGGTCAAGAAAACAACTAGCAACAAACTCTGCATAGATAAAACAATCCATCACAAGTGATGTTTATCTATTTCCCCAGCAAGGAAACCAAATAAACAAATAAAACCCTCCAAAAGTTTATTGAACAATTAAGTTAGGGCTACCTTCTTCACAATAAAACTGCTATTAGAAGATTACTATAAATATTGTCTAAATGTCCTTAACTCTGTATTTTATCATCATTTCATTGAAACCAAAAGACCAAGAGACCAGGAAGAAAAAATGAAAAAGAGCTACCCATAGTGCGTTCACACAATTCACAGTTGCAAGGTTAGAGCTTCACTCATCAACTATAAATTACCATTTGCCAGCTGACACTCAGTAACAGGCCATGGGTGTGATCCTAATCTGGGGAAACAGGAACGAAAACAGGTGAGCTGCCTTTACATTCAGCCACAACAGTCTTTATAGTCACTGACCGTAAGCATTTATGTTTTTAGTGTTTAAGCTAATGCAATATACCCCACAGCACAACAGTCAGTAGAGGAATTGATATTGCTGAAATGACCATACCACAGCTGAAGATCAGCAGCTTCTTAAAGCAAGCTTTTTGAAAGATCAGTGAAATGTCTCACAAACACTAACTAGCTATCCGTGAGAGGTTGGATACTCTGATATCAGATGCTATGTGACAACAGAGTATACGACAACAGCTTAATTTGCACACAGGCTCTCACCAACATACAGGTTAACTACAGATCTGTGGCTAACCAGGAGGCCAACATGCAAAATAAGTCACCCATCAAAACAGTTGGACTTCTAACACTGATTAAAGCATTCAGTGAATATGCCTTAAAATGTAACTGATCACTGGCAGATGCAACCTATTGCAGAAACTTACCACTGCAAGTCGTAAGGGTACAGTCAAAGCACGGACATTACCTTTAGATAAGCATTCACAATGCACATGAGAGATACATGTGCCTCTGGTCTTCATTTTACCTTCCACACAGAATGATTCCTGCAGGACTCACGTATTTCAGCCTACCCTCAGCGTTCAGCTGAATGAAACCCTCAGGATTTGGCTCAACATGAGTAATAGAGGTAAATCAGAATTAAAGCGAAAACTTTAGAGACATTTTTCCTGAACTTTTTTTTTTTTTTTTTCTCCTTTTAAAGAGGAAACGGTTCGTTCAGTCAACGCATTTCACAGAGAGCAATAGGAAAATATTGTGAGCATGGCTAACACGTCAGGAAAGCAATGAGCATCTTTCAACAAGTCATTTCCGTAATATCTGACAAAAAAATAGAAGAAAGCCACACATAATCAGATATTAGGTGAAGAACACAGACAAGTCTCACATCCCTCATTACAGAAGATAACAGCAAAACTGTGGGAGAAAGAGTGACTCCCAGCATGACAATCCAAGAGAAACCCCCCAAATGCAGATACAATTCTGTTAGTAGGGGAGGCTGCTCAGAGAGGTGCTCTCATTGGTCACAGGAAGCAGTTTCAGGATGCTCCACCAGCATGGCTTATGCTGGAGGCTTCATTTCATCAGAGATTTATCATTCATGTGCAAAAAGAAAATTCAAATATTTCAGAAGTATTCTACAACACAGGGTTAGCTTCAGACATATCGAATGTTACTTACACTGAAGTAACACTGAACTTCATTACAAGCAAGATTTGAGAGCTCTTCTTATTTCTATGCTGCTTCTCCTGCCCAGCCCACAGTAAACATCATAGGATGCTCACAATACTTAATTAACAGTGACAGTCTTTCCATTACCTACCAGGGATCTGTCTGTACAGTACGAACGCTGATGGGGAAAGGAAGGAGGGGGAAATGAAGTATGTGTCTCTTGGTGCCTACCTGAGGCTCTTGTTCTTCCCAGAGAAACCCAGTGGTGGGAATTCTGGTGTCTCCTGCTATCAGATGGAAACCCAGATACTCAAATATCTCCAAACCAAAAGGAGCTGAGACACCAAACCTGATTCTTACTGCTCTGAATGGATACTCTTAACTTGCATGTGAGAACAGTTTCCTGCATAGACAAGAGTAAAGTTTACTTCATTTTAATTTGCTCTCATATGTATAATGTGATTTAATTAAAAAAAAAAAAAAAAAAAAAAAGCAGACAATCTTCTATATCTTTGATCAGACGCAAACAAAACTCCACCAGACAGCTCAGGGATTTCCAGAATTTAATCCTGTGCTATGAAGTAATTATTGACCATGTAAAAGGTTGCTTCTGCTCCCAACGTTTTTACAGCTTTTCCACTTGAAATCGCTGCTGCTGTTTCTAAAAGGTGTTTAATGTTACAAAGCAGATGCTAAAAATCTCTGTAAGCACTTCTGGCTAGATTCTGGCATGCAGCCATGCCATGCTAAGGAGACCTTAAAGGTGTACACACAGTTCTCGTAATTGAATGAAATCACAGAAAAGTCAACTTCTGGTGTTCAAAGCTCACATTTTATCTTTTTTTTTTTCGTTTATATCAGGCTCAAATGCTGAACAGGTGCTTTACTGCCCACTAATGAGAAAAACACCAGAAAATAAGTTTAAGGTAATGAACCACTAAAAAAAAATAATGGACGCTGCTCTAAGCTCTTTACATCCAAATGCATTCTTTCTTTCCTGGACAGCAGAAGGAGGGGTTTTTTTTGTTTGTTTGTTTGTTTTAAAAACTTTTCTTTAAAAAAAATAAATAATGAAACTGTTTTTCATTTCTTATTTCAGACACGTCTCTGGTCTAGTCTATAAATACAGCTTATTTTTCTGTTCAGTAAAGGTCCTGTGAAACTAACAGGAATAGAGCAGTTCATAATGATGCAGAAAAATGCAAATACTTCTTTATCAATACTTTTATTACTTGCAGAATAATCCACCCCTCCCCCCCCAACAAAAAAATCCTAAATAATAAACTCCTCCCCAAATCAATAAAAAAGCAACCCCCCCCCCCCAAGCACTCTTTTTCTCCAAACCATCCATTTTGTGTGAGTTTTCAGGTGTCACTGAGCTAAATCTTTCCAAGAACTGCTTCACTGCCCTTCTCACACACTTGTGCTAAGCCATAGGCTATCCAAGATACTGGTTAGGCTGGTACAACTGCTACATGGAATCTTTTTACTCATTTTGTAAGCCTGCTGCTTAAGTATTCAAGACTGCTACAATCAAATCCTGCCATCCCTGCCCACATCCTACTCAGAAAAAAGGCTGTTGAGGTCACTGGACTGAATCTCGATGGTCTTAACTGCTGTTCAAGAGCTCCCAGCTATGACAGCAAGCACAGATGTTTGAAGGGGTGGGTGGAATAACAAAGTTCATCAGACTCTAACTGACCACTACAGATTCAGGAACAATGAGGTCTGATCTGAGTAGGAGTCTGGCCTATAGAGGAATGCAACTGAAAAAAAGAAAGCCTAGATTAACCCTCCTGAAAAAAGGATAATTTCATGTTGTTTTGAGTTTTACGTAGATATTATTTCATCTTTAAAATAAAGGCAACTTTCTATATTATCAATCTTTTTTAAATTGGTCTCTCTGCTGAAGATCTTTGAGGCTCTAAAAGCAACTGTGGATGCTGAACTGCTTGTGCATAGCCGAGATGCCAGCCCCTGGCAGAGCATACAAAAGCTTCAGATCACAGGTTAGTGCAGCAAGAAGCCCCCTGTGCTGCTGAGACTGTGAGACTGCCTGTAAGAAATCTTGGCATACTATTCAGATGGGAATTAGTTGACCTGAACTTGGTTTCTGTGCCTGATTGATAAATGTTAGCTACTGACAAGGTTTCACACGTGACTGAACTTACTGAACGTTGTCACTGCTTTGTAACTGCTGTGTAGGTACTTGGACGTACTGTCATCTCCCCTTCTCCTAAGCAACGGATGCTGCTTTGTAATAACAAGCGTACACCCTCAAGACTAGATGGGCGTCTATTCCGAAGATTTCCTGCTCAATTTTAATCCAAAAGAGCTGGCATCAAGCAGGTGTTCTTTAATTAAAACCTCCTTTCACTCAGCTCTTTCTTGTCTCTTGGAGTGCCTATCAATCAGGAAGAGTCACTGCAGGATGCACCTAGTGGCAGGAGGCGAAGCTGTCCCCTTCTCCATCCCCCAGACAGACATTTTTTTCCTCTCAACTTCATTAACTAAATGCACTGAATAAACCTTAACATCTCAGCTAAATCCTATTGGCCTTGGATTTGCTACTTAATGCTAAAACCCAAGCGACCCATTTTTCTCCTGTTGATACTTCTATCACTGATGGCAGCCAGCAGAGAGAAGTATCCAACCTTAAAATATTTTAATGTAAGGCACAAAACAGAGAAAAATCATCATTCACTCTTTCTGCTGCTGTTCATGAACTTTACATAAGCCCTGCTTCTTGTGTCAAAACCTCCCTTGCTTTTGTGCTTCACAGGCAACAAAGTGAGTCTGTTGCTTAGCAAATGAATGCAATGAATTACATTTAACTGAAAGCGTGAGAAGGTCTCTTTTAAAGAGAAATTATCTCCAAATTTCTATGAAAATAAATTTCTTCCCATTCCACAATCTGCACTCATGACGTTATTACAGACGTCAGAAGACAGACACCCCATTAAGTGAAAATCTTTGTGAAGCATTAACAGCAAGAGTAATCACTCTTAGTGCTGTGGATTCATTTAGAGTTCCCATCCCTGACAGTTTTGCTCTAAATTGTACTAATTTACCTCAGTGATATCACATACACAACAGAATTGGCTGAAGCTAATCTGAATCCCCTTACTTCCCTGCTGTCAGCCTTCCCCTACCCCTGAATTTTGCTCCTGCTCCACTGCCAAACCGTTCCTCAGCCCTTGAGAACCCCCATGCTCACTTCTCATCTTGACTTCTATCATAGAATTGAGTTGAAAGGGAATTTTAAAGGTCGTCTAGTCTGACTCCCCTGAAATGAAGAGGGACAACTAAAACTAGATGTCTTTCATATACCCAATTCATCCTACCCGTCCAGCTGCAAAAGCTCCCTGGTAGCAAAACTCAAGAGCTCTGGCTTCTGGGTCCACACAACTGCCCTCAATCCTTGCTCCACCAGAACTCAACCTCTGCCAATGCCTCCCATCCCCTCACGGCGTCATGACCACACATTTTGCTCTTTCCACCACGCACCACCAGCACTTTCCCAGTATCAGATTCCTCCTTCACACTTCTTCCCCACAGGCACAGCCCCACAGCAGGGTGCCATGGCAGCTGATCCTGCCCAGCCCTGCCAGCGGAAAGGTGAGATCTGCTCAATTCCCTTGCATCCTCCTGCACCCCAAACTCCTTTAATACCACTGCCACAGGGCAGCAGCCACAGGGATTGCCTTAATAGCACTGCCCAAAGTTTGGGGAAGACTCTGGGAGGGTTTGTTTGACAGCAGCCCAGGCGGCTGTGTGCTGCCAGAGCGTGCAGCTCTTTACTTAGCTTTTGGGTTTTGCCGTGATTTTATCAGCCTTCCATTGACACTCAGAAGGTGGAGAAGCACTGGAACAGGTTGCCCGGGGAGGTTGTGGATGCCCCATCCCCGGAGGCATTCAAGGGCAGGCTGGCTGTGGCTCTGGGCAACCTGGTCTAGTGGTTGGCGACCCTGCACGTAGCAGGGGAGTTGAAACTAGATGATGATTGTGGTCCTTTTCAACTCAGGCCATTCTATGATTCTATGATCTCCTTTCATTTTCCCTAGCATGAAAAACCCAGGAAGGGGTGCAAACCTCCACAGTTTGGCTAGAGCAGGCTTTTACTCTCTGACTGCTCTGTGGCATGCTGCTTCAGGTGCAAATAACCTGATACTCCCCTAAGTACTTTCCAAAGTTGCCCACTAGCTTTCAGAAATCAGAGGTGGCTACTCTGATTTCCTTCTTGGTATCCAACACACACAGCAGTCCTTGGGGTTGACGCACAGTTTTAATAGGCACAATTCACATTATTATCAGACCTCAGTGTCCTACAATAGCAAAAGCAATTTCTGAAAAGAAAGGCTGCATCCTAAACTGCCTGTTCCGTGCACCCCCCAGCCCTCCTGGCAAATTCCTGCCGAACTCAGAGGCTGAAGAGAAACAAGGAGCCTGGACTTCCCCTGAAAATTCTGTTACCCTAAATAAAAATAGTATTTACAAAAGACTTACGAGAAAAATCAAATCCATCATGGAAGATATGCACCACAGGTTATGCATTAAGATTATTGGTACCATGCCCGCCATTAGAAGGCTTCCAAATAAAAACATGTTTTCTAACTGACCATGCACTCATATTAACATATTTCTTACTGATACAGCTAATGGAGTATTTATCATGATTTTAGGCTTCTCTAAAGTAACAATAAAAATACTTTGTGCCATGTAAGAACAAAAATACATTCATATTGCCATGCATTATCACACTTCACACTCTACAGATGTGTTTAAATACAGATGTGTTTAAATTACAAAAATGTTCAAAACGGCACCAAATGGAGACCAAGAGCAATAAGGAATGGAAAACAAACAGAAAAACAAATGTTACATGCTTCAAGACTTTTTTTTGCAGCACAGATAGACAGAAGAGACATAAAAAGGACAAGTTAGTTGGTAAAGGAAAAAAACCTACCCGCAACAAAAAAAACACAACTAATTCAGATTGTGAAGAAAACAAATATTTTTCTTCACCCAAGTATATATTAAGAAGGTATGGAATAATAATCATGTGATAATCAAGTTTTTTCGTTTCTGTTTGAATAAAGCAAGTAGAATAGTAGACACGATATGTTTATTAAAGGCTTTATGAGTGGCTAAGCCTCATCTTTTCAATTTATTTTATTTATATATTTCTTGAGCTCTTTGTAACTTCAGTATGGCCGATTCCTGGATTCCACTGCCAGTGTTCCTCAGCGATAGGTCACGAGCTGTGTACTAGGAACCTCATTAGGGATAAGCAGTAGACAAGTGGATTACCAGCTCCTCAACTCCACTTCTTGCTATTTTTTCATTTCCAAAACATCGTACAAAAGAAAAAAGAA
This sequence comes from Meleagris gallopavo, assembly GCF_905368555.1. NCBI lineage: Eukaryota > Metazoa > Chordata > Aves > Galliformes > Phasianidae > Meleagris > Meleagris gallopavo. The sequence continues at coordinate 31,511,909 of NC_139406.1, read as the reverse complement.
ACCCAAGACCTACAGTTAGATGGGATGTATGCGTACTTCTCACATAAAAATTCTCTTCTAACATTTGAAAGTCAACATGCACGCCCATTTCCAGCTATGGCTGGATTTTGCTGTGTTTAATCGAGACCTGCTAAGCGTGCTGTTAACACACCATCTGAACCTTATTTTATTTTTCAAGTAGGCCTGGTAGGGTTATCACAAACACAAATAATAGAATTTGCGCGTGAAACATAACCGCTTTCTGGTTAATATGACCTCCTAGCAGACGTGTTAAAGAAATTGAAATATAGTTTTTGGCGCAGACTAACAAGGCTCCTTGTGGGCTTCAATATTACTAACAATAAGAGGCATGGAGTCTAGAGTCCTCTCATAGCTGTTACCATAAAGCTAGCACAAAGTTCTTAAGTTTTCTTCAGGCAACACACACTGAAGTTTCACTTTTTCTCTCCCTGTTGCACAGCACACACAACTACCACACAGCTGTTTGCTCGGGCCGTTAAAACCACCAACTCCAAATAGCCTCCGGAAACATTAGCAGCTAAAGAGAAAGATGCAACCTCCCCGGCTAACACCTCGAAAACGTGTGAAAATAACGCAGCTCTGTTGCTTTTGACAGTATTGCTGGCTTATAGGACGTCAGAAACTTCGCAGCCCCTGCCTTGCTAATCCTTCACAACCCCTGCGGAGCGCACGGGCGAGGGCCAGTTCGCGCCCCTCCCGATTTCGCCCTAAACTTACAGAGAATCGTTATCGGGGGTAAGGGCTGTGGTAAAGGGAGGGGGACAAACCTCCGAAAGATATCATCTCCTTTAGACCCGCAAGCTGCCGGCTCAGGCGGAGTTACTCACCCAAGGGAAGCGCACGCTTTCCAGCTGACAATCCCTAAAACATAGCGCAGCTCACTTGCCCGGACGACGTGCCGCCCGCACGAGCCCCATCTCCACCCGAAATCACTTCCAACTTGCCACTCGAAATCTTTAAGCGACTTCGCTCGCTGCCGGCCCGCCCTGGGCAGCCAGCGCTCGGCGAGCAGCGCGCCCAACTGCCGAGAGCAGCACGCAGACCCGCGCCTAGACGCAGCAGCACGCAACAGCCCAGTGCGGCTCCGGCTGGGAGCCCAGCGCCCGCGGCGGTACCGACCTGCGGAGCGGCAGCGACCGCGTCCCTCCGCCCGTCTCCGAGCCCGAGCTTGGACAGATGGCCGGCAGCGCGACCAGAGCGAAGCAAAGCCTGGTTGTTTTTTTTTTTCCTTCCTCTCCCTCTTCTCTCCTTTTTTTTTTTTTTTTTCCTTTTTTTTTTTTTTTTTCCCCTCCCTGCCTCCCCTGGCTTAGCCCTTGGCAGATAAACCCGAGTCAGGCACAGTGCGCTCACAACACCCCCTCCACCAATCATTTCAATTAGTGCCACATGAGAGGAGCTTCTGCCCAAAATCTGCTTAAGAAAGGGCCAGAGGGCAGGGCAATCTCCTTTGCTCGACAATGACCAGAAGCTGCTATAAATATCCAAACAAAAGCACTGTCAAGGCCGGGAATGTCACATCCTAATGTGATAAAAATTGTAAAGATTCAACCTATACCAGAAGGAAAAATTAAAATTAAAAAGAGACAAAGATAAAAAGCGACCACCACCTTCCTACCCTCTCCCCCAACACATAACCTTGCAATATGTTATCAGAGTTGTATGTTCCCGGGTGCCAAGTTATTATGTTTTCCAGGTCCCGAGCAGCCTGCTCACGATCCTTTTGTGACAGCTGCATGCTAATATTTATAGGTACCCAGCTCTGTGCATCTTATATAACCCAGCGAAGTGACCAGAGCTGTCCAGGGGTAGCTTTCAGCCCCGCAGATACAGTACATCAGACAAACAGCATAAGCAACGGCTACTCCTAATTAAAGCATCAGCCATAAGTTTTCAATATGTCAATAAATGTATCACTACATTAATGAAGTACAGCCTTGGGTGCATTTGATCTTTAAGGTCCCTTCCAGTCCAAGCCGTTCTATGATTTGTAACAAAAGTGGTGGCTTGTATCTGATTTGATTTAGATGTGTTTTACACCAGCATATTCCAGCGCTGCAAGTGATGATAAAATCTGGCCTGAACTTTCCAACTGTGCAGTGAGTTAGAACTGAAAACTAATCAGGAACCACATTTAAGAACACACACACAAACTCTGTGCGTTCTGATCTATCTTCGATCTAGTAGAATGTCTCCCTAAGCAGATCCGGGACCTAGAGCTTGTGCAACACTTTGCAGTGTCCTTGTTTGTGCTGTGTGAGCAGCTGGGCGCTGCCTGCTCCTGCACAGGGAGGGCAGAGCAGCAATAGTGCATTGTTTTCATCCTGTTTGACTGCCTGTAAACTCAACAGTGCCTTTGAGATAGTAATTACTAGCCTGTTGGTGGCAGGATGAGAACATCTAAGTTCATCGCAGTGGAAGCTGACTATCATTGTCCCCTTCTTCCCCTCACAGACATTCCCAGACGTCCCTCTAGATCTTGTGTCTCAAGGGACATACACGTCTATGCAAAAGTAGTTAATCCTGTTGTTAATATGGCTAACCTCATGTTCTCTTATAACTGAGATGAAAGCTATCTGAAATTATCCCCATTTCCTGTGTTCACTTTACACCAACTTAGTAATAAATTTCTCTTTCACTGCAAATAAACGTTATTTTCTCTGTTCCATTCCCGTGCCCTCCTCTGATCTTAACTTGTTTGTCCTGCCACACTGAGCGCTGCTTTCTCACACTAAACCCATTCACATACAGGCTTATCCTCAAAGCACCCTTATCTTCAAAGGATGTCCAGAGATACTTTTTGCTGCTTTACTAACTCCCTGAATTTAAGTATATGTCCTACATAACAAAGAACCCACGCTTAGCAGACATCAGTGGAAGAAATGCATTTAAAAGACATGATATTTAAGTGAAGCTCTTGGAAAACCTCTGCCTAAGAATCGCAGACACAGGCACAGTATGAACAAAACTGCCCGCAAGATTTCCAGACTTCCTAGTTTTAGCAGGGAGGGAAATATTCTTTCTTTTAACAAAGAGCTTTCAGTCAGCCAGAGTGCACAGATGCAGAACAATAACACTACACAGACAATACTGACCGAGCGTTGTCAGGCCACAGCCACCAGCCCACAGGCTGACAAAGCTCTTGCTGAGAACAGGGCCGTGCGTGGGGTGAGTGAGGCAGAGACCCCTGGTGTAGTGCAGGCTGGGGGAAGCCTGCATGGCTCAGCAGACAGAGGTATCGTGAGATGTGCGGCTGTATTTGTGAGGCATCGCAGTATCGCTAATAAATCCCGCCCATTCCCCCTTCTGCTGGCTGATCTCCATGTAGGGGCCTGCATTCTCTTCCAGTGGAGCCAAGGTGGGGGTCTCTGCTGTGACAGTATGGACATGCTTCGTGTTGCAAATACGTGAACTGGATCTTCACCAACGGGAAAATATCCTTGTGAACCACAACAAAACCCCTTCCGGGAAAGCAAAAAATTATTTTTAGAATAACAAACATACTTGGGAAAAAGATAACTTATGACTTAAACAGAGGTGTAGCTGCAACTTCACTAATGAAGTGAACTGTAAGATTGTGTACATCATACAAAATTTTAGCCAGCTAGACAGGTGAATAAACTGGCAAAACTGAGCTGCTGATGCCAGAAGTGAAATAAAAATATTCTTCTCTGAATCTTTGGTGGTTTTTGTGTCTTCTACTTTCTGGAACAGCTATCATTACAGTATTCAGAGACAAGGGGACACCAAAGTTTACAAAACTCACAATATTTCCTTGTCTTGACAAAAAGCCCTGTTTGATCTGTATTCACATGGTCCTCATTTTTTTTTCCAGAGGTAGCTGCTTTCCCATATCAGTTCTTCCAACCTATTGTAAAAATCAGCAAGGGAATTTTGTAACCTCACCCTTTAGGTTGAAGAAAACAAGAGAAAACTGCATGTATGGAAATATGCCTTACAAAGATGTATTCACTGCTTGTTAAGCTTATATATATTTAAAAATCTGTTTCTTTGTAAATCAAAATGCTGTATTTGAAGAGAAGTCATTTAGTTTGCATATAATTTAGTAGACATTTACAAATTTAAAATGCATGTAAACTATTCTGCCGTTAGGTCAAGATGAAAATACTGGTTTTATAGAAGATTGTGACCACTTTCCCCGAAGTGCTTTAACTTAACTCACGGACATGGAAATATAGATCAAATAGACCGGCTCCAGCATTTGACATAATTTCCCAGGGAAACAAACCTATATATGGGAAGCTATCCTCAAGCAGTGGTTGAAGTTTTCCCTTAAACACTGTTTTGCTTGATAAGTGAAAACTGACAACACACCAAATCATCTAGTATTAGTGTTCTTTTCTTTTACATGTCCCTGCTCTTGGAAAAAAGTAATGGATTATGCTATTTCTTTGTCTGAATAAAATATTGCAGTTCCGGAGATAAAGATGTATTCAGCTGAGCAATTAAATAGCTAAATAAATGAATCAGCAGAGCAGAAGTGACAGATTTAATTACTGCTTAGAGCTAGGAAGGGGAACTAATTATGAGGTTCATGAACCACATGCCATTCTTTTCCTTAAGCATGTTCTTCGATTCTTCTGGATCAAGCTCTGCAAATGCAGCAACATCATGCACTAGATTTTAAAAAGGAGGAAAGAAAGGAAAAAGAAAAAGAAAAAAAAAAAGAGCTATTCAAAATTTGGAAATAAAGTTTAATATTTGTTTGAACAAAGAATAGTCAATACCTCATTATAAAAGCTCATGTTCAATTGACTACATACCGTGAGTTAGAGGAACCTTCTGTTAAACAGATAGGCACTAAAAATGTAGTCCTCCAAAAAATCAAGGCACAATGAAGTTCACTGGATGTGAATAAACCAAGGATTGCAAGAGAGAGCTGTGTCAAGTGAGCCATAAAACATATCTCAATATCAAGTGATTAGGAGCCCTATTCATCAGACAGTAGCTGGAGCTGAGAAGACGGAGAAAGCTGAGTAGCTCTCTACCCCTTTGATTCATCCACCACAATGAGCAATACAGTTTAAAAAAATGCTTCTGTACCACCAAATGTGAAGCCACTACCAGTGGAAAAACCTATTCCTCAGTTTCTCTTCCATTTCTTTACATTGCATTTATTTACTATCTGAATTTCTTTTTTTTTTTTTTTTTTTTTAAGACCATCACTGTGAATAATTTGACCTTCACATTATTCTACCCATGCAGGACAGTCTGAACACAGAATGAGCTGAGTAGATGTGCTGTTCTCTAGATATCAGTTTAGGCTCCTGTTACCTTAAAAAGTGTAATGGCCTAAAATCCTGGGAAGAAGACTGAGCCAAGCACCTGCACTCCTTGAATCAGTGGAACTTCCAATGATAGAGAAAGAATTGCCTCTGTTGTCTGAAGCCCACCAGCTATTGGTTCTCCAGGGCTAAGGATGGCTTTTCAGCCATGTGTTCCCAAGCCAACAAGTTGTCTTACAGTGTCTTACAGTGAGTCTTACAGTACAACCCCACAAAAAACCGAGGCATGTTTCACATCTGAGTCATCATTTAATGAATTAGCTAAGATGGGCTGGCTAATAGAGACAGATATCATTTAGCCACCCTCAATTTCTGCCAAAAGCCAATATATACATATTTTTATATATATATAAAATGCATTAGTGGAGGTAAAACATGGAAAGCCTTTCATTCTTAGTCATTGATTTTCTAAAATGAAAATCTTGGTGTGTTGTAATGTCTTTTTTAGCATCCTTTTAAAAATCAACATACTTCTTTTCCTAGAAATATTGCAGAAGAGACAAATAACTGTACAGCTGATTTCAAACACTGTTTTGTAAAACAATTGGAACTTCTTCCACTGATTTTGAAAATTTTTTAAAGATGGAACATGATGCAAACAATAACACATGGCTGGAGAAAATCACCATGGTTATAGCTGTGTTCTCCTACCATATCATTTTGTCAGAATGAAAATGATTGTGTCCAAACTCAGGGGTGTAGGCTGAGCAGGTTCACTGGACAATCACAAATGTAATCGTCATGCAGAGTTACCACATCAGCTCTGCCTGGTTGAAACAGTTCTCTGAAGGCAGCCAAAACCGAAGTCTATTGCATCCATAAAGTCCAAAATGAAGTCTATCTTGAAAATCAGTAACTAGGCTTCCTATCTGTTTTCTGTGCCAAAGCAGACCATATCTGCAGGGAACAGGAAGTATAAAAGATAAGGTAAAAACAGGATTAAAAAAATATATTCCTTTTTAATAGAATTACAGTTTAACTATAAAAGAGACTTTCTGCCTGCAATTCCAGTGTGGTTAGGTCAGAAGAAAACACACTTTGCATGTAGGCATCCAGTAAAGCAGAGAAAGGCTAATATTAAAAAAAATTTAACTATTAAAAAAAACACTATACCTGAAAGATTGTGTACAATGAATGTTATGTATGTATTCATACCACATGGATTTTACAGCATCTGCCATCCATGTTGATAAATTGTGGATAGCCACTAGCCTACCAGTGATCATGATCATGAATCTTACAGAACACGTGCCATTATGATAACTCATAATAGATGTATTACAATTGTATAAATAACCTCACTGAGGAGTTAAAAAGAATCCCCATGGCATGGGCAGCTAGTCAGCTGGCTGCTGAAGGACAAAGGGAGAATATGCTGTTGGTGCACAACACGTCTGATCTCAGGAGGCAGAATCAGCTGTATTTATCCATTTGACAGTCCCTGCCAGGCTGACATGGAAATGTCTATTTATGCATCTGAGGTGCCTCTCTCAAGAAACATGATCGACATTTTCATTTGCATTCAGAAACAGAGCCTTGAAGGAATAGTGAGCACTTGGAACTGGAAATCTCTCAGAGGTGAGCTAGCCACCTGGGAGGCAGACTTTATGGATCCACATCTTCTGCACTCAGAGCAGGACAGCACAAAAGAAATCCCTCAGGGGATACTTGAAAGAGCAGGAGTCACGTTGTTAAGTATAGACCAGAACTGTATTCATCATGGTTTTATTAATAACCTTTTGCTCTTGATCTTGCACTTGGATGTTTGCCCTTAAGTCTTGCTTAACGTAATTTGGCAGTCTCACCCCTCAGCTAGTCTGGCGCTATGGAGAGGCAAGATGAAACAGATTGAAAGCAATACGCTTTTGGTGGAAAATGAAGGCAAAGAAGGATACACAGAGTGTCTTAAGACATGAGTGTCTCCTGTGACGGGGTCAGAGAAAAACAGAGCTTGCAAATATTTTCCTCCTATGTTCAAAGAGTTGCTGGGGGATGGACAAGAAGAGGAGACTTTACTAGGAGGCAAGGAATAACCCTGATGGCAATGAACGAACTCCTCTCTTGTAAGAAACAGATGGCAGAGAAATACTGCACAGTTCTGGGTGTCCTCTGGATTTTCAAGCAAGTTCTGATGCTGTGTTTGGTTGTTATGAGAAAGTAGAAGGTCATTTTTTACTGCCATTGGGAACATGCCAGTTTTATCAAAGCTACCCTGGGGTATCAGGTAAGTTTGATTGCGAAGGTTTAAATCACCCACAATTTCCTTCTTTTAAAACTCAAAGTGATTATTTCTTTATTTATTTAGAGTGTCCTATTGCATTTTCCTGACAGTTCATCAAAGCTGGTAAGCAAACATCCAGTCTTCAATAAAGGCTAATCTAAAAACCAATCAAGCTCCTTTACAGTAATCACAACTGAAATAATGGGAGCCACTGTCCAAGACAAAAGCTGAAGAAGGCGTCCAGCCATGATACCCTTTGGATTTTCACTGAGAAAGGCAAGGATATCTGCATAGAAAAGTCAGATCTTGCTTACTGTTGGAAGCAGCTCTATTTAAGCAAAAGTTGAAACATACCAGAAATCGGGAGACCGAGGAAGCAAGTGAACAAACCAAACAGCAGTCCTTCAAGACCAAGTCCAAGCAAAACCTGAAAGTTCTTCTTCCTCCTAGTGCATAAGTTCTTCCAACGAGGAAGCAGGCATAAGGAACATGAAATAAAGAACATGAAATCTGATCCTTGGGAACCTCAAAATAAGACTCTTGACCCAATACAGATGATGAAGAGAGGTATTATAATACAGCTCACTGTGACACTTTTGAACAGTTAGAATAAAAAGCTGTCTGGAATTGTAAAACCAGAAAAGCGGTTACAATGTAAAATTCTGCCACAGTGAAAAGCACTGGCTGTGACATGAAGGAATATCACAGGCAAAAGGTGGACTGAGAGAACAACTCACAGATCTATAGAAATACTTCAGTTCCATCAGTGAAGATCTGCAGCCTGTTAACTTGCAGGAACAAAGCTCCAGAGCACAAAAATCAGCCAGACAGCTATGGAATAGACTTGAAGAGTTCTGTTTCAAGATTCTGAATTTGGTTACTGAATTTATCATCTATGGAAATTCCCAGGATCACAGACTCTTGGCAGAAGGAATAGAAATTGCCAAGACACAATCATGAAAAGACTGGGAAGCTGGATAGTCAAAACAAAAGGTGGTTACCTTTGTGGTTCACATCTCAAATGCAAATAGTGAAATAGTGATGACATCCTTTCTGAATGAAGAAAATAAGTTTTAACACTAACCTGTTAAATTCACCTCAAAGGTAGAAAAAGGAGAACCTGAGGTAGGCATTAGTGGAGAATGAAATGGTGATTGCCATTGGCATTTTGGAACAAATAGTGTAGTGCATATTGCACTTCAACCAAGGACACACCCTGAATTTCTACATGTAAATAACGCCATGATTAATTCTTCATTTACAACTAACAGCATTTTGCATGTCTTTTATTCTAAAGCAAGTGACAGGCTTTTCAATGGCTCAGGCAAAGTTGGCAGTCAATTCTCCTAAAACAACAGATGGGATAGGGCTACTTCTGCCTGCCACAGAAAAGTGGGGAATTGCAGTAGAGAGATGTAGAGGATCCATGCTGCTAATCTTGCTGCCTCCAGGGACTGATTCTAGTCAACTATCACAGCTGCTGGGGCTGGGCATTCTACCAATAGTTTCCACTCCTACTTTAGGGGCAGCAGCAGCTTCAGTCAACCTGTCTTTCCCAGTCCTAATATGGAAAAAATTGGTGGGAGGGAGTGGGGAGTTAATGCACTTTGTCTTCCCAGTAGCCTGCTACCTTAGGAAATTTCTGCTTTGGCTATGCTTACAGCAAGTCCAGTTTGCTGCTGAAAGCTGAAGACTCAGTTTAACATTGCTTCTTCTGCATTCTTGGAAGACTCAGCAGTGTCTACCAGCGTCCATCTTCTGAGAGCCGGGAGACTTGACTCTATATGCAGAAAATTCACTTTGTGTCAGTTTTAATTCTGTCTCCAGAGACATCGATATAATATAGCTCCCCCTAAAAACCAAACCGTTTTCCTATAATGACCAACAATTTTTATAACACACTCTCCAAATTGTGCTGTTCAAACTCCTTATGAAAAAGCTTTTGTGTTTTTACATCAAATTCTTGATGTAAATGGCTATTGTGAGATTTTTCTATACGCTGGTGCAACATAAGAGTTATCAGTGTGCCAAGGTTGAGTCTGAATAATGTTTGATCAGGAAGAGCTGTAGAGTAAATAATAGATTTAAAAACAGGAACAGCTTTGAAGTCTGTATTGGCAGTCACTCATTGTACAGTAACATCAGAACATGCACTGCATCAATATTGGCAGATAATACTAAAATTTCAGTAAATATTTGTGTTTGAGGCTAGAGTTATTAAAATCGTACGCAGGTATTTTTGTTACAGCTTTTCTAACAGATTATACCAGGGTTGGCTAATTCATGTAGTGTGGCTTGGAATGACAGAAAAGAAAAAAGCAATACAATAACTTCATTCAACATAAAATCGTACTTTGATTATAATGACACTTTATGTCCAACATCATAGCCTACTTCATTCCATTATTTTTATTACAAACGTCTGAAACTTTGGTAAGAGGAAAGATGTTCAGCAGTGTTTTCTAAGTTCAGCCCCCTTTTCCACTTGCAAAGTTTCACTGTACCCTCATGAGAGTCACTTTGTGTTTCAATGCTTTTTGGCTCCCAGGATATAAAATAATGACCTTGTGATACCCAACAGACCTACTATCTTAGCACAGCTCACTCAAGATTCTGGAGTACTGCAGTGTTTCAGGAGAAAGATGGCTTATCTATGAACAATTTTGTATTTACATTTTCTCTTTCAAATTTGTCTCTTGAACATTTGTCCTTTCTTTTCCAGTTCTAACTTCCTGCATTTTGTTTTGCTTCATGTTATGCTGCATTTTCCAGTACAGTCTTCTTTACCTTCAGACACTTTCCTATATCATGCAACTCTGACGAGGTCTCTCTCTGTATTTGTTTTCTCTGCCATTCTTTCTTTGCCTATACTACTACCAGGTTCTCTAAGATTGAGGGGTAGCTATTCCCAAACTTCCCCATATCTTTGCATCTCCTTTCCTATTATACTTTCCTTTCCTGTCTGTGTACCTCTTCCCCTTGTGAGAGAATTTGCTTCCCCTACAGAGCCCTGCACCATTAAGTATTCACTGATGAGGAGGTAGGGAAATTTGAAGTACAAGCTGACAGACAACTTCTATTCAGGATACATGCTGTCCTTTAGCTACGTGCAAAACATCACAGTGAAAGAACACATCTGACAGAACTGAAGAGACAAATTCCAAATATGTAGACATCAACAAAGGGACATTTCCTGATAAATCAAATTCAGAATCTTCTGTCCCATAGAATTTCACTCATTTGCTTTTGGTGAAAAAGCAGTGGGTATTGACATTATTATGAAGAACATTAAGACAAACCTTTTAAATGATCTGATGGACCAACTGGAGGTCTACTCTGTGCTTTTATTCCTCTGTTATATTTTTTTTTCCCTTGCCTTTATGACTCAAACGATACAATGAGCACTTCATGGTAGGGATGGTATGCACCTGGAATAAGCAGTTCACCAGTGATCAGTGCAAAAAAGATGCTATCCTTGCAGAGGCCTTAAAGTTGCAACAGGTTAAACCACAGGAAGCTTCACAGGTTAAATTGTACATCTTGGGCCCAACTAAGAAACGGATGCAAAGCCACACCTGGTTTGAGGGCTGAGGGTCTGTGAGCCAATGGCTCCCAGTTGTTTTTTAACTTGTCCTGCGCAGTGGGCCTTGAAAGAGTGCTAGGTCAGAGGTGACCAGTTGTATCCATATCTCTGACTATATCTGAGTGTAATTTTACCTAAATACATGTTAATTCATAGGATAGAATCATTTTTTCCATAGGTTGGAAAAAAACCTCTAAGATCTCCAAATTCAACCACCAACTCATTATGACCGTGCCCCCTAAACCATGTCCCTAAGTGCCACATCTCCATGTTTCTTTAACATTTCCAAGGATTGTGATTCCACCAACTCCCTGTGCAGCCTGTTCCAATGCTTCACCACTCTTTTGGAGGAGAAATTTCTCCTAATATTCAAGCTGAACCTCTTCTGGCACAGCTTGAAGCTGTTCCCTCTCATCCTATCACTGTTACCAAGGGAAAGAGGCCAACAACCACTTCACTGTAACCTCCCTTCAGGTAGTTGTAGAGAGACTCCTCCGAGCCTCCTCCAGATTAGACAATCCCAGTTCCCTCACCTGCTTCCCATCTTCTTCTGTGCTCCAGACCCCTCACAGCTTTGCTGCCCTTCTCTGGACATGCTCCAGGGCCTCAGTGTTTTTGTTGTAGTGAGAGGCCCAAAATTGAACATAGCACTTGAGGTACAGCCTCACTAGTGCTAAGTAAAAAGGACAAAGTCAAAGCTCCTGCAAAGCTACAGAACAGGGCTGGTCAAAGTTCAGGTGCCTAAGACTCATTCCTTTTCTCTTCAGTGCAAGCTGCACTGAAACCTTTAATGTTTCAAAAGTGATTATTTTGGTATGATCACTATTTCTGTTGTATGTATAAGTTCTCCCAGTCTGTTCTTCTCTTGCTGTACTCTTTTTCCCTTATTGATGCATGCTTACACCAATCTTTCCTTTCTCTGCTCACTGTTTTCCACACTGCTTCCTTTTTATTTCCCCCCATGGTTTGAATTTTATGATTAGTCCCTTCATGTTTCAGTGCCCTTTCTGAGATGACACAGGAAAGCAATTCAGAAAAAGAGCAATAATTAGTTTATATCTTTAACTGCATACCAAATGTCAGATTATTCCTTGGAGGATGGCAGCAAACATGAAAAGAAAAACTCCCCAAAGTTCTCAAAGTTCTCTGCTTTTTCTAGACCATTTCAATATACAGCACAGTAAAGGAGATTACTAGAAGTTGTTCTGAAAGTGGAAGTCAATTCCCAACCAGAAAAATAGAAAAGAATATCAATTCTGGCAAGTTAAATTTAATAAGCCCAGCCAAAGAAGATTTTGAAGAGCAATTTGCTAACAGCATAAAACTAATAATAAAATGTTTTTTAAGCACATGAGAAACAGGAAGTCAGCCAGAAAGTCTGTAGGGCTGATAAGTAATTGGGGTACGAAAGGAGAGCTGAAATAAGATTGTACACCAGCAAAGTGAGAAGAATTCTATACATAGGTGTTCCGAAGAACTTTTGGAGGTTCCTATGATAAAACCTTTCTTTAAAGGCTATGTCTACGTCTGAAAACACAGATAGAAAATAGGTTTAAATTAAAAAAACAAACAAAAAAACAAACAAAAAAAGCAAAAAAAAAAAAAAAACAACCACAAACAAACCAACAAACCAACCCCCACAACCATCCCAACTCAGCATCTCACAAATTTTAGTACCTATCAATGTTTCATATTTCATGCACCTCCTCTGCAACTCACAGTACTGACAAATTTAAACATTCCAGTTTTTAAGCCCCAAATCATGAATTTATGAGATGTGCAATTACTACTTCTTTCACTTTGTTCATTGAAGACAAGTAAGAAGGAGAATAATAAGGTTTTTTGCTCTCACTTGTTATGCTAAGAGAAGTTGAATTAGTTTGACAGGTAAAAACATAAATGAAGAACTCCCATATTAAAAACCTATCAGAATTAAATTCACATATGTTTGTGAGCATCTGGACAAATTCCAGAAGCCAACAGCATTTTGCTTTTTCTTTGACATGCATAGTAGGCTCATGAAAATGCCATGTAATTAACTTAGTATAAAAGGGACAAAACGGCGAAGAGAACAACAAAGATAATTTGTCATCATGATTTTCATTAAAAAACCTACAGTATTACAGCACTTAATTTCAGCAGTACTTTGCCCTGATTACTGCCTGTCAGATAGTATATGGGAATCCAACAGGATATTTGAATGGAGAGCGTTTGCAGAATCTCATCCAGCATCTGCAGTAGGAAAGTAAGTAGTTTATCTACATTGACTGTAATTTATCATCTCTATTTTTAATATTGCAAAAACTGAAGACTTTGCTCTGATTTTAACTTCTCCTAACACCACTATTTTCTAATAAATGTTATACCAATAAATGTTACACTGATAGTAGCTACCATGTTGTAGTCTTTCTCTTGGACAGGTAGAAACATCAATGGACTTAAAAATCACAATTGTCATTAATTTGTTAGTTTTGTTTTCCAGCCCGTGTAGATGTTTGCTAAATGGCATTACATTGCACACAAACCTTACTGGCCATGGAAAGAGAGAACCAAGTCTGACTTCAGATTCTGAATTTTCCAGCCATTTATATAGCACTTAGGTCACATTCTTATCTAGCCTTCATATTTTTATAATTTCAAAAGGTTTGTCCTGTCAAGCAGATCACTTCGGAGTCTGCAACACATTTTAATGTAATGTCTAAACACTAATCCATTAACATACTAGTGTGGTACTTCAAAATTTGGCAGTTTTAATCACTTTAAATAACCTCTTAGCCTACTGATGCCTCTCTCAATATCCTGTGTTTCCACACACAGTTGATGAAGAGAATTATTTGAGATAATCTGGGCTGTCCTTTATTTCAGATTGTATTTCTTGCATGATGAGCAAAGGATGGACAGCTTAGAGAAGGGAAACATAAAATGCAAGGCATGATATAAACTTCAGTTTCATTTCAGTAACATTTTTCCTTCAAGTTATCTAACTGTATTTTTATAAACAATTTTAACCTTAAGCTTAAGTGTGTTGTTGTGGGATTATTATAGCATTATAGTAATTACTTTGGGCATTTTTGGCCAAAGCAGTGCAAGATTTCAATGCAACACATGTGAAAGCTGTGTTGGTTCACTGTTTTTCCATCTATTCACAGCTTCCTTAAGAGCTATCCCAGCACACAACAGGTATGGGGTTCAAATCTGCTTTGCTTGCATCATTAGGCATAATCACATTATGAGATGACACACACACTTGTTTGGCTCTAAGAAAATACTTAGAGAAGGCCGGTTAAGATGATGGCCTGGCTGCCTTATTTAGAAGAAAAATTCTGAGTTTCTAGTACATTAAGCTATTCATTAAAAACAAAATCTGTCATGTCTCTCCTCTCACTGTGCTCTCTCCTCTTTTTTCTCCTGTTCCCAGCATCCTGATCCTTCTATCATTTCATATTTCCATTCTACCAATATGTTGATCTCTTTTCTTCTCTTTGCTACCCTAATAATTGCTCTTTCTCCTGTTCCTCTTCGGTCTTCCTGTATTGTCTCCTATCTTATTACTATTTAACACAGCCATTCACTGCCAGCTTCTCATTTTATGCCCAGCCATCCTCTCTCTATTTATGTTATTCCTCTTCCAGAAGCATAATGCATGAGAGAAAGCTAACAGCTTTCTCATTCTTCAGTACTTCATGTAAGGAAACCGGGCCATTACACAGTTTTCCAAATCCAGTCCACATCAATGCCCCATTCATAATGTGCCTTTGGAAGCAAGGGAACATCACTTATTTTGAATGTCTCCAAGCTACATAGCTATTCTAGACAAGAACTAACTCTGTGAGTGGTATGCACAATGGTGCCTCCATGGTAAACAGTCAGTCTTGCTCTTCCCTGAAACTCTTTGAGACAGCTGGATGTGTAAAACAAGTTACGGTGGGTCAAGCTTCACAAAAAGTGTTTTCCCCCTCCTCTCCCAGTGTTAGGTTTGACTTTTAAATTATTAAAGCTATTGATCAGAGTACCACTGGGCAAGGCCTGGGGCTTTATAATACAATGATATCACAGGCATGAAAGCATTTCTTTTCTGCTATAGTAGAGCAATAGAACAGAACCTAAAATAACAAGTAGAAAATCTAGCGACGGGACATTACATATTACTCTTTGATTTTTCTTCCTTAGATGTAAAATTCTTTAAATAGGCCAGTATGTAGGCAACCTCTTATTTAACTAGAATTGTGGAAATTGTATCCACTCAGTATGGAAACACATTTAATAGTAACAGCTATTTATTTCAACTGACTTTTTCTTCCGATCAATAGGTATAACCTCCCAGGTATTGACTATAATCTATATATTTAAAAATAACAGCAATTACTGCTAAAAGACTGAATAGCTGCTTATAATGGAAAATATACACATTATGAGAGGAGTTATTCAAAGTATATGCATTCTGCAGTACAGAAAATCTATTACTACACACAAAATAACAAGCTACTTCATGTTTCTAGTCAGAGCACCAGGATAGTCTGTGATTGATTAACTAGAGCACAAGTAAAATTATGATTGTGATGTACCAAAGTGCCACCACTGTTATTTCTACATTTCCTGTGTTTTGCTTAAAAGAATTAGTCCAAGAGGAAGGTGGTTGGATGTTTGCTTATATTTAGACATTATTTATGAAATATTAGCCATTACCACAGGGCCTGTACAAGGACAGTACTATCTGTGCCTAGTGCTTACTATTACTTAGTTCATAGAATGACTTAGGTTGGAAGGAACCTCAAAGATCACCCAGTTCTAACCTGGTTGGCAGCCACTAGATCAGGCTGCCTGGGGCCCCATACGACCTGACTTTGAGCACTTTCATGGGTGGAGTATCCACAATTTCTCTGGGCAACTCGTTCCAGTGCCTCACCATGCTCTGAGTAAAAAATTTCCTCCTAATACCTAATATAAATCTTCCCTCTTTTAGTTTTAAACCATTCCCCCCTGTTGTATCACTGTCAGTCAGTTTGTCTCCTGTTTCTAAGCTCCCTACAAGTACTGGAAGGCCGTAATGAGGTCTCCCTGCAACCTTCTCTTCTCCAGGCTGAGTCCAACTCTTGAACCTTTCTTCATAAGAAAGGTGCTCCAGATCTCTGATAAACTCTGTGGCCTCTTCTGGATCCACTCCAACAGCTCCACAGCTTTCTTGGAGACTCCAGACCCAAACATAGTTGGCTATAAAACTTAAGGTAACATCTGACACAGAAACTCAATGGAAATCAAGCCATCTGTATATGACCCTTTCCTTGAGGACAAGTAATTGGATAAGTTACACTGACATGTGTTTGGATGCCTCATTTTCAGTATTTTCGTGAGTGACCAAACTCTATGGGTGTTTCAGAAGGAACTTTCCTACTTTATGTCCATGCAAATGTTGGGAGCGTGTAACAAGCATGCAAAAACAAAGGTGATTTATTTTGCTGTGGTCATGAATTCACAAAACAAGAAGTTTGGGCCAGGTATTCATATTATCCTAGAAAAAGCAGGTGGAGAACCTCATGGGGTAACACAGCTGCTTGTAGATTCACGGGTTACAATTTATGGAGCACAGCCATGAGCACTATAAGCCCCAAACGAAGCAATGCTGACTGAACACAAGCAGGGCTGAGCAGAACAGACACTCATCCTCCAGCTTAGCTAATCGGGTTTCTCTACGTAGAGCACAAGTCCATAAATCTCTGCACAGACGACATGCTCAGCAGGGAACTAAGTGGCTGACAAAGAGCTGAATGGAAGCACCCCACGGGATAACCAGTGTATCTACTCTGAGTTATATGTGGGTACAGCAGGGCAAAGGCAGCATCATCTTCTGCCAGGGGTCGTATTAGCAACTGTGATGGAATTTTTTTCTCTGGAAATGCTCAATAGATGTCCCATTTCAAAAGATATTTAAGCAAACATAGAGATGCACCTTTATGACATTAATGGAGGCTGGGATTTTCATTAACATTTTATAATGCTAATTGCCCACTTTCCTGAAAGAAGAATAACGGTAACACACAGAAAGAAGTAATTTTCCTAAAGGTATAGTGATCAAGCAGGATAAAAACATCCAGATATAGACTAAGTGCTTGGGGTGCTTCCTGGCCTAAATTGCAGTATCACATCTAATATCCTGGATGCAGAAGACATTTAAAGGACAGAAATGATGGTCATAAAAAAAAAAAAAAGTACTGAAATGACTATTCAATTCCATTCTGTGGCAGAAATTGTGATGTTGGTTATTATTGGCCTTTCATCCTTCAGCAAATGTCTTTGAAATACCACTTCTAACTTGACTGATGTGCCTCTGAAATAGTTTCTTAAATCCGAATGCCTCCGTTACCAATGTACAGTGGAGATCCCTTCAGAGTTTCTGGTTTTTAACCAGTTTTATTTCTTAGTGTTTTCTTTCTCAATGCTCTCTCTCCTGTGGTTAAGATTTAGAAATACTTCCTAGTGTATCTATATAAGAACACAAGGCTCCAAATATATTTTCTCTCAGTGATTTTATTCACTGAGAGACTCACTGATAGTATTTTATTTAAAAGTTCAGTGAGATTAATTCTCATAATGGACTTCCATTCTGAGAAAGTACATTTCTGCCTCTACTTTTGTTAATCCTACTAATAAAGGCTAGTGTCATTTACAGGTAGGGAATTTAAAGAGTCATATTTTGATGATGATGATTTGCAGAAAAGAAAGTATTTTATTTTTTCTGTGGCAATGCTGCTGCACTCCTTTTATGCTAAGGATATTAGAAGGCAGATAATCAACTTGGATACTGCAACAACAGATTTTTTGATTCTGAAGGATAGAAAGAGACCAATTAGTCCCATGCAACATTTAGGTTTCTCCTCAGGTGTACAGGCTGTGCCCCCTCCTCCATGTACATAACTTCTCTTTTGAAGGTATCATCATAGATTCCCTAGTAAATTACCAAACTAAATTCCTTGGGCCTTTCCATAGCTGGGATTACGCAGCATTAGTTATCTACTGCCAGGTTAAGCTCTTTGAGCTGCTGAGGGCATCTCCTAGTAAACTCTTATCTCCCTAACTGGTTGACTTAGAGACTACGCTGCACTCCAAAGCAAACTTCTGTCTGCCATATAGCAAATATTTGACAAATCATCACTGATTTCTATTTACTTAAATAAAGTAACAATCAATTAATGTGAAGAAAAAAACCACCCCAACATCCTAGCCACTACTACTGCGTTTTCTAGTGTGCAAAGTATCTCAGACTAAGGGAATAGCCAGCATTCCCTTTATATGCAACAGCTGGTTTTGCGCACTGGTTTGACAACATTACTCCTCCGTTTTCCCTTCTCTGCCTGTAGTTGTGCCTGTAGGCGCACTAAAATGCGTGAGGCAAAATCTGTTTATTTTAAGTGGTTCAAACTGTGGGTCTGAGCTGGTCTGGCTTAGTTTGCAAGTTTCAGGCTAAGGAGCAATCACACAAAGCACTCTGTGAGCAAACCCTCAGGGGCAACAAGCTGAGGTGTAGTAATGGCATTAGAAAGCAGAAATGACACTAACCAGAACAGCTGGATCCTAGAAGGTGTCATCCTGCTCCAGCTGTAAAACTTATGCCTCAGTGATCATTAGGTGTGGGAAAAGATAATCACAAAGCAGAGATATGACGGGAAATTTCTGTAAATGTCTTCAAAAAAGTTAAAATATGTTACTTCTATCAATTTGTTATATGCTGTCATTTGATTAAAAAAATTGACAGCTCATAAACAGCCTAACTCTTGTAAGTATAGAAAGCAAAAATTTCTTTTATCTACATAATCCTCAAATAAATAAACTACTTTTTTTTTTCTCTCTGGTGTAAGTTCATCAACTTAGACTTCTTTCTAGCTTTTGGCATTAAAAACTCTTCTAACATAAGTAACTAAATCTATCCCTATATGTTGTTCTTGTACTGACATAAGTTTTCAGCAAAGATTTAGGCCAGAGAAAACAATATTTTTAGTACTTAACCATAAGCACCTCTATGTGCAATTTATAATTAAAAACCTCAAGTCAATAGCATGTCATAAAATCCAATCATTTGATAGACATTTTTTTTCCAGCCTCCAAGCAAACTACAGTGGTTCCCTTCCCTCCAATGCATGCTCAGTTGTACTACTCAAGGGGCTACTCCACAAAGCAGATGAGCATATCTATCTGCTTTATAAAGGACCTTGAGAGTAAAAAGGAGATGGGTAACTTTCCTAGGTGACCGAACCAGTTCAGTGTTCAGTAAAAAAAAAAACCACTGTACAAGCACAATGTGATGAAAAGGGGCAGAGACAGCTGAAAGGCTGTGGGCGGTTACCTATGGACAACTTGTGCCACCAAGAACAATACCCATGGAAGGCTAAATTGGTGTTGGGCACAAGTCCTGCACCCCGCTCAGAACTGTCATAGAATCACTAAGGCTGGAAAAGACCTCTAAGATCATTTAGTACAACCATCAACCCATCACCAACGTGCCCACTGTGTCCGTCAGTGCCAACTATCAACTAGAATTGATTAATTTGCATTCATACTAAAATATATATAGTAAAAAGTTAAATAGTAAACATAATAATTAAATACTAATTATATGATCCTTAATTTAATAGTCATTTAAAACTTTTATCAAGTAAAAGGAATACTCATATATAATAATGTATTTTAACATCTTTAAAGAACTTAATCTAGAAATACAACAGGAATTCTTATGCAAGGAAACAGACCTTTATGATTCAGTGCAGTTTGCCTGTTGAATTATTGAAGTATGCCAGAATATCACCCAGACTTCTCAGAATTACTCATGAAAGACATCAACTTGTTGTGCAAATACACAAACACGCGGTGTCAGACATAAGACATGTTAATCTAACATTGACTTAAAGCTGTTTTATTTTCTGGACTTCACATTGAGGGCTGCAGGTATTTCTCCTCCTTCTCAATGCTACACCAGAGCTCAGAGCAGAAGATCAGTCAGGGTGCTCCTAGATTCTTCTAGATTGCACCACAATATGGATTTATATGTTAAAAGTGTATGGCACCACTTCTGAAGTCATGTGTGGCGTATTAGCACATAGGGGACTGGAGAAGAACTAAGAGAGATTGCTGCCAGTGCCAGCCCTTACAAAGGAGAAGCCGTGTTGTCAGAAATGAGGCTCTGGAAGAGGTTCAGTCATCCCATCAGCATAACCTGTGCTGTGCTGTAGGAACAATGATTGTGCCTGTAAAGTTTCAACTGCGACCATTTAAAGACACCCACGTCAGACATAAACAAGGTTCTGCACACTTAAAAATTGTCTGCTTCTTCCAGATACATTGGTCAGCACAATAAAAGATGATGCCTCTTGCCTTCAAACCCACTTCTCTTATTTTCCATTTGTTTATAATTAAAAACATCAGTTTGAAGCAAAGAAAAAAATCTTTTCACATCCAAAAAGAAAAATCACACACAATCTGAATCAAAAGAAGGAATCGTATGCCTCTTCCAGCAGATATGAATATGAGAAAGCTAAGAATTGTAATTTAAGTTGTACCTCTTACTATTTTCCAGAGCAAAATACAAATTGTCTGAGTGGCTGCAATTATTTAAGCAAAGCCGAGGGTGGGATCTCTGGGTCTCACTTTTAAATGGAGAAACATTAAATTCTGGAAGGGTTAAAGCTACAGAAAGTTGCTGCTACATGGCACAGTACTGATCTAGCTTTACAAGTAAGTGATGGGGAGCACAGGTGCAACAGACTGAAATGCTGTTTTTTATCACTCGGCGGGCAGTATTTAAGAACAGTGGAAGAAAAGGATGTGTTCCAGCCAACGGCAGAAGAGCTGCTGTATTGATTTTAGAGATTGATATGACATCTGGACAAAGATTTTAACAACAGAAACGGTAATACTGATCTTAGCAGGCATTATCATCTATGAGAAAACATTGTGGAAGCCTTTCTCGCTATTATTTTATTAAACAGTAGTTTAACAAAGAAGTTTCATGCCTGATCGTTTTGTTCCAAGTACTTAACGACAAGCAAAGCTCTGAAAGATCTCTCTCATCATCCTTCTCGACTCCAATTTCTCATGCAGACTGAGGATATTCAGGTTTTAATATTAAATAATTTACTCACAGTGCTCTCGTGCTATTTTTCCTCCTTCGCAAAAAGGTATTTTTTGATACATGGCTGAAGAGCCAATCCACAAAGTTGTCTTCTGAACACAGCAGCTCAACGCAACACACAGTCGTGGAATTATTCCTCTCGATACACTCACAGGAATGAATTGGTAACGCTCTGCATATTGTTCTGAGCATAATGGGAAATGCCATCCAAGCCGGCAAGGGTGTAAAACTCTTTTTCCTGATTGGCTGCTCATCCCAAACTGCCTGGCAAAGGTTTGAAATATGCAATGCAGGGAAGTGATATTCTGTGGCATTCATTCAATTTACCTGCACTGCACTCCAGGGAGCCATGCTATTAAACAACAGCTCCAGCGGGTCAATAAAGTTAACTTAATTAAATTGCTTTCCCTCCCACTTCTCCAACTAGCAAGATTTAGGGCACAGGGACACAGCACTGCTTATAAATAAAAGGATGATTTAGTTAATCATTTGATGAAGAAAGACATATTTTTGTCAATAATTCTATGCACAAAGCAGGAAACTACTTGAAATTAAAAATAATCATGCAGGATAAGGGAAGAGATAATACCTACTAATGAATAGCCATTAATATATTTTTTAAGCCACATCAAATAAATCCACTACTTAAAAGTTAAAACTTAGCAACAGCAGTTTTTGCTCCATGAAACTGAATGTACATTTGCTTAAGAGTAACATTATGAAACATACCATCATCGTTACAAGCATAATGAATATACACTCTTAGTTTGCTAGGAACTGATCCAGTCTCTTTCTGGTCATTTTGCTACGTACACTCTCAGTCTTGACAGTCATCTTTTGGGTCTCTCTAGTCTATTTTTTCCATGCCAGTACACAAAAAATATCACCAATAACTAAGGCTAACAAACATAAAAGTTGAGGCAATGTATACAGATAATTTGAAACCTCATCACACATTCAAATACACATTTTGAAACCTCTGAGGTTGTCTACGTGATGCTGGATGTTTTGAAAAGCTACAGTTAAAACTGGGGTAGCTGTTTCTCAAAATTGATAGTTAGGTATTCTTGCTCATTTTTCCTCAGGAACTTTACTGCTTGCTCATGGAGAATACAGACATGAGTTTTGGCAGGGACTGTGCTGATACTGCATGTGCACTCTGTGCTCTGTCCCGTAAGTGTCCCTAGTGCCCCAGATTTCCCTTTGCACATGCTGAGCTAAGGCATGCTAAGCATTAGCAGCTAGATCCTTTAAATATTTCTTTCGCATTGTTTGTAGTCTATCCCCATTGAGCTTTTGTTTGCAAGAAGATGGGGAATTTTGTGCATCTTTGCCTCCAGAATCTTTACAGTTTCCTATGGAGGTCTTGGAGCTGGCCAGAGCTCCTACAAGCAAGCAAAGAGAAAGTGACACTTGTAAATGCACATAGGCACAGTTTAACTTAGGAAATATGAAAATACACGAGGCAGAAAAACATCCCTTTATGCTCTCACAGACAATTTTGACACTATAGGCAGTCTCAATGTCTTGGTCTGTCATAGGGTCTGAGGCTGTCATTTCCTCCTCCAGCTCAAATCCTCTAGTTTTCAGTTCACTGCACCTTGTTCTGCTCAGACCCCATCCATTCAGTTACAGTGGAAGGTGTGATCTCAAGCCAGTGAAATCACCGGTCTCAGCAGCCTTACAGTAGAGTCCTTTCCCTGATTTTCACAAGTTATTTTGCCTCTTACTTCTTCACAACACAGGCTAGAATGGCAGCAGCTTTCCCGCACATCCTTACAGATAGAACAGCATTAGTCATACAGACTCAAACATCAATCCGTAAGAACTCCCACTGAATACTATAAGACAAAACTAAGATTAAACATATTTACTGTGATGATGAGTGTCAGGCTCCAGTTGGTAAGAGCAGCCCTTTGACTACTGGATATTCTAGGATGCGTTATTTCACCAACCCCTTGTCAAATCAAGAGTCCACAAAGCAAAAAAATGCATACATAAACATAAAAATTAAAAACTACACTGAGAAATCCAATATAAAGCTCCACCTGTCTCGAGGAGTTATCTGTCAAGGAGACCGTATTTGTTTAAATTAACAACACAATGCAATGGAATGTTTGATGAGGAGGCTTGGCAGCACCAGCAGGTCTGGCGTGACTGATCTTCCCTTTCCCAACAGCGTTTATGCAGATCCCAGGGGTGATGTACTTGACCTCCAGGAGTGTGTATGGGGGGGTGGAGGGTGACACTTTGCTGCTCCCTGTGCACCTTCCTGCTGATAGAGCTCAGCCTCAGAAAGAGAGCTCTATTCACAGCATGCAGAAGTGCCAGGAAGGGGAGGGAGGACTCTGTTGTAGGACAACAGTGACCTTTTGGCGAGGATTGAACACATTGTTTGAGTCCTTTATGGGAGTAAAATGGAGAAGAAAAGGGAAGATTCTATTATAAAACAAATAGCAATGAAATTGATACTTTTCTCTTTTTTCTCTTCTTCTTTAATGTCCTATAGCAGTGTAAAATAATTCAGTATTATTATTTTTACTTTTTTTTTTTTTTTTCCAATTCAACTCCCTAAGCCTGATGAAGTTGATAAGTCTGGAGAGAGATGGTCTGCACTTTTACTGCAATACATAAACTCAGGAAATAGTAGGAGAACTTCAACCACTAGCAAAATAATAAAAGAGTCACCAGGAATAGTTTACTTATGATAATTAAATGGCTTTGTTTCTTCCTAATGTACCATACTTCTGGTTCTTTGGCCACTTGTACCCTGACAAGACAGGCAAAGAATGCGTCTAATAAATGTTGTTAACTTTTAACTGCTTATTTGCATTACAATACAAAAATAATATTTATGTACAGTTAATTAAACTCTGTTTAGCCAAATCTGTTCTTCAGCCTGACAATATTTGCCATGTCATCATAGAATGTGGAAATCACAGATTGGCACTCCTCCTTAAAAAGTCACCAAACTCATTTGCTCTCTACCTCACATTCCTTGGGCTGTCAGGAATGTGCAGCCCTTTGCCAGAGCCATACACCACAGGCAGGGCTCCAGGGAGCTGGCTGCTGGAGGCAGGGTGTCACAGATGCACACCACAACTCCAGGGATCCCAGTGGCAGCAGTGTGGGTTTCTTCTATTTTTATTTTGTAGGTGCTATGTTAACCTACTCTGCAGGAGATGTGCAGTGACCCTACAGGGGAGGAGAGGAGATGCTGGGGCATGCTCATTCCCTTCACCTACAGAAATGAGAATGGACGTTCACAATGATCCTTCTTACCTTTGCAAACTTAACCTTAATCGGGAAAACAGCTGCCTTCCGCTGATACTGGAGAAAAACAGACACCTCTGAAGGCCCACTCAGACCTTGAGTGGACCAGGGTGACCAGTCTTGCCCACCCATTACTCTATACTAACTGGAAGAGGAGCCTGGGATGTTGCTCTCTCTTAGCTTAGGTGCTTCAGATATATTTTGGAAGTTAGAAAGATATAGATCTATGCGATCTTTGAGCACTGGAGGAGAGACTGTGAGGATGAGGGCAGTGACTACAACACCCAGCATGACCTGCCCTCCCATCTCCTTTGTATTGCTGCACACATTCTCTGCAAATGGTCCCTGTACAGTGCTGTGGCTCACACAGTTACACTTGCTTGGTAAGGACTGCTTGACTGCCAGTGCCCAGGTGCTACGTGGTTACAGCAGAGCCCCTGGCCAGGCCACGGTCACGTTTCTGTGGAGAATGGCAGGGCTGTGTTGTGGCCTACACATGGCTGCAGGGAAGATGGTGACACCCGTGGGTTAACCACTGAGTGCCAGCAGCACAACCGGGCAATATCCATGCCAGCGCCAAGTCTACGTGAAAAGAAACCCTTCAAATGCAGTGTTAGCACATTTGAGCTGGACAGAATTTCTGCCTTTTTATGTCACGGGCAACTCATATTTCTTATCTGCTTGGAGGCTCCCTAAGACTGAATCTCTCATTCAGCTGTCCCCTCTGCTGTTCCCAAAGCCAGGCTACAGTGACCCTTCATTTCTGTTCATGCATGTATCTGCAAAACTCCAAATTGACAAAGACATGTGTCACAGGTGCTCAGCATCTCTCATGGCCAAGGTCTTTATTTACTATACCTGTCAGCTCAGTCAACTAGCATTCTGTCAGATTGTGCAAATATACTTCAGCCAATATCAAAATAGTATCTATCTGTTCAGCAATATTCCACATTGAGTTACTGCTATGCTGCAGAGAAAGAGAATTGTGATCAGTGCCATTTGTCTACATAACTGCATTCATTACCAAACAAATGTTGGGTCACAGGCAAATGTTTTTTATTTAGAGTCTACCTACATTCATCTGAATTTTCCTGGGCCTCTTCCCCTAGCAGAGGTTATAATGCCATTTTGCTTCATCCTGCAGAAAGTCTGCTAGAAAGTTGAGAAAGATAGCTGAAAGTAAATCCATTACACTTGATTGAACAGAATTTAACATTAAGGAAATGGAGAGGCACCTGACATTCAAAATTCACTTCTAGGAAGTGAAACAGAGGCTGCATTCATAATTAGCTTCCTTTTTCTTCATATCATATAAATTATATTTGTAAGAAAATACACTGAATTCTGCCAATGGCATGCATGGAATTACATGTATGAAAGATGAAAATGAGCTTTTAATTAGCTCTTTATTAACAGCACTACCAAAAAGGGTTCCAATGCCGTTGCTTGGATTCCATCTTGAATTTAAAAACTGAGACAAAAATATTTACATTCCTATGGTCTTGTCCTGAAATTCATTAAATAAGATTATTTTTTTCTTTATGATAATAATCCTGGTTATTTTCACAAAGATATTACACTATATTTTGCCCTTTTTATGCCTGTTAGAATACATTTTGCCTTTTTTATGCCTGTTAGAATAAACAGATCAACACTATGTGTAACACACTTGTTTTCTTAAGCAGAATACTATTTCAATTATTTATTGCCTCAAGTGTTTGCAAATGTTATGTAAAGTAGAGCTGTTTGCTTAAATTTCTGTTGTCTTATAGATAGCCTGGGTAAATACCGATTTATTGCTTTTTAATGCAAGAATACATTTATTTTAAACTGTTTTTCCTCCTATTTTTCGTCATTTATTTTAAACTAGAAACTTTTTTTTTTCAGATTAAATATATATTTTAAAATAGGATTATTAAAAATTAAGTATAATTTTTAAACAGTATGCTGTCAAACTTCCATGCATTTATTTACATTAAATAACATGGAGTATTCTCATATTACATATCTGTTGGCAGTGGTTTACAGAACGGTTTACAGTCACATCACTGAGCTGGGAGAGTTTGAGTGATTGAGGAAACAGCCTCCAACTAAGTGTTAAGCCCAAGGTTGATAGCTGTAGTTTCCCCTGCAGTTGCAGAGAAGATATTTTCTTCATTCAGGCTAGTTCTGCTCAATCGCTCGTCTATGCAAAGCTACCTCTTGAGAGAATACAAAAGCAAAAAAGCTTGTTTTCCAGTGTAGTTAAAACTTCCGAGGCTGAAATCTACTCACTTTAAAACCTTGTATGACAGAGTAAACAAAGAAACTCAACTGTTCTCTTTACTCAGTACAAAGAATGGCTATTTTGACCAACAGATCAGCTTAATTAAATAAAACAAATACACATGTAATAAATGTGAAATGTCAGTAACTGGTTTCTAATACAACAAAAGAGGAGCTTTTATATAACTGCCTAAAGATCACATAGCCTAGCTCCACCTTTCCAAACAGAAGTAGCAAATTCAAAGTAATAGTCAAAATAATCCCATATATAATAGTCTCACAACAGTGATGCAGTGATCAAGGACTTATCCCCCCCTTGCTGTTTTTACTGTGGGAAGTATGTTGCCTATCAACAACACTGTAAGCAAGGAGAATACAAAGTTAAAGGAAATTAACCACTCTCACTGGGGTCATAATGTACTTCCCAGTCTAGATTATCAAATAAGTGAGGTCACTCACTGTATTATCTACTGCTGCACTGTGGCAGAAAATCAAACCACTTTAATGATACCAGCTGAGAGGAACCAGCACTTTTCCAGGAAACTAATTAAAAAGTAAACATGCAAAAGAAAGACCAGGTGATGATTTCAATTATGTTCCTTTCTTGCTTTTCCCCATGGCAGGGCCATCAAATTGTATCTCAGAGGCTTTTTAAATAACCAAAGCAGACACAGCTCTTCAAATCTGTTGCACACATCAGCATACTAACAATTTCAGTGGCCCTCTTCTGAACCTCTCCGATTCCCAACATCCTTTTCTTAAAGCAAGGACATCAGAACACAGTATTCTAGTATCACTCTGAAGCCAACCTCTCAAACAAAACGACCACCCCCCTTTTATGCTATCCATTTTCTCACTCAGATTACTTATTTGCTCCAATTCATGATTTTTTTTTCCCCACTCAAAGGCTAGGAACTCTTTAGAACACACCTTCCCTTTCCCCCAGTGAAATCTGTATTCTTTAGCCTTAAATTCAGTATTTTACTTTGATAGCTGGCCTGAGGTTACCAAGCAACCCAGGTTGCTTGCTACAGTAAGGTGCCTGGACTCTGTATCATCTGCAAATTTCATGGACAGGGATATTTTGTCAGCTTCCAAGTTGTCTGAAAAATGTTGAAAATGTGTCTGTAAACATTGTTGAAACTCACTGCAAGTGCCCTCCCTCACTTAGGACCCCTGATGCCAATTATTTTCTGTGATAAACTAGATTAGTTGGTTGACATTGTGTAGGGTATTTTTTTTTTTTTAATCAGAACTTTGTGTAGATCAAAGTAGACTATAATGCATACTTTGCCTGGGAATACTGTAGGGTCAAGGCAGTTGAAAGGTGTTGTAATCAGAGGTGAGGGACTTGAGGTAAAACACTCCTCAGTAGAGGAAATTAGAAATTATTCCTTAGTAGAGGGAATTAACCCTGGACCAAACAAGTCACTACTACAGTTCTGCTCTACAAAATCTGACTATCACTATTGCTACCTATGCTCTGAACCAGCCTGTCTTCCTCCACTGATTTTGTTGCATCTGACTCAAAACACAGGGTTCTTTCTTGGTTAACACAGATCAGTTTATGTAAACCCAAATAGAGCCTTTTCCCCTTGCCCTCTCATTTCAAAATGAAAACTTCCTTTTTCTCCTTCCAGGTTGACTCTCTATTTATTTCTTATCTTGTTGAGATGGTAACTCAGTTTTTTTCACAGTGCTGATATGCATGGTGCCACATACAGATTCGGTAATTCAGATATTAGAATTGGATTGACAATGTGGCAAATGCTCTCAGCTTCCTTATGATATGCTTTTTGTGGTAAACAAGACATCTCCAAAATTGCATCTTAGAGACAAATATAGAAGAAGAAATTAAAGCAGTGGTCTCTAGCCTGTCTTTCCTGTTAGTAAAATCCAAGTGAATGTTCAATCAAGTAAACAGGAAGACTCACACAGATAGAAAACCAAACCACACAAAACTACAGAAAATTAGAAGAGAGATTATTCAGTAATAAATAAGGTATTCAGCACTTCTACTTTATGGAAAGAGAGAAATGTAAATTATACGTAAATTATGACACTCTGTTTGTTTCAGACCTCAAAGACACAAAAGTTTTGCTACACGCTTATAGCCAAAATGGCTGAAAAGCAAGCAAGCCAGTAGAAAGACAGAAACTGATTTTGCAATTGTAAAACCATTGGAAAATGAGAAAAATCCTACCATGTCATCTGCTTGTATAGAATGTGAAATTTCAGGTTTGCCATCTACAACTTATATGCCTTAAACGTAATTTCATTAAAAGTAATATGAACTCAAAGTTTCTTATTCTGTATTTTCACTACTTTATGTAAATAGCACATATTTTTTACATCACTTTTTTCCTCTTTTATATTAAATAATGCACTAAATATCTTTTATTCTGGAGACTGTAGGCAGCAAAATTTGCTTAATTATGAAACATGAGGTAATGAATGTATTCTCTTCATCGTTATTTCAGAAATATGCAGAGGCAAGAAGTGATAATGTACTAAAATTTCATTACCAATCATGCATGGGGTGATCAAATATGATTGTCAGGGCTGAGGCAGAATGTAACCAGCCATTCAGTTTTATAAAATCCATTGGGTACACTGAGGAGGAATATATTCCAACAAGAAGTAAATAACATAATATTTACAGCTATATGTAGCTATATGAAACCACAAAGAAAGATGGAGGAATGTTGTAGTGATATGAGACTTTTCATTGCTATTTTGGTGAAGTAGTCTCTCAGAACGGATTTATATATATTCACATATATATTTAATGTATAAATATCTACATATAAAGTCCCCCACTTAAGAAACTAGGATGATTGGACTCCATTACTTAGAAATATTTTTGTGTTTTAAGATATAAGTTCTTAGACACCTTATTCTTTATATATACCTTATATAAGACACCTTATGAGCAAGAAAACTTTAAGTTCTGAGGTTTTCCTTCAACATGTCCTGAACAGAAAGCAGTTTTGCCTACTGCTCCCCTTAACAAACAGTAAGGATACTCTTCCTCCCTCCTCCACAGTAAGTTATTCTTTTTCTTCTCATTTTTCCAATCTGATTAGACCTCTAGACAGATGCTATCCTCAGATGTTATTGTTCCCAGCACTTTCCAGATGTTTCCCTTTCCCTAAGTTTACTCAGGTTTCTCAACTTCTGTACAAACTCCACTATTTTTGAGAGATACCATCATGATATTTGTCTCAGAGTTTTCATCTTGGACTTTGCTCAGATTGAGTAACTTCTGGTTACTTTGAAAGGCTTTAATGGTTTTGAAAGAAGGATTTCCTATTGTTCCATGATGATAGAAGTGAGGGATCAGAGCAGCTCTTCTTCCCATTTCCTTCCATATTCACAAGACAGTCCAGAAATTGTAACAATAATGGGCGAAATAATTTCAAAGACCTTTTTCAAGGTTTGAGCTTCTCACTTTACATAGAATAGCAACAGTATGATGTATCAAGACTGCACAGGCATGAGAAGGTTTAAAGGCAGGTATAAATTTAGTAGAATGCAACAGAATATGAGAAAGACAACGCGGAGCAGGAAGAAGAAAGCAAGTCTGGTATTGCTGCAATATAGATAATATTATGTAATAATATGCAATACTATGTAAACAATTTTTTTTTTCTGGTATAACCAAGGTAGACTGCATTGTGTAAGGTACTGATTTTAGTCAGGTGTTAGGAAGTTTATGACATACAAAATCATAAAGCTAGGAAAAGATCATCAAGATCATCCAGTACGACCACCAACCCACCTTCAACATGCCCACTAACCATTTCCCTCAGTGCCACATCCACATGGCTCTTGAATACCTCCTAGGATAGTGATGCCATCACCTCCCTGTTCCAAAGCATTACTACTTTTTCTGAAAAGAATTTTTTCCTAATATCCAACACAAACCTACCTTGGTGTACTTTGAGGACATTACCTATAATCCTATCAGATGTAGTACAAGTCTGAGACTAAGATGTTTTAACTTTTCAGAAGACCAAGACATGCAGAGAGACTAGGGGAGATTAAATGGGCAAAGAAAGCTTACAGCCACTGTTATTGTCAGAAATATGCCCAGTTGGTTGGATCTGAAAACGATCCACTGGAATCTTAATGTTCAGTACCAAAGATCTCAGTGTCTTGCGCATCAGAAGAGTCACAGAAGAAACCACTACTAGAACTTCAGGTGAAGAAGCTCAAGTGCCAACTTATATTGTAAGGTTTAGAAGAAGTTATTGTTGCTATGTTCCTCATACATTTCTGCTCTTAAAACGTATTGAGTTTGCCCAATTTTATGATCTGAAGTAGCAGTATAATTTGGGGCAAAGGAAAATTATATGCAAGAACTCTCTTAGGTATCCATGCAAACTCCAGTGAACTTTAGGGTCTCATTTGCCAAAATGAATAACATTTATAGACTCCCAAGGTGAAGAACACAATTGCAAAAAGATAAGCATTTCCTGACACTGATACTACAATTCTGTTCCCAGAAATGAGGATTTAACCACATCCTATTGTGAGGAGAAAATGCTAAAACATCCAGAGATACGAGTATAGTATCGCTGGTACAAGTTGGAATGAGGTGATTCAGAATTTCATCTCTGCTATATCTGTTTATTTATGCTGATAGATTTCATTCAAACTTTCACACTATACAATTCACAGTCATGCACTTTGCACAGAAAATGAGCATGGTCATTCATATAATAAACACAGAGATGAAATACAAGTTAGGGAGAAAACAAAACTTGAAATGGAAAACTTACTTGTCAGAAGACCAGTGATATTTTTTAAAACTTGTGGTTGTTGGTGAGTTTTTGCAGTCACTCTGTGGTTTCAAGGACGAAATCTAAAGATGTTGAGTATGTTCTGAAAAGAAGAATAATCAAGGACTTAGTAATCATTTCAGCTGTCAAAATATTACAACAAAATTTCTCTAAAATAATGTACTTTTTTAAACGTGGTTCTTCATCCAAAAAATAGTCTTTGATCCTATCATTGAATCTGCAGAGTTTACGGACTTCTACAACACAAACTGCTCAGATCAGACTTCCTGAGGTACACAGAATAAACAGTGCGCAAGAAATCAGAACAATGAGAAGAGTAATTACTTAATTTCTTTTCTGGCATATCTCCATTTCTAAACTGTTTGAAGTGTAAGGAAATAGCAAAAATTAAAGAGATCAGTCTCCTTTCTGGTTTAATAAACCCATATGCTGAAGTAATGACTTTCTTAAACAGGCCCATAAAATCATGTCCCTAATGTCTTTCAAACCATTGTCTAGAGTTCTTTGGCTATCTTTTGGACTAACTCATGTACTCAGCCTCCTTATTTGTCTTCTAATAGCAGAAGATAGCTCTTTGTACTCGGAATGTTATCCCACATATCAAGTCTAGCTTCCTAATTTCGAGACATCCCTACCAGACAGGACAGTTGCCTGGTTTGAGGAGCTGTCTCACCTCTACAAATCTGAGTGAAATTGACAAACTGGGAGATGATCAACCCTTCCATCGACTCAGTCTGTGCAAGAGAGGGACACATTGCTGTAGTGCAGAATGGCAGCTACTCAGCTTTTAAAGAGTAACAGTGATTAAAGCTGGCAGAAAACATTGGGAAGGCTCTGGTCACTATGCTGGATCCACTCTGACAGTAGGCAAAGGGAAATGAAGCTCAGCACAGAGAAGATCTGGAAACTTGATACACGTCTTTCACTGAAGTCACTACTCTTTGCTATTGCACTGCGTTAATGTAACAAGTCAGTGACCGCTGTGATGAGAGATCAGTGGATAATTCTGTGCCAGACAAAATTGATTTCAGTTGGTCTGGCCACCAGACCAGCTGGACTACTGGAGCTGCCACTGGCCAACCTGAGCCCATCAGCTTCTGTAAAAACATATTTAAGAAGGTGCAAAAAACTCTGGTAACTGTGAGAGAGAGGTCTGAGAAAAACAGTAAGCATAACTACTCTGCAAACACTGAGATTAAAGAATTATGGGGAGAAGGTGCTGAAGGTACCAGAGCAGACATTCCTTGCAGCCCCCGGAAAATATGGTAAAACAGATGTCCTCCTGAAGCCCATGGAGAGTATCACAAAGGACCAGATATCCACACCGCAGCCTGTGGAAGACCCTATGCTGGCATAGGGAATGATATAATGAAGTATAGCTGAGCCTGGAATTAAGCGTGGTAGAAGGAAAGCAGTTTAATTTTGTTTCTGTTTCTTGCTATCCTACTGTATTTTAAATTGGTAATATATTATGTTAGTTTTCCCAAGTTGAGTCTCTTTTAACAGGTAACTGCTAAGTGACCTCCCTGTCTCTATTTAGAACCAGGAGCTTTTCCACCTTATTTTTTTCTTCTGTCCTGTTGAGGATGAGGAATGAGAGAGGGCTGGGTGTGTGCCTGGCTGATGGCCTGGGTCAATGCACCACAGCTGTAAAATAAAATAATATTCCATCTCAGATCTGTAACAGACTAGACAGGACTGACACTGGAATGCAAAACAAACAAACAAACAAACAAACAAAACAAACAAACAAAACACTGAAGAAAAGTCTGCCTAGAAAGAATAGGAACAAACAGAACAAATAAGGTATAAAACTTCTCTGAGAAAGCTATGTTAACTGGAAAGCTTCAAGACCTTCCACTGTTCAGCTATACATTTGAAAACATTCTTTTATTAACAAGCAAAGAGATTAGCAAAGAGATTCATATTCCATGAGAGTGCTGAAAACATCATTTAAAAAAAAAAAAAAAAAAAAGTCTTTCCTCGTGACATGTCATTGAATTCTCTTTGGTCCATAAAGGAATTTTCAACAATATTCATTGAAATATAATATAGAAGTGTTTTGAAGTCACATGAACTTACTGACTTGCAGTACTGTATGTATTCAGTTAGCATTTCCTTTAGAAACAACTACTTTATGTTTTTTGTTCTTAGGTTTTAACAGTCTGGAAGTGATTTACTTAATTCAAGCCCCAGAACTCCATCCTAGCCATTATGATAGTAATAGTACACTCCAGTTATGAAAAAAATTGAAGAGCTATACTTCTTTGCCTGATACTTAAGACTGTGAGATGAAATCTCCATCAAGTTATTACAGCAAAGGACTCTGTCTTTTTTTGGATTCTTCTGGATTTAGTATCCCTTAACAGTGGAAAAATTAGCAAAATCCTCTTAGAGAAAACTTACTGAATGAACTATTTCCTGAAAGAGTTTCTTGTCAGAATTAATGGTCTGTTAGAATTATCACCAACCTGCTAAACAACTGGGGTTCATGGGAATCATTCACACTGCTTCACATACTTATTGTGAGAAATCTCTAGAATAATAAAACTCAGAACACTGCAACATCGCCAGTGGAACTGAGAGAATATTAAATTCTACTAATAATTATCATGTTTATAGCAAAAAACTGTCTTGTAATTTAGCTTTGCTTTCACGGCTAAATAACTAATGTCTCATACGTGTACCATGAGAAATTTATAAACACAGCAAAATCAGCTTTTGCTTAGAGAGTTTGGAAATAGCTTTCTGAAAATATCACCTAGTTTCTCAGCAGCTGTCAAAAAAGGAAATGGTATATTAGGAAATATTAGGAAAAGGACAGAGAACACAGCAGAAGAAAACATGATAATGCTGTCATATAAATCCTTTGCCCACATAACTTTGAATTTGAACTGAATATGGTTCCAGTCATCTCATCTCAAAGAGGACAGTGGGAAAAGAGGATAAAGGGTGACGGGATGATCAAAGGTATGTAATGACTTCTGCACTCAGAAAAAAAAAATAACTTCAGGATTTTTATGTTGGAAGAGGAACAACTGAGGGAAAGTATTGTGAAAGAGCCTCATAAAACCAAGAACAGTACTGAGAATATGAATAAGAAATATTTTTTCACTGTCTTTCCTAACAGAGGACGCATGGTGATCCCAACAATGTGAGAGGTTAGCAAGTTGAAAAACAAACAAATAAAACCAAGAAAGGACATTTTCCACAAAGATCATAATTAAACATCAGAACTTACTGCCACAGGATATGGTGGGTGCCACATATGTGCATGAAGCCCAAAAAGCAATTCACTGGGGCAGTAAAATGAACATCACCAGTCTGTATTTTACACAAAGATGCAGAACATAAGCCTTCCGTTTAAGAAGTGCTACAGATTACTGTGGGATGGCACCAAGGGAAGTTACCCGTTGTTCCCATTCAAATACAGCTCATGGTGATCTCTTGCAGAGGCTAGAGAGCATTGTATGCCTTTAGCAAATACACAGGGAAATGTTTGCGTGCAGAAAATTCCTAGCTTCTCTGGTTTCTCTGTGCAACTTTACACTCTAGAGTAATTAGAGTTAGTGAAGGGGCACTGTTTGTTTCAGGGGATCTTACAAGTCCGTCCATCATTTTGGTGACAAAAAAATTGAATACAATGAGGATGTCCAGATCCGTAATCAACTTTTAGTGTTTTGCCACCTTGCATAAATGAGTGCATAAAAATGGCTCCACTAGGTCAAACAGAAGATCCTTCTATCTAAGTCAGCATTCCATCTACAACAACTGCCAAAATAAAAAGTAAGCTTTGGCTGGCATGACATATTCAGCTCTCAGGATATTGTAAACTTTAGAAAGCCACGCTGACCTTTTTAATCCCAAATAGACACTGAATAAATATTACAAAAGAAAATGTTCTGGAGAAAAATAATCCTGAGGCTCAAGTCCAGCTTCGCATCCCATCTATGGAAATCACACCAAGCTAAGCCCCATCCTTTCTCTCACAAGGTGGTTTTCATTGAAAAAATAACGTGGGCAGATAGCAGGAGGGGGCAGCAATAGCAACCAAAGTTCTTGCCACCAAGACTCTGGGCACACTTACTCCATAGTTTAGGTACAGTTTGAATGACCAGAGAGATCTAGACAGTCAGAGCCAGTCAGAGCAGTTTAACTGCACTGTGATAAAATCATTTCCTGAATATAGGAAGCCTTAAGGAGCCTTAAGTCTCTAAGTCTCTAAGCATCAGCTACCCTGTACGAGCTGATGAGTGGTGCATCTGGCAAACCCTGCACTTGTAGCATGTCAGTGAGCAAGGTAAAGTCTTTAGAAAATAGCATCAGAAGAAGGATGCAGAACTCAAGCAAGCTCTCTTATTCACCAGAAGTAATTTTGATCTAGTTTTATCACCACAGTAAACTAAAAGTGACAATTCTCCATAATCTATGTCTACGTATTTCACTGGAAAATTGCTATATTCCTCTTTCATGAAGTAGCTTGAACAGCTAAAACGAAGATCAGGAACCACACATGAGAGGCTGCTCTTCTTTTTTTTTGTTCAGAGGAAAAAAGAAACTAAGCAGAAGAGGTATTGCAACGATATTATTTCTAAATATTCACACTGGAAAACTTCATACTTTTGAAATTCATAGTCTATATAGAGAAATGGCAGCTATTCAAAACTGATGGGAAACAAACGAGGTTTACATCCAAATAAGTGTGTCTGTGCAACTTTCTTCAGCAGTTTACACAAATTAACATGAAATCATTATTTTGGCCAAGACAAAACTCTTCCCTACACAGGCACTCACTCACCTCCATATCTGTCAGCACAGTGAGTCCATTCATGGTAACCACATAAGCCAGAAGAGCACTTTCTAGAGGCACAGAAGCAATCTACCACATACCCAAGGATGCTACTGTGTTTGTGTTGGCATTTCAGCTAACAGAGCTGTTGTGTTGGTCGGCAGCAAGTTATCTAAATCCCCGTCTGGCTGACAAATGGCCTCATAAAAGTCAGCTTTTACTGGGGAGACAGAAAACCACAAAGCCCTTCCAAGGCTGGTTTTACTACCCTGGCACAGGCTGGAATTGCTGGGTTGCTGAAGCCCAGCCTGAGGAATGGTGTTTTCAAGGAGCAAGGATAGTTGTATTTCTTGGTCCATAAGAAAAGCACTCCTGCTGTGGGTATGACCACAACAGACCACACTTGCTCAATATCTTAAACAGCTGTTACCACTTCCAGAGCACATCAGAATTAAACTTCACCATGTAGAACATATCCTTAACCAGCTGGAACCTTGCAGAGGAAATGAGGCAGCATACAGGCTCCTGCAAACTACAGCTATGTCTATGGGGCACTCTAGTTCCTCCCATGTTAGTCTGACCCACTGACCTACATTCAAACTTGGCAAAAAAAAAAAAAAAAAAAAAAAGCAGCTTTTTGGTGCAGTTTTTATGTGGTCTACAGGTGATACGAACTTTTTGCTTTGTCACCAGCTGCCAAGGTAATGGCACCTTGGGAAAGTGTATGTAAGGAGAGGCAAAATGCCACACAGGCTAGGGGAGTTGAGCAAGTGAATAAAGGCAATGAGCAACAGCTGAGGTCAGAGGAAGAAGGGGGTGGTACTGGGGGGAGGGCAGAGATCTTCTGTGAAGTCCATGCTGGAACAGGGGAGATGTATCAAGAGGAAAGGAGTAGCAGAGAGAAACCACCAAGCTGTGTTGCTCGGGGGGGAGGAAAGGTGCTGAGAATGAAGGAGTGGAATTGAGCCTGGGCAAAAAGACAGATCTCATTTTAATGTTTGTATTCTTGTTTCTTGCTGCCTAAATTTATTTATTAAATTAATTTTCCTCTAGTTGAGTTTGTTTTACTAATAATGGTAATTTTTAAGTGATTCCCCTGTCTTTATCTCAACCCGCAAGCTTTTAATGCTATTTTTGCCCCATCTTGCCAAAGAGGGGAGTGAGAAGCAGGTGACAGCCATTCCACCATGTCCTTCAGGCAGGCAGTATGTTTATGCTGCTTTGCTTTCAGTGAAAACATTCATGCTGGGGTTGGTGCACCTCAATTATGTACAATGAATGTCATACCTTCAGTGAACTTAACCTGAACTGCCTTAAACAGTCCCTATACAGACGAGGAACAACATTGTTCTCGGAGAGCATAAGGATGCAACCCTACTTTCCTGCTACATCTACTGCAGCCTGTTTATGAAAACATTATCCAACCCTATTTCAAGCTTGCAAATTGCTAATGAGCAGATTTCTGCCAATGCATTCGTTAATTATGCACTGAATTATTTGGACAAAGCATTGTTAGCCTGTGCGTTGTTCATGAGCTATTTGCTGTTGACTGTGCCTTGTTAATAATTGTTTTGACTTATGCCTTTAATGCCTTATGGTGCAGGAAGAATATTGTTCATGAATGGTCACCTCACAGTAATATTGTTTCTGCTTACAAAACAGATGACAACACCTTTCAAAAGAATCGCAGGAGAATAGACAACAATTGAATATCAGTGACTTGCCTGCTGTGTGTTTGTACCTGGATATTGTTGTTGACATGCTAGTACAAAGTATTCCACACACCAAAGCACCTCCTCCCACTTGTAAGTAAGTATTTCTCAGTAGTTGGTAAAAGAAATTGAAAAGCCATCAAACCAAATAGCTGTTTGGCTCTAACAGGCGTTTAAGACAAATGTTACTGCATTAGTGAATCAGTTTAATCTATAAGGAAACAAGTTTGTTGTGACCCATATGTAATCTTTAATGCAAAGGATGCCACATTACTGCAGGATGTTTGAGTGAAAGAGCTATGGGGACAACTAATTACATTTATTGTATTTGCTCTCTCCGTTCAGACAAACATATGGGATTATTTCATTTGCTTTAAGCAATCTAAATGCATTCTTTTTTCTGATTTTCCTTAAAACCTCTGTGTCACCTGAAATGATCATCTCTGGTAGAGTCAGTGTTTGTTCTTTGCCTCCCCAGTACCACACACACACAGCATTTTTTAAAGTCCCAAAGGCTTCTAGCATTGCATTACAATGGATCGGCCCCCTCTAATACACTGGGAAGGAAGAAAAGCAGACTGCCCAAGAGAGGGGAAAGCAGACAGTGTGCCCTGAGGCCTCCCTATTGTTTGTTTCATTTAGAGACAGGCAATACCACAGTATCTATGACAAGACAGGAAAAAATTTCAAGTTGCCCCAGCTGTCACCTGCTTAATTCAATACCGATTGTTCAGTTGGTCCCAACTGTCCATAAAACACTGAGATTTTTCATGTCTGTGCTAGAGAAATCTTCTGTACAACTCTTATGTGCTGTTCTTTCACTTTGAGCAATATCCCAGAATCAGTAAGCATATGAGCAATCCTGGTCAGCAGACACTGTGCTATCTCATCTAAAAGCAAACTGATTTAATTGAAGATTGTTCTGGTGGATCAAGAAGTATGGTTAATTTTCAACTTCTGTAATTGGCTCGCTTTAATTTCACAAGGATATGTGCAATACAGATAGATGTAAACATTACATGGTTCAGTAAGCGTTGCTTTTTGGTGGACGAACAAAGAAGAGTGTGGTGGTCAGCACAGTATCCTTGTCTGTCAAGTTTGTACTGACAGCTAGGGAGAACTATTCAGATAACAAAGAACAAGAGTTGCCTCACTGACACTCTATCAGATAGCAGATAGATAACTTTGCTATGCAGTAGACACTGATCAGTAAAAGCTGGCAACAGAGAAACTCTGGGAGACCATGTCAAGCTAATACGCAACCTCAGCTGAGAAAACTCCGGCATATTTATTGTGGTGTACTGTTCAGGAGACATACTGAACTCTTCCAGAACTATCGTTCTCCACAACAGCAGGTATGAAAATCCTTTCCTAGGGAAATAGCAGTATTATGCAGATTATGCAAAGAGGTTGAGCCCTCTCCTCAAGCCTTTGCAGTGAAGATAGTAGAAACAGAAATAAAATTTCAGCTATCCAAGATGCTGTACAAGTTCCATCACTGCAGATGTGCACAGATGATACATCCCTACCAGGTATGGGCAGAGAAATGATGAAACTTGTACAATGCCACATAGGTGAGGCTCACTTAAACTTCAGAGCATTATATCACCTGCTAAATTACCTCTGGTATTAGTTAAGGTTAATAAAATGGTGATGTTGTGAAGAGAGAACTGAGAAAAGTCTCACTGTGAATTGCTGAAAGTTATTGCTTACATTGCAAAAATGATCCCCGCGAATGTACAATCTTACAGCAAATAGAAACCAAACAATGGTATCACAAACATAATAGTTTGCACAGAGCAGTACCCACACAGCACATAGACTTTTACTGGAAATAAAAATTGTTAACGTAGTATCAACGTAACTAATGATTTTTATTCCAGAGCCATAATGACTGGATACATATCATACTATCAGATCTGTGAGCACAATCCCACTTCACCTATATATGAAGTCAATGGCCTTGCATTAGAAAAGAATCTCTTCAGGGACACTCATGAAGCCATTCACGTGGTTAAGATGACCAAGATTTCACTTAATGTGGGCAGCTGGCACCCATTATGCATATCACACGTTACCAATTATAGTGTTATTTTATCCTTACTCAGTGCTGCAATACTTAAAATGTAACCTAATCCATCCAAGCATCAATATTGATGCCTGGCTACAGTATTTCCAGTTAAATAGTGTGAAAAATCCCACCTTTTCAGCCATGGTTTTAGTTAAATAACTCAGCTGAAAGCTACAAGAATAGTTCATATTCCATTTTCTTGTTTATGTGTGAGTATGATTGGCAGTAATCTACTTCAAACAGCGATCTCCTGTAGTCCTTCAACAGATACAAATGGAAACAAATAATTTTGATCAATCTACAGTTTATACAAACAAGAAATAGCATATGGCAATCAGTAAGCAAATCTGTAGGGATACAGTTTATAGCAGCAGGTCATTTGCTTGTACTGCAATTCAGATTTCAGTTTTCTCATATCGGCTCAGCAATTTTACCTGTTATGTTTCCCAGAACACTGTAGTCTATCCTACTGGCATAGGCAATTTGGCTATGTAGAAGCACAATGATATTTCCACACTTTAACTCGTGATGCAGAAGTTTATGCTACAATTCCTTATGGCAAAAGGAAAGCCGCAGTTGTTACCATTGCTTACAGACCATGACCTTCTTCTGTGAAGATCAGTGGGACCTCTTTGATCATTATGTGTGACCTCCCACAGCATACAGGAGGCAGAATCCCACTTGTTTGTTTAATCCCTGGCTCTCAGCCTGGACTACTCCATTCCCATTTGCATGGCAAGATTCAACAACAAAGCTGTTTGGTGTTAGTGTATGAAAATAGGATTCCTACTAGAAATTATACTTGCTGTAGTAGAATCACAGTCTGTGGATTAAGATAGATTTTTTTTTTTTAAGAGTATACATTGCAGAAGAAGTGAAAAGTCTTCAGAAAAAAAAAAAGGTATCTGAATCACTACAATATTTATAATATAAAGAAAAGTAAGTCACTATGAATATTTATGTCTTAAATTAAGAATAATTAAGAGGCAAGAAGCTGCCTTTTCTTTTTAAGCAATAAATTTTTAATTGCAAAGTATATTTTAGTAACAATATGGTGTCTGACAGAGATATAAAAGGGGACATTTGAAGGTCAGGGATAATGTTCATGTACCAGTATTTAGGTCTGCATGTAGAATAATGCAGTATGCTTGAGTAAATACTGAAAAAACAACCAACAGATATTTATTGAATAAAATATTAAGTTCTGGTAATGTATTTACTGTCCTTTTAATTTGCCTTTAAGCACAATATGCACAATATGCAAATGTTCTCAAACATGAGAATATTTCTTAACCAAATTGCAAATATCAACTAAAAATTATTGTGTTCAACAGGCCGCTGATTAGGACAGTAGGGAACAAACACAGAGATGCCTTGGAAGAGTCAAAATCAACTGATTTTAAACACATTGAGGAAGATACATAAATGGAAGAAGAACATAAGCAAAGAGCATCAGATTTCCAGTAATGAGGTAATTAATAACACTGTTAGCTATCTGTAGACAGAAATGGACATTCCATGCGCTGTGACATGGCCTATTTTAAGGGGTTCTCTGCCAGTTTGAGAAGAAAGGCAATTCTTCTCTGATCTTCTAAGAAGAAATCAGAAAGTTACTGCAAGTCCAATTACTCTCAACTACTCAGAGATGCAAAGAAAAAGTGGCTTTGGGATGGGCAGGGCATAGCTTTGTTTTATTTAAACATTGTGCCTTGGTTTGTTTCGTTGACTCACACGTCCTCTTTTGAGAGATCTCATAGAGTTTTACGCAGCAATGATGATATTGCTATCCATCTCACTCCTATCACAATGCTCAATTTCATAGTTTCAAGTGTTGTGTACTAACCTGAAGAAATAGCATCAAAGGAAAGTTAATCCCGCAATGTTAGCTGCATAAAGGAAATTCTGGAATACAGTTACATAATTGGATAAACAGAATTGAAAGAAAACAATCCAACTTCATGAAGGATTGAAGAACTGATACTCTTCATATGAAAACCATAGTTCAGGCTGAATCCATGCAGTCTCCCATACACAAGTGTGGCCTCCTAGCATGCTTAGAGGAAACCTCTTTCCTACCTAGCTTTTTTACATGAACGTCTTTTGCATAATCACAGCTAAGAACATAAGAACACTAAAAGTAAAGGGCCAAACAAAACATCATGGAGCTTCCCTGTTACTCTTTTGATGAGACTTTTGGCACACACCTCTTTTTTTTTTTTTTTTTTTTTTCCACTGTGTGAATTTTCTGGATGCAGCCTTCCAAATTCATTTCAGGCCGCCTGCGGCAGGAGATTGCTGTGATTTGTGAGCACTGATCAGCCCCCATAGAATTTTATTCTCTGATTACAGTAGAACTTTACATGCTTTTCTCCTAACCACTTGCTGGCAAGCTGAAACTGAGAAATGAACACAAGCAAGGGTGAGTGGTTTTGCTTTTGGCAACTTTGCAGAGTCTCACTCAAAATGGAAATGTTTTATTATTTTCTCTCAGGAATGAAGTTCTTCCTAAGCAGAAACCCAGCAACAGCAGGGAGCATATCTTCTTTCTTTGGTATTATAATAAGAAACACCAATGTAATTAATATAAACGGTTAGCCTCACACTCTGTAATTCTAGCAGCTTCTCTTTTTCTGGTTTTAAAACACTGGCACTTCTTCTTATGCTAACAACAGAGCTTTAGGAATGTCCTCTGTGTCCTACTGAGCCATGGCAGAGTTAGGAACCAAACTTTTTCTCTGTAAATATAAAATTCCCTAGTGAGTCCGAAGGTAGTGAATATTGAGGTGATGCACTGAAGTGATAGGGTAAAAAAATGGACAGATTTTTAACTGAAAAGGCGTACAATGGGTCACATCCTTAATTGGTATAAATAACCTGAAGCACATTAATCTCAGACCTATATTGGTTCTGCCCTTGCTAGTGACATACCACAAGTCAGGAAGAGTCCAGTGTATGGCTCCCACCTCACTAAGCTTTGGTGGTTTGCAAATTTCTTAAGACAAGTTGAGAAAACAATCATGAGTAATTTACAGCGTTATATAGCTGAGAGAACCTGAGCAACTCAGTAGGCACACAGCCTAGGAGCTGTTCTGCCTTTCAAGAGGGGTGGAAGACTGCGCGCAGTGGCCAGACAATTTAAGGTAGTCCATGAAGCATCTCTTTCTTGTACATGTGCTATGGATCAAACAATGCTTTCAGCCTCCCCATGCAGCTTTCCTGAATAAAAACAGATGGTCTTCCCTGAGAAAAGTCTAAAATCTTCTAAAGTTTTCTAAGCATTAAAAAGAATTGTGAGGAAAAATAATAATGTTTTCTTTTCCAACAATTTTGAGCACTGATTTTCCAAGTAAGTGTATTTAGCAGACAGTCTTGTACATAATACATCCTCTAATGCTTCTTCAGCTGTAATGATGTTTCCTTTACAAGTCATCAGTTTCAAATGTTCATTCTCATGATCACAACTATCTGTCACTATGTATTTCCTGTTTACAGCATAGGCCATGATTTTTGATGGATCAAAGAAAAACAAATCCAAGTGATTCTGACGTTATTTGTAAGACAGGCTTCTATTCTACTGTAATAAATTTATTCTATTGATTCTGATATGTTTTTACCTCACTGAAGGTTGAAGTAGACAGGATTAGGGTGCCTCTTGCTTCCCTCAATATTTTGTAGAAGTTTTTGTTAGAGATTTCATTTTAGGGCTGCTTAAAATACAAAGAAAATATTAATGGCACTGATGATTGGATTAATACATTTATTGGTTATACTAAGAGCTCAGTCTGTGTAGTTTTGCCAAATTTGCAAAATCAAAAAATCAGAAATGCATCTATATCAGGCTAAACTCAGAAATAAGTACTACTGCTGGAAAAGTAAAACACAGTGTCATTAAATATTATTTACAAATTTTGATTTGGTTGCCTAATATTGCAATTTCATGCTGATCTAACTGTTTGTTTCAAAAGAGTTATAAATGCTGGGCTTACTTGTCTGCTAAGAAATGAATGTTTTCTACTGAGGATTCTCCACTGGAGCTCATAATTACGTGGTGCCTTTCCAGCGTAGCTGAGCATAGAATCAGGACCCACATAAGTTTTGTCCACCAGAGCCATTGTGCTCCACTTACCCACACAACTCTTAGTCACTTATTGACATTTCCAGGAATTTCAACTAATGATCAAATCTGGTTGAGTGAAGTCAAGATACAGAAGTTCTTTTCTATCTATTTGTTGTTTGACTGCAGCACAAATAAAAAAAGCATGTCCCTTATCATTGATCTTTTTCTATCGTTTGAGCAATGAATGTGTTGAAGTGCTGCTGTAAACAGGGTGGGAATAGTGCATCAGTGCTGTGCATCAGGAGTAAAACAAATAAGATAACACAGTAAGAAAAGATGCTTTCTTGCTGAAACAGACCAAATCACAGCATGGAACATTATTACAGAATCTGACAACTGAGCACTAATTTGCTTCTT
Organism: Meleagris gallopavo; assembly: GCF_905368555.1. Lineage (NCBI taxonomy): Eukaryota > Metazoa > Chordata > Aves > Galliformes > Phasianidae > Meleagris > Meleagris gallopavo. The sequence goes on along the minus strand of NC_139406.1, from coordinate 31,467,272 downwards.
TGAATGATGCAGATTCAATCAATAAATCTCCAGCTATCAGAATAAAACCTTTGGGGAGATAAACCAAAACCACAAAATGTGTTTTTTTTCCTACTGTATCTTGTTCCTAGGGTACTGCGTTTATTTCAAAGCCAATTTTTAACTTCATCATACAAACATATCAACCTACCCATGTCTCACTAATATTTGAGTGAATTAAAAGGATTATAAACACTTCTCAGGATGCAGATATATAAGAACTTGAGAAGTGACACTCAAACATGAGAGGAAAGTCCCGCAATTATGTAAGAATGCAGATTTAGTCCCTCAATCCCTAAGATTGAGTTAAAACTGGATATGTATGTTAATATATATGCCAAATTGAGAATTAAATCCTACAATCCGCGTCCATGGCCTTGCATACTCTTTGTGTGCATGGCCAGACCAGAGTAAAAACCTGGAAAGAGCTGACTAGTATTTATGAGACTTGGCATGTGAAGGAAATAGAGTGAAGTAGAAAGATCCACATTGTTTCTTGAAGGGCTCATCCCAGGTCTGTTTTCTGATTTTCTTTCGTGATGGAAAGATGCTAGGCTGACTGAAATTTTGGACCAAATGAGAAATTTTGTCCCTTGTGAGTCCTTATGTGGATAACAACAAAAAGAAAAGAAGATGAGAATTTGAGTGTTCTGTATGTTCTACTTGAGAGGTTTGTAAGAACTTTATAAAGAAAAAAGCAGGAAGGAAAAGAAAGGATGGGGGGAAGTATTTTTTAATGAAGGAGTCAAGGGTAACAAGTGGCTTCAGGAGCAAGGCTCAATCAGGGCTAAAAAAGCAAGCGTATTTGCCTAAGAGCACTGCAGAGTGGAAGGAAGACACAACACTCTGCAGGAGAAAATGTGATTCTAGGAATGTAAATATTTACAAATAAACGATAATTGCACATAAACAAGATTCATTATCTACAACATTACATTATTACCAGTAATACAATAAAAGGAGTGCAGCTACAAATAAGGAGTGCACTAGGCAAACTAATCAGGACAGATAAGGCAGGCAATCTTAAAGCAGATATTTACAATTTTAATTTACCTACATTTATCTACCTCTTAAAGATATTTTTAAATTTATCTCAGTGCCTGTAGTGTCAGGACTCTAACATAAATCAAGAAGGAAAGCTGTTTTTTAACTGGAATTCAGAACTCTCACTCTAGATGCAATGTCTGAAATGTAGGAGCACCAATGCTTGCAACTAGAAAACACTTATTGGTTTAAAGGATAAGCGAAGATGCCATTGCAGAATCCTATTTCCTGCCTCCCCCTTCTGCCTGGCAAAGGATTTGACTGGGGTTCAAGGGTAGGGAATGATGGCTTTTGTAGAGGAGAACTCTGAAACTCTGACAAGGGAAAACTGTCTTTGGAGGACTGGATGAGCTTTGCAAACAGCACATGTAAAGTTAAAGGAATGGATGTTACTAAGAGAAGGAACAGAATAATATGTACAAAACTGAACTCGAAACAGTGTTCTACCATGTCAGTGAGAAAGAGTTGCCCTACCATGGCTAATAAGAGACTCAGTCAACTGTATTTTCTGAAGTTCTTATACAAAGACTGTTTGAATCATTAATTGAGGTTAACTTGTAAAGTATCTCTGTTCAGAAAGAAAGAAATCTGAGTAATACATCTACAAATGTAGAAAGCGTTTAGTAAAGCATACCAGTTAAAAAAAAAAAAAAAAAAAAGCTTTTTGTTTTTTTATAGCATCATCTCAACCACGAACTACTTAATCCTAATTCTTCATGGAAAAATATTTCAATGACTGCACATTCTATTAGTCACAACTATATTTTAAAACAATTATTTAGGGAAGAAGCACTTGCATTCATCTGCAGTTGGAGAAGAATAGAAAATAAAACACATAAATGAGTGGAAATCCTCTTACATATCCACTTACTGCATGTTCAGCCACACACTTAAATGCTTTCTGCAGCCCTGTGCTTCATGAACATCACATAAGAACTTCAAAGTTACTCAGTTATTCTCTTCAATATTCTTATTTTTCACAATGCCTACAAATACTGAAAGTGCAGTAAAGGAGATGGGAGAGGCCATAGGAAATCATTTATCCATCTGACCAAGCAAGGATAAAATTATTCCTGAAGACTGCTGTAGTCTCCTCAATGACAGAAAGTCTACCTGGATCCAAATAATCTGTCTCAATACTGCCTGGATCCTACCCATCTTTCAAACCTTTCCTTTAAGAAGGAATCCAAAGATGATGCTTTTTACTCCATTACTATGGAAGTGAAGAACATGATTTCCTTTCTCTGTGGGTGAAGTCATCATAGCACTAGACCATTAGTGCTGTTTACCATTCACCTCATATAGGCTTCACTGTTACCTTCATGTCCCTTGTATGCATGTTTCCCTATCTTTTACATAAGTAATAAATACCAAATGCTATGGATAAGCTTTCTGCTCTGTGTGCCTAAATCATTTGGGAGTATCTTCACTTCTATTAACAGTAATAAAATGAGGAAAAACCTGAAAGACTGTAGCTGTTAAAAGAATACTGGAAACTTTAATTACTATAATAATATATGTGAGTTAGGAGATGATTAGCAGCCTTGGATTTGCCAAGAACATGTCAAAGCAGCGTAGTTCTCTTCCACACAGTGATAATAGGTTTTTATAGAAGTGTTGTCTGCTTTAATAGGGGTTTTGACACTGTCTCATATAGCATCCTTACAAGTAACATGAAAGAACAGGTCTCAATGAAATGTTCACACAACAGATACAACCATGACTGAGTGTATCAGATTAATTAATGAAGCACCAGATTTACTATACAATCTAAGGACGGAACAAGCGGGGTTACCTGGGTTTTGTCCTGCATTCAGTATTGCTCAATATTTTCATTACTGAAGTGGATGATAGAAGTGTGCTTGCCAAGTTTACAGAGCACAGCATGCTATTAAGGACTGCAAGAACACTGGAAAACAAGATGACAACTGAAAAGTATCTCTATAAATACTAGAAATGTTAGAGTTGCAGTTCTTAGGAAAGAAAAATCAACTACAGAAGTACGGAGTGTAGCAAGAATTTTGAGTATGTTTGTTTGATACATTCAGTCCTAAAGTGAATAAATACCCAGTGGTGGGATAGTCTGTTGGAAGTGTCATCACCAAGTAGGGTGCAACCACGTGCTTTCAGAACACCAGAGTACCTTTACCTTATATCCAGTAAAAAAATCTCTGTGTAATTTTATTTTCAATGAATCCCATCATATGTGAAATGAAAGGAATTAAAACAGTTTTTTCAGTATTACCAGAAGATTCTATAAGACCATAAGATAGATGAATGCAGTTTTAGCTTTGGTATGTCATCAACTAAGTAAATAAGCATTTTTTACTCCAAGACAAATTAGCAAATGAGTAACAGAGCTCATAAAGGAGTAGTGAATGAACCTGTTTACGTCCCTGGAGGTAATACACAGACTATGTACCACAGTTTTCTACTGACTAGGCCCCCATTTCATGGAAAATCCGAGGAAATCCTGTGGTGTAGATCAATATACTCAACACAGGCTTTGTTTTACTAGAGTCTTATTTGCAGCAGGGAAAAAACAAACAAACAAACATTTTTAAACAGAGAACTTAAAATCCAGTGTGATAAATAAAATATATATTAGATATATAACTCTCAGACTTGAGGAAAAATTACAGAATTCAATAAAGAGAAAGAAAATTACACCTACCATAATCACTGCAATTAATTAGTACTGATATAGCTTCAGAAACATTTTAATAACAGCTATTCTAGGTCATCCATGACTTAAATGTTTTTTGCTGATGAGAAACACTGCACCTACGATAGCACTCATCAGCTGCTGAGTTACCTATGGTGGTGTCTGCTCACTTCATTGAGAAAAATTATAAATCACAGAATCATAAATGAACCACTGGGAAAAGGAAGCTCTTTTGTCTGACACAGAGCCTGATGGAGTGAGAGGACCAGGAGGTCCGTAATAGCGTGTCTTTCTCTCTCTGTAACCAGCACTGGTGAGGCCACATCTTGAGTACTGTGTTCAGTTTTGTGCCCCTCACTACAAGAAAGACATTAAGGCTGTGGAGTGAATCCAGAGAAGGGCAACATAACTATGAGGGGTCTGAGGCACAAGTCTCACGGGGAGCAGTTGAGGGAACTGGGATTGTTTTTGTTTAGTCTGGAAAAGAGGAGGCTCAGAGGAGATATTATAGCTCTCTACAGTGACCTGAAAGGAGGTTGTGGTGACATGGAGGTCAGCCTCTTCTCCCAGTTAACAGTGATAGAATGAGAGATAATGGCCTCAAGCTGCATCATGGGAAGTTCAGTTTGGATATTAGGAGAAATGCCTTCTCTGAAAGAGTGGTGAGGCACTGGCATAGGCTGGCTAGGGAGGTGGTGGAGTCACCGTCCCTGGAGATGTTCAAGGAACGTGTGGACATTGTGTTGAGGGACATGGTTTAGTGAGAACTATTGGTAGTCAGTGGATGGTTGGACTGGGTGATCCTGTGGGTCTTATCCAACCTTGATTCTATGATTCTATGTGGCACTGAGAGATGTGGTTGGTGGGCATGGTGGGGATGGGTTCATAGTTGGACTAGGCGATCTTGGTGGTCTTTTCCAACACTAATGATTCTATGATTCTATGTGGAAATGTTAAGAGGCAGAGATCACGCTGGGAGAGGAAAGGCTGGTTGGTTACTCATTTTTGTAACTGTAAGTCAAAGGAAATCAATTTCCTGAATGCAGCAAAGGAACCTGTGCTGTGCTGTCTGTCCCCTCACTGACCAGTGCCCCTCCCTCAGCCCTGACACCTTACTCCAATTCAACACAGTAATGTTCTAGTCAAACACTTCTTTCTCCTTGGGAAAAAAATACATTTCTCTCTAGTATTACTACTGCCTATATCAGTTATTCTTACTACATGTAAATGACAAAACACAGCAGCTGAGATTGTGCAATGTAATCTGACTGAGCTAGATTCATGAAGTATCAATGTCAATACGCTTTAAATGTATTGTTTCCTTGTTTCAACTCATTTCAGCTTTTAAACTTTTAAGAATCTCTGCAGTTGGACAGACTTGGGGCTTTTTGTGTTTCCTTACAGTGTGTTTGAGTTGAATGTCACCTAGCAACTGCAACACGTCTCTTCTTTACTCTTACACCTAATCCTAAAAAGACCATTGCACATGTGCAGTTTGCTTCCTATGACTAGAACCGATAGAAGGGGGTGAAGTTAGTTGTATTTAGTATTTTACCACCTGAGGGAAAAAAGGTAGATCAAACAAGATAGAAAATAAGTACATAATTTCTAATCAGTATTATAATAAAAAATTTTTGTACTGCAGCTTTATTGTTGGAAAGCATTTGAAAACATACAGTGAAATATCATCCATCCGGATCAATGAAATTTGGTCTATCTCACATTATAATATCTAGGCACAAATATATTGTTATACGACAGTTCCTTTGTTTACATGATTTATATATATATATATATACAGGTACTTGTAAATGAATCCAACATTAATAATAAATCAAACCTGTTCAGCTAAATTCTTCTTAATGCAAATACGTTTTATATGAATATGCCAGCAAAGTTGCAAGTGTTGTAGCTAAGTGAACACTGCTTAGTCCATATTTCTCTGTATTGAACTATCTTTAAAATACTCTAAAAACATTCCAAAAATTTATATATTGAAAAATTCCTTTCTCAACTAATAGGACAAGGGAGACAAAAAGAATTCTTCTGAGGGGCAGAGGATTTCAGCTGTTTCAGTATGTTTGCCAGTTTACAAGGACACTGGAAATCATAAAAACAGAAATGACAGAAGGTACATGACTTGGCTGTAAACTAAGGCAGAGCTGGCTGATTTGATTTGAAGCCTAAGAGATCTGACAGCATCTTCTCCATAGGACTGTGGTGAACATGGTAGCCAAAGTGCTCTTTCAGAGATAGTGCTCTGCTTTGTTCATGTCCCAGATTACAGGCTGGTGAGCTAACCCACAGCCTGAGACTGGTGCTCTCCATTACTTAAGAGGCAGAATTGTTCTTTTGTACCTTAATTTGCTCATGGTCACTGGAAATTTTAAAACTTAAAGAAACTTAGGCCACTAATATGCATCTCTTGAGGTCTTCTGTAGTGGCTCTAATCATTGCTTCCCTTTGTAATTACAATACTTTTTACTGTTTACTATCACTATTGTTTTTTAAAAAATTAGTGTAATTTCATATCTTCTTAAAACAGATTATTGTATTGAATACCCATTAACTCTCTTCTTACTATGTACAATTAATAATTTTATAGCTTTACCATAATCTTAATTCCATAAAAATACCAAATGATGTTAAATAATGTTGATATCTTTACTTTTACCTATATCAGCTCTTATTTTCGTACAGTTCACTGACAACATTCCTACTTGTTGTGGCTTAACCTAGCAGCAGATCAGCACCACACAATCGTTCACTCACTCCCCTCCTACCCAGTGGGATGGAGGAGAGAATGGGGAAAAAAACAAAACTTATAGGTCAGAATATTTACTAAGACAGTAAAGAAAAAGAGAAATAATAGTAACGATGACTTTATACATATATATATATATATGCAAAGCAAGTGATGCACAAAACAACTTACCACCCACTGATCAATGCTAGTCCCCAAGCAGTGACTGCATCCCTCTGCCAATTGCCCTCAGTTTTATAGGTTTTTTGGTTTCTTCACCCATGATATCATACAGAATGGAATATCCCTTTGGCCAATTTAGGTCAGTTGTCCTATTTCTTTTTTTCTCCCAGCTCCCTGGGCCTCCTAACCCATTGCTGGCAGGACAAAAAGGCTCCCTATCTTGTTTCTGCTCTATTTCCAGTGCCTGTTCGTCACTGTTACAGGTACTACTTAAACACCTCTCATTTTGAATATCTGCAATTCAAATTTCAGAACGGTTTTCTTAATGAAATCCTCACACCTGCATGACCACCCACATACCACGACATGTCTGTTGGATGCATTGCTAGTCCAGGGCCCCTCATGCTGCTCGCATCCATGCAACATATAGGCCACACTCCGCTATTCATCAGGCCTTGTTTTTCACCCTGTCTCTGACAAGCTGCAATGGTAATATTCATTCTGCCTGCCCTACCATCTCAATTGAATTTGTAACCTAACTGCTCAGCTGTCAGCTTCACTGCAGGCCACATTTTATTTTAATAAAAACTGTGGGAATGAGACAGCTTTGTTGTAAAGGTATTGCCAATGTCCTCAGCACGCCTAACTGAATCCATTAAGGCTTTGTTATTAACCAATCTTTAAGATCTATTTAAATATGAAGTGTTAGTAATCTGACACAATGCTGAGAATATTTTTAATTAACTTATTTTTTCATTTTCAGGGTCAAAAGCAGCGAATGGTGCTAATGCTCTGCTACAAGAGAAGACCCTCTCTCCATTACTGACTGCAGAAGAGGGTACAAACCTGTACCATGAACACTCATGATTAAACCCCAGATCACGGAGGACACTGAGCTTATTAAAACCTAAAAATTGTTGAGCGTGTAATTCAAGCTGTAAAGGATAATGAGGAACAGGAGGTTGGGAATGCTTAATATGCAGCTAATCATGATGAAATAATTATTCCTATTTCAAAATTCCAAACGATATGGAAATCTGAACATGTTAAAATCACATGCACATCCTCAAAAAACAAGGCACCTGAGTTGAGTTTGTTACACTTAGAATTAAGCTGGACTTATATCAACCCATTCCCTTGCATTTCTTAAATGGAAAATGCAAGCTCCTGGGTTAAAAAGCAGGGCTCACTCAAACTCGAGGAATGCAGAACCATTGCAAAATCTTCTTCATATGGCGAAACAAAGTAAAAGAAGTATAACTAAATGTATGAAAGAAAACTTGAATTAGATTCCCAGGTCAGTGACATTACTGGTCCTGACAAGATGAATTTATCCAAGCTATTACAAACAAGATGTCCAATTTATCCCAGAACAAACCTATATTCAATCTTTTCAACCAGATGAGATTTCATAGAGTGCGGTACCATTAGCAAATAGGTTTTCTTTTTCTTTCTTTCTTTTTTTTTTTTAATGTATTTGCGTATTTGAAAACTTAACAAAGAAACACAGTTTGGATTCTGTGACACCTACATTTCACAATTCAATATCAATCATCATTATTTATCAAACAAAGTCAGGAGGTAAATGTAAGCAAAGATGCAAAACATCCTGGAAGAACTTTTGCATTGCGTTATGCTCTAGTTTTCACGCTGATATAATTGGGCTGCAGGAGATAAGAATTATTTCTATTGCAGAAAATAGTTTTGTACAATGAAAATTTCTTTGCAGCTCTTGTTCAGGTCTGTAAATGTTTCTGAATGAAATGGTGACTGATGTTTTCCATTGACTTGCATTAAACTGAAAATGAGTACACAGGATGCGTTATTCATTTTATCTCTCTGCATGAACAGTTAAAACATTTTGTGTCATTGCTTCTTAAAGTGTAAGAACTGAACTAAAGGTCTGTTGGCAACCCTGATCACATGCCACATTTTCTTGGCCACATAATAAATTAAGAATGCTGCGGGATGACACATAATCATTAACTGCCTTTAAGATAAGCTTTTGCCTTTTTAACACTCTCTTGGAAATCCTTTGCAAACCAGAAACAAAAGTTAAGTTTACTCAACTTAATATTCATTCCATGTTTTTGAACGTCCATGATAAAGCAACACAAAATATAACTGAAATAAACAAGATTCAACCTCTCCAGGGATCAGTTGCTTTACTGAGAGGATCACTTTCTGTATCCTGCACTGCCCCTTGCTGGAGTATCTCATAAATGTGACAGTGTAAATTCTAATACCAGTGCTAATTAAAAATGTGTGTTTGTTTCTGATCCATAAAGTAATCTTAAAATATAAGAATTCTGTGATTTTATAATCAGTCACTTAATCAACAATTCGTTATCCCATATCTGGACTTCTTTTCTATAGAATTACTGACCATTGCCATTTGCAAAGATTAATTTTAATCTTTACAGAGTTGATGAACACTGTTAGCATTTTCCATGATTGTTTCCTCATAAGAGAACAAAACAATAATATTAAATGCCCATGAAATATTACTATACTACTGCTAATGAAAAGTTAGCATAGCAAACAGATCCTTTCCTAGAATACATAAGATGTGCAGCAAAGCTGAATATGACATGTATTTATAAATTATAATTAATAATAATAGTAAAAAGCACTCATAAAAATCTGTTCCTTCTGAAACTTTCACAGAATTTCCTTTTACACAACTGACAAACCATTATCCCTTTTGTTGGCATCATTGGTCATGGATTCATTCATTCTCAAATCTACTGCAAGTTTGGCAAAATGAATACACACGAGTACCTGTGCCTGCAACTCTGTGTTTGTCAACTTCATAGCTCTAGTTTTGTTTGGTTTCCTTTAAGTTTTCAAGGATAATTTTGATCTTAAAATATGTTCTTAACGCATTTTCACAAAGCTGTGAAAGGTGGCCTGTACAAATGTAAATGTAGAAAAACTGTTAAAGAACGCCATTAACACTTCCCCACAATAAGTAAATCCTATCACAATACATCTCAGGTACAGTATCTCTCACCCAGTCATAATTCACTCAATTTAGGCTGGTATTTTTAATTGCATTGTACTCTACAGATCAGATTTATGTGGCTACCCTCTCCTTCCCTTCCAGTCCTTTGCTGATTAATGAAGAAGATCAGTCCTTGGCTTCAAGTTCTCTGCATGGAACCACAGACTCTTATTTACCAATGCTGAACCAAAGCTTGATGCTCTCAGTAAATGGACTAAAACAAGAGTGACATTACTCTCCTAAAAGTTGAGGGCAGGGTATGGGTCACAATAACACATTTGTACTTAAAATATCACCTTCAGTTTAAAAAAATTCATAGGAGAAAAAATTAGAAGACTACAGGCAGGTAATTGCTTAAATGGTTTCTTTTGGAAAGCTGCAGGACAAGCCTGATGGAGAAGCCTGGCCCTGGCAGGCCAGGTAACAGTCGAATACCATGTAACTTTGTCAAAGTTTTGATTTCACCCTCAGATTGACCACAGAATTTGGCCCAAAATATAACAGGGTCAAGAGGCAAAACTAAGAATTGAACACATTATTATTAAATAATCCTACATGCTAGCAGTTCCATGGGTGGTAAGAACAGTGTGGGAACAGAAAAGAGTTAAAAATATGTGGTGACATTGCAGAAAGACATGGTGAAGGAGAGTGGAGATCTGGAGCTCTTCAAGAAATCAGAAAGAAAATAAAGACTTAAACATTACCTTCCACTTGTTCTGTGTGTCATCCCCTGGTGTGGATTTAGCCACCTGTCTAATCTGGCGTATGAAGCTGAGGAGGATCAACACACAACTGTTCTGTTTTCCCGCTCTCCTGATCTGCGAACACATCGCGATGCGTGAGAAAAGCTGAGAGCAGCTTAGGCTGCAATTCTTTTTTAGTTCACCCACACACTGCTACCAGAAGGAGACACAATGAGGCTACTTAAAATGTCTAATCACGGCCTCAGCTGATTACGTATCTGCTCAAGAATGGAGTGTCATCAAAGAAAAAATCTTATCTATTGCACTGTGTGGAGAGCTTTAGGTGAAAGCTGGATTGAAGCCTGCCAAACCCAACAAGCGCCTTTCCAGCAAGTCCGTGGGGGAACAGCGCTGTGAATAAGAAGTGGGATGCTATCACAGATGCATGGCAAGAGATGACAGTAAGTCTCAGGGTTAAGACAGTCACTCTGTGTTTCATCTGTATAAAATGAAGCAGGCCAGCTTCCAATTCACTCATAAGATTTGATTGAAGGGGACAGAAGTACAATATTTTACTTCTCTGTTTGGCACACTGCAAGTGTGGCTGGAACACTGTGACTATTTCCAGCATCCAGATTTCAAGAAGGATGCTGAGAAGTTGGACAGGGTTCATAACAGAGCCTAGGGAATGATTAAAGAATTAGAAGCCATGCTTCTAGTGAAAGACTCCAGAAGGTTAATCTACTTATCTTATCAAGTGGAAGGTGAAGGGGTTAGAACGTAATCATAGTCTCATATCTAATATGAGAAATGGAAATTTGACAGTAGGAGGGTTTATCTCCTGACTATTTACCAGAAGTCCGGTGGTTAAAGGACAGAAGCGGAAGACACATTTGTTTACTTATGTGCTTAATTTTAATCAAGGAGAGCAATTAACCACTGAAGAAGTGTATTATGTGTTGCCAGCAATAGCAAGTCAAGATTGATGCTTTTCTAAAAAACTTTGCTGCAGTTCAAGCTGAGCTACTGAATACAGCCTGTGTTCCTTACTAGAAGATATGAGAGTGAGCTTACAGAAACAGTCAGTACGTTAGATTACAATAAGAAAAAATGCACTAATTTCTAAATGCAGCGAGTCCATTAGCTCAAAACTATATATGTGTGTATATATGTTTGCCTCACCCTGACTATAGAAGAATGCCCACAGAAATCTGAATCAGTGGAGCTTGAATTAAACGTGAACTTAGCCAACTTAAAAAAAATGTATGCAATGTCCACTTTGTTAAGGGCTATGTTCTGAAACACTTTTTTGCCACTATGTTTCCCAAATCACTTCCAGTTATTGATCTCCAATATCTAAGCAGACGAATGTGACTCTGATAAGCATGAACACTTCAAAGTTAAATGATTCTCCATAACTGTCTCAAAGATAAGCTCCCGAACACATCTGGCTTTACAGGTAAAATACAATACAATAATTGAAGTAGCATTGCTTTTTTCCCCTCCGTTTTTTGGTTGTGGTTAAAAGAAACTTGCAATGTCAGGGCTTTTTTCCTAAGCACAAATGAATGGACTGTGACACGAATCAATCTTGCCATAACACAAATTACCTTTACATTTTCTCTTCATTCTGGTAAGAGGCCTATTGCTGAAAGATCTCTTCCGTTTGCTTATGCAAATAGTCTACAGCAGTAGCAAATTTAGCACGAATTTTGAAGGATGTTCACCCTCTGCCTCAAGAACATTAGGATATATAAAGTTTAGTTTAATTCGTGAGCCTAACTAGAAATTTGCAATTACTATTGCTAAAGAGAAATATAGAAAAAAAGTTAGTCAAGAAGTATACCAGCTACTACAGAGCTTAGAAAAGGAAAACACTGATTCTAGGCAGCAGCTCTAAGAGCTTAGGAGGTTTAACGCTTTTCAGTTGTGAAGGTGAATGTTGGTATATTTCTAAACTGCTTAAATCAGTAGGATGCAGTATTCTAAGCCTTGAGGATCAAACTTGCTTTTAAAAGTTCAGGTGAATAATACTAAATGCTAAGGCAGTTTTCCGATACTACTCAGAGCTACTTCTATGAAATTATAAGGTGAAGTCAGAATATTTTTACCTTAGATGTTTGGACTGTCTGATATTTTATTCCAGATGGCTTGGGACAAATACTTTTATCTTCCTGTTCTGTCATATCCTTTTCCTTTTTTTTTTTTTTTTTCTTTCATCAATTGCAATGTGCGTAATTTAGCCTTACTGAATCATGACAGGATCACAAAAAGGCAACTCACCAAAAGTTGGATGCCTTTGCTGACGTTATTTCTGACACTATTCACAAAGATGCATGCATGGAACTGTATACAGGATATAAGATCTGTCTGACTAAATTTACTAGGTTAGCTTTGTGCCATTTCACTAAACTTCAGCGTCTTGCTATAGATGATCCCCAGATTGGCACAAAGTGTATGGCATGAGCAAGACACTAGAGACAGACTATGAGGGGCAAACTCAGCACTAGAATATTGAAAAACTGATTAGTTGGGCTCAAGCCATATCTTGAAACGATATCCAGAAGAGCTTTTTTCCTGCTGTTTGAGTTAACTGAATCATGGCAGAGTCCTCCTGGAAACTCCAGTGAACACTAGAGCCAAAGCAAAGGAATACACTTAGCTCTAAAATACTATGTGATAAAGACATAAGAGAATAGATGGATGTACAAGTAAGGAGAAAGAAACTTTTAAATTAGAGATTTTTTTTAAGATGTTTCTGTTTAGCCATACCCAGGAATATATACTGAAGAAAAGCTTGTTAAGGAAGAGAATAAGTAATTTGAGCAGATACTAGACATCTGTCTGCAGAACAAAAAATGTGAGGTATGAATGTAGGTGTACTAACGAATATTAGGTGAGTGGGTGACATTGCATGCATTGGCTAAGCTACACAGAAAACAGACATATACATTCTAGTTGCTTCAGAAGCAGAAAGAACATTTGTCATATTCTACGCCCATCAAATTACACAAATATGCAAATTTAACAGCAAGCGAGACATTGATTATTAATTATTTATAGTGGAGATAGCAAAATTAGTATACTCAAACTACTTTTTTGTAAACTACAATTCTTAGATAATAAAAAGCCCATATACGATTATTTATAATAAGAGGGGAAAGCTTCATGTATGTATGCAAGCATACTGTAATATAAACTTATTAAAGTTAAGGTCTTGAGTATGCTATCAAAAATCTCATTATAGACAGCAAAGTAGCTACTATGTATCAAAAACTGTATTTGATAATACCCTGTGAAAAATCCTGAATAACAGTACACTATGTATGAATCTAATAACTGGGAGATTATCAAAACATTCCAAATTTCAGTAACACCTTTGCTAGCTAAGTTAATTGGAAGTCTTTCCAATAATCTTTTCTGAACATTTCTTCTTCTTGGAATGATCTGCTACTTCCTTGCTTGTTAATGGAACAACAGGTAGAAATTTCCCCAGTGACAGCCTGCTCTGCAGGCTGCGTTATAAACAAAGAACAGAACATTACAGCCACGCTCAATTAAAGCTATTTGTTCTGTGAATACTATTTGCAAGCTTCCTGATCAACTGGAAATAACCTCAAGTACACTTTTGTTTACTATCAGAAACATAGAAAAAGAGAACTTTTTTTTTTTTCATTTTTTCTTGGAATCCTTGAATTCTGCAAAGGATTCTTTCAATTCGTTCTAAAACTTTAATAATCTGAAAAACAAACACTTGGAGATGCTGTGTTAGAGCTTTAACATAAGGTAATAGACAGATAAAGCATAGAGAGAAACAAGCATTTCATCAGGAGGTTTTTTTCTGTCAGCCCTACCTGGAATTTAAGTAGAAAAGCTTGTAAAAGGAAAGCATACAGTAATGCATGCAGAGGCTGGATATCTTCAGTCTGACATATGTTCAGCACTGAAGTCTCCATAATCACTTTCAAGGTGAAAACACTTATATTCAATACAATGCTAATGGTTGTCCCAGAACTGTACATTTAACAATAACCGTAGGACTCAGTCTTATAATGTAATAGTGTTTTAAGGTTATGAATAGAAAAATCACTCTATTTAAAAAATTAAACAGTTTTTAGCCAGAAAAAAAACCATAACATAAAATAAAAATGGAACACTCCAGCTCTGTACTGCTACAATGAAAGGTGCAGCTGCGTACATCTGCTAATCTGGGTGTTACACAGAGCTCAGTCTGAGCATGGGCATGTGTGGGAGAAAAGCATGAGAGATGTTGGTGTTGGTGGGAGGCAACAGAGCAAGAGCCCCAACAGGAGCATAGGGTTTGTTTCACGTGTGAGTGTAAGCATATCATGAAACAAACTTGTTGAAGACTATAAAGGCCCCTGTAAAGGACCTCAGAAAGCATCCCACAAAAGTGTTCTCTTTCCTGCAAGTGTTCTTGATATGAATGGCAAGTTTGCACCTGCAGTGCTATACTTGTGAATATTGAAAGTACCATGGTACGACTGCACAACTGATTCAAAAATAAAAGTAACAGAAGTCCTGCCTTATAGAGGACATGGGAATATTCCTTCAGAAAATATACTTTCTCTTCCAGGTGTCAATCATATGTTGCTTTTTGGTACTTTGTTTTTATGGTTTGCTCTAAATAAATAAATAAATAAATAAGTATGTCGTATGTGCATACATGTATATTACTATATTCAATACAATAATGATTGCTTGCCCTGTTTTGGGCATTAAAAGTTCATTTTCAAAATAAGTAACGTGACAGGATGTTCTCCTTTAATTGAGAAGGAATTTTTCTGTCATTCTCAGAAATTCCACTGCATGCACATTTTTAATTCACAGTAGAAGCTGCTACAGTTCCTCCTGATATAATTCAACAAAGATATAATGGAACTCTGCTTTGCAAGAGGAGAGGAAACACAACACGACAGGACTGTTCTCTAAGCTTCAAGCAGCACTGCAACACCAGTGGAGCAGATAGATCAAGTTCCTTTGTTGGAAGTCAGTTTTGGTCCCAATTATCTCATGTTTGAGGTGGAGCTTGTAAAGCAGAAATTAAAGCTGAAGTGATGTATATATCACATGATTTAGCATTAAGTCTAAATCAAGAATAATGGATAAATATCCGATGGCCAAGAGTGATGGAAAACCTGCTGAGTATTACCTGTTTTGTGTATTCATTCAGCATTTAATCCTTTTCTATGCTTCTCTGCTTTCACTGCCTTGGGTTACAATATTAATATTCTTTTAATGAAGCCTGTCTGTGGGAATTAAATTATACTTGGTTTCTGAAGGATTTAGATGCTGTATTACTTTTTCATATTCCTCCCCTCTCCTCTCCCTCCCCCCCTCAAATTACTTACTTTTGCTTAGAAAAAGATGCTTCAGCAAGAAGATGTTGCCACTGGCTCTCCGCTGCATGAAGAAAAGCTTTCAGAATTGCACTTGGAGCATCCAATTTAGATAAGGATAAGTTCTATTTGGAAAACTTTGGAGAATACTAGGATAAGAAGGTTATCTGCTGACCAGCTGAATGACAGTCAAGGAAATGTAAGTATCCTCCACAAAGGCTGGTGGTATCAGAGAGAGTACACTAACAAAATGAATAAGAGTCTCCTATTCAGAATCATTTACAAAGTTATTGTAGCTGATAAGAAAGAGCTGGAGTTCAGAAGGATATCTCTTATAGAACACGATTAGATTGCTTAATCTTAAGAGTGATGAATATTTACTCTTGAGGTTTCAAACGTATCTGAAGACTTAAACACATTTATTCCAACAATTCAAGATTTGACACACTACCGATACAGCTTGTGTTCTGTCCCTCATGGATGCACTGGAAAAGCTTCTGCCAATACAGCTGATGGTCAATACATCCTGTTACACAAAAGAAATCAATGAAAAATTTATTTTTCTGCGAGAATCGCTACACCAACACACCTACTGCAATGTATCAACTAGAAGCTTTCTTCTTCCTCAACTTGTACTCCTGCTGGGTGGCCTGGCAAGATCATGACACACAGATCAGGCCTCACCACGAGAAGAAATGTCTTTAAAAGGTGCAGGAAATGCAAAATATTGCTCCAGAAGGCTGACACAAGCAAAACAAGGTGAAGTATTGATTGTTGGAGCAGAGAGAAAATATATATCTTCATGAAAAAAGACATGAAGACAACTCTGTTTCTTTAGAACATGAGGCACTCGACTGACACTCATAAAGAGGAGCAAATTCCTACAGAAATGTTTCCCACAAGGATGGCATTGACAAGGCTGCCCTCTTGGATGGGGTCTCTGATGTTCAGTAAGGTGTGATCCCATGCTTATGCTTTTCTGCCATCAGAATTTATAAGATACGGATAAATCAAAAGAGTAGCTGTATAAATGACCAGAAAGGAGGAAAGGTGAATGACTATACCAAGAGAACAGAAAATCAGAGAAATGGAAATCAGAGAAATAGAAATCAGTGAAACTCAGGAACTAAAAGTAGCGATACCTTTAAATTCCTACTGATAAAACTATCATTTCCTACTTCTTTGATTTTTATCGTTGTTGGGATTCATTTACACCGCTTTTGAAAACAGCATATGATACCTAATTTATAGTAAAAGGAGAGCAAAAAAAATTCCCTGAACTAAGTAAGAGTTACATTTGTAGTTCTGATTCCCACTTCATTTTTTAGGCCACTTCACCAGATCATGCATTCTATACTCAGATTTGCTTATGTCTCCTTTGAGGAGGAAACATGAAATTGCAAACGTAAATGTCCAACAATGCACCAGAAATGGAGCATTTCTCTTACATCTTTACGTCCAAAAATGGACAATAACTTGCTGGTTTTATGATCCCTGTAAAAAAAAATTAGTCAGCCTGATAGGCAAACAAGAGATGCACTTGGAGTCCCCGTACTACTTCTGAAAATCTAAATTCTACACAAGCAAATGAGCATTTTTTTCCCCCTCTTTTCTCTTTAAGTACTATTTCCCATTTGCAAGGTGTGAATGTACATCTGTGGGTGTAAGAAGTGCAAACACTTCAGTAGCTACATTTTAGCAAACATTACCTTCAATAAACATGCTTCACTGCATATAGCAACAGTATATTGTGGAAAAAATACCAACTTTAATAAGGTAATTCTTATCTAATATATGTACAGCGTGGATGACTAAAGCCAAGCTTGTGTCCCATGCTTTCTTTGGTGTAAGTAGAAAGAAATATATACTTGCTGGGTATGATTTACGTTACCTTTTCAAACAATTAGAATGAAATAATTAGCATGCTTCAAATTCTTACTGCACTTTACTAACTAAAAAGGTGCTACCTGAGAAACACATCTGCTTCTGACATCAACGTTTATACTAAATATTCTCATTTTAGAATCATAGAATCACCAAGGTTGGAAAAGACCTCTAAGATCGTCTAGTCCAACTGTCTATCTGTCACCAGTACTTCTCATTAAACCACATCCCTCTGTACAACATCTAAATATTCAACACCTCCAGGGTTGGTGGCTGCACCACCTCCCCATGTAGGCCATTCCAGCACCTGATCAATCTCTTGGGGAAGTACTTCCTAACATCCAACCTGACTCCCCTGGCACGACTTGAGGCCATTCCCTCTAGTCCTATGACTAGTTACATGGGAGAACAGGCCAACTGCCACCTCACTCTCACCTCCCTTCAAGTATTGTAGAGAGTGATAAGGTCACCCCTGATCCTCCTCTTTTCCAGACTGAACAATCCCAGTTCCCTCAGCCATTCCTCATAATATTTGTACTCCTCACAATATTTATGCAAGCAACTGAAGGAACTGGGGCTGTTTAATTTGGGGAAAAGGAGGCTCTATTGCTCTCTTCCAATACCTAAAAGGTGCTTACAACAGCGGGGTTGGTCTCTTCTCACTGGTAACAGGTGACAAGATGAGGGAAAATGGTCTCAAGTTGCAGCAGAGGAGGTTTAGGTTGGTTATCAGGAAAAACTTCTTTACAGAAGGGGTTGTTAAGCACTGGAATAGGCTCCCCAGAGAGGTGGTTGAGTCATCATCCCTGGATCTGTTTAAAAACTGCTTGGATGTGGTGCTCAGGTTCATGATTTAGTGGAGGGTTGTTAGAATTAGGGTAGTATGGTTAGGTTGTGGTTGGACTCAATGATCTTGAAGTTCTTTTCCAACTTGAGTGATTCTATGATTCTATGATTTTGGCAATGTGAATCTCTTCTTCTGTAGAGCAAAGGAACGACGAGGAAACAGAAAAAAAAAGAAATAAGCCAGTTATGAAGCAAATCTGACTGGCATGACTGTTTCTTTAAGGACTGAGGAGTTGGTTTAATCACTTACAATTCTGTGGTTGCAGTGTACAACTTTGTAATTCAAATCTTCCTTCCACTTACAACTTGATGCTGTTGATTTAATTCCACACAGATACTAATTCATTAGAAGATCAATTTAATCAACTAAACAAAATCAATGTGACTCCAACTGCAAATTTGATTTGTTGATTATACTAGTCTGTTTTAATCAGTTTTGTAAAACAAGAAAAGTTTACACATTAATTGATTTTTACTTTATCGGCTTGCTTAATTTCCATACAACCCTAAAAAGAATACTTAAAACTCCTGCCCCCAAATGAAAGACAAGCTGTTGCCTTGCAAGAACAGAGAAAATGGAATTGAACATTTTGTCACTTTGCCCTACTTCCAAATTACAGCTGTGACTTTCATAATCACCTGCAGAAGGATAAAAGTAAAATAAAGTACTTCATGAAAGCATTCTGAAACGTTGATTAGATTCTCTCTTCAAGCAGTAGTATTTCTTGTGAAACAGGTTAAATGATACAGAGGTATTTCTCTCACAAACAGAACAGCCTGAAAGACCTAGCAAAGAAATCCATAATGTGTTTCAACTGGTAAATATTTGTCAAAATCAGAGTTTCAGAGCAGAGCACTGAAGTCCTTCCTTCTTCTGCACTGGAAAATGATGGTGAAGAATGATTTGTCCTAGATTTATGCTCTGAATTTTCTCTACTCTGAATTACAGGAGTTGTCTTTCTTCCTGGACAATAACCCAAAAGATAGGGAAGTTCATAAAGAGACAACAAACAACAGGGTAAGGAGGTACTGAAAATTAATCATCTTTCTTTCTATAATTGCCAAGCTAAGTTCATTTAGGTTTGTGTGTTCTAGGAGAAAGGGAAAGAGGGAAGGAAGGAAGGGAGGCAGAGACCTAGCTTCCTTAAAAATGGGGAGACAATTGAGCTTTCCAGAGAAGCAGTAACCAGTACCAAAGGATACTGAGTACGAGTGAATGATATCTGAGATCCCCAGACTGTTCCCCCTATGTTTTTACTCCCTCAACATCAGGGTATTCAAGCTGAAAGATGTAATAACTGCACGCGCATGCAACTGGTGTAATATCTGTTTCTTGTAATACTGTATATCACATCTGGGTGTTTCAGATGCACAGTCATAATTCTGTATGCGTGTGCACGACATTTGTCCAACTCTTGAAATAGAAATCTGTGAAGCAAGTTATGTCAGTATTCTTTCACATACTGAAGAATAGTCTGAGGATGTCAGTCTGGCTTTGGCAATCCATTCAGTAACAAAATCAGACGTTTCAATCCCTAACAGGCTTTTGATCAGATCTTTAATTAACTGCAGTACTAACAAGGAACATGGGGCTGAAGGTGCCCTCATTCACAGGAGCATTCTCACAAGAGGCACAAGTCTTCATTTCTATAGAGTATGACTCTCCTCTTCCCTTCCCTGATGAGAGGCAGTTAATTGTAAAAATGTAGCAGATGTTTCTGGACCAAAATACTATATATATTTTTTTTTGCCTTCTAAAATAAGGTTCTAACACTGTCAAAGCCATTTCGTAGCCTAAATAAACACTAATTAAAATAGTTAAATCACAAAGTGATCCATCATAAAGACGTTGCCAGTGTGCCAGTTCCATAGCTAAAAATCATATGATGTTACAAAAAAAAAAACTCTAATTTTTCCAGGTTTTACTCCTGTGAGTAAGGACATCATAGCTAACGCAGAATAGGAAGATAATGTCACACACTGGAAGAGGGGTATACGTGGATCATTACCCAAACACCAAGCAGTGTTTCATCACCACGATTCTACTCCCAGCAAAGAAAGATGAAAATGGAAACATTTTGCTAGGTTTTACTTCAGCTATGTCAAATCTGAACATGCATTGCTGACCAAAGCTCAGGTCTGAATATCTAAGATCAGCACGTAAGGTTTTTATGCACAGAATTGATGGCTACACCTGTTAAAGTACCTTGGTCAGTTGGCTAAAGAACACCAATATGAAACTACCTATAATAACAGAATTGTCCCTGAATGGGATGGTGAGCACACTGTGCTGGTGTAAGGGCATTTTACACCATTATAAAGACATAGCTTTTCCATTAAAAAAATATTTTGATCCAAAAAGAAAATAAGACTCCCCAAACGAGAAAAAAAAGAAAAAAACCATACTTGTGCTCAACTGAAAATACGACAATAGGAAAAACTGTCAGAACTTTGTGAGTGGCTTTGGCTATATTTCTCTTCCTCATATATTTTTGCCCTCACATGAAACTGTGTCAGTTTTGTTTAAAGGATTTAAAATGCAATTGTAGTTACTTAATTTTTGAAAGTATACCAAAGAAAAGAGAGAAAAAGAAATGAATGTCTAGAATATTCATAAACCAGATGTATTTAAGCAAGCTGTAGTCCCCATGTTGTCCTGAGCACAGACATGGCTCCTTGGTATTTCAGGAAGAAGGAAAATAGCTTCTGACCTTGGGACATGAAATAGCCTGGGTATATAGTCATTACAAAATGAAACTTATAATCTTGCCTTTGAACTGAATTGATGTGGAAATTCCTGGATTAAGCTGAACACGGAAATTCAATGAGGGAGGTTCCCTTCTGTCCTTGAATCTATTTTAAATCTAATTTGTAAAGCATTGCCCTTAATCTGTACATAAGCATCTATCAAGGAAAATGACAAACATTTCAAAGAACTGTCAAAATGGTTATGCACTTTAGAGACACAAACCCATTCAGATAAGGTATTCCATCTTTACAGGAAAATATTTTTCAATTTGTATCATTTCAGAAATGACTTTTAAAGAAAATTTAAATATTCCTCAGCTACTTATTCTCAGTATCCACCAAAATGCTAACAAATACTGTCAGAAAAAGTAACATTCTGTCCTTCAAAGTTTCAGCAATGCCCTTGTTTTTTATTTTTATAGCAGTTGCTAATGGCTTACTTGCATGTTCCTCCTTTATGTTATACACCTGACTGTTTTTTGTCACTTTGGTGACAGCCATTCCCTTATTTAAGCATATCTTTCCCTTGCATCTGATATAAGCACAAGCCTGTTTGCAAACCTGAGGCTGTACCTTCTTGCAAGCAGAACTCCTTTGAACTGCAGCAAGAGAATTAAAAGCGGTTCGCAAACTTTCCCAGTGTAAAAGTTCTTAGCAAAAGAAAGAAATACGCAAATTTCACTGGGAGCATCCTACTCAAGATCTATGTCCTGCCACAGGCAGAACAATGCTTCTCCAGGCATTAGAAGAGTGCTGAGTACTGCATAGAGATCGATTGGGATCCTTGAGGAGAGCTGTATAGGTGGCCCAAGACCTCTTCAGAACTCTTCAAACTTCTCAGCCAGACAACCAACGTCATCAGACCTTCAACTCAGCCTTCCCAAAAACTTCACTCTAGGCAACAGAATCAGTGATCTGATCTCCAGCAAAGTCAAGAGCCAGGATCTTCCAGAGTGGTAGGATATTAAACACTTCTCAAAATCAGGACATTTCATCAACTGTTTTAACTCCTTGCCTTTCCTCTCAGACAGATTCTGTTGGTCTGTCCTGTTGATCGCTGACTTATCTGAAAGCATCACATGACTATGATGTGCAGGACATTTTTTTTTTTTGCCATAGTTAGCTTCAGCTAACACGCGTTGTTTATAACTCAGGTTCCTTTCATGACAAAAAAAAAAAAAAACAACAAACCACAAAATCAAACTAATCCAGCAATCTTCTTCCAAGAATACTTACATTTTTGAATGGAGTTGTCTGGCTCTTGGTGGAAATAACCTAAATTTAGTGTCAACTAAAGTTAGCTATTAGCTACTCTGTATTGCCATGCTGTTAATTCACAGGATGGCTTTTCTCATTCAAGCAACATTAACTTGAGGGGCATTAGCTTGGATACGCAATTTGGATTAACTCTTTGGAAAGGACAAGTTCATTGAAGTACCTTTTACCATAACCTTACAACATTTCTGCCAGTATTTCCCTATCAGAGATTCATTTGATAAGAGCTTTTTTGACATTCTTAATGTAGTGTTACACAGAGTGAAGCAATCAACCATCTGCCCGATAGTTTAGCAAGCAGGACTAGCAGCTCTTCACATGGGACAGAATAGAGTCACAACAGAGTCATTTTTATTTCACTTGGTGTTTCATAAGCTTCGACCTCCAGCATTCTGTCATTTTTACCAGAAGGAGCTATTACTGTGAGTGCTTTTGCTAGCCAATATAAATTCTTGGCAGCCAGTCCTCCTCTGCCTGAGTGAAGCAATCAATCTGCCAGAAAATCATGACAGTATCATGTGCTATGAATATTTTATAGTTTACTCACTCTAATTGCTCATTTCATACCCAAGCACTAAGGTCATGCTGGTCACACCTGTTATTTCATCCTCCACGAGATGGAAAAGGAGATCACAAATCAGAATACTCTCATACCTCATAATTCAGCTAAGGAAAGATAAACTGAGCCTAAAAACAGATGAATCAACAAGCTTTTCCTGATCACAGAGGTATCAAAATACTTTCAAGTCACCTGACCTTCTTTGACCCTGCACGCTTATCTGTCAAGAACTGTATGTCTTAGGATAAGCCTCCAGAGCTATGCAGTACCCATCACAATCAGTTTGCGCAGTGACTTTCTTGTCTAGAGAAACACGAAGCACCATAAAAATCTAATTCAGTGGGTCTGTGTGTGTGTGGGGGGGAAGTATTCTGGTCCTCTTGTCCTGAGACAAGATGTATAGGACCAGAATAATATTAAGTAGCTTTGATTCAGCACTGCTTTGGATTTTACTGCTGAAGCATGAGCATACCTACACAAGTACACTCCTGTTATTCCACAGTTCCACAAAGTACACAATGTCTGCAACAAGTACTGCAGCAGGTAATGCAGCAGGTGAACAGAGATTCAGATAAATTCATATTTTTGATGCAGGTCACTCTAGTATTTCACAAGGAGAAGGGTAAGAGCTGGGCAAAGAAACATAAAATCATTTGAGTTGGAAGGGACCTTTAAAGGTCATCTAGTCCAGGTTTGGATGTATAGTAATCTCTAAAAAGAAACTAGCAAAAGAAGTATGAATTTATGGAACATAGAGTTCAGGAAAAGTAAGATTATTGCCATCAGATTCAGAAAATGCTTCTGCCAAAATAAAAAGCAATTGTGGTGGCTTTCGTGTTCAACAACAAACTGTTCTCAGGCATCCCTCACGGTGATATTAGAATCATAGAATCAGTCATAGAATGGCTTGGGTTGGAAGAGATCTCAAGGATCATGAAGTTCCAACACCTCTGCCCCAGGCAGGATTTTCATTCCTCAGGACTCCCTAAAACCAAACATTTGAAAACAATTCTCATACAGTTTCAAGGTACAAAGATAATTTCAAGGACCTGAGGAACTTCCAATACTACTGTGTAATAAAAGTCAAAAAAATGCTATACTATGACCAGGCCTAATAGCACAGAAAGTAGTTTACCATATTTGTTAATATATTACTTTTATGCTATCTGTCTCACATATCCATAACTTGCTTTCTGTGGGGAAATACCGTTAAAAATTAGAAAAAATAGAACAGAAGGACAGAATAAATGGAGTTGAGTAAAGGTCCTGCAGTGGTCAAATGTGAGTCGCCCAAAGCAGGAATTCCACATAGCAGATTTGACCACTACGCATTTCAGAAAATGATCTGAGAGAGAGCAGTGTTTTACACGTCTTGAATTTCCAGCAAAGATCTTGCTTTGGCAATGTATAGAAATTACAGATCTGGTTGCTCTTCAGCAATCCAACACTCAGCTCAAACTGCTTTTTAGAAATGTATACACACAGATTCATACAAAAAGTAGTAACTGTTTTTTATATTAGTTTTTTTGCTGAAAAAATTCTCCTATTATCACCTTAAAAAAACTGTACTTAGCATATTTTATTCTGAATAAATTATAAATAGCAAATGATTCTCAGTAATTTGTTCAAAGATCTATTATTGTTTCTGGACCTTAACAGGATGTGATTTCCTCTCGCTATTCTTACTGGAGAGGGAAGAAATGGATGCATTTAAACATATCACACAAGAAAGTCTAAAAAGCATTTCCAAATACATCGTATACTTTCATGCATCAGATAGAGTCACAACTGCATGTCTTGAACAATTAGGATGGAAAATAATTGCACCAAACACAGAGAGCTAACATGAACAATTTCAGTATTCAGATCCCAGGCAAACATGTTTTTTCCCCCCACCTTGACATGAATACTTCCATCACTCCTTTATTTTTTACCATTCTTTCAGATACTTTCTTCAATTTCGTTCAGATCCTGATCACGGGAAGATTCCAAAGTATTTGTGTATTGGTATGTCCACTTCCCCTGCCGATAATTTCAATGATATGCTTATTCCATTTATTATAATTAACACCAGAAAAAAGTAATTTCAGCATTACTACCTCTAGTAATTTTCTATTTTGAATTTCTCACCAAAATCTGGCCTCCTCAAGAACTGTTCAGATGGTGCATGGGAAGGTGCAACAGTAAATATGTTTGATATATTAAAATTCTTGATGTAAATAAAGCTGTACATAATGCCTTTGGGTCCTTTTGTTTGTTTTTGTTTGTTTTCTTTGCTGTTACTTTTGCTGGTGAGTTACATGCATTGCAGTAATGCACCAAGTGTAGTTACAGATACATTTTAGAAAGTAAAAATGGAATCAGAAGGTCCTTTACATGATTCCTCTAGGATAAGAATAATTATAAATAAATAAATAAATAGATAGATAGATAACACTTCTCCTAAATGAATTCATTATTATGTTTTAACAGTTGTTGAAATTCTTTGAAGATTAATATAAACCTGAACTGGAAGTTATACACAGAATCCTTTGTAGAGAACAGTGTGTTTATCACACATTCCCAACTGAACTGAAATAAAATTGAGACTGTTTAAACACATTTGTGCTTACGATGTGAAAACCTCTGAGCACACAGAATGGCTTGGGTAGGAAGGAATACTAAAGATTATCCAGATCCACCCCTGTGTCATTGGCAGGGCTGCCCCCCACCATCTCAGCTGCCCAGGGCCCATCCAACCTGGCTTTGAATGCCTCCAGGGACGGGGCACCACAGCTTCTCCGGGCAACCTGTATCTGGATTTTCTAGGAAAATGTTTTATACATGTATTTTTTCTTTTAAGTAGAAAGAGACTTTTAATTACAGGACAAAGCTTTGGAGCACTTTCCAATAGCCAAATATGACAATGGGATACTCAGTAATGTCTTTGTTTCTGTGGAGGAAGCTGTATGCCACACAAGTCTTACATGATAGCATGCACGATATTTTGCTGAAATAAGACCAAATAGTACAAGGAGCCATAACAGCCAAAATCTGTGACAAAAAATGTTATGCACAGGAACTGCGCAGTCCAATCTTTCGACCTGGAAATACTAGGCATGGATAATTTGCTGTGTCTTGAGAGGCACGTGAAAAATGGACGCCTTTGGCCATGGCTGCGCAGACAAATGAGCAGACTGCAGAGAAAGGAAGCTGCTCCACCCAGCACAAAATGATCCTTAGGCTATTTTCCAATGGTAGCAACAGCTAAAAAATGCCAAGCAATTACTCTTCTACTTAAATGCTCTTAGCAGCAGTAATGCACACATTTCTCAGTGCAGCACAACCGGCCTTAGAGTCTCTGCTCTAGAATAGGTTTATGTAAAAATACTTTCCAAATGCACCATTAGCTGAACAGCCAGCAATGATGGCACTACTGTGGATAACTCCTATTTTCTTACTGCATATAAAGCCATAGCTTCTACAGTCCAGGGAGCTTGCATCTGAGGTAGCAATTAAAAAAAAAAGTTTTGAAGCTGCTACTTTACAATCTCTACATTTACCTGATGAGCTACAAATATGAGAGAGCATTGGTATGGTACAATTTTAAGCGAGAACAATGGGGACGCCTGACTACTGGCAACTTGAATCATTATATGTTTCTTCTTTTACTGCAATTCTAAGCTTCTACACATGGGACATCTCATTAAAAGATTATAATTTTGTGATACATTTCATGTTTATTAAAGTACTTCTTCAGCATCTTGTCATTCTCTCACAAACAAAACCACGTCCTATTTTTTTAAATTAATTTTCTTTTAAGTCAGTCTGCTGGTAAGCAACTGCATTTTTCCTGCCCTGATTTTGCCCTGAATGAGCAAATGAACCTGAGTGTCACAAAACTAGTTCTATGTTTAAGACAAGTGAACAGATTCACTTGTTGCTTTTTACCACTGGGCAGCGTTCAATCCTATCAAAAGTTAGGCAGTTAATTCTGGAGGTCACTGGAGATTGTTGATCAACAATAGAGTTGCCCATGAAGATGAGTAATGCTTCTTTATCAGCAAGCTGTAGGAAAAAACTTGTTTTCTATTCGTATCTGATCCATGCCAAAAGCACATGAGTAGTGAAGATGCTCAAAGCACAAAGGCGGAGAAGATGCTCCAGTCTGCTATGCTGAGACTCCTGCATGACATGGTGTGCAGGAAGCCTCTCCCCACTGCCACCTGCAGAACAGGTGGGAGGAAGGGCTCAGCAAGCCCTCAGACTGAAAAGAACCAGAGCATCAAATCTGTGAGTAATTTGTCTGAACCGGCCTTGGTGAACTACCTTTGCAATATGCTCCTTATTGGAGACTTGAGGGAGTAGCAGAATTTATCCTCGTGTGAATAAATAATCCAGTCCACGTGTGTACAATGCATCCATAGGTGTTTAAGAGAAAAGAAATGCAACAATGTAGTAAATAAACCCAGAAGTTTTCCAAAATGTAATTACGATATAAACTCCTTTATATATTTTCAAGTAACTTCATATCAAATGATATGCATATTCGCAAATGCGGTGAGTACATTTCTTACACTTAATTAGCGCTGCAGGATTTCTGCACTCCCTGATAAATTATCTGTGAAAATTATGTTCAGATTTTGCAGCTAATATGAAGACATTACAGTAAAAACACCCTGTAAAAAATATGAACTAATTACATAATGAGCCTTGAGAAATCAAGGTACGTCACTGGTGGTATATCTAATATCTACATCAGTGGTACCCAACAGCACTAGCCCACTCTACAAACATTGGTGATTAAACTTAATAACTAGCTCTTAATTCTGCTGAATTGACTATCTAGTGTACAGGACCTGAAATGCTGTAAATGGCCGTTTACAGATGTTTGCTAATGTCTCCTTGTGCCTGGAAGGTTTCACCTATGCAAAAGCAGGACAGGCTGCTCTCTGTATCACATATCTGGGTTTTAAAAACATACCTCAGGCTATCCTTACTGTACATCTTTCTTGCTCCCCCTTAGGGGATACATACCTTTTAATTCTGTATTCTTTTTTCCAAAACGTGCTTTTCTTCTACTTGAACAAAATTCAGGGGGATGTCTACCAATATGAATGTACTGCACAAGACAGACTGTAAAGGCTATCCATATATTATTGTACTGTATGCACTGGAAAGAGTATACACACAACAAAACACATAGCTGGAGACTTCATATGCCCAATGCCCATTAAATCATTTTTCCCTTCAGATTAGCCCTAGTCTGACTCTATGGAACAAATGATCATTTAAAACAAGAACAAACTATGCACTCTCCTACAGCATATTTTCCAGCTTAGTTTCTTTCCAAAGGAAAGCAGCTCATGTACAGAGATGGCTCCACAATGCAAAACAAAGCACAGTCTGAAGAGACAGCTGGTACATTTGCATCAAACACATCCTCCTGATCTCAACTAAAAAGTTAATGGAGACATACCCCATCTGACCCAATTATGCTTATTCTAAAAGAAGTAGTTCTCTTTTCTCCACCTCACAAAAGCTGAGAAGTAACAGTGGCTTGTAAATTCAACTGTAATCACAAATTTTCTCCTACAAAATGAAAATAAGCCACATTATGTGAAGCTGCTTCTCCCACAAAACCATGTGCAAAAAGTCACACTTCTGCTGCAAAGCCTTCTCAATTATCTACCCAAACAGACACAAAAACCTAGACTAATCCAGGATGACAAAAGACAACATTTCTAAAAATGTTCTGCTTATTTGTTCTCACTTGCAATATAACATTAATGGTAAGTGGATTTTGCCTATTCGCCATTACTTGTTGGCAGGTCAAGGGCAAACAAATTCAAAACTGTTTGTGCCCTAGGCTTTTGCCTCCTTACACTAATTACAATCCATTTTGCACCAGAAAGAAACCTGGGAGGAGAAGTAGAAGCATCTGCAGATCACACCAGGTGGGCCTGGCTAGTAGACATGCTTTATAGATACAGTTAGCTTATAGTAAGTGTGAAAAATATCTACTGCTCTTCAATTCTTGTGCTTTTGTGCGTGTTTTCATTTGATTCACTAGTCTTTTATAATTAGGAGTTATTCTTAAAATTAAAGATTCATATAATTGTTCACAGCTACAAAGTTTAATCTCTACGTAAGATCAAAGAAAACTAAGAAAAAAAAGTGACAAAGTCTCTTTGCGTAAGAGGCATACAGACACTGTCTGGCAATAAGCTAAGATTTTTTTCACTGCTCTTATGTTCACAGTGCTATACAAACTGCAGCTCCTAAATAATATTATATATGAATTTGAAATGCAAAATATTACAGAAACTCACAATTGCAAGTATTTCATAAAATACAGGGATGGAAAGGACTCTGTGTTCTCATTGACCTTTTGTGAGTATTCTCAAATATAACATGCTTATTATTCACTCTCTAAGTTTCCTTCAAGGAAAGCGTCAATGCAAAGATAAACTATCTTTACATACCAGAACGAAGGCAAATCAATAAAAGACAGCAACACTAGCCATTGTTCCCAATCTGCTTTAGATGGGATTTTAATCCATTCCAAGCCTATGATAAAGAGTTCTTCTTTAATTTTGTCGGTTGATTCTAGCTGGTTGGTCATGAGAGTCAACTACTTCCCTCCTTGTTCTTCCAATTATGGTTTTTCCTCTTCAGCTGCTCACCAGTACTGCACACGTGAACATAAGGTGTTGAAGAGAAACTTAGAGCTGAAGTAAAATGGGCAAAACACCAATTTAGGGAGAGATCTAAGGAACTTCAACACAAACATACATATTTACTTCTTTCTTACTACATGTGTAGCTCTTAAGAAGATTTATTAAGCACGTGCCTGGAGGCACAGTTATAACAGTATGTCTTTGAATTCCGTCTCTGCTGTTGATACCGGTAATAAACAGAATGACATAAAATTAGATGCCCAGGAGTAATGAATGGAAGGAGACAAGCCTTTCAATAGTGCTATCAACTTTTGACATATAAAAAACAAAAAGCCTGAAGTGACATTACTAAGACTATTTTCTATTATACTTTTCCAGTAGTTCTTAAAGAAAATACTGCCTCTGAGATTCTCCAAGAACTGACAAGACTAATGACACGTTTGATCTTAAGTTCACTTCTCTCTTTAGATGTTTTCTGTCTCCTTTTAGAGAGATTAATGCTGTGTTAGTCAAACTCTTTTGATTATCACTGTGATATTTCTTCCAAGAGATGGAAACTAAACTTAAAAAAAAATTTTTTTTTTTTAATTTTAAAGTATTTTCTTCATTTTTTCTTTCACTTTCCCAGTAAAATCATGAGATCTTGGGAAATGCTAAACTTTCTTTTAGATACATGTGTTCAAAGTTGTTTTAAAACAGTTTTACTTCTCATTCTAGAGAAGCACAAGGCGAAAAATGGAGTGCAGGCAGCGTAGCGTTGCCACAGTTTAAAGTAGTTGAGCCATCAGTATGATCTGTAGTGTTGTTCACTTTTGAAGTGCTCTTGCTATTAGTCATTCAGTTTAATAAAATAGAGCTATATGTATGGAAGAAACTTTAAACAATGTGACAAACACTTAAAGAAAAACATCAGTGACTTTGCCAAGCCTCCATTCATTGGCCAGCGCTGCAGATTTCTGCAATGCAGGTCTCTTAAACAGATTTTAAAGCAACAGATAAGCATCACCTTCAGAAACAATAACTTTCTGTACTTTGCCTTCTCTTATTTCAACCCCATAAAGCACAAAAGAGAAGATCAAATGAGAAGAAAAAACAGATCAGTGTTACCTAGCTAAGATTCTCTGACTGCAATTCCTCTATGTACTTTCAGCCTTCAACATGATCGTTGACGGATTTTCACAAATTGCTATTTTTAATTATAAATTAAAACAAAGAGTCAAGCAAAGAAATGGGACTTCCTACTGTGACCGGTGCTTTGAAACAAAGACCATTCTTGAACTAAAGGCTTTATGATTGTTCCATTCTTCTAATTCAGTGAACAGTGAACTTTATTATGTTCCTATTTGTACAGGCCCTCTGACTCATCATTGATCTTCTTTACCTTTTGCAATCATTTAAAGAATACAGCTTGACTCTTCATCACACATGGGAAAACAAGCATGAGCACTAGAATGTGTGGCTGAGAATATTACATTACCAGAAACTTAGAGGTGCTCTCAGAGAAGGCTCAGCAGTCTTCTCAAAAGCAGGAGGAGCTATGAGAACTGGCTACAAACAGGAGGTCTAAGTCACAATCAAATGCTGATATGCAACTGCAGGAAAATAAGACAGTTTTAGGCAAAAGAAGCAGCCAGTCATGGGAAGCAAAATCAAGACATAAGGTGGTCAAGGGCTGAAAATAATACAAAGTAGATAATACAGAGTAGAAACAGCTTTAAAGCTTGATAGGAATTTATTCCCTGAATTTTTTTTTTCCTGCTCATCATTTCTCCTGAGATTGTGCCTTAATGTGTTAGGCATGGCCCATACTGAAACACAGACTGGGAAATTACATGCTACTGATTTTCGAAGAGACAAAATAATACCTGAAGTGTCAAGGACAAAATATTTTTTACACTCACTTCCACACTACAACTCCCCCAAAATAATAAGTACTACGAGAACTATCAATGGCAGGATAACAACTAACAAGACTTTTCTCTCCAGTATCTTCCTACAAGAAAACTGATCTCAGTTCTATTTTTTATTAATTCTTGATGTTATGTTCTGACAACATAAAATGTATGCTAGTAAACCAAAGCCCATCGATGATGAAATGATTTTAGAGACAAAGGCACCATAACAGAAAATGCAATGAACTGAGATTTATAGGTCTATGTACAGGATTTCATAAGACAGTAAAATTCCTCATTCCGTAGGTTAGACTCTTAACATTGATTTCTATTCCATTACATACCTAATTTTCAGAAGCCCTAGGAAGAGTTTATTGTCTGCTTGTAATTAGATTTACATAGCAACTGTGTGCTAAAGATTACTGAAAAAGTTTCTTGCACTGATAGCCTTAACAGAAATAGCGATCCAGGCAGCAAATCAAAATTTTACAATGCAAGACTTACATAGATTATAGAATTTCTTTTAATGTACTTAACCAAAGTAAAGCTCAACAGTACTCCCCTGCCGGAATAAAACTTTATCATATGAAAACTGCCCACGTAGCTGAATAATTGGAAATGTTTCATACTAGTTAAATAATATATGCAGTTTCATGCAGAACAATAAAGTGACTATCATCAGAATTTCATATTGACAATGGGGAAAAAAAAAAAAAAAAAGAAATAATAGTCCACATTTATTCCCACTAAGATTTTATTATCTACAGTGAGGTTATACCTTGAAGTATAGTTTGGAATCTTGGGCATGTCAGATTTTTGCTGACTTCTGCTTTTCAGACATTCTAGGCTTTGAACCCTCAGTGAACTAAACTAGCTTCCAAAAGAGTTCCTGAAAAACCTTTGGAAGGGAGGACTCTCCATATCAAAAATTTGTCTTTTTTTTTTGAACTGCTAATGACACTCCAGCTTCATGGACTGGTTATTAGTAAATAGCAAGAATTCAGACAAAAATAGTATGGTAGAGATGGTCTCCTCAAGGATCAGGAACACTGGCAGAATTTGCTAATGGGGGAAGGGGAGGATAATCACGATTACACGGGGTGAGGATAAAAACAGGATATTGCCAGCGAATAGCATCAGGAGAACAGATCTTGCATGCACATGGCTGGTGTTTATTTCATTCCAAAGAATAGGTTGTACTGCAGCCAGGATTTTAACTTCAGGTACATTGGCATTGATCCCCTTCCTGATTTTTCCACTAAACAGACAAAAGTTAAAGTGGCACTCAAGCTCTTCTACAGACTATGTTAACGCTTACACTCTCCTCAGTGCTTCTCTCAGAGCTTGTCATCATTTACTGACACCAGCCCAGTGACAGTTATCTGGGGTATTCCGAGAGCATACACAGTACAGAAATAAAGCCTCTTTTGGTAACAGCTGTAATACATAGCTCCCTTTCCAAATCTGATCACAGCAGTAAGTGCCTTTTAGTAAAGAAGAATGTCTCAGTTCAAGATTTGGCTTTTCTCCATTTCTCCATTTTCTCCATTAAATCAAATCTTTGGTATAACTATCCCTGTATTTTCATGGTTTGTTTTATCTTGTATTAATGAGCAAGGCAGTAACCATAAAAAGATATATAACAACAATGGAACCAGTAAGATAAAACTAAGAATTTGTTGTCTCCATGAAACTAAACAAAGAATGATCTGAAAGTTATGAAAGAACCACAGCAAACGATAGCGAAGTCCTGTATCATCAATTGAAAATCATCTGAATAATTTCAGAATTGTATTCATCTTAGGAAGTCATCAGCTATGATACAGATTTATTGGTTCACATCTGCTGCTGGTATAACTCAGTTAAAATAAATGGTAGAACAAAAGAAATAATTTTGGTCTATTACACAGTAAACTGCTTTTATAGCTTTGTTGAGTGAGTAAATAACGATAGATAGGTTTCATTGTCTACTACGGCACTTATTTTCTGCATTTGTACTCATACCAAATACACTGTTTTAAGAGAAAGCAATCATAAAAAGTTGTACGCTAAGTTATGCAACCAGTGTGAAAATTAAAACAGCAAACATACCCAGAAGGAACATAAACGCTTAGTCATCATCTTATGAGCAGATGAAACAAGTCTACTGGTGTTTCCAGAGTGAAGGCCTGATCTCCTACAGTGTTCCAACAGGCTTATTCTGTGGGATTAAGATGCTGAAGCTTAATATTAAATCTTTAGACATCCACCTTTTTAGCTGTTCCTGCCTCCACAGCAAGGACAGTGGAAACAACAGACAAAAAAGCAATGGCTCTCTGAACACTGAAGGTTCACAAGTTCAGTGCATTTGTGCAAACTACCCTCAGTCTGTAGGATTTAGCTGCAGGGTTTAACCAGTCCTCAGTGGGATGTGAGGAGAGCAGCACTCTCTTCTTGCCTCTTTACCATGCATCTGCTCGTCCCTCACAGCTCAGTATAAGGACACCTGCAAGCAGTAATGTCCTTATTGCTTCAGCTTAACCCATCACAGCCTATCCCTTCGAACCCTAAGCTGTCTGAAAGCTGTCCCAGAGAAAGAATAAAGACTACTTAACAGCACTTTTATATTGCTTTCTCACTCACTGTGTACTGTTGAATTTTAATATTTGCAGACATAGTAAAACTGAGCATATAAATTTACAGGGTCGAAGGAGGTTAGACAAGGTGTGAGGCATCCTGAAGTGTCCCTTGGATAGAAGAAATCTGCAGAGATTAGATAAGCAATACCAGAATAGCTCTAGTTTATTTTCCAAGGAATAAATCTTGCCCACAGGAAACCAGAGGCAAAAATCTTTTATCATAGGCTACTAGGATCTCCTTCCAACTCTCAATATGTTAACAGAAAATGTATATACTTGGATTTAAAGCCAAAATCACACACCCAAAGAAATTAGGTTAGCCCATGGCTTTGTTCTGTGGTACAGAAGCCCACTCCTTTTGCTGCATGGGCAGTAGGGAGTGACAAAATTCTTCCATTTGCACAGCAGGAAGTTTATAGACATAGCTATAGTACACTCACTGATGCTCTGTGATGGTACTACAGCACTGTGAAGTCATAGAATGGATTCTAAGTTGGAAGGGACCTTATAACCCATCCAGCCCCAACCCTTTGTCACGGGCAGGGCTGCCCCCCGCCATCTCAGCTGCCCAGGGCCCCATCCAACCTGGCCTTGAGCACTTCCAGTGACAGGGCACCACAGCTTCTTTGGGCAGCTGTGCCAGCATCTCACTGCCCCCTAGGTAAGAAATTCCTTCCTAACATCTAAACTGAATCTCTCTTCTTTTAGTTTAAAGCCACTCCCCTGGTCCTATCACTGTCAGGCCACGTAAAAAAAAAAAAAAAAAATCAGTCCCCTCCTGTTTTAAGTGTAATGGCTTTTATTGCACAGGACAAATACTAGTTATTAAAATATTATTTCATAAAATATTAGCAATTAAACAGATAATGAAAATTGACTCATAGCAATTCTCATCTGTTACTTCTAAGGGTTCAGCCTCCTCTTCCTTTTAATCTGGGAGAGTGAGGAAAGGAAGGAGAACAGGATGCTTTAAATTTAATAACTTACTGATATTGATTTACACGAACTCAGACAATTTTATTAGCAACACTGTAGTTTCATAAATAAAGACCTTACCTTAGATAACCTCATATTCTCTAAAAGCAGTACTCCCTAAAAATACCTATTGCACTCTCAGGTAGCTCAAACAATGTAAGAGGCAAAGAAGGTGAAGGAGGGGTTACTGAAGGAGAGGGAACAGACAGCAGCAGGGTTCCCAGGAAAATTTCTCTTTTTATTACTCAGTCATACACACAACCCGCTCTGCTGCTGAATGACAGTCTATTTTTCAAACAGCTAACCTGCAGGTTAGACACACAGAAATCCAGTTTATTATTGTTTGAGCTGCAGTATACTCAGGAATGGCCTTGCACCCTAGTGTGCTGCCTGTATTATGAACAGAATTTAAAAAAATGTTTCAGTCCCAGTAGACCTTCACAGTCCCATAAAATTACAGAAAGGCCAAATCTTGTTCAATCCAACTCTTTTCTGGTTTCAAGTCACTCAGAGTGTTTTTTATTACACTCTTGGGTTTTCCGTAGTTTCTCCCAGTCACAAAAGCAGTCACATTATAAACAGTTCACAAAAATTCAGAATATGGAAGCATAAATTACTTGAGACACTCTCAACCTTTAGAGAGAGAAGCAAAAAGAAGGGAGAGAAAGGTAATGTGAATGTGAAACGAGGGACAAAAAGTAGTCACAGTATTTCACTTCCAAACTTTTGCGTGTCATCCAAGAAGCAAAAGGGGAAATTTCCCAGGAGGCTCACCAACCAAGAAATCAACTGATAGTTTTGAGAGAGTGAAAGAACATCATTCTAGGTAACAGTTGCTACCTCATGTATAAATGCAAAGCACATAGAATCAATTAAGGTTGGAAAAACCACTAAGATTGTCTAGTCCAACCATCATCCCATCCCCCTGACTACTCTAGATCATATTCCTCAGCTTCACATCTACCATTTTCTTGGCTGCCTTAAGGGGTGGTGACTCCACGACTACCGTGGGCAGCCTATACCAGTGCCTCACCACTCTAAGAAGAATTTTTTCCTAATATCCAACCTGTTCAGTATCCAACATGTTCAGAATAGGCTTATACACAACATTACAGCCTATTTTGCCCTGACTTCTTCTGGATTGGAGCATGCTACGCATGATAACTAAGTGTTCTCTCCATATACCATGTCCCTGGCTGAGAGTGCCAAAAGTGAAGGGAGAAAACATTCTTGATGGCAAGGCTGGATCACAGAGGAACAGATAATGAAAGTCAGCATTTTCTTTCAAGAAAAACAAAACCCTCCATCAGAGAAAAACAACATTTACCACTAGTTCCAAGGGCTGTATTGAGGTGAGGAAGTGATCTTTTCATTTTTCAGATGTGTGTCTGAGCATTCGGATTCCCTCTGTTCTTGATACTGCTGAGATAAGGCTATTGAAATTCTATCAGCCTTCACATTCATCCTCCATAAAATTGATTCTTATTAGCCCCACTTATTATTTAAAAAGAAGTCTTGCTAGGAGGCTCCTCTTGCATCAGAAGTTCCATTTTAAGGAAAACTGCATAAATGTTAAGTAACAGATAGTTCTCACTAAAAGAATAATTTTCAAATCAAACAGGCAGACAAATGAAGCATAACTGCTTCCAGAGGCACACAAGGATGAAGGCTTGACTGCCACTAGGAAAAAAAAAGGTAGGAATACTTAGACCTTATTCATGATTTTCCAATTTCAGCCAATAAAGCATGCATTATTTTACTTTTAAGCAAGCAAGGAAGCCCATTTTAACCACTCCCCTCTAGGGGTGTCAACGTATTACTTCATCCCCCAAAAGCCAGCTCACACATTTGAATAGTGAGAAGCATGAAAAAAAAAAAAACACCATAAAAACTGCGGTAGCCACAGACGCATTTTTCTCCTCACCTCTTTCATTTCTTTTGTAATGCCATCATGGTACATTTCTCTAAGGCACTTCTAACAATATGTTCCCTCTCTTGAACAAAAATAGAAATATTTTTAATTATAGTACTAGTAGAGTTACATACAGAAGGAAAAACATATGAATGCTATCGTGGCTACTTTTAATATCTGAATGCTGAACATACTTCCCAAGTTGATCCAACTCACAAACTAGTATGAAAGAGAAAGGCTAAGAATGTTTCAGAAAAGCCCCAAACACAGGAAAGAAAGCAATCTTTCTTCTCCTTCTTCTGTGGTTATTGACTAATTGCAGAGTTTAAAGATGAAAAAGATGATGTGGTACATCCAGTTCAGGCCAGAGCCCTACACTTTTGCCCACCTGATCTGTAAGCATAGGCATGGTGGTATCAGTTCCTAGGCATCGAAACAGCAAAGGCAGAGGACAAACACAGGCTAAATGTTTGGACAGCAGTTTGCAAGTGATCAGTACGTGCCGTTCACGTTGTTAGAAAGCCACATTTGCTTCTTAAGTGCTTCACTTTGACAAAGCACTGTCTGAATTAAGAAGAGCTGCAATTATTCAGCCAGCAGCAAGAAAAAGAGGAAAGAGCAAAGCAGCATCTTAACAGAAAACACAAAGAGGTTGAGCAGTGGATTGTATTATCTGGACTATTTTCAAGGACTGCTAACAATTTCTTGTATCATCAGCTTTCCTATTTGCAGAAGGACAGCATCTCACAATTATTTTCTGTTAGAGTAGGCTAGGCTTTTCTCTTGGCTAACAAGCAGTACAAACCTATGCAGACATCTCACACTTTATTACTTCAGCAATCAGCTGATAATCTGGCAAATGATACCGCAGCAGTAAGGTCAGCCTGCCAATAAGAAAATTCAAACCGAACAGCTGCCAAAAGCATAGGGCTCACTTTACCTCTTTCTGTTCTTCCAATTCATTATCTCACACTCAACCCTAAGATCCTTTTCCTTTCCTTGTAGCAGGTCTATCTATTTCCCTTTTACTGTGTGAGTTTCCTAACAGGTTATGAGAATTAAGCATTTCAAGCAAAGGCTAGCATCAGAGCTGTCTCTAGGTATGAAGCAGAAATGCACAACCAGGTGAACTAAGAAAGGTGATGGAAAGAAGCAGCTTCCTATTTTGCTGGCTGTGGCCCAGCCACACTTTCCTAGGAGGAATCTGTGCCATCCATCCTGGAACTCTAAGAGAGACGTACAAGTCTGGGAAAGCTGTGTTATCCAGCAGTGGCTCTCTGCCTTGCTCCCAGTTGCTGTTGTCTCATTAACAGATAAGAGAAAGTTGTGTTTAATGCTTTGCTTTTTCTTTTCTTTGTAAGTACACTCTCGTTATTAGGAAACTTAAGCCAGTGTAAGGTAAAGTAGTACACAAGCACAGACTACTTACACATTTAACTACCCTAGGAAAAAAAGAAACTCACATCCTCTAGAGCCTCTTTGTCTTCTACTTATTTGCATGTCAATAACTTAATCTCCGTTAAGGCTACAGGGACTGTGGAAAAAAAAAACACACCATGCAAATGTAAAGGGTAACAATTCATCTGTTTTCTCAAAACAGTTTTAAATAAGAACCTGTTCAAAGACTTACAGGAATCTTGAGGGAGGAGAATCAAGGGAAGTATTGCTCCTCCAGGTGGTGTTCTGGGAGACAGGCAGCAACACTGCATGATGTAACAAGCACTTGTGAACCACTGGTGCAGAACTGCGGACCAAAGGGCACCTTCTCCCTTCATGTAACTCAGGAGCTGTAATACACAACTTCAGCAGCTGGTTTCTGATGAAAGCTCATTCACAGAGTGGCAGCTCTGATGTTCTAATTATAACATTAACAGGTACCAAGCCATTAAAATGTGGAATTAAGATGAATATGGCTGATACACAAGGTTTATTTCTCAGATCAAATACAATAGAGAAAAATTCATGGTTCAGTAATTACAGTAACACTGTGTGAACAGCTTCCCTAATTAATTACATTCTGAGCCAACTAAAGCCTCGGTGTGCCTGATGACAGCAAAGTCGAACACAGTATTCTTTGCACAAGCAATAATGGTTCTGTTCAGAGCTGGCATTTCTGAAAGGAAGACGAATTCTGGCAATCAGATCTATTTTCCTTAACAGCTGTTTCAAAATATGATAATGAGGTGTGGGTTTCCTAGGCTGTCAGCTGAAATTCACTGCCTAGGAAACAAAACAAAATGGATTTGACGTCATCCATCTTTTCCCACTAAACCTTTAAAGACCACATTAAATTTTATATTAATTTTGCAAAACACTGCTTGCCAATAAATTATGTAGTAGTACATCCACCTCTGCTAACACAATTTACTCTCAACATTTCCTTTACTAATTCATAACTATGTGTGGCAGACATTATATCTATTCAAAGGGTTTCAGAGTGGCTCTGGCATCCAGAACACAACCATATTCAACACTCCCACAATAAAAAAAATAAAAAACAGAAGAAGCACTTTTTTTTGGTGGCGTGTACAACCAAACTCTGCATTTTTAAAAACACAACACATTCTAGACAGCAAACAAAAAAATACACAATATTGAATCTTGAGTAACTTTTTAAACACAGCTTTATCTTCAAACTGATGAAAGCTCTACTAATGAAGGACCAGCTAAAATTACATGTCTAGCAGAGAGATGAAAGTGAATAAGTCTCTCAATTAAAAGCTGAATCATGTTTAAATTTTCCACTTCCAGTAGTTGCCAAACACTATATTCCTATATTTTTCTAGAGGAACTCCCATGTCTATCCCTGCCTAAGGGAGTAAAGTATATCATGACAGTGTGCCATATTAAACTTATTTAAAAGCTTCAACTTCCAGCACTGCTAGTCATATAAACAAAACATTTGTGTGTCTGATAATTTATCTTTCACATCATTACAACTGATCTTTGGTAAGCAGATAAAATAAGGAAAGAAAAGGACCAATCATTTTTACCCAACATACATTGCCATTGGCAGAACTTTGCCAGTTACTAGGACTACCTGTCGTTTCTTCTTGCAATGATCTGAAAGCAAGGAAAAATAAAAAAACCACCTAGGCCTAGAGGGTTGTATCTGAAATTGGATAATGGGTCTGCATACAGGAAGTCTAGATGCAGACTATGAACAAGATTACAGAACAGTTATTTTGTTTGTAGATCCGTTTACTTTTTTCTAACCTCAGACAATTCAGATGATCATCCTGTAAGAAACTGTAGCATCTCATGCAATGGAAAAGTAACTTGAAATTTGGCACATTGGTGGGTAGGCTCCTGTGTCAGAGATATGCACCTTACTCTTACACACATCCTCTCAAGCTTGACCAACCTATGAAAACCCAAACTACTGCTAGAGAAACACTTATGAGAGGTGTCTCAGAGTTGGCTAAAATGCCTAGATGTCTTACTCTCGCTAGAGAAGCTCCATCCTTTTCTTCCTGGGAACAGTCCACTGTACTACTGGACTGTTTTTCGTATTACCTGCCCTGCAGGACTAGGCTTGCTCCAACAGAAAGTGAGGAGCATAAACCATGTTCATCCCTTTGAGCTGGAACAGCACAGGACTGTGTAAAGAAGGTCACTGAACCTGTCTTTCCTACACCACCACTTAGAAGAGAAGAGGAAGCTGCTGGACTTAAAAGAGTCAAACTTTACACGTATTATAGGTTATTTGAGTCTCATAATACAAATTACTCATGTTATTTATAACAACCTTTCAGAATTTTTACATTCTTCTGAGTGCTTCATTTAGAAGTGTTACTGCTCCTGTACTCCAAAAAAAAAAAAAAACAAACACACACTGAATATTAGAGATTCAAAGCTGTACCCTCATATTGCACTGTTGGGTCCCAAAGCAGAAACTGAATTCAAGTTGCTGATTTTCCCCCTGAGAGATCGAGGTAGAAAGAGAACAGTGACCAAGGCTTGGAGATAAACTAGAACTAATACCTTGAAAAATCTTTGTCTTATTAATTCCTACCTGCAAAAGTGGAAATTAGAGTTTGTCATTATCTTTAGTGACTATTGTGAGGATAAATACATCGCAGACTCTGAAGTGACCAGATGGAAACTACAAAAATAAGTAAACCAATAACTCCTAATAGACATGTTAGCTCTAGTGTGAGCATGAATTCAGTGCAGCAAGGTTTATTTATATAATAAAAGTAACTATTTCTTTTTATTTTGCTTTAATTATTTAAGAGTGAGTGTATGCACATATGCATGCCCAAAAGAGAGTAAGATGGGGATAGCCTATATAAATAATCTGTCTGTAATAATAATAAAAACTTTGACGTCAGCCTGGTAGTTTTGCACCAGTGCCTCAATAAATAACTCCCTGCACTTGCCACAGAGGTAAGCCTTGTCTGTTGAAAAGACAATAGCAGAACAGGTCAAGTTTTTTCCCCTCTGCTGCTTGTGTAAAAGAGTAAAACTCAGCTGCGTTATCACAGCCATAACACTACAGCCATTTGCTTCTGAGGTGTTCCTGTACTGTCCTGAAACAAGCCAAGGTTATGACATAAGTATGATTTTTCCAATAGATAATAACCAACTGTAAAATACACTGTTATACCCTTCCTCAGTAGGATTTCATATTTATTTGCTCTGCATGGTTCAAACACGTTGGTCCTGCTAATGGCAGAGCTTATATACAGTATGGATAGTTTTCATATTGGTCTATGCCAAGTGTTCATAGTTAGCAGCTATTCTCTTCTTCAGAACTTTTAAAGTTCTTGATCTTGTTCCAGTTTTAGATAGACAGTTTTTCATTCCTCAAACAAGCACAAGACATCACTATCAATAACACCAAAGCAGAGCATGAGGAGCCAAACCAACACATGTCAATTCCATTATATGTACCAGTGGTCCTTTTGAGGCACAAAACTTCCTGTAGAAACTGTCTCACATTTCCAAGGATACAAAAATAATCTTTTCTGACCTACCAGTCCACTGCTTCCTAGAATCATGTAATATTTACACGAGCAGAACTTCAGAGCCTCCTGAGAAACCAAAAGCAAGCTGGGTTTTCAGTACCTCCTTAAACAGACAATTCACTAACTATATATATATTTCTTCACTGTTACCCAGTGTTAGAGAAAACAGGAAAATACAAGAAAAACCTACGGACTTGAACCATTTCAACAGTTTACCATCACAAAACAATTCACAGTAGGACTTAAGCTCTGAAATCAAGAGACCTTGAGGGCATAAATAATTTACACTATCATTTTTCACTTGCTATCTCTATCCATATTTTACACATTCATCAACACTGTTTTACTTCAGGGGCAGCTGCACATTCCCGCAAACACTGGAATGAGCTGACACCACGGCTTAAAGACATTTCTTTCTGCAGGTGTTTTACTACTCTTGGCTGCTTCACTTACACTCACTACTCATCTCCTCAGCATTTTGACATTTGCTGTCAAAACATTTACTCCTACATTCATTCATCTCCATTTTTCCCAGGTGTACATCCTACATCCTTGGACACGATACCAAAAACATCTCAGAAGTCTTTCAAAAACACTCTTAACTTCCTTGCAGTTGATGGTCTGTGATATCTTAAAGACTACTGACAACTTGCTCTAAATGATTGCAAGCTAATACAGGACAGCCTCTTGATGTTTA
The DNA here is from genome assembly GCF_905368555.1 of Meleagris gallopavo. Classification (NCBI taxonomy): domain Eukaryota; kingdom Metazoa; phylum Chordata; class Aves; order Galliformes; family Phasianidae; genus Meleagris; species Meleagris gallopavo. The sequence goes on along the minus strand of NC_139406.1, from coordinate 31,424,537 downwards.
TCACAGTGCAGATTGCAAACTAAATCCAGCATATTTCAAATAAAATTTTAATGTCCATTGCTAGTGTGTATAACCAATGGATATACCGATGGTGTATAGTCAGTGGATATACAGATGTCATATGTATATCCAGGAGCTTGGCTAATGTAATTGTTATATTGTAGTAAGGAGAGAAAGTGACTCACCCTATCCTGGGCTCGCAAGATGGACTCCAGTGGAGCAGATCTCCAGAGAGATCCTTCCCCACTGGCAGTCAGCTCTTAAATGAGTCTAGGAGAGGTGGAGCCAGGCTCCACCCCTTCCTGCAGCACAGGTGATTTACCCTCACCTGCGCTCCGGTGGCTGACTCATTGCTTGCCTCAGGTGGTTAATCAGAGGTTCAGGCTGTGATTCAGCAGCCCCATACACTAGTGTAACAACTAGAAAAAAAGATCAGAATAGTTGATTCAGTTTTCCTGATTTACAAATAAGGAATCATAAAACACTCAGTTATTGGACTAGATTTTAGACAAAGGATCTGCCTCTCTCTCCTTTCTGCATGTTCACAATAGTTCCCACTGATGTCAAGAACAAACTCAGATAGAAAAAAGTACAGGAACTTACTGCCTCCCATCAATGGTGTGATAGTAGGATTAAGAATTAAGAGGTTATTTTCAAGGATTGAACTGAAAGGGAAGAAATGGACAACTGGATTTGATCAGAGTGCAGCAGAGGGTTCCAAAGTTCTCTCTAGGTTCTTCCAGAGGTGAAAGTCAGGAGTAAATCACCTGACAAAACACATTACATATTCATTCAGCTATTCACAGTGCAGGTCCTGGACTATGCAAGAGTTTGTTTTGTCCTTTCCTAGCCCAGATCGCTACTAGGTCCATGAACACCAGGTCAGTCAAGCCCACTAATTGCTATCCCAAGCTCTTTACAGAACTGACCTACTTCCACAATTCTCCTTTGAAGTACTCTCACTGACCCCATTACAGCATTTATACTTTGACTCGTGTGTGGTACACAGTAAGTGAAAACAGTATGGAATTAGCTGAGATGAAAGGGGAAAAATCCAGTAAGATAAAGTGACATGAAGATTTCTGTCCCCCACAGGAAATTATTAACAAGTAACTAGCTGAATACTCATTCATGACTTCTATGTCTTTGAAATGCATACAGAGAAACTATAAAAGCCCTCCTCTGTAATCTTAAATCAGTTTTCATTCTAAACAGCCCCCACTCTCAATAGAAATTTTAAAAAAAAAATCTATATATGTTACAGAAGACTAGAACATGAGATAATATTGCATTCTGAATACATACATTCAGCATGAAGTAATAAACTCTAGAGAGCAGTGACAATGCTCTCAGCAGGAAGAATGTAATCACTGTTGCCTGAATGTATCTGACATTAATTAAGCTTTTCTTAATGACTGGTATAATATCTTTGTGGTACAGTTCAGAAGCATGGTATTTCCTCAGAATGAGTCCAGGTAATTACTATGAAAGAAATATAATAAAAGGATAGCATAAGGAGGATTGCTTCATATACAAAATTACTCATAGCATAGCTTTATTACATCTGACAATCTATATTAATTCAAGTGTCATGTACTTTGATCTAACAATCTTAAGATATTTAAGTCTGGAACAAGAAGAGGCATACTGTGATGCTATACCCAAATAGCTTTTTTTTTTTTTTAATATTTTTTATTTTTTTAAATTTGAACTGACCAGAAAGTAGAGTTTCTTTTCATGGCTTTTTATTCCATCATGTGTGTGACATCATGACTTCCCCCAAAAATAAATTTACAAGCTACTTTATATTGCATACAAGAGCATATTGCTTTTGAGTAGGAAAAAACTAGTTCTAGAAAAAGGCAACTTGTTTTGGGTTAAATCTTACTCTAAATAAGACTTATGTCCTGGATTTCAGTGGAACTATTTATACAAATTCTCCTTAAAGCAGAATTTGATCCTCTGTTGCTTTTAAGACTATTTCCAAAAGGAGGTGAATGTATATGTTTATTAAGATGCTACCCATTATCAGTGATTGTGATATATAAATTGTTTATCTAAGAATAGAGGAAAACAGTGATATTTCAAGCACTAAACACATTTGATTAGGCACATTAAAAATTATCCAAATAATTAATGTAAACATTACATAATATTTATAAAGTGCTGTACTGATTTAGATCAAGCCATTTGGGTAAGGCAAATGGTGTGATTTCCTCATCAACATCATTCATAATAGCTCCTACTTTTTTTCTTCTATTTTGATTGCTCTCCACGAAGCTGAAATGGGTTTTCAGTCCTGAGGACTCTCGCACAGCTTTATCAGGAGAGGGGACTCTGTCACATCAGCCTGATAGAATCATAGAATGGTTTGGGTTGGAAGAGACCTTTAAGATCATCCGGTTCAAACCCCCCTGCTAAAGGCAGGGACACCTCCCTCTAGACCAGGTTGTTCAAAGTTCCATCCAGCCTGGCTTTGAATGCTCCTAGGAAGGAGGCATTTGCAATCTCACCACCTTCACCGATATTAGATATTGGGAGGAAATTCTTTACTAATCTGACATAATCTAAATGTACCCTCTTCCAGTTTAAAACCATTTCTCCTTGTCTTGCTGCTACCAACCCTTATAAGATGTCCTTCTCCAGCTTTCCTGTAGGCCACTTCAGGTACTGGAAGGCTATTATAGGGTCCCCTCAGAGCCTTCTCTTCCCCAGGCTGAAGAGCTCCAGCTCTCTCAGCCCCTTCTTGTAGGGGAGGTGCTTCACCCATCTGATCATTTTCTTGACCCTCCTCTGGATCTGCTCCAATGGCTTGATGTACTTCTTGTGTTGGAGGCCTCAGAACTAGACATAATACTCCAGGTGGAGCCTCACAAGAGCAGAGTAGAAGGACAGAATCACTTCCCTCGATCTGCTGGTCAAGCTTCTCTTAATACAACCCAAAATATGGTTGGGCTTCTGGACTGCAAGTGCACTTGCCCGCTCACGTTGAGTCTTTCATCAGCCAGTACCCCAAATCCTTCTCCTCAGGGCTGCTCTCAAGCCATTCTCTGCCCAACCTGTATTTGTGCTTGGGGTTGCCCTGACCCAGGTGTAGGACCTTGCACTCAGCCTCACTGAACTTCATGAGGTTGGCATGGGCCCACCTCTCAAGCCTGTCCAAGTCCCTCTGGGTAGCACCCTTTCCCTCTAGTATGTCAACTGCATCACTCAGCTTGGTGCTGCCTGTGAACTTACTGAGGGTGCACTCAGTCCCTCTGTCCACGTCACCTACAAAGATGTTAAATAACACCAGTCCATAACATCATCATTCACATCTTCCACTCACATAGGAAAAAGGAAACATCTGTTCCTGCATGTAGGAAAAAACAGACTTTGAACATTTCCATTGTACCTCACACCCCTTTTGCAATAAATCCCAGGGAGAAAACTTGAACCAGTCTCCTCAGCACTGAAGCTGGAATTCATCACCCTCCTGGCATGAGGAATCTCATGTACAGTGTGCAGTCCTGATCCTCCAGACAGATCTGCAAGAGTCTACAAATACTGATCATTCAAAGGAACTCTAGAAAGACACTATTGTCCTTCTGTTCCTATGAAAGAGAATAGCTTTGGTAAAAATATGGGGGAACCATGTCTTGAACTGTAGAAGTGCCTATCAACATTAAGTACCATAGAGGACTGGAGAGCATCACAGCAACTGTTGGGGAAGAAGTGGAGGAGAACAGGTGGCATTTACTTTATGTTTTCTCTAAAAGACATCTGTAAGAAACTCCATAAAGCTATTAACGTCCACAGAGAGAGATAAACAGCTTTATAAAATATCAATAACAGTTAGATCTTTAAAGCAGAAAGCATGATGTGAACTGACCTCCTGGGTAACATTCCTGGCATTACATTTGTTCGTTCATTATAAACGTTCAGTGAATTTTAGGGAAACTGCTAAAATTTCCTTTTTTTTTTTTCCAGCCATAGACTAGCCCTTTTATTTTCATAATTAAAAGAATTCATAAACAAATCTGATAGAGCTAACAACACAATCTCCTAACTATCCAGAAAAGAAACGAAGTGAGGTGACAGAAAAAACATCTAATGAGGCTAAGAGTAAAGTATGTTGAAAACTAAGTGCTAGGGCATGTTTGAGCAAGTGTTTTGCGACTTCGAGTACTCCACAGTACCGAAAGACAGGGTTAGGAAAGGATGTTGAAGGAGAATTAAGGTACTCAGTAATTTACTGAGTCAAGTAATCATTTATGCAGCATTTACTTCAGATCCACTTGTACAGACAATTACTAGAGTAGAACTCCAAACCTGGCCTCACTGAGTGAAAGGTGAAAATGGATGTTAATGTAGCAGGACTGGAGATTATTCTCTTTATATCAGAAGTCTAGCTTGCTTTTTTATAAATGCAGAATGCTAGCCAAAAACCTACAAGCAATCATGAAAATAAAGAAATGCATAATAAAAAAAATAAAGATATTATTTTCCAGCAATGGTGTAATTATCTGTCTCAAAAAGAAAGGCGTTTGGTTAAAACTTGTGAAGATGTTTTACTAGAAAATGTTAATTATCATAGATAAAACACAAGAACAGATGTTAAATGATCTGTGAAATATACAAAGATCCTACTGTTTTTATTGCCTTTTTTTTTTAATTTAAAAAGTAAAGCTGCATGTTTCACTTTTAATTCTATAAAAACAGGATTTACTTTGACCAGTTCAGCAAAAGAACTTTAGTGAAAATAGTAACAATTAATGATGGGGAGCTGCCATATGACTGGAAGCAAAGCCTGAAAGCCTCTGCTAAATGTTAATGCCTTTCTAGCATGCTATGAAAGGGAGCTGCCATCTGCCATACTTAAGAGCAGGAGTAAGAAAGCAGAAGATGATTTTCTTAGAAATGTCCCCCATTTAAGAGACAGGGAAAGTAGTGGAAACAAGATGAAGTACTAATACGACACAGCCAAACACCCAACACAGTAATGAAGACAAAGCCACCTGCAACACAGCAGCATGCACTTCACAGCCTTCAGACTTTACTTCAAGTTCAGTGCTTTGAGGAAGCTACGGAGCAGATGACGTCTATCATGAGTACCTACACAGCACATCAGAGAATTCCTGGCTCCCTCATTCATTAATCTCTGGGAGTTGAGCATAGTAATATTGCTTTCCCATCACTGTTTTAATTCTGAACTGCTACCTGCCTTTTTTCTTTTGAACTCTGTAAAGTCATAAGCATGTTTAACTGCAACCACTCCAAAGACCTGCGAGAGGCTGAAGGTAAATGAAAAAGGAGATGAAAAGATAAGGCATAAGAATATTCACAGCAAAACTGGCAGACAGTGCAAGACAGTGAACATCTAATCAAAAAAATATGCAGGATTGGATTGAGAATAGTTCAGAAGTCTTTCTGTTGTGTATCTAGAATGACATCAAAATTGTATCTTCCTATTTCATCAACAAGCTATAAGTGATCCAATGAAGGGTACTAAGCCTGCTTGAACAGCTTGCATCACTCATCAGTGCCGCACTGAAAGTACGTTCCATATTTGTTTGAACAGAACCCAAAACAGTGAAATGCCCAAGGCAGGAGCCACATTTAACTATGTTGAATGACTTTCAATATTTTTTGACCACTTTCTTAGCTTATTTGAGACTTTAGAGTATAATTTAAAAAAAAAATAATGGCTGTAGATCATAAGCATATTCACTTATGGAGAATATCCCCACACATCCTGTTCTCAGAGACAGAAAACATCTCCAAGTCCTTGGTACTGCCCAGCCAGTGTGTGGAGAGGAGCTCCAGATGACAATGAGTATCGTGAAGTGTTGTACTTACTGAGCAGCTCAAAGCACAACTCAGAAGGACCTGTAGAAACAAAGCTGATAAATTTTACACCTAGTGCTCTGCTTTGCTATTGTGCATTAATCTAGTGGTGTTCTGCTGCAGAAAACTGGGAGACAGTAAGTCTCAAGTTGCTACCAACGTGGGAATCCTTAGGTTGGAGGTTCAGTCCAAGCTCATGAGCCTCTACGCCACACATGCTGTTATTTGCCTCACAGGGGTATCAGAAGGAATACGGGAAGTTTTAAATTAGGTGACTGCTGGAAATGGAACTGCTTTTGAGTCCCAAGGTCCTGGTGGTGAAGTAAGACCAAGACAATGCAGTATCAAGATCAACAGCTTTTGCCTCTTTCTATATACACATGGAGACAGATAGCATCTTCCAGTTGCAACACCTCAGTGAGTGACAAATTTCAGTTCGGTTATTCTGCTTGTAGAACCAATAAGAATTTTTCATCCAAATGGAAACATTGCACCAATTAACAGCATTTTCAGCTAGTATATCTGTAAGTTTACATGCAACAAAAATTACGTTAAGATCTCCAGTGGCAAGAGTGGTGACGAATAAGGAAAAGGATGTGTTACATATTATTCACATCCTACTTAAGCATTTGTATTTCAGTGCCTTAAAATTAATTTTAAATTTAAAGTTCCCATTCACACTTCAAATGGCTTTCTGCCATGTATTATGTCTGGGAAAATAAAATGCATAAAGAAATAAGGCCTACTCAAGCATGTCTCTTAATACTGAACAGAAATTTGAAGCTGCTTTTATCACTTATTTGTTCTATTATTTATGACATCATCCGCAGCTGGTCGTGTAAGTCTGGTCACAGCTTAAAGCCTTTTCTGTTGTTGCTCATTCTGTTTCTGACATGGAAGCTGCCTCTCAAAAACACATAATCCAAAGTGCATTACTCACTGATAGCTGACCTTCTTACCCCTAGAAGCTAGATGATTGTTTGATGTAAATGTGATTAAGGGCAGTAGGATGTTGCTTGTTATTACCCTAAAAAAAAAAATCATATGTGCAGGTAGTTCAAACTGATGAGCTGACAACCAAAACTAGCATACTTACGCTCCCTTTGTTCAGTTGCTGCAGTTTTTCTGGGACATGAAAATGCTGCTGAAAATACCTAAGAAACACAGAGGCATATTAAAGTATAACCAGAAAATATTTCTGCAAGTCAAGATCTAAATTAATCTTCTTGCGTTTAATCCCACATCCTCTGTATGCCCAGAAATGCAGTCTTCATGCTTCATACCTCACTATGTCACACTCATGTGGTTTGGGTACAGAAAAGCCAACCTTCCCCAAATAACAGAAGGATCTATTTCTGCTCCCTTTGAGAGAAGTAACCCCTTGAAGAACATGGGACCAGGGATAAGTGTTGAATCGTGACAGACATCATGGTAAAAATTTACTTTTAATGTTCTGAGGACACCACATCCTAATTTACTGCAACTATACTGTTTATCTCAAAGTTGCATTTATGAAAACTTGCCTCCAGGTAAGGATTTCTGTCATCAATTCTAAATAGAAAAATATTAGCCAAATGCAAGATGGCTAATGATGAAATTGGAAATTTTAAACATGATTTTGAATCTACAAAGTATATGGTTCTACAGCGACAAGGACTACCCATTTTTTCTAATATCTTCACTCAAGAAGTATAAAGTATGTGTATTGCAGTAGTAAAATGTAGCAATGTAATGTCATTTAATCATTATATGTTTAGGTTCAAGAGAAATATAGAAGGCATACCTTGTTTCTGTGGCCAGACAGATGACACTGTCCAGAAAATATGCCCAATGTTCCCAATACTGTCTCAGAGTTTTAGTTTGCCATATCTGGTTAACTAAATTAAAAATAGTAGTAATACTTCATCCACACTAGTGCTCATTTCCCAGTATTATAACTATTATGGCCATTTTCTCTAGAACTATTGCATTTCCACAGCCTCTTGAGGGAATTTAGTTTCTCTAACATTGAATGTAGAATACTCAGGCTTAATAAAAACATGCCATCTTAGGTAAGGCTTTTCATCCAGAATTTCTTAGTAGTCAAAAAAATAGAATTATGTTTGTTGCTGTTGCTATTGTTACTGTTGCTGTTATTATTGTTATAATTACTATCACTATTATCTCTCCTTAGTATACTAAAGTTGAAATTTCAGGATGGATGTGGCACATTAACTGCACTACTGTCTCAAACACCATTTTGTCCTAAGGAAAAATTCACTGGAGAATTGATCAGAACACACAATGGAACACACTCTAAAAATCTTCTATTTGCATCAACAAAATTGAAGGCTGAAGAACTAATACAAAATGCCTAATCTAATTTAGAAGATTCAGTATCTAAAATGTTGTTTTACTGTTTTTCACGTTATTTAGCTAAAATGCATTCAGACAGAACTGTACTTCTTAACTGAAGCTTCAATATCAATATAAGTGGTCATCGTTTTTACACTTAAGCAATTAATCATAAACAGGGAAGCAGAAACTTCTGCATGAATTACCAGATGAGGAACCTCAGACAGCAGTTTGCAATGAATAATGTATCATCAGGAGCTCCCCTTTCTACAATTCAGTTAGACACCTTGCTGTGTGCCAATGCTGTAAAATAAGAGAGGATTTACACAACCTATCATCTTCTCTTTTTTCCTCCAGATACAGTACGCATGTTGCTTTTCATGTCTACTCTGCAATAAATGAGCTTTTCTCAATTCTGTAAGAAATTATTCCACAAGGCATCAATTTTGGAAGTTCCTGAATTTCTTCCCATGATAACTCCTTCCTCCCACAGCTATAAATACATATACTATATATTTGGAAGCCATATTCTTCCAGCTGCATGCAAAGAGTCGTCTTTGGACAAGATCCATAAGTGTATTTTCCTTTCCTGCAAGCATTCCTAGATCTGGTCCTTACTTCAGAAAGTGACTTCAGCTAAACCAGCAAGCATTTCGGAGAAAATAAGATCTGAGAAAACAAGATCCCACATGACATAAATAAAACTGGAAGAATTTGGCTCCATGCCTGTATCCTTGAGTCCTTCCTGTCCATACAATCAAAATATTGATACAAATACATCATGAGCAGGCAATAAGCACTTGGCCATGCTAAAATCCTTCTATCTTTCTTTTTAAACAAGACCATGCACAGTACAGAGCAAGGGGAACTTAGATCTTATTGCATAATCATCACATTATGAGCTCAAAAGAAATCAAACCTAGAGGTTAGTCAACAAGTGATATAATGTAATTCCAAATAGCAGTCAGCATGCTCAATGTTTGCTTTAATTCCTTCCATAGCATCCTTCACAAAGGTTGCTTGCACATGTAATACACAGACCTTCCAAATGTCTCTGCTAGAATGACTAGGGGACCAACTATCCTCCAGTGGCTAAAGATTTAACACACTGAGGGAATGAACTGAAGCATTTTATAATTTCCACACAATGTTTCAGTCTGGCACGAAGTTAACACATCAGTCAATTCCCCCCCACCCCCCGTACATTTGCAGCTCACTCATTAATATCTATTCTGTAAAGCAGATATTGTGCAATGCTTTTGTACAGAATGAATTTGCCTTCTTTTTCAATGAGCATCTGTTACTATAAAGTGCACTAGTTTGGCCTTGTTATCTTGCAGCTTTTTCCTTTAAAAACACCTCTCCTCTACCTGCACTTGCTGCCTCCTGTGAGTGATAACTTTTCTTCATTACCACACAAACAAATTTAGGCATTAATCCCAAGGGAAAGACCATAAAATTGGTTTCAGTCTGCCTTTAAATTTCCTTGCTATTTACCTCAGGTAAATCCATGAACCAATCTGCAGCTTTGCAGCTTTTCTTCCTGAACTGATGTATTAATGGTATGTCAAAATCTAAAACTCCCTGAAGAAAAGAGGTTGCCATGGGATACAGAGCGCTTCGAAGTAAAATGTTGAAAGATGTATCCTACTAAGAAAAGCTCCAAAGACCTTGCTGTGTCAGCCAGCATTGCTTTTTATCTCTTTAAGATGAAACAAAATCACTGCTCTGGGAGTCACTGGGCATCTGTCAGCTCTGATTGCTCCATCATACTGACCATTTCAACATGACTATAGGAATCCATTAGTGGAAAGGAAACTGCTCCAGTTTCACAAAAGCTCTGACTTTGTTGCCTGGTATCACGGCAGCAACATATGTAGACAATTCATTTTTTCAGCTGTACCTTATCTGAAATCATCCCCTCCACCCTAGCTTTTCAGACATTTGCAGTGAGGTCATGTGCTGATTACTGACGCTTATGAGGGAAGAAAGGAGAAGAACAGACATATGCTTTAAGTGAAGTTAGCTAGCCAGATGGACATCGTTTCCCTAGAGGTAAAGTTGACTTGTGAAAAACAGGAGAGGAAAAGGTATTGACTAGAAGATGTGACTGCCAAACGACAATTTCCAAGAGAGAACATAGCTTCTGTCAGAAGCATATATTGGGTGAAAAAAATAGAAGTCTGAACTGCCTGAAGAACTACCAAGAGAGAAGGCATTTGTGACAAGTTCCCTGTGTGTATCAAAGAGCTCGGTCACCACCGTGCTTCACTGTGGGAATACATAAATTCATCAAAGTAGTCACAACTAAAACCTTTAAAATTTCACTTTTTCTGAACACAAATTGCTGTCACACACCTATGCTATATTCACAGAACTGGCTCCAACACTTTTTGGCAACTGACACATTCAAAGGAATTCAATTCTGCCCGAAAGTGATTTACAAGGGAGGGGAAAAGCTGAATTTAAGTAATAAATCACTTTTTCCCCCCTACATTTCTTGTAGCAAATTGAATCTTCTTAAGGGCAGCTCTAAGGATTTGATTACAAACATCATGCATAGTAGTTTAATTATTCCTAAAAACTACCTCAGAACAGTCTTCAAATCGTAAAACCAATTATGCATTTACATGTCTTATATACTTTTTGTTGATCATTTGCATACACAGCTACCGAAACACACGTATCTACAGCTATCTAAATATACAGATAACAAGCAGGCTTTGATATTCCTCTTTTGCACTCATTTCTGCAGATAGAAATGAGGACAAGACAGGAGAGCCCTCCCTCAGAGAGTGACTGCAGCATGTTTGCTTCGCCAGCCAGTGACTGGTGAAAGAAGGTGAAAGGAACTCCCTTACCAGAATGGTTTCCAGCTGAACGCCATGCTGGAGTCTGTCAGAAGAACCTACTCTGTATTACAAACATCCAAGTGCCAAAAAGAAAAGGTGTCCAACACATATTCTAACTAGTACATGAGAGATAATGTTTTCTGGTAGAAACTGGGAACATGATATTATATCCAACATGAGATATAAGAAAGATCTCATCTAAATACACCAACAAGATGACATCTAAAATACCATGTTTCTGATGAAAAATACATGGAATTTACAGAGAAGAACAAATTGCTAAGGAATAGGGCATTTTGGGTAAGGATCAAAAGACATGCTTGCTTAAATGAAGACATGGCACAATGGAATATGATAATCAAACTGAAGTATTATAGTGTCGTAAGCAATGAAGTGAGAGAGAAATTACCTTTGTTTAACAGACTAGATTAACAATTGAGTAATCAAAAAAAATAGGGTAATATCTAATAAGGAAACACCTGACAGCAGTGCATTTTACTACACTGCATCCGTTTTCGTGAGAAAAAGTTGTCACATCTCTTAATGTAAACACACGGTCACCCAACTGAGCCAACACAGTTCAAGAGAGCTCCTAGTGCCAGCTTTCTAGCACAGATTAAACAAACGAAACCAAAAACCGTATTGAGTTCAGGAGAACAAATGATTCTACAAGAAATATGAACTAAAAGTTACAGTTCAAGATTAATGTAATTTATACTTATCCTCAAAATTGAATGTTTTGAATCCCTTAAAAAATAACAAAGAATAAAACAATGATACAAAATTGCCTTTGTTGAAATATTTCTCCTTGAAAGATATTTTTAGTTAGTTGTGTTTTAAGGACAAGAAATCTGTTAAACTTCCAAATCAGATTATTGATCATTCTTTTGAAAGAAATCAGTGATTTTCTATCTACTAACTATCATAATGAACACGAAAACCTCAATCATTTTGACTATCCTGTCACAAATTAAGTGACTCATTTATTTTTATATTTAATTTTCAATTTAGAAAGTGCAGCAGAACAGCAGATAAAACTGCCGAAACAAAGAGAATATTCAAGCTGTAACTAGTGCCAAGCTTCAATTTTGTGCTTTTGAAGCTTCATCCTCTCTGGTGTGACTGGAAGCACAACGACACTGTGGACTCAGACTGTACTGATGGACCAGGTAACCTGCAGTTACCTGCAGTTAAATGTAGCATTAATTGTTGCATATAGGCTAGGACAAAATCTACACATCAGGTAGAGTTGTTTGGCCAAACAATAGCCTTTAATTTTTATCAAAGAATAAAATCATAGAACACCAAGGTTGGAAAAGACTTCTAAGACCATGCAGTCCAACTGTCCACCTATCACCAATATTCCTCTAATAGACCATGTTCCTTAGTACAACATCTGAATGTTTCATGAATGCCTTCAGGCATGCTCCTCTCTGGGCATCCTGTTCCAGTGCCTCACCACTCTTTCAGAAAAGAAATTCTTCCCAACATCCAACCTGCATCTCCCCTGGTGCAACTAGTGCTGTGGGAGAAGAGGCCGACCCCCACCTTGCCACAACCTTCCTTCAGAGCACTAAGGTCTCCTCTGAGCCTCCTATTCTCCAGACTAAACAATCAAAGTTTCTAAGCACCATCCTATCTTTGAATTTCAGTTATCTGATAGCATAACTTTCAGACATTAATCAGAGCTATTAGTAGCAGGACTTTGAAATAGCACTATTGCAAGTGTACGGCAAAACCCCACTGATTTCTGTGAAATATCAGATGTGCCATTGACAAAAAAGTGTCAGCAGTCTGACAGACCAAACAGTTAAACTGTTCGGAAGCAAAACACCACAGTCAGTCACTCAGAGTAGCAAAATGGCAACAGTACATTTGCAGCTCATTTAGAGAAGTAACAGATGTTTGTGCTGTGTGGTGTTGGCCAATTACTTTTTTTTTTTTTTTTAACCTAACCTGTGCTAAACACTGAGTAAGAAAAGCTGCAGTTTTAAGCTCAGGCTATAGGGTTGCAGTCAACTTTCCCATATACAGGATACTCAGGCTTCTAGTGGGTATGAGGGGAAGTAATTACCATTTTACATTGAAACAACAAAAAATAACAAGACGGCTGTCAAGTCCCTTTAAAACCCAAATTTTAAGTATTAAATAAAATGACTGAGCTTCAAAGACAGCTTCATAACTCAGCTTAAGATTGACCTCAAAGGAGCTATGCAAAAAGTTAAGATTACCTTACTCTTCTCGCCACTGCTACAGTAAAACAGCACTGCTGTCACCTCAACCTATTTAATGCAGTGCAAAAAGCATCCCTTTTTCACAGTGAAGACACAGCCTACGGCAGCTGCTGCTGCTCCCTCAGTGTTGGAGCATGGATGCATTACAAAGTCAGCAGTATCCCCTGAGTATTACCATGTTTATTTAGAAAAGACCTATTGTTCTGGAGACTAAGACCATTTCTAAGGCTATTTTGAAACCACTCTTTCAAACTGTTCATTGTTCTAACCTTCAGTTCTAGGAACATCAGAGGAAAAGTGATTAAAGACTCATTTTCCCCAGCAGAGTCACTATTTTTATTCAGTTTTGATGCCCTTTTTGGCTATTTATTGCCCTTATTGTTCTTTTTGATGGTTGCTAAGGAGGAAGAGATTAAAACTCAGTGTGCAGCACAGCTCATCCCAGGGTATAATTTTTCTGATTTTTAAAATAATATATGTTAGATAATAGATAAAATTACTGTGTTGAGCTTAAAGGGATATCATTATACCAGATTTGGTTTTATTTTTTCCTACTCTTTGAAAGAGTGTTTCCTAGGGGATATACAGCAAGAGGATGTGGTAAATACAAACAGATTTCCTCTGTGAATACAAGACAAGAAACATAAGCCCCAGAACAGGAGACTCAGAAGGGCAGACTTTCTGCTTCCCTCCACACAACAAAGAAAAAGTTCTTCTCTAGACAGGACTAATTTACATTAATTATGATTTTTGCATCATCTGAAGTATGTACTGCCATGCATTATTTGGAGCATATGCTGTATTTCCATGAACAGATATTTCTTCATATGGCTATATTAGTGATAATCAGATTAAAAATTTGTAATGAACATCTGATAACAAGGTGGTCAACTGCATTGGACAGGGCAAAGCCCAGGGACTCTCTCAGAAAGTGTAGAAATTTACAATGCAATTGCGACCAATTTCTTGGGAAGACTGATGCTTTCAAAAGCTATCAGCAGTGAAGCAACAGGTTGAGTAGACCACGAGGCATTAGTTTCTCTAATAAACACACCTTTTAAAACTAAAGCAGGTGGTTGTACACAGGAGAGAAACCTTTGAATGACCACTGTTTATCTGGAGCAGCTGTCCAGAGATGGAGGAATGAGTTACTTGCTTTTGAGCCCATCTGGACCCAAGGGAGGAAACTTCAGTGAGGAAGAATAATTGGCCCGTGCAGAAGAGCTATATAGCTCTACTGGACTAGGACTGTACAAGTGGCTGTGCCATTTGTAATGCATTAGTGGCCTTGTTCTTGTTTTGTTTTTTAAGTGAAGCAAGAGATAACAAGCATTATCAAGCAGGAAAATAAAACACCTCTTTCAAGATGACTTGAAAGGTGACTTCAAAGCACCAAAACCCCGGGACTGAATAACTTGCATGTGGAGTTGAACACAACTCTTATATCATTTTAGAAGTAATAGCTGAAGCTGAAACCTGTCAGAAAGAATTCAGAGAGGAACTTCTCAATTGTATTGAAAGCAAAAACATGCCTGTGGCCACAGCCTCTTCTTTCTTTCTTAGGCTCAGTTTCTACAGCTGAGTATGTTTGAGTGCATGTCTGTGTGCTGATTGTGTAGTTCAGCATGATCCCATGATGAGAAACACTTGAAATATACTCAAAATAAAAGATTGACAGAGATAATAAGCTTCCCAGATGCAAGACATAGTATAGATATATATGCCTCTCTTCTGATTGTCACTTCTACTTATGTTGAGAAAAAAATTCCAGCTTTCTAGCTCTTCTTGTGTATATGTTACTGTCTACATATGTTGATATGAAATCTAATAAATAATGTAGTACAGTAACAGGAATTTCAGCCTCAGAACATACTGCAGGACTAAAGAAGCTCCTTTTGAAGTAGTCTCAATCTTATAAGCATAAACATTACAAATCTGAAAAATGCAGAGAGAACTCAATGAAAGTTATGATAACACAGACTCCAGCTGATATAAAAGCTGAGAAAGACGAGTTCCAAGAGAAGGAACCTAGGATAAAAAAAAGAAACAAACACCACCACCACCACAAAAGGAGCTAGAGAAATAGTAGATCTATGCGGAATTAAAATTTAGAGTAATAAAATCATAGGATCATCAAGGTTAGAAATGTTCTCTAAGACTAAATCCAACCATCAACCCATTTCCGCCATGCCCACTATTCATATCACTCAGTGCTACATCCACACATTTCTTGAACTCCTCCAGGGACGGTGACACAACAACCTCCCTGGGCAGCCTGTGCCAGTGCCTTGCCACTCTTTCAGAGAACAAATTGTTCCTAATATTCAACCACTGGCCTTCTTGGCCACCTAGGCACACTGCTGACTCAAGTTCAGCCAGCTGTCAGCTAATACCCCCAGATCATTTTCCATCATGCAGATTGTCAGATACTCCGCCCCAAATCTGTAGCATAGAGCAGGGCTGCTGAGACCAAAGTGTAAGACTCAGCATTTGGTCTTCTTCAACCTCATACAGTTGGCTTCAGCTCATCAATTCAGCCTATCTGGATCCCTCTGTAGGCTCTTCCTGCCCTCAGGCAGATTAATACTTCTTCCCAACTTGCTGTCATCTGCAAACTTACCAAGGGTGTGCTCTATCCACTCATACAAATAATCAATAAAGATATTACAAAGAATGTGCCTCAGTACTGACTCCTGTGGAACACCACTTGAAACTGATTGCCAGCTGGATTTAACTCAATTCAGCATCACTTAATTTAATTTAAAACTTAAATTAAAACAAAAGGTATTGCAGGAGACATGTGAACTGAGCTGACATTTTAGGGAATTAAACACAAGCCAGAAGTGGAAATAAGAAATAAAATGATGATGTAAAAAGCACAATTTAAAAATAGTTTTGGAAGCAAGAGAAGGAAATACATAAAGTGAACTTTTACTAGATGTGAAGATCAGCTATCAAGGGGAAAAAAAAAAAAGAAAATATTAACATTTAAGGAGATGGTGAAGGCTAGAGAAAACGATCCCAGAAGAATATAGATAACCTTAAAAGTCTTTGGGAAGAGGAAAAGTAAGACTTCCTTGAAAATGTGAGAAAATACTGCTATACTACTGTATCACAATAAGTATAAAGAAGCTTAGGGTCTAGTATACTGCCTGCATCATCTATATCATTTTCAGATTAACCATTTTTAGTAGTCAGATGTTACTCCCACTGAAACAAAATCAAAATGACTGTGCAGCATTCTCATTTGGGCATGTATATGCTACTGTCATTGCCTCTAAGGAAGACTTACAGAAATATTTGCAGTTAAAGTCTCTCACAACAGAAGGAATTATAATAATGTTTATAAAAATCAATACCCTGTGAATAACCACTGTAGTTTCATTCACAGATATGGCAGAGAGCTGTCTTTTTGGAATCTAAGCTGTTGGATGATGTCTTTCACATGCCATACGTTAATAGCTGTGGCTCCTGTGAAATATGGCAGGTCTCTCCAAAAGTAATGTCTCCTATTTATTTCCATGGAAACTACAACAGACACACAAAGTAAATTTTCAACTACAAAATGGTATTTTATAACATAATCACTACAATTAGCTATGCATTTTCAGATGCCATTTTATCAGACTGTCCCTCTGCTGTCATCTGTTGCACAGCAAAAAACGAAAAGGAATGTGGGAAGGTTCAACCTCTAGTGCTCCACCACCACCATCGCCTCTGCTGTTGTGAGCTAACAATAAAATAGGTGGTGTTACGTTTGGAGCAGCCCTGCTATATATAAAATTCCAGTGTACTGGCTACCTTGCATATTCCAAAGGTGCATTTCCCTCTGCTTTACTTTTCAGCAAAGGTATTCCTGTTTTCAAGAGAATAACATCAGTTCTTCTGAAGCATTCAGATTTAATTTAGAAGAGAAAGCCATACAAAAATTATAAACTTAACTACTTTAAAACTGACAGCTTTCTGTGAAGAAACTAATTTAGAAATTTCCTGCATTGGGTATTTACCACAATTGTGTTCAGTCTTGATTTAAATATTTCAATCAATACATCTCCAAAGAATGTCCCATGGGAGGTCTTACCACCAGCGATTCTGCTCATCACTTCACGTAAAAACCTAAACCCAGTTGCATGATGTCTAAATGAAACCAACCCTTTTGTTGTTAAATCAGGCATATTGAAATTTTCAAAAGAAGAAAAGTTCTACCATAAAGCGAGACTATAGTTCCATTTTTTAAAAAAATACATACTCAGACAGAAGAATGTATGTCTTAAAATATTAGATCCAGAATCACCGAAGCTCCTTTCATCAGTGTATTTTGTCTTTCTCATTTTGACTGGATGAGTAAGTAAACTCACATGTAAGCTACCCTTCACATCCAGTGAACTTAAATTTATAGGGAAGAGTGCAAATAATAAAGCAACATGAAAACTTCTAAAACAAACAGTGTTACGGATAAAGAGAGAAGACTAACTAGACTAAGACAGATAGAGGAAATAAAGGAACCTAATTAAAATGAAGTCTATGTATAAAAACAATCAAACTTCAGCTGTGGGAAGCAATTTTCATGAGAACAACAAAAAGTCATTCCTGTCTGAGCCCTTAGTTTCCCTATCATTCTCAGAGGTGTGTCTGCATGCTGCATGATGAGAAACAGGTCAAAATTTGAAAGCCATAACTGTAACTAGTGCTAATTCTATTTAAGCTCAAACTACAGAGAAATGCTCAGATACAAAATGAATTACAGTTTATTAGGGAGGCTCTTTTCCTTTCATAATCTAAATCCAGAGCCACCTCAGGAAATAGCTACAACTCAGAGTCTCATATTTATCTCAGTATTGCAACTATAATTGAGCTTAACTCAAGCCTCCTTTAGAATACGTCATTATTGTAATCAACTACTGTCATTGCTGACTACAGTGTACTGGTAGTGCCTTAAGTCCACGGAGGCTGAGATGAAGCACGAACCATCACAGATTCCTTCATCTGTAAATGAAAACCTGCATAGCTTCATTAAGTTTCTATGGCAATTGCAACATAAAAGCTAGAAGGATAAGCCAGATAATGTACATATCTTTATTCTTGGTTTAAATCAAGATTTAATCAAAAATCAGAAGTTCATGTATGTTATAGTCACAGTTGTCTATTTTGCTTAAATATAAAAGAAAAAAAAAATTTAAATTTAGCTCAATCTAGTAAATAATACATAAAGAAGGTGAATAGTCTGTAATTTAAATTTTATTTTATTCATTTTTTAATTATATTCTGTGTGAGAAAGCATCATTAGGAATGCCAAATAAGCCCCAAAGAAGTTATTAATTAGCCAAACAAGACTATGTAACAAGACAAACAAATATGAAAATGAAGTGCTTCCAAACTTAATCTAAGCATAGGGCATAATCATGATGAAACTGAGTAAAAGTTAACCAGAGTTGTAAGGGTCACTTTTTAATTCAGCTGACACATAGTGTGTTACATTTAACATGAAAACATATCTTGGCTATCCACAGTTGGAAAAGGTTCAATATTCGAATTACATGTAACAGATATTTCTGTGCCAGTAGAGAGCAAAATTACTTGCAATATAAGTATGAGATGATCGGGTCAGTTGAGAAAGCATTAAGCTATCAAAACCAAATATGAGACAGATAAGAGAGAACAACTCTTGCTTCAATTAAGAGGAAAACCTTGCAGTGAAAAGTAGAATGACAGATCTGGTGGCTGTATTCTTCAAGCACATGTGCCTCAGGATGTAAGAAAAATTGTAGATGCAAGTCAGTGCAGAACCACACTTCAGTAATCTAAGCAGAAGCACTGATGCTTATGACTAGCACCTGTTCTTTATGCTGCACAGTACACTTCTAGTCTCCAGATAAGTTCCTGTCACTATTTTCATGTTTTAACTCGGTGCTGGAAGGAGACTGACACATGCAGCAAGGTACCTTGTGCCACGCTTTCATCTGATAGAAACCAGGATGTGCAGACCCTGGGAGCGAAAGTGATCTCAAGAAGATCCTGGGGCTAGAGTACCTGGGATTCTATGGATCTTCCACTACTGAAGGAAAAAATTAACTAATCCACAGTATTTTGCATCTTTGAGGACAGTCTCTCTCCAGTACCCACTCTAGGGGAACTGTTAGGTTATGGCTTGAATTGGTGATTGAGCACCTGGTGAAGAATTATAACCGGCCCAGGGAGCACCTGTGCACCCCATGTGACCAGAAGGGCGGGAGCCACCTTGGGCTCTTATGAGGAGCAGCCATAGGAAGGAGAGCTTCTCTTTGACCTCGACTGCTTCCTGAGCAGGAGAAGTGCACAGCCAGAGAGCTCCTACACCACTGGAGCGAGATCACCTCTTCTTTCTGTATCTGACTGTTGGCCTATCTGCAAATACTTTGCCTGGTATTGCCAAAAAAACTGTCAGAAGCGATTTTGTGTCTTTGTGAGCAGAAAAATTCACATGCTTTCTACAGGCACAACTAACCTCTATTTTATGAAAGAAAAGTACGTGACACATTTGTCCATCCCAGTGAAAGAAAGGACCCTTAGTTGGAAGAACCCCAGACAGCAGAAACCTGCTTTCGCTGCACCTGTCCTGGCACTCAGACTAGTAATTAAAGGTCTGTTTTTCTTCCACTGACTTGGCTATGATTCCTATTAGCAGGAAGTCTTCCTGGCTCACCCACCCCCCTAATGGAAAGGCAGGAACAACTCCAAATCCTATCCTGTTGAAAGAAGTTTCTTCCTCTGAACTGGAGACTGTGCTCTTAAAAAGGATAGGAAAGAATGCAGGTAGGATCAGAGACTTTCTTCTGGACAATGAGCTGCACAAGCCTGAGTGAGGCTGAATAGATGGGCACACAGCTATACGCTGATTTTATAAGTGTCTACTTAAGTAGGCAATCAAGTGCACCCAAGCAGCATAGGTTATAAGACTGCTTTTCAAACTGCACAAAGACAGTATAAAGGCAGCTGGACCAGTATTGGATACATGCAATGACAAGCTGTTAAATAAAAAAAAATGCTTACCTGTATCTAAAGATCTAGGCTCGTAGAAAGACTCCCCAAGGAAGGAATTTCCAGCAACAGATCCTTCCCTTGTGGCAGCCAGCCTTTAAATGAGGTTTTAAGGAGTGGAGGAACCTGATTCTACCCCTTCCAGTGGCTCAGGTAAATTGTTTTCACCTGTGCTCCCAGGGCTGGCTGTGACCTTTCACCATGTGCTCAATCAGTGGTTCAGGCCATGACTCAGCAGTTCCCATACAGACACAATATCAGAAAAGTACTCAACTATATATTTATGCATGTTGTACCTATTAATTTTCACTAACATTATGGCCAATATTTCAGTTCTTCTAGAGTATTGCAAGAATTCTTCAATATGCATTGCATTTAAGGGAATCTAATCAAGCAGTCGAGGGGAGCCAGGCCACCTCAACTGCCTGGTATTCTTAATCCAACCCCAGACATGTACGTTCCTCCAGGACCTGGGGAATCACCCTTGCACCATCCATCCTTATCTCCCTGTCTCATGCTGAACCCTGAGATATATGTTCTGCTCAGATAATGCAGGAACAAATGGAGGAGTGAAGCTTACATTACAGTCAAGATCTGATTAAGGAATATCTTAAAAATAATTAATGGGAGAAACAAACATTTTTCGGTGCTACTGCAGATGTTCTACAGAGACAAGGGGAGGGAGGAATGGGGGGAACAGCCACAGTAAAGCACTCGTAACCATATTGATCTTGTGATAGTATGCATGTAGCCAGTAAGTCCTTTTGTTTATATTTTTTCTTTTTTTTTTTTCTTTCCCAGTGGTAAAGAATAAAGGTGAGATGTGAAAATGTGAAAAAGCTCATTTTTTAGTCTGTACAATTAGAACATTCAGACATCATCACGGTAAAAAAAAAAAAAAAAAAGGGAGACAAAGGAGAAATAGAGCTTAAAAAGGAAAAAAAAAGAACTGAAAATGCAAGAGAGATTGAAAGGGCTAGTAGATAGAAATTAGGGCTAGATATCACACCATATCTTATTATGGTACCACCTTTTGATGTAAAGGTTTCCACTATCTGTTTCAACAAAAGACACTCTTATAGAGCCTAAGAAAAGGTTAAGCCACAAGACAGGGGCAAAGGGGGAGCATTAATGCAGGCAGAAACATATTCTTTTGTGAAAGAAGCAAAAAGCTTTCCTTCACTGTTTTATTCTAAGATAGCTTTTTAAAAAGCACATTTTGATACAAATTCATAATTTCCTCTGCAGCCTGTCAAGTGTTTCCCACAGCATTTAACATCAGAGCGGGTACACAGATTACATCCTCACCCATCTTATTATTTCACAGGATTAATGACTGTCTCAGGCTAAATAATATTTTTGTGTAATACCCCTTGTATCAAAAAGTTGAAGCTTTCAGTATTCAGCTTCAGCTCTGATCTGAAGAGGAAGGAAGCCTTTAAGATGACACTGAGGACAGTACAGAGAAGTGATGTGGCTGAGATTAAAGGAAGAAAGGTTTCAATGTGTAATCTGAATTGCTCTCAAAGAATCCCTTCTTGCAGATGTCAACACAAAAGATGCCCTGACAGGAGGCACTTGGCATTTATACATTGCCATTCACTCTGCACACAAAGTCCAATGTCTCAGATTCTCCCAGGCTCTGTAGGGGCCCCTGCTGACCTAGCTCCTAGCACAAAAACACGTACCAGACACTGTCTTACTGTCCTTCCTTCCTTTTCCTGACCCATCTACTGGCAAAGATGCCCCTGGGGAGCAGCTTCATCCAAGTGGCTAAAGCCTACCACAGATGAATGTACAAATAGCAAGAAAGTTCTTCTGAAACTCAACATATTAGATTTGCAGTGTTTTTTGTAATTACTGTATTTACTTCAACTACACATACATACATATCTACACATTTAATAATATTACACATACCACTACATCTGTATGTGCAACTACATGTCTGTTCTATACATATTTATTCAAAATAACATGAGATTTCACTATTCTTTTGATATATTGTTAGAGCCGCAGGTGCATTTTTGAGTACAAATTACAGGAAATCACTAGATTACACCAGCGCATTTGCAGCATATAGCTTGACAAGGTCTATCTGAACTGCTACTGCAAATACAAAACAATACAGACACAACACTCATCCATTATCAAAGCATCTTTCAGCCCCACGCTGCTTTTCATCTTGTCCTTCCATTTCACGTACTTCCACTAAACACATGGCCAAGCTTATACTATTGCTACACTGGGTGGAACTAACATGTGTTACTTATTGTGAGGAAGTGCATTAAAGGAAAGATGCGGAGACCTCAAGAATACCATCCAGCCCCCACTTTATATCTCCATTCGATTCTATTGATGCTGTATCTCCAAACTGTTGAATGTATACAGCATTTTGAAACTACTACTATCTGCCTGAGACAGAAATGCAAGAACAGACAGGAAAGATTATTTTTAAAACTGAGTCTCAAGCTGCTAATATATCTATTTTTCATCCGGTGCCATGCTTAGCTTAATTACACAAATTGAAAGAAAGGGCAGAGGCAAAACAGAAAAGCTATACCAGTGGGCTCTACAACACAGAAGCAGTGCATCCATGCAGTCGAAAGTTGAGGAAAGGAGATGGAGATGAGGAACACCCTGAAAGTGGCCAAAGGTGGGCCAGTGATCCCAAGTCCAGCTGAGAACTGGCCCAAACTGCAGTTTAAGACTCTGCGCAATATACATCAGTGTATTTGAACACACTGAATCATAGAACTGCTCAGGTTGGAAAAAAACCTTAAAGATCATCAAGCCCAACCATATAAATAAAACGGCACCATCTAATGCCTGCTGAAAATCCGGAGCAATATATTTGACTGATAGTGACAATAAATGGACTGAAATTACAATTTGCATTAAGGTGTATCAGTAATAATGAAAATGCAACCACCAGGAAAAGAAAGCCCTTCAAACGAGGTCTTTATGATGCTAACGTTATGTTGCACACGTTATTAAAAAATAGCCTAACAGGTTGATTAGACGTTTCTAATGGTGTCTATCCATTATTAATAAAATAATCATACTTTTAAGGCCTCATTATCAATTATTTCATTAGCTGCATGAAAAATTAAACAAAGGCGGGGAGAGAAACATTTTTGCTTCCTTAACAGTCCTGGAAAGGAAAGCCTTTTTTCCTACAACATATTTAATGAAATACTTGGCAGGCACAATGGCCAGCCTTTAAGGCTGATGATTTTTGCTGGTGAACATATGCCAATGAACCCATCACATTTACTCATTAACTCCAAGTCATAGAAAGATTTAAAAGAATGTATTACACTAGCAGTAAGAGAACACAAAAAAATTTAGATGCTTTGCTCAATCTTTGTTTATTAATTGGCTTGATCTAGAAATGGGGCTGAAAGCCTCCTATAAAAATGTTTCATCTTCTGAAAAAGGGCAAAAAGAAGCCTTCTTGAAATACAGGATGAATAATATTAAGTAATTGCACACAAATCTACTAAAACTCACAGTATTTTAGCAAATCCCTGAGAAACAAATGTACTGTTTGAGACCATGGACGGATATGTCATTCATGAATAGAGCAGCAAAACTTCTAAGAACAAGTCAACACCTGAAATGCAAGATGCTTGCTATTCTGCTTGTCTTTCCCTTGCTTATTCACAATTATTAGCCACCACATTTCCACCTGATGACAGATTAATACCCACCACCTTATATGAGAGCTAAAGATACAGTTTCTGACCTGCTCTGTCAAGAGATGTGTACTAATAATCCTTCCTTTCCAAGTAAAACAGTGCTCACATCTTCCTCATTCTACAAGTCAATTACAGATTAGCTCAATCTGTTAACTTAATTTTCCATACACAGGCTAGGGAACTTCCTTTGATATACCTTCTCAAGGAGGAAGGACATCAGTCTCTAGGTTGATATACAGGCCATAATTTGCAAGCAGTGTGTATATCTGAACTCTCCAAAAGGGATGATGAAATCTTATTCATTTGAAACTCTTGTGTGCTTAGTTTTTATTCTTCATTATTCTTTCTGAAAGCCTCCATATGTACTGCAGGCTACCTGACAAAGATGACAAAATCAAAACTGCTTGCGGAAGTAGCCTAGCAAAGATTTCTTTCGTAAAACTTTGGGACAGGATTACAAAGGAGATAATTTACAATTGTATCATGCAAGAGCTGTCACAGGAAGAAATGGATGAACAAATTTCCACAATGACTCTCCAAGATACAAGCAGATCATGACGGCTGTTGCATCGCTGCAGCTAATGGATTGTGTCTGTAAGCTGGTTGGCAGATATTTTGGAAAAGGGTCTTTGGGGCCGTTTCCTACCCACATTCTTTGGAGTGTCTCTCAACAGACAGAATCAGCAAGGTATGCCTGCCTGTCAGAAATAAACTCACTTCATTCAGTCTCACTGCTGAAACCATCTTAATGCCAGATCCTAAAAGAGTGCAATATTTTTCATGTGCTGAGAATGTGGAGCAAGGCATTCCAGAAACATAATTATACAAATGTTCAGCTACGCTCACATCTGTCTTGATGTTACAAACGTATTTTTCTTTTTCAAATGAAATAGTATAGCATTAAGGTTCTTTTTCTATTTGTAGCTCATGTAACAGACAGTATTTGGAAAGCAAAGTGAAAGCAGAGATGTGGTGAACAGAACTTAAAGGTTGTTCTAAGAACACAAGGCAACAGTAAACAAAAGGAGATGTTTCTGGGAGATGATGATGGAAATGGTAGTGAGATTAATCTCTTCTGGAAAACAGATAATGGGAATGTGACCTTATTTTAAATAATAAACTATAGTAGTCTTCCAAAAGCTTTTTATGTTTTCCTTCTCCTGCTGTTATCTGAGAATAGCCTATGTAACAATTTATACTATTGGGTTTCTATTATGATTTGACACCATATATTAGTGGTTTATGATTTATGCATTCGATCCTGTGCTCAATCCTTGCCCCTCCATTTGCTGATCTACATACCTAGAGGTATACTGGGCCCAGGTTGGGAAAGTAATCCAATCACTTTGTCGCTTCATCCACTCCAACAGCACTGGCAGCTGGAAATGCTGAATACCCTAAGGCTTACCAGCATGGCTCTCTCTGATCACAGTTGCATTTCATGAGCTCAAGTTCCAACACGTTTCCATACACCCCTGAGAACAGAAATTGCACTACTCCTGCACGCATGTCAATAGGACACGTATTCAAAAGCCCAGCCTATGCAGCCAGCCACCTCAGCAGGCAGGTCCAGCAGCAGGCTCTAGGGATCCTGGGAACAGGCAGGGTCCTTTTTGTTTACTATGCATGATTCCTAGCATGGTAGGGTCCTTTGGTTAGTGTTTTAGCTATCATTTCTTACTAACAATATTTTCTGTTTAAATGAAGCATCACTGCCACTTGCCTCCTGCAAGATTTTAAGTCCAATACTGCTTATAAAGCTGTGCTTCTTGGGTCTCTGCTGTGTAACAGTGATGATCCAGGCCTGCTAAATGACTGCTGTGACCAAGAAACTGAAGTCATAGGAAGGGAGGAAACATTTGCTTTGATTAGCATTCTGCTAATGCACTTCGTGCCACTAATCCTTGACCTCAATCTGCTAATACAATACTTTCAGATTTGGAGTGCCAGGACCGTTTTTGAAATCATCCATTTCATTCTAAGAAATTTAATTTGGACTAGCAGTAAGTGACAGAACTGAAAATCGACAAGGTGATTATGCATCATATTACAGTATTAGAGTATCTGATTTCTGATTTACTTTTGCAGTGCTACAGAAGCAGAGCAATGTGCAGCAGTTAGAGGTTGGGAAGGACTGGAAGACAATACCTGTATCTGACAAATATGCTTAGCGTCATAAATACCCACTGTTTACCTGTTACTAAAAAAAGAAAATGAACTAGAATATGTTCATCATAACATGCAGGGTTGCAAGAAAGGAAGTACTGAATAACAGATGTTGATTGTTCTCGGAAAGAAAGAGATGCCAAGAATTTTAAAGAAGACGACATTGTGGTTTTTTGAAATAAGTGGAATATTTGTTGTTTCAGTATCTCAGAAAAAAATCCTTCCCACATCTACTGTTATGAAAGTTTTAATCTTAACGCCTGTGTTATTAGTATAGGAGAACTGGGTTATGAATCCTAATCTTTCCCCTAAAGAGAAAAATTTTGTTAAAAATTTCTTAATCATATTCAGTTTTCTGGAATGACAGAAGCAAAAATGTTTTTTTCTGTAACAGAAAAATTTCTGGGACAGTGAAGTGTCTGCACCAATTAAATGCTTTGTAAGCAATCTTGAAGAGACTGGATTTCAAATCAATTATTCAAACTCCTTTTTTAACTTCAGTATTTACTTATACAAAGACTTAACAGTAATTTTTTACGTGGAAGATTGTTTCATTGGTTTCTTATTTTTAGGGGAGGGAGAAATCCTAGTCTCACTAGTTTTCCAGTCTTAACTATATTGGGAAGGCCACATCTGATTCTTGCTCTATGTGTGTATTTTAATTTTTAATAACTAGCTAATAAGCTTCACCTCTCTTATAATAATGCATTTATATATATATATATATATTTGTAGCTGCATCTGTCCCAAGTTTCTAAAACTGACTGTTAAGAAGCAACTGAGAATGGCACATGGCACTACAGTGTTGCAGACAGGAACCTTCATGTCAGGATACCAGCAAAAGTAGGATGCACATGAGTAGAAACCAACTAAAAATTGGTTACCACCATTCTTCCATTCCCTTTTGAGAGCACTGAAGTCATTTTTTCCTTTCAGTGGTACACTGCCTTCCTCTCTCGTCCTCCCATACAGATCGCTGTGTTCCACTAACTTCCATTATTAAACTCTGCTTAGAAGAAAAAAAGTTTAAAAAAAAAAGTCAATAAAACAGCACAGAGAGAAACATTTTAAGAAGAGGTCCTTCTGGGAAGTACAGATCTCCTAAGATATGGAGATGAGTAAATGGAAATTTGGATCCTTGAAAAAGAAAGGGACTCTGTGAAAAACACATTAATAGCTGAGGAGAATGAAGATGAAACTACAACAAAGAAAGCTGTGCTGTAGATATGCTTTCTGTGAAGAATCATTTGTGCTATTTTTTTTTTTTTTTCAGATATTTGACAACTCTTCCATTCCCAAATTCAAATGGTGGTATTTTATATTTGATTTTTGTTTCCACACTCTTTTTCCCCCTCTTCCAGCAGCTGTTACTGCTTTTCTTCATTTTACCTAATTTTAAACTAGTCTATTTGATTCTTCTTCCTTAGCAAGTGTGGACTATCCTGAGTTGTAATAATACTTAAAACCATTCTGAAAATGAATTAAGCTCTTCTCAAAGTTGCAGCGTGTACAATTTTTTTCTGCTTGAAAATGTCAAAAAATTGGGAATTACAGAATCACAGAATCACAGAATTGTAGGGGTTGGAAGGGACCTCTAGAGATCATTGAGACCAACCCCCTTGCCAAAGCAGGTTCCCTACACCACGTCACACAGGTAGGCGTCCAGGCGAGACTTGAATATCTCCAGAGAAGGAGACTCCACAATTCCCCTGGGCAGCCTGTTCCAGTGCTCCGTCACCCTCACCGTGAAGAAGTTCTTACGCACGTTCATGCAAAACTTCCTATGTTGCAGCTTATGTCCGTTTCCCCTCATCCTGTCTCCACGTACCACTGAAAAGAGACTGGCCTCACCACTATGGCTGCCACACCTCAGATATTTATAAACCTGGATCAGGTCCCCTCTCAGTCGTCTTTTCTCAAGGCTAAACAGACCCAGTTCACTTAGCCTTTCTTCATAGGGGAGATGCTCCAGGCCCTTCACCATCTTTGTGGCCCTCCGCTGGACTCTTTCAAGAGATCCCTGTCTTTTTTGTACTGGGGAGCCCAGAACTGGACACAGTACTCCAGATGAGGCCTTAGCAGGGCAGAGTAGAAGGGGAGGATCACCTCCCTCGACCTGCTGGACACGCTCTTTTTAATGCACCCCAGAATGCCATTGGCCTTTTTGGCCACGAGGGCACACTGCTGGCTCATGGCCAACCTGTTGTCCACCAGGACGCCCAGGTCCCTCTCTGCAGAGCTCCTCTCCAGCAGCTCATCCCCCAGCCTGTATTGGTGCATGCAATTATTCCTCCCTAGGTGTAAGACCCTACACTTGCTTTTGTTGAACCTCATCCGATTTCTTACTGCCCAGCTCTCCAGCCTGTCCAGGTCTCGCTGAATGGCAGCACAGCCTTCAGGCGTGTCAGCCAATCCTCCCAACTTTGTATCATCAGCAAACTTGTTGAGGGTGGCCACTATCCCCTCATCAAGGTCATTGATGAAGATGTTGAACAAGACCGGACCCAGCACAGACCCCTGGGGGACACCATTGGTTACAGGTCTCCAGCCAGACTCTGCACCACCAACAACGACTCCCTGCGCTCTGCCAGTCAGCTAGTTCTCAATCCACCTCACTTTCCAAATTAGATTTTGATCTAGTTTTCACTATCATGAAATTAAGATAAAATCTTTTGAAATAACACCAACAACCAGAGCCAGATCTGCAGTATAATACATGCAACACTGTTTCTCAATTACAAAAAATGTATAACTAGTTTTAAATCCTGTAGGTTTCATTTTGTACAGGTGAAAGGAAAAGGTTTCATTACCTGCAGTCTTCATTTTCATCAGTCATCATTCTGCCTATCAATAGCTGAATTATCATGTTAGTTGAAGTTATTCTTCCAACAATTTTTTAAGTATAAGTGGAATTATCAAACTTGCGAGGAACATATAAATAATGTTAGACATATTCTGCTCTTATCAGGAACAGTAACTGTACCTGGTGCTGGAGCATCTGTGAATACCAGCCATATACTAAAGACAAGGAAGGTAGCGTTTCTTCCTTCTAAGGTAAATAAACATAGAATTAGATCGAGCTGCATTCCTTCTGAAGTGTAATGTGTCTCTGAAGCCTAGAACTGCTCTATTCAGAGAAAACTTGGGAAAAGTGAAGTAAAATGCTTTTTAAAGTGCCATACCACATCCTCTCCTACAGAAGAGGAAATCAACAGAAGTTCTGTGGGATGACACAATTAATGAGATTGGATCACTGGGGCCCTTGGTCTCTCCCTAGTCTCTACGTCTACTCTCAGTGTACAATCATGCACAGCGTGCACCTGAAAAGAACACGTTAGACACAAAACTGTTCTGTTAAAGCTTAGAGACTGTCTAATGCAGCTTAAGCTATAAAAAACACACCTCGAGGGTACACTGAAAAAAATCTTCTACCATCTGTTTTTATTTGAAAAAGGACCAAATCGCACATTTTACTCTTTCAACAAAGCTACTTCAAAACTAGATAGGATGGGAGAGATGCACCTTGCCCATGTATATGGCCATTCCCCAGCTCTCCTTATCTTTTGAAGTAGTTCTGACATGGCAAAGTTCAAAGCACTTCAACGCTGTGTGCCAGGCATGTTCTGCAGCTCTTTTACTAGCTAGGAGGTGTACCCTGAAATAGAAACATGATGCATTCATGAGCAGCTGTGAAGTGTTCTGCTTTCAAAAAGTGCAAGAAGCACCAGATGAATTTGCCCAACTGCCTCCTTCTAATGTACAACTTCTTATCTTTTGCTCTAGTTTATAACTATGTTGTTCCAAGATATTGCGTTTAAAAATCTAGATGTTATAAGCAGTTAAAGCCAAACATAAGTTAAAGCCAAACTTTTAAAGGCCCCATGAGAACCTAAAATCTAGCTCCTTATTCAAGTTCAGCTGGGAGAAAGAATGAAAGGAGCAGTCTCTCCTTGGAGGAAATAAAGGCAGTAAGAGAAAGAATGACAAGTAGCTGCAACACCCTGAGGATTTCTAAGTTCAACTATAGAAAGCAAAAGTGTGGATGGATATTTTAATACAGATACATCCATGTACAGAAACTGTTATTTATCCTGCAATTGTATTAATGCAGCGGCTTCTTTTGTTGTCAGAGACAAAGGATGTTTGGTAAATCAGCTAGTGTACCATTAGCATCATCATGTCTAAATGGATCTAACCTCAACTAACCAGAGACAGTTAATCTCCAGAATTAGAGACTTCTCTAGTTCTGAAGGAAATTAAAACCATATCAAACTAATCTACCTATACCTTTGATTGAAACTGTCTGTTGATGTGAGAAGCAATAAACTATCCAGAGTACTACAATAAAGGAAGGAAAAGGAAATGGCTTGTTTATCTATTATTTAAGATGTACAAACTGCATTAATTAATCTCTGTGAAATGACATTAATTTGGAGTGAAATTATCTTCCTGTTTGGCAAGGTTCTTTCTTAGACTTTGTGCACCATATTTAGATTTCTGAAGCTTTCACAAACAGGACTTATAAAGAAATATTTACATTCCTTTAGCACCCACATCACTAAACATCTCTGCACCTTTGTGGACACTGCACTGACCCAACACAACTTTCTTTCTAAACCATCTTTTCACCACTTGGAACTCTTAATGACAAAAACAAATAAATAATTGAACACAGTTGAAAAGATCTTACTGTATAAGGCATAAATAAAGGATGCCTGAGACAGTAGACTTCTAAAGTGGCAGTGGCTAGAGAAGTGAACCAGCAATGTAAGCAGTACGTGTAGCTTCTTCCTCTGGAACTGCCTTTTACTCCTATTGCTACTAAAGAGGATGAAGATGAGCTGAAGGACACAGCAGCTATCATGGGGAAGAAATGGTCCCTGTAATGGTCCCTGCATCTGACACCCTGTTCCCTGAAAGCACCAGGAGCAACTAGGTTTGTCTACAGCATGGGTGTAAAAACTTTTGGCTGTACTGAGTGAAGACAAATTATCTTGGGCCACGTAGAGATCTTTGATGAAATTTTAGTCTTTCTGTGCTTCTTCCTTGAAAACAGTTGTTCCCAAATGTGCATACTGCCAAAAAGCAATGACACGAATAAGGTGTAATTGTGAAGTGATTATTTTTCTCTGGTGAGAGAGTCCTTCAAAAATAAAAAGACATGATCAAAATTTTCTTTCAGAGGAGTATCTGATTGCAACTCTTCATATTCATTTTAAAAATCATAGATATGCATTCATGTCAACAGAAAATGGAGTCATAAATATACAAAATTTTGATGATTTTTTTCTTAAATCTTGATACCTATCCTCAAAATCCTTTATCAAAATCAAAAGTATGGCTGCTAATTTTTCTCTGTTCACAGAGCTCTGTGTAGCCAATACATCAAAATACATAAAATTATTTGCCATAACTTGAGCTTGCCATAATTTAAGTTTCATTTTGAACAGTGTTACAGTTTGAAACATAGCACAGACAGGTTGATTTTCACCTTTAAGACTCATGTTTAACTTTTTAAAACTAGTAGTCAAATCCACCCAAAATGCTCAGTCTGTGAGTCATTTTTAACCTTCAAGATCTGGCACAAGTTTTCGTTTTGATTTCGTATATGACCTGATTTCATTTTGAAAATCATCAGAACTTTTTAACATTGTACCCCAACTTAGCCAACTTAGCTACACTTTCCAGTGTACACTGCTAAATAAACTCACCATCGGCAAGTGGTTTTTGATCTTTTTTGCAATCAGATTTGCTACTAGATTTGCAATAACTAGATTTTATAATAAAACTTGCTGGAGCTGTATTTAATTGTTGTGATGACAGACTTTTTTTCAGTTCTGTTATTTTGTCTTTGCAAAACATTCCTTGATATACATCTTCAAAATGTAATATTTGAAAACTGACACAATTTCCTTACAAATTAAGCATAGTACCATATTATTTGCCTTGGCAAAAAAAGTACTCATTTGTCCATTTTTCACTGAATAGTCTTCCATTATCCACAATGTTCCTTTTTTTTAGGGTCTGTTCTCTTCTGAGAAGACATTAGGTAGTTTGAAATATTATTGGTATTTGCTGCCTTTTATTCACCACACGGCACATGCAAACGTAAAGTGTCATACATGCAGGTTTAGAGTGAACTCAACATGTGTGACAGGCATGAGAGTTAGAGTTAGCTCTGCACTGCATCCTACCCCCCACGTTACTCGATCTGCCTGAGCTACATGCAATCTCATGATAATGTTAAAAGTTTACGATCTTGTGGGGCCACATTATTATCTGTTCCAGGCTGCATACAGCCTGTGGGTTGGACTCACCTGGTATACACTGTCACAAAGACTTAAACTGACTAGAAGAAGAGCTGTTGTGTTCCTCAGTGTTTTAAGATGATCATCTCCTCTTTCCATCCCTATGCTCATTTTGTAATCAACTTTTCAGCAGATGAAATGAAACATCACTCAGATTCCAAGTGTATCTTTAAATATAATTCCTGAGTGTAATTTCCCAGTGACTAGACAAAGAAAACTTCTGATTTAACAGCTGCTTGTAATTCTTTTCTGAGTGAAGATTATGAGCAAATAGGTCATCACCATGCCTTCTCAGCTAGTTTACTTAGTTCTTTTGAATCCACCCATGAATAACACAACACACAAAAGCCATACCATCTGTGGTTGGTGAGTGGTTTATTTTGCAAGTGTACTGCAAGACACAAACGCTAATACCTCCAGCAAATATGTATGCAGTAGAAAAATTCCCCATCACTTGCATTTTTATATCCTGCTAGGACTGAATTATGACTGCCTAAGGATGCTGAAAACTATTATTTGGTTGGAGATTATTTTTCTCTATTAAGATGCATTAAAAGGGAAACACTTCCAATCTCTCACATTCAAACTTTTCACATTACTTTCTGCAAAAGCAAGGTTATTAAACAGCTGCTTATTTTGACCCTTTGAAATGACCGCAATTTAGTAATGGAATTACAGTTCTTCATCTGTCACTGCATACAAATTTGTTAGAAGCTTTGGAGTGAATTTCTGTGCAAAGAAAATGATTATCACCATTGTTAATGGTCATAAAGACTGAATTCAGAGTGTTTCTTAATAGTATGTAAATGCTGTGAGTTGCTTCTGATAAATTACTTCAATCCCCCAAAATAAAAAGTGTAAAAAGGTGAACATGAAGATGCAGTCAGTAAGACAGCAAATGTTAAAGGACAGAGCTTTAAGCATGGGCACAGGGGGATATCTAGACTACAGAGAGCTTCCAAAAAGGAATGCCTGGAGTGAGTCTTTTAATTAGCAGCAAGCTTGTCTGAAAGTTTTCCACAGCACCATTGTGTTTTCTATCGAGGTAAGATGGAGGTAGTTAACTGATTCTTGTTTTAACTTCATTGTGTAACTCAAAGTTTCACATTTTCTCTTACAATGCCTTTCTCTATCACTAGTCAGCTGGAGACCTGTGGCTCCAAAATTCACACCTGGCTTGTTTAATCACATTCTTCATATTTCAAAATTGGCCACATTCAAAAAGTCCTCAGTCTCATGACTAAGCGGACAGATCACCGTGAGGACTGGCACATTAGTGTGTTATCCTGACATATCCCTGAAATACTTTATCTTGTCTAGTCCCCTTCTAGCTGTGAAGGGCAGAACAGCAAGGAAAGACGAATCAGCCCCAAGCTTTGTCTGTATCTACCTAAATTGCCTTCAGGAAGGATCCAGAAAATACAGGGGCTGATTCCTCCAGCATGCCCAATTCCAAAGACTGATGCAATGTCTTGGAGATAGTTTTTCTTCAGGTATACATTTTAAAGAATAGTTTAACTTCCACATTTTTAGTCTAAAACATGGCAAGAATAGAATACTAACAGGTGACCTAGGATTGCCAAGGCTCACATGAGAATTTAGGTAAATTCTGCAGGTAGATTTGTTTTTTAGCATCATAGAACCACTAAGGTTGGAAGGGACCTCAAGAAATCTCTGGATCCAGCTTTCTGCTCCAAGCAGGATTAGCCATGATGTCAGACCAAGTTGCTCAGGGCTTTACCCCACTGGATCCTGAAATCCTTCAACAATGGAGACTCAATGGCCTTTCTGTTCCCATGCTCAGCTGTTTTTCTGTTGAAATTTTTTCTCCCAATAAACTTCTGTTTCCAATTTACCTCCATTAGTGTTCCGTAGAAGAGGCCTAATAAATGCCAAAGAGAAATAATCTATTTCTTTGATCACATCCCAATATGTTATCAGTCTTCCTGGCTGCCAAGACACAGTGCTGACTCACAGCAGCTTACTCTTCACAAAAAGTTCTCCAGTCAACTTCTTCCTACAGTCTAAGAATTTGGTGCTCCCAGTTGTGTCAAGAATAGCACCATTGTAGCAGAACAAGCAATTTCTTACAGAGGACCAGAAATAGTTCAATGACAGTAACTCATGTATCTTTACTGTGGCTATTCAAATCTTTTACTTATACACTGAAAGCATACTCAGATCCAGTCAGGTCAAAAAAAAAAAAAAAAAAAAAAATCCACATAAATATTTTATGTATCAACTCAATAGATTCGCCTATTCATATTTGTGATGAAAAAAATGTAGTGTAATAGAAGTAAAATAAAGTCTACATCCAACTGTAAGAAAAATTAATTACACTAACTACTAAAGAGGAAAACAAGATCAATAATTACTTACAGGTATTCAAAGCTAGATTGGACGGGACAAGTCCTGGGTAGCCTGATCTGAGGGGTAGCAACCCTGCCAAGGTAGGGTTAGGACTAGATGGTCTTTAAGATTCCTTCCAGTGTAAACTATTGTATGAATCCATTATTTACACCTCCAGCAATTTTTAATCATTAGTACTGAAGTATTGATGTTTTGTTTCCGCTGACAGTTACACTTAAGACTTTACAAGAAAAAAATTGTTGAAAATATCAACTCTTTTAACAAGAGAAGGAATATTCATTCAATCAACAGGCCACAGTTAACAAAGCTTATTCTTCTGCTCAATGTAGGATCTAATAGCTTTTTTTTTTTTTTTTTTTGAGTGCTAAACTGTGAGTGGTGAAGCACTGTGAGAGGAAGAGTGTTTGAAACTGCTTAATTTTAATAGGAATGTAATTCTGACTATCAGCAGCTCTAGGCTGGTCAAAAGCTGGTCAAAACATAAGATTAGATAAAATAAAATATATTTGCCTTAGGATTTCACATTTGGACCATCACCATCAGTACTGGACTGCTAGTAGTAAAGAATACTTCAGAGAACTTGAGGTTGTGAGGCTTTTATATTGATTTTATCACATTGTAAAGCATTCTTAGATCCTTCAGGACTTCTAAAAACTGAGTGATTTTTATAAAGCCAGTACTGCATATTCCATTCCTGTTTGGTTAAAGTCAAGCTAAACCCAAAGTGGGCTGATGGTATCAAATAGGCTTTCATCGGAAAGGTCTTTGTTTAAGGTCATAACAACAAAGCAATTTTTCCTTTGTTCCTCCTGACTCATACTGAGCTCAAAATATGTACTTGATCACATACATTTCTTCAGGGACTTCCACATTCTCCCCAGGCCTCCATGCACTTAAAACAATGCCCATTCATAGGTTAACTCTAGTCTCAGTTTTAGATTAACTTCTGCAAGAACAAGGCCACCAGTATTCAGATCTCATTCTTTAACTAGAAGCAAATGAATTCCAAATACTTTCACCTTCACTGCACATGACATACATTAAGTTGCATATCATTGTTCTGGGTGTCAGAGTTCTCCCATTTTGGAGACTTTTCCTGAATTTTTTTTTTTTTTTTTTTTCTAGATTTCTAGACAATCTGTTGCTAACAGCTTTTGTATACTTCTAATAAAGTTCATTCTGAATCTTTATAATCTCAGGCCAAAACGTACTTGAGTGAGGAAGGAAATGAGCAGGATGAAACTCCTGTCTCCTGTGATTAGATGCATGCAGGCTGCAGTGCTGTTTAGAATGAAGGAACTGGACTCAGTTATGACGTCCAATCATGTGGGCTGACTCATCATTTAACATAACAAAGATTCTTTATTCAAGACATTGGAGACTGTCAAATCCTCTATTTCTTCCTCAGGAACTCTATATGCCCACGCATGTTCCATAAGCCAATCTTAGTCAACAACAAAACCCAATCTTACATGATGACTTGTCCTATTCTTCATAAATACCTCTGAATCCTCAACATCAGTGAAAATTAAGTATAATGTCATTAAAAATCACTTATTTCTCAATTATCTTCAATAGCTCACGTACTAGCCCCTATCACTGCTGAAGAAAACAGCAAAGCTATTCTTCTGGCATTAATTTTACCATCAATACAAGCTCTGTCAGCAACTACCATTTTGAATGCCACTACTCCTTTCTAATGCTTAACATTTTAACATTTTAAAGCTGTTCTATTTATAGATGCCCAATTCAAAACTATGATGTGATGTATAGACATAAAATGAAAAATATTTATTTTGCATTCAAAATCTAAGCTCTGCTTTGAAGGTACAGACAGAAAACTTACTGTTCGGCAAGTTCAAGCCACAACTATAAATAATCCAAAAAGGATGCACTATCTCTAGTCAGTACCTCTCCTCAGGTTTTGTGCCATTCAGAGATGAGACTTCTCATTTGAATTGCATTGTAATTATCATTGTTTATTTGACAAAAGTGTCAGGGGAAAGTGGAGTCAGATCTCAGTCGTGACATAAGTGCAGAGCAACTCTAAAACTAAAGTACTTCCCCTTCAACATGTCAGTGGGATCAGAACATACTGTGCTGGAAATAGCAGTTATGCTAGACCTAGTTATTGCTGTGGTTAGTCAAAAGTCCTGACTTTAAGATAATCAAGCTGAGTTAAGCAATTCTGATTCAGAATAAACAGGCTGGAAATTGCACAAACATAAGTTAAAAACAGTAACTTGCCAAATAGTAACAAGAGCCACTACTTCATCCACAACAACATTCAATGCTGCTTAGTTGAAAATGCCATTAAATACATTTCAGAAGTATAGCAGCCTGAATGTAATACTAGAAGTGGACCAATATAATCATAAATTATTCATGGTATGTCAACAGCACTGTTAAAAATCAGATTGCCCTTTTGAGAGTCCCTGACTATTCTCTTGAGAGTATCAATTGAAACGCTATTGTACCTTAAGACAGAAGTCCTAAAGTGAATATAAAATATAAAAATCATAATGACATCTATATATATATATATCATAAGCCCATGTCTATAGGCACAAGCCATCAGTTGTGTATAATGAACATGGTATTAAGTGCCTACCCTTGAGAAAGAAGGGTGATATATGGATGCCTTAACGTATCAGAGTGTAATGAGTTCTAGAACTCTCCTAATCCCACACAGCACTCACACTACCTGAGACATTGATGACCAGGATATTAAAAAAGATTTTTTTAAAAGTATGCTATGTAATTAGATCTCTTTATAAAAAGTAAGTTATTAACTACAACACTGAACCTAATGAGTACTTATGGTTATCGTTTAAAGAGGTAGACTGTAAAAGCTTAGCCACAAAAGCTAGTGCAGTCAACTAGTATATCTAGGCAACATCATGTCCACAAGATTCGCCACAACAGCACTCACATCACCTTATAACTGGAGGCAAAAAGATGGCCTGTATACAAGATAATGGAACAATTGCTTGGACACATTCAACTCCAACAAAACCAGATGAACCACCTCAGACAAATGAAGTGATATTCCCTTCATCATCTTCCAGTTCATCTGCCCCATCAGGACTGATTTTTTGCTATTTGGCACTTCTAAATGTATCATTTGCTTTACAAGTTGGGCATCCCAAATATGTCATACTGGTCTGATGACTAAAAGCCATAAACCTGGATTCATCATATATCAAATCATTTTTATCATTTAAATATAATGAACATCATCATTATTATTATTATAACAAACATTTTCATTAGCTCCTCAGATTGGCATAGAAGCATACAGAAGGAGAGGAGACAAAATCACACTTTGTGTTGTTACCACACTTCAGGAAAGTCTGTTCCTTCCTTATGGCAAATGTCCATCTGGAACACGAAAAAGGTTGGTGGGGTAAGAGGTCTCCATCATAGTAAGAAAAGCGGACTACTTGTGCCTCTCCATGCTCAGGCACAACTTTAATAAATATTTGCCATGACACTTCAGTCAGTGGCAAAGGAAAAATCAACAAAATGTTCAAAAAGTATTACCATGCCAAAATCAAGTCCATCATCATGCTATCTGAAGCATGGCAACACAGCACAATGTCTCTCACCTGTAATTTTCCCTGTATATTCACTCAAAGACAAGAACTTGACAGTAAGAATTGTCTCTAGTGTTAATGTCCAGCAATGACCGCTCATGCAAAGACCTGACAGACTTGTTCCATATGGCATGGAGCTTCCCAATACACTTTGGCATCTCTGAACCCACAGAGGGGGTTAACCTCAGATATCTAGCTGGAAACATTAGCAAAGAATTTGCCATCCTCAGTAACTTGCAGTACAAAAAGCAAATATTTTTGCTTTCTGTCCAGTAGTTTCGGCAGAAGCTTTCTGTCCAGTAGCTTCTGTACTTACTTGGCAGAAAAAGTAACATCTGTTACTTAAGATAAAAACCTACTTTGTGTTACTTTGCTTGTAACACATAAAATTTCTTTTACCATTTGCAGGGAAGGGTATTTCATTTTTTTCCTCTCATTATTTACTAACAAGCAATGGAAAACATACCTGGCCTTTTTTATGATTTTAGTTTTTCATTCATTCTAAAACAGACTTTTTTAATCTCAGAGGTTGCTTTCTCCAACCATCCTATCTGAGAAAGACACTGCCATTAAATGTTTCAAATTGAAGTTTCCTATTTCACAAGTGAGAACAACTTATACTTCACTGTCACTTGGTAAACATAATACTGCTTTTCAAAGGAAATCATAGCAGGAGAGGAAGCAAAGGAGATAGTTGAGAAAAAAATAATCTATCCAAGCAGTGCCAGTGATTTCCAAAACAAAACAAAAAAAGAAACGCACAAATTCTCTACAGCATTTACTCATGTTATTTTTTCAAAAAGAGACAGTTGCAGACTGAGCTCACTGTCTTAGTGAAGCCTGATTCATTAAAATTAGAACCCAGTTCAGTGGCAGCAGGAGGAATTCTTCATTTGCCGTTCTTATGGCATCATTCTGAGTATTCAGTCCTATGAAATTGTATAGTGAGTTAGCAGACAGAGCAACACATCCAGTTCACATACATTTTTCTGGCCAGTGCTAGATACTTCAGCAGGAGTGGAAAATGTAGTGAAGAGCTAGGAGAAAAAGAGGGCATTCTGAAAGGAATAAAAATCTGAGCAAACGTGTCTCTACAAGGAGAGATTCACTATAAGAAACCTCACTACAAGTAATAGAAGTAATAGCTAGCTAACCCACAAAACTAAGAATTTTGCTACGGTTTGCTAAGAATATTTCAGAATTATGAATAACAAAAGTAAGCCAATTAGGAGGGGGACAGTATTTAATGATGAGATATGATATATGATATGTCCAGAAACTTATACTTTTAAATAATCTGTTGGAAATTACTTTATTCTAAGGAAGCTTATGGGCAAGGTCAATATCAAAACATACAGAGCAGTGTCATAGAACCCTAGTCATTGATCCATAAATTGAGAGAACAGAATACACTACTTGCAGTCCTGTCTCATCATCCCTTCCACTCTACAGCCCAAAGACCTGTCACTGCATCTTGCTGGGGAAGCCAGGCCTGTGCTCTTCTCCAGACTGCCAGATGTGCTCCTCAGATTCTGAGGAACTCCTATTCCCCACAGATCTCTCAATGCAGTCAGCTCAACTTAGCTCAACATCACCGATCATCATCCTCTCTTAGAAGAAGGATATTTCCCCAGACCTCCACCTAAAAGGCAATTTCTGGACTAATCTGAAGCGTAACTCTAACTGCACTCCAAATAGGAAGAAGTTAGAAAGGAGAGAAAGGGACAACAGGATCATGAAACAGGAGAGAACTTTACTAAATTATTTTACAATTAGTAAAGCTTCTTGGTACTTTCTAGGTTGAATCTTGAAATGAATGGGATTGTTTAGATCACTATAATATAATTTGAAGAAGGAAGACGTTAAAATGAACAGTTTTTAACTAAGACAATTAAGTTTCAACTTATTTAAACATCTGTTGGAGCTATTGGCCATTCCTGTGTAAAAAAGGATTGCCTCCAACAGTACCTTAAAACCCTATTGCCTTTTGATCTTCTGTGCTGACAAATTATTTAAGGCAAAGCTAATGTGAATGTCACAATTACGGAACCTATGAGGTGGGACATTTAGGAAGTGATGTGCTTCTTCTCCCATCAGGACTGCATAGGCCTCATGCATACAACCTCGTAGAAAGCTAGGCCAAAGGCACAGAGACAGCACAGTAGCTGACAAACTGGAAATCCTAATTGGAGAGCAGATATCAGACCTTGGTTTTGTGTAAATCATTGAGAGGGTGAAGCTACATTGTGTGTGTTGGTCAGCGCTCCCCTTGGCAATTGATTTTTCTGCTGGAACTTAAGTCAGCTTTGCAGTGCTCTGCTGATCTGCTCTTCCAGTTGTCAGTGTGTTTAGTCTAGCGGTGCTTGCTTCTTGTGGGTAGAAAAGGAGGAAATGGTGCAGAGAGAGAGGAAAAGGATAAGCTTGTTTCAGACACAACAAATCAAGGAATTTGTTCTGTAGATAGAATGAGATTCATTCCTGCTATGAAAGTGCTTTCAGTGAACTAGCAATTGGCTAGTGTTAAACTGAACTATGAGTTTGAACTGAGATCATGTTGCAGGCTATGAATTGGTATTGTGTTCTGTGATGTGCAATGTTTGCTTCATGAGAATGCGATGCAAATTAATTTAAAGCCAGTTTTTTGAAGGTCTCGAATTTCTGCAACAGAAATTCAGCCTGAGCAAGGATACAACAATAGGGAAGCAATACAGATACAATATACAATATGTACATGCCAAACACTTCAGTTTCTATTGAGAGCTGGAAGGCATCTTCATATCTCTTATAAAGCAAATCCATGCTCATTAATGCAA
This sequence comes from Meleagris gallopavo, assembly GCF_905368555.1. Classification (NCBI taxonomy): domain Eukaryota; kingdom Metazoa; phylum Chordata; class Aves; order Galliformes; family Phasianidae; genus Meleagris; species Meleagris gallopavo. Next base: position 31,383,320 of record NC_139406.1, on the reverse strand, counting down.
GAGCACTGGCGTAATTATAAATGTCATCTTCTTATTTAGCCTGAAACTTGAAAAAAACCAAGAACCCTCAACCTAATTTTCCATTGTTAATTAATTACTAATTGGGAGGTTACATGCAAGAACTACTTCATTTACTGCAACAGAGGTTGCTATGCTCTTTGATGCCCTTTACATGTGCCTTTAAATGAAAGAAACCATTTAATATAATCCCAACTGTTCCAAATTTTGACAGAAATTGATCCTGCCCCAGTAAACTAGTGTATTTTTTTTTCTCTTGAAGATTTTACATTATTTATAATGTTTGCTTTTTGTTTGGATATTTTCAGATGGTAGTTTAAGCCCTGTATAAGGCAACTGTCCAATTGCACTGATTACTTAGATAGGACAACTATCAGGCAAACTGGACGAATTAAATTTCATTTGGCCAATACAGACCAAATTCTACTCATCTTCATCTCTGTTATGAAGTTATCTGAACTAATTTTGTTTATTTATTTATTTAATTAATTCAAGCTGCTGAAAGTTGCTGAAGCCATTAAACCTATTTTGGGAGTATATAAATCACTAGAGTTTTATATTTATTAGCAAAACCTAGCCAAAATCTAAAACATATCCTATGTGCATGATCATATCTTTGCTTTTCTTTCTTGAAAAGCTTCAACTTTAAATCAGTTATAAGCCCTGGATGTAACACTGCTGGAAAAAGAAAGGGTTTCAAAGTAATTTTCAGTGTTGCAATCTTCCAATTTTTCTGCCAACCAGAGCAATAATTATTTTTTTTACTCTCCCATGAAAAGAAAATACAGTGTGCATGCATGCACACACAAAAGGTTTTGTTAAACATACAGTAAAAAAAAAAAAAAAAAAAGTCTTAAATGTTTTACTCACCAGTCAGCCAAATATTTTGAAATTCTGTCCAATTTTTTTTTTTTTTTTTCACAGAAACACCACTTCCTGGCTTATATACACGTCACTGATTAACAAGTACACACAAAAGTAAATTTTAACTCCGCACCTCCAGAACTCCTTTCTTCCCACACTTGGCATTAGTCTGACAGTTTACACAAACAAGTTCTTACTGTTTTCAGAAGTTTCTGTCCTGAGAATATTACTTCTTGGCAATTGCACAGTTTTAAATAAACTATTATTGAAAGAAAAGAAATTACAATCATAGTTTATAATCAGTTAAATGAAAACCATAGCTGTTCTTTTAGAACAATCATTGGAACAATCATTATTCATTATAATACTGCTGCCACAGGACCGCTGCCAAAAAAATAAGGCACTCAGATCTGTCTTCGCTCTGTGCCCTAAGCTGAGTAGACCTTACAGTGAGAATGTACCACACCTGCGATGCATCCAGCCTTAATCTAATGTAGGGTCTCTTAAATTCAGAGGATATGCAAGTCATTCTTCTCCTCTTCATTTTTGCTAGACAGTGCATGATACATTTGTGTGTCTTGCACTGTTTCTTCCACTTGGCCTAGCTGCCAGCCTCTATCCCATTTCAAGTGCCTCTCATTTATACTGCAAATGCATCCTGGCACCCATTCCCTTCCACTAGCCAGGAATGTTAAGAGCAGAACCCAACCATGTCTAATTTCCTTCATCCTGAATTTTGCCACAACAGTTAATAGATACCCAACTATTGAATCACTTGCACAGTTCTCACTCGGTTCAGTCAATGGCTGGACAAGCAGCCACAGCTTGTCAAAAGTGCTGTTAGCATGCCAGCCTCACAGCTTATCCACACCACACACGAGCACCATGATTAGTATGAATATATACTGTTTGAATATGTACCTGACAGTGGGAGGATGAATCACGTTCAGCAATGTGGCAGAAGAAAACAAGATACTGGTTGTTTTTTTTTTTTCAAATGCTCACAAACTCAGAGCGTGGGATTCAATCTAGAGCTGGAAATTGAGCAGGCATGAAGGCAGCCCTGTGTTCTGTCACGTGTGAACCTCCCTTTGACATCAAAAGTAACACCAGTGTCAAACGTCTCAGAGACACTTTTTCAGTTTTACAAGTTTTTCATCCAAAATGGTAAGCCCAGTACATTATTACAAGTAATATGTAGGAACAGTCTGCCCCAAAACATGCACATGCACTGGTGGACTGCAACAGAAGAGTGCTCATCTGACCGCTTTAATAAAGCTAAGACATATTCTTAGAGGTTATTAACTGCCTTTCATCCTTAAGCATCCCCACAGAATGGAAACAATTCCACCAGAACACAGAAAGAAGAGATACTTTATGGTTATCCAGGAAAAAAAACAAACAACAACAAAGAAAAATGCTGCAAGACTTACAGAGTGCTATATATATACATGAATATTTATGTGTATGTATAAATTCATATACATATAAATCATACACAGGACACTGTGCAGAACTGATAGCTTCTTTGTAACAAGAAGGAAATACCCAAATAATATCACAGGCATCAAAGCCAAAGAAAAATGACTTCTCAAGGGTGGGCTTTGCATACATTGCCTAATATCTGATATGGACTGATGGTTTTTTGTCTGTTTTTCACTCAGTAAGGGCACAAACACAGCCTAGTCACCTGCTCTTAGGAAAATCACTGACTTAATAACTTTGGAGCACCAACTCCAGACAAGTTTGGATGAAAGTAGTTTAAAAGTTGGTAAGAAGAGGACTTTTGTGTACATTCAGACAGTGAAAACGAGAGTCATATTTTGTTAGTAAATTGAGCTAAAAATAATAGAAAGGACAAGAGATAAAGGGACAGAATAGTTAGAATGAAACATTATGAAGGATTTCTTTCTCTCTGAATCTTGACCGTATATATTCTATATTCACAGAGAATTACCTCACTTTATGTGTGCCTTGTATGTAATGTAAAAATTATAGTTCCTCCCTCAGAGGGATACTAGGATGGTAACCTCCCATTAAGGATTGTAAACTGTTCAGACACTACAGGTATAAAACTGCACACAATGCCTACACAGACCGAAATTGGCTACATTGCTGTAAATCAGAAGCAAGTGAAATACATATCCACACTAATGGTTTTTCAGAAGCTGTAAGTCTTTCATTTCTGCAGGGACACAAATTCACCCAAAGTGTTAGAATCCTCTGTCCCTCCAACTTACTAATTCTGTAAAGCACTGCTCACTGACTCCATTTTCAGTTGTACTTTCACCATCTAAATTGGTAGCACTGAAATTTCTTCACTCTCTGTACCTCCACACCCCCTCCCAAATACCTCAGAGAATATTATTTTAGGTAAAACTTACATAACAGGTGGGAAAAAACTGTCCATCTTTTTTTGCTGTAATGTTTGAATTCTTTTCAATGTATATCATTGCTGATACATCCTTTAATCCCAGAGAATTTTTTTATTTGCTGTTCAAGAATGGAAAAAAATAAAGTAAAATTGCTTTTTCATCTTTTTCATTGGTAAGAAAAGATTACAGGGGTTTTTTTTTGTCTTTTTTTTTTTTTTGAATACTCATTAAATGATTTCATTATTAAGAAATGAGGCATCATCTTTCTTTATCTCATATACAATTGGAATGCCGAATTCAATGCAAGAGTAAATAAGGATGGCATAACTCCTGATACTTTTTGAACAAACCTTAAAACCTAATAGCATTGCAGAGGTCTATTGCAAGGGCTCACAAGCCAATCCCCAAAGATTCAACAGATATAATAATATTTTTGAACAAGTATCACATTACATTGATTTTAGAGAGAATACTGTCAGAACATTAGCACTGAAAGATGGCTTTGCACAAGCTGGTGCAGAATTACCTCATCATAGAAGCTCACCGAAAATATTAAGCCTTTCGTTTCCAACATAAGTAAAAGTTGATTCTAAAAGATCTCTTTATATAACAGTGTAACTAGGTAAAGCCAGTTAGTGTAGGCACTTGAAAAGAGAGAAAATATATCCAATCAAATTGATTAATACACATCTCAACACTACCGATTCAGACAAAAACTACATTCTCAGAAACAACTTGGTCTAGAAAAACTGTATGGATTTAAAATACCATTTACTTTATAAGCTATTTAATGTACAGTTCTTATTATGCCTTTTTCTTTCAGTTTCAGAGTGAAGACAATTTTATGCTTCAAAAATCAGGTATTTACCTGTATTTTTACATCTAAGGAAAGAAGCAAGTTCTCTGGAAGTACAGCATTTCCTGTTCAAGCAAAGAATGAGTTTTCTGAGTATATGAGCTACTATCACTAAATACAGCTGCATGTTTTAAAAGTCATTAAAAAGTCATTTTTAAGAAAAAAAATGAAAAAAAAGAACAAAAACTCCACCCTCATGTCATTAAAAATTGAATTACTGTAACAAGCATTATTCTGAGAAATAAGAGCTGTACGCTTAATAAACAGCATTACCAAGGGACTGAAGTAGGTTTACACGAGCGTCCTGCAGTCATGGTGCCATGATCATAAGGGCTGGATCTGTGCACTGTTGGCTTACTCAGCAGTGTGAGCATGTTCCAAGCCAGGCACGGTCACACCACAGCGCTGCTCCCAAATTCACCAAGGCACACTGTACTCTGTGGATGTGTTTATGCTGGCTGCAGAAGAACAGATGATACCCAATGAGGCATGAAGCCTGCTGGAACAAAGCTCCTGTCAATGTTTTGTGAGCCTGACTAAGAGAGTTTAGAAAATATGTCATGTGTTGCAGTGGGCTTGATCTGGCAGGAGCCTGAAAGCCAGATTTTCTATACCACAGTTTCATTGAGCATTTCTACTACTGAACATTTAGCTTCCCTCTCTTAATCTTAATTCTAGATAAAATGTTGACACAAATACTGTGAAGAATTATTTGCTTCACATGCCTACTTAGCATAAAGCTCACAATTCCAGTAATTCTGACTTGTTACGATATTAAGCCCAACAGCCTAGTTCAGATGCGAGTTAGGCTAATGCAACTCTTGGGAATCTTCTTGGTATGTCACCGTATTTTATTTACCTCATGACTGATCCTAAAGCAATCCCACAGGCAAGTATTCAGGCATTCAGGATCTTTTACATATATCTTTTGAACAGTTATGAGGGCATCTACAGCAGCATTTTAGTCTGCATCAGGAGTGCATATCTGAAGTGGACCTCAGATGTTCCTACTTTGGTTCACATCATAGAGGCATCTCAGGGCTTAATGAAGTGGAATCCTTCAAGTGAAGCGAAATGAAAGGACACGCTCCAACACCGAACGCAAGGGTTCAGTCCAAGGAATGACACCAGAATAAGACCAGAGAAAATCTACAGACAGCTGCTATGAGTGATTGATTTTCAGTCTGTTCCTCTGCTTCTCCTGATTCTTCATCTTTCTGTTGGCTTAAGTCTGCTGAAGCAGATAGTCGTATGCCATTTCTACACTTAATAATTGAACCATGTCTAAGTAAATCTACAGTGCATTAAAGAGACCGTGAAGGAAGCTCAAATTTGGCAGAATAGTAAACGGAGTTGTAGGAAATGGATGTAAGGTGGTAATTTTCACCAAATTTGTATTTTGAGTGCATGCAAAAGAAGTGTAAAATATATTATGCAGAAAGGAAAGGTTAACCTGGTAAGATAATGTATATAATCTCTAGAGTTCCCATGTAAGTGATAGACATGTACTTCCCACACAAGCACAGTAGCAGAGCTCTGAAAGTCAGAAACCGTAAGAAAAAGGGTCTGAAACATTACTGGATTTTTTAAATTTTTTTTTTTAGTTTGCCTCTTTTTTTTTTTCCCTAGGAGACGGCACATTAGAAGTTGAACATTATTTGAACATAGCATGCTCAATTCTACTTTTGATTGCACTGAGATAGAACAATGTTAAAGGTTATCTTTTGTAACTCAGTCACATGGGCATAGGCATGGTGTAAGCAAGGATTTCCTTGGTGTTTTGTCACCTACCCAAAACACAAGAAAGAGAAACGAAGCTCAGCACCCAGTAAAATATGATCAATTGTTAACACGCTTGCATCACACCATTACTAAGTCAAAAGGAGAAGACTAAATCCTAAGAATCCCCAGATGATGTCAGGTAAGAAATTTCGTCACAGTGAACTGTTAGGAAGAAGGAAATGGTCATTTTTACTGATGCCACCAAGACAGTAATGTGATCTAACTCTGAAATCTGCCCCAGTTTAGACGTTTGCTCTGTTTTGCTCAAGCAGTGAAGGGGAAGAGTCATTTGGACAGATGACCTCCAGGGGTCCCTTTCACCTTAAATTACAATTAAAATGCTTAATGTTTACAACTAGAAACGTAAAATGACTCAACAAGCGACATGCAATGCCAGTGAGATCCTCTTGTTTCAGGGCACAGTGTTCTTCAAAAATTATTTCATGTGATTGAGGTAAGAATTCTGGTGGTCAATAATTAATGGCGTTTCACTACAATGGAAGCAAAGGATCATGGGTATGTACAGATCAGTCTCAGAGCTTAAGTCTTTAATTTATAAGAGCTTGCATTACTGGTGAACTCAAGTTATTTATTACAAGTAAAGACTTACAGTCAAATGGATTAAAAGAGAACTGCTCAAAAAACAAGATCTGTTGCTATCCTTCTATGATGTACCACCCTATGCAACCTATTAAAAAAGCAGTGATATCTCAACACACACAAAATGTTATTCACCACAAATAAGTCACTAAGCAATTAAGAGCAAGTAAATATTTACTTATTCTAATTTGAATTGCATATATATCTAAAATTCTGAAAAATCAGTGCAATGCTCTGTAAGCTCTAGTTCTTCCATTATAGAACAAGAAATGCCATAGGGGCTCAGTACAGAAACTACTGGGAGAAAATTCTTTGGATTCTGTTTTACACAAATCAAATTAAATTATCCTGATAGTCTGTTTTGGCTTTAATCGATACTTCATTTCTTCACACAGGTTTTGTGAGGATAAATTCACTTGGGTATTATTGGTGATCGGAATAATTTAAGTAGATAATAGATATAGAATGTTCCTTCCAAATGAATAAATTACCAATTAAAGCTATGAATAGCGTAGTCAGTTCTCCAGTTTCATTATTAATTATCTGCACACGTAAGCAAATACACAGCACCATACACAGATCCTAGATTATTTAAAAACAACAACCAAATTAAACGTGTATTAGCTAATTCTCCCAATACTCTAGTAAAGTAGGAAAATAAGTATTAATATTCCTTTTTTTTAGCTGAAGGAAAATTAAGAGACTGACATGAGCAGTACTTGACTTTTTCCAAGACCATATATCAAATTAATGGATGAATTTAGCTCTTGTTCTATGCTCATTCCCTCACTCCATGTTGCCTCTAACTTGATTAGTTTCTTATGACTAACTATTAATAATTCTGCATTATGCAATCATCCCTAGGTAAAAGAAAAGTTTATTCTTAATAAGTGACAGTGAAGCTAAACAATTTCAGAGTACCACAAAATGTATAATAATCAGATTAATTAAAGTGGACTCTGTCTGATTATGGCCATAACCTGATATACCAAGCCAGCCAGTTTCTCATAGGCTCTAATTGCCAGACAAAATTACATTTCAAATGTATCAGAAAAAGGGAATCTTTAGAGTGAAGTAATTATTCTGAAAAACAAATACATAGTTTACTCCAAAAGTAATGCCTCCTATCTATCTCCATGGAAACTGCAACAGATAAAAAAAGCACAATAGCACTCCTTGATAGAGCAAATTCTTGGCTAAAAAGGCTGTTTTTCAGCATAGCTATCACTATTAGATACGCATTTTCACCAGTGATAAACAAGTGCTTGCATGCCATGCTCATAAAAATCTGCACAAGCATAGGTGACCCACTGTTTCACAGCTGACATGATGGCACTGCTGCTAGGAAAATGTGCCTATGCAGTCCATCTTTGATTGGCTCAAACAGATGGAAATCAGGTGCTAAATCCAATCTATGAGTGGGTGTGGTATGACAGTTCAGCCAAGACTGGCAATATACTCCACGGTCCTCAGACTTGTATGGGGCCTGGCATTACTATGTTAGAAGAGGAAGGTTGTCTTCCTCCCTGGACTGACTCTGAAAGTTCAAGCCTTCAGCTTAGTAAACCACAACGTAGTGGTCAAAGTTGTTGATTTGTCCAGATTCTAGAAAACCCAGAAGGATCATCCCCTTCCTATCACAAAAGATAATACATGTCACTTTTACCTACTTTATTTGAAAAAGTAATGAACTTTTTATTTGATGGGGAATTCACATGTCACCACTAAATGCACTGCCATTTTTGACTTTAGCTCATAGTGGTGACACTACATGTCATTACCAGTAATGATGCAACTGAGGGAACTATCACCTTCAGCCTCATATTGGTTCAGTAAGTCTTGAAAAACTTGCCTATGGCATTCTTTCTGTTCCTGTGTGAGCACTCATTGGACTCACCTGGCATAATCTTAGTGATATTCCAGTGCTGCCATTATAATTTACAGTGCATTGAAGACAATGTTCAGCTCCCTGGTTGTTATCTGTTGATTCACATGGATGAACTGTGACAGCTGTACATGGCCATCACTGTTGCCACTGCTGAAACGTACCACACACCACCTCACTGTGTTCACATTCACTGTTTGGTCTCCATCCATGTTCAGCAAGCACTGACAAATGTCAATGGGTGCCGTCTTATCTGCATGGAGGAATTAAATTCCATGTCTTTGCTTCATACACACTTCCACGTCAGATGCCATGTTGTCAAGACTGTCCCTCTTCTGTCAACTGTCACACAGTATTAAATGCAATGGAATAGTGTTTGGAAGGTTCAACGTCTACTGCCATACCACCATAATGATGTTGTGGGCCAACATTATAGAATAGCAGGCATTATTTTTGAAGAATCCTTTGTAAAATCCAAAAGGACCTTTTCTATTCCTTGATTAAGTAAGTAGATGATGAAGAAAAAAATATTTGTATCTGTGCAATGAAGACACGCATTAGCAAAGCAAGGTAATTATTTTCAGCGAACAGCAAAAAAGCCTTCCACTTCACAGTGAGGCAGAAATTATTAAACTTCAAGAGATCTGACCTGGTCACTCAGGACAGCATTTGATCAATTAGTCTCATTTAGCACAGTAGTGTAAGTGCATATTTAGTTTAGCATCACCTTCATGCCCAATAGGTTATAGAGACATACCCAAGCAGTGCTCTGAAACTGGTTTTCTGCTATTACACTTGGAGTAAATGAGATATGTGATGAGGTACGTGGTCGCTATCTGCCATCCTGTAAGTAGATATTTTTCTTTCTGGTTAGACTAACAGAGCAGCATGTATAGTAAACAGCTCAAGAAAAACTGGTGAGTGTACTCATGTACTCATCAAAGATAGTGTGAACAACATGAAAGGCAGCTGTAAACATCGGTTTTGAAGAAGAATACCAAATTAAATTATCTGGGGCAGTCATCACTTCTAGTTTTTGCTGGTAGAAAATAAAAAGAAGCTTTCTCCTGTCCACTTTCTCAAAAATTCTTAAGGAAGCATGTAGGGAAAAGCTTAGAAACTTTCAAAAAGTTAAAACAAACAAACAAAACAAAACAAAAAAAAAACCCCACAACAAAACTTTACAAACACATTATGCTTTATAACTCATGAGGTTTCACATCCTTTGGGGTTTTGAAAATCGTACAATGAGATATCAGGTTCTTTGTAAACATAGATAACTCTACCAGTTCTTACATCTTCCTGATTGGCTCCATGGCCACAGTCCCCTTGCCTTGGGCAATCTGTGGATGGAATAGCCCTGCAGCAGTAACTTGACAGTGTGAAGCCATGTCCTCACCTCTTTATATCTCGTGGTGGTCCTCCACCTTCTTCTGAAATGAAACAGAAAATGGAAGCAAATATGTATGGATGTAGTCAGATGTAAAATTTGAGGGCAATCTGGAAAAATTATATAGATACTTAGTCCTGGTTTCAGCTGTAACAGAGATTATTTTCTTCACGCTGTCTGGTATGATGCTATGTTTTGAATTTAGGAGGAAAAAAAAATGTTGATAAAACACCAATGTTTTAGTTGCTGCTGAGTAGTGCTGCATGGAGCCAAGAATGTTTCCGTTTTTCAGCTTCTTCTACTGCCCAGCAAACAAGGGGGGACACAACAAGCTGAGAGGGGACAGAACCAGGACAGCCGACCTATATTGGCCAAAGGAATATTCCATATGATATGATGTCAAATGAAAAAAAACTATAATACTGAGGGGAGTTGGCAGGGATGACAGCTACTGCTTAGGGACTGGCAGGCGGTGAGCAACTGCATTGTGTGTCACTTGCTTTATGTCTATATAAACATTATACATATATAATTATTATTCCTATTCTTTCCCCTTCCCTTTTCTGTCTTAGTACATAGTTTTTCTTTTTAATTTCAGTCTGTAAGTTCTACCTGTTTTTGTTCCCAATTCTCTCCCCCATCCCATTGGGAGGGAGAGGAGTGAGCAAAAGGTGGTGTAGTATTTAGCTGCCTGCTGTGTTAAATGACAACACTGCTTCAGGACTATGGCACTTTTGCTTTCCTCCTTCTGGACCCTGGCCAAGTGATTCCCAGCACATTAAATGACGTGGCCTGTCACTAATACAGATGGCAGCACTGATGGGCCACTAGCATAACCCATAAATTAAGTTCACAATTAATGGTACTATTTCCTTGATATTTAGTACTAGTCTATCCCACCTCTTCCTTACTCCTAGTGCTTATGCCTCAGAAACTCACTATGCAAGCTTCCGATACTTTCAGTCCAGGTAGATCTTCAGATTCTTCTTCATTTGCTATCCCTTGTTCAACCCTGGTATCCACTGCAAAATCAGGATTTCAGTTTTGACCAGAAAGGCCGGAGCTCCAGCAGTACCTTCAAAGCTGAGGTTTTGCACTGTGGATCAATAAACTGACTTTTCAGTCTAATGGCTCTCCTAGTATTGTATTTTCCTAGAAGTCAAAAGAAAGATTTTCTTCTGAATGGGTCTAAAAGTCATAGCACACTCTGCAAGTTAGGCATCTTGTCAGTAGCACTTGTCTATCACCTAAGCAGTATCTACAAATTTAGTGCCAACAACCATTCTAAAAAACTATCATATGAAGAATACAAAGTAAACCCACATTTCAGAAGTTTTAGTAAGATTGAACAATGCTCTAGTTTATGATGGTTATTGAGTGCAATCATGGGATATGTACAAGACAAGAGGATCAAGTCCTGCCAGCACATATTCATGTACACAGATGGCCAAGAAGGCCAATAGTTTCTTGGTTTGCATCAGAAATAGTACAGTCAGCAAAAGCAGGGAGGTGATCATCTTCCTATACTCAGCACTGGTGAGGCCACACCTTGAGTGCTGTGTTCAGTTTTGGGCTCCTCACTACAAGACAAGCCCCTGAGCATGTCCAAAGCAGGGTAACAAAGCTCAGGAGGATTCTGGATCACATATCTTATGAAGAGTGCCTGAGGGAACTGGTGATGTTTAGTCTGCAGAAGAGAAGGCTCAGGGAAGACCTTATTGCTCTCTACAATCACCTGAAAGGAGGTTATGGTGAGGTGAGAGATGACATAATCTCCCAAGAAACAGCGATAAGACAAGAGGTAATGGCCTCAAATTGTGCCAGAGGAGGTTCAGGTTGGATATTAGGAACAATTTCTTCTCTGAAAGAGTCGTGAGGCACTGGAACAGGCTGCCCAGGGAGGTAGCTGAGTCACCATCCCTGGAGATGTATAAATACTGGTAAACATAGTAGTTAGTGACAAGGTTTAGTGGGCAATATTGGTGATAGGTGGACGGTTGGACTAGATGATCTTAGAGGCCTTTTCAACCTTGACGATTTTATGATTCTATTACATAATCTGTGATCCCATTTCACTGCTTAGTCTGGTACACAGATTAGCCCTCAATTCTTAAGACTTGCCCAGTGTCTCTGCAGGACGGTAGCCTTTAGAAAGGTGTGTTTTTGAATAAGCCTGGAAAAAGCATTTCCATTATTTTGTGGATATCTACATTCCCAAAGAACAGCTTTGATCATAAGAGGGAAGATCATAAAAAGCATTGGGTAAGTGAAAGGAAAAATTCCATGTCTTTGCAATAAAGATATTTTCATGAGCTTTTAACCAAGACTCTGAAAATCTGCACCTGTTCACCAGAATGTCAACCCAGTAAAATGGGATTCTTGTGAAGATGGTGAGTCAGGAGTAAGAAAAGCTTTCAATCCTCCCTATCAAAATCATCCAGCTTAAGGCCAAAAGCTCAATTAATATTACATGACTGGTACTTCTTCCACCTAACATCACTACTCTAATCTCCATTATATGGTTTAGCTCTGTGTTATAAACATTGGATTGCACTTCAATAAGCTTTTTATAACATATGAATAAATGTTATTCAAAGACCATTACCATAACGAGAACAGATAGCTAGAATGAATATACCAAATGCGCTCTTCCTTCCACAATAACTGACTCTAATGTCTAAGCACTAACAGAAACTGGAAAAAGGTCTTCCATGAGTATTTTGAATGCAAAAAAGATAGCATTCACTGTAGGTAATGCAGTTCAAGAATAATGATATCATATTCCAAGAATAGACTCAGGCTGAGATAATGGAAACAATTTAGGGCACAATTTAAGTTAAATCTAAATTATGTCTGTTTGAGGGAGCTGTAAATTCAAGCAGAAGAGGGAAGCAGTTGGTAAATGACTGCAGGCGTTCAGTGAAGTAAAGCTTTGTAAAACTGTTGAACTTGAGTTTTTAATCTATAATTGAGGTGATTATTTAATTTACATTTTATTAGGAACCAAATACTGTAGCAGCATCCTCTTTCAGTTTACAGAAATCAGCTGGGTAATATAGGCGTGAAGAGCTAGGATGAAACATTATACTTCACAGAAATTCAGCATGTCTAATTAGTCACCTAAAGGACTGATTAATTAGGTTTGGGGGAGGGAAGGGTAGTTTCCATCATACTAAATTCTTCCTGTAAATGTACTGATATTCCAATAAGAGCAAGCAGAAGGAAAGCAAATTATAGCAGACCACTACTAGTATTTCATAGTAAAATCACCACCACCATAAATTCAGTGCTTTATTCCTTTTCTCTTTCAAAAACAAAAACTATTTTAGGACTTTTGTGCAAAATAAATCAGCCAATAAATAAATAAATAAATAAAAATGCTGGGGCCACCTCTCACTCCCAACTACAGAACTATGCAGACTCTTCTTAAGTAAGGAATCACCATGAGTCCATACACAGGAACTAGGGAAATATTTTGACTTCTGATGCATCATGCAGAAGAACATAGCACTGAATAGACCAAATATGATCAGATGAAACCAAGGGTACAACAAACCAACATCCTCTACCTGAAAATAGTCAGTAAAAGGAAGAAAATACAGAATACTATACGTACCAGACAGGAGAGCAAGCAAGCAGATGCCAACTACCCATGGGGTACTTTGCATAGCTTGCCACAAAATTCACCAAATCTCAGCAACCATAAAAGAGCATCCTGGTCTGCTGCCTCTAAACTGCAGCACCATCCTTCTGTAAGAGCCATCAATCCAGACCTACTACAATCCAGACCTATTGTAAATCTGACCCACACCACATTAAAGTTTCATGTATTTTCTACTCCTATTTCCAGATATTCTGTGCACTGGGAATACCAAACATTGGGAACAATCAATATCAAAGCAGGGCAGCAAAGAATAAGTGATGCTGGCATTTTACTCTGCCAAGTGCGAATTTGGATGAATGCACTCAAAAATAAAAAGCAACTTCACAACATCTTGCCTACCATAATATACTTCATCACACGGTAGAAAAGAATGACTAAAGATAAAAGACAGGCATATTCAATTATTATTTTTTTTCCCAATTATTTTGAGACTAACAGAGCCTTAATATTTTCTCACTGGAAGCATCATAAATTCATTCTTATGAGTAATAGGATACTTTTCTCAGTTAGGAGAAGCTTTAGTAGTGGCTGTGCAAACCACATACTGAAAAAGAGCCCTGGTGAATTAGGAAGCTCTTTTCTTTAAAGCCCTGCACGTGCATTTTGGTTTTAACTAATCCTAAGCTTACTATAGTCATACAACTGATTAAATCAAATATAACAAAGATATTATACATACTAATTCTTTATTCAAGAGATGATAAATAGAATACAATTTCATTAACTTCATTCTGTAACTAGAAAATCATCATGATGCTACATTGCTTTATAGAATTACAATTAAAAAATCCTACTGTAAAACTGAAAACTTCTTTCTGAAAAACTTTTTTTTCCACAGACAGGGGATTCCTTCAGTTCAACTTAAACAAGAAACATAAGCCTGTGAACAAGTTCCAAGCAGCCACTGCTTTTACCTTGAATGCAATTATTTTTTTCAGTGCCATTTTTCCATTTTAAGATGTGAAAAAGTTTCTTCTAAGGATTGCTGTGTACCCAAATAAAAGATGCAATTATAAAACTATCTTAAAAGCAATTGTTTCTTGTCAACAGGTAGAATAGCACTTGCAGTTTTGTGCAGCCTCCATGGGAATCATTTCCTACTGTATCCCATACAATCTAGTTGTGTTCATCAAAACTGCTGGTCTTTTTGGAGTTAAAAATAAATATAATAAAGGTGATGATAAAGAAAATCTGACTGACTTGTCAATAACAAGCACTGCTTAGCCAAAAACAGGTATCTTGACATACATTTTTCATGCATTTCTAAGTAATTGATTTTAAGTAATTTTCACGGAACATACTCTGATGTTATACTTTAAAAAAAGACGGTTCTTTTCACCGTCAAAAAAAAAAATTAAGCACTGTAAACAACACTTTAAATAAATTATTTTTAAGACATACGTACACAGCATGTGAAAGTATATATGCAACATCATGATTATATTTTCCTAGCTTGTTCTCCATATCTTGCTTACTAGTGATCAATTTTAACTGCTGCTGAGGAAATTTTTTTCAAGGAGTTAAATAGAGCATTGCTCCAAGACTTACTGACTAAATTCTAATATTTAATTTCAGGATAATCAATGTATATACTGTAAGCTGTTTCCAAATACAAATTACTTACGTTATTTAAAAATGGAATTTCACCTGCTATTTTACTGAAAAATAATCTTCTATAACAAATCTTTCATATAAATTTGTACAATAAATGTTATTCTCATTGCCCTTCATCACTTTATTTCTTTTACCAGGTTGGCCATTCCTATGCTACCTATCTTTAAAATATGCATTTCAATTATTTGTTGAAGCTAATAAGAAAATTGACGTTTAAAGACAATAAAGGACTACAAAAGTAAAGATTCTCATAGTAAGTTTATGGAAGAATCGTTTCTCTTTGACATGTTGATTATCTGATTTCTGCTGATCAGACTGTAAAGTAGATAGGATTAGAGTGGTTTTGTAACAGAATAAATCGGAAAAATTGATAAGATATTTTCAAATATTTTATTAAAGTAAATTCTTATTTACTTCTAAATAGGAAACACAGAAATAAAAATAATGTTATAACTTGTAATGTTCATGATTTTATATTGTCTCAGCATAACATTTTATCTATTTTACTGTAGAATCTTACACGTATTTAAAAATGAATATACTGTTATGTGTTTGATGGATTATAAAGGATATTTAAGAACTAGCCCTTGGATGCTCTTCTGCAAAATATTCTTTAATCTAGCATTTATCCTTTTTCTGTCATGACATTGTTGAACATACGACAGAATATGGTTAGAAGCAACTTTATTTTAGTACTAAAGATGGATCTCTTTCTGTGTACAAGTACTACATAACTTCATATTTGGACCAACACACATTAAAAGGGTGAACCAACAGTGCAAAAAAGAAGTAAACAAAATGTAATACTTAATTTAAGACTTTATTTAGAAGTTATATCACTCTTCACCCATTTTTTTTCAGCTCACGTTTCCAAACAAAGTCGTAGATAGCATAAAGAAAACAAAACCCTTCAGAACTGCATACACTTTCATGTAAGCTACAACACAGAGTAAAATCACCTTTAAGCACGAGGGAGTGGCAAGGTCTCAATCTGAATGTAGCTCTATGAGCACTATGTAACAAAGCTGAAAAGATAATTTATGCATCCAGTGCATGATCATCAGCTTACAGAAGGGTCCCTGCCGATTTTTCCATTTGATCTTCTACGAACAGTTCTAGAAAAGGCCCAAAATTAATCCATCAAGTAAATGACAGGGAAAAATCAAGCTAAAACACTGCCCAGTATTCTCGGTAAATAGACGAATGGCTCAGCTGCTCAGATCACACTATGCAATTACACTGGGAAATCTGAAAACTCTCGGTAACGTCTTACTGCAATTAAAACTGAAACCCAAAACCCAATACATTTTGGCCAGATAAAGACTTGGGCTTACAATCCAGATCTGCAAACATATCTAAGCTCTTCACTGTTATTTAACATTCTCAACATGAGATTGGCTTATGAGCAGTTTGTTGAACACTGAGAGCTTCCA
The DNA here is from genome assembly GCF_905368555.1 of Meleagris gallopavo. NCBI lineage: Eukaryota > Metazoa > Chordata > Aves > Galliformes > Phasianidae > Meleagris > Meleagris gallopavo. The sequence continues at coordinate 31,366,839 of NC_139406.1, read as the reverse complement.
GCTTCCAATGCCTACTGCTGGCCCACAACTCCTGCACAGCTGGGCATCCTCATTCGACTTAGCAACGACACTAGAGCTAATTAAAAGCAATGTAATCTTTGGGAAGGCAAAGGAAGGTGATATTAAACCTTTCCATCTCTAAAAATCAAGATGCTCAGATTCAATCTCAACTAGCAGTTTTGAAGTAAACAAAGTCACTGACTGCAAAACTGCAATGCCTCAAATGCTTGAAATCTATTGAAATCATTGATAAGCTTAGGTGAATGTTACAAGTAATTAGCCCAGAATTGTGCTTCTAGCACTGTCATTACCCAGAAGTCAGAGACTTTATTAAGGATATCACATAACAGCTTTCAATGACATCATTTTATTAAGCTTTACTCCTATCTTTTTTTCTCTTGGGAAATAAACTTATCAGTGTGTATTCATCTTCCTCCAAACACACGCATTGCAGTATTGCCCATCACTGTAAAGATTCTTCAGAACTACTGCTATGGTGGTACATCTGGGGCTGTTAACAGGCAATACTATATGGAGTGGAAGGACCTAGCTTGTACTCAAGCATCCAGTCATCTGGAGAGGAGCTTACATCTGTGAAAGCTTGCTTTGTTTGGTTTTGTTTCTTTCTGCCAACTACATCAGGTAATCTACAGTACAACCACTCTTTCCCAACCTTGCATATATTTTCAAGTGAGCGCTTGTGAAACACCTTAAATAAGTTGAACGCCACTGGTAATATCCAAGAGAAAGGTGGTTCAAAATGTCAGAGGCTGGATATTTTAGAAAATATCCTGGCCTTCCAGGATGATGTCAGAGAAGAAATCTATGACATTGCAAGTTGACAAGAGTGGTGAACTGTAAACTCCTGATATCAAAAAAATAGCCACATTGTCCTCATGCTTTATTTGGAAAGGATAATCCCATTTTCCCATCTTGGGAACTCCTTTTTCATACAAGAGGAAATATCTCCAAAAACAAAGACTCCTAGAATAACACGTTGCTACAGAAGGAAAAAAAAAAAAAAAAGAAAAAAAAAAAGAAAAAGAAAAGAATCTAAAGGAGTATGGTTTGTACATCCCAGAATACTTGCAAACGTTTTGCTGATTTTTCCATGTTTCATAATGAACTAAAACAATACCTTTAACAATGTAAAAAGTGAAAGCGAAAAGGTATCTCTTGAAGATTTATTGTGACGTTGCAAGTCCTGTGCTCTCTAAAGAAATATATACATATTTTAATATGGGAAAGTCAACTTTTGTTGCGGATGAAACCCCAGAGAACAGCAATAAATGTTTAACCAGAGAGTCTCACCAAAGCTTTTCAGGTTTCTCACTGATCTAGCGTACTCTTTATCTGAACATCTTGTCTACACATTTTACAAATTTCCTAGCTGCTCTAATTCTTTCAGCCTGATAGCCACCAGCAGCGCTGGGTAGCAGCAGGGCCTCCTTGTACCAGCCACAATACAAAGCACGATGGCAGGCATTTATCTGCCCCAGACTGCTTATAATCCAGTGGCCATGATGCACAGCTCGCTGTTTGCAGCACAGTCACAGTTGGGAAAAAAAGATGTTATTTCATAACAATGCTGCCATCTCACACAAAGAGTTAAAGGTGCTTTTGTCAATCCTGAACAGACAGATTTTCTTTTGAAGGCCATCCAGGATTTGAAATCTCTCTAGCCACTGGCTAGATGGGAACCCAAAATGTTATCTAGGATGTAGGTTCTACTTTTCCCAGCACAGTGTACACAGAAGCAATCTGCTTCACAGTCCTCTGGTACAGCTGCAGTAAGAGCTTTTTTAGGTAAGGTTATTTCATTTGGCAAAAGCAGCTGAGGCTTTTCCCACCTCATGCAGTGTTTCTGCTCCCAGACTGCAAACGACTGCAATTTCATAAGCAGAAGTATAGAAAGAGAAAAAAATAAATCAGGTTGGCTCTTTCCCCAGACTGAAGTTGCTTGCTGAATACCAGGAATTAGTGCAAACCTAAATAAATGCCCTGTTCTTCTTTCCACCTTGTGTTTCAAAATCAGAACCAGAAAATTTACAAAAACACCCATCTACACAAGGCTGGGATCTCCTAGTAATCTCCAGTCTGAGTGAGATGAGAACTGCAGTCTCTGACACACTGTAGTATAATCACAGAGATGCTAATTTTGTCCGCTAGACATAACTTGTAATGATTTTTAAATTAAGCTGATACAGAAGCGCTACTGCTTCCATCCACGCTATGTATACACAGACTTTTGCCCCTCCAAAGTTAATTCCCAAAAATATAAATTTCCCAAAATATGTAAATGGGACTGCCTAGCGAGAAGGAATCGGAGTCTAAAGCTGCTCTACCCCAGAGGAAAATTCTTTTCTGCTGACAGTGCAGCCCTTTCAGAAGGTTTGTCTCTCATCACTCAATCTTAACCACAAGTAGCTGGAGATGGTGTTTGAAAATGCCTTTTGGAAAAGGATTTTAATAAGTTGACTTATAAAAACTTGATAAATGAATAGTGGCTACTACTTAACACCTACATTACTACTGAATGCAGACTATGCCTTTTCCAAAGGCATTTTTAATTTATCTACAAGAGTATTTCTGTGACAGATGCACTATATGAAACCAAATGGCAATGACTGTCCATGATACTTCATTTCAGCTTTTATAATTAAAAAGCACACTGGAAACACTGGGAAAGTCTCAGAAGAGCAGAAGTTCTGTAAGGTGTTCTTACTCACACATATGTTTGCAAGAGGAGGTGATGGAAGACCAATAGTAAGGATGGCAATACTGTGCAAATTAGAAAGCCACAGGTGGAAAGCTCAATGAGAAAATGATATAAAAATGGCACACAGAAGCATGAGGTACAGTCACAACCACTCTTTTTTTTTTCTTGCAGAAACTTTCATCAATGAGAGAATGTCTCCAAAGTACATCTTTGTTAAACACACCTAGCATAGAGTGAAGCCAGCTTCACTCTTTCTTCCTAGCTGACTTTCATCTGCCAAACCTTGATGGCAGACTTCATTAACTTTAGTCTGTTTTTAAAAGAAGGATCCTTCAGGGTATTATCCTTTGTCCAGTATTGTTATTTCTATTTGTCTCAGCAAACAAAAGGAACTGTTCAGATGTGTTTTATGAGAGATGGGCAAGTGAAGAAAACACGAATTATATGGGTGCCTGCACTACCCACAGAAGCTGATTGTCTTTTGAACTCCAGCTTTGAAATAATACACTAAAGTGATTTGAATGCCCAAGGGTTTGGACAGCCCACACATAAGCTGTGTGATACAGGATGCATCCCAATGGACGGCCAGTGAAGGTAACCATTATTAAAGGAAGATCAGCACTGAAGGGAGGAATGAAGGATAAGGAAGGAAAAGGAAGCAAAGAGAATGAATCACAAGAGGAGAGAACCAAGAGATGAATTAGTAGAGAGGAGAGTCAGTGGATTCATTTTTGCTTGGCTCCCCAGACCTTGGTAAAACTTGCAGTTTGGCTTACTATATTTAGAAATGGATGTCGCCTTGTAGGTTTATTTGGTGATTTGATCTTTTTTAGAGGAAAAGGAGAGGACAGAACATCCTTTCTTTGCCAGCACTGAAATTATATTTCAGATTCATCTAAATCTGTGCCAAAATAAAAGGCTCTTCCAGTTTTGTATCAAGACATAGAATTAAATACACCTACAGAATTTCAGCATTAGTCGAACATTAAAAATCAGGCATTTATTTCCTGTTTTATTAGCAAATCCAGTATCTGAAAGCTGATAAGGTTTCCTAGACAGAGTTATCAGGAAGATTGAATTTTCAGTTTGTGAGATACAATTATTCTCCTTTCCTCCATCCTACAATGCATCTTTACATCAGAAACAAACTAACAACTGCTTGCAAATTACCTGTAAAATAGAAACCCTAATACATTTTTGTTAAAAAAAAGAAAAAAGAAAACGGAAAAACCCCATGACCCAGCCAAAAACAACCAAACAAAAAAACAACAACAAACAAAATAAAACCAGAAAGGTGTTTTTGACACAAAATGCACTCCGTTATTTGGCTATGCCAGCTGAACATGAGAAAATTGGTGTTAAATTAAGAGATGCTCTCAGCTACTTGATATCAATTCAAAGGCAAAATACAGCTGCAAGAGACAACTGCCTATTAGGTCCATGAAAAGGATAGATGTATTCTGATGGAAAGGGGAGGGGTTACTACTTGACAACATTAAATTTGAGTGGTCTGCAGGGAACCTTCACAGCAAGAGCACTGAGAAGCAAAGGCTGTCTAAAATGGTTATAAATACATTGTCAAGCTTCTGTGACAGACCCATTATGGGTGAGCAGCTTAGCAAAATGAACTCAATCTGAACTGTCTCATAATATAAATGCCAAATGCTCAAAAGGACCCTGAGCATCCAACTGTCCCAATCCTTCCTATGAGGTCAGCATAAGAGAGCTGTCAGCAAAGAAAAGCAGCAGGTCAAGGAAAGCCTTGACCACAGGGCCACCACCCCTGGAAAGACTCTTCTGTCACATATCAGTGCTGCCAAGCTGCAAGACTGTATTTTGTCAAACACACATGCTCTCACCTATGCCCTCTCCCTGTCCAGCTGCAGAAAGGAAATTTCAATGCATTTGCAGAAAACAAGCAATACATCTGTTTACACATGAAGAATTCCATTTTACAATAAAACCCCATAGCACATGACACGTTTTCTTATCACGAACTAATGAATGAGCATGGAAAGGATGACTGGTAGTGACTTGAAACATGAGAAGTTACATTTCCACAGAATCATAGGACCATTTGAGTTGGAAGGAACCTTTATAGTCATCTAATTCAACTCCCCTGCAATGGACAGAAACATATACAGCTAGATCAGGTTGCTCAGAGCTCCATGTAGCCTGACCTTGAATGTCTCCAGGGATGGGGCATCCACCACTTTTCTGGGCAACCTGTGCCAGTATCTCACCACTCTTATTGTAAAAAACTTCTTCCTTATGTCCAATCTAAATCTCCACTCTTTCAGTTTGGAACCATATCTTCTTGTCCTATCGCAACTGACCCTGCTAAAGCATCTGTCCCCTTCTTACTTATAGCCCTGTTTAAATATTGAAAGGCCACTCTCAGGTCTTTCCAGAGCCTTCTCTTCTCCAGGTTGAATAGCCTCAACTCTCCCAGCCTGTATCTGTGGGGGAGGCATTCCATCCCTTGGATCCTTTCTGTGGCTCTCCTCTGGATGTGCTCCAGCAGGTCCATGTCTCTCCTGTACTAAGGACTCTACACCTGGACACAGTTCTCCAAGTGTGGACTCATCAGCACAGAGCAGAGGGGCAGGATCACTTCCCTTGACCTGCTGGCCATGCTTCCCTTGACACAGCCCAGGATACCGTTGGCTTTTTGGGCTGTGAGGGCACTCTGTTGGCTCATGTCCAGCTTTCCAACCACCAGTTACTCTCAAGTCCCTTCCAACAGGGCTGTGCTCAATCCTTTCATGTCCCCACCTTGTACTGATAGCAGGGGTTGCTACAACCCAGGTGCAAGACCTTGCACTTGGCGTTGTTGAACATCATAACATCATACAGTTCACCTGGGCCCACTACTCAAGCCTATCTTAGGCATGTTAGCTGCACCACTCAACTTGGTCTCAGCTGCAAACTTGCTGAGAGTTCACTCAATCACACAATCATTGTCACTGATGAAGATGTTTAAGAGCACCAGTCCCAGTACTAACCTCTGAGGGACACTCCAATCACTGGGTATGGCCTCACAACTACTTCCTCAACCATCGAACCATCCAGCCATTAGATTCATATATTGCCAATTTGGAGAAAAGGATGTTATAGAATACTGTGTCAAAGGCCTTACTGAAGTTCAGATGAGTGACATCCGTGGCTCTTCCCTTGTCTACTGATGCAGTTACTCCATCAGGATGTTAGCTCTAACACTTGTCAAATTCGTACTTTGATGTACACGTACGACATGTTTAGCTAGGTGAAGACTAGAGCCTCAAATGTGTTTTTAGTTGTCATACATAATATAACACACACACAAAAAAAAAGTTTTACAATAACAATTCAGGCAACTTTTACTCACAGTTACGAGATTGTTCAGGAAAATGTATATACTTCCTGAAGCATATGCTTAAGTCCCATTAAGGTCTCATGAATGTGATTTGGTGATCTGTGCATCCATGGCATTGAGTAACTCATCAGCAAAATCAAAGTATCTTCAAAATAACCGGAGGTAGTCGAATGGGGACTGAGAAAAGGTGAACTATGTTACCTCAGCTCTCCAGAAGGACTCTTCTCTCATTATGCTGAATTAATTAGAAAATACAGTCATTTATAAGTTTTCCTATTATTAATTTCTTTTAAAATAAAATAAGCTTAATCCTCTCATTGCAAGAAACTGTTAGAACAAGCATCAGATTTTCAGAGAGTCTTGCTAACTGAGTCAAGCATTGCGATACGCGTAGATTCAAGTGCAGGGACATGGGAAAAAGTGTATCAAAATGAAAACTCAACCAAATATGCCCTATTAGTCAATATGAGACACTGAAGTTCAGTAGGTGCACTCATTGTTGAACTACAGACTACTGTATTTGCTTGTTAAAATTAAAACCTGGCTTTGTTCCAAACTGCAAGTTTGATTCCACAAAATAGGACAAATTACAAGGATTCTCCTTGATGATGACCAGATAGCCCCACACATACTTCACAGGATCACGTACTGCTGAAAAAGCAGGCAAAGGAGAAGTTCCACCCACTACTTGAGCCACACAAGAATCGCTTCTACCTCTTTCCTCTTGCTTCCTGTTTTCCAGTCTTTCTGGAACGCTAGATCAACAGTGATCCATCTACGAGTGAAGTCTTACTGATGAAACTCTGTTTTTAAGTCTTAATAAACAGTCCATAGTACAGCTCCTAATCCTGGTCAAGTTTCAACAGTGAGTTTCACCCCACATCAGCCCAGCCAGCATTGCATGGCTTAGTCACAGAAAGAGGACTACTCAATCACATCCAGGAGTTGGCCAACATTTGTCATATAAACAAAACATTTTCTCACATACTTGCCCAAAGGATTCTAGCCACCTGGGTAATCCAGCAACCATCTCTACTTTGCTCCCCTCCCTCCCAATCCATCCCTACAATTTTTTGAAATATGTGATCCATTGTTAATACAGTGCAGACTTTTATCACCTGTACACTTTGATATTTGTAGGAGTGAGCATACTAGCAAATATTATCTTTGGAGGGTTTTTGAGTTGGAGAAGAAGGGTATTTTCTTCTCTTAAACAGACCAAGTCTTCACTGGTGGTAGGGGTGGCTGTAGTTGTTTTTGGTTTTTAAGTCATAACTAGCATTATTGTTTTCATGAATTCTGATTAGATATCCAATCTAATAGACTGAAAATTTTGCACATAAGTCTCAAATTGGCTACATTGAATTACCAGTACTATTAGCTGAAAGTGCACTTCAGTTTTTTAGTGTGCCCATATTAAAGGAAAAGAGAGATCAACTTATGAAAACATTTCTCTTAACTAAGTTAGCATCATCAAGTGATGAACTTATCAGACTGGATAGAGAGCCATTAACATTAAACTGCTAGGCAGCCATGAAAACGAACAAAATGAGTTACTGGGAAGAAGACTGTTAACTAAAAATAAATTAATAAAACAGCCCCTAGTCTTCAGTATTTACTGCACACATAATGGCAGGTTGTTATTTTTACTGACATCGTTCTGAGCCTGTGCACGTTACAGTACCCTAGCAGGAACAACATTGACGGAACTAAAATAGCCTCATTTTCAAGACCTTTGTCTCTACTAAAATTATATTCAAGTTTTTCTCAATTCCCAGTTCAGCTCTCTGAGGAATTACACTCAGTGTGCTGAACTGTAAATAGTGTCCTTACTGTAATAAATCATTCTAATAATTTAAAAGCAAAGCAATGTGGGAAAAAAAAGTAACTAGAAGAGCATCATTAAGAATAAAACCTGGCTGTTTCTAAATCCCTCACATGGTCAGTCATTCTGGTTAGCTCATGCTAAGCATTTTAAATACATTGCATTTAAAAAACAAGCTAAGAAGAAAAAAAATCAAGGTTTATCAGGATACACTTTATGGAAACATCTTTTTTAATGAGAATGTGTAAAGTAGATGATGATCATCTTGTGATGACTCATTATTCAAGCCGAACCATCTCTAATTCAGCACCTCTCCTGTGCTTTTGAATGATACGTTAATTGTTTAAAACTTCATTTTTTAAAAACATCACCTATTGGCATTACTCTTTTACAGATAAACAGCTTTTCAATTCTGACAGATTAGGTTCTCTTCTGTTGTCTTTGGAGGATCTGTCTAACCCAGCCTCTACCTCTCCCATTTCATCTCCTTCATTCTTCTGCTCTATTCAAGCCACATGACCAGTAATTAAAACAGGATGAATCCATTACAGGAGCAACCATCACGACAGAATCACAGAATCACAGAATTGTAGGGGTTGGAAGGGACCTCTAGAGATCATTGAGACCAACCCCCCTGCCAAAGCAGGTTCCCTACACCAGGTCGCACAGGTAGGTGTCCAGGCGAGACTTGAATTATCTCCAGAGAAGGAGACTCCACAATTCCCCTGGGCAGCCTGTTCCAGTGCTCCGTCACCCTCACCGTGAAGAAGTTCTTACGCACATTCGTGCAAAACTTCCTATGCTGCAGCTTATGTCCGTTTCCCCTCGTCCTGTCTCCACGTACCACTGAAAAGAGACTGGCCTCACCACTATGGCCGCCACACCTCAGATATTTATAAACCTGGATCAGGTCCCCTCTCAGTCGTCTTTTCTCAACGCTAAACAGACCCAGTTCACTTAGCCTTTCTTCATAGGGGAGATGCTCCAGGCCCTTCACCATCTTTGTGGCCCTCCGCTGGACTCTTTCCAAGAGATCCCTGTCTTTTTTGTACTGGGGAGCCCAGAATTGGACACAGTACTCCAGATGAGGCCTTACCAGAGCAGAGTAGAGGGGGAGGATCACCTCCCTCGACCTGCTGGACACGCTCTTTTTAAAGCACCCCAGAATGCCATTGGCCTTTTTGGCCACGAGGGCACACTGCTGGCTCATGGCCAACCTGTCGTCCACCAGGACGCCCAGGTCCCTCTCTGCAAAGCTCCTCTCCAGCAGCTCATCCCCCAGCCTGTTTTGGTGCATGCAATTATTCCTCCCTAGGTGTAAGACCCTACACTTGCTTTTGTTGAACCTCATCCGGTTTCTTACTGCCCAGCTCTCCAGCCTGTCCAGGTCTCACTGAATGGCAGCACAGCCTTCAGGAGTGTCAGCCAATCCTCCCAACTTCATATCATCAGCAAACTTGCTGAGGGTGGCCACTATCCCCTCATCAAGGTCATTGATGAAGATGTTGAACAAGACCGGACCCAGCACAGACCCCTGGGGGACACCACTGGTCACAGGTCTCCAGCCAGAGTCTGCACCACCAACGACGACCCTCTGCGCTCTGCCAGTCAGCCAGTTCTCAACCCACCTCACTGTCCACTCGTCTATCCCACACTTCCTCAGCTTTGTTATAAGGATGTCGTGGGAGACAGTATCAAATGTCTTTCTAAAATCAAGGTAGACTACATCTACCGCTCTTCTCCCATCTATCCAGCATGTGACAGCATCATAGAAGGCCACCAAGTTGGTCGAGCACGACCTCCCCTTGGTGAACCCATGCTGACTACTCCTGATAACCTCCTTTTCTCCCAGTTGTCTGGAGATGGTATCCAGTACAAGCTGTTCCGTCACCTTTCCAGGGACAGAGGTGAGGCTGACAGGCCTATAATTACCCGGATCTTCAGGTGATAAAAGAGTAGGAACAAGAGGAACCCAGTACAGAGAGCCGGGAATAATAAGGAACATTTAAAATTGTATTTCTTCCCTTCCCCACGCTAACCAGCTTCTCCTTGTACATCCGTGAACTCTGACACTAGAATCTCATTTTAGGATTTATCCTGCTTCCAGGAATAGCCTTCCTCAAACCAGGTGCTCATGCCTGTCTTCAACAGTGTTCTTACAAGAATGAAAGTCTCTTCATCCCTTTCCCCACATATTGAGCTCTATACATATAAAATCCACTCGCTGACATCTTGTTTTTTTCTGACTTTTAGAATGTTACTTCAAAAAATTTTATGTTCCGTGGTCAGTACTATATGGGCCAAGTACAGCTATTCTATACATTGTTTCTGTTTTCAGCCTATTGCACAGTTTGTATGCCATTTCCTCAGGATCAGACTCTCTGAAACATTGGACATTTGCTCCTTACACATTTAGGGAAAATCTGACCACACAAATATAGCCTCCATTATGGAACCATCTATGTACAAAATGCCTACATCTTTTATGATACAGAGGAGATATCTATGTACACATGAAGAGGAAAAGCTCTTCTGAAAAAAATACGCTCATGAGAGTCCTCTCTTGAGAAGAATCCTCCCATTTCTTCAAGGAAGGAAAGATCTATATTTCCGTAGCACCATTTTTTTTCTCACCACTTCCCATAACAAAGCAAGAATTGATGTTTGCAACCCATAATAAAAAACAATACAGCAATGAAAAAATATATCCATTTGACACAAAATTACCCATCATTCTCACAAGAAAAAGAAAAGAAAAGAAAAGAAAAGAAAAGAAAAGAAAAGAAAAGAAAAGAAAAGAAAAGAAAAGAAAAGAAAAGAAAAGAAAAGAAAAGAAAAGAAAAGAAAAGAAAAGAAAAGAAAAGAAAAGAAAAGAAAAGAAAAACCACAAAACACAGAGCACAAGTTTCTCTCACCACTTCTGGACATCTCAGTCAAGAAATTCAGGGTCAGGCTATATTAAATGCATGGCTGTATGATTTACTGCAAGGTGTAATATACACACACAAATTTATAGTATTTTGGCTAAGAAGCGGTGAGTTTCTGAACTATAAAACACCACGGTGACATCTAGAAACTACTCAAACCATGTGTTCTACATAAGTCTGGCTGGTAAGCTGTTCTGGTCCTAAAAATATTATTATGTTTTATGTTCTCTCTTGTTAAATTTACTGTCACATATTTATCATATCAGTGTAGGACTGATGCTAACACTTCGCCTTTGATGGCCTGCACCAAATTGAATGAAAGATGCAAGTTAGAAAAAAAAAAAAAAAAAAAACAGAATTGCAACATATTCGGTACCTTGCAAAGAAGCAATTGAAGTAAAATAGAAGTAAAATAGTCTGAGTTGATCTAACGGCTATACAGCATCATAAAATGAACGTTCTGAAATTTCAACAAATTCTAGAGATTTATCATGCTCATACTAGTCAGCAAAGCACTGACATTTTTCCCTACTTTTGTTTTTAAATCATACCCATAAAAAAAACTGAATGCAGGCAATTTGTATTGTAAATAGAAATTTTTAAAAAATTCCTACCAAGAATATATATTTTTTTCTAGATTACTTCAGAAGAAGTTACAGCAACTTGATAAATGACATTATTAGGAAGTACCTTACAAAGGATAACAGAGATGATGAACTAACTGCTATTTGTTGTTTCCTTCAGAAATTTATACTACAAACTTTAGTTCAACTTTGTCAGATCAACTTTATCCAATTCAATATAGTTCTCCACGATGCATCTGCCTGACCGGCCCAAGAAGTGCAGGACACCCGATTGCCTGACTGCCATCTGACTGCCACAACCCAGCCACTAATAATTTCTGGAGTGGCTGTTCCTGTAACAAAGGGTTTCTAAAGTCTCATGCAAGCTGTGATCAAGTCCTTTCAAATTTTCCTCTGCTTCTCTGGAGCTGGAGGAGCCTTATATACTCCAACCTAAATCAGACTCCTGCTTGGTCGTGGCACTGATTCATGACTATAAGACCAAGTGGGCTTATAGCTCTATGCCCTAAATAATAAACAACTGCTACAGACAATAAAGTGCATGAACGGCACAATATAAAACTCTACCTTTACTTTAGCCTCTCATTTATGAGGTAGCTATGCTTGGAAACCTTCCTTCCAACACTGCTCATCTGATTAAATAGCTGAAGACAACAGAGAAGAGAAATAGTGCCACTAAGTAATTAAACTCCACTAATTTATGACATCCAAATTGTCTTTTCTCTATGAGCATGTGGGCTATCCATAAATTATTATGGATTTTTTGACATGATAAACCCCAAAATCATTTTTATGTTAAACTATCTTACCAACTTATTTCAGCAATAAAGTATACTGAAACTACTTTTTGTGTTCACTTTTCTCCTGGTACATACTACATTTGAAAAAGCAGTTCACTAATGACAATATCAACCCTGTTCTTGAAGTGTCATCTGAGGGAGAATGAAAGGAGGCAAAATTTCTTTCCTTTTCCACCAGTGCAGATTCAAAATAAGTAGGATGATAAATCTAATTTGCACTTTTACAAAAATAATCAAGACCAGGATTTGTTCAAGTGGGAGTAGCAAAGTAGGACATTAAAATCAACTTACCAATCACATTCCATCTCTGTGAGCCACAATTCTGCCTTAATCCATAGAAAGCTTGACCTGCTGGATATGAAGCAATATATTTTCACCTATGATAAAACCTTTTTTCTCCTTTACAACAGGTTAGCAAGCCAAAGATTTTTTTGCAGAGGAGCATCCCCAAACTTTCTTTTAGCTTTCCATTACAATTCAAATACTTTCTTATAGCTTAGATTTTTCAATCAGCTGCCTATCTTGTTTTAATTTCACAGAGAGTTCACTGAGATTCATATAGTTAGGGTGCCAACGTTTGGTTCTAAAAAGGATCACATAAAAAATTACAAAAACCCTAAGGATTAATGATTTTTAAAAAATTGCACACACAATTTCAGACAGTGCCCTCTGAACAAACCTGATAAGATTAGAAAGCACAACATTGCTTCCTTTTTTCTTTACTTTCAGTGTTTTTCTTTGCTCTTTTCTAAGAGCTTTTCTCACAGAGTACATTCAAAAGAAGGAAAGGAAAGGAGGGGACACAGAAGGAAGTAGTGAGGACTGTAAGGGAGATAAGAGGGCTACGTTCTGCCAGTAGTGCATTAATTGCATTTTTTTCTGTAAAGCAAAATCAGCCCTCTGAAAATCAGAGCAGTCTTCTTGTATTCATACATACTAACTGAGATTTGGCACAGTTTTACTGAAACATCTTGAACTTTACAACAAAATAAATTAAACTCTCTAACAGCCTGCACTTGAAAGTAAGCAAATATTAGTGATATTCAACCCTCATTAATGCATGTAAACCTATTTTCAATGTTAATATTGTACTTTAAAAGAAAATAGGTCAAGTTTCCACTCATGCTTGCTTTCGTGCTAGTTGAAAATTATGTAACATGAAATTTTCTTTTCTATAAGATGACACAATATACACAGTCTACATCTTTAGGTATACAAAGTTGTAATGCTCTATATTAATTATCTCTAAAGTGAAGCACAAAACTGAATCCATCTTTACTGACTTAAATTGTTTCACAGGCTCCACTTAGGTAGCACAAAAGATCAGTCTTCATGGTAAGCTGAGAAAAGAAACGCAAGTCAAGGAAGTTTAACCTATGACACCAGCCATTGATTTTTCACTCAATCTGTATTAACACTGGCCTTCTTATATTTGCCTTGGTCATAGGGGTGTAGGGAAGTCCACTATATCAGAATGAGGTCAATAAGAAAAAGCTTAATCCCATTTCCACTCGAGTGAGTGACAAAGCTTCTATTAACTACCATTAATATGATAGGAAGTTATAGCGATGCCTGAATGGCTCTGGGTGAGGATTAGGAGCATCAATATTTTAAAATAAAAAAAAAAAAGAGAGGAAAAAAGCAGGCAGTTGGAAGATTTGAGGGAGGGGATTATTTCTGTGGTTTTGTTTGCTTGTTTTGAGAGAAGCTGGGTTGACACGTAGCCAAGTGCAAACAAGAAAGTATAAACTAACATTGCATTGTATGCCACAGGGGAAAAAATAAAAGACAACATTTGGTTTTAAAATGCATCAAGAAATTTCCACAGGAATAATGCTGTCATAGCACACTTGCATGGTAGAAAGAAGAAAGAGATGCAAAACAGAATAAACTATTGGGGAAGAAGAAAATTTGTAACGGGCCAATTAAAGATCATCAAGTTTCTGATAATGTCTGCAAGCAAATTGCCTTGCTACACACTTGCACCTTTATATGAGAGAAGTGTTAGTACCTTCAACTGATTTGCATCAGTTGCTTGCTATTGTAATTTTTTTTAGGGAACATTTCAATCATTAAAACAGATGAGCTCAAAAACATCTGGACAACGCTCTGCAGCTCAGCTCAAATGCATCCACTGCTTTTAAACAAACAATAAAAAGCTGTTTTTTTCCTCCCTATTTATGAGCTACACATCACTTTCTTTGCCATTAACTTAGTTCTGCATCTTGAATAACTTCGAAGTAAAATTTACATTAGGTCCTTGGAAGGAGTCAAACTGTCTTTTTAATTAAGAGGAGGAGAAAATAAAATCAGTTTCTTTGCTTCCTGGATGTACAGAGGAGGGTCTCTACTTGCTTTCCCCTGGAGCTGTACAAGTTCTGTAGGCATCAGGCTACTCCCAGGAGCAAGGAGGTCTGAGCAGGCTCTGCTCTAGTATCAGCTTTATCTCAGATGGTCTTCACAGCCTCTTCCTATGAGGATTTCAAAACATCTTAAAAGATGAGAGTATGAAGACAATGATAGCAATGGCATGTTTGCTCCACTTTTAACAAGTATTTGCTAGAAACAGAAATAAAAATCTTTTTTTTTAACGTGTTAAGATCCATAATATCTTTAAGAGAATTTTTCAAAATGCTTTTTTCATATATAATGCCTGTGTGGATATACATATATATTTGCATTTTTGATTAAAGGAAGGTTTATGAATCAAACTCACTGTAACAAAGTTATATAACATTCAATCATTGATACATATAATCATTTAGGTAAAAATTTATCTTGAAAATTTGCACACTAAATTTAGTGCATGATGTGTTTCTTTTAATTTCAAAACTTGTACTTTCCTCATGTACAGAGCCAAAATATTATTTTCTTTTTTGATCAACATGGAGTTCATGACTCAATCTTCTCCTTGCTTTTTCTTTTCAGAATATCACCACCTTCCAGTGCACAGCACTCATACTAATGAGATGAAACTTCTCTGAATGAATTCTATCAGATATGCTTGGTGCTCTGCTTGTCAGCAATATAATGCGTAAATTACACAAACCAGCATTCAATTTTTTGTTGAAGAATTAAAACTTCAAAAAAAGTAGCTTGATTAGCTACTTTTATATGAGCTATTCAGCATGCAGTGGTATTCCATTTTCCTCTTAAAGTTGTCCTGTGCTTATGATACATCTGTAATTCTATTCTCCCACAAACTAAATATACTCAGCTTCAGGTTATTACTGCAGGACATCCAAAACAAGACATTAATTTCCTGTTTCAAGTATGGGAAACAGATACAGCTCAGATATTACACTGCCTCTAAGGATGCTGACAGATTAAGGTGGCACTCAACCCCTGTGCAATGTCCTGATGAGCCACTCATGATGAGCTACACAGGGCAAACCTGGATATCCCAGCAGACAACCTGCTCTATCTCAGGGAATATACAGACACCAGGAAGACCCAACAACTGTATGAGACCCCCTTCTCAGTGGATTCCAAGGGACTGGGCTCCTCAGGGACATCCCACTAGCACATATTTCGAGAGACATCCCATGAGGCTGCCTCTCTTTTAATCCAGCCCATAGGGTGATCAAACCCTATGACAGAGGGATTATTGCTTCATAGCAGAAGTGCATCATGAGACAGCTAATCAAAAACAAGGCTAAAGCTACAACATGTGGAAAGGTGAGCTCTTGATTTGGGTTTAGCTTTAATTTTTCCATGCTATACAAGCCAGCACACCCTGTTGTAGTGATCACCTGCAAGGTAAGTTTCCACTTTGCTCTCTTTCCTAGCCATAAAATACTGTGAAGCACTAGATACGGATGATTTCTTTTATCCAGCACACTAGGAGACTGCTGGTAATTCATTTGCAAAGAAATCAGAAATAATATTAATAAATGCAGCGTTAATGAACTTTGAGAGGGGATCTGATAAATGTGTATAGATATCTAAGGTGCGGGAGGCAAAAGGACGAGGCCAGACTCTTTTCAGCGGTGTGCGGTGATAGGACAAAGGGAAATGGCCACAAATTGATGTAGGAATTGCCACACAAACATGTGTAAGAAATTCTTCACAGTGAGGATGACAGAGCACTGGAACAGGCTGCCCAGGGAGGTTGTGGAGTCTCCTTATCTGGAGATATTCAAAACCCGTCTGGATGCCTACCTGTGCAGCCTGCTGTAGGGAGCCTGCTTTGCAAGGGAGTTGAGTTCGATGATCTCTGGAGGTCCCTTCCAGCCCCTACAATTCTGTGATTCTATGATCTAATCACAATATATTCTTTTAAAATGGAATTTAACATAAATGAAAAGTTGAAAGACTGAGGATTCAAGTTCTACTTAGAACATACAGAATGGCATGAGGTTTCAAAGGCTGTTTCCAGGGATAACAATCCAGGCATCATTATCTGCAGTCTTTTGAAAAACAAAACAACAATAAAAAAACCATTAAACCAACTACTCAAACCCAAGAAATTAGCTAGTGGGATGGTTT
This sequence comes from Meleagris gallopavo, assembly GCF_905368555.1. NCBI lineage: Eukaryota > Metazoa > Chordata > Aves > Galliformes > Phasianidae > Meleagris > Meleagris gallopavo. The sequence continues at coordinate 31,350,141 of NC_139406.1, read as the reverse complement.
ATCTAGTTTATGCTCACCAATGAGCTCCGTTTCAACACATGTCCCCAAGGAAATGAAATTACACAACCAAATTTCTTCCCTATGTTTTCCCAACCCCAACAAAAAAAAAACCAAAAAACAAAAAAACCTCATCAGATTACAGTAGATTTAAACCTGAAATTCTTTAGCACAACAAGCCATTGTTAAAGAAACAACATTTCTTGCGTAGTGTATAGGAATTTAATTTGTACAAAAGACAGAAATTGTAAGAAACCTTCAATCAAACCCTTGTGCTAACAATTTAAAAGCATTTTGCAATAGATCCAAAGAAGAATGCAAGAGCAGCTGCCCGTGAAGTTACTGAGAATAAATTTTATTTTATATTATTTTTTAAATACAATCAAATAGGAAGTAGTCTTACTAAGCAACATTTGGATTTCGTAGTGTGTAATCGGGAATGCTTCATTACCTCTAAGCTCCGAAGTGATTGCAGTGTTTTGGAATGATGTTATAAGAAGACAGACCTTGTTAATTCACTATCAGACTCTGAGAAACATTGCAAGTTAACACATTTGAATAAATAAGCAAACAGAACAGAAGTAGGGGGAGAAAATCAGCTCTGCATTTCAATCACCAGAGGCTAGAGAGAAGATACAATTGCTCAAGGTACCAAAGGCACATATGTTCAAAACTTTTTACTACCATATTAATGATGATATATAGTATCGTAGGTAAACTCAAGTAAGTTGCAGTGGTTATCCACACTGCTGCTGACGTTGTAAAGCGAGAGTGAGCGATTTGAAATGCGAACGGTTCTTAAAAGACCGTCAGCCATGAACTGCTAAGTACTTTCTTTAGGTAAGATAATTAACGATGCTAAAAAAAAAACTCAAAAAATCTAGATGATTTAAGGAAGCAGCAACAGAATATTTCAGTTTCTGCCTTTTCTCCCATATGAGCTTGTATATCATTTCAGAAATATAAAATTTTAAAAGCTTAACATGCACTCTAAGCAATGGTAATTTTTAAGACACCTTCTTTCAAGGTAAAGAGGATCATTTGTAGTGTCCCTTACTATCAGATTTCAAAATCCAGTCACAGATGTGCATACTGGCTCTTCAGTGTTTCAAAACAGACATACGAAGGAATTGTGGAAACAATAATTTAAATAAAGGCAAAGGGGCTGATATTGTGAAATCCACTGAACAATTTCATTTATAGCCATTGGCTAAATCCATTATAGATGCTGGCAGCTTTTGATCTATGTATTATGTTTTGGTGAATAAATGCCATTACGTATTTATCCTTTACAGAGCAAAGCTTTTATTTTGTGTATAAATCTGTGTTTAATGAGCCTTGAAAGAGATGATTGCTAAATAACAGCCTGCTGCATTCAAGCTCAACTGACTCCAATTATATTGTTTATAATTATATAATTGTACAATATAATGTGTGTCCAACAATCCCTGTGTTTTATTACTGCACAGCATTATGACACTGATGTAAATCACCTTGCTACTTTCACAGCCAGCCCCTTACATTTTGCTTACTCAGCCAACGCAAATGCACACAAACTGCACTTCAGACTGTTGGATTTATCAAACCAACTTACCAGCATCAGCATAAATATGAAAATAATGAAATTGGTCAACGCACAAAGCAGAAAGGGGAAAGAAAGGCACTATAGATAAAAATAAAGGAAAAAAAAAATTATTTCAAAATCATACCTGATGCTTTAAAATCCCCTTTCTTAGGGTGTTTCTTGACAGCAGATGCTTCTGAATACATGGCCCATCCAAAAATTCCCACGAGAGCGCATGCAAGGCATTGGCATGTAATATTTGTTGCATTGTTCTTTCTGATACTGCTACATAGGAAGAATTTGCCATAATGGCACTTAAAATAATTCCTGCTGGAGAAATTCTAGTCCTAAAGTCATACAGAAAACCTCTTTCAAATTTGCAGGGATGGCATTCCTTTGTTTTACACTGCTTTCTGGGCACACCTTCCAACAGCAGTGATCCAGATGAACTTAGTGGCCTTTTCCAATGTTAATGATTCTATGCAAACCTCTGTTTCGAAATGTAACATAAAGCCCTCTGCCACTCCCCTCCATTCTCTTCAAGCACTCCACTTGCACCATACTATTTCCCAAACTCTAAAGCCTCTGCTTAGAGTTGGTCCAAGCCTACCACTTTCACATGCTGAATTTTGTCTCTATTATCTGAAACAAGGACGTTTGAAGGTTTCCAGTCTCCTTAGATGGCAAGATGTTGAGCCCGTAAGAGCGAGCTTTGTGCATAGGGCTGCACATCCTCTGAGTCGCCTCAGTCTCTACTTCTGCCTCATCAACATTTAAGCACCTCTGAGACTCCTGTTTGTTGTGCCTCTCATTGCACTTTATGACTGAAATCACCATCTGAAATCTACTACTATTATTTTAACAGCTTGGACAATTTCCCAAGTTGGAATATGTTGGTTTACAGCTATGATTATTCTTTTCACTGTTTCTAATAAAACCAAAGCAAACACTTTTCCAAGCCAATTAGCTTCACTGTTGCACAGCAGTTTCTAAGCAGTCCTTTAAATAGAACCAGTAACTACAGAAAAACAACACACCTGAACTTCTCTTAGTTTTAGATGCTGTTTTGTAAATGAAGACTAAATTAAAATCTAATTACTACAATTATGATGTTATTTTAAAACAATAGGCACATCATTTTCTTCTATCTCGAGGAAATGTTTCACCATTGTTTCTCAAATCTACTTTTATATGCCACCTCTTCAATGTATTGCCTTAATACAAATCTCTATAGGGCATTGAATAGAAGTGAGCAAAATAAATCCTCTTAATAAATTACATTCTCAAAATGATGCTAATCCATTTTTTAAAAATCAATATACAGATTACATCTCATAATAGAACTCAGGTAGTTGATATGTGATCACCGCCTCTCTGTTTTGAAAAACAGATTATCACAGCAAGAAATACCACACCAAGGAGATCCCATCACAGAAATGATACTTATACGGATATAAGCCTGCATTTAGATTTAGCAAATCATTTCCTACATCTAAAAAAGATTGTTAAATAAAATGAAAATCAATTAAATTAAACCAATCAATGCTCGAGGGCAGAGGGTGAAAGGTGCAGGAAAGAACCAGCCCATGGATTGCTGTGCAACTACAGCTCCAACCGAGCACTTCCAAGAAGCCTGAGAGTGGCTGTGGAGCCACAGGGAAAACATCGTGCTGTCAGCGTAGGCCACAGCACTATTTATATTCCCAGCACAGAGACCTGCATCCCCAGATCTACACAAAGGCACTGACCCAGTTTCTAGCTCCTGTACTTTCCTAGCTAAGATAGCTTGCAGGTTTTCTCAGAGCCCTCCCAAGGCACTCTTCCTCTTCCAAAGGGAGCCTCTGTGCACCTGGTCTGATTTACAGGCATCAAACTGTTGAAGTTGTCAAATCAGAGATTTCTCATATTCAGAGACCTTGCATTTGCCTTCTTGTTTCCAGATCTCTGTGATTAGTTCCATCATGTTTATGAGCTTTTTTTGCAAATAAAAACGAAGGACATTAACAGTTTTTCAAACCACATCTCATGTATTCTCCTCATCCCTTTTTCATGTTACCATGGAAAGGGCAGCAAGAGCACTGCAAGATCCACAGTAGAAAGAAATGACATGTCAAACTCAGGTTCCTTGGATACATCACCAGGGAGCAACTCCAGATGCCTGATGATGATGTCCAGTGCGTTTTTGCCTTTTAAATGAGTGGGCTCTTGAAGAGTTCTCACCTGGCTTGATTTAAAGCACTAAATTAAGTGCCAGCAATGCAGAGAGGAACTACTTGCTGCCAGTGTAAGGCGAGGGTATGCACAAATTTAGAGCTGATAAAGGAGGCAGAACATGCCAAGCAAAAATCTGTTGCTTGCTGTTCAGAAAAAAAAAAAATAAAAATCATTGGTATCAAAGAATGCCGTATCTTAAATTTTATGTCAGTTTTCTTTTACATATATACTACAAGGGCTGCTTTGAAGGTAATGCCTCCTACTTTATGATGTTGGCCCACGATGTCAGAGGTGAATGTTGGTGGTATGGCAGTAGAGGTTGAACCTTCCCACCAATATTCCCTTATACTTTGTTGCCGTGTGACAGATGGCAGCAGTGGGGCAGTCTGATAGAACAGCATCTGACAAGGAAATGTGGATCTGCAATGGTGTGCCTCTGAATTCCTCTATGTGGAAAAAAAGACACCCATTGATATTCAACACTTGCTGAACATGGATGGAGACTGAAGATGGATGTGAGCACAGTGAGGCAGTGGGTGGTGGTTTCAGCAGTGGTGACAGAGGGTTACTTCCCCTGCTGCAGATCTTTATGAGTGCAGCATGCAGGCTCTTGTTCATTGCTGTTGAAAATGCATAGGTGATTATTACGTGGAAAAACAGACTTCATAGCTCACAATTTGATCTATCAAACAGTGTAATTGTGTTCTTTGTAGCTGCTGTAGTTTTCATGGAAATAAATAGAGGCATTACTTTTGGAGCAACCTGCATATATTATCTTTGAAAGCCTTTTCAGTAGATGTGCTTAAGCTTGATGTTTTTAGTAATCGTCTTCCTGACTGTTAAGCTTTCTTCTCTTCAGGAAGAATAACTGAGGTTGCATTGCTTTTCACCTGAAGAATATCTATGTAAAAAAACCCTCTGCAATAGATGCACTGCTTGATAATTTTTTTCCTCCCTATCTGTAGAAGTGGTATCATTAACAGTAGTTGTGGCTCTAAAAAACAAAAGTGTTTGTATGCATGAATGATTAAACAGTAGCACATCTGTTTCTATGCAAATGGAAGAAGACAACAGGAGAAACCAGAAAATAGATAAATCAAATTTAAAAGGGAAGAATGAGCATTCTTTCCATAGTCATTGGTAAAGACCACTTTCCACAACTAAAAGGTATTAAGGGGCAGTAGCTAAGAAGGGAATAGAGGAAGCATATATATTAAACACTACAAATTTTGATGAGAACAGAAGTCTTGCTACTGTCTATATGCTGGACATACTAAATAGGTTAAACAGATCTTAGCTTACTACATTAGCATGGATTAATTGTTTTTGGGCAATACTACTATGTATTGCATTTTTTTCTGCTTGTCTCTTCCAGTTATCCTACAAAACTCTTTGTTTCCCATTTGGAAACAATCACAGAAAAGCACACCCTCAATATGCCTCATTACATGTAGTTTAATTCTCGAATTAATAAAGTCTTATTTCAAGTCTGAACTAAGAGCCTTGTAAAATCTACTATACACACACACACACACATATATATATATGTATTTGTAAAATATTGAGAAAACCACACAACTGAAAGACTTCACACATTTATGTGTCATTGCACACCCAGCGATGGTACTGCTGGGAAACAGCTGCTGATTACTTCAACTTTCAGCTCAAACAATCCTTGAAAATGTAGTCAACAGTTTACTGAATTTTAAATACATAAGATTATTAACTTATATAATTTAATATAATATAAATTTATATTATAATATAATATAATTTAATATAATTGCAGTCTGCTTCTACCTATGGAAAAAACGTGTATCTGCATGTGAAAGTCCAGTTTTCACTTCTTTTCAAACAGTCTTGCCCCAGAAATTTGCAGAAGAGGTTGTTTTTGTTTATTTTTACCCAAAAGGATTTTAAGCATGCTTCAAATATCCCTATTTTTTTTCTGACAACCCAGCAGCCTACAAATAAAGAAAAACTGTATTCTTTTTTTTTCCTCTATTATTTAATGGATGTTCATTGATTGAAACTGCGGAGAAAGTAGGACTCTTTATTTACAGGTCCATCAAGCATGGTATGCCCTAATTTGATTCTGCCAAAATCCCATAGATGCCACTGCATATTTGAATTCATAATAGAATATATTATATATATATTTTTTAAATCAATGAGATCCATTCTAACAGAACACACTAAAGCATTTCTCAAAAGAAATGGAAATGAATAAGCAGCAAGCAAAGGCAGACTAAAGGAGTTACTCCCTCTGTATTAGATTTTGTTCTGTACTGAGGCTCATGTCCTTGCTGCCAGCTGGTAGATAATACATTACTGCAAGCAGGCAACAAGATACATCTCTTGATTACAACTTAAAAATTCAGGTGTTCAAGTCATTGTTTTAGAGCATACACATCTGTAAAAACCATGAATGCAGTGCCTTTCCCTCCCTGACTTCTCCCCACAATCTTCTCTTTCTTTGAAGAGGAAAAGAAGAAAAAGGTTTAATTACCCAATGAAAACACAATATTAGCAGAATTTTTAAGGCTGTAGGATATTACAGGCAGTCATCTATGATATCATAGATATCATAAGATGCACAAATTCACATTGCAGCTATTGGTCACAGACACTTTGACTATGTATTTCATCCATAAATGTAATTAAACATTGTAGAACATGAAAGTGGGCAGAATAATGGCTTTTTTAATTTCATTTGTGAAATAAATGACCAATTCCAAAGCCTGAAATCCTCCTCATTGTGTTCTGATTGTTTTTGCCACATCAGACTCTATTAGCTCTCCAGATGGAATTCATTTGCAAGAAGTCTCCAAGCTTATCAATGTTAGCATTCCAGGATCTCCATTTTCCGCGCTAATACAATTTCCTTCCATTAGCGTCCCATAAATAAATAATAAATAAATAAACAAACAAGCAAACAAAAATCTCTTTTCTGCCTCGGAAGTGGCAGTAAGTGCAATTTTTGGCCATGCTTTTTGAGCAGTCTGCTTATGTCCTGAGTAAGGAGATCTACTTCATAAGACAATGGCTGCTCGTAGGACAATTTAAGACCAATTTCAAGCTTCACTTTTGCAGTCACATCAATCATACCTTGGATTATGTGGCAGCTGAACAAGAGCCTACGGAGCCAACAGTCACATATCTGAATCCCACACATAAAAGGTTCTTTAGCTCCTCAGAGCAAGTGCTACCTTAATCCGGGAATCGAGTCTCAGCACTACATGCTGTTTTCTCCCCCTCACGTTAATTACTCAGCTCCTAAAGCAATTTGTTAGCCTCCTGGAAAAATAGCTTCCCATGGGTACCTCCCCACCTCATAGAAAGGAGAAAGTTCTCTCCAGTGAGTTCACATGACCTCTTTACATTCTGCATACATTCCCACTGGAAAGCCTCTGTGAAACATTCTCAAGACTCTGGAGTGTTGTTCTCCTTTTTGAAAATGCTGATGTTATTCCTGTGCCTCCTTTCAAAGATTTTGTCACAGTGAAGACAGGCAGAGTTTCCCCTCTGGGTATATCAATATTCCTCTGGGTTGTTAACCAGGGAAGTTTCCAGTTCTGAAAGTACAAATTAATTTAAAAAAAAGAAAAAAAAAAAAAGAAAAAAAAAAGAAAAAAAGGCATTTGTCTTACCTATCTGTTACTTTCCAGAAGTTCCTAAACTCTCACGCTTCAGTAGCTTGAGAAAACCATTCATCCTTTTCGTTTTTTTTTTTCTTTTTTTTTAAATCACGTTAATAGCACCAATTCATTTTCAGCGCTGTTCCATCATCCATCTGGCAGTGTTTCCCAGCCCAAAACCTTAAGGGTTATGGTTGATTGTTGGTTTTTTTTTTTTTTTTTAAACAGTAAAGCAAGGAAGCACAGTGCCCAACTACTGAGGCAAGTATCAAGGACCAGGCTGGGTCCAGTTAGGCTTTTCAAATGACTTTTCCACATTGAAGACATCTCAGTATTCCTATGCTATCTTCTGAAAACACACGTAGCACAGATACACCTGCTGCGATTGCACAGAGCCAGGTTGGCTCCCAAGAGGATTTATTTCCTCTGGCTTCACATTACAAGAAAGGAACGCTAATACTTCCATCTCAGAGCTGGGTGAGGAAGCAATCTGCCAATATCCACACATATTTAAACCTGTCAGATGAGAGCTGAACTGACATGTATCCTGTCATCCACTGTGAATAATAAATGTGGTGGACAATACTGCCTACTGCCCTGCACCAAAACATCATCAACTTGTGTGGAGCACAGTTCCCCACTGTTGACAGATTAGCAAGAACAGACATATTCACTGATTCTCAGCCATAATAATGGAAAAACATGCATCATTATAGGTTATGGGATGACCTGCTGGAAAGGAGCTCTGCGGAGGAGGTCTTGGGTGTCCTGGTAGACAATGAGATGGCCATGAGCCAGCAACATGTCCCTGTGGCCAAGATGCCAATGGTATCCTGGGGTGTATTAAAAAAAGCATGGCCAGCAGGTTGAGGGAGGTGATCTTCCCCTGTCTACTCTGCCCTGGTAAGGCCACATTTAGACTACTGTGTCCAGTTCTAGGCTCCCCAGTTCTAAAAAGTCAGGGATCTCCTAGGAGTCAAGCAGAGGGCCACAAAGATGGTTAAGGGCCTGGAGCATAACCCATATGAGGAAAGGCTGAGTAACCTGGGTGTGTTCAGCCTGTGGAAGAAAAGACTGAGGGAGGATCTGTTAAATGATTATAAATATCTAAAGGGAGATGAGAGGCAAATGGATGAGGCCAGGCTCTTAGTGATGCAGAGTGATACGACAAGAAGTAATGGCCTAAAACTTTAATACAGGAAGTTCCATACAAAAATGCAGAAGAACTTCTTTACAGTGAAGATAACAGAGCACTGGAACAAACAAGTTTTTAATGCATCTCATAAATGTGGATATATGAGGACACTTCTTCATGGAATTTTCCTATCTCTGCTACACCCTTCATCTAAATAAAATAGTTATTAAGAACCTTCAACACTATGTAAAGTTGGAAAAAAAAACACATGCGTAACAAGATTTTTTTTTTCTGTCCTTTTCAAAAATAATGTCTTTGAGGGATTAAAAAAAAAAAAGAAGAAGAAGAAAATCTGTTACTGTTAATCTGAAATCTTGCATCTTTATCTGAAAATGAAGTTACTGTAACCTGTATACTGACCTAACAGTCACAAGGGTATAATTCAGGAAATAAGAGCAAGGATTTAATTATTAAAGAGAAGGCAGATTTTTTTTAGTTTTTTTTTTTTAAACAGAAGTGACTACGTAGTCTAAAAGAATGCATTGGATCAATATTGAAACTGTTAATAACATCTGTCTTCTATCCCTATCTACAAATCCAACAGTCCACCACCAAACATTATGGTTTTGATCTTTGTTTAACATGAGTCTGGCCCAAAGGAGAACAAAGCCGAATACCAAGGGCAGCAAATTCTGCTGTAAGTAAAGACATTTTGTGTTTCCAATGAGGAGCTGTGGACATTGGAAAATAAGTTCTGCTTAGGTTAACACTAGGGGACTAATAGTCTTCTATCTCCAATGAAAGCTTGAAACATTCCTACTTTTTTTTTTCTTTCTTTTTTTTTTTTTTCCTCCAGAACCTGCCTTGCACTTCTGAAAATGAAATACAACCAGGATGGAAGACAAAACAAAACAAAATCCACCATTTACCAGGATACTTCAGTACAGATTTTCCTGGAAGAAAAACCTGCAGTATCAGATGGGAAAGATCAGTTCTCTGTAAAATGTTAATAATATATAATAAAAATCTTTCAACCTTGCACTTCAGTGGCAAAACCAATGCAAAGATTTTAAAAGATTCTCTAATGTATCATGGATTTGGCATCACCTTTCCTTAAGTGAAAAAGGAATTTAGATAAAATGCAAGAGTGTTTCAGGCCAGATTATAAAGCCACATTCTTCATATCCAGAGAGCTCTTACTCATTTTTTCTTAAGCTGATTTACGAGGTCATTAGTAATAACGATTATTGTTAGTCCTTCCGGTGCCATAAAAATGTTATCTTCATTTAAACTGACTTCCATACCTTCTCTGTTCTGTCCTCCAGCTTCCATTTGCAAGGGCTAGTATCATAAATGAAAATTTGGAAGCTTTTCAAACTGAAGAGCAACAATATATAAACTCTCTCAAAAGAACCACACAGTTGCATCAGTCAGTTATACGGCCAGTAAAACATCTCCTAGAACAGAAAGTTTCACAGAGAATTTTCAGGCATCACAGACATTCCTGAAAGGTGAATTCTTGTGAAAAGTGTAGGACAAAATCCCAGCTAAAACAATCTTAGTGACAAATAGTATTTTTGATGCAATGTTATACAGCTACAAGATGGCGAATAGGAAGATTTCCCAAATTTAAGAGAGTTTGATTAGAATTAATGGTTTCCAAGAACAGTGAACTTCACTCTCAGTAGATATTTTTGCCATGAGTAATTCCCACGTTAGTTACTATAAGGTCAAAGTCCACCACCACAATTGCAGAGCAATGAGGGCACTACAATTGCAATCCTGGGGCTGGAACATCAAGCCATTTAACTGCCTCCTGGAGGTACCTGGGAGATTTAAAAGATTTTATTTAAGCTCAAATAGCACACTGGGTTACAGAGTTGCGTTTTTTGTTATCAAATCACATTCCATAAACTTCAAGACAGCTTTTCAGTCCAAACACCGAGATATAAATATAAATAAATCATGGAGATGGGAGATGTTGAAGAAAAGCAGTCATTCCTGGCAGGTTTCCATGAAAACCTCAAAGACATAGCTGAAGGTAAAAACCCCATGTTTTCCAGATCATCTGAAATCTGCTCAGTTTTTTCCATTTTCATTCTGAGAAATGAAGACATACAAATATGTGATTGATCTCATGTGACTTCAAATCATTGTTTTGAAAAGCTAACATTCTAACTAGTGTATCTTCCCTTGCTATTCCTATAAAATCAAAGAAAAATCAATAGTACTTGCTTAAAAAAATTCTTCCCAATATAGCAAGAAGCATATAGGATACTATTCAGAATGACTTCAGCCCCAAAGCAGTCATGCACTTCAATATTCAGTCATGTTGTTCCATTGATTATCCCATGTGATAGAACTGCAGACTAAAATTAAATATAGCAACAGAGTGAAAAATAACGTGTCCTTTTGGAAGAACTTCTCACTGCCCTGTAGTCACTATTTGAGTGAAAAGTACTTTTTTTCCAAGCGAAGTCAAACATTTCCAGAGGAGAGGTCTTGCAACATTTCATGCAGCAGTTCAACCGCTCTGCACTTGGGATTGTCTTTTCATCAGTCATTCACAGGAGCCCTAACTGCGTAGATATAAGGGTATCCTGCCACAGCGGGATAGTCTTGGGAATTTTAGATCATATTATAGCATATTACAGAAGTCAACAACTCAATGCCCCAAGCTGCAGTTCAAGGAGATCTGTCAGAAACACTATGAAGCAAATATTTCAATTTGTGCATTGTTTAGAGGGGTAGAGGGGGCGGGGAAGTGTGTTTGTGAGGGATTCATTCTACATTTGTCCATTTTATTATTTTTCCCCCCTAAAAATATCCTAAAGCAGTATGCTTTTTGTAGAGCAGAAGAGCAGGGAAAATTCATTGAAAACACAACTGTATGAGAAAAGGAAACAATAAAATGCAGTTTTAGGTACTAGACTATCCCTAGTTAATCCTGCAGGAAAGATAACGAATTCTTAGATAGATTTCCAAAATATCTGACAACATGCAAAATTGTAAACTGGCTAATTTTTCTGAAAGATAAAGAATTTTTTACATAATTTGATAGTATGTTGCTATTCAATTATAGATACTGTTCTTGTTCTTGGACTGGAAATAGAAATACTCCAAGCAGACAAAATAGGAAAATAATTATATTGTTATTTCAAGTTTCACTACTACATCTCTTCAGTAGAAGTCAAAATATTTCAAGTCTCTTTCAATGCGTACATGGCACTTAGCACACTTCCCACAAAAGCTGTATCTTTTGTCACAGATTTTCTATTGTCTTAACAAAAGGAAATTAAAATAAAGTATGGCATAAATTTACCCTTGTTCAGAAATATTCATCTAAAAGGAAAAAAACTGGGGTGTTTGAGCATAATAGGGCAACAATATTCCCAATAAAACAGTGGGACTAAAATGTTTCTCACTATATACTGAAAAATAATTTTTCTGAAGTATGAAAACTGGAAACTAAGAATTACGTTCTTAGCCACCAATTCCTCAATTACCAAACTACCAATTAATGAAATGATTTTACTGTATCATTTTGCAGTCAGCTAAGCAGGAACAAGTGGATTACGAAGTATGAATCATCTGAGTTTCAGTAGATGAACTTTCTTATAAACAGCATTGTTCAATCCAACTTAGTGCTTTGACTCTGAAAATATCACTCTATCATGTGCGAAAAAAGGAAACAGGAGGTATACACTTTCCTACTTGATGATAATATGTGCTGAGCAGGCAAATACCAGTAGGAAGTATAAATAGTTTCTCAGTCCTCAGGCAGACCAAGCACCCCACTACTGTTTCCAAACAAAGCCAACTGCATGACAAGCAGGCACATACAAAAGCAGGCTGTGTGCTCTGATCTAGGTCTGTCATTTGGGCATATGTGAAGCTGGAGATTTTTGGACTGTCTTTAGAAAATTGAGAAGGCTGGTTTATACCTGGTAGTGATGAAGCTGATAAAAATAGTGACCTGTCCTTGGTGAAGCCATGTTGGTTGTCTTGTATCATTACCCGGTACCTTAGCAGAACCTCCAGTAGGATCTGTTCTGTAACCTTCCCTGGCACAGAAGTGAGGGCTAACAGGTCAGTAGGTTTCCTGGCTCATCCTTTCTACCCTTCTTAAGTGCTAGAATAGGCTGTGTTGACCAGTTGTCCCTTCCTTCTCTGGGGAGCCCGAAGCCAGCAAAACACCAGCTTAGATGAGTTCCTTTGACATGGATCACCACTCTTTCAGGGTCAATATCACCTCCAGTGTGCAGGAAGACATTTTTACAGTCAATTCATAGTTAATATAATCTCTGTACACATTGACAGAAAGTAAGTATCTGAAGTAACAATACTTAGTGGCTTCACAGCTAACACCATCTGAATAACCTGCTAAGGAGGCATTTTTCTTCCTTTGCATAGGACATTCCAGCTCTTCCTTTTTAATGTCAGGGAATAAGAATTGCGTGCTTTAATAATATTTGTTTCATTGTCAGTCTGGTCAATTTAAAGTAAATGGAATTTGTTTTTTAATATCCAAAAATCAGTTGCTGCTCGTACTCTGCAGAGCAACATGAAAAACAAAGACAACACAAAGAGAATGACAGAGTTGTACGACAAAAAAAATAAACTCAACAATCTATAAATGTTACTGGCTGTGAATTTTTGCACCTGTAAGCACCCTTCAGGGTAAGTTAAATATGCTAGAAGGTGATTGACAATTTTCATCAGACTTAAAGACTGAATAATTTAAATGCAGAGCTTCTTCTCAACTAATGCAAAGTGCTGAGCACAGAATCCTAAACAAACACTGTAGAATTTAAATCTGGTCTGCAGAATATCTGAAATGGAAGAAACCATTTAACCCAAGGTAAGCCTGCACACTCCATGACCGCAGTACAATCTAGCTGCTAGTAAAACAGCGGAAAGAGATATAGGGAATATTTAACTCATCTAAAAATAAACAAACCAAGAACAACAAAAATCCCAAAGCCTACAAGTGCACTAGTGTTACATGATGACCTGTATTTATATTGTCTCTCAGCACAATAAGAAGCTGTGCTAGTGGGAAACTAGCTCAGATGCTCATGGGACACAATAGTCACCATTTTGCTAATTCCATAAAGACTTGAATAAATTATGCTTGTCAAGCCTCAGAAGAGTTCAGAACTACAGAGAAGTAGTACAATAAATCCTTTAGCCTGGGAAGATGTCTGTATGCACAGGAATAGGCATACCATGTTCGGGAATCAGTTGGTGCCAAGGAGTCTGATGGAGATCTGCTTCCTTTGGCATCCCAGATCATTCTGTGTTGTATAAGCTATTGTTCTACCTCCATGAGTAGTCTTTTTTAAAAGGCTGTGCATAAACCAATTATCTAATTTGTTCATCCCAACAATATGCACAAAACTGAATCTGCATGATTTCATCTGCAAAATAAAAGCAAGCACTCTGCATGGGTATTCTGTAACATCAGCATTGCAATCATAAGACAGTGACAAATTAACTTTTGTGTTAAGATGCCCTGGCATGTAGACATCTCACTCTGTTTTGTTAACCACCTTCTCAAGCTTTTCTTAAAAAAAGAACAGCTAGCTTTGTGGCTGTTGATCTCCTTTTTCTGGGTTGGAAATGCTGTCACCACTTTCTCCACTAGATGTAAATAAAATAGATTGCTCCTTTTCAGTAACCAAACTACATCTTACACTAGTGTTTCCAGCCATTGTTATCCGTTCAAAATTACTTTTTCATACAACTGTGCCAAACCTCCAAGGCTTTAGAACACTCAGATTTTATTTTTCTTTCTCCTTTTATCATTCCTTTTCTCCTGTCTGGAAGACACCTTCCTTACTGTTGAAACATCTTCATCCCTCCAGTTGGCATTGTGCTGGCAGCAATAACACCAGGTTTCTTTGGTTTTGTGCTGTGATTTAACACAAAATGTAGATTGATGTTGCAACCTTTTTATTTTCAAATGAATATTTCAGTACTGTAATGAATAACCCACCTACTTATTAGGCTTTACTACAGTCTGCTTAAATGTGGCCTATATTTTTGGTAGAACAATCCCCATAGCTTTACGGAAAGCCTCATCTAGTGCAGACAGCTACACCTTCCATTAATGATAAATGCTACAAATATGGTGTTTCAGATAATCTGTCCCAAGATGGTCTTTTTTTGCCAGTTATCAATCTCAGTAGAAACCATGATGATCCCATTCCTGCCCCTTTCTTCCCTTATCCACATCAAACTGACATTCTTTATAATCTAAATATGGTTAGCTAGAAATAGTGAAGTTCCACAGCTATATTTTTGACAAATGTTTGGGAGTGTGTGTTTGCAATCATCCAGTTTCTCCTAGGTTTGTATTCAGTTTGCAACCACTGTGTTCTCTGAGAATGACATACAAAACTGCTGGTCAGACTCCTTCCAGGAAAGAGAATAATTGTCAAGCAGCTTAACCTCCTGTAAATAGCAATAAGTTTTACTTATTCATTTTCTGTTCAGATTACTAATGTGTACTTAAATAACATTCAGCTTTTCTTTGAAGTGAGATGCATAAGCCACTGATCCCTTTAAACCACAATCTTTCAGGTCTGCACCAATGTCCTCCCAAGACATGATCATAAATAACATTGTTCTCTGCTTACTGCTTACACAGGAAAAAAAAAAACCCACAAAACTACACTGTTCTTCCATCCTGATTTTCATAAAAACACATCAAAAAGCACGATAAATTCTTATGAGGATCAGAAGATGCCTCAAGATGAAAACTGACTTATGTGCACTTTTGTAATATGTGAAACATCTCTGACAACATTAACTTTAAAGCACATATTTAATGAATATCATTATGCCTTAAATAATGATAATAACTAAAGTATGAAACATTTATCTGATTATGAGATTTCACTGAAGCCAATAAAGCTTGTCTTTCTCTTTTCAGAATGTGTCAGTACATTTTCCCTCAGTTTCTAATCCAGATGCAATCTGGCATGACAAAGTCTGCTGGCTTCACAGACACAGTCTGATAAGCCAAATTCCATGCTGGTTCAATCCCTGCTTCAGCAGGAGCATGTGGGTTTCAAAGACAGCAAACAACAGTTGTCATTGTTGAGAAACTTCTAAAGAGAGATGAATCACCGTAACCAAAATAAAATTGCAGATTACTGGAATTTCTTCTGTGGAACAAGGTTGTCAGCCATATTCATCTTTGCACTCATCTACTGTATGTGATGCTTTTTTTGTGTTCTTTCTGATACTACATGAGCTCACAGTGGTCAGTTCCTCCTTTTATTGCTGATACACCAAGCTGTTTCACTTCCATGTATGGAACACATTCCACTGGAGAAATCCCCCCCTGCCAAGTCACAGTTTTTCCCATTTAATCCTAAATGAAACTAATGCTTTCTTATGCTGCCTTACTTCTATTCGTGATAATGAAAGGTCTAGATCAACTTGGTTGGTTTTGTTTGAAAATAACACTTCTCATTTTGTTGCCACAGTCTGAAATTTTTGCTCCGTTGCAAAAATAACAAAACAATAAAACAGAGTCATACTCTGTTCCTCTGTTTCAACTGTGCAAGTGAGAGGTGCTGTCATTGCTGCCAGCAGAATTACCTAGTATCAGACACAGAAGAATAAAAGGCAATAATCTAAGCATATATCTAGACCAAAAATCAGGCTTACCTTCACATAAAAGCTTCTGATAATACTGCAATTGAGAAAGCAAATTTAGATAAATATGCATAGGTACTGATAAATATGTATACAGGCTATACTTGTAGCTGCAAAAAAAATAAGAAGAGATGGAGATGAAATCTGTTTAACTCCCTAAGAAAAGAAAGCAAGTGGGGAAATCAAATTGAAAACTGAAACACTTTCAAAAGAATATTCTGTTGGATCTGAAATACTCTTTTATACATGCACATTCATACAGAAAGACTTACTGAAAGCTATGTAATATTGCTAGTCAGCACCTGATGCAACAGCAACACATTTGTCAAGGAAGAGGATTTTCTCCTGTAAATTAATGTCCTCAATTATAGTTTATCATAAAACACTGCTGTTAATATTCACTCCAAGCAGAAGAATAGCTCTGATTATATCTACATTCATTTCTTCTCCACACACACAGCCCACATTGACTTACTGTGCTTGCTGATGATTAATAGAGAATGAGTATAGCAGTCTATATCAAACATATGTTTTACAGCAACTAAACAACTTTGAGTGAATTAAAAAAAAAAAGACAAAATGATGGTATTCCCATCACCAGTAGCAGCAACAGAAGTTGAATCTATCTGAAAATGCTCTGATCTGCAATCACGTCACTCAGCTTAATCCCTAAGTCACTAGAGCAAAAGACTGGGGGAAGGAAGTGGGCAGGAGGAAAAAGATGATAATTCTCACAAATCCCAGAACCATGATACAGCATCTGCTCAGATGAAGCAGATGACAGGGCAGCGGCTGATACAGCTAGTGAGCACATAACCCAGGGATTACCCCTCTTTTCTCCTTCTCTAGCACCTTGAGGACAAGACCTTCTAGTGACTTTGAGAAGCCCATTTCCCCTCCAGTGGGCTGGGTGAGCTGCTAACAGGACATCACTCCTGCTAGCTTCCTCAGTAGCAAAAGACAAAATATATCCTGGGGGCTTCTTATCCCAGCCTAAGATGGCGGTGGAAAAAGCTTCGTTTCTTTCTTGTCTGCCTACTGCTAGGCATACCTGTAGATGCTGCAAATGGAGAAGAGGAAAAAAAAAACTTGAAAAGATTAGAGAGGAGATAACTTAAAGAAAATTGGAGAGTTATAGTCTGTTCTAATTATGAATCTTTAAGACTACCCCTAGGAACCACAACACAATATTGAAAGAAGAGCAGTACACCACCCAAAAGGCAGTTACTCTAAGACTGATCATCCAAGTTGGATATCTGGATATTAGTCTCCTTTCTTCACCTCCATCACCATATAGCATATTTTCTTTAGACATGCTGAGGATTTTACATAGCACCCTTTGTGCCTAAATTTTTAAAGCATTTAGAACAGTAGTATTTTCAACTTGAAAATATGCAAAGCAAGGTACAACAAGAAGTCATCTGTACGAAGCAGTTTCTCATCCTGCACCTGCTCTCAGTACAAGCCAGTCAAGTGTGGACAAATCTATGAGCAAGGGTAAGTCCAACACAGATACCCAAGCTAGCCTTGAACATGCCAGTGGTGTCACTGTCAGCAACATAAAGCTATCAGCAACATAAAGCTATCAGCACAATGCTCAAGGCTAATAGCTCTGCCGAGAAACGGAATAGCAGCCACCAGAGCACCAATCTAACATTACCATTTTGAAAAAATCTGCAAGCAGTGTTAGTTGCAATCATGGTGCTATGCAAGCTGGTCCATTCTGAGACACAGCATTACATTTCCAGTAGGTGGAGCTCAAGATTGTGTGTATGGTTCCTGCATTTTGTGGAATGAACCAACTTTACTTTCTCCTAGCACCCTCTGTAGAGGCTTTGCAATCCTTGTATTGAAAGCTAGCACAAAAGTTTCAAACAGAAATGACAGTATACAGCATCAAAGCAAGGTAAGTATATATTCAGAATAATAAATATTTACCTGACTGAAAAGACAGATTGTTCTTCTAAGTTATATAACATCCAGTCATTTTAATTACCTGTCCTGTTAATCTAGTCACATGAGGAATCCTAACTCCTAAGAACTCCTTTTGGCCCATGTCCCCTTCTAGGCCTAGTCCTTTTTTAAACAAGGAGAAGAAAACACAAAAGAAAGCACAAGGATACCCCAAAGACCCAATGCCTCAAGCACTACCAAGTCTCAATTTTCCTTTATTCTGATTTTACAGTAAGAAGATCATGTTCTTCAGAGGGCCTTATGCCACAGGCAGAAACATAACTTCTTGACTCATTCCCTGATGCCAGACAGGAGGAGATTCACTGGAAACATAAGCTACTTTTTTTGTAGCCTCTTCTTTCACTGAAAAAAAATATTTTTAATAAACTATTCTGTTGTTAATTGCCAATAGTTTTCAATTCTGAACAGGTCTTCCAGTTATTTTTTTATTGTTTACACATACAGGATTAAGATGTTAGGAGACATCCTGTAGGAGGTCACAGATAGTCTAATATTTTAAATGATAATTATTAAAATTCTATGTCTTAGTAATAGGACAGTGAATCTCAATTTCTGTTTGGAGCTACACATGCCATCGCCTCTCTAAAACTGAGCCAAACACTACAGGAATTTACTCCTTTGCAATTCCATCTGAACATAACTAGGAAAAAAAAAAAAAAAGCTTTAATAACATGCTAAGAATGCAACTTGCAAAGGTACCTAACAGGATGAAGTTTCCAAAGGCATAATCACACAATGATCATGTTGAGATGGTGCATAAATTTGGGGGTGTTATTTTAGGAAGTAATTGAGAAAGTAAGAATTAGACCAAAAAAAAGAAAAAAGAAAAAAGAAACCTTGAAAATTATGCAAGTAAATAAATGGCTGTACTGGCTAGGAAAGTCAGAATAGCAAATGCAACAGAAACCAGCAGAGAGCAGCATCAAGATTCATGATTTGCTTACAAGCTCATGGCAAGTTTCTAACCAGAAACACAGAAGTGGAAGAAGCACTTGTGACAAGAAATTGAGGGAAGGTATAAGCAAAGAACCAAGTGCAAAGGGGAATGCATTGACAGTAATCTACAGTACACTGGCAAGTACAAAGGAGCAAATCCATGCGGGAGGAACAAACGTGGCAGAGTATTTCTCTGGTTTGGTTTGCCAGCTGCAAACAGGCTGGCCAGTGCCACTGAAAAGGTAAACACAGAAAAACAATGAAGGCAGCTGGAGACAAACTTCTTGGACATTCCACAGAGAGTCCCAACATCTGAAGTGAAAAAGGTGACATCCAACGGCTGAAATTGCAAAACAACCCTTGGACTGACATCCCTCGAGCTGCCCTCCCATAATTTATCATCCAGCTGTGCTATTACTGGGATTTTTATGAGATTCTGCTGCATGCAGCTCTAGTTCATTTAAAATTGAGATCTCAAATAAGCACATGCAGTGCCTCTCTAAAATATTTTAGAGCCAGACAGCAAAAATATCGTTTCTTTCTACATGTACATACTTTACAATAGGGATGTGTCATTACAGAGCTCATCAATATGCATATTATTTTGACTATTTTATTTTTTAATTTAGCCCAAGGACTGAAAATACAGAACCAAAAATTCAGTACTAATTATGGAACGAGTTCTTCTGAAACACAGAGTTGAAGATAAAACATAGCAAAAAAAAAAAAAAAAAAAGACCTTGTACCTAAAATTCAAAAACATGCAAAATGTGATATTTGTGTTGCTGCTCCCTGTCACTTAAGGAGCCTCAGAGAATCTGATAAACTTAATGAACTAATAGAATAAGCCTATTTTGTATTCTGTTCATGCCAGCCCCAGGACAAAATAACCAACATGCTACAGAGACCAAGGACTGGGCAGAGCTCTTAGCAATGAGCAATATAATCTCTACAGCCTCCCCTGTTGTACCAGGAGGGGAAGGGGGAGAGCAAGCCAAGAAGAGAGGAGGGCACTGGGAGGAAATAAGCACAGCACATTAGCTGAAATGCTTTCCCCTACATGATGCTAATGGGAGCACTTACAGTGCAGCTCTCCGTCAAGCCTAGCTGAGTAAGAATAGCAGCAGGACTTCCATTAGTAGAGAATGGGGCCTCCTTAGTGGTTTTCTCAAGAATTTAAGCACATGCACTCATCACTCTGCATTTGTGTTATGCAAAATAAGATTTCATGAGTCAAAAATGGAGACAACAATCCCAGATCAGTTATCAGTAACTGAAACAGCTAAGTATGGGTTAGCTCAAAATGAGCAGCATTGCCCTCCCTGGCTACAAAAATCCCTACTCAGTATTAACTCCATTGTAGCCCATTTGCCACTTTGTTTATGCAATTACTCCCCCGCAATAACTTTTTATACTAACAGCTGCATGCACAACCACGTCATTTCTTCCTGAACCAAGACTCGTATGCTTTATATCTGAAAAGTGAAACACATTGACATTCAGACATCAGAACAATGCAAGAATCTTAAAGAAGTTTCATTTTCCTTAAGACACTTACGAAAATCAAAATCTGGAAAGCTTGGAAAGATGAGGAAAATGGCAGCAACACCTTCCAGCTGACCGGAGCCCGCCACAGAACTGTAGGCAACAGCAGATGCTCAAAGACTGACTCTGTTGTCCTGCTGCTTTTCTTGTCCTATGTTGTGCCAAAACATACATGAAAAAAACATAGCCGAAGCTTTGGTTTTGGTCTTGTCTGTGCAGCTTCACTACCTGCTCATCGGACTTGAAAACAGAGCATTCAAAATGAACTGTCAGAGCATTTCTCAACAAATATCTGTGACTAGCTTGGAAATGAGACGGGAAGAAATTCACTGATAATTAGTAAATCTTACATTGCTTAAATTGCTGAAAGTAACTGTAATTGTCCCCCAAAGCATTCTGACAATGAGGCACTATAAATCTAGTTAAATATACCAGGAGAGCTGCGGTATCAGGTGGCATTGTTTTAACATTTACTGTAATAATAGTTTGAATGACAGAAGCAACAGACCAGAGAAACAATGTGGAGTTGAATGGCCGTCAAACAGCAAAATAGCACTTCACTTCATCAACTACTGACACATCACAGCCATCACTAATATTTCATTCATTGTCCAACAGCAACAGGTTTGACAGACAGAGACAGGGGAAAAATAAACAAAGGAAAATCCAAATTACATTTTTTTCCCCTTCTCATTCTGCAGTTGGCAGTTGCACCAGGCAGCATGTCACATTTTGTTTTCCTCATCAAGAATTTTTATCTAAACTAATTCAAAACTGCAATATCGTTATGACTGACTCAGTATCCAACTCCTCCATGTCATCAAATGTTTATTTATTTTTTGCTGCAAGAGATCTGCACCAAACACAGTAAGAAGCGCTACAAAAAAAAGAGGAAATAATGACCAGTAAACAGTCTTCCTCTCCTCTGAGGGGATGGGAAGTGGGAAGAAATCAGTTTGGCATTTTTAAGCTACTAAGATCTGTCATCGACATCTGAAGAGAAGACTGACTGACAATACACAAGGGAAAGGAAATTGATTGGAATTTCAAGCCTTATTTTAAAACAGTATGAAAAACAAAATAGCAAAGAGAAAAAACCCCATTTCTTGAAAAAATTAAACACAAGGGTCACTAGCTTCATTGGCTTCTTCAGTTTAAAACACTTCTCTGGTGGAGGAGTGCCACAGAGACACTTTTTCAACAGCTGCTCCAATGAGAGTATTTTATAGCATTTTCTTGGGGGATCTTTCATTTACACTGGAAATAGAGACAAAAAGAACGTTCATTTATCATGTAAATAAGTAACATAGCAATATTTTTAAAAATAAAAGTTGCAAAAGATTTGAAAAGAGAAGGATTTTCTTACATTAACATGCCTATTCACAAAGGCAAAAGCAAAGGAAGGAAATAAGAATTCGGTATCTGATCCACAGAGCACTGCTAGAAGAGCTTAGTGCTTAAGCTCAGACTTCGATGGGAATTGTGGCTCTAAGCACTATGGAATATTAAGCTATTTCTAATTAATAAAAACTTACGAAGAGTGAATTTGCAAGCGGTAGAACACTAAACTGACTGATTCAAAGAGCGTCAGATGCAGTAGCAGCAGGTACACCTCTCATATATAATTTATTTTCTTCAGCCACCAGCAGCACTGCTTTGTGGGCTGCTCTTGCAGGTGGTTGGAAGAGCTGCTGAACAAGAGGTTTCTAAGAAGTTTGTTGGGCATCACCGCTCCACTGCACTGAAAGCTCCCAGTGCTGCTGGTGAGGACAGTGGAAGAGCTTTTCATTCCCGTCTGATGTCATTTAACCTCTGAATTAAAGAGAGAGTTTGTGGTGTGGGTGCCATATGAATCCCCTTTGAACTCAGAGCTGGAGTAAGAAATAAAGTCATTTAAGTAATTCCCCTGGAATATAAGCCACTTTCTGCATGAGTTATTAAGTCTTTTCAAGTCACTTGTAGAACACAGCTGGAAGTAAAATCCGTCCTTCTGGGAGATATTTTAATTGCTACTGATGCTGGGAAAGACACTGAAACCTTTGGGGAAAACTGAAAGTGTACTGGGAAAGCCAGCATTTAAAAGGAAAAAGAATGTCTCATGACAGCACCCGTTTGCAGCTACAGATAACAGCTGGGAATAAAAAACGCGGACAGGAAAATACTGTAGTATACTGTAGAGATTTGTCCTTGACTCTTTATCTTTTTCACAGCATTTGGGTACAAATTGTGAGAATAAAGAAACATTAGATTTAATTTAATGGTATTAATAAAACCAATTTTGCCTTGAGATGGCCTCTTCCAGAACTACTACCTCCAGAAGTAATTACACAAATGTATCCAGCAGCAAGATTTTGCCAGAGTACTTAAGTCAAACTAAAGTACGGGGTAATTAGTCCTGTAAACTAGAGGCCTTATTCAGCATCACTTGCACAGTCAAAACACCTTCTGAAGCCCCAGGGAATTCTGCTTAATTAAGGCAGAAAGAAAGCAGCTCTGGATATTCATCTGAAGTCTGGCTAGAGACGTGTTCTTTTGAATGTTGGTTAGCTGGTTCAGCTGTTTTACCAGTCTGAATGACATCCTGCAAATCAAAGCATAGGGTTGTGTAGGTCAAGCTGAGAAGAGGACAAGTCCAAAGAGAGGAACAGAGTTACCTGTTTAGGTGACAAGCAGCCCTTGAGTTAGATCAGTGGCGTTTAAAGCTATTCCAAGCATTGGAGTCTGCCCCTCACTGCTGAAACATCACCCCAAAAGGGGTTAGGACATGGATTTGTCTTCTGCAGGCCAAGCAAAGACAAAGAACTCTCGTCGTTCTATTTTTAGAGAGCATACCTTCTGCCAGTTTGTCTTTCTCTCAGTAAATACACAGAAGAAAAATATTTTTCAGAAGTAAAACTTTGACCGATTTCTTTCTCTGTAAAGCTGGACATGGAATAAGTCAGAGAAATAAAACATTAATTTCAGATTAAGCATTTCAGTACAGCTCAGGCCCATATGGGAAAAATAATACAGAACACATTTTTATTACTCTGTATAAGACAGGCTTATTCATATATCTATGAGTTCACCTTTACATAAACGGAGGAGAGATAGCAAGTCTGATCATACAGTCTCACAAGACACCTGAATATATCAAAGAACATGTTGTTCAAGCTACCAGCCTTTCTATACAGCTTATATTCGAAGGAATAAGGCATGGGAGTAATTTCAGATCTTAAAGAGCTTGGACTCATTGAAACAGATCAAGTATGAGATTTAAACAGACATTCTGGATGAGCAACCTGGTATAGTGGGAGGGGGTTGGAACAAGATGATCTCTAAAGTCCCTTCCAACCCAAACTATTCTATGATTCTACGCTGTACATTTTTATTCATAGGAAAAAGACCTGCAAAGTTTGTCCATGCAAAACAAAAATGGGAAAAGTTAAAAATGAGGGAAGGTTTAGAGACGACTGCACAGTCCTTCAAGTTGTCTACTTATATTCTACCTGCTGAAGTCATTAGAAGCAAAATTGAAAGATGTTTGTAAGAAATTCAATGTAGACATGTTGGAAACACTTCTTCAACAAAAAATTCTTTTTGATATACAGAGAGCTGAACAGTGGCATAAGTTTACATTCAAGAAACTGCCTCTAGATTTACCAAAAGGATTTAGCTCTGCACAAAGAAGAAACATGCACTTCTGAAGTAAAAGAAACATTCCAGAAGAAATTAGCATGAAATGCAGAAGTTTTGATTGCAATCTTCAACTAACCCCAAGTTGTGAATTGTGTAAAGAAAAAAGTATATAGCTATGTGTCTATATGGATGCACAAACATGGATTCATATCAGTCCCTTTTAAAAAATTACTTGGAAACATCATCTTTCCGTGAATAAATCAGAGTAGTAAAAACCAAATATATTTGGAAAAAAAAATGAAATAGAAATCAAAAAAGAAAAAGATTTTTATTTACAGATCTCTAATTAGAAAAAAAAAAAAATCCAAGCTAACTGAAGTAAAAACAAAAAAACCTTATTTTTATAGTTTTTTTTCCAAAGACTCTTTACAAGTACAATATCAGCATTTTTAATACAGTAATGAAATGCATACATGTATATACACACACTTCTAGAAAATCTATAAAACAGTAATTACAGCACTGTGTGAAGAACTGGCATAAACAGCTCTGAGTACTTACGATGAAAGTATATTAGAATGAAAGAAAAGAGTTACAGTACTGCAATTATCAGTTTTATTGTGCCTGACTATAGTTACATAATAGATAAGGAATCAATTGGCAAGAGCGACAGGCAAAAATGTCTAATTCTGAGGCTAGGAATAAAAATAAAGAGCACAAAATAAAAGGAAAGTGTATGTGATAGACTTACGAAAAAAGTAAAAATCAAAGCTTCCTAGGAAGTTCTCAATGACACAAAAAAGAAAGCATAATAAGAGATGAACAAGGATGATGGTTCACAGAGGAATGGAAAGAGCTCTAAGCACACTGGAAATGTGATTAGATAGGCCATATTTGGTGTTATTTTATTCTAAAAGGTGAAGTCCCTGTCTTGCTGCCAACTGATGCATAGGCCTTATTCCCTTTGAAGTTAATTATAGTTGTGCACATTACAACAGCCTCTGTTCTGCTGCTGATTCTTATATCTATTTCTAGGGCCATTGTTCTTCAGTTTGCTCTGATAAAATAGGGTCAGGCTAAAAAAAAAAAGAATTGAAGCTTTAACACAAATGGTTAATCCCTTTTTGTTCATAAACACAGTCCAGGCATTCTCGTTCCTTTTCTGTTCAAGCAGACTGTAGATTGAATGGAATCACTTGTTCAGAAGGTAGAATATCAGACTGGGACTAATGGCAAATTCTGGTAAGAAACGTGACAGATTTGGAGTGTGGAATATAATCCTTTTGATGTCATCCGAAACATATCCAAAGAGTATCTACTTGGAAGACAGCCATGCTCCTAAAAGTGAAGACTGATTTATGCCTTCAGTAACTCGCTTCTCTTCACATAAAAATACCATGCATTTCAAGCAGGATAGAAACTGCATACCTAGAGTGCTTATGGAAAGGATATGTTTGTTTAGTAAGGGAAGAAAATGAGCATTTTCCAAAATCCCTGCATAAACAAATGCCTCTGTTACTTATATTTGGGTAACAGAGTGTACACAGGTCAATTCCACATCCAGAATTCCTGTACCAGTTGATGACAAAGGGATCAACTTGACAAATGGCTGGCACCATACGCTGAAGAATACAAACATCTGTGACTAGCTATGTTGCAGGAGTATAACATTTATTAATAAACATTTCTAAAAATACAAGATTCTTTAACATACATTAAAACCAAGCATTCAACTTGTCCAGATGGAGGGATGCAACACGCTAAACGGAATTAGTATCTCACTGACCATTAATTAGAGACCCATCGTAGCAGGACACCCCTCCAGTTTTCCTAAAGTTTACTTTGAGCTCTTATCCAGTCACAAAACGTGCAACCTAAATCATAAATCAAAACCATGCTTGAGAAACCTACAGCTCATGTAGGGGGGGAAATCCATTTGTACACTGGTTCACTTTTGTACAGTAGATGCAATCCAATGTATTGGTATTGTTGAGGGAACAGAAACACAGTAAAAGCAGAACTCTAGGGCTCAGTGGTGGAAAAACCTTCTTGATGCTTGGTGGCAAACTTCAGAAAGTATGGCAGCTTAGCTGGTTTCACTCCAAATCAACTTTCACATTAAATTCAGTATTTAGGGCAATGATTCATCACTGCTAATACAGATAGGAAAACATATTGGTGCACCTTTTGGCATAGAAAGAAAGCACTCATTAGACACTTGAGGACTAACACAAAGGCAGCAAGATATAGATATATGACAATTAAAATAAGAAGAAAAAAGTAAGATTTCAAACATGGAAGAAAGTTAAGACACTCAGGAAAGTGCTGAACAGTTCTACAGGAGAAAATTATCAACTGCAATATAACCGTTTTGCTATTTTCCACTGTTGTGAATTTAGAAAAAAAATCAATTAGGAAATGGGTAAAAAAAAAATAAATAAATGAAGTAGTATAACTTTGAAATGGTCGTATCATTCTGCTATAACAAACTCATGTTAATTGTAATTCCAAAGTATATGCTTGGAAGGAGACAGAGCTACTAGAATACTTGAAAGCCTGAGGTATTATTTAAACAAATATAATTATTATTTCCTAAAAATCTAAACTGAAATTGTGGTCTTATATGTATTTAGTT
This sequence comes from Meleagris gallopavo, assembly GCF_905368555.1. Lineage (NCBI taxonomy): Eukaryota > Metazoa > Chordata > Aves > Galliformes > Phasianidae > Meleagris > Meleagris gallopavo. The sequence continues at coordinate 31,323,217 of NC_139406.1, read as the reverse complement.
GAGGGCTGAACATACTGAAAACCAATAGAACCCCAGATACTTTAGAGTAAGATCTTGTAATACTGCCTTACGAATTACAACAAGAGCAGCAATTGAGGTCATGCAACAAACACACACATTCACATAGATCTCTCAGCTGCTCCCTCTGATGTCCCATTGTAAGTAAAAATAGACAATGACTCAAACAAGTTTTCCTGCTGTCTTTCCTACTGTGTATGGTGCCTTACCCACCATACCCAGTGAACGAAAATTAAAGCAGCCTTTGGGCTGCTCTTATCTGTATTGTGAAAATCAGCTACAGACAAGAAACCATTTCAGGGGTGGGATAAGAAGAGGTGCCTGAATTTCTAGAGGAGGCTTTTTCTAAGCACATCCAAAAGTCATCACATCCTGTGGCTCACAGAGCCTTTGATTTCCCATGTAAATCTCCCTAGTGTTTCATTGACAAACACATTTCTCACACTAAAACACTCCAGTTTCAAAACTGCAAGGATTTGGAAAACAATGCTTACTTTCACAAAACAAAGAATTTTCACTTCCTTAAAACTATCCTAAGACCTCAGTGCAAAAAGCCTCAAGATAGAAAGCTCTCTGAAAACCACAGAAAAATGTACCAAACGCTACAAATTTTTCCTAGGGTGGGAGGTTTGTCAAGCTTTGTAAAAATTGCAAGCTTAATTTCCCTGATCCTTTCTTATATATGGGGAAAAAAAAAAAAAAAAGTAAATAGGCAAGTTATTATAACACTGAAAAGGTATAACTGTGCCAGAGAGAGAGCGATGTTGAGAATGTGTAAAACAAAAAGATACATTTAAAGAGTATTATTTTTACAGTTGCCAACTCCATGATTGTCACCTTTACCATTCATAGTCTGTTACATAGTCTGTTTTCTCCTCAAAGTCACAGTTTTTACTTTGAAACTCAATAAGGCAAACAAAACATAAAGAAACAAATCCACTTACTCAAAAATCTTCCCAGACAAAGTCTTATTAACCGCATTTTAACCACAGGGAAACTGAGAGCATAAGGATTAAGCATCTGAAAATAATACTGATGGCAGAGGTAGGAAATGAATGGTGATGTTTCAAGTCAGTCCAGTGTGTCACAATTACCATGTCCTCCCACTTCTTCTCTCAGCACTATGAGACGATTATAAGAGTGTTGGTGTTTTTATGTTGTAAAAAAGTTCATTTTTCAGTACATGAAAGCATTACTTTCATGTAGTGAAGTCTTACTTCCATGTTGCACAAAGTATGTGGTACAGAGCAATGGAAAAGGAGGCCTGCACTGTAAGTTAGACTCAGTAATGAAATCAGCTCCCATAAAAGCAAAGGAATGACAGTACTAAATGACCCAGAATATGCATATGCAGTGGGTACATGCAAAGCTGTGACTGCAGAAGGACGATGGTATGGAGCTACAGATGCAACTCTACTAGGTTTAGTGGAAGACTCTTGATTTCATGCCACCAGTCAATCAAAACAGAGTTTCAGCTGCTAATAATATCAGCTCTCAGAATTGATTTTAAACTGTTTATGAGCTTTCAGGGCTTTTACAAAAAGGTTTATCTTTGGGTATAAAAATATGAATGTTTTCACGCATTCTAACAGAATTTTATAAACAAAACATTAGGGCAAATCCTCAGCTGGAACAAGTCGTCCATTAATTTCAGTAGAGCTGCCTCATCCTATTTACATATTTCCAATTGACCCTGTCAGAAACATTGGCAACTGCTGCTTTTAGAAGACAAGCATCTCAAGCTTTCTGTTTTCTCATTGACCTTAAATAAAAAATAAGCAACAAAACAACAATCACTCATAATAAAGTCAGAACAGTAGTATTTCCTTCCCTTCCCAGTTATGCTCCCACAGCAATTATGCGACGAAAAATGACAAAAAAATGCCCTAAAAGTCAACAATTAAAATTTGAATAGACTTGATGAATAAACAAGCTGAGGTAAGATTCTTTTGTAAGCTGCCCACTAAAATTGAGTCCATCATAGTCTGTTGGAGTTTTTAAGAAGTCTGTTGTCCTATTTTTCAGTCATGTCCATTCTTACTTAAAATAAGAGACCAAGCACTACAAAACCCTAGCATATCTCTGCGATATCCAAAATCAGGAAGAAGTTCAGAGCTCACTCTCTGGGAAGGCCAAGCTTTCAATCTTGCTGGCTTGACAGAACTTCATTATGCAAATATCTTGTAGTACTCTCTGAAGGGGCTAATTCTGTTCCTTTCACTACTGTAAGCCAGTACTTACCTAAATTTCATGGAAGCTCAGGACTCCAAAATATTTCAGAGTGATCACATCAAACCACAGGAAGAGTATTGTGTGGATGGCATTACTTTCAGAACAATCTATTTATTTCCATGGAAACAAGAACTGCTAGAAAGAGCACAATAACACTGTTTGATAGAGCAAATTCTCAGCTATGAAACACTATTTTTCAACATCATCATGTCCATTAGCATATTCACATAGCCAATAAGCACGAGCTGATTGATTGAGAAATTCTTTTGTCATGTGACACTTGTGCATGTCTGTCCAGAACACAGCTTGTCTTCCACATCACTGTCACCACTGCTGAAGCACACCACCCACAACCTCACAGTGCTTAGATCCACCATTTGGTCTCCATCAATGTTCAGCAAGTGTCAAATGTAAACAGGTCCCATTTTTTCCTACATGGAGGAATTCAGTGACACACCTTTGCTTCAATCCACACTTCCACGTCAGTCGTCATATTATCAGACTGCCCCTCTGCTGTTGTCTGTCACACCACAAGAAAACATAATGGAATATTGGTAGGAAGGCTCAACCCTTACTACTATACCACCAACATTGGTCTATGATGCTGGGAGCCAACATAATAAAATAGGAGGCATGACTTTCAGAACAACCCTTGTATTCAGGTTATTCCAGTTGCACTCTGGGATCTCTTGTGGCTCCAGACTCGAGCAAAGAAACACCACCTGAGGATGCCCTGACAATCAGCAGGCAGCAAACCCTTCCAAAATTGAACAGCTATTGACCATGCCTTGGTTGCACCAGTCCATCCTCCAGAAAGGTATTTTGTAGTCCAAGGTGAAGGCTGCTTTGGGACTGGGAGAGGAATGTGAGATAGCAGAAAATGTTCGCGTTTTTAATTAGCAGAGATCTTCTTTTTAATGTGGTATGTTTAAAAATAAAATTTTAATGATACCTTTAAAACAAAGAGATTAATGAATAATTCATTTCTATATGGATGGTATAAATGCTTCCTTGCACTTAAAGTGGATTAGCTAATATCTGAAATAAACCATTACAAAAAAGATGTGTTTTCCACTGCAATCATATTTTATTCACATTGTACGATATTTATAACTGTGTTTAGCATGTGCAATAAATACCTTTATGAAAAAAAAAAAAGCTATCTAGATTAATTCCATGCTATTAAGTAAGCTTTAGGGTGTTCTCTAGACACACATGCACTTTTTAAAGGCTGTTTCACATTCGAATAAACAACAACAAAAAAACCACAGACTTAACAAATATAAACATCTTCATTGTCAGTTTTCACTAGAACTTTGTTGCCTTCTTGATGTCTATTTGCAGTCTGCTAGATGCAAAACTAAACAAGATTCTGAGAATGGCCCTAAGGCATAATGTTTGGCAATATCTGATGCAAGTTATTTTGAAATGCTAAAAGCAAAGCAAAAAAGCATGAAGATGGATAGGTCTCTAAGTAGTCCAGTCCACTGACCTTCTTAATTTTTCCTTACTCAAATTCAACTAGCTTAAATGAAAATGCAGTTTTAAGCAGTTTTTTCAGCATTTCATAAGATGTGACTCAATTCTCAGTCTACAAGAAAAATATTTTAATATATACATATTAAAAGAAAGGCACAGGTTATTCTGGGTGAATTGAAATATTGAAGATTGATAGCAAGACACCCATCCATTTCACAGTTCCTTCTCTCTTTTCTGCTTCAGCATCTCAACTTTCTCCTCTCTGTTTAGAGTCAGGAAAAAAATTCTCAGGTAATGGAACTCATGTGTAAATACGCAGGCAATCAAGTCTGCACGAATGTTAAATGCACACACTACAAATGAACATTCATACCCTTGTCCTCACATTGAGGAGTCTTCAGCCATTGCATTCTCTGTGATATTGTGAAAAACTGCTTTCTGTTGAGATCTGTAACTGCTTGTTCCAGCTTCACTATAAGTATCTGCTTTTCTCTCTTCACAAAATTTAAGCTGAAATTAAATATTATAGCAAATCCAGAGATAAGCCTGTCTTCTCAGGAAGTCTTAATGTTACAAACAATTCCACACAGCATGTTTTCTCAAAATCAGTAAATCCTCCAAATTTGTCCAAAGTTCATTACATACATGATAGTAAGCATTTTCAATAGGATTCAAGATATATACCTTAGAGAAATATGGACTTAATGCTTGGTTTACATAGAGGAAAAAAAAAAAAAAGTATATATGTTTCTCTTCTACTTATTTTTTCCAAAGTGCCCCAGCATATTCAGCTTGTTCCTGGTAATATAAAAATATAGAAGCAAAGCTTAATTTAACTCTGCCTAGTCGCTTTTGCTGAAAACAGATTCTAGACCAAATTTCAGGTATTAATACGTCTGAAACGAAGTTGAGTTTATACTGAAACTACGCATTATGTTAGAAAAGTTGACAATTCATTGCATGGTTTTATGCATAGAAAAGCTTGCATTTTTTCCCGATTTAAATATACTCTGATAAATACATTGAAATAGCAGCATAAGAGTCCACACAGCATCACTATTATTTTCAGCCCTCTCAGAGTTCCGTTGACAAACACACTTGAGGAACACATAAGGCTTTAGAAGAATTTGTTTTCCTCAAAAGGATGGTACAGAGAATTTTTGCTCATGAACAGTGTTCTAATGTGAGCAGAAGAATAATAGCAGAAAGTTGTTGATACTCACCTTATGTACTGAAAACACAAGGATTTGGGTTTTTCTATGTTAGTCTTTACAGGAAACAGGTTTCTTTAGGGCTGAAGGAAATCCTAGAATCTGTCATAGCCTTCATAAAAACCTCCAAAAGGGGAAGATTTTATCAGGACATGGTGTGAAAAAGACATGCACGCAATTCACGTGTATGTGCAAGTAAGAAATTTAATCATGCACAATCATACACTATGGAAAAATGCCATAAAACTGTAAAACAATTTAAAAAAAACCTGACCAATACCTCTCTACTCTGACTTTCTATCAAGTTACAGATTTCACTTCCTAAATTTTATGATCTTAATATGCTCACCAGAATATCACTGTCAGGAAAACATATTCTTGAATAAAAATTATATTTCCCCCAAACATCAGATATTGGCTAAAATCCTCATATTTCAGTATTCTAGTTGCAGTAAGAATCCTGTTGTTTAACTGTGCCTCCTTTCCTGTCCAAGTTTTCTTAAGCTTCCAGACACTGGATCTTTCCTCTGCTATATAAAGCTTGCTCCCAAATATAACCTCTCTGTGTAGTTATTCAGAGGCATAAGATAAAAGAGTCCCTACAAAATGATTCTGATACCAAATTGCTTTCGTATGTAGATCCTTATCCAAGATCCTTTAATCAGTATTAAATTATTTATAAAGCACTATAACATCCCACAGACTATGCAGGCTTCACAGTTCCATGCATATCTCAACATCACTCTCCTTCTAGCTGCAAATAGGCTTGAGAAAAATATGATCCACAAAATCATTGTGGGCAAGGTAACTTCACTGGGTGGTTTAACTTCAAGGACAATTCTGCACTACTAAAAAGAAACACAGTAATACTACGCACGTTTCCTCACACCATGAACTTGCTGAATATCTTAGTGTATTTATTTATGTTTTAGCAAGGATGTGCAATCAAACCTACTTCAGTATTTCTCTGAAATCAGAACATCTGTTATGTACCAAGAGAGATGTCCTAAAAACCTACATAATGCTAGATTTTGTTTTTATATTAAGTAGCAAGGTATTCTATATTTATGTGCATCAGCATGCCAGGGACTTATATATACAGAAGCTAAATGCTCATCCATTAAACACTGCAGTAATCAAATTCTATACTTCCAATGCTAGCATAAAAGATTTATGAATTTTTATAACATTTAATGCACTAACTTTAGCACAATTGAGTTGTCAACATTCTTGATTGCAGACAATCTGTACTTCAAGACCACCAGCTCCTCACAAAAAGCAGAAGCTCAAAGATGAAAGATCATTAAAAAATTGTTCAAATCTCACGATTCTCTTGACTCTCATATAGGTGTTCTCTTTCTTTCAAATCTGCCCATCTCTTATGTGCCATCCCACATTATGCATGACCCTTCAGTATAGGTATTTAGAGAAAATTACATAAGAGGAAAGGCAAAATTACCATAACTCTACCTCAAAAAATAATAATAATAACAAAAAGTTTTCAACTGTGTAAACTTTGATCAATGGCCACGGTTGAAGCTGTAACAGGTCCTAGACATCCTTCCCCCTCCCAAATCTACTGGGTGTTTTAATCACATCTGGTTTCATAAAAGGAAAATGTAAAAGGGGCTGAGGAAAAAAGCAGTTTTATCACACAGGTGTGCAGGCTGACTATAGTCTTCACATGAGCACAGATGTGTACACCCTCTGAACAGATGCTGCAGCCTAGAGCCTTGTGTGAGTCTTTATTTACCTATAGGCAGAACATCTGGTGTTATGCATGGGTATCATGCTGCACTGAGAACCTTTGCCCCTTCCACGCTCAGAGCACTGCTCTGCAGCTTGGTCGAAACTGGGTGGCTGACACAGTTGCTGCTCTTGCATCTGGCAGGGATCTGCAGCCACCCTGAAGCTTCTTAGCTTCCTCTCTGAACGAAGCTGAAAGCACCTTCCAAGGAGAAAAAAAAAAACCTCATCTGAAAGCACAGATATTAGAATTATTATAATATAGAAAAGGTTATGATTAAGGAATGCTGACATCTCCAGATGAAACTCAGTGCAGAGGTTGTCAACAATAAGTATTCACAGATTAAAAAAAAAACAGATATCTTTAAAGTGTTACTTTATTGATGATCTCCTTCAATTAAAGTTTCCCTTCAAGTCTTTAAACAAATATAACTGAATGAAGTAGTATGAAGTTTCCTCAAGGATAGCGTTAGGGAACAGACACATTGCAATCAAAACATTAAACAAATCTTGGCATAAAATAGAAATAACCTTCCAAATTTACATACATACTATTCTTCATCTTTCTGATGATGAGATTTTTTTAGCTTCTATGTCAGTTGCTGCTTGCACTAATGTGTTTTTTTTTTAAGATGATTTTACTTATTTAAAAAGCAAAACAGGAAAATGAATCTAGTTACCCTTAAAATATGTGCATGATTAAGGGTACATTAAAAAGTTCAGTCATTAAACAACATGAGATGTGATCACACAAAAAAAAGAAAACAAAACCAATGAGTCATACAATTGGGTCTTGCAGAAGACATTTCTCAGGTTGGAGATTCTTTAATTTAATTGCTGCTATTTCTAACAATCTTTTCCTGTTTTACTCCTCTTGCATCTTATTTCTCTTTATGTTTTTATTATCTTCTAGAAGTTTAATTAGAAATAAAGAAATCTTTTCAAGACATTTTCCATCACCTCAAGGAAAGTTTAATACAAGGTTTATTCATGCCTATATTTAATGGACAATTAGGGTATTTATCTCAGTTTTCTCAATTTCTGTCTTTAAAAATCAGGAACGAGGACTTGCTCAGAGACATCTCCCACTGAATATTCCACATTCAGGCTGTAGATGCAAGTCTCCCCTAGAGAACAGATGCTGTTCTCTACCTGTTTCACACCACTGTACAAGTGTAAAAGGAAATAACAAAGAATCAAATAATGAAGAATCCCCAATTGCTTCCTGGGCAATACATCCTTGCAGCTCCCCTGTTCCCTCTCCCTACCTCACTTCTTGTGACTATTAACAGCTACCGTGCAAGAGCTGTCTGTTCAGAGTCTCACAAGTAGATGCTGAATTGCAGATACCTCTAGGAAACGTGTTTAATCAAATGAGTAAAAACTTGACGGTAACAAGAAAATTAATCTCAGAAGTAAATTAATTAAGATGAATTTTATTCTTTGCTTTTTGATCCTCAATGGAGTAACTTTATTCCCATAAGGAGGTTTCTCTGCCCAGGGCTGGTGCAGCAGAGCAGAAACAGGGTGGACTTAACTATGGATGAGCAACGAATAAGATTTAGTTTCTGCCACTGAAATTGTTTTCAGCGGTGCGACTGTGCAAATATTTCTGCTGGATTTCAGACAGCTCCCCAAGAGATTTGGCAATTAGCTCACCAAACTGTGTTGTGTGGCTGCAGTTACCCCGTGCTGCCCAGCAATCCTGTGCTCTGCCAAGAGGATTCATTCCCAGCACTGCCAGTAGTTATTTCCATCCTCTCACTCTAATAGCTCTAAGTAGCTTTACCTATGAATTTTATAGCCTGATTTGCAATGCTTCCCATGGAAGAAAAAGCTGGAAGTTTGCGCTAACTGCTAGAAAAACATTTAATAGCAATAAATTACAGTAAGGTAAATAGAAGCCTGTGATTGAAGATGATTGCACAGGTTGCATTGTCTAGGTAATTAACAATATTGCATACAGGGACTTACTTGCAAGATTTTAAATATTTACAAAGTATTCCCCTTTTACTTACATGCCCAGACCTCATCAGTTATTACTGCTACTCTTTATTACTTGTTAAGCATCTTCTCTGTGCTTGGTGCCTGAAGAATTCTTCCTAGCAGAGTGAAAGCAGAATTTATGTGCAATAAGGGGAATTCTTTATTCAGGCTATGGTACAGAGCCTCTGACCTCTGCACCCCTTCAGCATAGCTCTTGCTGCTAGATCATTTACTGGTATGGTGGTGATGGGCTGATGGTTGGACTAACTGATCATAGTGATCTTTCCATTCTTAGTGATTCTATGATAACAGGAGGCCAGACCTCTCCAAACCCCGGTCCAGGCCCTCGGTCCTGGGAGGAACGGGGTTCCACACTGTGTGTGCTCCTCACTGCAAACAGGGCAGCAGATCTCGGCAGGGAAGAGTCCTGCTGCACTCTTCTAGCACGTCCTAGTAGGTACAAGCTTGCCAGATGTTCAAATACAGTCACAGCCTTTAAATTTATAGAGCCATTAGATTTGAGACAAGAACAGCTATTAGAACCTTCAAAAATATTTGATTTTACTCTTAAATATATTTGAAGAAAACACCTTTTATCCATTGATAACCTTTTATTAAAACTGCCTTGGGCATTACCAGCATCTTCCAGCAGAAGGAGACTGTGTTAGCCAATTAGCTTAGTTAGTTGTGGGGACACAGAGCACTGTGCTGCAGTATGGGCAGTAACGCTCAGGAGAGCAGGGTCAGCGACAGTGCAGAGCCCTTGGTAAAGAAATCAGTGCTGAAGATGCAGGAAGGCAGCAGCAGAAGTTTGCTGCAGAGAGAAGGGTATTTGCTTCCTCAACACAGGGGCAGAGCTCACTTACAGCTTACCATAGGTACTGTACGTGCAGACATAAACTTGAACTAAGATAGTTCAAATAACCTGATCAAATCAGGATTTTCCCGCCGTATCCCTGCAGCTGCTATTTTTGTCCATTGTTTCATGTGAAACCCTAAATTCTTGAGGCACTAACTGAAGAAGGGAAAAAGCTGTCAAAAACTAATCACTCCAAACACACAGATGTCACAATAAACTAGGTAGTACTTAAATGTCCATCAGTATAGGATGCACACCTGATTGTAATAGACTGAAAAGTACAAAACAGAAATTTTATTTTGACAAGCAACTCTTTTTTTTCTTCAGTTTCTCAGCACAACAGAAATAGAAATAACAATCCTATATTACATCTTCATCAGAATATTAAGCTATTTGCTTTGTTATCCTGAATGTATCTGCTGTGGTTCTTTTTGATCCCATATTGATTAAGAACAGCAGTAAACAAATAAACACAGAACGGATAAGCCATATCTTTCTCCTACCATATCGCATTCTTCCAGAAAACCCATCCTAAGACTCAAAAGGCTCTTTGTTTCTTTATCTCCATTTGCTTTTGCTCCTGTTGACAATGTCTGGTCCTCTTCCCTCTTCACTTTGCATATTCTTCACCTTGGCTTCAAGAAAACAACTTACGTTCTACTTCTGCATGACAGCAGAGCTTACTCTTTTTCTCCCTTACCTCTTGCCCCCACAGCAATTTCCTCAGGGGAAAAAAATGCAGTCTTCAAATTGCTGCTATTTATTATGGCTACCAGAGCTGCCTCTTTATTTTGCAGCTAGAGTAAACAGCAGCCAGAGTGGTCATTGCAGAAGATGCCAAAAGTCTCTCCTGTCTGCAAAATTGCATCTGTGAGACTGCTCCCAGCTGCAGGCATAAAACAAAAGACATATTTCTTGTACATCCTGGAGAGACAACAGACTGGGTAATGAGAGTAACTCAATGCATTTGCCACAAGTCTCGTAAAAATAGCTGCATCAAACACCTGATTTGTGTGAATGCCTTCCTGAGATTTGTTGCTTCCATACAACTTTTCAAGAAGTGTTATATGCATACTTTATTCTTAAAATAGCAGTCATAGGTCTCTTAAATACCAAGCTCCCGAGAATAGGCAGTATCTATACCTAGCTATTGGTTTGTGACTTCAGGTTCCTCCTGAATGCCCTTAAGCAAACAATTCCACTCAAAAGCATGACTTCCTGGCCTCAAATACCAGAGGACTTGCAAGGTTCTCCATGGAATCTTCTGTATATTGGATATACTGCAATAAAGTTTGACTATCTCCAACTGAAGTATTTTCAGACTGCATACTTATGTACACATTGTATTTTTATTCATTTCTTTCCACAGTTTGACAACTAAATCATAATTGAGCTTCCAAAAAACTTTTTTTTTTAATAAAATATTTGACATGTTTCTCTGAAAAGGACTGACATCAACAAATCAGTATGACAATCATCCCACTGTTCCCTCTGTCACACGCATTCTCACCATCATTGTGTGTACTCCCACCTTTACCATCAGGCTACCCTAAACCTCTCCTGCTTATTTCAGTGCAATTCAGTAAAAGCATCTCTGACCAGCCAGTGCAAAGCTCTGGCAAGTTCTGCTTCTTACAAGTATGAAAATATACTCCCTGGTCTCAGCCATTATGTATCTTCAACTCATCAATGGTCAAAAAAAAAAAAAAAATCAATGTAGCCAGCAGGCTTTCACCAATACTCTTAAAAAGTGGTATACACATAAATACTTGCCCTCTCACCCTCATATACCCGTTCATGACGGAACATGTCCATAACCCATAAACTTCCCCAGTTTTGGCTTAATATATAAAAGATTCCAGCAATACTTCCATTCATTTTCCAGCACTGAATCAAACTGAAATGGTAGCGTTTCTGTTCTTAGACACCATAGTAAAATAAAGAAATCTACTGGGAAAAAAAAAAAACAAACACCAAAGGTCTATTTCTTAGTTGCTATATAAATGAGATTGTAAGCATCTCCATGTGTGAAGAAAGTATACATAGAATAGAATAGCAATGGGTGTTGCAAAACAACATAGCTGCCCAAGTGCAAGCTTGAATAGCATTAATGTTAGTAACACATCGGAAAACATTCAAATGCAGTTTGTTGTTGCTGAAGTGTCACTTTTCTATGGCAGCAAGGATCAATAAATGCTCCAAACCGCATGACAGCCACACAGAACAGATTAGTGTGGAAGTTAGTTTAACTTGAAGGAAGATGACAGAAGATTAATTTGCTCTAAGAACTAGTGCACTTTCAGGTTTCAGAACAGAAGCCTGAAGATAGAATAAGAAGTAGAAATGCACTCTCCTTCAAAAAAGATTACAAATTTTGCCAGATAAGGAATTTCAAATTTGACCTACAGCTAATCGTAACAGGCTGAGATGTTTAAATTGTTGCAGCACAATAATAATATGGAAACAGTGATCCCAGTACCCAAACTACCTTGACAATTACTGGAGTCCTTTACTTTGGCTTCTATAATTGCCTAATTTACAAGAAATGTGAGATTTTTCCTGCTGGATTCTCAGAAATAGAATTCCATGCAGAGCTCAAATCTTGAGCAAGTATTGGAGAAAGTATTTGGAGAAAGTATTGGTCAGCTTGGAAAATATCACTGTCTTTTTACTTCTTAGAATTTATTTCTTCTAAGGTTTATTTTCCAAACAATAACAACAAAGTGATTATTTTAAAGAACCTATGATGTCTGATAAAAAGCATTTTAAAAAATAATTAGAAAACAAGCAAAAATATTTTAATTAACTAGAATAGATTTGTGAGGAAAATTTCATTTTAAAATTTTATTTCAAGTTTTTAAACTGTCGGAAATGAGGAATTTATTTAGGTGATTGGGTAATACATATAAAAAAAACTTCAAAGCCTATGTGTCAATCTTTTCTGCCAGTAATCATCAGTTTAGTGACATACAGAGAAAGATGATTTTTGCCTTGAAATGTTGACAATTTCAGAACTGCAGAATGCATAATAACAATTAAAATTCTTCTCTCAGTAAGAATACCAGAACGTTAGTGACTCTCACATAGGCATCTAAAGCTGCTACTTCAGACATTAAGTTAAGCTCCTGTCTTCCAGGCATGCTAAATATTCATTCCCCACTTTTGGTAGCTTCAATGGAGAGAGGTTTACAGCCATCCTGTCAACTTCCAGACAAGTTCCACCAACTTTCAGCCCACATTTTACCACCCATTCATCCTGCCATTTTTTGGGGCACCTGTGACATTTAGCAACTGTCCCTACTTGAGCTTGGAAGAGAGTCTACTTTCAACTGTAAGGGAAGAACATGACTACCTTTCCTGCCAATACAGGATACTGAACACTAACAGGAAGTTTTCAAACATTTAAAACACTTGAAACTGACGCGTACGCTTCCATTACTATTACCTGCTAATAATCAAGGGTGAATAAAAGAATTGCATTGGTAAGTACAAAATTTCTGCTAGTAGTTCTGCAACACACAAGAAATTCAAAACATGCAATGAAGCTGGCACTTGTAGCACACCATTTGGAGGCAGACATCATCTATAATACCACAATCAGACCATGGTTTTTACATACTTCACTTTCTACAGGGAATTAATTTTAAAGAATTTATTGAAAGAATATAAACACATTAGATGACTGTCACCAGGTCAGAGCACAGAAAATTTGGAAGCATAGAAGGAACATCTAACACCTGTAGGTCACACAGACATTTCCTCCTAAATTTTCAAACATCCTTTAACTATTTAAAAACAAAAAGGAATGGAAAGCAAGGAAAAATTGAGCAAAGAAAGAAATCCTCCCCCCCACTCCTGACAGAATATTTTTAACATGTGCATATTCCTGCAGCTCGGAAGACAATAATTTTGTAATTTATACTTTTGTGATTCCTGGGTCAGACACTCATATTACAGCTGTTTGTCAAGCTCTGATCGTTTTAAATGAATAATCTACAATACCCAACAGTCCCAGCAGAGCTAGAGTGTATCAGAAATTATTAACCTATATTCATTAAGGGGAGAAAACACACACAAAGAAACGTAGAGAAAAATCCACTACTCTGAAAATGCAAATACACCCTGGTTTGTGTCCCCTTCTCAGCTGTGACATTTTTTTTCTCACTGGCAGAGAAACACTGAATGCATTTGTGGTAAGAGGAGAAAAATAGTTACTTCCTAGGGAAAAGGTTTCCTTTATTTTAACATATGGCTATCAGACTTCAGCATTGGAAAACATACAGCAGTACAGCCTATATACTTACTTCTCCCTGGTGGTTAGTATTTTAGTACAGATCTAGCACATTAAGTATTTAAGCAACGTAAGTTTCATACTGTTTTGTGTATGTTTTTACAGCAGATTGTCACCCAACTCGAAGTTTTACAGAGATGGTTGTCAACTAAACACACATGAAACAACAACAAGCAGCAGAAAAAGACCAAAAGAACTTAGCACAAGCTCTGCTATTTTGCTTGACTTCTACAGATTGCAGATCTATACAACCACTTAACTGCAATTAAGTATTGTACATTAAAAGTCACTGTCCCACAGTGCACCAACTAAGACCTTTTTTTCTTCTTGCTCCCCTACCATCTTGCTCCCCTGAGAGGCTTGCACAGTATTACCTTTGGCAATTGAAAGATCTAATTTTCATGCAACAAAATCATCACTGTGTTTCTAAATAATTCTCAGGCCTTCTCCCAGGCTTAGTCCTACAATTATAGTTTGGTAGCTGAGGCTCTTCCCCTGTATGAGCACATAAAACTTTTCGGACTCTGCTGTCTCATGAAGAGTTCTCCCACACCTTCCTTCCCATGCCTTGTAAGGATGGTCACTTTAGCTCACTGTCTGCAAGCTAGAAAGGTCTTCCAGATTTTCATAGGAGCAGAACTGCCTGGAAGCTCTGAAATTAAACCTATAAACCTGTAATTTCCTTCTTGGCTGCAAAAAAAGAAAACAAAAACAAAAAACAAAAAAACCCAGATTCAAAAGTTAGACCTCAGATACAGTTCTTCAAAAGCTTTCTCAATGACAAGCTAGTGGTTCCCTTCTCTTCTACTCAAATCTCGTCTCCTTGAAAACTTTGGTCCTCAAAACATCCAAAGCCCAAATGCCTCAGAAGCAGCAGTCATCCCTACTCCATTAATTGGATTACCCAAGGAGGCTTTGTCTTTAACAGCATATCAGAATACGTGCAAAATGATCTCCCATGAAAAAATTAAATGTCATGGTGCATAAGGCCATTTACTTCTTCATTCAAAACAAGACTAGTTGTGTCAAAGCTCTCATTTTTCAGTTTTCCTACAAATCTCACATTCCATGAGACTCATTAGGGTGTGTGATATAGGAAAGGACGCAGAAACTACATTGCAACAAAACCTATAACTTCATATATGAAGTCTCTTCAAAGCTACCAAATAAATTCTTTCCCATAAACCAAATAAAGCTAAAGGCAACAGCCACATTGACGTAGAATTTAAAAAAGCAACAAAGATGGATTGATCAGCAGCTAAGCAAACCACTCAGTTGATTCTGTGCATGGGACAGGTTGAGATTTGCAGATTAGATGAGAATTCAGGATTTTTTAATTTTTTTTTTTTTTTTTTAAACTACCATACAATTCCTCAAGTAGAGTAGTACTTGCTTGCACAAGACCATATGAACCTCCTAAAGATTTAGGAAAAGGAATTTATCAACTAGTTGAAGAAATAAGAAAAAGATGAAGGACATCTTTTCCATTCAGTTAAAAAAGGATCCTATTTATTTAAATCCTGCATGCTATAAAAGAATACCAAGAGTGTTGTTATAAGCAGTCCTCCAAGCATCTCTTATACAATAGGATACAGTTGAAATTCCTGAGATGAAGCTGTATTTTCCTTCAAATTCAAGCCATTCTCTGATCTCCATAGCTATACTGCATTCTTTTATATTACAAGTGCAATAAACCCTCCAACAGAAAGTTAACGATACTATAAATGGCACCAGCCATGTCCCCAACAAACTTAACAGCTTTTAAAAATTTGGTCTGAGATTGCCACAGCACCTTAAGAAACACGGCTGCCTATCTACTCTTACAGGAAATGGCCACTTTATAGTAGCTCTGAAAAATCTTAAACACCAGTGCTACCATTGCATTAACACAAACTTCCTCATTGTTGAAGTATCAGTTGGTCTTCGTGTGCTCACCATCAGTAAAATACAAACATTGTTATGTTCTGATCCTAAAAAAATCTAGAAAAATTCTTTTAAAAGATTAGATTTTTGTCACTGATGAACACAAACAGTAGATGAAAGTTAAAGGATACACATCTGGATAAACACTATATATCTGCCCCTCTTACAAACCACTTAATGATCTATTAATATTTCATGACTTGAGACCATTTTCCAGCATGATTTGCTTTTTAGTAGCTTGTATTTGCAAATAGTACTTTAGACATTAAACTACCTCATGTACATGTTCTACTCCTTTGTCTCTTCCTATGGAGGAAACATTCTTTATTGGCTACAGCATGCAATTAAAACCATACCCTATATGTAATTAGGCAGTTGCCACAGTTCTCTATATGAATCCTTCTCTTTAAGCTACTCTTCAGTGGTTTTAGATGTGCATACAAATGAGCTGGTTATACTCACTTTGGCCACATTGTATTATCTCCACAAAAAAGCTGCACAGTACATGCTTACCTCTTGTCTATGACACTGCATGCACTATGCTTGTTTTCCCAGTCATGATGTAAATGGGTAATGCATTACATCCTACAGCAATGTAGGAAGTGACAAATTACATGTCACAAAACTGGATCCATGATAAGCATCAATCTACTTGCAAATGAGTAAAAATTCTACCACTTACATGCCATTTTCTGTGCAGATTCAGAACTGAAATTACTTCAATGGTGCTTCATCTTTTTTAACTGATGTTTGTAGGCAAGGAAACAAATCCCAAGAATGTGACATCCATATATCCCTCAAGTATTTCTCAAGAAATGTATCCTTTTCTGTAGATGTGTATTCTTTACTATTTTTCCTATAGTCCAGGATACCATGTGTCTTACTCTCTCCTTACACTGGAATCAGAGTAACTCCATGGCTGCAGCAGATGCGAGGAAGGCAAGTACAGTCTCACATCCCTCACATGGAAAACTCATCAGAAATGTACAAACTGCTTAAGTAAGAAACAAGATCAATCATATAACATCCTGATTTAGAAGGGACCCACAAGGATCACTGAATCTGACTCCTGACTTCACACATAACCACTCAACGTTCAAACCCTAAATCTGGGAGCACATGATAATACTTGGTGGCATGCAACATACATACTGGGCTACAGAATCATTGTCACACTCCTTTGTTTGCCCTGAAAGTATTCCATTGCAGAGGTCACATGTCACAGCTGAAAAGCTTATGGTTTCCTTTCATTTCACTTAGAGTCACGCTATGGATTGCAGCAATCCTAACTGCAAAATACCATCCCAGATCCCATACACTGATCAAGCATATCGTATTACCGGGCTACTTACAATTGCAGCAGTCATGAAAAGGCTAAGAAGCCAACAGAGGGGAAAAAGATCCATATGTCTCTATTTTTTAGGTCACACATATGGTGGATCAGCTGCGTTTGGCATGTGAACTTTCAGCAGAGGGTTGCTTATTTCACACTTGCAGTTATGTTAAGCACACTTGTTTCCTGTGCCTAGTAAAGAATTTTTTAAAAATCCTCTTTCTGATTAGGTAGCCGAATTGACACACACAGGAAACCAGAAAGCTTATACATAACATTTTATATAGAGAAATCCTAGGTTAAACATAGGTTATAGATAAAGCTAAGTACAAAGACAAAAGAACAGCTGCAAAGCCACATCCCTCTG
This sequence comes from Meleagris gallopavo, assembly GCF_905368555.1. Lineage (NCBI taxonomy): Eukaryota > Metazoa > Chordata > Aves > Galliformes > Phasianidae > Meleagris > Meleagris gallopavo. The sequence goes on along the minus strand of NC_139406.1, from coordinate 31,305,772 downwards.
TAGTACTACATAAAAAATATCAAACTTGGCAGAAGACAATGATAAAACTCTTGTTAGCACCAGCAACGCTTTAGATGTTTGTGCACCACCTAAGCTGATTTTTCCACAGTGCCCAACAGGGAATTCTCTACTGCTAAGGGTAAATCCTGGCACAAATCTCCACATAAAGCAGCACTTAGTCAACTCAATTCTCCAGGGTAACGGAACAGGATAACTATTAAATAATAATAATAAAGACAAAAAACACTGACAGTACAAAACGGTGATAACAGCAGATGAAGCCTCAGGTACAGGAAGGCACACAGCTAGCTACACCGCACCCCGGCTGGCACTCATGGGAAAGGCTTAATTAATTCACAACCTTAGATATAACAAAGTTGGCTGGTTCTGTAGGCCCCATGCCCATTGTACAGCATCTCTCATTTCACAAGCTGCCTGCTTTCCTTGAGAGCCACGAGTTGATTTTCTGCCAGTGCCACTTCCCACATGGGAAGCTGTTGCCAAACCCATGTCCTCTCTGGGAGAGAAGGGGATTGCTGAAAGGAGTTGCACAGGTAAGAAATCACGCCTATCTCTAATCTGAGCCTGGCTGTATGGCGTGCCCTAGAAAGAGCCAAAACCTTTTCATTTCCCAGCTCTTGAAGAGACCACTTGTGAGGCCAAGACAAAAAAGAGAAGTTTTTCTTCTTTACTCCCCTGACATTCAATTTAGAGTGGGAACACCTGCCAGCTTGACCCGTGCCACCTACAGATGCCCCATCCTCAAAAGCGGTCTGCCAGCTGGCAGGCAGCTGCTGGGAGAAGTGTTATAGCTTAATGGAAGGGAAAAAAGAAAGATTGGGAAGGAAAGCAAAATAGAAAGAAAAAAGTTGCAAAGGCAGAGTGCATGAAGACAAAAATCTTCTATTTTCATAATCAGTGCAGGTGCTGCAAGTATCACATGGATAATTGCTATATGAGAAGTATGTTAAGTACTACAATCCTCAGATATGTTCAATTAGATATATGAAATTAAACTTTTTTGCAGAAAGCTTACTTTCCTTTCATACTACCAAGCAATGACTGTTACTACTGTGTGTGAAAGTTTCAGAAGACTTGCATCCTCCCTTCACAGAAAACCTTTAGATGAAAGCACTGACAGATCTGCAGATCAAGCAGGAACCTGCGTTCTCAAAAAATATTACAGGAAAAAGAAAAAAAAAACAACCAAAAAACCCTGCAGCCTACAGTGGCAACTACTTTAGTGAATGCATTCAGGTGAAGCAAAGCTCACTGAAGAATTCCTTGCTCTCAGGAATTCCAGCTCACAGAAGCAGCAGGCCAAGTGAAAGGCAGCACACAATGCAAAACCTTGAATAGTAGGCAAGCACCACTTGCATGAGTGCTTTGTCATGCACTAGGAAAAGGCTACTTAGAGTTTAAAGTAGTGCTTATTCACAGCTGTCAACAACTCCCTAACAAAATATAATTACGAATTCTTGACTCTTAGAGAGGAAACTCCCCATCACCCAGCTGCAGCCAGTCTAAGCAGCTGCATGCATCACCAATACTCTCGAACACATGCTTCTGTAACCAGAAGGAAAGACCAAACGCTGTATAATACAATTCAATCCTCTCCTAAGCCATTCTTAGACATATTATATTGAATTTAACCTTTAAATCTCAACTGTCTCCAAGCACTTACAGAGGAAAAAAAAAGACCCACAGATAACTAGCAATGTGAATTTTTCAGTAAGTGCATTATTATCACTGTGGTTATGTTTCTGTAATGGCATACATTAGAGATTATGGAATATTGTGGAGACCTTTCAAGCTTGGAAAACAGTCATGAGAAGAAGGTAAAAAACATCTCAGGTTTTAGTTACATCTCACATCTACTGCTGAATTTCAAAATGCATTTCAACTTAGAAGTTATAAAGGGTATAAGGTTAAATTTAAGAATACTAAAACGCATAATATTTAAAAATACTAAAACCCATAGATATAGTTACTTGGAAAAGTAATTGAAAACAAAGTGAATTAAACCAAATAAACAAGAAGATACTTGAGCTGCTCACTGCCCACAGCCGATCTGCCTTCCAGAGCTGAAGGATGGAAAGTGCTAGCCACCTTTTTTTGCCTTTTTTTGGTCAAAAAAATCCCCATATATCTTGTAGAATAGGAAAAGTAAATAATACAAAGCATAAAGATAAATTGAATAAAAACACATTTTCCTGTAAGATACTTACAAAGTGATGTCAGTATACCAGTTAGAAACTAGACGGAATACCCCAACTACTGAAAGAGTTGTTAGTAGAAACACAAGAGTAGCAATTTAATGTAATCCTGAGATCTGATTTTGTGATAAATGGTGCTGTCAGTGAAACAAATTAAAAAAATAAAAATAAAAAATCGGTGGGGCCAGGCAACAAGGGGAGATACATAATATTTCAATTGTTTTTTCATGTAGGTATCTCGTAACTGATGCTTCAGTAGTTTATTGATTGTACAGAAGTTTGTGTCCTACATTATCAAGAGTTCTTTTCCAATAAGTGGAAACATCTTTATTTATTTATGACTTCAGCACTGTATAACAGCTGAAAATAATTCTGCAAGTTACGTTTGGAAATAAAGAAGCACCAATTCATTTTAATAGCTACAATCTAAAAAACAAACAAAATCCCTCACCAATTCTCTAGAATTTTCTCTAGACTACTTTTCTCAAAAACATGTCACGTGGCCAGTACCAGTAACGGGACACTGAATCAAGCGGTGAGTAAAGCTAGTCTAGGTCATTCATAACCTCCGGTGACTAGTTTTATTTAAGAGATCAGTCTTATCTTCATTCCCACTCAAACATCTGGCTTTAGCAGATTACTGCAAACAAAAAGTGGTTTTGGCAACAATATTCTACACAATTTAGCCTTTGCCACCAGTAAACCTCTCTTACATCGCATAAAGTAAAGCCATGTTTAGTTTTAAATAATTAACTGGATTCTGAAATCAGCACTTCATATGAAATATTTAATAGCTGCCACAGAGACACTATGATTTGTGCTGTGTGTTCAGTCTTACACACAAGTTTGTAAAGAGAAGCCACAATTCTCTTGTCCTCTTCAGGTTTGTAAATCAGAAACTCCAGTGAGTTCAGCACTTTTACAAAGATATAAAATTCATGTGACAATCAAACAACATATCTGATTGTATAGCCAATCCTATTTCAATTAAGAGTAATTGTTCTACCTATGCTTACAGTGACTTCAACATTAACAATTTCCTTCTCAAAACATACCATGTTTCCTATTTGGTAAAATTGTAGATTAGTAAGAGCCTGAAACTCCCATTTATCATCTACTGGGAGAAGAAGTACAAGAACAAGCTCTTCATGTACGGTTTACATGAGTGAAGGAAGAGCCACCAAAGCACTGAAGTTAAGCATCTGGAAACATACCGAAGCCTCTTGTTGAATCCTGTAGCATCCCAAATCACAAGCAATAATTTCATACAGTCTGAGAGTAACTATTCCATATTATCTACTAAGCTTTCAGTCTGAGCCCATTTCACAAGGTCTCAAAAATGACAGCTGGAGATTTTTGAGCAAAACCACATCATTTATTATAATTTGGATTTCTGGATTGTGAAAACAAGCAGAAGCTAAAAGGAGATTTCCTTCAACCATTATTTTTTTCTGCCAGCAGAAAGGAGAGTAGCCTTTATTTTGAGTGATTTAGATCCTTCTTTGCCCAGTGCCAGAGCTTCAGTAGCTGATAGGGTCAGCTTCCTGGTAACTCTAGGGCAGCTTTGATTTATCCCACCATGATTAAATCTAGTGTACACTAGAAAAGCATAAGTCTCTTCCAATCTACAAGAGATTCCATGCAAAATCAGCCTTTTCTTGCTAACCCAGAACTGAAGAGGCACACGGCTGTGGGCCTCCAGAGCTCTCTAAACCCACTCTCCAACTATCTCTAATCTCTACGACAGGAACAATCTGGCACTAAGAAAGATGAGAAGCCACTAAGCACAAAATCACTTCACACAAAACACCTTTTCCTAAGCTCTTCTGAGCTCTTGGTCAGGTCCACAGACTATTTCTGCTCATCCTCCTTTATTTTTTCAGTGTACCAGCAGCCCATAACATCTTAAGCGTACACTCCATACACACATGCAAAGCCTGTTATCCAACAGGGCATTTAGACTGATTGATCAATGTGAATTCAGTCACCTAAGCAGCCTTCCTGAATATATCCTCCTAATTATGCACCAGACTGTAATTCTGTGCTATTCTTACACAACCCCGACAGCATAATCCTCTCCACAGCAGCATATGGTGTAATCACAGATCCTGAAAATACGAAGTACAAGCAATACCTAACCAGATACTTAAGAGCGTACTTCGCATAACAAGCGTGCAAGTGGTCCAAAAATAAGACTGCACTTTCTACAAATCTAGAGGTGTACACTTCTGAAGGATTGATTAAATATTTCATACAATCTCTTGGAATGTTTGGAGCCATTCATCTGTCTTTTCTCACAAAAGTAAACATTTATTTATTTTTACTGTTCAGGAAAAGCAGTACTGTATAAATAATTGATTCGTTAAACAAATGGTACAGTGCCCAATTTCACATAATTAAATTTCTCTTTGTGAAGACATAGCATAAACATGCCAACAGTAAATGAAAAATATTCTGACTTCTAGAAAGGAATGAGAAAAAGTAGACTTCATTTAACTGCCAGATTTAACTGGCATTATGACTTCAAAGAACACAGAGAACTGTAATATTCTCCATCACTAGGTAAGATACACTACTGTTTGTAGATCCTCTGTCTGAAACTGGTAAGGGATGTCTCAAATCAACATGAGGCAATCAACATCACTTTGTAGACAGTTTTACACTTGAAAGCATCTCTTTGGAGTTGTTTCCCTTCAAAAGGGAGGGCCCAAAAGCGTTTATTGGCTGAAGACTTGGCCTGGAAACAAATGAAACCAGCTGGATAAAGGAAATTGGGAGATGGTACTATTGTATCCTGTGAAGGCAAGATACAAGCTGGCATCTCCCTGCTTCCTCTTATCTGCTGACTTAAATTTGCAAGGCCTGAAGAGGGGAACAAAGGAGTTCCTGCTGAGATCCCCAAGCCAGAAGCTGCAAAAGAGCTGGCTCGACCACTTTGGATTCTAAGTAAGAATTTGTACTGTCATTGTTAGTAGTCAACAACCATAACCTTGGATGACCCATCATTACTGGAGATCAGCATCTGTCACCAAGACACCACTGGATTGAGAAGTGGTGAACTGTTTTGTTGCGTTTATATATCTGGGTCTGTCTCTCCCCATTTTCTATTTTTTCTCTTTATCTTCTTTTATTCTTTGTAATAGCCATTGCCTAACATTATCCTACCTGTAACACTTACTAATTATAATTATCAAGTTAGCCAATTTTTCCTCCAAGTGGAGTACCAGTTATTAAGAAAGCTCTCAATAAATTGATGTGTATTATTCCTCTGAGCCTTGGATGACTCCATTGTGGTAGTGACCCCTTGCTGACAAGGGAAGGCACGAGTGAGGAGACAGAAAAAGATTCACCTTCCTTGAAACCCACTGTGTGGGACAAGACATCCTCTCTTCCCTCACCCAGCACTGATAACAAACATACATTATTTTCTGTTGGAGCCCAAGTACAAACCATATGAAATAGAGACAAGCAAAAATTGTGTCAGCTAAATCCTATCCCAACTGGAATCAGTGGCAAGACTCCCATGGACTTCAAAGGCAACAGGGATTTGGCAGGCGATAAGCATCCCAAATGGCATTCAAACAACAGATGGACACTCACTGTAGTTCAAAGGCACAAGACATAGCTTGTGCCTTACTTAAGTTAAAATCTTACCCCAGCATACCCAGTGTGGAAAGATCACTACATAAAGTGGGAGGACAGATCACTGAGAGCACCTGGTGCAAGCCACCATACATCCACTCTGTAACTATGGAAGAAGTCAGCTAAGATGAAGGAAAAGGATAAGAGACTGGTTGTATGTGGGCAGATTCAGCAGGGAATTACCCCTCCTTTCCAAGGTTGCCCACAGTTAAGCAAATGTTTTGGTTCATTGAAGTCATGAACTTATGCTCAGCATTTCACCCACGCTACAGAGATAAGCACATACTCTCATCAAACTCTTGCTTGTCCTCGGTTTATTGCTGAAAAATTTGCTTTTGTTTTCTGAGCTTGTATTCCATTTTACAAAAAAAAAAAAAAAAAAAAAAAAAAAATACTTTGAGGCTCTACATATTAATACAATTTTGATGAGCAAGAAGGCGCACTTCAATTAAAATGGGAAATTCAGAAGAAAAAAAAAAAAGAAAGCAACCACTTCATACTGCTCTCATTTAATCTCTGGCACCTCTCCAATTTATTCTATCTTTATAGTTTTCTTTTACACTCCCATAAATGTTCATGGATTTGTTTTCTCCACATCCCCCAAATGCTACTTTTATACAGTCACATCAGTCCAAAGTAGAAATCTTCAGACGTCATCCATTCTGCAGGAAGTAATGTCATGGCATTTCTAGGAACTCTATTGATTTGATCTTGAAGTTAGGAAATCTACAGCTTTGTAGCCCAAAGAGGGGGTTAAAAACACTCAGCTGAAACAAAAAGACTCAGATCAAAGGACTCAGGAGCAACTTGGAACAAACAATGACCTCAAACACAGCCAGTTTACCACCATTCAGGGCAGGGCATGCAGGCGCCAGACTACACAGGCTTCTGGCATGGAGGCATCTGTCATTGTCCGAATAACCAGGCTCATGAGCAAGTGCCTAACTGGCTCAAGTAGATATTAGTTCACTGACATCTCCCAGCTCCACTGCACTTCTACTGTGCATCTTTATAATATGATTTGCATATGTTTTGTATTTGTGTTATTTATCTGTGTTTGTGTTTCACTCAGTGCCATTGTTCTTCCCTGCTCCCTCTCCAGCCATGCCGATAACCAAGCGTCCCTTGCATAAATGAAGTGGCATTTGCAGAATGTCAGAGGAAAAACAGAGAGTGAAGAATGTTTGTCATATCTCCATGAAACAAAACCTCTTCACTAAAATCTAGAGAACTATTCAGAAAGTATAATATGAACTTCAAGCAGTGTTTTGCTCCAGTAATCACACCAGCTTTATTGTGCACTGTTTTTCCTACATCTATTCTCATATTCCTGATGCATGGAAGCCAGTTAGAACATATTTCAGGCTTCCATAGTGTAGCCCAAGCTGCTTCTGATTTCACATTCAATATCTTGCTGGAAAAATAAAACAAGAAAGCTCGTTTTGATCTGGGTGTCTCTGACAGTGAGAGAATAGAAGATTAAGATCAGACATTTATCGTGCAAAAAATTTTATGCATTTCTATGTTAGGTAGGTCTTAAATAAGCTGTCCAAATAAAGTTCTTTTTAGGATATAACAAAATCATCACTAGCCTAAAGTTCATGCCCTCGTGTTTAACACAGATCCAAAACACATTTTTCCCCAGAAGACATCCCACACCTTCAGTGGATCCACCCTAACAAACAAACAACAGATGTATTACAGCAGCTTAACATTTATGACACTGGTTGGTGTCAAAAACAGCAAGAGCTCTCACACTTCCCACACTATATTCCACTGCTGCCCTGCAAAGAATGGTGAAAGTAAAGCACACATGGATTCAGGCCTTTCAGGCAAAAGAGAAATCTAAACTAACATCTTCTATACCTCAGGAGAAGAAAATGTTCATATTGCCCGGATACAGGTTGTGAAAAAAGAACAATTCCACTTGCAGCATTATCCTTAAATTTTTTTGGAGCAAGAACTATTAGATCAATTCTGCCCAAGCCTACAACTTCTGTTAACACAGAATATACAGCAAATGAAACTTTCTGAATTTATTTTGCATCTACCTAGTCAAACGAAGAAATATCTCGTCTAGCTGTTTTGAGAGATGAGAAATGAACAGATAGCAGGGTATTGCACTTTGGCTTACCATGATTTTATTTCAAAATACACCTTTATGTTCAAAAGTGAAGATGGGAAATTGCAGATCTACATATTCCAGAACATCAACATTATCTTTTTCAGTGTTCATTTACAGAAAGTAAGAGATGCTGGGCAGAGACTTGCAAGAGTAGAGGCATTAGTAAGTAGCTATGAAAATGGATTTTACATTGAGATACCAATTACCTTTGATACCATACATTCTGCAGAGGGAATAAAGAAACAACTTAAAAGAAAAGCTGAGCATTTTCCATCCATTAGTGGCTAGACCAAGGGGTAGGGCACGGAAGAGAGTAAGGTTAGCCTGGAACAGCTTTACAGATACATACTTATTATCCTATCCTCAGCAAGTTACAATTTTGGTGCTAAAACTTCTGCGCTTCTACTCAACCTCTTATATTCCACAACTGGAAAAAGTCTCAGGCCCAGAGATTACACTTGCAATCCAACAAAGCACCTCGCCAATAAGGACATGCTAAGAGAGCTGGGGTTCTTTAGCCTAGAGAAGAGGCTTCGAGAAGACAAAGCAGCCTTCCAGCACCTGAAAGGGGCCTACAGGAAAGCTGGGGAGGGACTTCTTATAAGGGCAGGTAGCAACAGGACAAGGGGAAATGGTTTTAAACTGGAAGGGGGTATATTTAGACTAGCTATTAAGAAGAAATTCTATGCTGTGAGGGTGGTGAGACATTGGAACAAGTTGCCCAGTGAGATTGTGGATGCCTCCTCCCTGGAAGCATTGAAGTCCAGGCTGGATGGGGCTTTAAGAAACCTAGTCTAGAGTAAGGTGTCCCTGCCTACAGCAGGAAGCTGGAACTACATGATCTTAAAGGCCCCTTCTAACGCAAACCATTCTATGATTCTATTCTATGATTCTATATTTTCCTATGAAATATCTAGTCTACCATTACATCAGTACATCATTCAATGAGAACAAATTCTTGCATAATTAAAACTGAATCCACTTGCGATATTTATGCCCTTTAGTTCTTCAGCCTTACTGTAGGGAACCAATGGATAATTAGTTTAACCAATGCCAAGAGCTTCCATCATCACAGAGAAAATCTAGCCATAAAATTCATCTTTATACAATAGCTGTAAACTGTTCTGTATACCACAGCTACAGGCATCAAGTAGAAGTGCTGATATAAGGCACAGAAATGTACACTCAGCCCATATTAGCTGCTCTCTTTCACCCAGCCATGCTAGCATGTGTGCCATGCTGTAAACGGGGTGAAGGAGGGGTGGAGGGGGAGTCACACCTGGACTGGATGATTGACCTCCACTTCAGACACTTCTATTTTACTTCATGTACTACATTTGTTTTCTAGGGCATGGTAACAGTAAGTCCTTCCTCTTTGCACTCTAGTCCTCATGGGAATGACAGGTCCATGGTCCAACAGTCAGCTGATTGAACAGTAAATAGAGTTTCATGTGTTTTGGGAAAGGCTATGGGCCTCATGTCCTCCTAACCAAAGTGGAATATGAGGAAAAGTGACATTCTGCAAAGATACAGAAGAGCGTTTGTTATAATGTTTGAGTCTGCCTTATGCACCAGGTGTGTGAAAGCAACGATGCTTCAGTAGAACATGCAATGTTTCTGACCTTGGCTGTTCTACTGAAAAGTACTGAATCAGACTCAGCATGAAAAGAGTTTTTACAACTGCGCAGATTAAACATTGTCTCCTTATCCCTGTACAGCCTCACAACAGCAAGACACAAGCCCTCTGTGGCCACAAAGAGCAACTGCTGTAATTCTCTCCATACAGAGTTTCCTAATTGGTTTTCCCTGCCTCTTCTGGTTAGAGCAGTATGGTGGCCACCAGTGCAGAGCTGCAGTTATGGATACCAAGCACTGTGCCCAGAAAAAGGTACCTTCAGAATAAAGGCACTGCATGGATTTGTTGCTGAGTTACTTTTCTTAAAGCTGTCCCCTACCTTGCTTTTGAGCTTAGATTAAGGAACATTAAATAGGTTTTTCTCCTAGTTAAAACCTTCCCTGTAAGAATCCTTATGTGTCTTATCAGGTCACAGCTGCACTACATACAACTCTATGTTCAGCCAGCCCTCTGCTCTACAAATGTTAGCTTAACCAGTGCTTCATGCCAGGAGACAATCAGAGTTGTGTCTCCTTCTTTGTCTAATTCCAAGCAAAAACCTTCCTGTGCTGTTTACTCTTCAGCTTCCCAACTTCACAGACTGAGTAGAACTGATATACAAGTCTATTTCAACACTATTTACATTCTCTATATGAAAATACAGTACACAAATAGATATAAGACCAAAGCATGGCACCACTCCCATCATTCGTCCTGGCTTTAATGTGGTAGTTCAAGTGGGTCCAACATTCATGCAATTAGCATCCAAGGCACACAGCAGTGAATACATTATTTACACACAAATTAACAGATAGAAATTGTCAGTGTGGCACCCATTTGCTCCTCTGCAGGTCTCAAGTTGGAGTGTTACATAGGAAAAAGCTGAAGACAAACGTAGGGCTTACCTACATAAAGTAAGCTCACATTTCTTCACAGGCTGTCCCACAAAAGCCCCAGCTTGTAAATCAGCCCAGCAAAACCTCCCAGCCCTCCATGCAGTTCCCATTAGCTCTGCTGACAGTAGCAAGGAAAGCAGTGCAATAGGAACAGCATAGCACTGAAACACACAGCAATGAAAGCATTAGAGCCATCTACACTAGATGTAGCCGGGGCCGGGCATTTTGTTTGAAACTGCATTTCACCTGATCACCTGAATGGGATGTTCCCAGTGCACAAGTGGTACTGAGCTGCTCATTCTGTCCCTATGAGAGGTCAAACCACACTTGAAAGGAAGCTTATTATACAATCCTCTTCAAATGATGTTGTTTGTGCACACTAAAATCACACAGTGAATCAAACTGATAAGCAATATAAGTGGGGACAACCAGGGAATTCTGTTCAAAATTGCTCTGCAACTCCAAACAACGTCTAAAAAAAAGTCTCAATCGCTGCAACCGTGTTGAAGCAGCTTTGAGGGAGAGCTCAAGTTCTAACAGCCTGGATTGGGAAACTGCAAGCTTTGCCAGATGTCAGCTGAGAGACACTGCTACTGGATGCTACCCTTCTGAACCACTGCTATCTATCCATTAGAGACAAATGAAAGAAAGTAATCACCACACCTTCTCTCTTCAGCTTCATCTCAACAAATCATAGGTTTAAGTGCTGCTCAGGTGCAAAATCACAGGCTACTGGAGGTGATAAACATCTCAGGCAGCTGCCTCAAAATCTAGAGCTGAAAAAGCAACTTAAAAGCAATGTCTCAGGACTTTCCCCATGTCACTGACTGGTGCTTCTGCACAATTCCCCATGGAGTCCCTAGGCCTGGGAAGAGAAAGGCCTGCTGTACTTGCAGGATATTAGGAAGGCTTTACATTGTCCTTTATCTTGATTTGGTGCTACTGGAGTGCCTGCCCTGACTGGCAGCCACTTTTTCTTCTATCCTGACTGCTTCTATGTTCAGCCTTACTCCAGCTGATGCTGACCTGCTTCCTCAGGTTTGCACACCTACGTCTGAACACAAGCATGAGTGACCCTAAACTTGGGATGCAAGTTTGTAAAACAGCTAGTAAGTCTGACCCCAATTCTCAGGCCCGAATTCTCAGAACCAAACACTACTGAATTTCTGACTTCATGAAGAGCAGTTTGCCTGTTTACAGTTTGCCTGTGTACAGTATATGCTTTCAAGATTTTCAATGTAAATAAACAAATATGAGAACTGTGCCAAAATTTATGACTGTCAGTGATGTATACTCACACTAGAAGCGTTATCAAATTAGCAGAACTACGATCAGAATTTGGAAGTGACATTTAAATTTCCCTTGAAAACAGACTTATTCAAGAAATGCGTTCACAATATGTGAACAGCTGGAGGAATTCAATTCCATGTTTTTAATCTTCCATCCATCTGCTATACAATAATAACATGAACCAGTAACCTATAAAAACAAACCTTGATTCAGAAAACACACGCATAAAATAAAAAAACCCAAACCCAAACAACTACCAGATTTCTAACAATTGACCTGGGGGGTTTTGAATAATGTAAGATGCATTGTTAGATTAGTGTGGTTTGTGAATCAAAGTTTTATTGTAGTCTGAATATTTTTAAAAAAATTTAGATCATGAAAGGGCTTAAGTAAAAAAAAAAAAAAAAAAAAAAAAAAAAAAAACCAACCAAAATCGGTACCCTTTGTTAGCTGCACACAATATACCTTTCTGATGCAAACTGAAAAAGGAAACAGGCCACTTCATACTGTGATACATAGCCAACTCAGACTTGTAAATTCCCCAGGAGATACAAAGATTTTTGTAATCGCTGGAGGACGTGGGGCTCATCTGTGGCAATGTTTCAACAATCAATTTTGAAAAACAAATTCAAAGACAACCTTGAAAAGAAAAATCCTTTCGTTGTCACTCAATAGTTACTATCTTTATTTAATAAGAGCATTAAAAAATGGGATGGGTTTGGTAACACATATAACAATAACTCCTTTCTTCTTGCCTCCTCTCCCCCCCTCCCAAGCATCAAATATTGAGAAGCTTTTGTTTAAATTGCTAAATTACTGCTGAATTGTTTACTGACCTCTTAAATTTTATAATAGAATGTACTGCTGCATTAAAGCTGTGAGACTGCACAGACAAAATAGCCACCTTAAAACACTTCTCCCCTCTTCCTCACTGCATAAAGAGAACAATTCAACAGGCAATGACTGCAATTCCATGCTTTTCTCTCAAGATGACAAATAGCTACAAAGAGCTCAAAGTAAATTTTAATGAGGCATAGTGGTCCCACAGGGTAGCTGCCCTCAAGTACATCAGCTAGTCCATTGCAATTGCAGAAAACATGAGATTGAGACTTGCAAGAGCCAGAAATGCAGAACAGGTTAGGAGCTCTCACTGCTCCCATTACATCTGCAACAGAGGTGTCACATATGTACAGTTACAACAGATGGGGCAGGATGGTCAGAAAAACTTGTTGCCATTTTTTACTCTTGGAAGAATATTAAGGATTTGCCATTTACAGTGTACAAAGCCTGTCTCTTTCTCACAAGTGCTTCTAAATACCATGAAAACTCCCCTTGGTCAAGTGCCTGCCCAACTAGATCAATGCACTGTGCTGCACGCCAGAGCAGAGTGATTCTACCTGAAAGACACAAATCACTACACTTGAAGTTATCACTATTACAATTACTTTTCATATACATCAAAGGACAATATGATATGTGCTCTGTATACAAGAGGAATCATTTAGCACATTTGGGAGTGGACTTGGACTGATGTTGGTCAGTTGTACCCCTGCCCGTAGGAAGGTGATGGAGCAACTATTCTTGCCTTTCATGAGTTTGGAAGTGTTTTACAAGAAAGTGTAGTGGTCAGCATGGATTTACCGGGGGAAATTGTCCATGAACAACCTCATTGCCTTTTGCAATGAGGTGATCAGCTTGGTGGTTGAAGTTCAAGCAGTAGATATTGTTTATTTTGACTTTAGTAAGGCTTTTGATGCTGTCTTCTCATAATATCCTCACAGAGAAGCAGATATAGTATGGATTAGATAAGGAGACACTGAGGAAGATTTAAAACTGGCTCAGCTGTTATGGCTAGAGGGCGTAACAAGGAGCAGAATGGGGAAAAAACACAAAATGGGAGGACTTTCATACATCTTTGACAGATTTTGTAATAAAGTACCTTTTAACTATAACATCACATATGAATGGACAGACATGAAGAGCTATTTTGCAGTCACAGAAGATTGAATAGATACGTGCTAACACTTGTAACATTTATCTCAAAAAAATGCCCAGGAAATATATTATAATCAAGCCAGAAGGGAAGTGAGAAATAATGGAAATTGTTTTCTTGGCAGTTCAGAATGGGAACAAAAAGAAATGTGAACCGTCTATCGGGGCCCTGAGATATATTATTTAGCTTCTGTTACAAAAATGAACAAAGAAAATCCACAGCACAAGAACAGAGAGGGCACAGAGGGCTGCACAAAGTCCAGCTGGAAGAAAATCACCAGTGGCACACTCTAGGGCATCATACTGGGACAAATACAGTTTAACACTTACTTATAACTTGGATTACGAGACTGAGTACACTCAGCAAGTTTTCAGAAGATATGAAATTGGAAAGAGTGGTAGATAAATCAGGTGGCTTTGCTGCCATTCAGTAGTACCTGGACAGGTCTGAGGAATGAGCAGAAAGGAATGTCATCAAGTTCAACAAGCAGAGATACAAAATCCTATATCCAGGGAAGAATAACTTCACACATCAGTACATGGTGGGGACCAAGAAACTAAAAAGTAGTTGCAAAGAGAAAGAACTTGAAGTCTTAATGAAGCAAAAGCTGAACTTAAGCTAGCAATGTGCTCTTACACCAAAGATGACCAACGCCGTACCCGACTGTACTGTCAGGAGGTGCTGTGCAATCCTTGTTAGCTTGAGCAGCTAGGGTGGCCCCGCTGAGCTTCATAGGTCCATTTCAACTTCACCCACTAGTATTATCATAAGTTTACTACATTGCCTTAAACAATATTATAAAACAGACCTAAGAGGTTTCATTCGGAGACTGGGGCCAGATGGTTAGTGAATACATCATTAATCACACAGAACGCATTGAAGTTAGAAGCAAGTTACCTCAAGTAAATGCAACAGCTCATGGACATTCAGTCTTTAACCACCGTTCAATCTTTCACTCACACTACTACAGGAGAAGAATAAAGACTGTGATATATTCCTCTCTAGAAATATTTCTAAACATTTTACTTCTAATAACTGTAAAGTATTGCAGCTTCAGCACTGTTAACTTTCTTCATCATAAGATAATGCTGGCTTGTCTTATATTTTAAGAATGCCAAGCCAAACACTTCATACTGACACATTTTTATATTCCCTAAAATTATCTGAAATTGTTTTTCTGGAAAATACAAGAATGTAAGTATTAAGAAAGTGATATTTTACTCTCTCTGAGATAGAAACAAATACTGCGTTCAACAGTGAGACTAAAATTGTGAAAACATGACATACAACAAACAACACCACTTACCTGCTAGAGGGGAAGAAAGCACAAGAGGATACGCCCCTATAGTTACTCAGAATCTCACTGTATCACAACTCAAGCCTTGTCCTAAGAGTTGAGAGCAGATATCAGGCTGCCACCCTAAGCCTTAGCTCTTCAAAAAGAACAAGGAAAGAAAAGAAGAGGGACAAAAGCCAAGCTGCTTCTTTTCTATTTGTGTGAGGAGCACAGGCTTGTTCTTTCACTGAACAATTTCCATCAAGCTTTGTCTAGAATTAACTGATTGATACAATTATACAGAAGTAAAAGATATGTGCAGAAATCATTGTAAATCATAGTACAAAATCATTTTCTCTGTAGTTCATGTTAAATAACATATCCTAAAAATGCTGTTAAGCCCACCTGATTTTTAAAAGAATGGAATTACTACTAAAATATAAGTCTTCCTTAGAGAATTTCAGTAATTATCTTGATTATAAAGACTGAAGAGAGCAGGAGAGCAAGGATATCTGAGATATCTTCGAAGACAACTGTTAAGCTTACCTCTAGGAAACAAGCACTGCAATTAAACATCATATGTGGATCTGAAGATGCAGGATGAAAGAAGTCTTCTGATCCTCAGTTTAAACAAGCCAGCAGACATTTTCACATCTATTAGAGATTTATTTTTTTGTGAACTACATTTTTTAGGGGGATGTTTAAATTAAGTCAAAGAAGGACAGGCAGGCATTTAAAGATATGGCAGAACTGAGTTCCTCATTCTTGGGGGGGGGGGTGGGGGGGGGTGGGGAGGGGGAGATAAAAATTAAAAAAAAAACACCTCAAATCAACAATAAAATGCTTTCTAACTTCAAAACAATGGACTTATAAAAAACTTGGACTTCACTCAAAAAAATGTCATATGCATTATTCATACTAATGGGCTAGAAATAATAAATTACTGTGCGCATGTGATAATGAAAAGATTCAGAATGAGAAAGTGCAGAACAGATTTTAAAGGGAGATCAGTCTGCAGTGATACAGTGAAACAAGCTCTAAGCTGAGACCAAAGTCAATAGCACCTTAAGCTACCAAGCTCAAAACATGATTGAGACAATATTTGGATTCTAGATCTCATCTGGAACAAGTTAAAAAAAAAAAATAGTAATCAATAATATTAACTGAATTCCATGAGAAAACCATGGGAGACAAAGAGAATCCTGTTGCAATCTGAGTTGCACGTGTATGGATCTAGAGCAATAGTTGATACTGGTGTTATTTCATACATTCAGGGCTTAACAAGGAGTAGAATGGTGAAAACACAGAATGGGATGGCTTTCATTCATCTTTGACAGATGTTATAATTAAAAGGGGCTTTATTACAAGATCACATGCAAATGAACAGACACAAAGAGCTATTCTGTAGTCTCAGAAGATTGAAAAGCTATATGCTAACACATTACATTTATCTCAAAACATGCCCAGGAAATACATTATAATCACACCAGAAGGGAAGTGAGAAAAGAAGCAATTGTTTTCTTGGTACTTCAGGATGGGAACAAAGAGAAAAACGTAAACAGTTTATTAGGGCCCTGAGGAATAATATATAGCTTCTGTTACAAAAGCAAACAAAAACAAATAAAACCAGGCACCCCAAAATACCCAGCTACTCAATAGAACCCGTCCTCGTACTTGCTCTGTTATATCTGTGTACTTGAACTAGTTCTTTTTTTTCCTTTTCCTTGAGTCTTTTAGAAAATCTGAGTCAATTTTAACAGATTTTTCCCTTACTTCCCAAACTAATCATTGAAAGGCAGTGTAAACACAGCTTATATCTTCAGGAAAAAAAAAAAAAAAGTTTCATGCCTATTTATTCTTTCATTAGTTTCCCCTTCTGGCAGATTTCCTATTAACTCCTGATTTTTTTTCAAAATAAAACATTATCAGTTCTTCACTGTAACCCAGATGAGAACTTTAATAAAACTGAAATTGCCTTATCAGCAGCACAAATGGAAACTGGTGGCAGCTAATCAGTTGAGGAAAAGTGACAGAGAGGGTAGCTTGAGAATAGACCTTAGATTTTTCAACTCTTTAGACTAAATAAGCAGAAGACTCATTTTACATAAGGTTTCCCTTGCATTAGGTCTGCTGACTGGCACCAAGTCAGCCATTGTTAGTCATGATTTCAGCTAGATTAAAATAACCCAGATAGCTTTCAAATCCATAGGATAAATACTTTTAATAAGCCATGTCATCAGAGAAAGAAAAAAAAACAACAGCTTGCAGTGAGATTTGAAAATTTCCCCTTGCAACCACTTGTTGATACACCATAGCATTTAGGAAGCCAGGATCTCACTGTATAGATGCTGTAAAAAGATGAAACTAAAAGACATCGCCACCATCAAAATTTCAGTCACTCCTTATAGCTAATACAGTATTACCTTCCCAGTTCTTTAACAACAGAAGGCGACTCTTGGTGCTACATCACAGGAAAAGGTATCGACAGCTATTTCCTGCCTCCTAGCTAAGTGATGTGTTTTTGTTCAGCATAGACTGTCAGTTAAGTAGTATTACTAAGAATTAATTCTAGAAATTAAAAACTGGTGTGGGACCAGACCATGCAACTTAGAGGGCCTTTTCATATAACCACAGTTATGAACTAAAACATTCACGGTCACCAAGACCTGATATCAGATGGAAAAAGAACTCTTCAAGATGAAGAATAACATATTGTCTTTAACATAATGGAAGCCTGGTACAGTTCCCTCACTTGGTATGTATACTTTTCTCAGATACATACCCCTGTGCCCTAACAAAAATGGCTAACTGGCTTCTGCTGTATGGGTCATAGAGCTTTCATAAGAAAGGAAAAGCAGTATAATTTTTCTTTATGCAGATATTTATGATTTTGGCTGATGCAAGCAAGGACACGTGTAGGTTGCAAACCCCTAGGAAACAGACTGGAGCTGTGTAACAACAGCACGAGCATAACTTGAGGTTCACATGGCTCAGAAGTCTATATTACATGTTATGCTGCTTAGACCTTCAGAGTTTTGAAGTGATTAATTATCTTAAAGGTCAAACGATATTTTGTGTGTTTATGTGCATAGCAGCATTGGTCAGGCTACTATATCCTGTTTCACACAGGATTGGATAAATTCTACACAGAAAGCTACAGAACAGCAATGGTAATGGGAAACTGAAGGAGAACACTGGAAAATTTTTTGTTCACTGACCTAACATAATAGATTTCTTTCAGTGTTTTAATGCAAGAGAGACTTCTTACACTGTTCAACAGAGATAATACAAAGGAGAACAACTTTAAACTAAATGAGGGAAATTTAGGTTAAATGTTAAACAGAAATCCTTTACTCAGAGGGTGGTGAGGCCCTGGCACAGACTGTCCAGAGAAACTGTGGGTGCCCCATCTCTGCAGGTGTTCAAAGCCAGGTTGGATGGGACCTGGTCAGCCTGAGCTGGGGGGGTGACATCTCTCCCCAGAGCAGTGGGTTGAAGCTTGACTGTCTTTAAGGCCCCTTCCAACCTAAGCTATTCTATGAATTTCCTAAGTGATCAGCTTTTCTGCTGCAGACAGAATAAAATTTTGCTGTTTACAAGAGTAATAGGTCAACTGTCAACTGATTTCCCATTTCTATCCAAAATATATTTTAAGGTTCTAATAATACTAAAAACTAAGGTTCTGTAATATTTAGTTCTAATTGAAGAATGCAAATAATTGCTGTTCTTGGATAGTACAATAGAATATGGAATCTAGTAAGACACAAGACTCTGTATAGAACCGTATGAAGGTTATGAAAAACACAGATCCTCCAAAGTCTGCTCTACTGGAATCTTACATCCAGGCTCTTCCTATATCAGCCACCTAGGAAAAGCAGAGCAAGGCTATGCAGAAGATACAAGGAGGTGGTGGTAGTAACAGGGAGATTTGTGAGGGAAAACAATACAGAAATATATAACTCCTCTTCACTCTTCCTCCTCCCAGTGCAACCCATTTATGGCTAGGTCAATGGCCTTCTGATATCAAACTTGTTGGGAATCTCACAGCAAAACGTTGCTTGAGGCACAGAAAGAAGACTGGAGTTGAGCGAATCACACAGGCGATCCACATTCTTGCAAGATTAATGTGATCCTTCACAATTGAAGCACCTGATAAATTGCAGTTAAGTTTTTCATCCCTATAAGTACACACATTGTAGCAAAAAAGAAAAAAAAAAAAAAACAACCCAAACCACTCCATGTTTATTCCAGTAAACCTCAATTTCATATTTCCAAGCTTAGGGTTATCTAGACTACAGTGAGCAATGTATATTTTCCCATGGAAGAAATATTCTTGCGAGGAAGTTTTCATAAATGGGTTCTTTAATATCAAACTTAAAATCCATCTCAAGGAAATAATTATTCCTATGAATTGTCGAGTTTTATTTAATCCATTCAAGTGCATCCAATCATTTGTTAAGTTATTAAATACTCTTTCATGTTTTGATCCACAAACAGAAAGTGGAACATCTAGTAGTTTCGTCCTATTATATAACCAAAGTTTGTTTTATTTTGATTTTTTTTTTCTTACTACTGATTATCTAAATAAGCTTTATAAACAAAGCACTCATACTGTGCTCAGCTGACATGCATTTTACTACTTAATTCCATGAAGACTAAAAGAGATCTTTTCAACATTAACTGATTGCGCTCTACGGGTGTTTTTGTTCAAGCACAAAATGAAAACTTTAAAGGTTTAGAAAGGTATCTTCAAGGTGAACTAGAATCATCCATGTTGCTCTCCTGTAAAGTATTTAAAAAGAGTTCACCGTAAACAGGTTTTCTAACTATTTTCTCCTTAAACTCATAATTTACATACTGTGAGAGTCAAAACATCTTACACTTAATCATTGTTCCTTCTCCTCATCTCTTCCAGTAAGAAATTAATACCTTTATTACTTTTTTTTTTTCCATCAAAAGGAAAACTACTTGAGTGAATTGCCCTCCTTTCTCTTCTCTAGCTGCATTAGTTTTCACCTTGCTCTTTCAATTGACCCAAATATTGCCTGACAAGGATCAGTATCTATCTAGAAATCTAAGAACTGAGAAAAATCAGTTCACTAGAGAAACTGAACCCGTAATTTGGGGAAAACTTAGAGGATCAAAGAAAACAGCTGACAGGGTCAGAATTGGGATATCTTTAAAAAAAGCTCTAGGCAACTATAGCTTTAATCAGTCTGAACAGACAGCTTGTACTTCCTCATACATATACACATGATTCTGAACTAATGCTTACTACACACAAACTTCCACACAACGTGGGAAAAGGTTTTAAATTTGAAAAATACTACAAGTTGGAAATGAAGAAATGCTGTAGTACCTAGATGAATGCATCCTGAAATACTTGTTCAGATTTGAGAGTATTCGATTCCCTTTTTCAGATAGAAACCATCCAATTTCCTGTTAATTCATTTCACATTAATTAGAAGAATTTATTCTAATTTCAATATGGGAAGAAGCTGAAATTGTTATTAGGTGAGAGGGAAGCCCCTTATAGCTTACTGCAAGAAAAGGTGTTACTAATAAGGCTTGAACTACAGAAAACAAGGAAAGTATTTCACCTTTGCAGTGAAACTTTTCAGCACTTCACAAGCCAGTAATCGTAACTTCGATTTAAAATGAGTAGGATAACTTCTAGACCCAGTTTTAGAACCCAACCCACAAGCTGCAGTACCAAGTGCTTCTTTCTTCCAAAGATTAAGTTCTTTAGAAGCCAGCACATTCCAAATACAGTATTCTAGATCTAGAAGAGGAATTGAGACAAACCCCAAAGTAGTTTTCTACAGGCAAATATTATTCTTACACTGCAACAGTGCATGGTGTTAGAGAAAAGATGGATAGAATCAACATTATTACCTTGAGAAATTCCAACAACTTCAGTACTTATAATTACAACAGATACTACTCCTATGGTAAAAGAAAATGATAGCAATGCCGAACTCCATAAGCCACGAACATGAAAAGCTGAAACGAAACAAGATAATCACTCTCCAGCAACACATAAAGCTTTCATGCTATGACAGAAGATACAGCCAAATGAGACAAAATAAGGTCTCATAATTCATGACTTGCTTATGAAAGATATCAGGTAAACTTCTAAAGAAATAATAGTAAAAAGAAAATTGAATGATATGAATTGGGAATGGGAGTATCAGACAACAAAGTGTTGTTGATTTATAAGTAGATCCTACACAAGTTCTACAAATTGAGCAGAAACATAATACTACACAGGTCATGATGCCCTAAAATAATTCTTCAGTTCTATAATCAAAGTGGCAACTGCAAGGATAAAGAACAGAAATTCTATATCAAAAGGTACTGGAAGCTGTCTCTCAGTGGGAACGTGGAGTCTGGACAGCAGCCATTAGCTCTGCCCTGCAAAAGCACAATTGCTCTGTGAGATCCATGCATGCCAAATCAAACAGCAGAGTGTGACTTGGTAATAACATTAGCTCTGCCCAATCATAAACTGTACTCCAACACAGCCATTGTATCAGCAGATACAAACCAGATGAATATTATGATTATTTCAGCAAATGCTACTCTGCCATGACAGTAAACAAATCAGTATATACAAAACTCTTAACACTCTAAAGCTACACATTTCATTCTCTACCTTGGCAGAAAAGCCCATAAGCAGGACTTATTCTTACAAAACATAATACAAACCTCTTTAAAAACCCTCCATGAAGCTTTGTTCATTTTATATTTCACAACAATAACAGCCTCTTCATTCATTTTTGATGTACGTACCACAGAAAGCAACTGCCCGCCCCACCCTGGACCACATAGTGCACCAATTCACATGAAGACTTCAGAATCCCATCTGTACTGCCTCAGCTGATCCATCTCACCTCTCCCAACAATTTGAGCATCTGAGCAGCTCTGGACAGATGCTGTCAGCCGGCAAATCACCGTGCTTCCTCTTCCCTCACTAAAGCAAGAAGCAGTTCTCCAACCTCCACTGCCCCTGTCTCAGCACAGCTAATATTCCTTGGGTTAAAGGCCAGTCATTCTGGGTGAAGAATTCAGTTAGAGGTGTGTGCTGGAGTAAATGTTTTTAGTATGCATAGACTCATCGACAGTTCCAGTTATCACTGACACTGAACTCCTGCATATTTTCTAGAGGATCTACTTACCTTTTTTTTTTTTTTTTTTTAGCTGTCTGAGAAACTACTGGTTTGCTAAGAATAAAGTTCTGCCTTAAAGTCTTGGAACAACTTGAAGAATCCGTGAGCTTCACAAAATTAAATAGAGAATTGGTTCTCAATGTATACTCTTTCAGAAGCATATAAAAAAATAAATCCACTTCGTACAATTAAATCTACACAAATACTCTACTTAGCTTTTGCCTTCATCATTTGCTAACATATATGAAAATCTAAGAAATAGTACCATTATATTCTAGTCTGTTCTCATTATTTATGCAATAGGCCAGGCCCTCATAGGGAGTTACAGAAATTACTACAATAAATTAGGGGCTAACCTGCTGGTCAGAAGCCAGAGTATTATTCTGATTAGATGCTGCAGTTCACATCAGTGTAAACCACCTTGGGCTTCCATAACTCTAATACAATTAGGGTGAGATTCCTTTCATCTTAAATTAGGTGCCTAAAATAACCCAGATACATCTTGATCTAGGTCTGCTTCTTTCAGTAGGTTATACAGACAGCCCATGAGACTAGCTCAGACACAGGTGTAAGAACTATGAGAGATTAATCTTCAAGAATCCTACAAACTCACTCTGTAGGAAAGCTCAAGACACATCAGGCAACTTGTTTACATTGGGAAGCATCAAAACTGGTGAAAATCATTTGAAATACTGAATTATCAGAGTTCTATGCACCCTAAAGCAAGAATAATTAAAAAAGAAATAATAGAGAAGGTAAACAGAACATCTATCAAAACAGAAAACTGAAGAAGAAACTTGCCTAGAGACACATTTCAAAGAACACAGCTTATTAAATATCATAAAATAAAACCTGAGAAAGTTTCACAGTCATCAGAGAGGCAAAACCATTTAAGCTACAGGACCATATTAGCAGCAGATCAAATAAGAATAAGCTGGCTTTGAATTTACCTTAGTTAGAAACAGGAAGGCTTCTCATTAGCACGTGAGTTCGGCTAGGGAACAACCAGCCTATAAAAGGGCAAAGAGCCCCGCTAAATTGAAGATGGACTATGACAGCCTTATGGAAGGGATTTGTACAGAACAGCAGCTGTGATGGCAAGAAGAAAGGCAGAGTGACTCAGGAGGTCCCTTACATTCCACTACTCCTAATTTAAGTATAGCAGAGGCCGCATCGATCCGAGAGCAAATAGCAGCAATGTTCATATAATTCAGGATTCAACTTCTAGTGCCTCTTCTTCATCCCCATTTCAAACTCTTCTACCTTCATTTGGCTCTAGGCTGTTACTAATAGATAGACAATGCAACTCTTGTTTTCTTTTAGTAAGTCACCCCTACCATGATACTGAAGAAAGAAAAAAGAGCATCCAATCCCTCTTCTTTCTTTATCAGAGAAAAGTTGTGTACCAAAACAATTACACAGTTGAAAATAAGCTCACTTTGCTCCAGTTCCACTCTTATTTATGCACTATATGATACTGTGCTTCAAAACGAAAGAATAACACAAATAATCCTGATAAAATCTTCCTTTAGAAATCAAAATAAAAAATAATATTTTGTTTTACATCAACACGATAACAAATCACAAAGCTAGCAACCCATTCTATCTCTATTTATAAGGCACAATAAGTCAGTAAGGAACTGACTATCGCAAAAAGACAACTCCTACCTGAGCATAACAAGAAAGCTCTGCTCCCCTTTAGGCAGACAACCAAGCGTGAGCATTAAGAAAGCAAATAAGCAGCACATGTGGAGGAGGCACACAAAAATGAGCAGCACCTGTGGAGGTGGCAGTGATACTCAGAAAAATGGACTGCTAAAGAAATTTTTAAAGGAGGCCTGTAAGAATTTGCTGAGAGTATACGTTACCTAAACAGAATAAAAAGTATGTGAAACAGCTGTAATGTCCATGAGCTTCCAAGAGTGGAAATACTTACAGAAAAGTTTTGTTAAGAAAAGTAAATGGAGGAACATTCACATGACAACATTTAAAAATGAAAAATCAGTAATGACAACACAAAAAAAAAATTCAGACAAACATCCTTTGAGTAGTGGACAGAACTTTCAGACATACTAATTCTCAAACACAATGGGACTGGCTCTAAGGAGGGCAGAGACATGCAACAGCTATGGCTGGAGGAAACCCACACTTTGCAGAAATGTATGTGTAAGGGCTGCTGGTAACAACAGGTGGAAGATGCCCTGTATGGTAGTGTGGTAATAGGGGCTAGAGCTGGTAGGGGCAGGGGAGAGTAGTGTGTGATGTTACAGTGAGGGATACTATAAGGGGATGTGCTAATTATGTGGTGTAGTAAATGGTACTTGAAAGTACTATTTGGACTTGATTAAAGGGAAAGTTTATTAATGCAACTTTGTGGGGGGAAAAAGGTTCTTATTTAATGAAGTAGGAAGCGATTGAGTCATATCCACTCACTTTCAGCATTTTACTGTTTTTTAGTGAAAAAGTGATTGCTTTCAATCACTGAAGAGGCATTCTATTTTTCCAGTTAAAATCTTGGATGGAAAATATGCAGCCATTCAATCCTTGTTGCACGTGGAGCTTGAACTCAATGCTCTTGTGAGAAAGTGATGAAGGAGCTGATAAAGTTACTGATGATGGTAGAGACAGAGTTGGTAGAGCAAGGGGAATGATATTTGCATAACTTTTCCCCTGATAGAGCACTAAAAAAAGACTCATGGGGCAAATAATTGAAGAAGAAACTTACTGGAAAAGTAAAAAAAATAAAATAAAAAAAAAGTAGGAGGAAAAACATTTAGTGATTTTATATGATCTCCTCACAGCTTGGAACTAGTCCAGAACTCAGTGAAGACGGCTCTAACACCAACAGTACCCTGTTATGGTAAATGAACATGATGTTTTAAAAGGGAAAGGACAAGTGAAGCATATTCTCCAAAACAATGCTAGTCATTGTGAGAAAGTATATTATGACCTATATTTTTTTCTGGACAAATGATTTTTCCAAAATATATGCTATTTCAAGTCTTCTCAGACGCTGAAAAGAATCATTGCTGCTCTTAACCAAGTTCTTCCCCACTAATTGCAACACAGCTGCTATTAGCCGATTCCTTCAGCCTCTCTAGCTCCCACGGTGATTTGAAACTCTGATAATGTTTTTCATTTTGTTTCTTCTGTAGACGGAGGCAAAAGCATTTCCTTTCCAACAGCATGACAGGCTACAGACAGCCTGACGCCAAAGCTCTCTGCAAATCAATATATTTAATGCATTTGAAGTCAGTAAAATCTCCCCGGCTAGTCCAAGGTTGCCTGAGGAAAAAGAAAGCCAAAATACTAGAGAGCTGTGTGTGGATATGGATTAGATATTCCATTTGTTTCCTTAGGGATATTTTGGTTTTAACAGAAACCCACTTAAGATACACTGGGTTGAAATTTAGAGAGGAGTAGGATTTTTTGTTTGTTTTCTCATAGTGTTTTTATGAATATGGAGGAAAAATGAAAGAATTGAGTAGAGTCAGATAATGCTCAGCCTCCGGTTTGCTGCAGGTACGTTTATATGCATAAGGACAAAGAAGGGGATAAATCCAAATGATTATGGGAGGACAAAAATATTCTCAACCCCATCACATCACTCTGCTTTTTCCCCAGTTTATTTTATTCATTTGAATATTACTCCAGCCACTCTGGCCTTTTCAAAGGCTTTCACAATTTACTTAAGATATTTCTCCTTCCTTTTCATTAATCTTCAGTCAGTGTCATTGCAAAGCCTCTTTCTTGCCCACAGTGAAGTTTTACTGCTTCTTAAACACGAAAGACAGAGGCAATCACCGAAGTGAGGGAGTCGGTCCTTCCGCTACCCAGGCCATCAAAAATGTTCTCTTTCCATTTATACTCAAATGTTCCCCAGGGATTTCCATTCAGTCCCATCCACCACCACTACTCTCCATCCCAAACTCTATATCTAGGAAAAAAAACAGAACAAGCTCACTGAAATAGCTGCCATACATTTTAATCTTATTTCATATCAGTTAACTAACATGATAATGTATAGGCTAGCCTTTAAAACTCTTTTATAACACAGTGACATTTTTACCTTGCTGCCAATCTTTAAAAGCTGCTAAATAATAGTTCCCCAAGTTCACATTTGCCTTGCAAAACATTTTTATTTGTAAGCATTTTTATTGCTTACAAGGAAGAAAAAAAAAAAAGGAACATAATAAATTTCAGCTCTATGTACAACCTTGGGCTGCCATAAACAGTGAATAAAATAACATTTCCACCTTAACTCAGTATTGACCATCATTGCTTTGACTACAAATATTAATTATTTCTAATATTTTAGAAAAACTGAATATATGAAAGCAGATACAGTGGGAGGTAAGCAAAGAGGTAGTTGTTTCTTGTGGGAAACAAGAAATTGAGTCTCTCAGTCATTTCTTTGTGTATGGATTATGTGGTTAGAAAGGGAAATGTTGCCCTTCTGTTACATCAAAAGGTCTGTCTATGAAGTTCCAAACCTCTCGTGCTGCTTTTCTGAATACTAAAAGTCCTGGCTATCCCCCTAATATCTACAAAGTCTTCACATTTTCTGTTTTCCACAAGTTTTAATAGTCTGTATAGGGTTTTTGTTGAAAATTCAGAAATTGAAAATCAGGGTATATCAGGCACTCATCGAATTTAATACCATTTATTTCTTGTTCAGATTGCATTTTGTTAAAATATTTTCATTTTGGTGAATTACAGTGCTGCTAGAAAGTGGGATCCATACAACAAATTCCAGGACAGTGAATCCAGCAGCTCAATGGGTGGCTTTGCTTACCAAGTCAAACTGAAGATTCACTGCTTCAGCCAGAAGCTTTATATGATACCTATCAAACTTCGTAAATAAGTCAGTGATCAAAAAAGTGATAATCCTTTCCCAGAAAAACTGTCCTCGTTCAGATCTTACAGTCTCTCATGGCTCGTGATGAAAAAGTTAAGCCTCAAAGCCAGTAAGCAATAAAAATGCACATATATATATACACACACATACACATATATACATATACACTTTTATATATAAGTATATGTAAGTGTGTGTGTGTGTATATATATATTCCCATCATAGCACTAAATATTCTCTGCATAATCTCTTCAAACCAATTCCTCTTTCCTCTCCGCTTGCCACTGTTACTCAGAAGATTAAAGCAGTATATATGTATTTTAGAAAGCAAGAGCCACTTCCCTTGGGGCTACTCTTGCTTGTGATATACAGAAGACATTTCTAGCCCATGCTTTCTGAAGAAATAGCCATAATGTTGCATACGAACTGTGTAAGACAAAAAGATGTACTATAAGATATATGAAAAAGACTAACCAACAGGACTCTGTCCTGGGCAGCAAAGTTTTTGTTCTGAATTCGTATTCCCAGGGATCTCAGATCTAACTGTTGTATCCTACGATACAGGTCTCAAACTTTTTATGTGGTTTTCTAGTCTGTGAAAATGTCTATTCTACCTCATAAATTTAAATCGCAGAATCACAGAATTGTAGGGGTTGGAAGGGACCTCTAGAGATCATCGAGACCAACCCCCCCCAAAATAAATATGCCACTATGGTCCACTGGACAAGGGGCCAAGTTCCTCTCTGCTGTTTATTGGATTAGTTCAACAAACTGACTTCAAGTAACCTGTGCCATTTCATTCCAACAAGGAGTTTGACCTGAGTGTCTTGCTAATGCTTTTGATCATAAACACCAAAAGACAGTAATTTTCAAGCTTAAAGGAATTAACAAGCTCAGTTTCTATGGCTCAGAAAAAGCAAAAAATAAAATAAAATTGCAATGTTGTCAAAAAGTTCCAAAATACAAATTATTCACTCGCATGTGAGACTAAATACTATGGCAGGACAGCAATATTCTTTTTGAAATTTCTCATGCAGAAAATAAATGCTGCATTCTTTAAACTCTGACTCATAGAAGGGAACCCACTGAAATTACTGGGGCCACTACCACACTCTGATGTTACCTACATCTGCAGTTCTCAATGCAAGACTAGTAAATACAGCCAACCAATCTTAAAGAGCAGCTGATGCTACGCTTTTTGTACTCCCAGCAGAGAAAAATGAATTACACAAAGAGAACTTTAACATACAAGAGGTGCATAAAAAGGTAGAACACAATATTGCTGTTGGCTTGGATTAGTTTTGCATGTTTAATTATTTTTCTGAAGGAGTGGTAATGACCAACCATTATTTAAATTAGCCAGATCTGAATAAAGTGTTAGGAAGTGTTAGGGACCTCTGATCCAAATGGGGACTGCAATGACAGGGAAAAGGCCAGGCTGCCAATTAGAGTTCTGGTGACTGAGTAGTGAAAGAGGAACTTCTTATCCGGACTGCTAGATTCTTAACTAGCTATTATCACATAAGGAAGAAAAACACAAAGCTTCATTGTGAATAAGCTCCCTCACTAAAACAAGCACACATTTCTCAAAATGTAGCAGCCTTATTCCCCAAAAAATAATATTAAGAAAGGCAATACTGGAGTTAGCACTTTTTTTTAACTTTCCAGAACACCATGTTCTTGCTGGTTACCTATCTTAAAATCATGTGGCAGGAAAAAACAACCAACCATAACGAAAATTAAAAAAAAACAACCCAAAACATGAAAAATACTAGAAACGAAAAACTTGACCAAAAAATATACTGCAAAAAAGCAAAATAGATGTCTTTTCTAGATGAGCGTTTCTCAAGAACACTCTTTTATTGTCTTTTCTTCTCTGTTAAAATCTGTAAAGATCTCAAAAGTTTCTACTGTAACAGTTGCAGAGCATAAAAATATTTTCCATGGGATAATAAATAGGAAGGAACACAATAATATTGTCCAGTGGTATAGAGAACGTAAATCACACCTTCAACAGAGCATAATCAAACTATATTAAGAACTGTCATTCAGTACATCTATAAGCCATGTGCAGGTTAAAGCCAGGTAACATCTTTTTTTTCCAATCAAGGTAACAGTATTTGATGAAACTAACATGTGAGTGAACTCAAACTGCCAACCAGAAATAAAACCCAAACTATTTCACCTGCAATATTCTGGAAAAGAACAGCAATTCTTTTGTGAAAAGACTCTAACAGGAGAATCTTAGTACTATACATTGGTAGGATAAGAAATCATTTCTTTAAGTGGGTTCTTCATTAATAGAGGAAATCTCAACCAGATAAAAAATTACTTGTCTGAGTATGAAAACTATTAGCAAGAAACTTACATTCAATGAATGCTGAAGCTTTTCTCTTACTAATCCCACAAACATCACTGCAATCCTGACACAACATCTAAGCCCCAAAGACTCAGATCTGCTCCACACGCACCTAACAAGGGTTAGGTGTGTGAGGGATCTCACTCTCAGGCTCTCCTCAGCCTGAATTGGCATGGATGCCCACTTCCCAGAAGAACTACAAGCTAGACTGAAAAATGGGAGTAGAGAATGGCCCATTGATCTCATTGCAGCAGTTCCAGAGTGAAAAAAGCTGTAAATACACACATCTGGCTGAAAGCTTAATGAGAGGAGAGCACAGCCAGCTTGACGAGTAAGGAAAGAGCCCTGGGTTTCCGGGCCATCACTATGTCAAACAGGACTTGCAACAGGTGTGAGGCTACAGGGCTCGTTCCCCACTTCAGAACTAATCATAGGCAGCAAGCTCCATTCTGTGAAGTTTCACTTTGCCCCCCTGAACCCTGCATCCTCATCAGTTGACCTTCAACAGAAGTATCCATAGCCCAAAGAAGTGTCCATAGCATCCTTCTCAGTGGTCTGCGTTTGACCCTCCTCAGGCTGGGGCCAGCACAGACTCCCTTGGTTCACATTCCCCTTCCTGAGTAAGGGCATGAACAATGAGCTCCCAGGTAAACAACTGGCAGCAATGACAACAGCCAAGCCTGATGAGACCTTTCCAAAGACCCTGCTGTGGTGACCTACCTCTGGAGAAGGGTCCAGACTCTGTAGCTTGTAGACACTGGGCTGTATTCAGCCTTTGTTACAGGCTATTTCAAGGCAGGTTCTGCTGCGTTTGCAGGTTTCCACCCAATCCTGGCATGCACTACAGAGGCAGATTGTATGTCCCAGCCCCATGTCTTTATTGAGCCTTCCTGGGACTGGCTGCTGAAGACACCTGTTTCAGTCCTAAATATGACAGTAGAGAAGCACAGAGACTACATCCTTCCCTTTGATCTTACACGTAAAGCATTCCTGGCCCAACACTGTATATATTTCACAATTCTCCCACCAACTGCAATGGGAAGTGAATTGCATTTGCTATATTGTGATTTAACTCTCTGTGCCTTGCAGCTGAGGACAGAAATGTTCTTGTGATAAATTTCCTTACCATTAGATTACAGGCAGTAACAACAATGAAGAAAAGAACAAACACTAGAAAAAAAGGAGTGCATTACTTAGACAAAATAATAGAAACCATAAATCACTGCAGTGACAGGATTAAATGTGAAACCTTTAATTATACATTTAATCATTTACCAACTTGCTATTTTCCCTGCAGTAATGTTCATGAAGCTTCAATAAGTTTTCAGCATGAGGATGATTGTATTTTCCACATTGATTTTAAAAGCAATGCACACAGAGATGGTTTTAAGAACAAAATTAATACTAACTTTAATCTTCAGTTATGTTGACACCTTTACTGAACATCCTTGTTGTTCTCAGTCATAGCACCCCTTGCTTAATGACATGACTGTGTCAATGCACGTCAAGCCCATCTCCACTGTACAGATATTGTATAAAATGAAATAGAACTAGGAAATAAGTGGTGATTCAGAAAGTACACTGCAGTATTAAAATCACAGACTGTAATTGCATTGGTGAAGAAGACACTGTGTTATTTATGAAGTACTGACAAACCCGTGCCCACAGGCTGTTTCTGCTCTACTGCTTTTTCCACAAGGAGGCAAGAAACTGCTGCTAGATGAGAAAAATGACTCCCCAGTCCCTGAACAGTTTTTCCTATGGATTCCAGTGTCCAACAGCAGAAAGCGGGACTGGTTTTTCTTTTGCCATTGGGTTCAGAATTGGCAAGGGAATAACGATTTCTGCAAAAATTATGCACATCAGCGTAATCTTTCAGCACTCTCAGAGCAGTATTTATTGAAAACAAAACAAAACATAAAAAAAAAATTTGAAAAGAAAAAAAGAAAAATTACTCTTCTAACTGGGGACTACGTCGAAGTCCAGACAGCTTTTATGTTTACGCAGACCCCCTCAAAGAACACTCAGTATGAAAAAGCAGACTTTCTTCAAAGTCAAAATATTGCTTGTATGTTAAGAGAAACAGCCTAGTATTATATTAAACACATCATCGAGTAGCAATTGTAAAGGCACTATTATTCTGCTGGATATTGTACTGCATATCAGGGAGCTGCTGGCAGGAAAATATTTGTCGTCTGGAGCACCCTTCATTTTGTTTTATCATGTTGCAGGTTCTAGCAAATTGCTTTAAGATTCTTAAATAGGGTGGGCTGACACACAGCTGAATTCAGCAGCACTACCTTTTCTTAAAAAAAAAAAAAAAAAAGTGTTCAGTAGGTTTGTGTTATGGGGAAAATGAGTTCATTATACTCATTCAGTTTCATTCAGTTTAGGCACAGAATACAGAAGCAGAGAAGAACCTTGCCACTGTGTAGAGTGCAAAGATGAGCAATATTGAACACAGTGGAAGTACATGCTCAGAGTGACTTTTGGCTATCCTAACGGAGGAATGCAACATTTTTATTGTTGCCTTTTGCAGAGACACAAGACACTATTTGGATTTCTCCCAGGTAATCTTCAGGTTTGAGTTGGATTTTCTTCCATTTCAGTCATATGTTTGGATTTTCATTATCTTGTTGAAAAGTAAATTATCTGTAGACAGAACACTTGAATCCAATGGATTGGCTTGCTATAAACTGGAGGAAATGCTCCACACTCTGCTGAGATATGTATCTCTACAACATTTTGGAATAGGTAAACACAGAAAGAAAAAGGGATCATAAAATTAGGTTTTGGCTATCACATAAATAGACTTCTCAATTAGGTAATTTTTCCATTTCATTTCATGAACAAGAAAAGATTGCCTAAACAAGGCATGGAACACATATCTAGATCTATAGGAGTCTAACTATGCCAAGAATTAAAAAAAAAAAGATTTTTCCTACCTTCTTTTTTCTTTTGGATCTCTTTTTGAATCACAAGGAGTTTGGACAGTTTCAGTAACAGTTATATATTCCTGTATCACCCACTCAATTTGAAAAGGGCCCTCACAGCACACATACATTAAAAGAAACATGACACAGAACTGTCTATTCTATGAAATCCATGCTCTAGGCCTAAACTGAAAATATAGGGGGTGTCTGTCTTCGTATTTCTGAACATATGTGAGTCTCCAGTGGGAAATTTTTACAACCTTTTTCTCGAAGAGTAATGGAGAGAAAATTTTTGAGGCAACTCTTCAAACAGGATCTCTTGCCGTGTATCTAATCCAAGAATGAGACACAGGGACATTTACTCACCCTGCCAGCAAGATGATCTGTAGGTCTTTGGAGGTTTTTCTTTCTTTCCTTTCTCTAGTCCACTTATGCATCAGGTGCCCTTAGAGATAAGGGACAGCCAAATGACTTTACGTTTCTTGCCCTGGGTTTAAGACGGTTCCCTGTGACAGAGATAAAGAGACCAAATAGGGTGTATGAAGACCTTCGAACAATCATTTCCAGTCATATCATAATTCAAGTTGTTCCTCCTTCCTGCCTTCAATAGTAGCTAATATAGAGGAATAAAATGACCAGGAGAGTTTCTGAAAAAGCAGTCTGCAGGGATCTTTGCTTAGAAAGTGCCAGAATCATTTAAGCTGCGCTATTCAGTTGTGGAAAGATAAAAAATGTGAGGAGAGTTTCCAAAATCTTTTTCCTATCTGATAGCAATCAGTTCTACTAGATGATTGTGCACATTTCAAAGATGTTTTTCTTTCATCTATGTTAAATGTATCTATTCTTTAGTTTCTATGCAGCTGTTCGTGGCAATGGCCGTGGTCCTGTCCGAAATATCCATTCAATACCACCAATTCTCAGCATATTCTCTTTCCTGTATCTTCTTTAAACTATACTTTCTACTTGTTTTTCACTTGATAATGTATTTCTTAAAGATTTTTGTTTGTTTGTTTGTTTTTAACTGCAAACTCTTCCACTTTTGGGATGAGCTGGTCAGACCTCAGTATTTTAGACCTCACCATTTTAGAATGGTGACCAAACAGTTCTGTTTCTTTCTGTTTTGCCATAGCACTAATTGATCTATGAGAGACCATGATAATCTTCTTTGACACTTCTCCTTTTTCTTCAGAAAATTGGTGAATCTGGTAGAGAACTGGAAGAAGAGCTGTTGAAATCGTACAGATGAATCACATCCTCTACAACCACTTCACTGCCATGGCTGGGTCAGGTGGAGAAAAGCAAACATGCAACCACCCCAAATATATTGCAGTTAAGAGCACTATTAAAAGTAGAAATATGCAAACATCCAACTTTGTCAGTTTCAGAGCTTCCCTCAATAATTTCCCAACTGTAAGCTGAGCAGCCAAGAGAGCAGAATAGTTTAAAAGAAAGGAAACCAACCAAGATTTATTTTTCATTGCCTCAAAAAGCCTAAAATGCAAAGAATTTGTAATAGGGGCAACTTTAGAGGTAAAATAGCAAAAATCTCTTCAGAGATTTTTCTGTAAAAGGTCAAGAATATCAAAATCTATCGTCTCACTTTAGAACCATTATAAAGCTACTATAAATAAAGTCTCCTATACGGCACCTTGTCACTGATTCCTATTTCAGTGTACTCAGCACTGCAGACACAGGAAATTCTTAAAATAAACAGCAGTATTCTCTACTTACTGTACTTAAAAAGGAGTCAGAACTTCTGTATTTTTAAGATACTTATTGTAGTTGCTGACTAAGCAAATTGTTTTATTATTGTTCAGATGAACACTACTATTATATCAAAATGTAATTATGACAGCTGTAATTCACAGTTTACCCCTGTTTACCACAAATTGAATGAAGTCATTTTGCTGAATTATTTCTCACTATTAAAAATATGAAAATTTCCAAGCAGTAATTGCTCTTAGAACTAGTCCAGTACTTTCTATGACACTTTTAAATATATCAATACAACTTTCTTGGGTAAAACAGACTGTGCAATTGGAAAATATAGTACATAATCTACTGAAGCTATTAGAGAACTAATGGTTATTTTTCAAAAGTTCTGGCTCAGAAGAAAAATTTGCAGAAAAAAGAAAAATTCTTGACATATTCCAAATAAATATTTAAAAAAAATAGTAAATTTACTTATATGCAAATGCAAAAAAAAAAAAGCAGAAGTAAAATATTTATGTGTATTTCAGAATACTTTATTATGTCTTGCTTAAGAGATTTGGAAAGTAACGATGGACGT
The DNA here is from genome assembly GCF_905368555.1 of Meleagris gallopavo. NCBI lineage: Eukaryota > Metazoa > Chordata > Aves > Galliformes > Phasianidae > Meleagris > Meleagris gallopavo. Next base: position 31,271,110 of record NC_139406.1, on the reverse strand, counting down.
GGTAAGAAGATGATCTGAAAAATCAAAACATCACTTGTATTGATTTTTTTTAACAGCTCCACCTGAAACGTGTCTTCAAAAAATCAAGAGAGCAAAAAGACCCAGGTGAGTGAGTTGCTTGCAGAAGACTGCCTCCCTATCACACATGAACGACCAAATAAATCAAAGCAGAGGTATCGCAAGGATAAACAGATTACAAAGAGGCAGGGAGGGCTGCTTGGGAGCAGTGCAGAACATCGCTTTCTGGCCATCTGGGGTGAAATTAGGGAAGTCAGGCATCAGCCAGACTTGAAACAGGTGAGAGAGACAAGGAGCAACAGGAGAAGCTTCTTGGGGAACACTGGCAGCAAAAGGAAGTCTGATGAACCAGAAGCTTCTTCTGGGAGAAGCTGATGAATCTCTATCCTTGGTGACATTTCAAACTCAACTGAGCAAGGTCCTGACCAACCTGATCTAACTTTGTCTTTCTTAGACTAGGATGTTATTGATGGCTTCCAGAGATCCACTGTACCCAACTGGATTCTGTGAAACACTTAGTGTACTTGCTGTTGAATCCAGCCTTCACAAATGTACTTGAAGGGAACAAGATGGAGAGGCCTTATAGGGGCCTTTCATTTCTCTCAATGTTCCCCTGGGTGGAGAGATTCCTCTGTACCATGGGATGGCACTGGAGTATAGGCACTATTGTTTTGTCAAGTGCGTACTTCACCTGTCTCTCCCTCTTTGCTTCTTACCATTTACCCAAGAAAATGCAAGAATTTTGCACCGTGCACTCCTCAAGCCTGAGTAAGCAGCCTCATTATTCAGTCAAAATACCACTGATCTGGAAATGTCTGAACAAATGAAATTCTGGCTTGCTGACCTCACTGAGAAGGACAGTCAATTTCTTCCTAGGGAATTTCCAGCTGTTACTAACAGTGCTTGTTCCCTTCTTTTATTTCAGGGCCATTTGATACAATTCGGCACAACTTCTGGCATTGCACACACACACAGCTTCTTTTGAAATCAGAGAACTTTGCTTAAGATGCAGACCTTCAACTTCCTCTGATTTTAAAAAGAACTTACATGCATCTGAGGACAATATCTGAATCAAGGAAACTGATGTAAGAGATACAAAAATAAGATGTTGTGCCCAATTATGCATCTGCTAACAGGAATTAAAGGGAAAGTTGCCTTTGTTGTCTTCTTTTTACATCACAACTTCTAAGTGTTTCCAATGTCACTCTACAGAGTCATTTTCAAGAAAACTGACCTTTTTTTTTCTTTCCTTCTGTCCTTCCAAGTTTACATATTTAGAGAATGGACAAATAACTTCCCCCGTGATCAGTTATGTCATGGTAGACACGCAACAAAATAGAAACAATATATGCTATATTTGTTATATGCAGAAAGCAACTTCCCAGGCTATAAGTAAATGTTACTACTTATGTTGCTGTTCTCCCAGCAGTGCTGAACACCAATGAATTGTGGATACAACAAATATCCAAAAATGGCTACTGAAAGAGACATAATATTAAGTTCTTAACAGATAATAGCTACTGCTGTACACCCCTACCCTTTATGTTATGAACAGTATGTAAATTATATTTATGCAGAGGAAGCCAGTATTTAAAACTCTTACATTTTTCACAAAAATAGATTTTATTACAGAAAGCATGCCTTCCCATAACAGATTTACAATTGATTAAATAGGATGGCTTGTCCTAAAACACTTACATGATTGCATGCAAAGAAAACAGATGGTCTGTGTTACAGTAATTTGATTTCTTCCAGTAAACATTACTCATGATATAGAAAATGCTTACGTTGATCTCTTCCAGAATGATGAGTATGCTTTGCTTCTCTCTTTAAATGAAGCCTGTAATTCTGTTCAAGAAATAGCACAGAAGCTCTGGTTTCCCAACAAATCAAATAAAATCAGGTAGTCTAATGCATCATCCCTCACTTAAGAGCCTGATAACACAGAGATTCATTTTAACCTTCCACTCTCCCAAAAGAGCTTAGCATAATAGTATGATCTTTTCTCATTTACTTCTTTTGTAATGCCACTTCATACTCAGAAAAGAACACTTCTATTTTCATCTACCTTCATCAGAAGACATATCATATATCAAAATACAGTATCTATTCTTTTCTGATTACATCCAGCATTCTTCTTCTTATACAGCTACAGGTGTATAAGAACAGAAAAAATCTTGCTGAAAGATCTCCATCTACCCACCTCAAATTAATTTCCATTACTTGAATCAAACCAAGAGCTCTGTTCAGGAAACTTTGGTTCTCAGATTTTCCTGAATAGATTCTTCTTAAGCTTTATGTTCTGAAGCACTAGATGCAGTGTGATCTGCCTTTATAATGCAGACAACACTTGCAAAGTAGTCTAAATCCTTGAAGACCTTGGGTTCAAATAGTAGGTGGGAACTCAGTAGTTTATTCCTACAGGGTGTCAGTTGGGGCTGATAAAGGGTACATGTCGCCTCTCACCATTCTTTTGCATATGTGAGTACAGATAGACCTTCTCAAAGCCACAAATTTAATCCCTAAGAGTACATCCTTACATCCAGCCCTGTTCTTTAGAAGGGTTTCACTTAGAAAACGATGTTCCATCATTTTCAAGTAATAACATTCCTGCTGGGATGTATCCCTATTTGTCATTATCTTGTCTTGTCTGATTACTGTCGCTTCACCTGACTGGCCTGAACTTACCCCATCTGAATAAAGTAAGGGCACAATCCTATTAAATGCCTGCTGGGAACACCCTAAGCTGCTGCTTTTGTTGGTGGGAATTAAGGGTTCTCAGAACATTGTAACAGGTACTCGGATACTTGAGAAATTGGACTCTTAATTAGATATTCCCTCATGACATAGTGTGATTATTTAATGTTCTGACAAGATGCCTCAGCAAACTCACAAGCCCTGAATTAATGACCTTAGAAGAGCTCTTTGCCAACTGCGATTCTGTGAAACCTTTGTCATGCTTGGCCATGGAAGCAAATTGCATTTCATGAAGCATACGAAATGATTTATCCAATGAATTGGCTGAGTTATATACAACATGAACTACCAGCCAGGCTTGCGATGTCCAGTTTTAAACAGCCGATCTTTCTTTGTCCCTTTCCTAATCTCTTGCACATGCCTTACTCCTCAACCCTGCCATGCACATATTTGACTATCCCACTTGCTGACGGTGCTCAGCAGTAGCAGCAGTCCTTGTGGCAACATGGGATGATTCACCCCATAGCCCACAAGTCAGATTCATACTGCCAGAGCAGTCCCTTGCCATAAATTGCCCTTTCTTCTGCTTGGCTCATTGGTATTATAATATTTGTTACTCACATATAAATTTCCAGCTCAAGCCTATTAATCCAGGGGCTGCTCACATTTTTTAATCTGTATTAAAAAAATTAACAAAACCTCAATAGAGTTAAAAAATCTGCCTTACAGCTGAAGCCATGTTATCAAACACATTAATAAAAGATACAACAAGCATGAAAAACAAAACGTAAATAAACAGAACGATGCAGACTGAGATAGTGTATCACACAGCAAAAGCAGGTTTAGTAATTTTTTTTTTTTAACCATTCACTTTGCTTAACAGATTTAGGCACAGTCACCTCAGAGGAAAAGGACATCACATCAAATGTCTTCTATAGGATTTTAGCAAGAGTTACATTCTGGTTACTAACCCTGGATCAAGTGTGCAAAATTGTGGTGCTTAGCAATGAGTACTCATCTCTCCCCACACTGCAGAGATGGATGCTAAGGAAGCAGCCTTTAGGCCATCCACCCTTTGCTCCCTCGACACTCAAATACCCACCACAGACCCAAGGACTGCAGTCCGAATGCATCCAATCAGAAGAATTCACCACATGGAGTCACTCACAGCCCCCACCCAGATCCTGTACCTAGATAAGATTCTTGCTTTACCTGCTTGCCTTTTAGATAGGCTTTTTTTTTTGTTCTTTTATGAACAACATTTCCATCAACTACATTTTTTTTTCCCCATGAGTTTTCAGTACAACCTTGAATTGTGTCTCATCATCAAATCCACTTCCGCAACGAGGAATCTAACTTCAGATAAATCATTCCACCAACACATTTCCACTACAACAGAAACAGTTCCCTGAGTGCTTTATGCATTCTGGTAAGCATCTGCTTTGCTAGGAGTGGATTAAATAACACTGCTTCTATTATTCTAATAGTTTGTGAGATCATATAAAATATTTATACTGTCAACTGCAGGCAAAACGCCTATTCTGAGTCATGCTCCAGAAGCTCAGCAAGATCTTATATTGATAGAAAAATACCTCACTTTAAATAATTGGGCAATTTTAGATATTCCTTATTCTATGAATCTCAGGTAATTTTGCTGTTTCCCCCTTGGGAACATGATCCATTTTAGTAAGAATCATTTTCCATGTTCAAGGGTTTCCTGTGTATTAGTAGAAACATCTCCCCACATCATGTAGAATCACAGGGCCAACATAAATACAACTATGAAAAAAATACAAATGCTGTCAGTAAAGATCAGTGTTCTGTCTGTGTTTCTTCATTATATCTGGCACCAGAGATTTTTTAGTACATAGGTATGAAGAATTTGATAAAGTCTCAATTTTCAGCTGATTTCCAAATTTGCAAAGAATATGCAGTTATTTGCAGACTGTATGCACCAAATCCTATCAGCGTGATAAGCTGGTATCAATCTTCATGTGTGAGAATATTTATACGGACTGAATCTTTTATTTAGAGTCATACTCTTGATTGTATTCAGGTTTCTCTAGCTCACGTCATGTGGCATGACTGCTTTAGGATTCAAAGTCCATTTTCATAGAAGAAATTTGTTTCAGCACGTTCAAGTTCTAATTTAGAGCGTGTTTTTCTTAAAACATGACAAACATTATGCTTTCCTCACAATAACACACTGCAGGATGGTTAGCATTAGATTCTGCAGCTAGCCACTGTATATGCTTTCTTACACAGTTTTTTTGCAGCCCCAGGAGACTGAGTCACGAGGAAGAAGGCCACAAGCCATTCCTGTCCAGAATTTCCCCTGAGTAGCAGCATTTTCACTCAGTCTGAAGCCATTAAGGACAGTTCACTGAATCTGAATGAACCCTGACATTCACTTTGCCTCACCCTTTCCTCAGCTAAGGAATGAGAGCATCAGCAGCAAAGAAAAGAATGAAGAAATAGGAAGATGGAAGGCAAAGTGGCATAAGAAAAGAGTGCAGTCTGCTTCCCTTTCCATTGGCAGTAGACATCAAAAGCAATCCCAGAGCCAATCCCATGCAGCCTTTCATATGCTATAGACAGGGAACCTCACTAAAGGTGGATGTCTCAGTCAACAGTCAAAATCAGCTGTCAGGCAGATGTTCAAACTAAGTGCATCTTTAATGGCTGTGGACAATCTTCTCCGTAGTCTCATACTTCGTTCTGTCTACACATACATCCAGAGACTACTCTGGGTCACCTTTGGCCAGCTCTGGTCCCACTGCTCCCAGTTTCCTTGACAAAAACAGCCACACAGTTGCTGTTGGTGTGTGAGGTTCACACCCTTGATGGAGTGGACAACCCGCATCTTCCAGCCATGCTCCTTATAATGGCAGCATGCGTGGGCATGGGCAACAGGTGGAAGGAAAGCAGGCAGAAGACAAAGAGCTCTGCCACTGCCACATAGCAAAGGCAGGGAAGAGGGTAACAGTGCTCATAATTTCCGGTGAGAAACTGGGCATTAAGCAGCGCCTGCTTATTCTGTTTTCTCCCCACTGCATGACTCTGCTCCTCTACTCAGTTTTTATAGGCACCTCTCACTGCAGTGCTCTCCAGCACTCTGCGTCTTTTGTGTCCTGGGGGCTCCCCTCTCTATCTCCTTGCTGATTAGGAGTGTCCCTTGAGCAGCTCCCACCACTCTGACTGCCAGTCCCATCTGTCCAGGCTGCAGCCTGGTCAGGGCAGCCACTGAGATTCAGTGTAATTAGAAGAGAAACTGAATTGTCCAGTCATCCTTGTTGAGCTGGGAAAAGGATTTAGATACCCAATGCTTTTAACTTCAGTAGACCCAAAAGCATAATGTTGACCTTCCTAAAAATCAGGATGGTTTTCCAGGAAAAAAGCATCAATATTATTATAGTAATCTGTGTTGTGACTTGTTAACTTCCCTCTTTTCAGCCAATGAATGCAAAACTGCAATAATTTCACTCTGAAAAATCAGCCTTGAATGCATGCAAAGTACACATCTCCCCTTGTTTACCCAGAGACCACACTGATTTTGCTCACATCTTTAAGATCCCCTATGCATGTCTCCTTACTGGTTTCATTTCTTCCCATTTTCTCAACCTGACCCCCATGTTGACCCTCATGTTCCTACACTCCCACCAGTCCTTTTCTTATTTTACTATCCTCAATAGAGCAATAAAATACGGCTAGAAAATTGAAAAATGAACATTCATAACCCAGCAAGCACTCATCCTATGTATTAGGTTTTAAAGTGATTTTTCAATAGATTTAGCAGCTGCCTTCCTAGTGGATGATAAAGCACTCAGCCAAATAGCACCCCCTCTATTTTACTACTTTTAATTATACTAAAAATTCTTAAATAAAATAGAATAAATTCTCACTCATTCAAATTATGTAAAACTGTTTTGCATAGCTTTTATTTAGCAGTTACCATGTGCTATTAAAATATAGAAATTATCAAATTGTGTTTATTGCTCAAGAAATAGTTAATAATATAATGTTCAATAAATACAGTTTTCAACAACATGACAGCACAATTATCTTAGAATCTATGAAAATTCATTTCAGACTCATTCCATGCCTCGGTTTCTAAAGGCACTTCCACAAATCTGTTCCTCCCTTATCTCCTTGAAGAAGACCCCAGGAACAACAGAAATCTCTCACTGCTGTTTAAGCAGTCACATCTTGCCCTTCAGCAAAACAGAAGAGCATCTCACATTATTACAATGGAATAGTTCAGTTGAAAGGGATTTATGAAGATCATTGAACGCAAATGACTGACCACTTCAGGGATAACCTAAAGTTAAGTCACATTACTGAGGACACTGACTAAATGCCTCCAGAACGCTGATAGGCATGGGACACCAGCCAACATTCCAGGAAGCCTGCTGCAGTGTTTGACCACCCTCATGGTAAATAAACTTCTCCTGATGCCCAGCCTGACCCTGCCCTGGCAGCTTTGTGCCATCAGTGACCAGGTCACAGCCCGGCACCTCATCCTGCTTCCCATCAGGGAGCTGCAGAGAGTATTAAGATCGTCTATCAGCCTCCTCTCCAGACTGGGCAGCCTGAGTGACCGCAGCCTCTCCCCATGGAGAATCCTTTCAAACATTCCCACAGATACCTCAAGTTTCTTGACTGTTCCTTCTATTTTAAACTGAGAAACAACTTCCCTTATTGCATAGACAAAATCTTGACATCAGACAGTCCTGACAATGTCGAGGTGTTTACTCCCAGCATTAAGCATCTAAAGCTGAAATGTCAGCAAGACCAAAGTCTATATACAAACTAAATTTAGCCTAAAATTTAGACTCATAACAAAATCTGATACTGAGGAAATATTCCAGCTAAAGTGAGAGGGTCCAGTTCCACTTCTTCCACAAGATTGCACTCAGGTGTGAAACCAAGTTTTCTATTTGTCGTTTAAATAGTTTTGCAGATAAGGAGGAGATAAGACTTCAGGTCAAGCCAGGTATTTAACTACCAAGCGTATGTTCACAGAATCACAGAATTGCAGGGATTGTAAGGGACCTCAAGAGATCATTGAGTTGAACTCCTCTGCTAAAGTAGGTTCCCTACAATAGGTCACACAGATAGGCATCCAGGTGTCCAGGGAATATCTGCATGGAAGGAGACTCTACAAACCTCTCTGGGCAACCTGTTCCAGTGCTCTGTCACCATTACCATAAAGAAGTTCTTCCGCATGTTTGTATGGAACTTTCTATGTTCAAATGTTAGGACATTACTCCTTTTTCTATCACTATGCACCACCAAGAAGAGTCTGGCCTCATCCATATGTCTCCCACCTCACTTTAGATATTTATAAATATTAATCAGATGTTTAAGATAGCAAGGAGGGCTGAGATTTTATATCTTCTCTTTAGGAGACATAGTCAACAACTATAAAGAAGCAAATATATATCAACTATTTAAATAAGAACTGCCATGTCAGGGACAAAAGGAAACCTATTGTTCTTTCAATTTCCCCCCCTTATCCTAAGATCTGCAGTGGCAGCACTCTGACAGCAAGTAGAATTCTATTGATACACTCCTTATCCTTCTGGCAAAATAAGAACCAGGTTCCTGAAACCTGATTTTAATATTAAAACATGTTCAGAGAGAGTCTTTTCTGGGTTCTCTGTGAAAGTCTTGCTTGGTTTTACGCCTTGTCAGAGCTGACATAATTCTTAATCAGGGCTCCTTTAAAAACTCAGTGAATAGATAATAATATTGAGAAAACTAGGACATTAAAACTTTGATTCACATAGCACATGTCTCTAACACTTCCCATACATTATGCATAGTTGTACTATATTTTGAAGGAAACCGCTGTGACGTGTTTTCAGTGGGAGATATACACATGACTACAGAGTCTACAGCAGTTCAAAAACAGATTCTGTTCACATGTTAAGATGTTCAGATAATTAGGCAGAACGGCAAGAAAGGAATACTTTGTCCCAAACCAGAAACATTTTGGATTGAAGGAAACATGGATTCTGTGTTACTATGGAGGTATCTCATAGGAGTTACAGTATAGGTGCCTCAGCAGCCCAGTGTCAAGGATGTGTAGATCTTCTAAGACTCCAGTTTACTGTCTGAAGACTATGTCATTGGAAATATTCAAACTCCAGTAGGAATATAATAATGACCTACAGCTGCCTACAGTTATCATGTTATTTTTGCTTTTTAAAGTGACAGGAATTATTGACAAATTAGTATTGACTCTGATCTCTTTAACTGTTCTGCAGATACATTTTCATCCTTATCATTTACTAGACAGTGTTAACACTATATCCCTCCTTTAATGATGTGACCGACTTTAAAGATTCATAAATTCATTACTACAGTATATATCAAGGTTAGAAGAGGGAGAATTCCCTTATCAGTATGAAGGACTCGTACAGTTTGCAACAATCCTAGATGAAATTACCCTTTTGTCTTTCAATAAGCAGAAATCTCCTTCAGTGGCAAACATTCATAATGGACTGTTTCATCTTGGCAATCATCTGAACAGCTTCTAATGTAATTAAGGCTTTAGGACAGAGTGATCTCCTCTTTAACAATTAAATATTTATGTTAACACACACATCACTTAATTGGCTTAACATATCAAAAGGTATTAATTGATTGTACAGTGTGGAAGGACTAGAAAAAAAGCCTAGCACAGGTTTAAGTCTTTTCGGTACTAAACTCTAAATTAAAAATTGCAGGGCAGATACAGAGCATCAAAGACAAGACAGTAAGCAAGAACTAAGACAAATGATATTTAATAATCATTAGTTCTATAGCACCACTATGCTAACTGCTAGCAGTACAAACTGTAGGACAAGAAACCAGGAAAACCATTCACAGAAGTCATATTAACAAATGCTGGAAATGAAACAAAGAAGATGAGCAGAGATTAGAGAGATCCTTGGTTCAACAATAGGTCCATGTACTCTCGGTCATTAATCACTGCTGAACACTCGATTCCAGAGCTGTGCCAAAGAAAAGCTGTAAGTGGCATAATGCTATCTATGTCAACATGAACTGCATAATGAAACAATATCTACAGCCTACATCATCTCTACAAAGATCAAAAGAACGTATCACATTTTATTCAATTATCTGGCAGAGATAGACAGAATTTAAATATGCGAAAGCCACACTAATTGGAAACATTCCTTTCAGGGTTTTTTTCAGCCTTTTTTCCTAGGGAATTAGAAGATATCTGGCCGGGAGGAGGTGAGAATTTGTCTCAATAGTTGCTAAAATTAACTTAAATATGCAGTTACAGGCCATCTCTTCTGCTAACAAGCACTTACTGATACCATTTTACTTAGTAAGAAGCTGACTTCTAGACTAACAAGTAGCTCAATGGGGAACATTCAAGCAGCTTCGTGGGGAAACAACTTAGAAATTAATATTTTATCCTCTACTTTTTGAGATCTTACAGGCCCTACCATTAAAGACCGATTTTATTTATTTCTCTATCAAAGGACAGAAAAGAAGACGAAAAATTAACAGATGTTGATGTTCAGTACCAATTCAAGGGACAAGTTTTTGGCATAGATATTTGTGATTATTACCCTGTTAAACAGCCCTTTGTAAAAGATGCTTTTTGAATTTGGAAACATTAGAAAATAAGGCCTGTCTAAACTATAGTTTTAATTCTTTAAGATGGTACAGACACTGCTACAAATGCAGGCCTGCATCTTCATTTTCTGGCTGCCTTTGTGGTTTTAACCTAGGCCATGTGATAACACAGACTATACACAGGGAAGGGAATAAAGGAGTGGGATGGAAGGAGGGCAGAATTGCTTCCTTTCAGTGGCGGTACAAGCTAAAAGCATTTGATTTCATCTCCACCCTTTTTGATAGCAAAGCAGAAAAGAACGTAGATGGGAGACAATTTCTCAGCCCCAAATCAGAAACACTTCAGTCTGCATTCCAAAACTAGTTGCAACATACTTCAACCAAAGGCGTACTTCCATGAGTTGTCAATGAGATACGAGAACATAATAACTTGCCGGAAATTCTATCATCAAAAATCGAGAATCAAACCCCTCTTAATAGGAAAGCATCCTGAAGTATGAGAAACATGTTACAAAAAAGAATGAAGCCTGGGAAAAGATAAGGCAGTTTAAAAAATGGAGCAGTAGTCTTTGTAAACAGAAAAGAGAGTCAGGGACATAAATTTGCTATGTGTAATGTCCCAAAAATAGTCGTGTACTCATCACAAGCTATTTCTGAATTCTGACAGTTAATGCTCAAAAATACAGTCTGTGTTTTATTCCTGGCATTTATTTAATAAATTATATTAATATTTATCTCAAACTTCAATGAGCTTGGAAAATTTTGCTCCATATCGTGGTCAGTACTATGCCTACAAGCACGACAAGGCTTCTCACAAAGTATAAAAGCTTACAAATCTTTTTAAAAGAATGTTCTCTGCACATTCACTCAGCTCTATTCGCAGTGAATGTTCTTACCACAATTTGCTTCAAAATAGATTAAGTGCTATCATCAGTTTACCTGTGTTGTGCTTTCCAGGTAAGAACAACATTTGGTCTTAAGGAGGGGAAAAAAAAAAGAAAAAAAAGAAAAAAGTAGATACTAAATAATTCTTCACAATATCTGAATCTAAGATCACATTAGCTGATGAACGATTTCTTCATATTTTTTTTTTTTAGTATATTATATATCTTCTGCTCCTTGCATTGCGAGGACTGAATACTTGTTTTTTCCTTAAAATTACAGTTTTGTATTTCACCATACCCATCTCAGTTATCTTTTTTTTAAGTTGAAAAACTAGACAATAAAATAATAGATTATATTTAGTGTTGAAAAATTTGAAGGAATATATATAGAAAATACCTGCTAACTATTCAAACACACTACTGGATCTTGCTGTTGAGGAAACAAGCTTCAGAACCACCATGGACAGCTCTGTAAAAAGATCCAGGCAGCTGCGCTAGTGGTCAAAAAGGCACGTATGATATTACTGATAGAAGAAGAACAGAGAAAAAAACATAATAAAAACATAATTTTAGAAGAAGAAAACATAATTTTAAATTATTATTATTACTATTTTAATGCACTCGTAAGAATTTACTAAAATATAAGTAGTATCCTTGTCTATAATAGAAATTATTATTATTACTCTTATTTGTCTTTATTATGTTATTGTGCAAAATGGCACAAATCCAGGGTTTCAGTGATGCACACAGTTCTGCTCCTCACTCTGTGAGAAAGAACCGATACATAACAAGGTGTGTAACACACTATACCACACAGAGATCTCGATGGACTGGAAGACTGACCCAACACAAACTGAATGAGGTTTAATGAAGATGATTATTTTGTCCTGCATCTGGGAGGGAATTATCCCAAGCAGAATTTCTGGCTTGGATATAGCACAGCTAGAAAGGACCTGGATTCTCAGTGGAGAGCAAGGTGCTCATGAGCTGACCGTACATCTTCGCAGCAAGAAACCAACATGGAGCATGGAACACATCAGAATAAGTAAAATAAAAGATAAAAAATGTCTCTATTTCATTCTAATTGGCATTTGCTAAGTCATAACTGGAATAATAAGTCCAGTTTTCAGCACTCAATACAAAAGACACATTGAAATATTGGATGTGGTGCAGTGGAGGGCCAACCAGGATAATCACAGAGTTGGAGAACTTGATGCATGCTAAAAGGTTGAAGGAATTTGGCTTGCTCAGCCTAAAGAAGAGAAAGGGCAGGACAGAATCTAATCATGTTTTCCTAATACCTAAAAAGTAGGTATAGAAAAGATGGAAATATTCTTTTTAAAAGGACACAGTGACAGGACATGTGACAGGACAGAGAATGTGCATGAAGCGCTTCAAAAGAAATTGCACTGGATACAAGAAAATGTTCTTCACTGTGGGAACAACAAAACATTGGAATAGGTTGTCTTTAGAAGTGATGGAACCTCCCTTGCTGGAAGTATTCAGGACTTATCTTGCTGGGACAATGATTAACACCTGCTTTCAACTGCAGATGGGCTCAGGTGTTCTCCACAGGTGCTTCCATGCAAAGCTTTTCCTTGTTTCTACACAGGAGGGCAGCAGGCACTATGAAATTTCTGAAATAGCTCCCACAGAGGGCAAGAAGCAGCAGAGCAGCACTTCTGGCAATGAAAAAGATATGATAGAAGATTGAAAGGGAGAAGATAGAGATTTCTTGGTGCTTCATGAAAGACTTAGAGAAGATAAGTATGGAGAAGATACTTAATTTTTTCACAATGCAGGAAAGAAGAGGATATTAAATCAAATTTTCAAAGGGAAGACTTGTAAAAGGCCAAAGTATTTTTACCAACAAAACTTAACTGACCCGTGACATACATTTTCTATGTATCAAAAGAATAAAACAAATCAAAAGGACATGTTAAAATGGATCCACCAACGTCTGTTAATAGAAGGGATGAAGACTCCAAGCTGACCAGACATGGGAGAGTATACTTCTGCAATGATCATGATATGTACTTGGGCCTTTTTTAAAAGGATTTCTTGTATTTGGAAAAGTAGAGTTCATAGGAGAATGGGAATGTTTTACCTGAGAAATTTCTCCAGAAATAAATTCTGGTTTCTTTGCTGCCATGTCTGACTCAGGAAGATACTCACCAGCTTACTGAGTCATTCTGTCTTTCTTTCCTTCTTGTTTTTTGTTTGGCTGTTTTTTAGCGTTTTGTTGTTGTTATTGTTTTCTCTTTATAAACCTTAATTTCCTACCTTGGGAAAAAAATAAAACATATTCTTTTGAATAGCTGATAACATAGCAACCAACATTTGGCCTATTTTTCAATTTTAACTGATGCTGAGAGCGCTCAGATGGAAGAAGAATCATGCATATGACTATAGCAACAGTGGGAATTCTCCTAGCTTTATAAATGAGAACCATGGCTTACCACAGGGAAGCCACAGAATGCCTTAAGGCCCCAACTGTAGCAGCCTGTCTGAACCTGCTGTGCAGCAGGATTTGTTTCTTAAAATTCACAATTTACATCTTTTTGCCAGAAGGGAGGTTGCACCTTTTGCTATTTAAAAAGAAGAAACAAAGTGTAGATTTTATCAGTAGCCTTTGGTAAATATTTCTTTCTATCTTTCAATTGAAAGCCTCTAAAAGGAACTTAATTCAAAGCTGAAAGATGAGTTCACATGCATTTTCTTGGTAGCTTTCATGGAGTGTGACACTGCAATGGTGCTCCAACACAGCAAAGCTCTAGTCAGTTCATTTTCACTGTCACATGAACTTGTGTTGCAAAGTAACTAAGTAGTCTGATGATAACAGGAGGGTTACAGGACATAAATAGCCATAATATCTAGGACGAAACCCCATGTCTGATGGGATCAGTCAGAATGCCTACTGGTTTTGTTTTATCTGTAATTTCCTGTTCCAAGTATTTATGAGTTAATATGGGTTAGATATACTGGCATCAAAATTTCTCTAGGTTCTTACTCAATAGTGATACATTACTAACACTAGAGGACTGACCACTGAAATTGCTACTTCCTCAGACAAAATCTATTTTCTGCTACATCTAAATTTCATGGCTGCTTTTTACTGTGATCAAGTACCACAACCAAGACAGAATGATGAAATACATCTCTGAACCATATTCACAGGTATCCTTTCCACCATCTTAACTGATTTTTAGACTGCATGTTACATCCTTTCTGTCAAAATATTGATAAGGAATTCAAACATCCAGATTTGAGTCATTCACAGCACATGGCTCAAACACTCACTTCACAAAATAAATGGCAAAGTATTAAATTCCTTTCTCCTTTCATTTCTGAAAGTCCTTCAAAAATCAGAGGTAACTCAGTGAGACTGTTCATACACAAATATCTCATCTGTCAGATTCATTTTGAAGTATTATCACTCTTTTCTGATCAAATGCAGACTCTTGAAAGGATTCATCACTGTTCACATAAAAATCTCTGGATACTCAATGAAAAATAAAAAACAACTCTTGGGGAAATCTGCTCTATTCAATGCTTTTGCATTAATTTTCTATTGAAATCATCTGCAAATTGCAATTTATCAATTTGTTCTGATTTGTGACGTCGATATCAGCAGATACGCTTTCTTCTGTGTTGCCTCAGATGCACCACAGAAAGGATGCATTTCAGTTCTCTGTTAAGTTTTGACCATTCAAAAGGCCAAGGAACCAGAACACCCAGCAGATCATTTGCTTTTTAAATACTTAGATAAAAGAAAGTGAGCCAAATTCATGCACTTGGATAACAGTATTGATCTGGAGATGTTTAATTAGGAAACAGCAAATTCATAGTCACCTGAATGAAAGGTTGATGTGGGGCAGTGGATTTTATAACATTCTAAAAAATAAAAAAAATCAAGGAGAGAAAATCTTACACTCAGTGGATTAAATAAACTTAATTGAATGCATCCATTTCTTAAAGATGTTGCTCTCACTCATGAGATAAAGCAAATAAAATTGTGAGAAAATGCTACAATCCACAGATAAATATATATATATATTTAGCAGTGAATAGAACAATTCATTCACTCTAAAATCAGAATCCATGTTGCTGTTTAAATACATTTTTTTTTCTGATTAAATTAACCAGATTATCATCATTCTGATTAAATTTCAAATACGACAGTCCCCATTTTGTTGCTATTTGGAATACATCCAACAAAGTGAAAAAGGCTAGTTGATTTTTTTCAGTCAAAATGATGAGCTACTATAAGCAGATAATCAATGAGTTTCAGATTGCTTTTCAGCTTCTTAAACACAAATAGAAAATCAAAAATTAGGGAAGAATAGAACTGATTATCCTGTGACCCTTACTGAAGTTGAATTTTCAATCATCATACTAAAAAATATAAAACAAAAATGTAGAGTGTTTCACAGCAACTGTATTTAAAATACCACAAGGAGTATCCTTTTTGTCAAAAGGCTTTTAGAATCCATCCATGTTGCAGTAATGGAGGTATGCAGCAATTGATACTGTCACTAGCATAAACTCTAAGAAGTATTAACAAGTGGCATCCACAAAATTCAAAAGCTACAGAATGTTGCAGCCTCTCCTCTTTTTTAGCTACCTGTGCAAAATGCATTTATATTCTGCAGTTAATTTGCATGTTACCCCAGAAGATGAGAAAATTGTTATTTTTGTTTGGGAATAGGGTTGTTTTTAAAGAGACTAAAAAGGCAAAATGATAATCAGGGTTGATTACTGTAGAACAGAAGGAACGCTCAGATCATACACAAATCAGTTAATCAGAACTGAAATTAAAGCACATAAAAACATATGAACAGTTAATGTGCAAGATTTCTAGGTATTTTACTTCCACAAATCACACAGGATTCCATACTGTGAATTTTGAAACGTTCACAACTACAATATCAACTTAATCCTATTCTGACTGGTATAAACTAAAAGCCATAAAACATATCCAAGATCTGCTCCTTTTTCCAGTGTAACTGGGGGAGCTAATATCTTTTTGGGACAGGTCCTACTTGCACACGCACAAAAATCTACAGTATCTAAAATTTGACATCAAATGGGCCTGTTTGTAACTCAATATCCATGCCATTTCAGTTTACTTTCCAGGTTTTCCAATGTGACAGTCAGTCCTCCATTACTCCCATTTAGCAGTGCAATAGATGATGTAAATAGCCTGAGTAAGAACTCCCTTAGCTTCCCCTATTCCTGAGCTGGTTCTTCACAGTTTCTAGCACAATTTTACCCAAACTTGTGGCACAGCAAAAATTACCATATAAATAAGAAAGCTGGTTGGGAGTCAACAATTTCTCCAGATGTGTAAAAGAAACTAGCTCAGCTCATCACATCTCCCAGGAGAGAAACCATTAGCTACCCGACTATGCTTTTTCTTCAGCACTTTTCTTCTCTGGCAATCTGAGGTTTAGATAAGACAACACCTTAACCTGGTCATAGTTATTAAAAATTATGAGTCTGAGTCCAGAAATCTTGAGGTTAGGATATTAATACATTTCTTCTGGGCTGATTTTCCTGCCTGCCAGCACCTATTGGGTTTCCAAGCCATACAGTATTGCTATATTGCTGTTACAAATACTAGTCCTTATATCAGATGACACAGTGCCCTGGAGCATAAACCCCTGCATTTCCTCATCATAAATCACTTCATTTCATGCTCTCTAGGCCAATATTTGACTTCTACCTCAAATCCAATTCCACCTTTCTTCCACGGGCTGATGTTACTCCCTCCTCCTAGAACTCAAGAAGAGAAATACCAGAGAAAGGTTCCTTTTTCCTTTTCTGCATTAAGAGAGAGGGAAGAGCAGGATATAGGCTGCCCAGGATGAGGGAACACGCAGCAGAGAGGCATTAGGCTAAACACAACCTTCCCTTTTCCATTCCTTGCCTCTAAAAATATTTTGCAGTTTCCAGGATAGAAGAATAGCTATCATTGCTACTTTCAGTGGTGATGTTAAATAGCGTTTTAACCCCATTTTCCAATACTTGCAAGCAATGTTTACAAGGGGCGATCATCAGCAGTGTTAATAACTAAGCTACGATTATTTGCATACTAAATTTGGTGAGACCATCAGATTCCACCTTCTCAGCTGCAGATTCAGTTCACAATATGCTCTCTCCTTTTCTCTCCTTTGTCTAAAAAACTCAGATTTTTTAAAATTCTAGGTTAGGCTTTTTAGGAGAAATACATCTTAATGCAACTGTTAAAAAAAAAACATTAGTTAAATATTTTTAATAAAGTCATCCTTTATCCTGTCCCAAGCACCTCTCACTCCAATGAGAAGTTCTCTTTTATAGTAATGATGAGGAGAAAGAGGATAGGACTTTGTTTTCCTTTGAAGACACTTGGAAGTAAATTTTGTTTTCTACAGAGAGAGAAATAAGAATCATACTAAACAAGACGACTTGCTGCTGAAAAAGGTACTGGCTGCATCTCTCTCCTCTGTCCTAAAACTAGCTAAAGCAGGAGTCAGCACTGAGAGAGAGGAATGAGGCTTTAAGAGAAATAAAAATTGACTGGATGGATTTAATACCAATGAATGACAAAAAAATGGCTGGAAAAAAAACGTGACTGCTCCGCAGACTACATTCATGCAAAAAATGTGAAAAATGATTAAGTTGGAATTGCCTGTTTTTTAACATTATATGTCCACTGCCTAAATCTGTTTTGTTGTTTGTCATAAAAGTTGATGAGATAAAACAAACTAGCTGGAGAAGTAGGATTTGGCCAAAGACGTATCATTTTAAAATGAAAAAGAAAAAAAAAAGAAAAAAAGAATAGCATTCGCCATCTGTATTTCTGTATTTCAAGATTCACTTAGCATAACTTACTCATCTGAGCATTCAGTATTATGCATCTAAAGCCTGAACACTAAAATCTCCATGTTCTGAAACTGGCAAACTGAATTTTTACTAAGCTAAAACCTCTTGTTTCAAGTTTCAAGATGGAGAGACGGCAACGTGAAAATTTCAGGACTGAGCCCCTATAGGCACATATAAAAGGCCGCTGTGAAGTCAGTAATTCTATCAATAACTGCAATTAAAATATAGCAAAGACAATGCAGGGAATAGTAATTCTTATTCATTTTCTAGAAATGAGTTTGCTAGAGTAAATAAAATTCTTAATTCTGTATACAAGAAAGTACTCCAATTTCAAGGCTTCATGTTTAGTGCACTGTGCATTTTTTTTTTATTGGTGACATGACAAGCATTGAGAGTTGTTTTAGGTTGTTTTTTTTTTTCTTGCCATTATTAAAACCTTACTTCAATTTGGATTTTATTTCCTGCTAGTAAATCCAGAATAACACTTTTATGTTGTTTGACAAAACTATAAAATTGCTTGCACATATATATCAATTGCTTTTGGTTAGGAAGAGCTTTCATATCAGCATTCTGCTGCCCCACAGAACAGATGTCATGCCATTTCACAATATATTATTATAATTTATCAACATCAGTAATGGTGAATTACAAAAACAAGTAACTGTTGGTAGACAATATAAACAACTCATTTGGAGCATTCTTCCACTGCTATACTTCAAATTCTTGCCTACAGAAATAAAAATAAATAAACAAATAAATAAAAAGAAGAAACCTCCAAACAAACACATCATAACACATTTAATCTGTAACTCCTTTTCCAAATCATGGATTCCAGATCAGCGTATTAGTCCATTTAAGGAACAGGAGGAAAAGGAGTATTAGTAATCTAATTCTGACAGTTTAAGGAATTCAAGTCTCAGTGCTGTTTCCACTGAAGTCACTGGGAGTACCAGTAAAGACTGAAGAAGGAAAATTGAGTTATACTTGATTGAATGGGATAGGTTCTGATTTCCACATTCAGATTATTTCCTCCAAATTAGTGTGTGTAGAGAGGTCAGTTCTTCAGCATGTGGAAAAAGAAACAATGACACAAACATACTAAAACCAGAGTTGGTCATGAACAGAAAAAGATTAAATATTTATTTATATTGATATTTCTATAAACTATTTTAGAATAGAATAGAATGAAATGGAGTAGAGTAGAGTAGAGTAGAATACTTAATCTGGAAGAGACTACAAAGATCACTGCACCCAATTGCTCGACCACTTCAGGACTAAACAAAAGTTAAAGCAAGGACATTATCCAAATACCACTTGAAAACTTACATTTCATTTCCCATAGGATAAATTCTAGAAAAAGAATTGTTACTTGAAAGGGTGAGAGGTAATGGCCTTAAGTTGCACCAGGGAAGGTTCAGGTTGGATATTTGGAAAAATTTCTCAGAAAGAGCGGTGAGGCAGTGGCACAGGCTGCCCACGGAGATGGAGAAGTCACCATCCCTGGAGGTGTTCAAGAAATGCATGGACGTGGCACTGAGGGAAGTGGTCAGTGGGCATGGTGGAGATTGGCTGAGGGTTAGACTAAATGATCTTAGTGTTCTTTTTTCATGAGTCTATGATTCTATGGTTGGTGTTTTATTCTGTTCTGGAAAGGAAAATATTGGAATCACAATTAAAATTTCGCAAATGTAACTCAATCATGATTCCCGATGAGAGAAGAATAACTGCCATGAAGGCTTTGTCTTGGATTGTTAATGTCAAGCCATTACTTGTACTGGGGGAAGAAAAGCTTCATTCTTACAGAGGCAGAATGTGACAGAGAAATACAAACAAAACTTTCATCTGAGAACACACTGTCACTTTTATCCACAGGCAGGCAGTCTAATTGCTCAGTCAACATCAAACTTAAAACAAGATTCCTCTTCTCCTTTCACTGAGGTCTGGAAGAATTTCATAAGCAGTACATAGAGACCAATTGTCACCGTGCAGTCTAACAGTGCTTGGTATTGCTCTCCTTAAATTCATTCTCTGTGTCAAGCTCGGTTTAAAAAGCATGGCCTGGGAATCCATCTCTTCAAGCTGTACTGCTACCATTTTACCATTTGAGACTCATTACTTCATGTATTGTCCTTAACTCCTCATATGTAAAGGGTAATAAAACTCTCTGCCTCATATTTTGGTGCAAGCATATGCTTGCTGAATAGCTCCAGGAGGGCTCATCAACTGCACTACTAAGATTTCTGAACTACAATAGGAAGAGGACAAGAGCCACTGGCAAATGCTTCTCTGAGGCTCATCGTGGATACAGGTGAAAGAACTGTGTTCTGCCTCATATCACCAGATTGCTTGGAATTCTACAAAACACATGGTTCATCCCATCTCATCTCTCAGATATGCAAGACAAAGAAAATTAAGAACATCCTGCAGTGTTCCTTTTGTTCTTTTAGAGAAAATGCCAGAATTGATTTGTAAGTAAACACTTCTCATAAAGTACTCAAAAATGTTGTATAGAAATGAATACATATTATTTAGGAATGTGACTTCTGATGCTACAAACACGTTGGGAGGAACTTAGTTGGACAATTTCAGTGAGAGATGTGCTACTGGCATAAACAGGCACTTACAGTGATTTTAATTTCAAAATGCATAGACACTTGTACAGCTGCACATGCACTGAAAGTGAATTTTTATATCCTCCATGGATTACTGATAACTATGCAAACAAGTAGCACTGTGCAATGTTTTTGTTTTGTCTTCTGATTGCAATCAATTGTTTATCATTTTCATTGTCTGTTGGAATAGTACAAACTACCTAATAAATGTTTCCATCCAGTAAGAGAATATCCACTATAGGTAGATTTAATTCACACTGTCAGAGGCAATACTGTTCCAAATGAAAGCTCTATCCATGTACTGCTGAAGCATGATAATGAAAGCCATGTAGCTAAGATTAAGAACAAGCTGTCTGTGTAATGCTTCTTCAATCAGGTCTTCTAATTTTTGCAAGGAATACTTTCAGTTTTAAGAACTTAACTTACAATATAAATAATTTGTTTTATGTTAACTAATAGGAATGATTGCACTGACATACATAAGATTTCTTGGGAAAGTAAACATTACATTAAAGAATAAAAATTACAGAACTTCTGATAAACCCACAATCTATCTATTTCCCTTTGATAAGTCTCACATTTATGAAGGACACTCTTTTCCAACATGTCATGCTTACTTGTAACTTTTTTTTCATTCCTACTATTCTATTTCACTCTTCCAGATAGAATTACTTGCATAACATTAATATAATACTCGAACAAGTATCTTCCTTATCTTAGATGGTACATTCATAGTGTATTTCTTTTTTAGTTCCTATATTTCTTACTTCACAACTTAGAAATGGTAAGACTGATGTTGTATATAAGAATTTTGGAAGAAGTGTAAGCATTGTACAGCTTCTCTCAGCTACAGAGAACAGTAAAGCTGTATTTCTTCCAGCCAAAGTGGAAGATGATTTCAGTAAGTAGATTGCACCTATCTGCAGCTCTGACTGATACCACAAGCATCTTCGTTTAGCAATACGCAGGCACATCTTCACGTCTTTGTCCCAGGGCTCTTCATTTTATAGTCCTTGAGCCAAACTTGGTCCATAAGACTGTGCCATTGAATTCAACTGTGTGTAAAGCCAAAATTGATAGAACTCATGAAGCTACTCAACTCATGGGGTTACTCAACATAAAGTCAAACATTTCAAAGCTCTGCCTTTGGCCTACATAGTGCTTATTTTCTTTCCCATCTGTCTATCTTCCAAAAACAGTTAGAGTCATGCATTATGCTCTGCTGTTTCTCTCTTCTCACAAGTCAATTTTTCAGTTTCAGCTCTGTTCTCCAAACACTTTTCTACAGAAGTGTTACCATCTTAGATTCTCTAACACAATTACAAGAAAGTGTTGCTTATTCCCTATGTCTGCTCCCATTTATGTCACATCTGAAATGGACCAATTGAATCTCTTAAGCTTTGTATGCAATTTTGGGAACATTCCCTGCTTTGCTGTGTTCAAGAAACCTGCTGTAATGTATCCACTATAGAGAAAGCTTTTTTCAACTTTCAAGCAGACCACTCCCCCACCCATTCACAAACTTTTTATGGTTCTCTCTGTAATATATGAGTTTCGTCACTGACAGCTCTTACCTTACATGTAATTAAGTGACTAAACAGTAATAATAATAATATGATACATGTCAACCCTGAAGATATCTGTATAAATGAAACATTGAGGGCACCTGCAAGTGTCTGACCTATCACTATAGAGGAAGAAGTAGTCCATGGGAAGTGCATAGCTAAATCTAGTTAAATCTAGTCCACCTTCACACAATTTTCTTTTGTACAACTATGAATCTCTAGCTTTGCAAGCGCCATAGGAGTAATTAATGAACCATCTACTATAAGGCTTCATCAGCCATCCTTTCACCCTCTGACAGTATTACAAGCTGTACTGAGAGACAAGGGAAGTATTTCCTTCCTGGAGCATTATTTTTAAGAAGCAGTGTGTGATTTAACAGTATGTTTTGGCTAACTGATTCAAGAGGATAAGAAAATTTTTCAGTTTTAATGTCATGTCCTAAATTATTATTCTTCAACCATAATGAGTCAGGTTTATATTGTTGTTTTTTTTTTTTTCCCCTAATTCTTTGTGTGTAGCATGCTTCATTTTGTTTTCATTTTGACAGTTGTTTATATAAGTGTCTCTGTATGCATGTATATATAGAAAGTAATAAAACCTGTTTTTAAATACTTTTGTTGTTAGTCTACATTGCCATATTACTGACAAAAGATTTTTTAAAATTACATGGTATTTCAGGTGTTTAAAATAATGTTCTGGAACAGAATTCTTAGTCACCATGATGGCATTTTTCCAGCTCTGTTATCCTGTCATTTGTGTAAAGGGACAGTATCATCTTTGATATGTCACTTGGAGGAGTGATTGCTATTTATTAGTAGGCATTTGATAAAAACAGTCATACTTTTTCCTAAATTGTGATTTTACATATTTGATATTTCCAGAAGGCATACACAGAGTCATCAGAAAATCATTTAATGAAAATACGGCATTTGTACGACTACATGTAGAATTTATATAGCCAAGCCCAAGAGGAAATTTTTGCTGCCCGCAAAGATTTTTCAGATCACAATTGATCCTGTCAAAGAACTTTCTTCCACTAGCCAATTCGTCATAATTCTGTTTCTTGATTGCGAAGACCATGGCAAATATGGGACGCAGCCACTGGTTATACCACCACTGAAAGAGTAGAATGACAACTGGGTTGATTGCATGTGTGTCCAAGGGCTCCAGTCTCCAAAGAGAAAGCTCAGGTTCTTTAGTCCCCGACTTTGGAGGAAATGACATTAATGATCACAACTGGTATAAACTCCAACTATTTGTATCAAAAAATAGTGAGATAGTATAGATCAGGTATTTTGAATCTGTGGCTCTCTGAGGTCAGGGTCACCTACTCAGTCATTAATCTTCTTTTAGATGACTTAGATTTCCCCTGAAGGTCTCTTGTGAAAGCTATAGTGCAATCTGATCTTTCAGAGTTAGTAGCAGGTTCACAGCCCAAGGTCGTGTTATATGTTGGAAGACTAAAATATAGGTGGATAATAAGACATTAGATTTTATGAGATGGGCCCAGTAGGACAATCAGGAGTTGACTACAGAGCACGTCTTTCACCCAGGTTCAAATGAGTGTTTCTATAAAGATTTAAAAAGCAGCAGTACCAAGGAAACGGATGCACAAAGAATGAATCATATGGAAAATTTTCAAAGACTTGGAGGAGACTCAGAAGCTTATTCACAGGCAACATTAACACTCAGTAAAAATCAGTAAAAGCCAGGGGCTTAATTCACCCTTCTGTCTTTGATAAATCTCACATGATAATGCAAAAAAAAAAAAAAAAAAAAAAAATCCTAGAGAATTGCTACTTTCTTGAACAATGACCCAAAAAAGCCTACTTGGGAGAAAGAAAGTCATTCTCCAGATTTTGCAATAAATAATTTTCTGTAGGAAATATTTTAGATTCTCATTACTAAGACTGGCCTTATAATCTTGAGAAAAATAAAATTGTATATAACAACACCTTCTAAAAATTGTAAATGCAAATGCCTGTAGTCATACTAGCTAGAAGACAGACTGCAGCTGGGTAGTTCAAAAGGAAGGTTCTGAATGGCATGTGAGGAGTCATGAGAAAGCAATGCATTATTCTGGTATAGCAAAGAGTTTGCTTTTCAAAGCTGTTTTGTGTTCATTTTCTGATGGATAACTAAACTACTCCCCTCATGAAGTAGCGATACTGACTTTAGACAGGAATACAATCTGAGAAAATAATGGTTTATAAGAAATACCATATATGAAGCTAACCTCTTGAGATTATCAATAGGCAAGTCACAAAGAAAAAGAAATCTTCTAGGAAGGATTTTAACACATAATTGCTCTTGTCACAACAATTTCTTAGACTGATAAAGTAGTTAAGCCATAGAAAACTTAAGTTCAAAAGGCACTGTGAACAGCAATGCCCATGTTGGAGTGTGTTCTCTGAGTTTCAGATTAGCTATATTATATGAGCATTCAAGTGCACATCCTTGGAGCTGGCGTCATTTTAGGAACAAACAGATATCATTTAATATCCCTAAATTACTATCTAGGTGGACAGAATGACTGTTCTGTGTAAGTCTACTCTTCAATATCTTGGAAATAATGAAATTTCAAAGGCAGCTTTCACTGTATGACTGTCCCAAGAGACAGTCAATTATATGAGAAGTATTGGTGGCTTGAAAATCAGATTTACTGAATCCACTGCAGCAAAGTTTACTTTGAAATGAGATAAGCCAGACTGACTTCTGCTTAGATTCACCTTGTTTGAAATGGCTAGCAAAAGTGGCTATTATGAGCAGCTATTCTGAGGAAATAGCTCCTGAAGCATATGATAAATTGTAAATAAGTTAAAGCAAAATTCAAAAAAGCTGAAATGGGAAGGATGGGAAAGTGATGACTAGAAGGCACTTCCCTTCTCTCCAGAGATAATCTTAAAATAACAACTGTGCTTTATGTTCTAGAAGAATGAATAATAAGCAGAAGAAATGTTGTAGACGTATATCTCCAGTAATTCTTTAGTCAAGTATAAATAAAACAAATATTAAAAAAACATGAGCAATATCTTCAATAATATTTCTATATGAAAATATATAATGAGAAGTCTTTCACCTTCTAAAGAATTTCTTTTCAGAGGCGTCTGGTAAGGTGCAGGAACTCAACATAACTCTTCTTTTAACATATGGTGGAAATAGTAATGGTCATCACTAAAAAGAACTGAATATTTTCACTGAATTCACACACTGAATGAAAACATGACTGAAATAGCGGCCATTACCTAACCAAGAAATCCTACAGAGAGAAAAGCCCTTTCACTAAACGTGTGAGGCAAGGCATATTCAAGCAATAAATGTAGCCCCAAGACAGGTTTGCAATACTGGTAGTCACCTCAAGAGTATTATTATCCCTTTACCAGGCTGAAGCCTCATGTAACATAGAAATGCATTCTGAAGAAAAGGGGAGAGGTGTTATTATAGCACACAAAGCATCAAAAGTATAACAATGGAAGAACTTGGTGGCTCTGCTTTGATTAAGCAGGTATTCATTAGCTGGCACACACTTGCCTAGCAAAAACATTTCTTCACAAAATGCTAAGGGCTCCATGTTTTTAAAATGGAGAAAGCTATGGTGAATCCTCTTTGTCCTGTACCACACAGCACTTGGGTAGCTAGGCTTTCATGACTACCCATGATTTTGAACAATTATTCTGATGTTCTTATTTCTTTCAACCCGAAGTGCTTACACAGACCATAACATTTCATTGTTGAGAGCTGAAAGCCACTTAAGATCTAAGAAAGGACAAGAACTCAGGTGACGGTTGTTTTACTGTCATCCACGAGAGTGAAAATGGTCCTTTCAATTTATTTTGCATTCCAGGAAATAAAGTTATTTCAATTGTAATTAATTTGTTAAACGTACATTTGCTGTCTCTCCTCTGTATTTCAGCATGATTTATAAAATATTACTTTAGATCTTGGTCAAAATAAAAATATATTCTTTGAATGGCAGT
Source organism: Meleagris gallopavo (assembly GCF_905368555.1). Lineage (NCBI taxonomy): Eukaryota > Metazoa > Chordata > Aves > Galliformes > Phasianidae > Meleagris > Meleagris gallopavo. The sequence goes on along the minus strand of NC_139406.1, from coordinate 31,244,896 downwards.
TGCATGTAGATCAAATAAATTGTTCATCTAAGTCCTAGGCTTTTCTGGTGATAAACACTGCAAAATGAGGTCTGTGAATAACAGATGTTATATACCACAACAGGGGCACAAATCACTTAGTCTGACATACCATGTAAAGAGGTAAAAGGGGAAGTGAATATTGATCAAGTATTCCCAGAATTGAACAAAGAGCAATTGATTTGGCCCCTTGTTATGATGAACTGATAGGAATGAAACTACTGAACTTGTGTGGAACTAGCCGTCAACAGCCTCAGAGGAGTGTAGCAAAAACCTCTGTCTTACAAATACTGCCCTTGCACTATTCATTTTCTGCACAGGTCTTTCAAGGAAGCGCCAGTTCTACTCTACATATGTAAGCTATCTGAAAGTAATGCCTATTTACTTCCATAGAAACTACAGCAGATACAAAGAACACAGGAAGACTATTTGATGGAGCAAATTCTCAATGGCAAAACACCCTTATTCGATCACCACAATTAGCTATGCATTTTCACCAGAGCTGAACAAGAGCCTGCATGCTGTTCTCATAAAAATCTGCATCAGTGGAAGTGACCCACTGCCACTGTCACCACTGCTGAAACACACCACCCACCACCTCACTGTGCTCGCATCCACAGTTTGGTCTCTATAAATGTTCACACCTTTGCTTCATACACACATGCCAAATGCAATTTATCAGACTGCTCCTCTGCTGCCATCTGTCACACAGCAACATGCAATGGAACACTGGTGGGAAGGTTCATCCTGTATTGCAATACCACCAAAATCTGCCTCTGGTGTGTACCAATATAATAAAATAGGAGGCATTACTTTTGGAGCAGTCTCCTAAATGCACAGATTTAGTGTGCACCTGTCTTTAGTGAAGCCTCATTGGATTGCCAAATCTACTGGTGGACATTTCTCTAGTTAGGCTTCTGTTCCTGAACAAAAAAAAAAAAGCCCCCTACACTTTCCCAGGCAGTCACAGTGCCTGAATAGGTAACTGTTACCGGCAGTAACCCTGGCAGCATTTAAGAGCACTCTCTAGTCATCTCACCTTATCACATTGCCTCATGTTAGGGTCCACAGAGTAGAAAACACGTGCCTTCTCGAGCAGCATTTCTGGTCCGAAGAGCCATGAGCTGCTACTTAACAACCACAGAGCAATGGATATTTTTCTCTGATGCTCTCTGCTGTTATCTGTATATTCCTTTCAAAGTGTAACACAATGCACAGCACAGATCTATACTCTGATTACTCAGCAAGATTAAAAAATACTTTAAAGCACTTACTGAGACTTACAAACAAATAAATATCAGTTCCTCAAAGATTTCTGCTTTGGACTAGAGGATGGCTTATTTACAACCACTGAGCAACATATTTCTCATCTGAGTTCAGTGAAATCATTTAGAAGATAACATCTTCTAGTCAGAAACTTTTGAAAACGGGAGTTTAGCTTTTGTATAGTCCTTTCCATTCCTCACTGGAATGGACTAGTTTCATTTTCTTCAATAAGACTCTAATATCATTCAGTGTAGGCTATTCACATCTGACCATAGAAGAGATTTTCATAGATGCGCTGTAGCAACAAAATTACTGTCATTATTGCTTTCCTGGTTTGAACATTACACAAAATTGTAGCCTTTATAATATAAAATGTTGTTTTTACCATAGTAAGAAATAAACAGATTATAAGCTTTTTGGTTAAGGGTAATGCTGCTTACACACAAAGAAAAGGAAGGGGGAACAAGTTCTCTTTCCTTGAATAGAACAAAATGAAAAGAAGGAAAAATGGCAAATTCACCCACTTCCCAATCCAATCATCTTTGCCAACAAATTCTCCCTCTTCCTTCTCTTCAAGGTCACACTCAGATTCACACACTGACTTGTAAAGCCTTGCAGATGGCATTTCTGCTACTAAGCCCAATCCACAGTCTGGCTAATTTCTCTTAACAAGCCCAATGCCTTAAGGCAAGCCTTCAACTAGTACTACTTAACTGCATGCAGGAGCAGTTAGAAGAGGTAATCCTTCTATCTAATGTAAAGAAATGGTTTGTACATCCACAGACTCTCAATGGCATGCTAGTACCTTTGGATCTGGGGTTGCCTGCCTCATTATGCCATGAATTCCCTTCAAGGTTATCCTCTCACTCTCCATGTGATCTGCACGATGCTGAAAGAACTGGTATGACCAAAATAAAATTTCTGCTTTTGAATTATTTGCCTGTTTACTTTTCTTCCTTTTAGAGAGAATTTCCTAATTTATAAGATACTTCTGGTTTTGTTTTCCTTAGCAGCTCTTCACTTTTTCCTTTGGTTCTTTCTTACTGTTGAATAGTCTAGTTGGCTGTTGTAAACTTTTATAGGTATAGTGCTATCATTAGATATTTCAGCAAAATCCTTAGCAAAATACAGCTCAAGTGAACACTCCATTCCTCAGTTTTAGCATATTTCTCTTTAGAGCACAAATGTTTTGTTTTCATTTCTCAAAAATGATATGTTAGGAGTTGGTGTACATACCAGAGGAGGGAATCACAGGTAAAAACTTTCTCCCGTTGTAATGTGCACATTTTATTTTGAAATGTTTATCCAAAGTTACTATGTCTACCAATCAGGAGCAAGACTTCAGCTCCAAAAGCAAAGGAAATATAAACAACGCAAGAGAAAACAACGATTTGTGCTTTAATTGTACTTTATCATATCTTTTTTGAGAGCAAGGCAAGGTTCAAACATGCAGGATTTTTAGGTCTCATTTCCATCAAGTAATCTTGCATAAATTCAAAGACATATTTTCTTAAGTTTGAAAAAAACAAAACAACTTATTTCTTAGCTTCACTCTTACCATATGTTGTACTACAATATTTAACAGCTGATAGCAATGGGAATTTCTACAAAGATTGGAACAGATTGCCTAGAGAGCCTGTGGAGATATTCAGAACCTAACTCGGTACAGTCCTGAGCAGCCTGTTCCAGCTGAACCTGCTTGGGCAGAGAGGTTGGACTGGATGATCTCAAGAGCTCCTTTCTAACCTCAATGAATCTGTGATTCTGTAGGAAAAAAAATTATGTAGGTTGACCAATGTAAACCAGATAAGTTCTTCAGTACTCCCTCTTCATGGCATAAGACAAAACTACTTTTGCACTTAAAATCAGGTATGTGATTAAACAATCTGATGCATCATCATATCTCATTTCAGTACAGAGAGTAAGCCTGCTGTACTTTGCTGATGTATGAGAAATCCCAAATTACGATGGACCCTTTGAGAATAAATCAAGCTACCAGCACATTAAATGATGAGTAATCAGATATGGAAAATTTTATTCTTACATTTATCAAAGATCTATGAATGCTGCCATATATATTCTGAGATAATCACCTTCTTGTAAACGTATACGTATTGCACTGTGTAGTTGCCATCATCTAAAACCAGAAACTATTCAGAGAGAACTTGCACAGCTTAAACCCCAAATTAACATACTGCAGTCAGGTAGTCCTAAGTATATATAGAATAGACTAGATTCTGTAAAACATATTGAGCTGCACAATAAGACCTCTTTCTTTCAAGAGGACCCCTCTGCAAATACACCTATTTTGACCAGTTTGTGGAGCCCCATCATCCTGACTACTTCCAGAGCTGCCCAAACACAAAAAACTACTTGTTGTATGGCGTCACAGAAAACACTTCCTGGTTAGTAAGGATTACTGTTAGAGTCCAAAAATTTGCCCATCCAGCAGTACAACAATAGGAGAACACAGTAATACAAATTATCTTTGGATTATTGTTTGCACCGTAATTACTGAGGCTCTTGTTTGCTTGTCATTTTATTAGAAGAAACCAGGTTTTTTGTTACAGTGTAAAAAAACCCAAAACAACAACAACAAAAAGCCGTCTTCCGTAAATGGAAAGGCTCTCAAGCAGTAAGCTTAATATCACCATCAGTGCTAGTGGTATAAATACCAGAAAGAGTGACAGCTAATCCACATGCACTCAGAAGAAAAAATGAAAAGGCCAGTCACATGCATTTGTCAGTGCTGGTCTCATGCACACCTATTAGCTTGCAAGTCCTTCTGACAATCAGACACTAATGAAATGAGTAGAGGGAGGAGAAGAACACAGGAAAAGGACAGAAAAGACATGGAACACCTGCAAGACATTCTCCATTCATGTAAATGGGATTAGCACATTTTAAATGGATCTTTACAATGTGACTTAATTCATTTCAGGACTACAGATCTATCTGTTCTATAGCTTTTCAGGATAGCTCTTTGTTGGTTTTTTTTGTTTTGTTTTGTTTTTGTACTCTCCTATCTCCTTTTCTACCTCCCCAGCATTGTCAGCATTCCAGCCTTGTTAATATCAGAGCAAACAGGGGAGTGACTGAAACAAGAGACTCACATAGAAGAGATTGCTCTGGCAGCACTTTGCACTGCTGCAGTACTAATCCAGCACACACAAGGTATTACTAACTTGTGTTCTATTAAAAAACATTAGCAGAGTGAAAAAGTGTCCTGTGCCAACTGGACACGAGCTGTTGAGCTCCAAATGAACTTCTCTCTTAAAGCCCTCACCTTTAATTCTCACACTGCAAAGTGAGATGAGAGAAGCCGTAGGTTTTGTTCGCCTAATAAAAACTTGAAAAAAGACAACGTGCATACAGAGCCAGCGTAGTCATTAAATAGATCAGCCAAGCCTACGTGCTCTCCCAAACTGTGATTTAAGTTACAGGGCAGTTATGCATCAAAGGGGTGCTTTACTACCTTTTCTAACAGCTCTGGGATGAAAGTACTGATTGACAATGCAGTTTTGCACATGTATATAAACAGGTCCCTTAATTCCTTTAGGCTCCTTGAAAAGCCCCATCAGAATTCCCATGGTAGAATCTTTCCATGATTATGTGAGAGATCCACTGATTTTTCCATTGACACTTACAAGTTCACATACAGCAGAAAATACACCCCTGAGATTTTGCAGTCACAAAGCTTGGCAGAGTTTTAGAAATACCATTTTCATAAACTTTTTCATGATGTCAATATTCATGAACAAAAACCAGCATGATGATACGTGCAAAATTAAAAAAAAAATCCTTGCTGAAACCGTCAGTGAAAACATCACTGTATTAACAGTTTGTTTAAGCAAGTTGCTATTTGGTGAATGTAAATGCTAATGTAAGACTTGAAGAGCTGATCTTCAAAGCTCCATACTTTTCTTAAGTAATACCACAAAGGTAAAATGGAAATTGAAGGAGATACTTAAGTAAAGTTCTATTGTATCATATCCAAATTTTTCTTTTTTTCCAATGTAAGCAGTAATACATATATGTTAAGAGTAATATCTTAACTGTCAGATTTTGTAAGAAAAGAAATGTTAATTGTTACCTCATTCAGTTTTATCCTTTAAATTGTTCTGGATCAAAGCATAACAACAGACGTATATTTTCTTTTTATAAAAGGTCTGTTTAAAGTACTTTATTAAACAATTTTTTTTTAACTTCCAGGAATTATTACTCTAGATTTTATTACAGCCTTTTCAATTATTCCTGGACAGTATACTCCACAGCTTTCAAGAAGATAGCCTTCCTCTAGCTAGTAATGTAGGATATATGGAAGATTCACGTGTGGTTAAATTTGCTTGCAGAAGCAAAACAAGCAGAAGTCATGACAGCCCAACCATACTAGCCTTTTATGTACAGAAATTAAAAAAACTTACAAATTAAAAATAAAAATTAGAAAACCAACAGGACATTATGCATGCAATTAAATTTCAACACCATTCTTACTCTTATCTTGAGCTTCTCAGGAAGAAGCGACCAGATTTAAGGTACAACTGTCAGTTGGCTATACCCCCTCTTTTACTCCTTCTCCTGGACGTTAATCTCCATGCAATACAACTGCCTGTTCTTCAGAGGCTCCAGATGAAAGCTTAATATAATAATGTAACAGCAGTTGGAGCAGATATGTTGGACTGTGATTTGCAGTGGCTGAGGAGTAGATATATGCTCTCTTCTGTTATTTCACCTACAGAAATTTTGTCCTCTGGAGGACGGATGACACAGACTATGGGGCACTGCAACCTCTTACACTGTTGGAGCAGGATTCAGTAGGCCTTGGCCCATTTGCGACTTTCATAGGTCGTCATTTTTAGTATTAGAACCTACATCTGGGCCAATCACATCTAACAGAGTATGTAATGATAACTCCCCAAAAAGAGGAAAAGCCCCCAAACTTAAGGAAGTCTGCCAGAAAAGACTGGAGCAAGTACTGACAGTTGGGTGGCACTTTGCTCTCTACCATCTTCTTGAGGAGCAATGGCCTGAATGGGCCATGGTTTCCTACTGGCACTGATCAGCATTGAATTACCACCTCTCAGAAAGCATAAAGAACAAGATGAACTGAGTTGACAAGCCACATCAATTTATCTGACTGAAACTTCTCTAAGCCTCTCAAACACGCTGACCCAGTGACAGCAACAAAACTCTTAGCATCCTCTTTTTTTCCCCCCAGCAATCCAATGCTTTCTTTTCTTTTTAAAGGTGTATTTGGACCCAATTTATTTCTTTTCTGTGTGACAATACAAACTATTCACATTCAGTGGAAAAAAAAAATACTGTAAACACAATGCAGACTGTGTGCATATAAATGTGCTATTTTATTGTCAGACAGAATGAAAGAACAGCCCAGTGAGGGAAATAAAGATATTGCTCAAAACATCACAGTTATTTCTCCAAGATAAAAATTTCCATGCAATTTATGAGCATCGTATGATGGCTAACTGCTGTACAGGGAAAGGCAAAGGGAAAAAAAATGAAATTTGTTTCTTTAATATGATTTAATTAGTCTCAATGGCCCACGTGAGGACATCACATTAGAAAGACATTTGCTTTTTTTGTGACATGAAACAAATGCTATGTTGCAAAAAATAGGCAGCATCTTTAAGCTGTGCTGCAGAGAAACCTACAGTAACACAGCCATCTGTTTTAACTGAAAGGTACTGTGGGGTACCACTCTACAGAGAATCATGGAACAACTGAGTATGTTGAAAAGAGAAAAATGAGTCAAATGGTGATAAAGAAAAGCTTGTACTTTTTTTTTTTAATGTTTACTCTCTTTGTCCTGTTGGTTAAATAGCACTGCAACTTTTTTTTTTTTTTTTTTTCCATTTCCTCCTAAGAAATATTTTCTTTTTGGCTCACTTTTCTGCAGATCCGTGGGAATGAAGAAATTTGTCACTAAGTACTTTTTTTTTTATGTTTCTTTCCAAAGAAGTTCAGTGCTATGTAGCTGTGCCACTCGCAAAAACGAGACACAAAACAGATTTAGTGGTTCAGAGAATATACTGAAGTTTGACTCCAAAAGGAAAGCAATGCCTTCAAAGCTCATTTTCTATTTTCTTTTAAATAATTCAGTCTTTCAAAGTCTACATTTCACTTGCTTGCTCTAAGCTATTTATTTACTTTTCTTATTTTTATTGCTTATGAATGTAACGATTGTGAACTAAGCCAGTATGACAGCCACAGAGAATAAAACTCATTGTTAAGGTCTTGCATCAGTGTTCAGCACAACATCCTTTTTATCCATGCTAAACATATCAAGGGCAATGACAGCAACAGATTGCTCTACCACTGTGACCAATCCAAATCTAACAAGAACTGGACCTGTTTCAACTATGCCTCTTGCCTTTTAGTTTCTTCTACCAAATAACATACCATTTATCTATGCAAAAATAATGATAAATTCTTCCTAAGTATATTTTTTACAGCCATTTGCTGGTACAGATGTAAACATCAGGGCAAAATATCACACAGTCTATTAATACCAAAGCAAAGTGTAAACAGACTTCCCATCTCTGAACACAAGAGAACTTGGGCCTTGGATACTAGGAACTGGAAGAACTGCGTCTGAACCCAGAATCACTTTTCAGAAGAGCTCAGCAACTTGTGTTTCAAAGCAAGTTTATCCTTCTAAGCATGGGACTATGTGAAAGATACTTCCATTTAAGAAGTCAAATAAAGGGCCTCATTCTGCTTTGACTACAGCCACTGTAGACTCACCGAAGCCTATTGACCTGACCCAGCATGAATTTGGTTTGTGGAGAGACTACAAGTCAACCCTTCACATTTCAGGTCAAAACTGTATTACTTTTTTTTGTGTATGTAATACGTTTTCAAGAGCTGAAGGCAGTTGAGACATTGATAGCAGCTATACAGAAGAAATCAAAATCCCATCCTTATCCAGTGATGAGAATGTGTATGCCACAGTAAGCAATCTTAATATGGAGCATGGGCAACGTACGTCCAGCCCAGAAATAGCAGCAGAAAGAACGTTTTCAGATGTCATATCTTCACCACAATGTTTTTACAAATCCACAATCAATTAGAAAGGTATGCTGTCCCCAGCATTTTGCCAACGACCAGCAGTTTGAAATCCAGAAGGTTATCTATAAGTTGCTACCTTTCAATTACGCTTAGGAAAAAATACAATTTCTAATTTGATTTAAAATTAAGATTTGCGTAGCAGTGCTTTATTCAAATTATGTATAAATTGCAAGTCTTTTGATGCAGTGTAATCTCTGAGAGAGTATTTCCAAATGAAAAGATGAGAAATCATTATTCATTTCTAAGTACCAGAGGCCCATGATGCCTAACTGAGGTAATGTCTCCGCTATAATTTGACACATAAATGAAGTTTCAAAGTCTTCATTATTCTGATCAGAGAAAGCATCATATTTACATTCAAATAATCCTGAATGGAACGCTTGCTTGCACAGGAAAACAAACTAGGTCATCACAGTTTTCTGTTTACTTGCAATTTATATCCCCAAGTGAACATAAATAATCCTCAGAATGTATTCAAGAGGGGTACCCTAGAAAGCAACACATTAAAGGGTAGAAGAAAAAGCATCATAATCATAAAAGATGCATGAAAGTTGCATCCACATCTGGGTAACACCAGACCCCACTTATTCTCTCTTCCTCCATTTAAATTTGAGAATCAAAAACCACGTAGCTTGCAAGCAGAGACGTGAGGATCCTCTTACCGTTGTAAGGTCCTCACTGTATCCTCTGATAACATTGGAGGTAACTTCATCTTGGTAGATGGCCTTACAAATCCTGTAAAAGTCACCCCTGACTGACGGAAAGCACTAGATATCTGGCAAGCTCACAGCACTTACTCAGAGGGTTGGAATGAATCTGGATCTGCACTGGAATACACACTGTGGGGCAGCATGAAAACCCTGTCCTGGTGATCTAACACAGTGTATCAAAGGGTTAATTTAAGAGAGAGAAACAGCTGGCAGGAAAACTACCCATACAGTCTTCAAGAGTACCAAGGTGGTTTGGGAAGCTCTTGCACAAGGGACAAATAAAACCACTAGCAAACTAATGCAAATCATTACATCTCCTGCAGTTGCTATTAATTGCCACAGTCCTAGAGAAGCAGCATGTGCCAATGTGCAGACGGGGAGCTCTCTGCAGTGAATGCACCGTGACAGAACTGTGCCACAATGGCTGCAGCTTTCACTTCTGCACAAGGCCTGAACTCTGGAAGGGGATTAGGACCCTAAAGATGCACACAGATACATGTACAGATCTATGCCACTGAAATCAGCCAGTGCTTCCTTCCATTTGCATGCAGCATGGAAGCTTAATTTCAAACAAATCGGCATTAATGGAAGCTCTTTAATTAACTCAAGATGGGGAAGCTTTCACATCTCAAATGAGCAAGACATGAGAGAGAACTGCAAATCCAGGGATCTCATTTCAAGCCTGATGACTCAGTGAGCTGCAATAAAATGAGAATGAAGATTTACTTCCTCCAGCACACTTTCATCTTCGTGGGCTTTTTGCTTTGTTTTGTTTTTGAACTTATCCCTATCTCCAAGGTAATCTGGGTGCATAGTTACCAGCACTGATATGAAAGTCACGTTGAAAGCTGGCAAATGAAATGATAGACAGGGGGATACTTGGTGCACACTAATGAAATAGGAGACTTATTTTGCATACATGAATAATTCTTCTTTCCAAGGTATGCTCAAACCCTCACACTCCCCAATGCTGTCTAACAAATACATGGCATCCTAAAAGACTGTGCCTGGTGTGATATGTGGAAACCAAGATATATCCTATGGAAGGTTGATTCATTCTCTAAACTTACAGGATGATGTGTGCTAAGGTGTCTTGAGAAGCTTTATAGAATCAGCTCCCATGCTTCTGATAGATCTGACAGCACAGCAGGTCTCAAGCATTTAAGAGACTTGTTTGTTGCTGTTGTTTATTCACAATAAAGCTGTAGACCTAACTGCCAGTACTGCATTTCTTTTCGTATTCCTTAAAATTAATTTGAAATGAAAAGGTCTCCTAAACACAAATATTTAAAAATAGAAGAGAGAGCTCAAAATTTTAGAAAACCTCATTCAGCATCTGAAGTCATCAATAGCGGGTAAATAAATAACATGCATTGCTCTCTATTGGCAACTGGAAGTACTTCTCTTTTGCATCTGAGGAAGTTTCATATACTAGTAAGAGAGAACCTCTTTGCCAGTATTTTTTCCTAGTTACCACATTTCCATAGAAGTGGAATTATAGTACCAGTCTACAGTTACAGTCTGCAGTCAGAATCTCAGAAGCAGCACAGAGGTTAGCTGTTCTTCAAAATCCAGCCACAGACAGACTGCAGCCTGTCCACAGAAATGCTGCAGACATTGGACTGCCCAAGCCTTGACCATATTCTGGGTCCTGCATGGCTTGGAGAGAATATTCTTCAGAGAATAAAGTTGCCATCCACCTGGATCAAAAACGAACTTGGCAATACTGCGTGCTATCTGAGGGCAAATTTCAAAAGGCAGCATAGGAGTACACATCATTCTTTACAAGCCCTGAAGAATATTCACAGTAATTAAGTGTTCAAATGCTTCTTACACAAAAACAATCACAGCTTTAGGCTAAAAGACACATATAAACCATCTATTAACAGTTTAATATAATTTTAGACTCTGGTTTGCTTGTCTGGGATACCCACTGCAATGTGACACAATTCAGTAAGTAGATTCATGGAATAAGTAACCACATCTAACCAAAGAACTGAACAACAAGTAGTCATTCTTATTCGTGCTCTCAAATCGACGCGGACAACGATTGCCAATAGTGAGGACTAACGAAATACAATATTTAATTAATCAGAACTGCGCTGTACTTCTGTTAATCAAACGGTGAGTTTGAGGTTAGCAAAAATAAGTGATCTTTCTATCTGCCCACGATACTATATATATGGACTGTTACTTCCCCAGGGTAGAGTGCCCTGATTTCAATCTGTAGAGCAGACCCAGACTCCAGCTCTGTCTTGGCATTACAAGTATATTGCCATGTGACAGCGCTCCTACAGCTCAGATAACTGGAATTGAAGACATTTAAAGAACCCATACAGAGACATTGTGCAACACAGTGAATGTCTAGAAGCAATTCATAGAGTACAAACTTCTGACTGAGTAGGAATTTCCATGTACATTAATAATAGTTGAAAAAAATTAATAATTTCTTGGACTGAGAAGGAGGAAAACCACCCCACAGCCTAAGGGTTGTGGACTGTTTTGAAGTCTGATTTAAAATGTATAATTTTTCAATGATGTAGAGTAAATCAGAATATTCTTGTGTAGATAGTGTGCTAATAGATATACCAATTGATATTTTTAATGTAAACAGTGTGATAATAGAGAAAGAGCACACTGCTACTTCAAGTCTAGAGCACTTTTCATTAACTACGAACTGATAATGGGTAGAAGATTGAATAATAAAACTCCTAACAGCAATAGGATTGCCAAAAGCTCAATACTTCCTTATTAGTTCCTCAAAATTTTAAAGCACAATAATTAGGCCTTGAGAGGAGGAGAGACATTTTTCTGCATTCTGAAAAGTCTCAATTAATTTTGTGAAGTTCTAGATGCTGTAAGTGGAGGTATAGTCTTATATGTCATGATCCATGAGACCCACACCTGCAAGTCTTGATCAAAAATGTTTTCCATACGAAATTATATTTGAGAAAAGCAAGCATACTTAAGACCATATTCAGTGTAGTACAGTGAATATTGTTAATTTTATAAGTCATTTAAGCAAACAAAAGCTTCTAATATCTCAGTCTCCTAAATTTATAGAATTTCTCTATGTCTGTCTGACAGGGAATAAAACAGCACATTACACAGAGCCAGCACAAGCTGAATAGGTCAGAAAAAAAAAATAAATGTATCAGCCAATAGAGTGAATGTGAAGCATAAATCTCACTTCCATTTAACTCATAATTTTTAGCAGGTAGTACTCTCAAAAGACCCAAAAGGACAAAACGGTACTGTAGACAGAAGGTGTAAAATTTAGCAAACAAAAGAAAGGCATTCCAGTATTATAAGCATGAAAACATAAAACTCAAAGTTTCAAAGTTATGTTGCACTGAAGAACTGTAGATTACTTCAGCTTTTTCAAGGATTTATTTGGAAATGCTTGTAGATGCTGAGCATAAGAACAAGAGGTAGATGATTTAAGGAAGAGCAGATTACCTCTTCTTTTTAGAGACGAAAACTTGAGTAGCCTTTCCAACATAACACAAAACCAAGTAATTAAGACTATCAGACACAGCCAGTAATTAAAAAAAAAAAAAAAAAGACTCCAGTGAGAGCCTGGCTGTAGTTCAAGTAGCCACAAATAGTGTAATCAGTCCACAACTGCAATAAAACATGAATGTTTTAATCATTCACCACCACATTCATCCCAAACTAAACTCACCTGATCCCTAAAGAGGCAATCATCAACACCCCAGTAGTGTTTTTGTCAAATAATTTGCCAACTATTCAAGGTTAATGGAGAGTGCATCTCTTTTCCTAATTCCAGAATTAGGCAGCACATGACTTCCACACGCTTACATGTGCACACACACACGTGGTTTTGGGTTAGATGTTTTTCTTTCCTCAACCTTCTTCTCTTTCTTAGGCTTTTATTCCTATTGTAAGGACACCAAGTACATGTAAATCAAGAGACCTCACTTTTTTTTTTTTGCCTCCTTTGACCTACAAATCACACAAGTTTTTCAAGCCTTATTTTCTCTAGAGCTAAAATGACATTCTTAGCAGCGTTCTCAGTAAACTAGTGTGACAGCTGCAGATGAATCATGCTATTGAAACAGCAAAACACAAGGAATAAGCTGCAGAAATATGAACAATACAGGAGAAAGTCTTTTCCATAAGCATGACACACAATCAGAACAAATCACTGCAAGATTGGAATAAGTGGGCAAAACTTGTTTATATCCAGTACAGCCAAGATTGTAGATAATCAGGAAAAGGTCAGAAGAAAGCATTGTTATACCTGGTTTTATTTATAGAGATAAAAACGCAGTTGTGACTAGGTAGAAAACCAATTCTCGTACTAAGAAAAACAAGCGAATTTTACAGAATACATACCATTCTGCACAAGCCTAAATCAATCTCGAGGCAATAAATACTATGAAACTATTATTGCCAACTTTATCATATCCTCATTTTATCAAAACCAGGTCAGACTATCCACTCTAAACCTCATACATGCACAGAAAGGATCTGAATTACCATCCATGAATTACCACCATGAATTACCGTTACCAGAAATGCTTTGGTTTGCTTTTAACAAAAAATAGGAAATATGTAATAATTATTGCATTAACATCAATCCATTTATCTATTAAATTGCAAAGTTACATAGATTTACTCTAAAGTGCAGTTTCTAGGAGAACATGAATAGCCACCAGATAGGGACCAGTGAAGCAAATATTCAACTCTACTATAAGCTGTGGTTTGTTCACTTAATCAGCAGAAAGATGCACTGGAAAATGTAGATTTCATCCCACATTAGCATAGGTAAGTCCTTTTGAACAAGCTGATCATCAAATCATGACTTTCTCCTGTGTTCTATCTGGCATCATCACAGTAAGTTATCAATAATTACTGATCATTATCAAGGAAGTGAAAAACAAATGACAAATCCACGACATTTTAGGGAACCTCACTATGATCAAGGCCAGACATATACCTATATGAGGCAGGGAAGTTTTCTGCAAACTATTTTAAGCTGGATTAAAAATCATTCTGGATGACCTCATATAAGGAATTGCCTTTGAAGTGGACCAACAAAGAATACAGAACTAGGCTAACATCTCCTGATTCTCTGCCTTGCATAAAAAATAAACAAATAAATGAAAACAACTAGGAAAGAAAAAAACATTTTCTTGAGGAAGAAGAACCTCTACTTTTCTCCTCTTAAAATTCCAAGTTTGTCTCTATTAATAATCTACAGTAACAGGCCACGTCATGGAAAAGGAATAGTAGGAAAATCAGGAAATAAAAGTTGGGCAAATAAAATTTTTTTACTCTTTTGATAGACATTGCAATTCTTTTTATCCCTAAAAAAATCAGCAACTATGATGATTGATCTTTCTGGAGAAAAGATCTTTTGGTAACACTTTTGTCTCACAGTTTAAAGCATGAGAACTTGCAACATAAATCTTCAAGATTTTCAGTAAATATACCCAAAATAAGAATCAGAGCAAATATTTCTGAAATATCTTATTTTTAAATAGCAGGGAAGAAATTCAACATCTCTAAGCATCTTTATAATCTTTCTTATGCACTGCAAGAGAAAAGGAGATGAAAAAAATCAAATTTCAAAAATCACCTGGTGGTCACCTTGTATTGTGTGAACATCTACAGATACAGTAAGCATTTTTCTCTGTTACCCTGAAAATGGATTTCCAACCGTATGTACAGAAGACCTGGTATTTCATCTGACCATTGGTTCTTACAGTAACATAGCTATAGCAGAATTATCCTCTAGGTTGTAACTGTCAATATCAGGATACTCTGTGAGATAAATATAGTAAAATCCTCTGTAAGGGGCAATATCTTAAGCACAGATACAAAGAAGGGCATATACGACCAATTTCTCTCTTTCATAGCTCATTTCTAATGTTAGATGGACTCAGAAACAGAAGAATTTACTGTCTGACATTAAATGGACTAAGATGTCCATTAATCTATTAGAAGCATCGAAAGCCTTTCTTTCACTGCCTATCCCAGAATGTACTATCTGCAAACATGTTGGCACATACAAGTGAAAACATCAGATGATCATGTATCATACCAGTAAATATCTCCTTCATCCTAAAAGGTGTTCTCAGATTATCCCTATGCAAGACACTGTACTCCTCAGTCACCACCAAGAAGTTCAGACACCTGTGATGACCAAAAAAAAAAAAAGTGTATTTCCTACATTATGTCAGGGCAAGGAAAAGAAATGCAACTGCAGCTTTATTTGTTCCCTTATTAGAAAAGTGTGCTAATTTTTCCATAAATGACTGGGAGGATTTCTAGTGAAGTCTTTTAAGTATCTATACCATAATTTAAAGGAGTCATCAATCTTTAAAATGTCTTCTGTTTCATAGAGCATCCATATAAATCTTGACGATTTAACTCTGAATACAGATTTGTTTGCACACTGAAATAACTCCCAATACGGAGGCCACTGAATCATTGTTAATTTCAAATTAGAATCAAGCCAATCAGGCAAAAAAAAAGGTATTCAGCCTTTGCCTACTCAAAATGATACCACCACTCACTACCACCACCACAAGCCAGCACAAATACTCAGCAGATTTGGTCTATGATCATTTCTGTGACAAAATGCCAACATATGTATTACGACATCCTTTGAATTCTATAATACATTTACTACTATCCCACCCAAATCAGATGGAAAAAGATAACAAGCACCAATTCTTATCCGTATTTCAAGCCTTTGCACACCTATTACAGTAAGGAGTTATAGGCATTTCTGAAGCCACTGTGGCATTGACTCTGGCTTCACAGTGAGTTATCCAATGGTCAGAGTTGGGAAAAAATAATAATTAGAATTCCTTTTTCAATAAAAAAAAACTTCTTAAAAAAACAGGCTCTAAAAATATCTATGTGAGACTGTATTTAAGCAAAATGATTAGAAATATGACAAGTCAGTAGATGTTTCTTCATATTTGCTTTCTTTTACTATTTTGTTCTACTCTGGAAAAAGAAAAAAAAGAGGATGAGAAACATTAAAAGGAAAAGAGAAGAAATGAGAACAAAAATCCATCGCTGTTATTTCTAACTGGAAGAAAGAAAAGAGCAATTTTAAGGAGCTGCAGCCTTAAAACAAGTACATGAAAATGCAATGCAAATTCAGCTTACTAGTTGTATAATCAATGGATATACAGATGATATGGTATATCCAGGAGCTTGGCTGATGTAACTGTTATATTGGAGTAAGGAAAGAAAGTCACTCACCCTATCCTGGGCTCGCAAAATAGACTCCAGTGGAGCAGATCTCTAGAGAGATCCTTCCCCACTGGCAGTCAGCTCTTGGTCTAGGAGAGGTGGAGCCAGGCTCCATCTCTTCCTGCAGCACAGGTGAATTGCCTTCACCTGTGCTCCCATGGCTGACTCATTGCTCGCCTCAGGTGATTAATCAGAGGTTCAGGCTGTGATTCAGCAGCCCCATTCACCACTTTATTAATTACTCTTAAACAGGAGTAAAAAAAATTTATCATCCAGTCAGAGAATGATTATATACAGGGATTGCAATTAAACTTGACTATAGTCCCACATATAAAAAAAAATGACTAGCAATGTGACCTGATGTTTGCAGCGCTAAGCTGAGAGCACAACCGTTGTCCATTCCAAGCCGTAATAGTTTCTTCCGTAAACTTAAGCTTTCTAGGATATGCATTAATAACCTTTAAAAATCTCTTTGCCTTAAAATTAGTTTTCCCATCAGGTCTGAGATGTCTAGAATAAGTAAAATCACAGTTTCTCGTACTAACAACTTACAACAGATGAAATAGATAGCATATAGCCTGCCCATGTATGAATGCATCCGTATGTATTTGTACAATTAATGAATATACCGATGTTATGGTATAACAGTGTACAGTTAACGATTATACAGATGTTAAGGTATAACAGAGAGCTTGGCTATGATGTTATTATACCAAAGCAGGAAACAGAAATGATAGGTACACTCACCCATAACCTGGGCACGCATGGGAAATGCCAGTGGAGTGGATCTCCAGAAGAGATCCTTCTCCCTTGGCAGTCAGCTCTTAAATGGGTCTAGGAGAGGTGGAGCCAGGCTCCAGCCCTTCCTGCAGCACAGGTGAATTGCCTTCACCTGTGCTCCTTGGCTGACTCACTGCTCGCCTCAGGTGATTAATCAGAGGTTCAGGCCATGATTCAGCAGTTCCCATACAGTACTTAAAACTGCATTTTTGATTGCTCTCCAGTATTTTTCTTTTGAGATTTACATTAACATCTTTGGCAAAATTCCTACTGCTTTCCACTGTTTCGCAATCTGCCACAAAAGTGTTACCTACTGCCCATCTGCAAGGAGGCTGAATTTGAGCTAATTTGTAAGCACGGACCAAGACATGTAAAGTAATGAATGTGTCAAGAATTTGAAAAATGACAAAGTAATGATATTATTCTTCATTTTCATTTGCTAAACTACATGATTGTAATTCAGCCAGCAGCAGAACTTAAATTTTCCTTTACGACATCTGTAATTCCTTCTATTTATTACTTCTTTTTGCTGCTGATCCTCCACATTCACTTTGGTCTTCGTATCTGATTGAAAACATCTGCAAGTCAAATGATCTATTGCCTTCTGGCATATATAAAAGCATATTTCCCCTCCCTTACATTATCTATCTTCACTTTCATGCCACAATTTTGGAGCTCTGTTACGTAGATGAAAATTCTTAGAAACAAAAGACAAAACATGAGCTGTCTATGAAGGATATATGGCAGATAGTTCTGCAAAGAACCTGACCTTGTGACAGCAGTTCTTTTTGATAAAATAAACCTAATGGAGCCTTAAGAAACAGGCTGCTGTGTAAAGCTTAACCTAGTAGCTACTCTTCCTCCACAGCATCCTAGAAGAAAAACCCCTTATGCTGTTTGATTAATACCTGTCTGAAAATACCACCTTTCGACTACTCACACAAAAGCCAACCTAGTGCAGTTTGAGATCTTCGGGCTTTCCCATTAGAGGAGATAACTTAATCAGAGAACAGAACAGTGTTAAAGGTCAAAATATTCCCAGGAAGTAACTTTACCCCATTCAAGGCATTCCAGTTTGTTTTTATCATCCCTTATTTCAATGGTTGAGTTTTCACCTGTAAGAGTAAAATGACTGTAACTGATAGAATACAATGGAATCTGATTTAACTCTAATTACTACAATTATTATTATTACTGTATTATTAGACTTCAATCAGTCACTCTTAATATTGAAATAAATTTTTCTATCATTGTGAATAAAATTATGGTTTCAGATTGCATGTAATTTGTTTGGTTTATCTTTTCAGTGTCAAGAAGTTTTACCTGACTTTGTACAAGTTCTTTGGTATTAAACTGCCTTGCAAAAGCCCCTTGTTAAAATTTAGTTTCCAAGAAAGAATGATTTAGCAAGTTTCCTAGGTGCAGCGGTCAGTGCACACTTATGCACAAATGGAATTTTCCCAGAGCAGTCCTTGTTAAAGTATTTCAACATTTATTTTAGGAAAATTAACAAAGAACTATCTCCCTGATGCATGAATGGGTAGACTCCATGCAAATAAGTAAAAGATAAACACAAGTGAATAATTTATATTATCTCTCACTGCAGCAACATGGTAAATTTTATAATACTGAAAAGGAATGGGTTAACAATTTCACTAAGCATTTATATAAAAAAAGGATTCTATCAAGTGATAAAAGAGAATGTGGTTCATAGATTGAGCAACTTTAATATAGCAATTCCATGTTATACGTCACATTAGCTCAGTAGTAAACAGATCTTTATACAAAAAATCTACTAGAATTGCTTTCATTTTAGTTTTCCCTTGGGATCCCCTAGAAGGTTAACATTACCAAAAGGATAAATCAAAGTGTAAAAAACATATTTTCCTCATCAGATTTGGACTGCAGAAAGTACAAGCATTCCACATTAAAGCTTTGTTGAATTCCTTATTTATTTTCTTGATAGACACGTACCCTCATGTATGCAGATAAGGTGTGAGTTGCATTCCATTTGCATTAACCTTCACTAAAGTGTAACAGCAAGCTCCAGAATTAGAGAACTGCTGGAGGATGGACCTGCTGCTCTTTTGTTTGCACTGCTCTCTAGAGAACTCACGTTGGAGCAGTCAGCATCAAGCAGCAATGCCAACCCACCAAAGAGATGAGTGGCTGAAAGCCCAAGACCAGCAGGACACTGGGCCAGATTTGCTCACTATTGCAGGGATTGGAAGGGCCCTCTGGAAATCATCAAGTTTGACCCACTGCTATAGCAAGTTCCTTATAGTAGGTTACTCAGGAAAGCATCCAGTCAAGTTTTCAATATCTCCAGAGACACATTCCACAGTCACTCTGGGTAGCCTGTTCCAGGGCTCTGTCACCTCAAATGTAATGTAGCTTTTGTATTCTCAGATGGAACTTCCTGTGTTTCAGTTTGTCCTCTTTGCTCCTTGTCCTGTTGCTGGGCACTACTGAAAAGAGCCCGGTCCCACCCACTTAATACCCACACTTCAGATATTTCTAACCATTGACAACTTCCCCTCTCAGTTTTCTCTTCTCCACAGTGAGAAGTCCCAGATCTCTCACAGCCTTTCGTCACAAAGGAGGTGCTCTATGCCCATGACCATCATTGAAGCCCTCTGCTGTACCCTCTCTAGAGGTTCCCTGTCCTGCTTAAACTGAAGAGCCTGTAACTGGACACAGTGCTCTAGATGGGACTTCACCAGGACAGAGTAGAGGAAGATGAGTAATATCTCCTCACTACATACCCACCTTTATGACCTGATCTCCTGCTCTGGCAGTGAACTGGTACAATCTCCTCTGAAATGAATGTGCAAAACTGGACACACAGCCGCACCTTGGGCTACAGCATTCCCCACATAAGTGGGTGCATTAACAAAAATGATGTATTCTTAATTTTTGTCCTTTCTGTGTAAATAGCAAGACTTTTCTCTAAGCACAAGCTACCAACTCCGCATTTTACAAATCCACGTACACATGCTAGTTAAAATGTGCAATCTCATTCCAGAGGGTAAGAGCACACGGCATGAAATGGGGACAAGAATCACCATGTTTGAAAATGATTTCAGAGTTTCCTTGGCTATTCCTCATGTCATTGCATTTACTCTCCACAGACCTACAGTCATCTTTCTTTGTCATTCTAGACTGCTCTCAGATGTCAAAAAACAATTTATTTAACATTCTACAATAATTTCAACAGTGCACATACACATCTGACAATTTCAATATGAATACCAAGGAAATATTATATTGCATTTCAAAGACCAATATAAAATGAAAACATACTTCATTTTCATCAAATTAAAAAAGTATTTGAGCTGAAGTATTACCATTGTATTTACAAAGTACAGCAAAACTGCTCAACGAAAAAAGGTGGCAAAAGTAATCAAAACAAATGCAATAAATTACAGTACTTGGGAGAGAATAAAAAAGGATTCTTAAGGCTATTTAAACATATAGTTATTAGTACCATTTTTTCCTTTTGGTGATTGGACATTTAAAATCATGAATAGTGCTAGATTTCAGTTCTGAAGAACACACCACCCTCAGCAATGCTTTTTCATCTGTTTCCAGCTTCTGGTCTTTTCAGAGTCAATTTTTCAATATTTCGTATCTCCAACTCCAGTCATTATTCAGGAGCAGCATTAATATAGCCAGTGATAAAACAGATTGGAAAAAGTAGGCAGGGTGGGTAAATACATTAGGAATGAATGAGAGAAGCCATGGGGAACCAAGCTGCTTTTGTTATACATGCCATGGGATTCAGGACCATACACCAGGGAGGATCTTATATAGCTAGCTCACATTAATGTAGCATTAGTGGCTAATGGACATGGAACAGGATTAAATCCATATGGTAATGGTACTGAAAAGGGAATGGAGGGAGTAATAAGAAAAATAAAAATCATAAAAAAGAACAATCATCTCCTCTCAAACAATTTTAAACCTCAATCTTCTGCTGAAGTAGACTGACTTGCCACTGGTTTTGATGGGAGTAGCACTAATCTCATCACTGGCATCTGGCATATTTACAATGTTTAAAATATATTACATAAACCTTCATAATGCAGTCCCAGAAAAAGTGCCTACCCAAACAGAGAAAAAAAACAAGCACTCAAGGAAAGGCTCCTGTTAGTGCCTAACATACAAAATAAAATCCAGTTCTTATATTGTCAAAAAGGCAGTTGTCAGGATCATGAGTCCAATAGCTGATCTCTCCATTCCTTCGTTTAACCACAAATGCTTAGGATACTCTCATATCTAGGGAGGCTGCTGCCATGTGAAAAGACATTGTAAAAGAGCTTTTTCCCGTGGTGGCTTTTTTGATCACTTAAGTGATACTTTGCTCATCTGGGCCCAATGCTCCTGGGTGAGCAATACACCTCATATTAATCAAGAAAGTTTCCATATATGGATGAACAACTATTTCTAAGCTTAAAAGTTTACTAAGTGTAAACTTTTCTCACTTTCTCACAAATTGTGAGAAAATCTGCCACAATGGAGACATGGTGCATGGAATTCACACGACTATTTCTAAAGAGAAGGGATTTCAAAACAGATAAATGCATTTTCAGTGTGCTCCCAGGAAGCACAAGAGCTGTGGTTTACAACAACACTCAAAAATGGAAAGGCCTGATATTTAACCTCCACAGCCCAGTAAAATTCTTGAGTGTTACCCACAAGCACTTAGGCTCATTAATGAACTGAAATCCTTTTGTTCTACCTTAAGAAAATTTGGAGGTGTAGCATTTCTGACTCTATGGTTTCACCACATCAGTCTGAAATACCACAAATCTTGCATAATTTTTAAAGGTGGCAGCTTGATGGCATTAACAGGAACAAGAACATGCCTTTTCTTGTAACGTTGCATTAAAAGTCATTTTGAAACAGAAGGGACAGAAAAAGGAGGTCACACCATTCCGCCAGTATGAAGAGGAGTACTACTACTTCAGGCCATGAAGAACTCTTCCTTTAGCCAAGCAGTTCTGCTGAGTGCTGATTCTTCTACTTAAACAATTTCTTCTCTTGACAGAGACACAGCAGAGTTTTCCTTTTTCTTGCAACTGTCAAAGAGCTGAAGGGAAATTTCCCTTAGAGGCTTGAGATGGGAACAGAAAAGGGGGTTTTCAGTTCTCTGCAGTCACAGTACCATATGAAACACAAATGGTAGCATTCAGCCCCATGGCTCCTCTGTCCCACAAAGACTAGGAGCTTGCCCACCATGCTGATCTCCACAAATGGCTGGAAAATTCCCTGTTGCTCACATAAGAGAACAACAGAAGTCAAAGAAAGAAAACAAACAAACAAGAAAGAAAACAAACAAGAGAGAAAGAAAACAAACAAGAGAGAAAACTGAATTATTACAGAACTTAAGATCTTTGGAGCTGGTATTTTAATTCATGCCTCTCCACAGAGCACATAATGAAGAAGGCAACTTGAAATTTCTCATATCAATGGGATGACAAATCTGCTGGACTGAAATGAACCCTTGGCTTAGAAGCTTGCAACAACTGAAGTGATAACATATAAACACTATTTATAAAGTAAGCACAGAGAATCCAAAACTTCTAGCAATGATTAAAAGAGATCACAGAACCAGTACAACAGGACAACAGAATGTCAAAAGTATCGGGGATTTATCACACCATCCACTATTAGTATCAACTGATGACTTACAAAGCTGTTATTTTCATGTACTTTGGAGATATGGGAAAGGTCTTCTTTGGGAAAGATTTCCACAGAAAGAGCAGAAGGTTGCCCATAGTTTTTAAGGAATTTTCCATTGTTTTCCTGATGTGAAGCTGTACATCAGCCTGGAAACTGAAGTGCATGGCTACCTTCACTGATGTGGCTGGATATTGAGATGTACCTAGGATTATAATCGATGACTTCTAAAAATATGCTCACCACTGTGTCCTCCTGTCCTGCCCAGCATATTTTACTACTGAATCTCTCTTTTTGCCCTCTAACAAGGGCTCAGTTTGGCACCCTCTGAGAAACAAATCCTTGTTTTGCTTTTGAGATCAAAAGGTGAAAGGAGTGAAAACACCCTTCCATCTGATTCTCACCCACAGCGTTAAACTTATCTCAGCTGAAAATCACATTTACTGTATTCTGCTATTGTCTTCATTGTATTCTGAGACCTCGTCAAAATGCAACAAGACCAGAGCATAAATATTTCAGTTAATTTTAATTTTAAAACATTTTCTTTTTTGTCCTTAGTCTTTTGTCCATAGTCTGCTGAAGTAGTAAAAGCTTGATCCATTAAGCCAAATCATCACCACCTGGACTAGGTTTATGAGTAGCCCACTCAGCTACTCCATAGGAAAATTCAATTGCAGGAAAGACAACTCTCACTCCCAGTCACTATTTGGAGACACTTCTTCGGTGGCTGTCAGCTGTCACTCCCCCCTCCCCCCCCCCCAAACCTGAGGAGACCCAGGAGATAAAACTACTCCTGGGTTAGATCAGCTTACATAAAGCATACCAAAGGCTGCTTGTTTACAATTAATGTATGCTATGGGTGGAACCCCTCTCACCTGCACGGAGCCAGCCCAAGTATCCATCCCCCATCCAGCTGCCCCTTTGCCCACTTCTGCGCAAGATCCCAGCAGGGAGCTGGGAAATAGCTTGTGCCGATCCCTGTTAAGTGAACTGTGGAATGGGCGGTGGATGTTTTTAAGGAAAGCTTGCTAGAAATTCTCAAGGGGACTTGATGATCACCTTCCCATTAGGTCCTAATGAAGTCCCAGCAACATTCTTTGTAGACACTGGGACCCAAATATCTGCTCTTAGGGAAGACATGGCTGTGAACTGCCAGGTATGTCACGACAGAAAAAAGCAGAGGTTATAGATGTGTTTGGCAATTCCCGCCCTCTGCACACAGCGACAGAGAACTCAAAGCCAACAGAAGTCACAATGGTAGTGGGCTCTTTGCCTACTAATATTGCAGGATTAGATTTGCTGAAAGGATGGTCTTGGATCGGGATTCAGTAAAGGGAATGGAAATCTGGATCCCTCTCTACAGCACTGCAGCTGTTACAACTAGCCCCAGTACTACTTCCCTCAAAAACTGTAAATATAAACATTACCCCCTATCTTTGGGATCGAAGGAGGGCATTTCAACAGTCATTACTAATCTTAAAAATGAGACAATTTAGTCCCTACCCACTCACCATATAATTCTCCTGTGTGGCTGGTTCAGAAACTGAACGGCAAATGGAGGCTTGCAGTTGATTTTCAGAATTTAAATGCAAACAGGACCTTTAACTGCTGCTGTACCAAACACGGCCAAACTAATCGCTTCCATTCAGGAGCAAGCTCACAAAGTTCTGGGCTACGACTAATATTAAGGATATGGTTTTTTTTTTTTTTTTTTTTTTATGGTGTCTCTCAGAGAAACAGACAGGAATCAAATTACTTTCACCTGGGAAGGTGTCCAATACATATTCACCTACCTGCTATTTAAAATAAGAGAACGTACTTATTTTTATATTCAAAACCAACCTAATTTACAAAACCTTGTTTCAGCAGTATGCCACAAATACTTCACCAGGTTAGTGCTCTCAGCTGAGCAAATTAACTACATTTTAAAGAGTGCTTGCTAAACTAGTACAGAAACTTATAAATGTTTTAAAAATATCAAAAATGGTGGTAGTTTGTTGAACAGAACATTTCACTATCCATTCATTTTAATAAGGAGCATTTTAAACAGATCCTCAAGTCTACTGCAATAGAAAAACAACAACAAACGTTTGTGCAGAGCATGACTTCCCAGTAAAATTACAGATTAAAAGCATGAGCAGCCAGTGTTGAACATTAGTCTTGTCTAGTAATGACTTTAATATGCTAAACTTAACACATTAAGAGATGTGTTATAAGGCATTAGTGCTTTTTTCCATAACATAAACATAAAATCACAGTTTGGCCTTAGAAAAAGATTACACTAGTTGCCCTGATACTCTATCAGATTGCAGCTCTGATGTTTATACTTTGTGTACTATTTCTTCAAATGCTCTCCTCGAGCACAGAAAGCAATTACAGCCACTAATGATGTCTTTCTCTACTGGATCTGTGCATCTATGAAAGATAGCCTGATAAAGAGCTGGGGCTGATATAACTGCAAACAGACTGTTTCCTGCTTCCCGTATGTTGTACCATTCTCTCAGGAACTGCACTGGATCATACACATTCCCTTGGGAGTACTTAGTTTTACACAGATTAGTGCACAAAGCGATCTTGTTAGGTTTAGTTCCTTTACAAGTTTGTATATCTATTAAAGCACTTAACTCTGGCCTGAGAGCCAACACGCATAGCAAAGCTTTTGCTTTCTGTGCTCTATCTACCAGCCAGATAATGATAAAAGGGTAGTAAAGCCTTTCTTGTAGTAAGGGGCCCAAAACCGAGCACAGCAGTCAAGGTGCAGTCCCACCAGTACAAAAAGACCACCACCTCCCTGATCCTGCTGTTTTCTCAGAATGAATACTGCAATTGCTCCGAAAAAGACACTGTCTCCCTTTTCCATGCTTCTGCATTTTAGTGTTATCTTGTCCCACATACACTCGAAAGTGTTAGGCATGCAATTGGAAATATGGAGCTGAAACTTTTAATTCTAGACGGGCAGGAAGGCAATTCAGAGTCAGGTTTAAAATAGAAAGCACATTGATTCCTTCAGCTTGGAAGCATTCCTGTATCTATAACTGAGACTGCTCTTGTTTGAGCAAACCTTACTGCTAAAGAGCCAAATTATACCATTCATTTGAAAACAGACTCCCTAGCAAGACCAACGGAGAGTTCTGCTTAAAAACCAATGATACAACATGGCAAAGATATTTAATGCAAAGAGTTTCCCATCTAAACAGCAAATCCCCTAATGGGGAGTTTCTGGAAAGGTACTGGCAGTCAAAAAACAAACGAGGTGGAGTGCAGGAGCAGAACAGAAAGATGCAGACTGGCTCAGGAAGCACAGTGTTTCCAAGCAATTGTGGAGCAGCTCTAAGGCTGTGCATGTGTGCTGCCAGCATAACCCACCTTGCCTCGGGACAGGAGGCCATCTTCAATAGGTGTGCTGGGGAAGATGCTGAATGTGAATGTAGCAGTTGTGTAAATGAAAAGGAACAGCACATCTCTGGATTGCTTGCTATTATGACAATAAAACTGGTGATTCTGAGCAACTCTAAAGTCTTGAATGCACAAATTAGTGCTGATGAAGATGAACTGCTAATACCTGAACAGATGAGGTGGTTACAGTAAAAGTCTCTTACATAGGTCTGTAATCCATCACATGACCTGGATCACCACACGTCCAAGGCACCACACAAGGAATAGGAGAGAAGAACGAAGGAAGGAGAGGAGAAGAATGCTATCAACACACTCAGACTTAAGACAGCTGGTCTCTCCCGTAGCTACTGGAGATACTGACACTTCTTCAAAGCACTGCACAAGGCACCCGTCTAAGGTTCCACTCTTCAGATGACCCAGAAGCACAGGGCAGTGTAACTGAAGCAGCGTGAAACACCCTATCCTAATTATTTTTCTTCAGAAGTGAGAGGAAGAGAGAGAGAAAGAAGTAGACTTCCAGTCTTCCATAAGAAGCTCTGCTCTCTTTCAAGAGTTGCTACGGAAAATAGTGATTAGAAAGAAAAAGTATTCCTATGAATCCAGTTTCTGAAAAGACTTACGGCTGTTTTCCTAGACTATATATCTCACCAAAGTACTCCTAGAACTACATAACACAAGTAAGCCACAAAAGAAAATAAGAATGCCATGAACCCTGGAGTTTCTACATACAGAGGCCACATTGTGACCATTCACATGCATTCACTTTTACATTATGTAACAGTTCCAAAGTAGTGAGCAGAAAGAGAACACAATGATTTCTCAAACTGTAAAAGAAATTCTAAACTTCAAATAGCGTTAAAAATACTGAATAGATACTTTTGTGGTCATTTTTATAATACACATGGAATCTGTTTTCCAAGTTTGTTTGTTTGTTTTTGTAATAGAGCTGGGTAAATATCTAAAGGAAGCTGAAGTTGCAATGGGCATCAAAGAAAAAGCAGCAAAGCATAGTGATACCATATTGATTTACAGGACTTAGGCACCAGTGTTTTCAACAGCAAGGTAGGAGAACAAACAGAATGCAGAACCTTTACGGAAGCTACACACAGGGAAATGGCAGCACAGAAATAATGAGGAAAAATACACACACAATAAACTGTTTGGCATGAACTGAATGCGTTTAAAAATCTATTTTGATTTAGTTAAATTTAAAGAAATGTTTTAATTATAATGTTGTTATTTTCTTCTTCCCATTATGTCAACATTTGGTTGTAAAAAGAACAGAGACAAAGTATTTCTATCTGAGCTGTTGTGGTTTTTCTTTGAAATTTTCTGGTTGGATATTGAACTCAAAAGAGGATCTTTTATCACAGCTTTTCAGTCAGTGGCCACGAAGGAAACTTCTAAGGGTAGCTTTTTTTGGCACTGTTGTATTTCCTTACCTCCCTTAACTTCTGCTCTTCAATGCATACAAAGAGTATTCAGTATTCAGCCTTCACACCATTAGAAAACAAGCTTTTGAATTTCAGGATAGAGAATATTATTTATCATTATTCTCAGTGTTTCTTTTACAAGATAGCACATTGAGTCAGAGAATCTGTTCCACTGCATGTCACAAACAGTAACATTAGCTATTCTTGCTGGTGATACATTTGGGTGTTATTTTACTGGATGTGTCTAATTCAGAATCAGATTGCTGTCCCATGGGAATTCTGCGGATCTCTTCTAAACATAGTAAAAAAAAAAAAGTAGAAATGCCTCCTAAATCAGCATCAGTCTGGTACAATATGCATCTGAGGCTCGGGCTCTGTGAATTGTTTTTTACTGGCTTTTCATTTTACCTATCCATCTTAAAACTTTTCTTAGGAGTATTAAATTACTTTCTTTCTTAACCTTATATTGAAATACAGTTTATGACAAGGCCTTGTTCAGCTTGTTCCAGGAAGAAAAAATACTCCAGACCATTATGGAGGCAAGTAGATGAAAGACTAGCTGGAGCACAAATAGGCCTTCTTGGTGCACAGTATGCAGAAAATATTAAATACATTTTCAATCATACCCCCCTATGCCAGCACAGTGATGACTGAATTTGAAGAAATCTTGGAACAACTGCTTTGAAATCTGAATGCTCTGAATTCTCTTAATAGATACTAAATCAGATGTTACTGACCTCCCAAGGGAATTAGTATCATTTTTCTAATTATTGAACATTTTAACAGAAAAGTCTCATAGATTGAGTCCCGTCTGAAATGTTGTTGAACTGGGGATCACCTTATCTAAAAGACAACAACAGTAACAAATAGCTTTCCTTTTTTGAGGTAGCTTTAAGTGAAATTGCAACAATTATCTTAGACTACGTTATGTCGTCTTGATCTACTAACATTATTTGATAACTGGTTCAAACTACCAGAGGTCTTTCTGTGTGTCAGAATGTAGTCAAAAAAGTGGGGTATACAGCATTACTATTTGGTTAATACAGCTCCTGAACAAATGCTTGCTTACTTCCAAAATATGAATTTAAAAAAATAGAATAAAGAAGGGGAAAAAAGTAAAAATAGATTATATTTAGTTTAAAAACAACAAAAATAACAGTAAATTATCATTTGACCAATGAAAAAGTGCAAGGCAAAAGACCAAACAATAAAATGGTCTGTTGGATCTTCTAATGCCTTCTGGCTGATGAACAAATTAACTTTTTTGTGTGGCACATAACACATATGGTCTCCTACTACTGATACTTCAGCCATGCTCAACACCAAATTGTTTATTCAGCAAAAACAACTGAGCACTGATTGGATTAATCGGTGAGTAAAATACTTGAGGACCAGCAACAGTACATGTCAGTAAAATACACTCAAAAAAACCTGAATGATGTTCATATTTTTTTCTTGATAGACCACAATCATGTCAGAGGAAAGCATAAATCCTGAAGTTGGTAGTCCTCAATCAATTCTATAGACAGATTCTAGCGATTCCCAAGTTAAGAATAAATTAACATGCTGAATTTAGTTTGATTATCCATATGCTATCTTCAAGATAAAAACAAAACAAACCAAAGCAAACAATAAACCAATACTTTTTTTTTTTCTAATTAAGATGGGCTAGTGTTTGGGGACAATTTTGCTAAATGCTTTAAATCAACTTCAAATGCTATGATATGGAACACAAAAAATAAAAAGACAACAAGAATTTAAAACTAGAGGCAACCTGGGACATCAGTTCCCATCTACTAATAGAAGATAAAGCCTTTCACAAACACTTTAAAACTAGCTGTTTTTCTCTGCTCCTTTAGGAAGGCTTTTTCAGAAACCCATTCCTCTGACAACTAGGAATTTTTATATGTGTTTCCTGTTCATATCCACTTTTCATTTGTTTCAATACAGACTCTTAGTTCCTTCATTTTAGATGTTTACCTTCTTGATGTTATAATACAGAATAATAATATCTGCTCTCAGCCTTTGTTTTTCTAGACTAAGAAGCTAAGCTTCTTAAGTCTCTCCATAGAAAATAGCCTTTTTTTCCTTACAACTCAGTCTAATATCTCTCCCAGATTAATTCAGTTCTTTTTATGAATCTCTAAATGCAGGGTTATCCTGCAATTCTCACTGTTATTCCACTGACATTACTTCTCCCCTTAAGGTGATCCCATTTTTCCTCCTATATCATGGTCTGTTTGTTAATCTTTTCAAATTTAGAATAACAGGCCATTTTCACTCTCTTCCTCTTTTTTTTTTTTTAAATTTATATTCCTGCAAAAGTCACTAAAATATAGTAGAACACAAGATGAGAACTTTCGTTAGTGATTCTTAGCATGGTTTTAAGATGTACTTATTTCTGTGGGGACAGGGGAGAAGTTATTGCTAGAACTTTTAGCAGTACTTTGATCCCTAACTTAGACTAAGTTCTGTGACTGCAATACATGTAAAGGCTTTTTGAATTCCCACTATGGTCCTACCAGCTTCTTTATGTACTTAAAAACCCTTACAATGTGACTGTTTGCAACTGTTTTCAAACCAATAAATTTTTAGAGGATCACCACTCTGAATATCTTACTCTGATTTTTCAGAAAACCTTCTTTGTCTGAATATTTTCTGAAATCCCTTTCGTGAAGCATTCGTGTGTAGGATATCAATTTTCCCCATCACTAGTACGTTTCATAACTCGGTCATCCAAGACTTTGCTTTCAAATGATTAGGCACTACTATAGCAAGCAGCCACCAGAAACATGAAAATTAGACTTCTCTTCAACAACCTACATTTTCCAAACAGAAAGCCTTTCCTTGAAGACTGCAGCATGCAAACAGAAGGCTGGCAGGGCTACCACAACTACTACCTATTAGCAGGGAAGACGCTTGTGCCTGCATTACAGTAATGGCATTCATCTTTCATAACAAGCCTTCAGCACCCTTCAAGGCAGGAATGAAGAATGTTTTTTTCTATTTAATCTTACCTCTGAGTTATTTTGTTAGACAAAACTTGAACAGATAGGCATTTGAAAGCATGGCAGTGATGGGAAGGGGAGAAGCAGACAAAGGAAGGGTCCTACTTACTCTCATTTTCCACTCTATACTGACTACATTTGGTCTGTATTCCTATTTGGATGCTTGTAATTTTGTTTGTAAAATACTGACAAAGCCAGCAAATGCCTCTGACAAAGAAGCAAAAGGAAAAAGAGATTCTTAAAAAATGCTTATTTTCTGTCATAGTTCCTAAGAAAAACATATTCATACACTGTGTTTATGGTTTTGGTTGTTTTTTTTTTTTGTTTTTTGTTTTTTTTTTTCCCCTCCTGAGAAGCTCTGTAATACTATATATTTGACCTGGATTTTCTTCCTTCTGTTGTGTCAGCTGAAGATGCTTCAAGCAATACAGATAAAAATAAAATAAAAAAAATTCAGCACGAAGGAAGCATACTAACCCGATATAGACTCTAATCTTTTCCTCTCACAAAAGGGAAAGTCTGACCAGTACCTCAGTAGAGGACTTGAAACAAAGTAAAGGAAAAGAGATGTTTGTCATCAGTCTGCATCTCAAAGGAGATGCTCTTTACTCTGCAAATTCTTCTTGCAGTTTTGGGAAAATGACTTGTGCTTTGCCTGGTTCCTCATTAAAAAAAAAAAAGCAAAAAAAAAAATTCAAAAACCTGACGTTTCCCTCCTCCATTTTTATATAAATAGCATATAGACAGCAGTATGTTAACAATATCTACAGTAGATGTGACAGCCATGCTGGAGAATTTCTATATTAACTTTCGTTTAGATTGATAAGATTCCTCTACAGACTCCTCCAGAAGATTCATGACATTTTGTGTGGAGCTTCTTCCTCTTTTTTTTCCAGTCATTGCAGAGATAACCTGGATGTAGACAGCAGTAATGCTCTTCTTCCTGTATACATATATATTACAACATAACTTTCCTTGCAACACAATTCCTGCTGATCACCACCAGTCTTGTGAGACAGCTTTCGTAAAGGACTTCTAGCCCCGGTGATCTTTGAACCTCCCTCCCTAAATGTCAGCAAAATAACTCCCAAAAGGCAAATGGTTTTTGATATCACTGAGAGGAAAGGATACTCACCTGCCACCAGCCTTTTCCTACTACATGATTTAAAACAGAAGCAAACCATAAAGTCTCAATCAGTGCAGTTATGCCTCAAGCTCAAAAGAGTCTGCAACTCTAAGGAAGCTGGAAAGTTAAGAAAAATGACCTATTTGAGCTGCAGAGACCACAGTTTGATGCCTCATTTTAAGATCAGTATACCTACAGCAAGTAAAAGAACTCTCAGGAATCTATCATCTTTGTAAATAGTTCCATGAATTTAGATGCTTAATTATGAATGTAGAGTCTACCACAGGCACCTAGTTCCAAATCTGCTGCACAGAAAACTGCTCCAGCATTTCTAATTTCCTTTCTAGAACTCTATAAGCATGTGCATAAATGGGTGATACAATTATCCACACAAAATACCACACAAGCATAATGAGCTCTGCCAGGACAGCAGGCAAAACGTTTGCAAATCCAGAGCTCAAAATGTAACATCACAACTGTAATTTATAAAAGCAACTCTGTTTGCCATCATTATCTATAGTTATTTATCAACAGTCACTTGATAAAGAAATATTAACGTAAACATATGTTAGAGTTTCTAAATCAAGCTATCATTAATGCTAAACAATATACACTTATCTTTACTGGTGATGTTGTCAGTATTTAATTTCCTCTAGATCATAAATCCAATAGAGAGTTGACAGTGCTGCCCAGAGTAAGCAGGGGATATTTCCCCTTTTTAATATCTCATTCTATTGATCAGTTTCTTTTACTAGTAAAGCTCTCTGTAGGCCATTTGGACAGTAAGACAATTCCTGAAAGTGTCAAGAGGCCCATGATTCAGTGTTTCTCTTTAGTAAAAATAAATGCGGGAAGGAAGGAAAAAAGATTTTCCTTTCTGTCATCATCCTTCTTAGATTGAGTTTTCCAGCATTGTTTTTTATCTCATGAAACAATTCCTCTAGAGGATTTACCTGTTTATGAAATCCTTTTCTCCAAGTTATTAGCCTACTAACATAACATCTCTTTTATTACTGTGAATTCAATGCAACATTTTTTTCTTTGCTATATTCAGGATAATATCCAATCAGTTCTACTCTGCATATTTTTACAGTCCCTTAGGTACTGTATAACATTCTGTAAGACCTGATCTTGTTCTTAAATTATCAGATGTCTACCATCAATACGAGGAACAGTCCAGAAAGGTGCTGCCTGAGCAAAAGTCTGTAGAAATGAACAGAAGTCTCTCATGCCTATCAAGGCACGAGCAATAGTCTTGTATCAAATGCGCACCACAGGAATATTAGGGAATGGTCCATACGTATAGAAGTTTTGCACTACATATATAGCCAGCTGTATAGAACACACAGCTGAACTTGGAAAGTGGATTCAGGTTCTGTACAGTTATATATCCTGTGAAATCTGAAGCCTTCAGAGCAAATAGCATTACAGTAACTTACATTACACATTTAGACTAAGTGATGTGCATCAGCCCTCTCAAATTCAGCTGGGAAATGTCTATATCTGTCAACTGAAAAGAAATGTCAAACAAATAACCCAGCCTTCACAGACATGAGAAGTATTGTCATATTCCTACAGGGCTACATTTTATGAACCTCCAAATAGTTTATATTTAGCATCATATATAGTTTTAAAATTTACATAAAACAGCACAACTGCAGCCATCTACTTCAGTATTCAGTAGCGTATACACAATATCTCACAGACACAAAAAAGGCTCTAATATCCTTATGCTTACTATCTCTAATATTTCAAAACTTGCAGTTAAAGTAAAGCTGTGCCTTGATGGAAACAAGCAGCTGTTCTCAGTGGGCAAGGTAGCGCCATGTGGTCTTAAAAGCTGTGTTGTATTGCTTTCTGCTAAGTACATCTATGAAAGGAAGATATTGGTGGGCATTCACTGAGAGGAAGTTCAGATCACTTTGTAGTTTGCTACAAAAGCCTACAGACCTGGGGAGAAAAATGTTTATTATAAGCCTTAGTGGCAAGCCAGCAGCGTTAATCAAGAGCAGTCCTTACTGCACCATCCAGTATGATTAGAAGGAACAAAACTTTTAGACAAGATCAAGATTTTCACTGTAGGAGCAGAACTACTATAATGATCCAACCTGAGGAGATGACTGTCCTGAAAGAACTCCTGATCTGCTTCTAGAGCTACCTTTATGCTGTAACCTGTGAGTTATAGGTTACAGACTGATCAAAACATATTTTTCATGTGAGTGAGCACCACAACTATGTTTGGAATACAAAGGAAATGGTTGTTGAAAATTCAAAGCAATCTCAGGATGACTGTTCTAAACCTAACGACAAAGGTACTAGCTA
This sequence comes from Meleagris gallopavo, assembly GCF_905368555.1. NCBI lineage: Eukaryota > Metazoa > Chordata > Aves > Galliformes > Phasianidae > Meleagris > Meleagris gallopavo. The sequence goes on along the minus strand of NC_139406.1, from coordinate 31,210,830 downwards.
ACTCAGATGGATACTGCATAAGTCCACCCTTTCCAATTCTACAAGCTGGTGTACATTAACCAATTAGAAAATAGCACACTGATTAGAAAATGTGGATAAGTAGTCAAATACACAGCTAAGAAGAAAGAAAAGTTTTTAAAATATGCCTTTTTTTTTATCTTTTTGCTATCAAAATACACAAAGCATAAGTGCAACTGATCCACAAGTACCTGAGAATAAGATAACAGGAAAAAAAATACCTTCACAAAAGGATGTACCAAGAGATCTTTAAAGCGTTGGGTTTTTATTGTTTGTTTTTTTTCCCCCTCTCAAAAATTACTTCAGTGTGAACTGCATCTTTTTTAAAAAGAGTTAGTCTTAAAAAGGAAGAACTCAATTTCAGATTTCGAAAAGACTCTTGAAATAAGATGTGCAATTAAACCTCATCGCTACTGTAGCTGCAGAATGAGGAAATGATTGCATTTAGAAATGCTTCTTACAAACAAGTGTATTTGTTCAGGCAATACAGATCTAGGGTCTCTATTTTCAAAGGAACAGGAGAGCAAATGGACTACACTCCATGGGGATTCAGCAGCTTAGAAATAGCTGCAAAGGTGCCTCAAAATGAAGAGCCGGGTATGTCAGCCAGAGAAACATCTTTCTCAGAGGATTCTTCAGTAACAACAAAAGCAGCCTTACCGCACAGGACAGGCTGAAAAAAAAAAAATTGACTGCGTAATCCCTATTCACCATCACTCGTATTTATCCGCCCATGATGGCAGTAGATTGTGTGTATCTCCCTTTCCAGCAATTCATCACAGATGGCCAGTTATGAAAGAGCTCTGTTCACTGCCTCAAGCTCCACCATCCTCTGAATCATGAATGAAGACAACAACAAGCTTTGAAATCCCAGAAGCTAGAAAAGATAACCTCTAGCATGACAGATCACAAGGGCAGAGATTTACTGTAACAGCAACAGGAACATGTGCAGAAAGTGATAAAAATTAAGGTAGGACTGATTCAGCCCTTTGGTTTGTACAAAAAGTCATATCCTTCATTTGAACAGCTAAGTTTAAAGACAACAAGCGTAGCTGACCATCGTTGAAAGAAAACAACATCCCACCACACTGATGATGATAAACAGTAGGTCAGGATTACTGTGTTATCTCATCATTTTGTACACCTCTTCATCTAGACTATGTATAAAGTCATTAGTACTCAACAATGCTCCTTACAAACAACTATTGTGTAGACTGCATAAATGATAAAAGCTGAAATAAGCAAACAAATAAAACAGGACATGAATAAAATCACTGTGTTTTAATAGATTATGTGCACATCACATCTCTACTTGGTGGCACAGGCTTCCAATTATGTACAATTTCCAAAGTTGAGACTCCCATATACAGAAATACAAGGACTCCCGTTATTCTGTGAAGAACAGTCATATCTTTGTAAAGCAAAGTAAGTTCAAGGATCTCAAATGTTTGTTATTTATTTTTATGAGTGTTTTTCTTACATAAGGCAGTGTTTTTCCCTCCCAGATGTCAGATGTATTTCATTTAAGTTTCATGATTTTATTTTTATTTTTTTAAATACAATTGCAACTCATATTTGCATTATTCTTTTGGAAGAGTTTATTGCTAAAGGAACTGTTTGAACTGCCTACTTGTTTTTTTTTTGTGTGTGTGTGTGTGTGTGTCTAATTGTTTTATAATTGAAAAGTTATACCAGTAATGCCTCTCATTTACAAAAGAATCTTTAAAAAATTTTAAACCAGTAGCTCAAAAGCTAAAGAGTTTGCTACTCAGAACACAAATCTCATCAAACTGTTAACTAAAAACAAACGAACCTATTACTGGCTTATGCACATCAGGTAAAACTTCAACTTGATATTCTGGCGAATTCCTTGCTTTGTAAATACAAAAAAGTAGTAAAATAAGAACCAAATCCCATCCTATTCAAGGAACAGCATGTCTGCCCTTCAATTAATTCAATATTGTCTTTATTAAATGAATTTGAGGAATAAAAAAATTATGCTTTCCATAAAGACTGCTGACTCTCCATCCCAATAATGACTCATCTTAATTCAGAGAATCATAGCCCTGAAAACCCATCAAATGATTAGCATTGATTTCTGGGCACCACTGAATGTAAATAAGATAATATATTCAAACTTACGCAAAAAAATTAGCAAGATCTATTACTTTTACTATGATATTTAAATGTTTAAAGCAGCACGAGATATCTAATACCTCATTACAATCACTGTCTTTGACACAAAAGGCAAGTAGTATGTCTGTAGCTTAGGTTACATGCACCAAAAAATATAGTACTACAGGATTCCCTGGGTGCACCATGTGAATACTTGTGTCACATGCATTTTGAAAGCATGCATTCCAGTAAAACTGTCCTCATGCTCTCCTACCTTCTTCATAGATGGGCCACTGAGCTGCAAATCTCCCTGATAGACAGTTGGGTTTCTGCCCATATGATTATTTAAATAAACACTGAAACACAAAAACTCTCTGGATGTTTTCAAGGAGAAAAAGAAAAAAGTGAATCAACACATTTTAAACATTTCTTTTAGGACTTCTCTAGAACAAAAACAGCAGTGAAAGACTGCATGGTCTTCAGAAAGGCCTGAAGGATGGATACTTCTTACTGAGTACAATGGCTGATTTGTCTAAGGGTGCTAAAGAGAAGTAAATGCTGAAGGAATCCTTGACAGACTCAGGGGTAAGCCAAGGATTTTAGGAGACCAGCCAGCATCTCTATTACTATTACCTCTCAGCACTCTCTTTGCTTATCATAGACTTCAGGATTGCTGTACAGCTCCAGCTTGCCTCACAAAGACTTGTTAGAGACAGCAATTAAGTGACTCATGGAAAATGATCAGCAAAAGATACAGAAAATATAGGTGCAAAAATGAAATACTTCAATTGCCAAGATAATGTCTTTATCTGTACCCCTACCTGGTCAAAATGCCAGGAACTAATTGCTTTCTGAAATGCTTGAAAACATCTAAATCAAATATTTATCTCGGCCCTCACACTCTATCTTCCAGTGATGTTTGTGTGCCTGTGGTCATATAAGGCAAGATTACACCTGAGTAAGCATCTGCCTGAAGGCCAGGCATCCTGAGCAATTGTGAACAGTGTCTGAAACCTACATGAAGAAAATGCAGTCTTGGCCTACTTATATGATAGATTTACAAAATACATCTTCAGGAAGCAAGTTACCTTGAGTAACCTGAGCTTGTTCTGCGAAGGATTTTAACATCAGGACCAGAAGACCAACAGAGACTATTTCTGCGTAGCTCCCAGCAGCTCTAGGCCTTGTTCCCAAGAGAGATGAGCACTGGGTCTGTGGTCAGCCCAGAAAAACATCCACGCCAATCTGCTTTAGAGAGGCTAGCCTGCATTTCTATGAACTAAGCATTGAACTGGAGGTTCTAGGATCTTATTAGAGCTCATACGTTTTGCAAATTCAAAATTTACATACTGAAAAACAAAACTTTTTCATGAGTGCAAAAGTAACACTAGAACACACTCTGCTTCCTGCTGCTGTATAAAATAAATATCTTCTTAAGTGCTTTCGGTCTAGCCATTTAATGGCAATCTCGATGAAATCATCATAAAGGACTACTTGTCACTAGGGGGATTTGAAAGCAAACTAACTTCAGATTTTAGATATGCCATAAATAATCCATTATTAGACAAATCTAATAAACTTTAATGGCCTTCATCTTGGTATTATACCAAGCTGGGTTCATAACCTGCTTTTTCCTCAGACTGATACAGGTTTCTGGCTCTTCCTTCTCACCTACAATTAGAAAATCTTTGTCATGAACCAAAAGACAAATTTTGACAAAATTTAGTTTGTATGATGCATCCAGGCAACCCACTCAAAAGATATTGCATAAATTAGTCACTTTCTGTATATAATGCTTTTTCTTTCATATCCAGCTGGAACTTGGTCGTATTTAAAATAGTTTTCTGTGGAGTTATGTCTCATTTTGAATATAGCTCCATTTTTTGTGCTATTTACAGTTTTAGTTCTAATTGTTACAAAGGTATTACACTCAAAGTCACATTTGCACATTGTCATGTTAAGTATGCTCACTAGCTGTTAAAGATGCAATAGCCCTTAAGTAGACTCCCTTTGTAGGTACAAAAATGTTAAGTCTTCATTTTGCTTCCCTATCTCCAAGTAATTTATTTGAATTTTAAAAGCACTTTTATGTTTTCAAAACATTTAACCCAAATAATGCAAGATCCCCTTTTACGTTTTGTGATAAAAATGACATTTGAAACAGTGAATCCCAGCAAAAGTGGTACAGTACAGCAGCTGTAGATGGTGAATCCTTGTATAAGAGGTACAAAACAACTGTACAAGTTTTTGCTGGATAATACCTTAAAAAGATGGAACTCATTTATCTCCATTTCACACAGCAGAAGAAACTCAAAAATCTTCTGGGCACCCTCTCAGTCTGCTACTGTCAACTGTCATACAGATCAGGGTTACCTCTAGTGCACAACTACATTGGTTTCACAGTGAAAGAAACAAAATTTGGAAGAGAGAAATTGAGCTTCCATTCCAAGTGAGGAATGTACTGAAAAGATATGTAACTGGAACAACCAGCTCCTCTAATTATGAGAACAAATTGTCCATTACTCTTGAATGCATAAAATGCTCTTGAATAGCACTTGAAAATACCATATGATTTCTTCACACAATCCAGTAATTTGTATTTACTCATTTAAAGGTTACTATATCTGAAAACTACAGACTCATAGACTGGTTTGAAAAAACACACGTAAAGTAGCTATTTGTTGAAGTTCTGCAAACCAGAACGTTCCTTGCAAATACTCAAGACATGTCTTCTTCCCGTGCTACCACACACAGCCAATTATTCACTGTGGGATTGACATGCGTGCCTGAAAGAAAAAGGTCTGAATACAGATTTCACAATAGAGACTGCAGCAAAGTGGACAGAAAATCCACAAAATACAAAGTTTCTTATACATGGTGAATGCAAAGATCATTCTGAAAAAAACAGAATGAAAGCTACAAGCTTTTACTCCCCCGTTTTGATTCTCATTTCAGGACCGTTCAATTATTTCACTTCCAGATGAGGTTCTATCTACATATTTCTTTAAATATCCTATCTAGACAACGTAGTGAAAAATGATCTGCCTCTTAAAAAAAACAAACCTATTGTCATGCAACAGATCTAGCAAAAGGACAGTGTCCAATACATAGTGACAGCAACCATATTTCCAAAAAACATTTTGCATTAATTCCTATAAGAGTAGTAACTTCTTCAGCACCAAAGGACATCTTATGCACTCAAAAGCTTCTGTGATACAGCTTGATGCTTATGTAAAAACAATTAGTGAGTTGCCAACAACAGAAGAGCTGTTCCTTGTAAGATGTAACAGACATCACTTGTCCCACCTGGTAAAAGATCTTACAGAAAAAGGAAGACAAAGATCAGCTCCACTAAGTCTCAAACACTGTCTCCAGCATGTGTCAGTTCAAGATTTCCCCCTGCAATTGTTTTGATCTTGAAAGACATTAGGTGCAGCATACATACACATAAATACATACACACACACATAGAAAGGGAAAGACTGCTACTTCTCAGCACAATGTGACAGGAGAAGCAGTATCACCGAGGCTGGACATCAGGCACAGCAGGATGTCAAAACCACTTGCACATTCAGTCCTTCGCAATCTGGAGAGCAAAGCAAATGAGCTGCAGTCTGGCTACTGGCTATCGGTGCTTCTGCATCTCAAGAGATAGTAGCTGTAGTCTGATTCTGAACATGTATCCTACTAGGGCCCCCTGGGAGCTGAATGGATGATACCAGTTTCCAAGGATTTTATACTCTGGCTTTGCTCCAAATTAGAGCAGAACCTGAAACATTTCAGATAATCTCGGAAAGGAAATTCCATGGCTCTTATTTTTTGTTTACATTTCTAGAGAGATCAGAATATATAAACATGAATTGAAAGAATCATTTCAAAGCTAAGAATTAAAAAAAAAACAAAAAACATTCCAAAGCATTCAAATGCGCTCTGTCTGACAGCCTTCTTTTTTTCCTTTTTTTTTTTCTGAAGCAGAAATCCACTGCAGTTGACTTACTTTTATGAAGTATTTTGATTTCAACAGAATTGCATTTTCCAGGAGAGCCTTCACACTCCCAAGATTTGTAGATTTCTTCCATCTGTCTCTCACTTAGCCAAAATACATGTTTCAAATTTTACTCATTTTTTATCCTCAGCTCATAAAACAGCCTTTGCAATTCCCCAGCTGATGCCCATTTTTCCATTATCCACTGCTAATCTATTTAACTGTTATTCTATGAAAGTGTGTGGGTACAGGGTCTGCCAAAGACAGCTCCAATGTCACAGCACACTCTGCCCAACAAATAAAGCACTACAAATAGCACATCAGCAGTTCTACTGACTTCTTCATAACCAAACAGCAAGAGGCCAGGTCATATCCACCAGTCTCAAATAACACCACTGCTTTGACAACATTGCAACCAGCAATAAAATAAGAGAAACCTCAGTGAGTTAAGTGCTGCACATAGTGTCCAATGATTCCAACTGCTTTCCAGCAATATAACTTCTTCCTCTCTGCTATTTACTTGATCAAAGTCTGCCCTCACAGACCTGTGTGCCACATGTGATGATTTTCAGACAACCACTAAAATTAATCGGAAGGCACAATCGCTCAGGTCTCCCCCATCACTGTGAGATGGAAGGTTTCTTCCCAGAGGGAAAGATACACCAGCTACAAAAGGACTCAGACTTTTACTAACACTACATGACACATCAACAAGGTGCCACAAACAGGAGTACGCATCTCTTGGGTTGCTGATGAGCAATGGAAAATGACTTTCCCCCCACCATCACAAGCTTGTTAAGGAATCACAGAAATCATCCAAAGATAAAGACCTCTTTGATACATAGAAAATGCATGACTAATACCTAATGAATCATAGAAATGATGGTTGAGAAAAAGCTCTGGGGGTCATCCAGACTGTAAAGGCGACTGCAAACAAGAGATAATGTCAGCTGTGACTTTACTTAGATAACTCAAGATAACCTCCAGGGTCCTCAGAACTGATATTAAGATAACTATTTCTGTGCATGGAAAAATTAAGATCTGGCAAATGACAAAGCCATCAGACAATTCAGAATTTTAAAAAAATATATAGAAAGCATAATAGCACACATACTAAACACATCACACTCACTTTTGAAATAGTGCTGCCCAATTTAAAATCAGGCACACTTGAAACCCAGCTATACTGAAAAACAACATGGCCCCAAAAGGGCTAAGGCCAGGAGACATCAGGAAGGGAGGAGGAAAACATCCAAGAAAATAGCAAAAGCAATGAGAAGGAGATTGGGTGACTTAAGTATCACAAGAAGATATGCGCCTCTTCTTATTTGGGTCACCAGTTTAAAACTGTATGAGCACAAACACATTCTTCACTGTGGAATAAGGATGTGACAAAACAATCCCAAAATAGGATGAGCAGACCTTCACTTCTTTTCACCTACCTTCAGAAATAAATTCACCTCATGGAATTCTTTGGTCTTGTGCATGCATCCATTGTACCAGAAAGTTCAGTCTGGAGTAAGATCTCCCCTAAATCTGCCTGGAAAATACTTCTGGAGGCAGAAAGAACCCTCTATCTCCATATCTCAAACCACAGAAATCAATCCAGATAGGACAAGAAAAGGCACTCACAAAAGGACTTCTAGTTTGTCAATGTCTTCTCTTTGTAGCAAGATCCTGCATGTGCAGTTGATCATTTTCCATTCAGATTTTCACTGAATGGAAAGTTTGAGATACTTTTTGTCCGTAGCTTTTTTTCTAGAGAATAGCAAACACATAAAAACCAGAAGCTGTTTGGTGGCTAGAGATACTTCCAAAACATTCCATAGGCGAGTGACAGATAAAAATCTGATAATGGATTGTAGATTCAGAGTGTTAAGATCCAAACTTCATGAAAAGATGGAAAATTGAGTCTTGAAGATAGAAAAACAACCACCAAACTTATTATTACAGACATTTGAAACATATTACTGATAACTCCCACATACATAAAGATCTAAGTGTCTTTTTTCTGCAAGATGCTACATGAGCCAAAATTCCATGCATGTGTTAGGAGGCTGGAAGATCTTCAAGCACCCAGCAACTAATAAAACACTGCAATGGCACCATAGTTTGCAGGATCTGATCTATTCTGAAGCCTTCAAAACTACTTCATACTGTTCCTCCCATTTGTTTCACTCTGCTGACAAAAAACACTCTAATCTTGATATTTGTCTTTCTCCTAGAATACTGGCTCATTAACACAAAAAGAATTGGTGACTACCTCTCTTAGCAGGCAGGTGTTTCCTCGTGGTTTGGTATTATGAGGTCTTCACGATCACAGTTAACTCAGAGGAGAAGCCTCATGGGCAAAGAGTGACATGCCTGTGGGACTGAAAGGTCAGCTTCTTTCAGTTAGGGTTATGGGGCATCTGCAAGGACTGCTTGGGTGAAAGCTTGTAAGGCTGCCAGTGCCCCCAGAGCTGCCCTGCTGATAGATCAAGGACCTCTGCTTTCAGAGGCAAAGAGTTCCACTCTGTTTTTAATCAAAAGCATGTCTTTAAAAGAGTGTAAATAGATAAGAACGTATTGAAACGACAGAACGGAATCTAATAACATCATGAGCAATTGCCTTGAATGTGTTAAGGCATCACAAAGGGTGTTGTTATTTCTCAGAGCATATTAAAATGTATCCTTCTGTTTAGAATAGAAAACAATCACAAGACTAGGACGTGCTGACTGTATGTTATCTGCAAAACTATACCATGCTCTTTTGAATAATCTCCTAGTTTAAAAAAATACCTTACATATATATTAAATCATCCTTCGAAATGCAAATGTAAATGCTAACCAACGTAAATGAAGAACTGTCCTGAAGACGTTGAATTGTGTTGACATTTCATTTACACCTACAAATGAAATGCTTTTCTTCAAGCTTAAACGTTATTATGCCCAATTACATGTTGAGAGTTTTGTTGCTGTTTTTCACTCTTTTGTTCCTCCACTGGACTATTTTACAAACAGGTTTAAGCAAAACTGTTCACACTTCCCTCGTGTGGACACTCACCTCACTTAATTGAGCAGAGTTCTAACATTTCTGTTTATGACTAAGTATACAGCTTGTTTAGCAGTGCAAAGCTCCTTGATCTACTTGAGCAAAGCCTAGAATAACAACAGTGGTTTTGTTCTGTGATTTTAATGGAGACAAAAAAAATTAGACTGATTTAGGTCAAAGAAAAAAAGAGCATGCTAAAATGCTGTAAAGTTAAAATTCAGCTGCAACAGTAAAAACTCATCCAAATTAATTATAAACTTTATGAATACTATCTCAAAGATAATGGCAGTTAACACAGCATCTGCAACATTTTTGTTCACAACTGTACTTCAGTGCAATGCTGCAGTGAGATTTCCTGTTTATCTTGCTTCCTCAAAGTTTTTTCTTTCACATTTTTATCTGTCACAGTGAGAAGTGAAATTATCACTGTGGTGCCATGAAGATGTCCCACTTTTTGCCAATTTGGCTGACTTCAAATATCACACATTATATATTGAAAATATTTACCCACTTCATGGCACTTACTGCCAACACAAAGTTACTTTCTGAAGTATTCAATCAACAAATAAATCATTACTTGCAAACTGTTACATTGGTTCTACAGAATTTATTTCATATTCAGCACTGGTTAGTCAATAACAGGTTCATATAGATCATCATTTGGGATTTGATTGCTGGAGGAGGAAGAAATATTGCACAAAAAAGAGCCATTACAGGAACAGAAATGACAAATTAGACATGGGTCTCCAGGCAGCCGAGCTGGCACAGGCCCCTGAAGAGAAGAAGTAAATCACCTGCTTTGAGTATGGGATCAGGAGCCACAGGTGGGCAGCTGGAGGGGCAAGAGGAGCATGGCAAGGCAAGAGGAGCCAGCAGCACAGCCTCTGCTCTCAGGGAGATAGCAGGAGTGCAGAGTGATCTGTGAAATACATATTGTCTTCACTAGGAAAATCTAAGGGCTCTGCTGTAGATGCAATGCTTTCTCTCTACACCTTGTAAGATGGTGAATGCCACAAAACTACTTATTGCCTTAATTATCCAAATGTAATTATTCAAGGTCAGGTTAGTGTTTTGTACCCAACCTGTAATTCCACATACTAGTAATTGGAAATTAAAGAAAATAAAAATATGCTTTAGTTAAATATACTAGTTAGTTAGAGGAAGAGCGAGAAAAAGTCAAGGTTGTCTCCCTCTGACTTCCAAGACACCATACAAATCTTCAAGATAGATTCATGCATGGATCTTACACATGACATCAAGAACTGCAGCATCCTCCTAATCCATCCAGCTGGCAATACTAATTTCTGGACAAATGAAAAGGCAGATGGATTTCATGCCATGCTACACACCTGACAAATTAAGTTACTAGTGGTTACAACAAAGGTATTAAATCCACAAAATTGAAAGGTGTCATTATTAACTAAAGTACACTGTAATGCTCCTGAGTTTCAAAAGATCACTGATGAATTAAGATCTCCCCAGATGGCAGATGAAATTCCCCACATATAAGAAGAAATGGCCAGCAAGAGTCAAACAATGTAAGATTAAAAAGACTACGGCTAAAATTCAATCATTAATTTCATTGAATTTCTAAGGTTTCAGGAAAAGCATAGAATTGAAACTCCTATATCCATCAACAACTCTACCTAACAGAACATCTCACAGAATCTTTCTTGGAAAAAAAAAAAAAACAAACAAGCTTTCTGTTTTGTTTGAAACACACGGCATTACGAACAACTTGAGCACAGTCGGCAGGAAAAATTGAGTATGAGGAAACTTGGGTCAGACATTCAAACAGCTATTTAACAGTTAAATTTCATATTTCTGACAAAGAGGACATCAACCTCCTCGTATAACTCTTAGCTCTTATATATAGTATTCAGTATTTCTCACCAGACAAAAAGAGAAAGTGAAACCAAAAATCCACACAAGTGCAACTTTCTCTAGCTGCCAGTGGAGTCAATGCAGACCAACATAGAAGTATTAATAGTTAGCCACATGAATGATCTTAGTGAATCAGCCCATTTATCATTACACTGTACCAGCCTCTGGTTCACCTAAAATATTGTTTTCCAGGATAAATCACTCAGCCTAAAATATCACTTCACAGTACTCAAATAAATTGCACTGCTGCAAAAGCAAATTGTTAAGCAAGGAGTCTACCTTAAGTAAATGGGTCCACACCCAGGAACACAATAAAAGCATTATAGCATACATAAGTCCAGAAATCTTTTAAAATAAAGACGCTCTAGATCTTTACACTTAACTTCAAATACCATACTTAATTAAACCTTGCTACGATAATCTGACATACAGTGTAAAACTTCTTGGAAGTCATTAAATCGGCACCTGATGGGACAAGACTAATGCAGCAAGGAGATAGGTTGTGAAATCTCAGATAAGGTACTCGACCAGAAGTTAACTAACATTGAATGAGTAAGAATTCTAAAAGCTATATCTAACAGCCTTTCTTGAACTACTAGTGAAATTTACAGCCGCAGCATTACTATTACTAAAATGTGCTACTGAGCCAAACACACACCAAAATAAAGCATGTCAGCATGAATTATTCATAGTCTGATGTCCTAATAGAGACTACAACTGTTATACTTCCTAAAAAATTGACATAATGTAAGAACACAAAGAACAAATGTTTCTCCTGTGAACAGAAGGTAGATTCAGTTCAGAACAGAATAATACCTAATCAGGTATTAAAGAGAACATAATTATTGCAAAAAAAAAAAAAAAATTAAAAACTGTAACAGTAGTACAGGGAATGGAAGAGAATGTCTATGACACAAAGTTGCAGAAGGCTTAGTTTGGGTAGGAAAGTAACAACAATTATGTAAATTCACATACATTCAATTTAGATGCTTCCCAAGATGTCAAAAAAGAGACTATAATAAAAAAAAATTCAAATCAATGAATCATTCCAAAATGTTTTCAGCCAAAAAATATTATTCACCACCTTTGTTCTATTAGAAACAATCAACAGGACACAGTTATTGATCCTACTGAGAGTCCAGGACTGGATGCTACTTAACTGTATCATAAACATGAGCTTTTTGATTACACAAGATTGAATTTGTGAAAGATTAATGCTCTTATCTTTTGTTTAAATCAGTGTGAATAACCATCTACATCTTCTGCAAGTCACTTCCAATTCCAAACACACTTAACCAGAAGTACGCGCAGCCATGCTCAGCTTTAGGATCTACACTAGCTTTATAAGAATTCAAAAGTTTTAGTCCTTATCCCTTCCAAATAATTTTCAAATCTTTAAAGTTGCATAACCTCATTATCTCATGGTGCAAAAGCACTTATTATTACTGAATAACTTTTCTCAAAATACCATGAAAGAATAATTGAAAGTATTTAGAAAGTATACAAGCCTAGATGTGATTTTTGTTCCTATATACCTTTTTTTTTTTCCCCCCGTTACCAGGTAGAATTTTTCAGGGTTCCCATGTGCTAATATGAAAATGTAGAGTGAAAGCATCAAACAAGACACATGAATTTGACTGATTATTGATAACTGAGTAATAATTTTCTAAAGACAATTTTAAAAGATTGTGCTTCTTCTTTCTTGGAGAGAAAATACAATGTAAATGCAGAACTAAGAACAGAAGTGTTACTTTGCTTCATTAGATACCAAATTGGCTTACTTTTCTGTTTAAATCCATAAACAGGACTTAGTGAAGAAGAGCTGGATCTGCACAAGAACAGGTAGTTTGAGGCAGTCTTCATCATTCAAAATGTTAACATGCTCCTGATGCCACCTGAAAACTTGCAATTACTGCAGACCAACAGCTCTGATTTAATCTCGAACCTGAATGAGAAAGTCTTTGCCTATATGGTGATCACACAGCAAAGATGGATTGTATTCTTTTTTTTCCTGTCAGCTCTGAAGTGTAACAACACAGATATCCAAACATTTTGTACGCTTACAGAGAGCTAAAGCACCATCTCACAAGTAGAGATATATCAGAAAATTTCTAGGGGAACCTGAGATTATGACTGCATAGAGGTCACATCTTGCAATCTGTAGATATAAGGATGGAGAACGTATGAGCCACTTGAAGTCAGGCTTATTTCTCTTTTTGGTTCATCATTACATACTGATGTTTGACAAGAGATCTCTAAGAACTAAGGGAAAGTGGCCAAGAACAGCCATCTGATTTAATAGCTTACAGAACTCGTTTCCACAAAAATCTAATGGGTTGCTAACACTCTACTCTTGTGTGAAGGATCCGTCTCCCAATGGTTTTCCTGCATCTGTTTTTGCAAAGCTGATCTATAGAGTACATCTTCAGAACAGGTGAGACTCCAGTTCTGTCCCATGCTTTTGTGCCCAGCTCTTCATAAAAACTCACCAATGACCCTGATCTTAGCTCATGATGTATGAGGGTATATTTTTAACTCTTGAGATCCTCTGAATAAGCAATCATACATATTGAAACTCTGCAGCACACATGAACACAAGTATAAGTCATCTGTTAACAGCCTGCTCAAAATTCAAGCCTACTAACTACTTGTGTGGCAAAAGAAAAGGAGGAGAAAAAGTCACTGCCGGAATGACAGATGACTCTAGCACTCCCTATTTTAAGAAAATTCCATGCTTTTGCATCATCCTCCTCACCTACATTTAGTCACGTTGCTCACACATACTGCAGTTTTACTTCCAGAAGTGATTTCATTGAGGCAGTCGGAGTAGCTGATCAACATTTAAGGGAAGAGATTAGCAACCCGAGGAGGAACCATTCCAAACAATGAGTCTGATCTTCCTCTGCATGCTTTTGCTCACATAATTAATAAGGTTTTAGGAAAAAAAGACAACTACTCCTTGGTAACTGGTTATTATCATATTACCATACCCCCTGAATATTCCATAGCCAAGGCTATCTGGTCTTTTTCCATAACTCAAACAGCATATCCACATGCTAGTAATCAAGGTATAAATTTGAAGGCCTCCATTATTTCTGCGTGGCTAAACAGTTACTAACAAAGTGTACTTTAAGTATCGTTCAGTCCAAAATACTCAGCTTTTCCCATTTCCCAGTTATGATCCAACTAACCTCTTAAGAAGGCTGTTCATCAGAATCATCTCATGTTCCTGATTGAAAAAAACATTTTTAGATCTACCACTTGCTGTCCACAAACACCAGGCATGCAGGGGCTGGGCATGTGGGCCTATCTAGGCAATATACAGCCTGAACTTACCACATTAGGCCTTGTCCATTTGAGTGTGCATGAAAGCTAGGCAGCTGAAAATTGATTGTTCTAACACTTGTTTTTGAGTAAAATCAGCTGTATTTCTGTTGTGCTTTATTTGTAGATCTAGCTGTATTTCTACCAGAAAGCTTAAAAACCAAAATGTTGCGTAAGCACAATTTTCACTTCAGGTTAAACTAAATATTGGGGGTTAGCGTTTTATTTTCCTGCGTATGTTTACATTTTCTGAACAAACCCCTTTTGTGTGAAACTGAAAACTTCTCACTCTTCTGATTCACACAGCCAACCAAAAAAAAAAAAATTGCTTGCATCGCTCTTGCATCAAAAACAATGCTTGCATTGCTACACAGTTTTTTTATATATAAAGTTTCTACTGTAGATTGCCCTTCTCAGCTCTCTCCCTCCCTTATAAGAACCTCTGGCAGAGTAATTATGCAAGTAGGAAAAAGGGAAAAACTTTCAGACTGCTGCTGGGCAGTAAATCTAAGTAAGTCAATGATCCTCTCTCTGACAGTACACCCTCAGAACAAATCCTCTTGCAACATCTGTTTGAATGTGCCCGTTGCTTTTACAAGCTACAGTCCTCTGTTTCTGTCTTTTTACGTGGCTTGCTGCTAAGTCTGTATCAATCCATGACGATGTATTCATCGCCACCAGCGTGAACAGAAAGAACCCAAAGAATGAACTACTTAAAAGATTTCACTCTACCTGAGGGATGATCAGATGCTAAAGACAGTCATATAGCAACATCTCACTTAAAAATATCCCATTTCTCTCTCAGAAATATGAGACTGGAAAAATTGATTCAGAAATAGACCTATTTTAGGACAAATGATTTTAAGGGAAATGCAGCCCTGTGAAAATGTAATCAAAAAGGAAATGGAGCTCCCAGGACAAAATGGGGTAAGATCATTAGATGTGTCAGCTGAATACCTTCTCATTTTGAGATATTTAAGGCATATCTTTGTGTGCATCACAATTTAGCATGTTTCTTCAACTACTAACATGATTTGTCCCAGATGCAGCAGCTCCCTGCATTTTTCAGTGCTTTTCTTATATATTACCCAATAATTTTCTGCTGAATGTATGGATCCCTAGATAACAAACTTCTACCAGTGGTTTGCTATTATTAATTATCTTTCACTGATCCCTTAGGAGTAGTCTACAGATGCCTGGAGGTCTGTAAGATCAAGATAGGAGCCATTGCTAAACACAGAGCAATTATTATTTATGTTCCCACAGAAATGTTACTTGAGTCTTTACAGTACAATGTAAAATACTTTATTTACCTGGAGGCTACTGTCCTCTTAAAACTGAGGGAAACTCAATCTATTCGATAAATGAGGAGCCCACTGGAATCTTCTACCTCTCTACTCTAACTAACAGATGTACTTAAGACAGCCATTCAAGACTGGCACAAGGGAAATGAACAGTGAATATAATGAATGGTTGGCTGAAGATGCTTCCCATCCTAAGTTGAGTATTTCACTGATGCTAGAACAAGCCTTACTGTAATAGGTATTGGGTCACAACAGAGTATTTCAATGGAGTGGTTACTTCAGAGCTTAGGTGCATCAGTTCAGGTAGGTTTATCAATATGGCAAGACTGAAAACCTCAAATGTATTTATGTGAAGGCTCACAGCAAAGTTTGTAGTAATTTAGTGCCTTCAAAAGCCCAAGTCTTTTATGCATCACTTGTGGTCACTTTCAGCAGGCATTCAAAGATCTGTATTTCTCACTTGGACAACATTTAGCACAGATTCCTACAAGTATTTCTGCAGGCATCATCTTAATGAAAGTAAACAACTTACTTCGTATTTCAAGGTTCAAAATTAAACAATATTAATAATCTTATAGAACTGTCTGCTTGACAGGTCGTGGCATGTGCTTTGTGTAAACAGCTCTAAGAACTCTGTGTTTACCTGTCAGGAACACAAAAAGAGTAACAAAAAGAGTAAGGGTAAGAAAGGCTATTGCCCCATGTCCCAAACTACCTAAAAAGGGAGTAAAGCACCATTTTACAATTTATTTCTACTAATTCCCTCAGATGCTGAGCACCAATACATTATAGGAAATGGATGCCGACTAGTACAAATTAAGACTGGAAAGACATCGGGGGTGCACACATGCTGAGAATGCTTGAACCAGCATTTACCAGTAAGTCTACTTTATTAGATGGATTTGGGTTAGACGTTTAATTGTAAATATTGTTTTAAAAATGAGGACAAGAAGCTGCAGTCATTTCTACTGCAGCAAGGCAAACCTTGTCTGGTGTTTGTCAGCTCAGTAACTATTCTGTTGTGAAACAGAGCTTTGGAGTGCTAATGTGTTCCCTCAATTGTTTTTCTTGCCACTAGCTCTATTGACAGTAAGATTTGTGTAGTACTGTTATGCCCCAAAGGTCATTATTCAAAACATTTTTATACAGCTCCTACTTCAAGAATAAAAAGTTAGCTCAAATGATACATGCAGAGACTATTTTCTCCCTAACTGTTTTGCTATAAAAGACAACTGAAAAGCTGAAAAGTGAATAAATAGTGGCTAGAATCTTCAGTTGCAATTATTTGTTTATATCTACACAAGTTGCACAGTTAAAAAGAAAGCATTACAATGAAGTCATATAAGCCATCAGCACTTCTCACATATTCTCTTGGCTCCTTGGAAGATTAATTGCCAGAAATAATGCAAACAAATGTAGACTCCTAACTTCAATATTTATACAACTAAAACATTATTCAAAAAGAGACTGGAATGACAATTAGTGCAACTTCTGATTACTAGATGTCTCATATTCCTACAAATTTGGTAGGAATCTGGGCTGGGAAATGTTTAAAGGATTACTAAGCTGGTTATGGAGAGACAATATCTTTGTCTTCATTGAGATGGCTAGAAAATTGTTGTTCCCCCACGGTAAAGTTGACACTTTCAGTAACCAAAGAAACTGCAGTACATTAGGTCATAAAAGAGCTGTGAAAATCCAATGCTATTTATGTCCAAGCACAATCCAAGGGGAAGATGTAAGACTGAAATTCTGACTAATAGGACATTTACTCCTAAACTAAAAATTTACCACCACTGTATGTGTGAAAACACACCTGGACAAACAGTGTTGAATTGCTGCCCCAAATTAAGCCTGCAGATCAGTCATGCAGACACTGCAGGTGATCATGAAATCACAATGATTATGAAAAATAGGAAGGCATAAGGCATGAAAGCCTGGTAGAGGAAGGAAAGAAAGATAGCAGTAGATGCTCTGATGCATAGCTTCAAACAGAAGCATGAAAGGAACAAATTAAAGAAAGCAGTGACTCAGGGCTGTCTCTAGGTCTCCCAAATCTGAAATTCATTAATGCATGAAAAACTTTGACATTAAGATTTGAGCTTTTGTTCTACATACAGGCAAGGTAGTGGTAGTTAATGGAGATCCTTTAGGATGAGTTTCTAGGGTTCACAGGGTGAAAAAATTACTTGGCCTGGAGCATTTTGCAAAACTCTTAAAGGCTGCAAAAGGAAGACTAGTGCAAACACAAGAGTATTTGTTTATCCTTCTATTTCCGCTTTCTTTCTCTCTCTACTCTGTTTTGGTCCAAATTGTAATGTTTGTGAAAAAGCAGAAAATACTACTGAATTATGTAAGTTTCTGTCGTCACTGTCCCTCCGTTTCTTTCCACAGTTTCTTAGGAAAATTCAATGTAATGAAGACCATCTGTTTCTTGATTTGCTAGGGAACATTTCCAAGTCTGCAATTCCTGACATAAAGAATACCTACTCAGGCACTGAAGCATTGCTATCTGACTACACTGCAGGACCTTCAGTCAACTGTCATATGCAAAAGAAGACAAGAACTGCTGTGTCAGAGGAGGTTTTCAACATCTTCCCAACAACTGTTGCACTAAGGATTAAGACAATGCTTAAAAGAGAAAAAAAAAATCTCTCAAATGAAAAATAACAAACTTCCTTTTCCTTATTACTAGCCAAAAAAATCCCATTTGATCAGAAACTTTCCCTGGTACCAACAACACTGGGTAGAACTGTGTACTTAAAACACACACCTGTGAATTCAGGCCATTTCCAGATCTGATTTTTTTTTTTCCAGTAGTAATCAAGCATGTATTCATGGCAGTACAGTTTCCCTGATTCATGGAGCTGAAGTTTTGGTTCATTGGTTTCAGGTGGAATTGATGACAGCAGAGGAGTGCTCAGCAACCTGCAAAACTGAGCTTCTGGAGAAGTGCTGAAATATATACCAGTACAGCTGATTTTTCACACAGCTAAGTATCCTCATCTGTAATCTTTTCAAGCCTCAGGCTGTTCTTGCTCTGGTTACAGAAGTGTTTTCCAACTGGCTTAAACTGTGAAGTCAGGTTCACAAGAACAGGAATAATAGTTGGTCACTGAGCCACAAATGTGGATTCTGGGAATCAAATCCCACACTTGAAGACCAAGGCTCAAAGTACAGATTTTCCATGAATTTCAGCTTTGAGGCCTTGTTCCGAAAAAAAAAAAAAAAAGCCACCTCAGTGGATCAAAGCCTGGGCCTTACACCACTTTTAATTAATTCTCTGTTCCTTATTTCTTTACCTGCTGAAGATAGAAATTTGAACCTGAAAGTCTCCTGCAAAACTCATGCTTTCTCATGAACAGTAATATTTACATTTAATCTACAGTGATATCAGAAGAGTAAACTGCTGCAGGAGACGCATCAAGAGTAGATATATCTAAGAACAGCATCAAGTTTTGATTACTCTAGATTAAATCTGTGTTTACATTTTGCTTAGTCATAAACAGCCATCTGTGGTCATTTTCGAGGCTGGCATTCTCAAGAAACAAAGCATGTCACATCTAATGGTAGAATACCCCAAACAGACTGCAGTTAGCAGCTGGCATGAAATGGTCACCTTATGAAAAAAAGCATATAGCATTTAGCAAGGTACAGTATTTCATTTCCTTAAAAACATTTATTTAAGGAAACTGTTATCACCTTTGAGTTAATGAGTAAAGCAGTGAGATACAAAATAAATATTTACACACTGTCTGGAAAGTTATAAAGATCTGCAGCAGAACGTAAGTCGTATTTAAGAAAAAAATGATGGCTCTGGCACAACTCAGAGTAGTAAGGGGGAGAGGTAAGACATGCTTGTTTTTTGTGATATTTTTTTTTGCAGCAGAGAATTGTACTCCTGCTTTGAAGAGTGCATGTCAGAGACAGCATCTTTTGAACTCGCTTTGAGCCATTTAAAATATATCCATTCAGCAAGAGTCCTGTGGTGACACATTATAGCCCTCACAACAGTGAAACAAATAAGAATTTCAACACTGAACTTACCCACAGTCAGAAATCTGTCCTTATGCATGTTAGCTAGTAGGATAGTAAGTATATCAGCTAAGCCAAATTATGCTGAATGATGGTATCTTAGTAATAATACATGCCTTACCCTACTGGTTGAAATTTCAGTAAAAACAAAACCCAATATTACAAGTTCACAAATGAGACTAGGCAGAAATTAACAAGGCAGAATATCATAAATCATAATCAAACCCCAGTAAAGCTGTGAGAAGTACCGCACTGAAAATCAAAGCCACAGAAAACTTTAAAAACAATGGGGTTTGAATAAGGAAACTGAAACCTCAGTCTCTACATAAAATACACTAGTTTATTTCCATGCCATATCACACCAGAGAAATAAATAAAACACACTGCCTATACACATATGTGCAATTCTCAAGCTTGAGTTTTGTGAAAACTGTGAATATCTAGGCAGATAGCAGATTGAATAAATTTCAGTGGTAGCTGAGCTGTTACCAAATACTAGGCTGGATTATTCTTTTTCATAATAAATCTCACAAAATCTCAAAAAAAAAAAAGAGAAGGAATTTTCTTTAAACATCTATATGAGGTGCTCTTAGTCCCCAATTCATGCACCAAGTTGAAAACTCAGATCATCCCTGACCAGAAGATATTCTTCAGGTATGCCCAGGTAGGCCCTGCTTGAGAAATATATTAAGGCAATTCCTAAATTCAAGAAAGGAAAGACATTGTAGATAATGCTGCTTATTACAGAACAAGTATTTGAAACCAGGATGCTTTACTACTGCTCCGCAGTGCAGGCGCAGTTTGCATCAGCAGGTATAAAACATTGTAGGCAATAGACGTTTTGAGTGATCCTTTGTTTCCAGCATTTCTTTCTACTTCTGTACGGCCACTAATTTATTAAAAATGAGATCTTCAGTATTTTCTTAGTGCTCACCGCAATTAGTAGCCCAGCTCTTTACCCTGCAATGAATTGCTCCGCAACAAAATAAGGGAGTTTTAATAGGGGACTATATATCTGGAACATTCCAACTCCTATCAAAAGTCAGTACCTTCAAAACTGGTACTGGATGAGAAAGGGTGTTTACAAACTAGTGGGTGCATAATCGATCTAGAATTACCTGCAAGCCAACTCTTAATTTTCCTTCAGCCAACCTTTACTATGTATGGCATAAAAAAAATAATTAACTGGTTTAACAAGCAGTGTGTTCTTTCTCTAAGAACACCACATCAATTCCAATCTCCTGTATCCTAGTTTTTCTATATCCATCTTTACAAATACCATATATAATAGCTTAATGAAGGATCGGCATCCTAAGAAATTCTGCTACTTGTGGGCATGTGGTTCTACTATACTCAGAACATTTATTGTTTTTTCCTTATTGTTCTGAAGTATGGTACTTCATTTAGCCCTTTGTTGTAACTACAGAGAAAAAAGTAATCTCCAGACTCTATTAAGTGGCCAAAAGGACACACAGGTAGGGTTTCGGCTCCTCATTTCTCTGCATTGTGATGCTATAGCACAAGGGCTAAATTTAAAGTTTCATATCAGAAATTCATTTTGACAGGAAAATAATTTGGTGACAATTCTCTCTGCCCATCTCCACTTGCCACTATTACTTCATTCCCCCAGAAACATTCCCTCCCTCAAAAAAGTTTGTCAGAAAAGCCTTTTAAACATCAATCAGAGATTGAACATTCACACTTGGAAGTAACAGTGTCTCTTGGATATAGTTTGAAACATGTATTCCCATTCCCAGAATTAGAGGGGCTGGAAGGGCCTACAGAGAACATCTAATCCAAGCCCTCTGCTAAAGCTGATTACCCACATAGAAAAGCATCCAGACAGGTTTAGATTATCTCCAAAGAGAGAAAATCCACCACCTCTCTGGGCAGCCTGTTTCAGGGCTCTGTCATCCTCATAATATCTTCCCATGCTCATACGGAACTTCTGTGTTGCAGTTTGTACATGTTGCCCCCTATCCTGTCATTGGACACCACCTTTAGATAAGTGCTGATATTGAATCTCTTTATTTCTCTGTCACCTATTTCCCTCCTCTAGGCTGAGTAGTCTCAGGTCCCTCAGCCTTTTCTCATACAGGAAAGATGCCCCAGGTCCCCAGTCATCTTTGCAGACCACCACTGACTCTCTCCAGGAGTTCCCTGTCTGCCTTGAACTGGGGAGCCCAGAACTGCACAGTGTTCCAGATGTGGCCTCACCAGGGCAGAGTAGATGGGAAGGATCACCTCCCTCAACCTGCTGGGCATGCTCTTTCTAATACACCCCAGAATACCACTGGCCTTCTTGGCCACAAGGGCACACTGCTGGTGCACAGCCAGCCTGCTGTCCACCAGGACACCCAGCCCTTCACACAACTTCACTCCAGCAGCTCAACCCCAAACCTGTACAGATGCATCCCCGGGTGTAGGACACTACACTTACCCTTGCCGAATTTCATCAGGCTCCTCCCCACTCAACTCTCCAATCCACACATTTCCTTCTTCAGCTTCCTGATGCCCATCAGCCTGCCCACCTCCTCCTGATGCCGACGCAAGCTAAGTAGTGGTATGTCACAGTGGGCAGTGGAAGCTGTGCCACAGTGATGTCATTGTGACACAGTCACCCTGGAGAGAAAGAGGGCTGCTCCCTGGGCAGGAAAAGCAGATGAGGAAGTTATAGAGCTCAGGAGAGAAAAGTGAGGGCACAAAATGCCCTCAAAGCCGTTCTAGCCAATAGCAAAGTTAGGAGGTGGTTGGAATCAGCAGTGAGGGTTAGGCAGAAGTCCCATGGCTTTCCTGATGCCAGGCCCAGACCGGCCTCCCCTGATAGCTGTGCCTGTGCAAGGCTGCATCCTGTGTCTGAGAGCACAGCTGTACCTGTGAAAGTGGAGGACGAGGCTGGGTATGCCTGTCCATGCACATGCAGCCGTACCTGTGCCAGCACCCATGGCAGTGGCCATTTCTGCAAGTGGGAAGCATGGCATGCCTAAACACAGTCATGAAGGACTGGCTTGACTACATCTTTCTCAATACTGTTGCCTCTCAGATCCCATGATGCACTAACAAAGGGATGAGACTGGTTAAAATGTCAAGTTCATAGAAAATATGCCCACCAAAATTTCAGGTACCACTGGAACATCTCCAGATTGCCACATCTTAGGTTTTAGACACACTTGCACTTTTTGACAGTTGCTTCTGATTTGTAGTTTTTTTTTTTTTTTTTTAAGAGCAGTTACTTCTGAAATGGGTGAAGGAAACAAAAAGCTCTGCTGACACACTCCCTGTGTGTGTGTAAGAACCAGCTCCTGACATCCTTTTGGTCTTGTAACATTGGCTGAGGAATTGAGAAGTGCAGAAAAGAATTTGCCTATATATAGGGTCTTTTCTGCTGATGAGGCAAGCAGGGGAAAAAAAAAAAAAATCAGAATTGCAGATTGTAATGAGTACATATTTGCTGAAGATGAAATATCATTCTGTAATTAATTCAATTTTGCCTGTGTACCAAGAGGGATTTAGAAAGGACATGCAAGAGTTCTTAGTGTATGTCCAACATGAATAAGCATGTAGAGTACCAGTACATTCAAAGGAATATTATTAACTCTTCCTAAGATTTTTATGGACAGTGAAATCATTGAAGAAACTTGAACACCAGTTACAGTGTGAATAATATGCCTGTCAAAAGCACAAAAATGAACATAGCATAATGCATAGAAGCTAATGACCCACAGAAATTCCTGAAAAGCAGAATCATTTAGAACGATAGGAAAGAAATTTTATAAAATACTCCCTTATGAGATCCTCCCTAGAATCATAAATTCCAGTTTAGTGGAAATTAAACTCAAAAAAAGCTGTAATACCCATAATTAGAACACTTCAAGCATGCCCTACAAGGAAAACTTAACTTCAACACCAGGTCATCCAAAGTCTCTCATCATTTTAATCAGATTTCTTTGATCTTCTGTTTGTTGCTAAGGGAACAAATGAATGACAAAGGTATCTATTCCTCTTTTCCACTCCTTTCTCAATCCCTTCAACATCCTCGCACTAAAACACAACCTGTTCATTACTTAGAACATTTCCGACCTTTCATTAAAATAAAAAGTATGACTTATGCATAAGACTCTATGCTATTTATCCACAGATCTATCAAGGTATGCATATTCTAGACACCATTCTTGCATTCTCACTTGCGGCCTTCAAGAAGACTACTTTCACTTGAAAACAGCCTACTCTAATAGCCAGACTGACCATGGAGTTAATGACATACTTAAGTACTTGGAACAGCTAAGACCTGAAACTGTAAAAGTAAGAAGTTCAAGTTCAAATGTACATCAGGCCGGATGCTCTGAAAGAGATGATATCCCTTTGCATCATACTGCTTCATTTTTTCCAACTGTAAAGATATCAGTACAGAAAATTCAAATACAACATGTATTAGGAAGTTATCCACATTACGATACTGCATTTCTCCAATTTCTGTATCAGATTTTGCTTTTATAAACAATTAGTGTATGTGAAAAGTTGCTGTACCTCTTCACTGCTCTGCAGTACCCTAGTATGAACAGATAATTTGACATGCAAAATAGAGTTGCATCTCCTCTAACATCTGTACTTGCCTTTAGGACATTTATCTACTCAATATCACCCAAATATTTGGACAGGTTGATAAAAGAAAATTTCAAGTGATTGATTATATTTCACT
Organism: Meleagris gallopavo; assembly: GCF_905368555.1. NCBI lineage: Eukaryota > Metazoa > Chordata > Aves > Galliformes > Phasianidae > Meleagris > Meleagris gallopavo. The sequence continues at coordinate 31,186,432 of NC_139406.1, read as the reverse complement.
TTTTCTGAAGCACAAACATTTTGGGAAATAATTCTTTCACTTTAAATAAAACTTCACTTTGCGTTCTTTTCAGGGTCTTAGAATTGCTCTGTATTGAAATTACTTATTAACATAAATGAGGTTTAAGGAGAAATGGGCCTACCCCTCTATTCTTACCACCAAGTCCACCAGGTTTCTTCAGAAATCTTTAATGAATTCGAGTTCTATAACAAAAAATTCCTGCTGTGCGTATAAAAACAGGTATTTGCTGAAACTGGTCCTTTTCCAGGAAATATTCAGTGAATTGCCAATTTAAAGTCAGCAAGCAAGTGAAAGCCAATCTTACTTGTACAATTCTGATTAATTCTTCTCATAACCACAGCTATTTATTTTGACTGCAGTCTGCATGCTGTTAATCTGGATGAGATCCAATACAGCCCAACTAGTAAAAAGGCCTACTCTTGATCATCACTGCACTGCAACTGATTTTGGCCCCAGCTCCACAGGTTTCCCCCCAAAAATGAGTGACTATCCTTGGACTACCAAAACTATTTTTATGCTATTACTCCTGACACCTACTGCCTCCGTAAAAGAGCATAAACTGAAGACTTAGCAGAAATCAGTAAAGGGATAAGCACAGAGAACCACAATTGCTAGTGTATTCTCCACTGCTGGAGAGGTGCAAGGCCCAGTCTTTTCTGTTGTACAAAGCAGCAATAGTCTTTGCACCACAGAGCAAAGCACTTAGGAACACTAGATTTAGTATACAGAGACAGCATTTAAACGCAGCAACCCAGCCAAATAAGGCTGACACAGTACTGCCTGTACAGAACTTACTGAAACGGCAGCTGAGTATTCCAGCAGAGGTGGAAGGGTTAATCAGAAATCTTGTATAAATCACATTTTGCAGGAATTGCTCTGTTACAACAGATTGTGCAGCACTATTTTTCCCCATTCTTTCTGATACCAGCACCCTAGGCAAACTCTCTAATTAGAGCAGCAGATGTATGCAGTGCCACGTCTCTGTGAAGTTATTATACCCAAACCAAATTTTGTCACTAGCAGCCAATAATTCATTTGTCTACTAAGGGCTTGAAGTGGCCATATCAATTATTTAAAAACATACCAAGAAGAGGAATCCATTTGATATCTTCTGGGAAGCACAGTTATAAAACAGTGTATGCTCAAATTTCATCCACAATATCATCTTTTAAAAAATACAATATTACTAATTAAGGCTTAGTGCATTAGGCTATTAGAACTTGAGTGATTCATGACAGCATAACTATCTTGCTTATCATTTGTGCTTTAATTTATGGAGTACTAAGAAAAAAAACAAAAAAAAACAAAGCAATTTGCAAAACTGAAACTCATCCAAAAAATGCTTGTAGTAATTTCTCCTAAAAAGTGATTTCACTGTGTGTAAGTGCTATGCTGGTAAGAAAATGCTTCCTATCAATAATTAAAGCATAATGAAATTTTAATGTGTCAGAAGACATCCTCAAAAAAGGGCTACAAAGAAGAAAGTAGTTTTTCATTCAGACTTTCCACATTTTAAAACTAACAATAACATCCTCCTTTAAGAAGCATTTTAAATAAAGTATTTAATGAAATATATGGCAATTCAAAGCACACCGGAAACCGTAACAGAGAAAATGAACACCATTCTGACAGAAGCTCCAGAGGTCTGCACATTGCCAAGAATCCTTAAATGCCAGGACTGGCCATGAAAGATACGGATTGCTACCACACAGAAAGATTGCGTGCAAAAAGTGGTAGTGAGAGAGCATTAAAGAAGGCTACTTTTCTACAAATTTGTGTGAATTTCAAGAGCCTTAATTCTCTAAGACATCCAGCCACTGACTCCTATGGATACTACACGTCAAAGGCTTTGCCTGGTGCCCACCATGGGCAAATCTGCAGTCTCTCCTTTGGTATCAATGTCTTCCTCATCCATCCAGACACACATGTGAAGAAAACTTTTAGAAACTCCAAAAGCAGTGCCTCCTATTTTGTCACATTAGTCCATGACATCAGGCATGGATGTTGATGGTACAGCAGTAGAGGTGGAACCTTTCCACCAATATTCTATTTTGTTACTGTGAGACAGATGGTAACAGAGAGGCAGTCTGACAAAATGCTATCTATCATGGAAGTACAAATGCAGCAAAGGTGTGCCACTGAATTTCTTCACATGAAAAAAGTGACACCCACTGGCATTCACTGGCACTTGTGAACATTTAGACAGAACAAACCGTGGATTTGAGCATAGTGAGGCAGTGGGTGGTGCATTTCAGCAATGCGCAGCAATGACAGCAGAGCATTAAGGTCCCAGGCTGCAGCAAGTTAGAATTTCCTCAAATGCAACAGCCATAAGCACAGAAATAAAGAATCTGCTTACCTTTGGAAGGCCTCGGGTATACAGGGATCTCCAGCAAACAAACAAAAAAAATCCTTGCATCCACTTCCAACCCTTACATGAGGTCTGTGAAGGGGTGGCACCAGGTGGCACCAGGATCCACCCCTTCCAGTCACTCAAGTGCATTGCATATACCTGAGCTCCCCTAGGTTGGCTGCATCTTCCTACCAAGTGCTCAGTCACTGCTTCAAGCTGTGACTTATGCTTCTGCTACATGGTGGCTACGTTGAAAAAGAGTGTTTTGTAACTAAGGATTTGCTCAATCAAGTAGTGCATTCTTTGTATCTGTAGTAGTTTACGTGGAAATAAATAGAAGACATTACTTTTAGAGCAACTACGCAGATTGTGTTTTGAGCTCTTCAGCTATTGCAAATTTTAGTTCATACTGGTGAACAGATACAAAAGTTAATCTAGACAAGAAGAAGGCTGTCATAAGCCTTCTAGCAGAAGAGTCTGAAAATAACAGTTATTCTGTGTACTGATGTAAAATATCCACATCTAATACTCACAGAGACAGAAGGCACGCAGATCTTTCAGAGAAGTCCTGAGAATAAAATCATTTTTAGTATCAACAGAAGCTAGGGACAGAAGAATATTAGAAAGAGATTTTCGAGAAGGCCTGCATTTTCAGCCAGATGATCGCATTGCTTCCTCACTCTCATTATTATTGATCTCCTCTGTCTTCACACAATGTGAAAGCACTTATGCTAGCAGTCAGGAGGATCATCCAAGCTCAGGATTGCCAAGGTGGCCTTTGGCAGCATCCCTCAGGAGAAATCCCTCTGCTGCTAAGGAGGCACCTCCACCATTGCTCTGCTACTATGGAAGCTTACAAACCAGCATGTAAGTGAGATTTCACACAATGGTTCAAAATAATAAGCAGGCCCAAGAGTAGAAAGCTAGCCCTAAAAGCACTCATGTAGGCCTAAACAAGGTTACTGAGAGAAAGCTGAGGCCAGGACATCTGAAGGTCAGCCTGTCACCCTGCTTCCTAAAACATTTGTAACAAACACAATCACAATGCAAACTCCGTACGGTTTGGAATGGATGTTGGTTTCAGCATGAGGTCACCAACTTTGCAACTGAGATGTCTGTTTTAAAAATAACTGAACTTACTGTAACCTGATGAATGAAATAAACCTCTGAATAAACACTGTTTATAGTTTGTGTCTAGTCTTCTGCACGTAGCACTGATGTGATAGTTTAGGTAGTCTGGACTGGTGAGACTATGTTAAAAAGTCCTCTCATTCATGATGACAAACGCTAAATTTGGACTAAACTCTTGGTCAGCTCTCCCAGCTCTGCTTCTGTCTGTAATGGACAGAGGTCAGACTGAAGTTGTCCATATTCACCATACACATCAATTGCCTGTAACTGCTGTTCCTATTTTAAACTGCTTAGTAAATTCAGAACCATCTCCAACAGGATCTCTGTTTAGCAGGCTCTGGTATGCAAGTTGGTAACAGAGTTAGAGCAATTAGGTCTGGAAGCTTCTGAATAAACAACCTTTACTACACAGGTGTTTGACATGCCATTACAGGCCACAGCTGGTTCTTGCAGTCATCCAATTTTGTCATTACTTAGAATCAAAGAATCATTAAGGTTGGGAAAGACCACTGAGATCATCTAGTCTGTGGGTATCCGACTTTTGGCTTGCATGGGCTACACTGGTCAAAGAGGAATTGTCTAGGGAGAAATCTACAAAGGTTGCTCCAAAAGTAACATCTCCTATTTATTTCCACGGAAACTACCACTGCTACAAAGAACATGATGACATTACTGAAATGATTGCATTCTCAGCTACAAAACAATACTCTTCAATAGTCACCACTTTTAGCTATGCATTTTCACAAGTGTACAATCAATGAATATACAGATGATATAGCATATTTGAAAGCTTAGTTTATGTAATTATTGTACTAGAGCAGAAAAGGACACTCACCCTATCCTGGGCTCACATAGGAAACTCTGGTAGAGTAGATCTCCACAAGAGATCTTTCCCCCCTGGCAGTCAGCTCTTAAATGGATCTAGGAGAGGTGGAGCCAGGCTCCACCCCTTCCTGCAGCACAGGTGTATTGCCTTCACCTGTGCTCCCATGGCTGACTCATTGCTCACCTCAGGTGATTAATCAGAGGTTCAGGCTGTGATTCAGCAGCCCCATACACACAAGCGATGAACAAGAGCCTGCATGACACATTTGCAAATATCTGCCTTAGCGGAAGTGACCCACTGTCACTGTTGCACTGCTGAAACTCACCACCTCACTGCACTCACATGTTCACAAGTGTTGATTAATGTCAATGGATGCATTTTCTTCCACACGGAGGAATTTAACGACATATTCTTTGCTTCATATGCACTTCCATGTCAGACATTATTTTATCAGACTGCCCCTCTGCTGCCATCTGTCACACAGCAACAAAATATAATGGAATATTGGTGGGAATGTTCAACTTCTGCCATACTACCGTCATGGCCAACATCATAAAACAGGAGGCATTGCTTTCAGAGTAGTCCTCTTAAAATACATAATGTAGTTAACATAACAAAGCTTATTTTAATCGTTAATGTTTTTTTTTTTTTTAATTATTATTAAAACATACAAAAAAAAAAAAGGGGGGGGGCAACAAAACCATCAAACTATTGGGATATGTGACCTTGTTTTTGTTAAACTGATGTCTCTGTCTGATTTGATGGAGGTGGTTGCAATTCATAGTGAGTTCTCAGGGCATTCATCAGAGATTTTTGATGAAATTTTACTCTTCCTGTGCTTCATCCTTGAAAACATTTGTTCGCAAATGCACATATGACCAAAAAGTGGTGACATAAAAAAGGCTGTGAAGTGAGGGATATCTCTCTCTGTTAAGATAGGGCTTATAAGTCTGTTAAAGAAATACCAAATTTAGGATTGCAGCCCTATATGTTTCTTTTAAAAACTGTCACGTAATGTATTTATGTTGATTGAAAATGAAGTTGCAAATAAAACAAAAAATTGATGATTTTTTTTTTTTTTTGCGATCTTGAAACCCAGTCTAAATTCCTTTATCAAAACAGATAGCAGGACTGCATAATTTTCACTATTCACAGGACTGTGCTTAGTCAATTTATCAAAATCCATAAACTTATTTGTCATAATATAACATAACAGCACTGCACCATGCCCTGGTTTCATCCCAGACAGGATTAACAGCTCAACAGTGTTTAGTGGTGCTGTGTGATGACTGTGCACCTGGGCCAGGCCAGGTGGTTCAGGAGAGAAGAGCTGCTGTGATAGCACACAGCAGGTGGCATGCTGCAATGAGAGCCATCTTGGACCACATACAGCCTGCAAGCTGTGGGTTGGACGTGCCTGATCTAGTCCAACCAGCAAACCATCTCCACCACGTTCACTAAACCATGTCCCTCAATGCCACTTTCACATGTTTCTTGAACCTCCAGGGACAGTGATCACCACCTCCCCGGTCAGCCTGTCAACTGAAACCTGATATTCAAACTAAGTAAACCTTGGGCTACATCAGCTCAGTACACTCCCCAAAAGCTGGAAATCTCTAATTTTATTTTCTTAGCTTCATTAACCCAGCACATTTTGCTCTGACTTTTATTCCTTCATGTGTTCCATCCTGATTTATGGAGCAGCTAAAACTTTCTAAAGGATCTGAGAATTCCTCTGTAGTCATTATAAACTTATTAATAAACAAATTGACTTTCTAGAGTTATTTTGGAAGCCTTGAAAAAGTAATGCATGAACCAGAGAGATGCTGACCGCAGTTTTCAAATTCTTCTGACAGGACCTCATTAAAGACTCCAGACAGGCTCTATGCTGTCCTAGAAAACACAAAGATCTTACAGTGTTTTTCTTATATTTCCCAAGTGTTGTTTTCCTTTGCTCGTACTCTTGTTGTGGTGTTGTTTTTTTTTTTTTTTCTGTTGCTGTTCCTATGCGCTGATTCTTACCATAGTAAGAGCATGTGGGAAAAAGAAAATAAAATAAAATTCAAAAACTATCCAAAGCATCCTAGTAAAACAGGTCACACAGTGTTGTGAAATATCAGCCAGATTAACAGTTCATTTTCTAATTCAAATTTTTTTCTTTTTTAAATAACCACCAGAGAAACAACAACTCTGCAAACTGCTGCATTCTTTTCAACCAGCAAAAATATTCCACTTTTCTGAACAGAGGCACTGCAAAGGACACCAGGCTACATCCTTCTGAGCCCAACTGTTCTGCAGGCACATGCTGACAATTTATTCTCCAACACCGATCTTGAATCCCTTCCATGCCCAGGTCTGCAGGACCGGTATGACTCAGAGCATACTCCTACTCAAATGAGAAACTGCAGCCATTAGGTTAAATGGGACAAATCCAGTGAGTGAAGTTATTTACCTGCCTAGGTATACATAAATCTTACTGCTCTGATAAGATCCTTTTCAATGAAGAGGACATCTACACCAGGAGGAAAGGTAGCTCATTACTAATTGACTAAGACTTTGCAGATAAGATGCCTAAAGTCATTCTGCCAGCAAGGCAAATATGAATGGGCACAGGGGAAAGCAGAAAGGAAGGAGCATCTGGAGCTGTGCAGCTCATATGAGTTAGAGTTCCAGCTGCTGCAGGACTTCACTATGCTTATTCAAGTATAGCTGCAACATTTATAAATATTACAGTGAATAGTCTTCCATATTTAGTAAATAACAGAACTATGTCTTTTACCAATGAAGGTGACAGAATGCTAATGACAAGGAAAAGAAATAGGCTGCTTCAAAAGTAACGCCTCCTATTTATTTCCATGGAAACTACATGCAACATGAAGAACACAATAACACTATTCAACAGAGCAAATTCTCAGCTACAACTTTTTCAGTCACCACCATTAGGTATGCTTTTCTTGCCAGGAATGAACAAGAGCTCATAAAAATCTCACCAGCAGAGGTGACCCACTGTCGCTGTTGCCACTGCTGAAATGCACCACCCACCTCCTCACTGTGCTCACATCCACTGTTTGGTCTCCATCAGTGATCAGTATGCATTGATGAATTTCAGCAAGTGCAGTTTTTTACGCACGGAGTGTGTGTTTCCATGTCAGATGCCATTTTGTCAAACTGCCCCTCTGCTGACACCTGTCCCACTGCAACAAAATACAACCCATTATGGGCAGGAAGGTTCAACCTCTACTGCAGTACCGCCAACATCTGCCAGTGATGTCATGGGCCAACAAAAAAAAATGGGAGGCATTACTTCTGGAGCAATCCTTGTACTAAGATGTTGGTTTTCTGTCACTAGTAGGTTTTTTGTCATTGTTTTTATTTTATTTTAATGACATATAGAATACTAATCTACTTATATAGCATAGTATTGTATAAAATGGTTTGCATACTTGAACTTGATAAAGACAGGCACAGTCATATAAATCTAATTAGAGAGTATTCACCCTCCTCTGTGTAACGTTAGTTAAAATGCTTTATGCATTAGGGAAATGACTTTAAAGTTGCAAATGATTTAAAAGCTTCAGTATCATGACTTCTTTGTTTTTAAGAAAATAAAGAGCAAATTGAAAATATTAAGAACTAATGCCTCTCACTTTTCAAAATAAAACCATTTCAATTAAATTCCTGAGATCTAAAAAGGTCGTCCACTTGCACTTGCCATTTTCTGTTTACATTAATACTTCAGGGAATGGAAACAAAATGTACGTATTCCTTTTCTCAGTAACTTTAAAATTAGAAAAAGAGTCCAGAATCAAAACTTACTATACTAATTTCCGTAACAAATACAAGTAGTAAATCCACATGAAATCCAAGGCATTCTTGATTAAGACTATTGGGCAGTCTGATAATAGCTACCTCCTATGTGTAAGATTAACGTTTAGAATATTGGATCTGTTTAAGTGTCAAAGCGTCCACTTTCAGCAATTGAAATTTAATCCAACAGAGAAACAGGGTTTACTCAAACTATAAACAAAGGTTGCTTCTGCCTCACTAAAACTATTTATAGTAAGAAAACAGAAGCAAGCCAAATGGAAATGAGTCTGCAAAAACCCTGTAGAGCACGACGCACCTAAAGACAAAACCTACCCCGAAGGAAAAATGTGAGTTAAAACGCCTGGCACATCACACTCTGAAGGTCAATACCAATGCTAGGAATGAACTCATGGTGTGAACTAGGAGCACAATGAAACCTTCTTGTGTCTACCTCCACACTGTTATCTATTTTCCACAATAACTTAGGACTTCTAACCAGAACTGAACTCTGTCACGCAAGAATTTGTTTTTTTAAGGAGCAGAACTGCTCTATTCTTCGAGGTATTAAGCACAGTGCAGAAAACACCACTGAAGCTGAAGTACAAGATTAGATTGAGAACAAAGTAATATAAGCAGGCCATGGACATATTTAAGGAGAAATGAAACCAGAGGTCTGAAAAAGCCTCCAAACTGTAGTACAGGAACTAAATAATCCCTAAGCAGTTGTAAGGAAGAGTCTGATCAGTACATGAAAGGAATTATATGATATCTTGGCTGTAAAAGCAAGAAACTGAACTGGATAACCCAGAAGAATCAGTCATATCTTCTTATGAGTATGCAATTCTCCGTAGGTATACTTAAAGGGAGATAAAGTAGCATTTTAAAATTGTTATGAAAAAACACCAGAACTCACAGAAGATGATCAAAGTAAAATCTAAGATCATCAACTAGCACTTGTGAGTTCTTGGAATTTTAAAATATTTTATTTAAACAAGTTAGCTAAGTTTTTACTATGTATCTTTTATTCTAGTCTAGACAGCATGGCATCATCTGTCAGCATCTTACTTCTTAGAGCTCTGGGTGCTGTTCTTGTTTCAACTCTCTCCTTCAAAGAGTGGAATCTATAGTGTGATTGTGTGTGTATTTGCGCATAATCTAACTGTCCCACTTATTATTTAAAAAGTCATAAAAATGATGGCCAATAAAATCTAAGTGCTTTCTTATTTCATTTATTATAAAAAAGAATTCTAATCTCGCGCTGTTTTTCTATGATGGTACTTTATTCTGATTTCCTTTTATTTTTCCACAGTTTTTTTTCCCAAGAGAAATGTGAAGCATTTTACCACTAACCAGACTCCCTTCTAAATCATTTCCAACTCTGAATCTCATCAGAACTTTTAGATCAAGAACACAGTTTCGTGACCATCCTCAATCAATACTGTGCTGCCCATCCTCATGTCCCCCAATTCTTTGTCTTCAGAGAGCCACACATTGACGTGAGCAGTTAGTTAGCTGGACTAAACTTCTGATCTGGATTAATTTTTCTCTTTGCTTATCATCAGATGCAGAGGTGCAGGAAAGCAGAGTGTGCAAGATTCTGTTTCCAGCAATAGTAAGAATTCAGATCAAGCGTTCAAGGCCAGGTTGGATGGGGCCCTGGGCAGCCTGGTCTAGTATTAGATATGGAGGTTGATGGCCCTGCCTGCAGCAGGGGTGCTGGAGCTTGATGATCCTTGAGGTCTCTTCCAACCCAAGCCATTCTGTGATTCTGATTCTACGAACTCAAGCTGATCATGATATTATACTTCAAGTGAAGTGTACAGTCCCTTCTCACTAGACACAAGCAAAATCTGCGTGTGCTTGCAAATCAGAAGTTGCCGTTTAGATTTTGGCCTTGAAGATCTAGCCTGAGCTTGTCTTTGCAATATGCACAGGAAAGATCTCAGAGGAGTGGATGATCCAATATTATCCATATGGCACTGCAAATTCTACTTCCAGAAAGAAGAAATTGCAAAATCCTCCCCTTCCCAGGTTCTTCTACGTTTCCAGGCAGGAAGTCTCTGCCAACCCTTATCCCCAGAACGCTCATGAAGAAGCTGATCCCCACTAAAAAAAGGGTAAAAAGTTTTAAAACTAACCTGATGGCTAAGAACACTCAAATCCATGCTTCTTCCCTAGTCTACACATCACAACTACTCCTGAAAGCTAACCATAAAAGGTAATGGGACCGAGCCTGCTAGAATTCAAGAAGCATTGGACAATGCTCTCAGACATATGGTCTGATTTTCGGGTGGTCCTGTGTGGAGACAGGAATTGGACTTGATGATCCTTATGGGTCCCTTGCAACTCAGGATATTCTATGCTTCTATGATAAATCTCCTGTTTCCTCACATTTTGCTTTTATTGCTGCTTAAAATTTTACACAGGTAGTACAAAACTCAAAGGGGTTTGCTGTGATGACTAATTAGTTAGTCTGTAATATCTGAGATCTGGAAGTATTACCTATGAAGTATTCATCTGCTTCTAGATTTCACAAAGTATTTTTTACCGGGTAAAAATACAAATAAAGAAAAAAAAAATAATTCTTGCATATAGGTGGACATTGGGAAGCTTATGGCTAAAGCCTTAAATTTGCACAATCATGTATAGTTAATTCTTTTAGAATGTTCTTATAACTAACATGTTCCTTATTTACACTGTGGATTTTAGACAATATGTTCAATTTATTTCATACTGCCACATTAATTGAGCAATGAGACACTGCTGAAATTCGGTAATATTGCCAAGGAATTTTAGCCTATGCAGGGTGCTTGGAACAGATGCATCTCATACAAGATAAGCTTCTCCAAGATAATAATAATGGCAATACTTCACACTTTCCACATTGTCACTGTTCTGCAAGCCTGTTTCCGGAGTTTCTCACTTAGGGAAGCATTGAAACTGAGGAACATGACCAGGAATTGCTGCACACAGCCTTAACTATACTAATCCATTTTAAGTCTATGCAGATCGGCAGTTAATGAGAGGTTTGCTGGGGCAACAAGAAGAGCTTCCAAACCACAGACCATACTTTGGCAATGGTTAAGCTGAAGATGAGCTCCAATTTTGAATTTCCATATTTTTCTAGAGTAAATCTACTCCTCCATTCATTATTTAATCTAGGATGTATAAATCTTTTCAAAAGTTACACAAATAAAACAGGACACTGATATTGTAACAAGAGCAGGGACCATAAACTTTCCTGTCTAAATACAAGTATTACAGTTGTAAAGTTCTCCCTTACTGCTCAATCTCTACTGGGTTAGATGCATTTCATTAGGATTCTCCATTGCTACCACGCAGTGGAGATTCATACATAAGAACAGCCCCTTAATGTCAAGGAAGTTTAGAAATATTCTATGGCCATGTGTTGACTTCTTTTGAAGAAAGACAGATTTTTTTTTGTTTGTTTGTTTCTTTTCTTCAGAGGTTTTCTAAGCCCACCTCAGCATCCTATTTATTTCCCAGCTGGTGCTCCCTGCCATTCAACATATTGCCATTAAGTTTTGGTTTATCTCAACCTAAATTACTGAAGCAGCCATCACAATCTAAAGGTGCTGCCCCAAACTTGTGTGGCTGGCTAATAGACATGATAGACACTGAACTCACCCAGATGAAAAGACGGCAATTGTAGGACAGATAAGGGAACTGAACTGTAATGTCTATTTTATTCTACTAGAGCTCAATCCAACTGCTTTAATTTGCTCAAAGTTTTTGTACTTTCTCTATGGGAGCTCCAGGTGAGTCATTATAAAAGACACTGTTGTATGCAAAGTGCTAGTAAGTTTTAAAAAGACCTTGTCACTATATATGTAATTTATATTAATCAAAGCATGCTAACAACCAGTCATTAAGGGGATTGAGTTCTCATCATACCTCAGCAGCCTACTCTAAAACTTCATTATGAAACGGAACTTCTTTTTTAAAAGCATACAGAAAAGACTGTTTAAAATTAATAATAGCAAACCTTTCTTGCAACTATTTTTACGCAGACTAAGAGACAGATGTTAATCAAATAAGGTGTAGTCAAGAGCCAAACACCCTTCCCCAAAACAAGAAAAAAGTAAGAATTTTTTCTTTCATTTACAGAAGATAAGCTTTTTTCTACCTTATAGTTTATCAACAGCCCACAGTATTTAAATATATTCTCATAGATGAGAAAGTCACAGATGTTGCAAGGTAAACAGATTAAACACTTGGATTCATGAATCCTATTAGAGGCACTGTTCGTCAGCAGAAATCAAGACTGCGTTATGTATTTTTTCCTATAAACAAAGTTTACATTTTGTTGCTGGTCCCACTGCAATGTTGGGATAGCCACTCCAGCTGCCAACATGGAGCCATGACAGTGGTCCCTACTGGAGAAACTGATCACATCCCACCTCATCCAGGAATTCATTGGGCTGCCACAAAGAGGTCAACACCGGTCATGGGAATGCTAACACAGTGTCATTTTCAAAAGATCATTCCCTTTGGATTACGCTTAAAAATGTGGTTCCTGCCATAAAGTATGAAATTTTTTAGTCATGTCAAATTTTTTGCTGTCCTTCATCTGGCTGGGGCTGAGCGAATGGGAGCAGCTGTTACATTCTGTTATTCCAGCAGGGGAACAATATTATTTTCTGCCCTCCTGAAAACTCTCCGCAGAAGGCAAGTAGGATGCAACAGCCAATATATAAATACATGGAAAACTGGTGTAAATAAAACTACAAAGATGAAACATTGTCTCTGGAGCCTCGTCTCCACAATTACTTTCCACTGACCTCCTACAAACAGTTGTCATCAGAGAGCCAGAGAACTGCACTAGCTCTACTACACTGTAATTAAAACTTCCATATCTACTGTAATACAGAAGGAAAAACAAGCAGATCACGGAATGCAAACTGAGATAGGAGTTTCACTGCTGCTAAGGGTGAGGAAGCCACTTGCTACTTAGCCCTGGAAGATACAGCTACTCCAGCACCAGGGTTAAACTCCCTGGTTTCCCTAAGAACCAGCCTCTTTTTCTCCTCGCCATGCACCAGCACTCATCATCACTGACACTCATCCACATCCACCAAGGCTGGGAACGAAGCTGAAGGTAGCGCTGATCCGCACTTGATGCTTCAGTTATGCACAGCCCCCAGAAGTACAATATTAATTTTCTTCCATGTGCAAGCAAGTGCAGCACAAAAATATATATATACATATGTATCAGTTTATTATGAAAACTGTATTTCCAGCAAACAAAATGCAAATAAAAAATCAGGTTTGCATAAAGTAACCTCATTCGTTTAAACGTCTTAAAATTACAAATACTCAGTTTGAAACACATACATAGTACCACTTAAACCTAGTGAAGATGATGGGATTTACGGAGAAAAACAGAATAATTTGCTTTCAGATGAATAATGCTGCTGCTTTTTAACATATACTGTGATTGCAGTATCCATGGTCCTAGATAAGACTACAGCATCCTGCCCCTCAAAGTCCTAAACAATACCATGGTGGTTTTCATTTCCTTGATAAAAAATTTAAAAAATCCAATATAGTATTAGCTTCCCCAGTAAATATGTCTGACTGTAATGGCAATTTTGTCCTGCAATGAATTGCTACTGAAATGAAGAGGTAGCTGTGAGTTAGGACAGGACCAAACACACTCTTCAGTTGTGGAAGACCCACATCCATGTGATGGAAACTCCTTGACCAAGCATTTTAGGATGACACTGCAGAATAACAGTGTGATAACAGAAGGAAGTAGTTGGCTAACAAATCAGTAGAGACAAGCACCACGTTACTTTTATAACAATAAACTAAACAGAGTGACTTCTGAACTCTCTTCCCATTACTTTGTTTATGGGAGTTCACACATTATAGGGCACGTTTCAAGAACAAGAAAAGCTTTAGAGGTGCATAACTGCAGGCTTTATCCAAGGCTCAAAACAAAAATTAAAGACAAGTTTCATCACAGGTCATAGACAATACAATGATCCGAGTGTTGTTGTGCTGCCATTCACGTCAATGGGAATGGCCACCAGATCAAACTCCACGTTAACCTTGTTTTAGTATTTTTGTATCCAGCTGGAAGCCCTTTTATATTTCAGCTGTTATAATAAAGGAACACACTAACCAGTCTTTTTCTTTTTTTTTCCCAAGAAATATTCCATGCATTTTTTTTTTTCCTTTTTCAACATCAGCAGCTAATGAACACTACATAAAGAACTTAGTGTGAAGCCAATGGTGATTTGTTACCAACAGCTAACTAGTACCAAGGGAGCTCTCCTAAAAATCCCATGATAAAAACAATGCAAAAGTTTTCCATCTACCGACACATTTTAGTGTCAAAAATAATGCATCTTCCTAAACACATGTAAAATCTAAATGAAATGATACATTACAGATCTGCTGGCAACTGTATCCTTTAGAAATATCCTAAATCCTGCTGTGCTCAGGTAAAAAATCCTGACAACTGCTGTTTTCACCTAACTGCTGGTAACTTCAGCAGGAGTTGTGAGTGTTTCACCCTCCTCTGGATTAAACAAACAGGCATGATTCTCATCAGTAGAACACAAGATCTCCTCTGCCACTTGTGATATTAACAGCAAACTCTATCAAATATTAAAAATCACATCATAGTGCTTACCAACACAGTGTTTAGCCAGTAGCTGGGATTCAGCAGACCAGTGGCTGACAAGCCAATGCGCATCACCCTTATTTATGTATATAAGGAGCTACTGCACTGGGCTGTTTTCTTTTCTTTCCCTATGCAAAGCACATCAGGTGTTCCTTCCCTCACTGCTACCAAGCACTCGGAATGGCACAACTCACTTGGAGCACCTTTCCTGCTCCTGCAACACCAGCCAGTCCCAACAGAATGAAAACCCCAAGGCAAATCATTGTGTAAATTATTTTAATGTCTGTCGTCTAATAAGAAGGAGATGGTGAGTCTTGAGAATGTAAGACCTATCCTGTGACTGCTTGTTTTTGTTGAAAATCATCTATGCAGTGTGTGGAAAGTGATGGTACTGGGATTGCATTAACTAGACAGATAATAGCTGCTCCCTGTATCCAGACAGGTAACAACAACCTTTTTATTTCATTTGTCAACTTTCAGATGCAAAAATGATCCAACCTGTTAGAAAACTAGGTACACAAGGTGCTCTTTCATGCAGTTTGGATCCAGTAGATCTAACACACTCAAGTTTCACAGTCAGACGTGTCATCTTTTTGAGCTCCGAGTGTTTGGAACTGCGCACCACTGTGCAGCCTGTTTGCCTTCCAAGTTCATTACCAAAATCACTCGCTTGTTGTGAAACAAGCATCGGAGATAGGAAAAATCCCTGAAAAAGAGCTAGGGGGCTGTTATTTTGCTTTATATCAAGTGACACTTTGCAAATGGCACCCTGCAAGTTATGCCTCAACTCATCGTTAAAATGCAACTAAAATCTATATCATCCCACTTCATGCACATAGGTAAAAAATAGAGCTGAAACCACACTAAAAGACTGGGGAAAAAATCCATGAAACAAATAAGTTACTTGATTGCCTCTGAATAATAGATTGCTCTCCAGCAGATTCGAAACAGACGGGTTTACTGCAGGAACACATTTCTGTTGTCAATGGAAAGTTAGCTGAGCAGCAGAGGGAGGGAAAACAGCCTGAAACAACTTTGGGATTGGAAAGCAAACCTGGCTGCAGAGATGCTGCTGGCTGGCCACAGCCACAACGCTTCACCTCTCCTTTAACTACACTAATAAGTGACGGCAAGTGATCTCTTAGCTCTGATCACAACGCTCTCTTCCCTTGTAATAGCACTGAGGACCGGGAACACTCCCGTCTCTCTCAGCCCCGGAGCTGCTTCTCCAGGCACTGCCCTGCTGAGGAGGAAGCACTGGGAGCCAGCACTTCGCGGGTGCTGTAAGGATCCACAGGGAGATATCCTGGAGCACGAGGCACTGAACTCTGCCGGGAGCTCCGTGCTTTCGGCATTCCCGACCAATTCCTCTACAGAGCTCCTGCCGTGCTGCCCGCTCTGTGTGCAGTGGGGAAGCTTCATCCCTCACCATCCCAGAAACACAAAATAACAGAGGCACTTCACACACAGGCGCGCACTCAGACGCACGTGCACGCTCACACTCTCCCCCCGACATCACATGCAATTCTTTCCAAGTCCCCTGTAAATTGCTTAAAGACGGAAATCAAGCTCACAACACACACACCAAATAAAAAAGGAAAGAAAGAACGAAAGAAAACCAAACGCAGAAAGAAGGAGGGAGTGGGGGGAGGGCAGGAGGGGGCAAAGGAGAAAACGAGCGGTTTTCCTGGTTTTGTCTTTGCTTTTTCTTTTTTTTTTTTTCTTTTTTTTTTTTTTCCCCTCCCGGGTGTTGCTGTGGCTTCCAAGCATGCAGTGCTAAAGAAGAGTCGTTCCCCAGTTCCATCAGCTAGCTACATCCTCGGGATAAAGGGAGCAGTCCGGGAGGATGCTAAGGCTGCAGAAGGGAAATAAGGCTCTGCCAACACGCCTGGCTCCCCGTGAAATCCTCTCCTCCTCATCCCCTCCTCCCTAAAACCTGCCTTGAAGGGAGAAAAGAAAGAAAAACAAAACAAAACAAAAAAGAAAAGCGAAAACCAAAACCAAAAAATTAAAAAAACAACACACAAGGAAAAAGTGATGAAAAGACACAACTCACCTTAACAAGGGGTGTTGGATGGGGTCAGAGAGGAGGAAGGGTATATAAAAAGATCTATTTTTAGCAGAGGTTGTGATAGTACTGAAACACACAGACACAGGGTTTGGAAGCAGGGAGAAGAGTATAAAAAACGAGGGGAAGAGAAATTATCGAGAAGGTGCAAGTCAGTTTGGCAGGAGAAAGGAGAATCCCCAAGGAAAAAAAAAAAAAAAAGAAGAAGAAAAAGAAAAAAAGAAAAAAGAAAAACCACGAAAAGGTAGCCGCCACCGAATGCCAGGAGGAGCAGGAGGGAGAGCGTGGCGATGCCGGGGTTTTGTTTTGTTTCTCTTCCTGGGGGCGGGCGGAGGCGGCGGCGGGGCGGGGGTCACGCTGTCTGCGGGGGGCCCCTGGCTGCCTCCCCGCCGGGCTGCGGGCTGCCGGGGTTCGGGGCTCGGTGCTCGCTCCTCGCCCTGCTCCGGCGGCTGCGGCGGGCGCGGCGCTCCCGCTGCCGCTCCCGCTGCCGGCTGGGGCTCTGCAGCCGCGTTCACGCCGACGCCGTCGCTCCTGGCCACCCCCGCGCCCGCGCTCCCGCCGCCGCCCGCGGGCGCCCCCCGCCGCCCGCCGATGCGGGCCGGGGCCGGAGACGGGGACGGGGACGGGGCGCGGGCGGGGGCGGAGCGGAGCGGCCGGAGCCGCGCCCGCGGGCGGGGGCTCCGCGGGGACGGAGCGGGGCCGGCGGCGGAAGCCGGGATTTCCCGGCGGGTTGCGGAGCCCACCGGACTTGGGGCGCGGGAGCTCGTGGTGGCAGCAGGGCGTGCGCAGTGCGCGTTATACGGGCTGAGGACGCGTAAGCTTCGCTCGACATCGTTGAGGAAAGCAGCAACAGCGAGCCGGGGGACTGAGAACCGGACTTTAATTAAAAGTAGCGAAACTGTGCAAGGTCTTCCATTAATAAAGCAGCGTGGTACTCGGGAGCAGCAGCGGAACGGCGTTGGTGTGTGATTCATATGGAAGCTGCTTGCTATTCTTTACTCAGAGGGAGGTGCGGCACTGACACAGCTTGCCCAGAGGAGCTGTGGATGCCCCATCCCTGGAAACATTTTGGCCGGGTTGGATGGGACCCTGAGACGCCTGATCAGCTGAGTGGCAGCCCTGCCCGTGTCAAGGAGTTGGGACTGTATGATCTTAGAGATTCCTTCCAATCCAAACCATTCTGTGGTTCTCTTGTCTCGGAGGGTCACACCTCCCTGAAACAGCTGGCCAAATCCAGCCAGCATTGAGATGCTACAGAAGCAAGCTTTTACCAATTTTATCATTTCCAGAAATACATCTGTAACTAAAAAGGCATCCAGCAAAAGTTGCTTTTGAACATGTAACTACAACACCTTTAGAAACCTTTCTACAATTTTTCTTTTTGTCTAAATTGAGAGTGATGGGAAAAGCACATGGAGAATCTAACGGCAGGGGAACAAACAGGCTTTAAAAAAGTATTTTATATCTATCCATAAAGCTATTAACAATGGTGTGCAAACACATCTGTTTGTGACTTGTGGTTTTGAATTGGCGCTGTCCCATAAGCGGTGAGAGCAAACGCAGGCCAAGCTGTTGGATCCACAACGTACAACTGGTACACAAGCTGTGCTTCGACAGCACTGTTACATTGAGATAAGCAGGAGCATGTGTAGTAAATAGCAGAAGGATCTTCTCCAGGATGCACACTGATGCTGATGAAGGGAATCACCAAAATGAGCAGTGTTTGGTGGCACCTGGCAGCCAACAAAGCCTTCCTGAGAAAGAGCGATGAGTGCAGGGTACCTAATGGCTGGACATAAGTACCACTTTAAATCCCTGGCACCAGCAGGGAGGAGTGTCAGAATGTGGGAGCCTCACGGGCAGGCTGCAGGCAGCCCACCTGATGGCCCTACGCTGCCTGCTGCTTAGCAGGGGCAGGAACACCAACTCGGTGGCGCAGGAACAGGCCGAGTGCCTGGAACCCAACTGCTGGCTGGGGCTGGAGCCTCCTCGTTAAATGAATCATTCATTAGGCAGAAAAAGGCATACTGAGGACCAAACAACAACTTCATTATTCTGTTTTTCAACTCTTTTTCCTCCTCCGAAGAAAGAATTGCTTCCCACACAGATACAGCAGAGGATCTGAAGGAATAATGAGCTTTCTGAACCGCTCATGTGAAGCAGAAATAAAACAAAAGGAAGGAGCTCCCCGCGTGTCTCTCTGTTCTCGCGGAACTCAGAGGAAGAGCCCTTCTGTTTCAGTGTGGGCTCGGCCAGACACTTTCTTCTCCAGTTCTTACTCCCCTTCCTTCTGAACCAAATTGTTCAGCAGTCTTGTGACTAAACCCAGGAGTTCACAGCTTAGGATCTCGTCTCTTTATTTAAATCAAATGTGTACAAAATGATGCATGGCCACACAAAGGGGAGGAAAGATGGGAAATAAACTCTGTGCTGCTGGGAACCTTGATTTCTACAATAAATAAGTCGAGGAGATGTTTTATACATTAAAGTGGGGTTAATGTTTTATACATTATGTTATTAAAAATTTTCTTTAATTTCAGTTCAGTTTCAAAAAACTGCATCTCACTTTACATGTATTTACATGAGCTCTCACTGGCTTCCAATATTTATAAAAGCTTCCTTGATCATTTTGCAATGTTGCAGGAACACTAATTTACTGTACAAAAGAAGTATCTTCAGTATGCAGTATCCCGCTCCACTCTGCCCTGGTGGGGCCACATTTAGATTACTGTGTCCAGTTCTGGGCTCCCCAGTTCAAAAAAGACAGAAATCTTCTTAGAAGGAGTCCAGTGGAGGGCCACAAGCATGATAAAGGGCCTGGAGCATCTCTCCATATGAGGAAAGGCTGAGTAACCTGGGTCTGTTCAGCCTGAGGAAAAGAATACTGTCTGATAAAAGTTTATAAATATCTAAAGAGCAGTTGGAAGAAAATGAATGAGGTCAGGCTCTTCTTGGTGGCGCATAGTGATAGGACAAGCAGAAATAACCTAAAACTTGAATATAGGAGGTTCCATACTAACATGTGGAAGAACTTCTTTATGGAGCACTGGAACAGGCTCCCAAGAGGTTGTGAAGTTTCCTTCTATGAAGGAAACCTACCTATGCGACCTATTGTAGGGAACCTGCTTTAGCAGGGGGGGTTGGAATCAATGATCTCTTGAGGTCTCTTCCAACCCCTGCAGTTCTGTGATTCTGTGATCCTTATGGGTCCCTTCTGTGATTCTATGATTATGTGTGGTCCCTCTGACTTTGCCAAAATTGTACAGACGGTGATTTTCAGTTTCACTTCTCTAGGACAAAAAAAACCAAAACAACATCTTTGATGAATGGTTTTGATGAATGGCTTGAATTCTGAAAAGCACTGTCACCGACGGTATTCAGAAACACCTGAACACAAAACACTTTTATGTGAGCATATCTATTTTAAACATACATTTCAGTTACCATGTCATGGGATATTCATATTTGACATCTGATTTACAAGCATAACTTGGCACTCAAGTCATCTGCATGCTGAGGAGCAGTCAATTTTGCAGTCTGAACATAACATTTAAATGGGTGGAAATCACGAAAAGGCTTAAAACACTTGTATAAATCCTTTTTCCAGAAGCTAGTATACATACATTATCAATAATTAACTAAATTGTTCAAAAACTGAAGTCAGAAAGGTTATTGAGAGAACCAGACACAGCATCTAAACTGACAGAAATAAAATCATCCTCACACATTGTTACATCGCTTCAGATTGCTCCTGCTGCTGCAGGCAGCTAACGCTGGGAAGCTTTTCTCCATCTTTCACTCAAGCCATCCAGAGGAAGACAAACTTTGTGTTTGGTTCATTACAAGATCAAATATGCTGGCAGTGCAGCAGAGTAATCTTGGAGGCAGACACAAAAACTTTGGTTTGGGTAAACTATTGAATGTCCTCAGATTGCCGAGAGATGTGAACCAGGCCATCTGGAGTCACCTGGAGGTTGCCAGTTGTATGTCTAACAGTGCTGCCACAGACGTAGGGCAGACCCAGCCAAAGAATGATCTCTTCCCTCCCACCTGCTGGGGGTGGCTGCAGATGGCCACTCGTGCTTGGTACATTCCCCAGAGCATGCTGGAGTCAGCAGGACATGCACCTCTGTCTTCCCCTAGGTAGGGGTGCAATGAAGAAATTCTCTTCATATCAGCGAGCGTTGATTGAATGGT
The DNA here is from genome assembly GCF_905368555.1 of Meleagris gallopavo. Classification (NCBI taxonomy): domain Eukaryota; kingdom Metazoa; phylum Chordata; class Aves; order Galliformes; family Phasianidae; genus Meleagris; species Meleagris gallopavo. Next base: position 31,165,377 of record NC_139406.1, on the reverse strand, counting down.
GTGTTACTGGCCTCTATGAAGGAGGCATTATTTGTCTTTCTGTCTCACTAGCAATGCATGCAGATGCTGTTTTTAGTAATAAAAGCTAGAAAATTGATTTTGGGCCAGTAAGGAGATGTTTATGATAGTATAATCCTATATGAATTGGGATATAAACGTATTTGTTGTTTCAATATATATGAGATGCTCTGACATTTAATAAGACTTTTTTTTCTGTTTCTGCTGGAAATTGTTAAGTCCACAAGTCATGCCCAAGCTGTTGGGAGTCCATTGGCAACTTCAAAGATTGTGAACATTTTGGAGAGTTTTCACAGAACCTGACCATTTTATCCATTGATAATATATATCATATACATCCATTTTATATTGACTCTGAAATTTAGTATGAAGTCCGAGAAATAAGTAGCACTGTGAGGTGTCTGGGAAATCTTCAGAGATGACAGACATGCTTATTGCTTTATGCTGTGCCTTTTAAGAAATGATCTCCTAGTTATTTATTACTGGATAAGCTGAGTGCAGCCATATTGCTATATTTTCTATTATACAAATGTAATGCAGGTTCTGAGGGTTTTAATAGTACAATTTACTGTATTTGTGAAAGGAGATTTTTCACAAATAAATAATGTTACAGTTCCAAAGCTGTGACTGAAAAAAAAAAAAAAATTAGAGCTGCCTTTTGGATTGAAGAAATGTCAACTCTAAAACAAAATATTTTGGATTAGTTGAGGAACATAAACTGTTATGGTCCTACATAGATAGATAGATAGATAGATCTGCTAGTATTTTTGTATTTTTTGCCAGTTACTATCAAGGGCTTGTTTTAATATATTTTGTTATAGTAGCCATCGTATCTTTAACTTGTTATACATTCTTGATACTGTATGACATTGAATGGATTGTGTTTGCTAGTTGATTGCAATTTGATGCAATTGACAGGAATTTTAAATATCTAACTAAATATTAATAAAAATATGACACGCATCATGATTTTTTTTCTCTAAAATTATCGGCATTATGGTAGATCTGGAAACAGTTATACATACCAATCTGAATTAACATAAATCAGGCTAATAATGTGCATTTGTGAGCAAATCTTTTCTTTCAGGCTGAAGCAGAGCAGCTGAGTTGGAAACCAGGCAGACAACTGATGGAGTTATGGAGGGAAATCCCTTTTCCCTTCCTTCAGCTGAAAAGGAGCCATTATACCAAGTTCCCTATTAATATGTGAGTTTGCACCCTCTGTCAGAGGAAATGCCTACTGCGTTCATTAGTTTAGAGTCACAGATGTTAATAACTACTGCTCAGAGTATTAAGGATTACTTGTGATACCTTGGCTTGAAAGGGGTTTTACTGGGGACATCGTACCTAACGTTATCAACATTCAATTCTGTTGAGACCATTCAAGTAATCTGTCTTTTCTGGGATAAACTGGTAAATATGCATCTCTACACGAGACAACAATGAACACTTTTTTTATCTTTCCAATTAATTACTCTGTATAACTTTGAATAACCCCATCAGACCATTCCTTGCACCCTTCCAAGGACATCATGCAGGCCAGGACTTCTGCCAAAGCTGTGTTACTTCAGTTTTGTTTGCTTTCTGTCACAAACTTGCTGGAAGTTATGCCAAGTGACTTGCCTCCCACCACTGAATGCACCTCCTTTAGAAAACAATCAACAAGTTCTCAAAATGGGTTCAGTAGCTTCTGAAGTTACAGCTGGATTTTAAAAATTGAGCGTGCTTCTTATTTTGGCACTTGGTATTATACAAAATGCTGACCTCTGCAAGCACTTTCTCATGCATTAGAATGACACTAGCTCTTCCCCCTTGCTATTAGTTTATTTATTAAACTTCAGTAGGCTATCTGTTCAGACTCATTGGTAATTCTAATTTGACCAAGAAGATTACTGACAGGTTCATCAATTTTAAAAAGACAGCAGAATGGTTTTCTCATTCGGCTGTCAGTCCATGTTCTTCATTTGTCAGAAAAAAAAGGCTAACCTCAGTCTTCATTTGTCAAGTCTGTCTTTGCCATCATATACATTGGGTTAGAGATCACAAGTCATCTCAACTACTTATAGCAAATACATTGCGGACAGTAAGAATAAGATGTGAAAGACACATACAGTAGCTCATAGCATGTGCTACTTTCATACACCACTTTCAGGGTCAAGCCAATAAAATGTAACAGCAGAATATAGCAGGTTCCTGGTTCACTCAGGTACACAGACTTTCTTTTTTCAATCTTGCTTTCTTTGTCTCAGATGCTTGTGACGGAAAGATATGGTTTCACATGTTCTGACATTCTTGAGTATATAAAGAAGGATTTCCTTAAATTAGCAGAGCAAGTTTACTTCACATCTGCTTATTTTTTCAATTCCTTGCATTCCAAGGATAGTTATTATTCAGAAAACAATATATATAAACATATATTAAGTGTGTATATGTATACATATACACTTAAGAGTTTCCAGAATTTCTAGGATAAAGCTGGATTTGGAAGAAGTAAGAAATATCCTAGAATTCCCACATCAGGTGTCACAGAGCAGCAAGGACCATTTGTCCCCACAAAGCCAGAGAAGGAGGACCGACTGGGGAAAAGCCCTCTTGACCTTGTAGTACTCATCCCAGAGGGGAATACAGCAGGCCTAGAAATCATAGTCTTGACCATAGTCCTGGAATTATGAGTCCTGAGCATGAGGGAGGTCTGAGATCAAGCTGAAGCCAACCAGCAAGTCAAGGGCAAAATCCAGCCTAATAACTGCTGAGCAGATCGATCATCAAAGGGCAGGTCTGAGATCAAGCTGGAGAGCCAGCCTGCAGATCAGGATCATCTATGATTGGGTGTACCTGGGGCTGAGCTAAAGACCAGCAATCCTACACAGTATAGCTAGAAAATAAATTGAGGGTGTTAGGCCAGGTTTTAGAAAGCCTCTGTGCCCGCAAGTGAGGATGGGCAGAGATTCTAGGTGAGGCTCATTGGACCAGTAAAACGTAGTCAGAGACAAGAGAAGGGAACACTTATGCAATAGTGAAAGAATTGGAAAAAAATTAGCCATTAGCGTCTGCTGAATTGTGCATTTCTAGAAACAAGCAACAGAGAAAACATAAACCAGGAGTGCCGCAAGAAGCCAATCGGGAACTTATTTAACAACTTTTTTAAAACTTAAAAAAAAAAAAAAAATGGTGCAAACTAGAGAAAAATGAGTCAATAAATAGCCTAGGAGATGTAAGAAATGGAAAGAGAAAAGAATGAACAGAGCAGAATAGAAACATTAGAGGCCTGCTTTTTTTTCTTCCCGTAAGTGCGATGTGGTTATCAGCAGTAATATTTTTAATGGAAATAAGGGATAAAGCTGGAGTATGTATGTTCATTTCTCCTACTTCTGGGGCAGCTTGAGCTGCCATCACAATTGTGATAAAAAAAGGAAAATATATTTTCCTAGGTTGTGCTTTGCCTTTTTCTTTCAAGTTCTTTTTGTTGTTACTTCTCGTTCTCCTTTTGTTGCAATGCCCTACTGTTTGTAGAATTTTCATGAAAAAAAAAATAATCATATTTTGCGTGCTTTTCTACCTTCTGTTTTTTGGTTTCTGTGCCCTGAAAGGTGCCAAGAACTTTGTTCAGCCAAACTAGGATCACGTCCATAGTAGGAGACATTGGCTTTTTGCTTAGATATGGGTTTTGCTCACTGTTTATTTAGATTTTAGACCAAGAAAACTTAGATCATATCTTTACTAATTATCTCTAGTAATTTTTCAACCCATATAAAAAGGGCATACTTAAAAGGCTGCTTTCTGCATAATGATGTCAGTTCCTGTTTCATGCAATCTTCAGCCCTTCTTGTCATTAGATCTTCTCATGTTTTTCTGTCAACTCTCTCTATCATTTTCCTCCTGCTTCCTAATCACAGACTTGTGCACAGTTCTCATTGATCTTGACAACCTTGGACCAAAGAGCAATTTCAGAAAACAAGAACAAAATGCAATATCATTATGCTTCCACATTCAGAAGTGTACTTAAGACAAATGTAAATTCTCATTGCTTTGTGTTAAAATATGACAGCATCTTAATAAACCATTCATCTTTTTAGTATTTCAGGATCTAAATTCAATTAAAAAACAGGATATTAGAAAAAATAGAAAAGTTATTACGACCTTTATACAGAACAAATAATTCTTGTAACTGCTAGCTCTTATTGCCAACTCATTTTGCATTTCACATCCTGCTTTCAAAATAACTACATCATCAACCAAAATTTACTTAGAGGGACAAGAAAAATGAAAATACAAAACAAAATATACGCCTGGAGCATATTTTTTACTTAATGGCTACACTTGTCCACTTCATGGGCAGTTCTTACTATACATAACTATATTTGAAAAGAAAGAGCTATCGGCATTAATCAGGGTTAAACTGCTGTATTAAGCCTAATTTAGTCTAATTCAGTCTAATTTACCCTTGTACTCACAAACATAACCATAATTTAATTTACTCTTCCTTCTATATTCAAATTCATTCACAATCTGACACGTTCTGTAGTTGAAGTTACCCTACTTAATTTCTGTCTTCAGGAGAAGGATGCATCAAGCACTAGATTTCTGGAATTGACCTAAAAAATTTAAACTATGTCTCATTTAAAGGTTGTTAGAAAAACATTGGTATTTATATACCAACACAGGGAAGGTATGTTACTATTTCTGGTGTGTGATAACAAGAACTGACAGGACACAATCCTTTAGTATGGAAATAGGAGGCATATATGGAAGTTACTTTGATTTTAATAGTAGTATATATTTATTATATGAAATTGTTTAAGTACATTAAGAATTTACTAAATGGATTGAATTAGCACATACATTTACCTTACTTTATTGCACCATCAAGGAAGGAACAGATTCTTTTTGCAAATAGCTTGAATCTTCCTCTCATATTTTCGCTTCAATCAACAACAAAAATCATCTTCCACTCAGCATGTTACACTCCATCAATATTTCAAGACTCTTTCTATCCTGAGCCCTATTCTACAACTATCTTTATCAACTGATTTGACCTTCTTCAGAAGGTTCTGCTGCCACTCAATACAAATTATTTTCACCTGTGACTTGTCAGTACGAACCTGTGTGTGGGTAGATGACTCAAAGGCCAGAGTGCTATTTGAGACAGGAACTGTCCTGGATCCTTAACGAGCTGTTCCAAAAGCCTTATTCACACGTATACAGACATCAAACCACGCCTCAAGGCTTGTTCTAAGCTAGTGGCCTCTCCCAGACCCCAGCAGCACTAAGCACTCCCTAATTTGCTTCAAGTAAATTCAGCTGCGTTTAAATGCATAGTGCAGGGGAACCGTTAGGTCGTGCCTTGAACTGGTGACTGAGCACCTGGCGAAAGGGTGTGGCTGACCCAGGGAGCACAGCCAAATTGCTTGCACCTGTGTTCTCCATGTGAGCAGAAGGAGTGGAACACCCTGGGCTCACATAAAGGCCGACCGCTGAAGGGTGAGATTCTTTTGGACCTAAGCTGTTGTGTGAATAGGAGTTGCTGTATGGCCAGACAGCCCTGTTGCCACTCGGATGAGTTCAGTTTTTCTTTTTGCTTAGGCTCTTGGCCTACCTGTAAGCACTTTGTCTGGTATGGCTATGAACCTGTCAGAAGCAATTTCACTTTTTTTGTGAGCAGAATGTGTAGCCTGAGCATTTTCTTTCAGCTTCTTGTACTTGCAGACTACTGATTGCAGGTGTCTCTGCTAGGAAGGTGTTGCTGCACAGTGTTGGTCAGTGAGGGATATTTCTCTCTAATTCTGCTACTCCCTTGTGAGATTTTAGCACCAACGTGTAAACAGTAGAAAGCACAACGCAACTTCAAAATCATCATAGACAACAATAAGCCATAGTGAATGTTTAATATCTGAAATCTGATTGAAATTTGAAAGTTTAGTTTGTGCTTGGCTACTGCTTAGTAGATGAGAAGGGATATATTTGCTATTGCTTCGCATGAGGTTATAAAGAGGAGTTCTTAACTGTCTCTTTCCAGTGGTGGAGTACAATCAGAAGCTCCCCTGAACATATGACACATCAGATTTCTGTCTGTCACAGAGTGACAGTTTCTTCTCTGGAAGAACCCTTTGTAGAGTTTCTGAGTATTTACATGAAAACTTATGAAAAGGAAAAGAGGCAGTTGTGAAAAATTGATTGGAGTGTTTATAAGTCAAGTTTTTCTGGGAAATTACTATTCCATTTCCTGTAGGAATTTTGTTAATAGCACCAATGAATAAAGTAATATTTGAGGTGAGACACTTTTACCACTTCAGAAGAACAAAGCAACCTACGACCACTGCCAAATAGCAGACAGAAATTTAGGACAGTTTCACAATAAAATAATAAAAATACAGAAGCTATGCTATTACAGAGATTGGAGAGAGCCTTAGAAGTTTTTGCTATGAATTAGAGAACTGGTTAATGTTTTATGCAGAATCTTACAATATGATGTGCTGATCTGTTCAAATTTGGATGCTAAAATAAACTTTTTTTTGCTAAAAGATTTGGTTGACTGATGGACAGTGCAGAATGCCTAAAATAAAAGGACTTAAAAATGCCCCCTAAATAGTGTAATTAGAGAGTGGCACCTCATTTCTTGCCTGAGAGCAGGGGCTGTAAGGAAGGAGAGTTGAAGGTAGCTCTGTTTCTTATAACAGCACATTCAAAAGTGTACAAGTGTTTTTCTTGGCTTTTTAGTTACCCCAGACAGGGGAGACTGACTATGAAACTGTGTTGTGGAAATCTGAGTATTGTATTCAGTCTGAAGATGAACATTTGTATAGAGTTTGCCTTTTTGGAGAGATTACAGAAATGAGGGAGGAAAAAAGAGGATAAATGTTTTGACTGATATAAGAATGAAGAACCAGGCTTGCAATTTTTAGTACCTGCATCTTGGATAAGAGAACAGCTCTTGAAAAGAGGAGATATAGAGTTAAGCTATGATTAAAGAAAATAGAACTTAGTAAGAAGAACTAATGTAATACAATCCTTTATCTTGTGGATGGTCTGCAGTCTGGACATGACAGAAAATTCAAAACATTAAAGGTTTAGCCAGAAGGGCATCAAGAGCTCAAAAGGAGAGCTCACAAATAAACACCATGAGAGCCATACAAGCTGAAAGCAAATGGGACATTCCTGGTTCTAATATAGAAGGCCAATTTAACAAGCTATCAGAAATGGTTACTTCCAAACTGAAAGAAAAGCCATTGGTAGAAGATTAAGAAATGAAATTCAAGGCTTAGGGAGGGATAATTACCCCACTAAGTGAATTTGTTTTCTGATAGAGTGGGTAAAGGAATTGTTGAAGATAGCTTTTAGTAGTACAAGGGAAACTTTATATGCCTTCCTTGTATGAAAAAGTGCTGATTCCCTTGAGCAATACTTGAGCTAGTTTTGAGCAAGATATCCCAGATGCCCTGTAATGTCTTCATACAGCAGCAAACTCCTTATTTTCTTTTTCTTTTTTTTCTCAATTTTGCCTTTTTTTTTTTTAAACTGAATTGTTTTGATATGTGCTGGTGTTTGTTGGCATAGGCTTGGGAGTCACTGGATAATGAATTTGTGGTAGGGAAGTTCCACTGTGGCATATTACGTGGAGCTTGCACTAATATTGTCTCCAACTTGCCTCCATTTCTGTCAGATTTGATTGCTACTCATCAGTGCATTCAAAAGTTAGTAAGAGGAGGTTTGTGTGGAAGAAGCAACCACAACAGAGTGTGATTGCATGAAGTGACAACATTTAGCAAACTGATGAATGTACATCCCAATAGTCAGATTTAACTAAAATGTTTGCACTCTAGATTTCCTCCCTTTGCCCCTGTCTGGTTATCTCTGGATTACAAGAGTGAGAAAGCCTGAGGTCAAGTTAGAAATGGAGTACACATATCCAGATTCCATCACTTCTAAGCTGTGATAAGTACTACTTATACCACTGCCGTGCCACTGCTATTAATTGGGTTTTTAAACTAAGTTGTATTCAGCCACAGATGATTATCTTATTTCTGTAAAACAGTTATAAACTATTCTTTTTGTAAACCACATACGTATTTTCCCAAAATTACCTCAGTTCCTTCAGTTTATACACCTCAGTCAAGTGTAAAATTAAACCAAACCAGGAAGAAAATAATGCTCAGAGAAAGAAAAACACATCTGGAAAAATAAATCATTGTATTGTCTTAATACCTTATAGTCAAAGGCTGAGAAGTGGAAAATAAAAATCATTACGTTTTGTGAAAGCCCTGCTGCTGACAGAGGTGAAACTAATAAGGCTGGTAAATCTTTATAATAAATATTTCATAAAACTTCATAGGTACGATTTACAACGTTATCATTCCTTGAAGAAGGGAAGTAACTGAGACTTTGTATTTGCAAAAACTATGCATTTCCTTTAATAGTGCAAACCATGTGTCTCCCCACTGGTTGCGGAATCCCGAGTGTAAAATGAAACTTTGCTCAGTCTTCTTGCTAGGATGTAACTCATATGTGACCTGTACTTCCAAAACTGAAATTATGAGAAACTGTGGGAATGTCCCCAAGTTAGAAAGACAACAGAAATTTCTGAAGAAAGCAACTGCTTTTGGAACACAAGGAAAACTCTTTATGGAGAGGACAGCTTTCAGTGGGTCATAAACCTCTGTGCTCTTCGTGATCTCAGTGCAGTCAGAGTTCACAGACTTAACACAGGGCCTTATTCATTTCTATTTTAATATAACATCCTCGTGTGCTAGAATTTTGTTTGCTTAGTCAATGTTGCTTTATTCACTTGATATGTATATATACCTGTATGCTTTTTTGCATGTGATTAAAATAATTTGACCATTTGTATAAGAAGAAAAGATGCGCAAATAATGTGCTCTGTCTAAGTAATGATGTTAGTTGCTGTTTTAAGCTTCATTAAGATTTTTATGGAAAAGCAGAGTGCTTCTGGCATTATGCAGTTCTGTAGAACATCTTTGATATGCGTGTTAGTGCCAATTTATGAGTAGGTTTTAGATTTACTTTTAAAGGAATATTTCATATACTCTTTTGGGGAGGGGAGTCTATTTAAAAGACAAGCAGAGTATTTTGCATGGAAGGAGAGATCACTTGATGCCTTTGCAAGATAGTTTCTCTAAAAGAGACAACACTCACTAACAAGTATGAAGATGAATTTGCCAGAAGTGTGGTGATTCGTGGAGATAGCTTGTATTGCTTTTCTACCACACCACTCATTTCCATGGATTAATTTATTGATGGTTCTGTGCCCTTAATAACTGAATCTGAAAACTGCTGCTTGTGTGTAACATAACATGTTTTAAGTAGAGCTGAGTTCTACCAGGAAGACATCCTCTAGTTATTTCCCAGCATGACAGGGTTTGTCACAGAATGCAGTGGGAAAAGGGGAAAAAAAAAAGGAACAAAAGCACATTACTGCTTTTTTATCACAATGTTGATGGTGAACAAGACTGTGTTCTACTATAGCCTTGAGATACTGAGAAAGAAAAATATGGTAACTGTAAAAATAATGGGATATAGCATTTTTCTCCCAACTTCTGCAGTAAATATACTGGTTTTAGGATTGCTAGGTGGAGCAAGAACACATACAGCGCTCATCTGCTCTTAAAGAAAACACTTTTTTCCCCTACAGAATGGAGAAACTTTTCAAGAATATTTTATCCTTGTGAAACTACAACTCAGGAAGGCCTACTAGTCAAAGTCAGCACATCTTAAAATGATTTGCTACGTAAATTAGGAAGGGTGAGGTGCTGGCAATTACTTTAGTGAGCACATGAGTTCACTTTGCCACCGGTGTTTTTTGAACCAGTGTAGAGAGGCCCAGGTCTCAAGCAGCAAGTCCTGTGTTTAATCTGGGGGGGAACCACACCTATCCTATTACAAATAGTTCTGTATGCTATCCTGGTACAAAGAAGGAAACAGAAAAAGGTATAGAAGAAATCTTCCAAAAGCTTTTCCCAGTTTAAGATGTTGAAAATCTAGACCTAGGTTCTCAAGAGGAAAAACCATCACGTTAGTTGGATTCTTGACTGTTATTCCCTGATGTTTATTTTAGAAAATACGTTCTTGTTGCTCCTTTATGGATTTTGCTTCAACTGTTAAAACTCACATCTGAAGCTTAAAACTAAATGTCAGTTTATATTGGCATTTGTGACAAGACAGCAGGTTTGGAATAGTTATCCATGCAGTTCGTTTTAGCATTCTTTTCATATTTTGAAGCAAACCTTCCCTAAGAATTATGAACAATTGGCGAGCTGCATTCAGCAGCAGGGAGTCACTAATGACCATTTCTGTCCTCACCAGTAAATAGCACAGCACTTAATGAAAATTACTTTTGAGTATTTCTTAAGCCACTTGAATGAAGAAACCAGGCAAAGACACATTTAAATTTCCTTTATTTTAATTAACATGCATCTGGCAAACATATAACACTGTAAATACCGTATACTCTCCAGTAGTGTAAAGTACAGTGAGTAGATTGATACTGTTACAGACAGAGAGAGAAACTGACTTGATAGGTGGTCTCCTGGTGTTTGTCACTCCCAACCACTGTAATTACAAGTACATTTGAATACTTAGCAGCATGGAGTTCATAATTTAAAGTAAATTGTTTAAAATACGTGCATCTGAAATAACTATTTGTATATCATATTCTAAGTGACACAAAAGCGAGAAGACTTATGCATTCAGCAAAAGTATATTTAAAAAAAAAAAGAAAATTTTAGTGGAGTGAGAGTAATGAGGCAGTGCTGCAAAGCTTTTGGTGCCCCTTCCTTTTCATTTGCCTTTTTTAACCACCTTTTATTTTTTTTCCTGAGTTGATGTCTGAAGGCAGATCATCAGTAGTTCTGGACGAAAAAAAACTCTTCCCAGCTTTTTTGATTAAGCACCTGTAAAAAAAGAAACATCCAAAATCACTCAATGCTTTTTGAAAACATGGACTTGTGACTACTTAAAATAAAAGACCTTCAGATATGACCTTTGATGCAGTGTAAAACTGCACTGATTTTCCAGTTCCACATTGCTGAAATGCCCTGGGCTTTAAGAGAATTAAGTATGCCACAAAGTGAAGCTGGGATGGTACCTTTTTTGGAAGACTCAGATGCAGGTTTTAGTTGAAGCATGTTATGAGGCACTGAGCTGTAAACTTACCACTGGCATGGGATTAACAGCAGTGTGATTATCAACTCTGTGTAATCAGAAGTCCTGAAAAAAGGAAGAACTGGACCTAAAAGAACTGCTCAGGGTTCCCAAAACAAGTGAAAAGTTTAATTATAACGTTCTCATTGTATTTGGCTGTCTGTAATAACACTTCTGATGATGTGCTGCTTCCTTTTACCTTACACTACCTAAAACTCTTGTGTGTCCTGTGTTGGTTTTTGTTTTGTTTTCCTCATTACAGAATCTAGAGGTTAAATTATCTCATTAGAATAACATTCTTGAAGCCTACCTCTTCCTCTAGATGATGTCAGGCCCCTCTGGTGGATGATTTTTTTTTTTTTGCATAGGATTTACAGTTTTTTCATTTTTAACTCTGGAACAAAACCATTGTAGGCCAAGAAAGCCTCTTGGAAATGGAAAGGTCAAGAATCTGTTGCTCAAGGGGCACTTAATGTCTACATCACAGTACCCTTCTGGTTTGCTTTCCCAGATTTACATGAGAGTTTGGTTTGTCAAGAAGCCAGGCATTCAGCATTCTGCAGGTTAGTTCTTTGAACTTCTAGCTTTGTCTGTCCACCATTTTGTTGGAAGGCTAACAAGGCAGCTCTTCTCCAGCAGTCTGGCTGACATGCTATAGGTGAGATGGGAATGCAAGATCTTACATGAGTCCTCTCTGTATGAGAAGTCTGCAGAGGAAATAAAAGGTTAAGATCTACTTACCAGTAGGAAGCTCAAGACAACAGAGGTCAGCTCTTTTACCTAAAATACAGGTTGCCTGGATGAGCTTACTTAAAAACACTTCACCTAATAAGGAAGCCGTTCAGCAGCAGCAGTGACCAAAGTGTTGCTAGTGTTTGCCCATTAGCGTAATGCTCATCATCAGGTCTTGACTGCATTTTCCCACCACTGTAGAAGCACATTTCTGACAGATGCTTAAACCTCTTCGGCATTAAGCAGATTTCTACCTATTGCCTCTGTACAGAGTCAGCATCGTTGTCACAGTTTTACTTTGAGCTGAACCTGGATAGAAGAGAACAGAATTACTATAAAACAGCAATGGATTTGCTCCATTTTCAGGATTCTTTTTGTTTCTAGTTTAGTTAAGTGTCATTTGCTTCTAACTCTGCTGGCTAGATGTTTTTTTATCATGTTTCTCCTTTTATACATTTTCTAGAATGCTTAGCTTCAAACTTGCATTATTTATATTCATTTCATTCTGGTCATAGAACCACACTGCTTCAGTTAAAGACTTACTTTGATTAAGTAAATGCTTATTTCATAAATATTAAACAGAGGGCTGAAGAGTATTCTCATCAAAATCTTATTATGGGTACTATGTTGAGAATGTACCATATGCTTATACAGATTTTAAAATAATGAATGACAGTCAGAACACTTTGAGTGGTTATGGATATATTCCCCCTGTTCCATTTTAAAAATACATACGCATGCATATATATATAGCAAATATAAGTTTGTGCCTGCTTTTTTCCCTTAGTAGGTTGCTTTGTAAGTTGTGTGGGTATTTTTTCCACTTCTTTGGTTTATGTATTCTGACTACAATGTGAATTAGTTTCAGTCATCTCTCAGATGCTTCTGTTTGTTTTTTTTCTCTTCCTGATTTGATTCAGAATTATTTACAGCACTTCTAAATTAGCCCTATTAAAGCATAAAGTCTAGAACATACTGGATAAAAAGTTTTATATTTCTTTCTGTTTCCACATAAGAAATGTAAATCATCTCCATCTCTGCCAATGAATTATGCACCACTAGGCTGATATTCAAGCACTTTCTGTGGTACACAGTGCCTCTAGGTCAAATACTCTTACAGGTCAGGAAATATTTACCTGTAGTTTTACAGGTTCTGAGGGTAGAAGTGTAGCTTTTGCTGAAATGTTTGTCGGTCAGTGAAAAGCCCCCATGATAAATCTTTTTTCCCCTGTACGTTATTAAAGAAACACACTTTACTCTGTGCTGAGCTTTGATGGAAGGAAAAACATGCCCACTATATCCATATTGTGATTTTTTTCTATTGGAAGGATAGTGCTTGATATTTTAAAACCTTTGCTACCAGGCTAACAATGTCTCGGGAGGGGTGAAAGCAACAACATCCTCAGCTGTTTTTGTTATTTCATTCCTTCTAATATATCTGTTTAAACATTTGATTTGCATGCTTCCTTCTATGAGCTTCCAGCAAATAAATGAATGTGTTCTCATAGGCAAGCAGTCTGAGTATCTCTTTGTTTATTATTGACAGCAAAGATGTCAAGGCACTGAATGCCCTTCTTCCCTCACTCTTTACCAGCAAGACTGTCCTTTGGGACTTCTCGGTCCTTAAAGACATGCTAAAAGGCTGGGGCAAGGAAGAGTGTACCTTTTGTGGGAGGTCAGGGGGTACTTAAGTTAACTGAACACAAGTCTATGGGCCCTGATGAATTGCATCCATGAGTGCTGAAGGAAGTGGCAGATGTGATTGTGAAGCCACTGTATAGTCTCCTTAATTGTGGCAAATGGGACAAGTGCCCGAAGACTGGAGGAAAACAAATGTCATTACTTTCTTCAGGAAAGGCAAACAGGACAACTTGGGGAACTACATTCTGTCCAACCTCACTTCAATCCCTGGGACAGTGATAAAGCATTTAATTGTGGAATTCATTCCAGGCACATGAAGGAGAACAAAGTCGTAGTAGTCAGCATGGTTTAGATGATTACCAGAGCACTGTTCTAATGCATTGGTATTTAGAAAGTGTTCATTTTTTTTCCTCATGCTGTGATTAATTTTATTCTCAATAATTAATTTTGAACTAAATGCACTACTTTTTTCTTTTTGTTGCCCATTTAATGTTTCTGTGTGCAGTTAGGACACTCTTTTAAAAATTGGTTTATTCCCATTGGGCAGATCATCTGAGAGTACGCATTACCTTTGTTTTTCCCCCAATTCTCTCCTGTATCCCACTGAGAGTAGGGTCTGAGGGAACAACTCTGTGGTGCTTACTTGCCTGCCTGGTTAAATCAAAACATGAACGTGCTTTTAAGACACCAAACCATATATACATAATAAACATAAAATAGAACATGATAAAATCTCTGTAGATGTCTTAAATGCAATAACATTTGAGAGATGGATAAAGGAGGACACATACTTTTCCTCTATGTTAGCAAAATATTAAGCTAAGACTAACCTGTATCATTCCTCATTTCTGTGTCTTCTAGTACACGAAATAAAGATCCTAGCAGAACATGAGTTGCTTATGCTTGAAAGATTTTTGTAGCCTTGCTCAGATTATCACTGATTTATTATAAAACACTAAGTATTAGCAGTGAAATGATGTAACATCTGGGGCTCTGTTATACATTTTAATACAATGACTTATATAAAAATGAAGTAAACTCCTAGTAGCACCTAAGGTGGTGAGTTTGACAATTTCACAATATATTACAAGATTAATATTTATGAAATATGCATTCAACTTAAAAAAAAAAAAAAACTAAAAAACACTCCTAGGAATACAGTGTGGTTCATAGAATCACCAAGGTTGGAGAAGGCCTCCAGGATCATCTGTCCACCAGTATTTCTCCACTAAACCATGTCCCTTAGTACAATGTCTAAATGTCTTAAACATCCCCAGGGATGATGATGGTTCAACCACCTTTTTGGACAGTGCATTCCAACTAGACCACTCTTTCAGAGATGAAATTTTGCCTAATGTCCAACCTGAATGGGGCTGGGATGCAGACCTGTGAGTCAGAAGTTTGCATTCTATTTTTGGATGTGCCAGAAGGCATTTCCTAAAATTATCAGCATCTATATTTATCTTTTTTTTTTTTCCCCATCCCTTTTGTTGTATATTTGGAAACTCAAAAGAAAGACCAGAAATTATTTTAGAGTAAGGGTGTCACTATCCATTTAGGGTTGTATCCTGACAGCTGAAGAAAGTAGTACAATTTAATTCAGTATTTTCAGGTCTTGAGGTCTTATTCCATTTTGAAACCAGTTCATTCACATCTATCCATATGGTATTATATTAACAAAAATACAGGAAACTCCTATTTTATTTTTTTTCCCATGGAATTATTCTACAGTACTGCTGATTTGGACAAAATTAGCTAGTCAGTCTGGATTTTCCTGCAGAGTCCTGTACCATCAGCAATAATGTCATGCCTTCCAATTTTTTTCTAAGCCAATAAGTTTCCAGCAATTGATGATAAAGTATTTAAAGTGAGAATTCATGAAAATCTTCTCTTCAGAAGTCTCATATTTCATTGCTAATCTAGAGAGGGATAAAATTGTATCTATTTCTATTCCAGGACAGAAAGAACTGCTGAAAATTCTGATGAAGTCAATTAGATTCTGTTAAGGAGTTTTACAAAGTAGTAATCATTAATTATAAAGGAGTTCATATGACTATGATTTCTAAATGGAATATCTGGTGACTGGGGAACATCAACTAAAAGCAATAAAATACATGGTGCTCAACTGAAAAAAATTTCTCCTCTATAACATTACAACAATCAAATGTTTTTTCCAATGATGCCAATACATTGAGAACAACAATGTTAAATCTGCTGTTGCATGAAATAAAATTTATTCAGGCAGTTTGTCTTCAATCTGTTGTATGAATAATATATGGATAAAAAGATGGGCATGGGCAGCGTATATTTTGGAAATTTCAAATATATATATTAGAACAGAAGAGCCAGAGAGCAGTAACTTACAGCGAGTTGTATGCGTAACTTATTTTACTTTTAGTTCCTAACCTTCTTATGCAGCATAATTTTTGAAATTTTAGTCCTAAACTTGAGCTGTTAAATAAAATGAATCTTGGGAAGGATGCTGGAGACAACTTCCGTAATGTTTCAAGGTTTTTTGTCTTTTAAAAACTAACTCACAAATATATGTACAAGAAGTAGGCTGTCCAGGAAAGTGTTAGATTTACCACTGTTTTTATTTTCTTTTTGGCTTTTGTTTGTGGCTTTGATGTGTAACTGGACCTGATGTCGACTGTCATATATAAGTTTAACACATGCTCCATTTGCATTCAAGGTTGTATTCCAAGTTTTGGACCTAATGCTTTACTGGAAAATCCTTAGTGAGGCTATTATATTGGCCTTGATTGTTGCTGTATCATTTTCTTTCTGAAGAATAAATACGCTTCTGTTCTTCTGAATCCATTCTATTCTTAGTTACAGTCCTTTGGAAAATGACTGCATTTTCACAAATACTCCAAGTCCATCCAAAAGTGGTTTACTGGTTTTTGTTGTCATTCTTGTTGTTTTCTTCCATGTAATGTATGTGTATGTTCTGTTTTTCACTGTGACTCTGGTTAAGCATTAAAATGTTATCATTCTTTGTTGTGTCTCTACTAACTTCATGAACATATTAAATTCTTGGTTTGACCTTTCCCAATTTACTTCTAGGCAGTGTACATACACTGGATCTCTTAGTTGCTTCCCACAACTTTTTCAATCACCTTTTCTTTTTTGTATGTATATATTTTTTCTATTTTCTGTTTTCAGGTACCGGGGAGGTTTTCCACTTGTAGATTATGAACATTTTCTCTTGAAGTCCACAGATAAGATATCTTCATAATCTGAACACTGAAGCTGAAAAGGAAAAAGCAAGTCTTTGCAGAAGCAATGAATGGTTTAATTTGGAAGGGATTTTTGGAAGTCAACAGGTCCAACTTCCCTCCTGAAGCAGAGACAAATTCTGATAGGATTCTCCATGGATACTAAGATCAGGCTCTAAATGCCTGCACATCAAGTATTTTCATCTACACACAATACAGTAGTATGACTTGCAGACTTCTGTCTTGTATTCCTCCATAATAAGCCCCAGGTTTTATTTTCTGAAAAGTTGTAAGCAGTTTTTTTCCTGAAGATCTGTTGGGTCCTTTTTGGCTTATTCCATTTTACCATATGTAGACTTAGAGTGGAACTTCTTTTTTCTTCTGTTGATGAGGAATCTGAGAAGGGCTCCTACTTCTTCCTGTTACTTTCTACATAGTAATTGCTGCTGGTAATCTTTCCACTTAGTAAATGAGCAGATAACATCTTTCCAAGATACACTTGTATTTATGTACTGTACCCATGCTTTGCTATTATTTCTTGTATTTGTTATTTTAAGGATGATAAAGCTTTTATCACATTTTCCTCATTTTCTCCCATTTCATTAAAAAAAAAAAAATCAGTACTCATACTAGAACTAGTGACTATGTAAGAGATTCTCAACCCCCTACTGAACTGTATGGAACTATTTTATGCAATTATTATAAACACTGCATGAAACTCAGAGGCACCAAACAGAGATAAGAATTTTTTTTATGGCTTTTGAAGTTTTCTTTTAAAAATGTTAGTACACATTTTAGAAGGGCTACTCACTGTGGATAGCACAGACACCAAAACATTCAAAAACATTTCTTGTACCAAAATAATATAAACTCTTAAGAAATCACATTCTGGCTGTTATTGTCGCTGTGTTGCTTGGTAAGCCACGTTTAGCAGATATTTACTTCACGTAACGAAGAAGTTAAAGTAGCACTGAAGTAGCTTTCAGAGTGCTATTTCTAGATAATGTGAGTAATAAGTAAAGAAATACGAAATATTTTCCAGCATAAACAAACAGCCATCTACGTGGATCTGAGGTTTCCTTTATTTTGTATAAGTCGCAAGCAGAATTTCTACCTTCTGTCCTTCTCTCTTTGGTCATTAATTGTCACAAGCTCTTTGTTGTGGCAATTTCTAACTGTTCTGTAGCAATTCACTTTGCTTTCTTTGTCATTTTTTTCTATTTCCTGCGACTTTCAGTTTCTTCTGTGAATGTTTATGATTTTTCCATGTATGTTTTTTTTCTGTTATCTTTTGCGCACTCTTTAACAGTCTCCTACAATGTAAATTGTTTTGAGGAGACATAGTATATGTGAACACCTTATTGTCAGACTTCTGGGTTTCAGCATAGATGTGCTGACTGTCTGAAGTTAACCCATGCCACAACATATGTTTGGCTGTGCAAGAGTTAAAAAGCCCATTGTTATGTTTATAGCAGCATTTAAAATGCGTCTTTAAAAGGAAAAATATTTGCAACAAAGGATGAATTAACATTTACAGGTAATTTCTTAATTGTCTTTTTAAAATAACCTTTTTAATTAAGAGATGCCACAATAAATTAAATTTAATTTTAAAGAGTCAAGATACTGTTCATAGTGGGATGATGGATGCTAATGACAAATCATATAACATACACAAGCACAAATGAATATTCATGCTGAAAGTGTCTATAGCTACTGATAGTATTTCACTTTTTCTATGAGGGAGCAAAGTAATCATGTACCACATCTTGTGAATAATCAAAGACAGTAAGTAGATAAGAGAACTCAGAGGATGAAACTTTTTCAGATAAATCATTTGTTAAACAATTACGACTAATGAGCATATTCATAAAAATCAGGCTATTCATTGATAATACATCCAGCGACTAAAAGTCTTTGTTTGATGACTACGTTATTTACTATGAATAGTTCATCCATCTTTAAAGCTTTAATTTTTCTTTTAAAGTGTGAACAAAGTGTGAAATTATCTCTGAAATTTGAGGAAAAAATCCTGCCAGCAGGTTTCCTGCTTGACTTTGGGCGGACCACTTAAAATTAGTCTGTTCTACTTGTTCACAATAGCCAAGATTCCTTTCTTGTGTTGACAATGCTTGTGTCAAAGTATTTCTTTTTTTTTTTTTAAGGACCGCAAGACCAAGTGTGAATGATATTCTTTTTCTAGCTGTGCATAAAGGAGGGCTTTAGTTTTTTCAGTTGCTTGGGCTACTGGTATGCAAGCTGTTCTAGTCTACTTGGGGACTTGTCCAGTCATGTCTAATCCATACTCTCCTCAACTGTTTTCTTCCCCTTTGACAGAGACCCCCAGCATTCAGCTCTGTTTATTGCGCAACATTGATCTTCCTTTTGTG
The DNA here is from genome assembly GCF_905368555.1 of Meleagris gallopavo. NCBI lineage: Eukaryota > Metazoa > Chordata > Aves > Galliformes > Phasianidae > Meleagris > Meleagris gallopavo. Next base: position 31,146,227 of record NC_139406.1, on the reverse strand, counting down.
GTAAGATGCGAAGAGCAGAGTGGTGTGAGGTGTAATGGTGTGGAGGCTGGGGCCAAGCCTGTTGGGATGTCCTTTTGAAGGCTGGTTGATGAGTCATGTTGGGCTTGGCTGGTGCCATGTGCTTGTCTGCAGCTTTCAGACTTGAGGCATACCCCAGACCTGCATGTAAGCTCCTCTTCTTGGAGAGGCAGCTGGTGCATGCTGGAGTACAGATTGGCAGGTTAGGCTCCAGTTCAAGGTCTGATGCCACATGAAAATGATGTGTCCTTGATATCCCAGTTTCAGCTTCACGTGAAGATTCTTCAAACTCATTTTTTCAGAACAATGATCTGGCCCTCAGTTTCGTTTGGTTTCTGTCAAGAGTGACCTGGAGAAAATCATGTATGAAAAATAAATAATTGAATAATTCTCTTGGCCTCAGGAGTGAGATTCTCTCTCCTCTTGTATTACAGATTGCCTGTGTGACGTGAAGTGGGAGGCATACTCTTTTTCAGATCCTTCTTTGGGATCTGTTTTTCAAATGTGTCAAATACTTCTCACTGCAGCCCAATCAGTGCTTCTTGATTTTAAACATCTGCAGAGCTAGCTGATAGCTATAAACCGATAACGAGCGCAAGATGCTGACTATATGACAAAAAAATAACAAACAAAAGTTTTATGTGACTGGCCCAATGTTTGTGGGTGAGTGCTGTAATAACATTCATCTGTTTGGCTTCACTGCTGTGTTAGGTCTTAGCAGAAGTGTGCATGGGAGGAATAAAGAAAATGAAAATTGGATGAAGTACAACCTTATTCTGCCACAGATAACTGGCAACATACCACCCTTCTTTGTTAGGAAATTGATTTTACAGATTAGAGATACTACATTTTCTTTGTCTTGTTTTCAGCCTGATGTCATATAGGAAAGTATTAGTCAAACTTTAGAAGATGCAGTTTTTATAGAAGAGTTAAAAGATGAGTAAGGAAGATGTTGGAGAAGGGAACTCCAGATTGTGTTGAAAGCACATCTGTCTGACTGACTACTCCTCAGAGATCTTTCTTGAGAAAGAACTCATTAAATATTTTTATTAATGACCTTGACACCAAGAATGGAAGTATGCTAAATGTGCTGATAACAAGCAGTTGTGAAGTACTGAAAATATTCAGGAAGAGTGAGAATATCATTCAGGATACATTTCAGAATGTCACTGGCATCTAGAGTAGCAGAGAGAGGATTCAATGCAGCAGCTGGAAGTGGAGCTAAGAGTGAGTAACGTAGATTTCATCAGTAAATTTGGAATTTATCAACTCCTAACAATTTATGGGGATAAAAAAATGGGGAGTTATATTGCTCTGTAAATATGAGGCATCAGTCTGACACAGCTTCAAAAATATGTGGAAGCCTGAGATGAAGTATTTTGAATACAAATGGGAAAGTCTTAGTGCTAATATGTAAAAACTTGTCTGCAATATTTTACTCAATTCTGGATGGTTATGTTTAATGAAGATGAATCCAGACTTGAACAGGTGCAGAGGAGGAGGATTAAAATGAGTGGGACAATGGAAAACTTAGAGGAGGGAGATTAAAAGAGCACAGTAAATTTGGTTTAGTGAAAATCAGACAGATGACGTTTGGTGTTTATAAGTAAATCAGTTAACACAGTGTGGACAATATTGGCACAAAGTAAGAGAGTTCAAACTGAATCTAGAAATTTGTCTGGAAGTTAAAGAAGGTGTGGATCAGTTTTCCAACAGGAAAAGCAACGCTATTTAATTTTTGTCTGGATTCTGATTTATTTTAGGAACTGGTTTCTAATAGTAAAATGGAAAGGCATCTGGCTCAGAAGATCCCATCTGCTTGTTCCTCTGGAAATAAATTAGGCATAAAATACTGAGGGACAATTTGTTTTGTATTGGGCATTAAGTTAGGGTCTGGGGAGGCTAGGACTGTTTCTGGGCCCAGAATGGACATTGTAGTGAGGTTCAGTTGGGGTTAATAAAGGGGGCATAGAAGCAAATATGATGAGAGAAATGGCTTGGATGAGGAGTGAGGAAGAGGCTAAGGTGGATTTTCAGTGCCTGGCAGACTGGAGGAGAACTGAAACGGGGTTCAGGAAATGGGTTGAACGCAGTGGGGATGTGGAAAAGTGATCTGCACAGAGAAGAAGGCTATGAAGAAGGAACCTCTGGTTCTTTCTGAAAGAAAGATGACAGGGAACTCACACTAGGAAGTGATACTAGAAATCCTGTAGTGGGATACTTAACAGTTATTTCAATTGCTCTGAAAAAGTTCTAGAGGCTGAGAGAATCTGATATGACAAAAATAACTCTGTTCTAATTAAAGAACAGTAAAAAAAAACCTGTTTTTAATTCAGTTATTACTTTATTGGTTCAGGATGAGATCTTTTCCTTCAAATCTAAAAAAAGGTGGCATTCTGGTTCTACTTTATTTTCAGGAGCATGAACACTAATAAATTCTAACTTTTACTTGTTCAATTTATTGTTTAGATTTCCTTAGCAATGCACTGTATCCTTTGTTTGGGGCTCCTAAAATAAACTTAACTTAAAATGCTCAGTTTTAATGAGGCAGTAAAGTTATATGAATGATCCAAAATGGATGAAGTCTGAGAAAAAATAAGGCTACTTGCAATTAAGCTTGGGATTGTGTTCAGAAAACACAAAGTACTACTGCAACATAAGATGACAGATTAAAATACAAAGAATAGATAATCAGAGGTTTAAAAAGATGCTAAAAAAAAAAAATCGGAACGTTCAGTTTTTCCTGCATTTATATTCACTGCTTTAAAGCACTTGAGACATGTAAGGAGTTGATTTTTTTTTTTTTTTTTTTTTCCCCAATACGGCAGACAGTATCACCAGGTTGGTAAATCTTGCTAAATTCCAGCATGATTATAAATAGCCACAAGAGAATTACTGTATATATATTCAGTAAAATGATGACAGTTTATCATTTATCAGCATCTACCTTCCTTGTATTTTCTGTCTTGCAAACAAACGTGAAAGTGTTTATCTGGACAAAAAATAATCCATTACTTAACAGCCATGAGTCCCCCATCTAACACAAATATGTGCTAGTGGAAGGGGAAAAGAAATTTAACTTTTTTGAGATCTGAAGAAACTATATCGTTTGTTCTCAGGCAGACCAGGTTCTGATACTAAGAATCAGCTTTCTGCATTAACTTTCCTTTGAAGTTATTTAATCCCTTTTATAATCTGACTGGGACTTGACCCCTCACATAGAAGGTATATTTTAAAATAATTTTATTTTAATTCTTTTCCTGCCTTTGGGTAGATTACTAAAACAGTAGGCAACAGTGCAATGTTGAGATGATTTTAATTTTTCAAAATAGTTACTAGGAGCAGAATTGAAATATTTAGTTGCTGTAGGTATCCATATTGCCTTTCTGTACTATTTTACATAGGAAAAAAAAGCTGTATCTTTAATACCTTTTCATAAAAGCATCATTTTGGAGAGGGACACTGTTTGGATTCTACTTAATCCAGAGGGCACACCATCCACTTGTTTCTCCTGGTCACTCTCATGCAGTCCTGCCACAAATGCTGAGCACAATGTCTTTGATTAAAGGGAAACTCACAGATACCCGTCTCTTTTCTTTTGTGATTTATCATCCTTGCTTCATCACAAGACTAAGTGCAGGGAAATAAGGTTGATATTGTATGGCAAGTAGACATGCAGACATGGACACTGCTCCCAGTGATACAGGTAATGGCAGGAACAGTGTGGGGGCAAAGAGTTATTCTGTGGTTTGGCAAGTTAAATGTAACCCCCTGGATAACCTTGACTTAACACTTTGCTTCCTAGCCCATATCACCATCATTTTTACCTGTGCTAATCAGATAGGGCAGGATAAACTGCTTTCATGTGGAAGGTAAACATACTGAAAACCAAATGCAAACATGACTAAGATTTCTGCAAGTCCACATTTCCTGGCAGTGTTTTATGAAACAGAATGTATTGGGTTCTTCCTTCTCCTTATTTTTGTAATTTTATAACTATAATATTCAGTGGTTAAAAGAAAGAACATTATATGGAGTCATTGACACAATCAAGGAGCAGTAGCTGTCCCTAAGATTTCTTATTCCTGGCACTGGGTTCTGCTGTTACAAATCATGCTGTCCTTCTATAGGTAGACAAGTAAAAAAATGTTACCCATGTGCATTTAGGTCATGAGGTTCAGTGTAAGTAGCTGCTGACAGTGTCAAAGACACAGAAAATCAGATGGGAAGGGCATCTGGGGAATAGTCTTCTGCTCTCTGCCTGTAGCTCTGGTGCTCAGTGCTTTGGTACAGCTGTGATCGCTGTTTTCCCTGTTTTATATTGTATATTAATATACAATGTGAAATCATATCACAACAGGAGAGACCCCAGGTGTGATCCTCTGGAAGAGGTGGTGTGTCTTCTTTGTACAACTTGTTGTTTCTTTGCACAAAGTTCTAGTTATCCAATACTGTGAAAGCAGTAACAAAAGTTATTAAAATACCCTGTGCATGTGTCAACTTGTGGGCATAAAGATTTATATTCTCACAAGGTCATTATTGGCAAAATCTTCAATTCTGGCAATATTTATTTCTTGTTTCACAAAAAATCTGATACTAAGCTCAACAGGAGCCAGTTTCTACTCAGTATTTAGACACATTCATTGTTGTAATCCAATGCTTCAGGAGAGAAGAATTATAAAGACAATCGCAACAACTGTTTTGCGTTATTCCTACTGCATAATTTTTTAACAGTGAGGGCTTTAGCAAAGCCTTTTTGAAAAATTAATCGGTACTCTTTCTCTGTGCACAGACAAGGTGGGTTTGGGAAAATTAAGCCCTGTGAGTTTCCCTACTGTTAAAGGAATGGTTATTGAAGAGTATGGAATGGAGTAGGTACTTGTTTACTTGATGCCCACATCATTACTACTCTCTTTGTAATCTTGTGTAGTATGGTAATATGATTAAGCATTGTGAAGTTCTGTTTATTTTTCTTGAAAATTATTCTCTTTCTCCAAGAAAACAGTAAATTTGAACCCCAGACTTGGATCAAAATACAAACATTGATGCAAAAGAGAGGATTTGAAAGGGATTATATGAACGTATATTTTTTTGTGTCTTTTTAATGCTGTCCTTTTTTTGTGTTTAATATTTATCTATGCTTGTTTGTTAACCTAGCTTTTAATATTGTATGAGGCAAACATGGTAACCTTAATTACCTGGGAACATTGGGACCTGTGTTATAATAGAGATAGATTGCAAATTTAGAAGAGACAGATAGGATTGTCTATGGGAATAAATATTGATGTGTTAAACAGAGTACATCTGGCTGTTCAGTACAATGGTATTATTCAGACAAAACTGTACTGAGCTTTCAGTAACACAGTTGCTCTTGATACTCATGCACAGACTGGTTAATGCATGCCATGAACCTTAAAAAGCTGAAAACCCCGAGATTAATATATCCATAGAAACTAAGCTTTAGCAACATGTTTCCATACACAAATTGTAGAGATCTTCACATAAATGGTCACTCTACAAAACGCATTACCAGACATGCTGGGACAGACACTTAGTATTACTATCAGTAAAGTGACTATTCTTTAGCAATTGACAACCAGTTGATGTCCCTCCAACAATGTTGACAGATTCGAGTGGAAGAAGCAGTAGTAATTCAGGAAGTTAGTGACAGAGATGGAGGGACTCTCCTCTTCCTTATTCAGTAAATCTCCTTTTGAAGTGCTCTGGAAAGATATACAGCAAGGAGAGGCAGGCAGGTTCACAGATGTGCACATTTTACAGAACCCAAAATTGTCTTCCAGAGCTAGGTCCTAAGCATTTTCCACAAGATATGGCTCCAGGGTATGAAAGCTTTTATAACATGCAGCTTGCACTTTGCCCATCAAAAAAAAAAAATTAAAAAAAAAAACAAAAACAAAAAAAAAAAACAAACCAAACAACAAAAAACCATACACAAGCTAAAAAAAAGATATTTTATTTCTATTTCTATTTATGCCCTCTGAAGAAAGGAATGCAAAGAGGTAATTTCTGGTATTTGGGACTTGAAAATAGCTTTTCAGTTATAAATGCAAAACAGCCACCAGAGATTTTAAAATACAAGACATTTTAAGAGAACACACCCTTTCTTCTCTGTAGCTAGCAAGTTTTGCCTGCTTCTGTGCTTATAAATTACTGAGGGTGGTGGAAATAACATAGTTAATGAAAGAATAAATAGACAAGCAGTTGTAGCCTAGCTTGGTGAATTCACTACTTGGTGAATTTAACACTACAGCTCTATTTATTTACAGTTAGACTGAGTGCTTTTGAGAAAATTATGAAATGAGTCAATGCTGGATTAGGGATCTTTGGCTGAAAACCCCTGCACTCTTCATAAGGCTATCTTTTTTTCAAGATGAAAGGGTTGGCAATAACAAATAAGAAATACAGATCCAGAATGAATCAGACACAGAATTGCAGGTATTGGAATGGACCATCAAGTCCAGCTCCTCTGCTAAAGCAGATTCCATCGATTACATTGCACAAGAAAGCATTGAGTCAGGTGGTACCAGTGTAATTGCAGCACCATCAAGTTCTTTCCAGTTCCACCTGCCCACTATAAATAGTAGTTCCATGTTGACACAGTACAGTTCATCTCTGCTAAACCATGTTGTCAGATCTCCATGGGAATCCATATGTTATGGTCTCAGCAAAGCTTGAGGGCTTCCTTTCAGCTCTCTCTTCCAAAATAATAACAACACTTTTCCAAGCAGAGTGACCTATCATTTATTTCTTGTACTCATGAATTTTTCCATGATTTCAGTTTACATTATGCTCCAGGTTCAAATGAAAAAACTTCTACTTTGGTTCAGTGGGAGTCTGGAAAGGGGCTTGTTGAGAATGTTGAAGCTCTTCTGCATTTTGGATGTCTAATTTAATGCTGACTCACATATTACTAAGGATGTCCAATTCTTATCTCATGCATTTAGGTTTCACTCTCTTGTTTAATTTATGCAAAAATTGAGAAAGTGACAGACTTAGCATAAGCTTGCTGACATTTCTAGGTTGTGTCTTGTCACAAATTCTGGAACAACACTTCTAACCACACGAGCCTATTTTTCTATCACTATTTTTCTTTCCACAAAAGGACATATGGTGCAGATCAGGAGACCACCTTGTTGCAGTTTGTTACTGAAGTGGAAATAGTGAACATTCAACATCAAATTTAGCTTGTTACCAGTTAAGAATAATTCAAGGTTCTTGGTTTTATTTTATTGGTAATTGACATATCATTAACAAAGTGTTTGGACAAAATGATAGCTATTCTCACTGGGGAAAATATGTAAACAACAGTTTACTTAGATGCAACAAACTCTTATCTAGACAAGCAGCTAAGTGAAATGAGGTTTTGCAGTGTGCTGGGCACAAGGATCTGAGTACTAGATAGGAGTGCAGTGTGAAAGCAGCACTAATACAATCTTCTCTTCAGTATTAGGATTTTAGGTCTAGAAAGCAGAAAAAGTTTAGTCATTTTCCCAGCCTAATCTTGAAGTAGAGCATCAGCAAGGCTTTCAAAAGTAAACTTAAGCCAATTGGAGGCATAGCTTAAAAATCCCATTCCTTATATATAGCTTCATATAAATGATTAGAGTAAACGTCACTTTAAATATGGATGATCACATTCAGTATTCCTGAAATACAGAGTTAATGCACTGGTAGCGCACCTTGAAGAAAACTCTAAGTATAGAAGTTTCAGGATAAGCATCAGAGCAGAGCTGAGCATTGCTTTCCTCTGAAGAGTCATCCATCTAATGGTTTTGTCTCTGAATCTGAGATTTTAATCCTCTTAAAGTGATCTACTTTAAGAATTACTCTGCCATTTCTATATTTAACTCATGGCAAAACTTCAACAGGAAATTTGCAGTTTTACAAAATTCAGATCCTGTAGTCTCTTAGTGAGACAAATGTGTCCATTTTTCCTGGGCACTGAGGATAGAAGGTGCTTGATGCTTAGGTTAAAACTTTGGAAAATTTGTGATGAGTTTCTTTACCTTGCTTTGAAAAAAATCTAAAGTGATTGGGTAGATAGATTAAAACAAACAAACAAACACAGTATAACACTACACGGGCGTCTCATCTGGATGTCCCTGTGCTGGACAGATAAAGACCCTCCTGTTGCAAGCTTTTTAATTTCACTAGTATTAACATGGAAGTCATAAATGAAGTGACAAACATAGAATAATTAATATGACAGCTAAACTCTGCAATCACCTCACTTTGCCCCCAGAGCAAAGAAGTGCTAAGAGCTAGACACAAGCATGCGTCCTAGATCAGATTAATGGATTTTTCTCAAGTACTTGTACACCCTTAGTCATGTCCACATCATCTGTGAACATTATTTACATGCAGGTTTTTTTGGCAGAATAAACATGTGACAAGTATGACAGATTCAACCTGCAATGAAGAGCCAGCCTTGCATCTACATTTTTCCTTCAGTCACTGCTGTAGCAGAGCAGTTATTTTGCTAATAGCATTTGCTTGGTTATACTGTCACTGTACAGGTTTTACTGGCACTTAAAATAGTAGCGTATGCCAGACTCCTGACCTACCAAGCAGGACAGCAGTCCTTTGATTTTACACCATTGATATACTAATGTCATACTGTTATTTTTAAACACTTGGAATGTACCATGCCACCCAATCTGCTATTAGCAAACCTCAGCTAGGCATTATTTCTTTTCTTTTGCTGCTCTAGTGCAGCAGATCATGCTGCTTTTTCCTGCCTTTATCACAGCACTACCATTTGAGATATAATCAGGATAAAAAATGTTCTTACTTAAAAATGGGCTTGAGCATAGATATTTGTAAGTACAGCCATTAACAATGATTAGAAAGAAAATATATCTTTCCCAATATACAACAGGACCAAGGTCAAGTAAACTTAATGGAGAGCAATTTTCCCTTCTCCAAGAACGTACGTAGCAGCTTGGCAATGGAAACAGCGCTGCTTTCAAGGAAAAAGATGTAGGCATTTTTATGTTCATTACTGACTGAGCTCTGAAACTGTTGCAGGTATTTTACATTTTGGTCTGTGAAAAGAAGGTACAAGAATGTTCAAATACAGAGCCAAACATGAATGATGTACCAGACAGTTTCTTACGATCGATTCAGTAGATGTGAACGATTTTATCAGCTGAACTACTCCATTTCTCTCCAGCTAAAAGAGTCAAATAATCTCAACACCCAGAACTAGCGTGTTACTGATGGGGTTGCAGCAATGCCAGTTTAGCAAGTTAACTTTAGCCCCATCTCTGGCACAAGAAGCACACTCAGCTTGGTTTCCAAAAGTGGCATCCTCAGATGCACTGTTGTCTCTGAACCTGTGGGCGAAGGTGGTATGAGGACAGTGCCCCTGCATAAATTTGTAATGTCCCACTCAGTGAACAAAGCTCCTTGCTTTTCTTGGTATGCATTAACCTCATGAGTACACTGAACCTCATGGGAAGGAGGCTGCTGAAGAATGACAATTTCAGCAAAAATATGTGGTTTTCTTCCCATCTCAATGAGATATTTCAAATCTTTTGCCCGTTCATCCTGTGTATGGCTCAGATTGCTGGCCTTAAGAGACAAAGTGACTCTTGCTTATGCAATAAATGGTTATTGCTCCTGTTGGGGATTGTACTGATCTCCACTCCTACTGGGATTTGTGAAGGAGCTTCATCAGGCAAAAAGCTCAGCAACCCTTTCTTCCCTTGGCCTACACTAACCCATCACAATGCTTGGGGCCACAGCATGGTATGCTGCAGCTTCTCAGAGAGAAATGTGGCACCTCACAGGAGGTGAGGGTAGGATATCTGTGATGGGACACATCATGGGAGGGGATGAGATGTCCTGCAGGGAAAGATCCATAGTCCTCTCAAAATCATCCCTCCCAGACCTACAAGGAGTCTCAAGAAGCAGGTAGCAGATTTCATTCCATGTATCCTTGGGCCATGGCAAGTGATATTTTCCTACTCTCTTGGCAATGGTAGCAAATCCTATGCAGCGGCTATTTCTGCACAGCAGTAGCTACCTTTCTTCTTGTATTTCTGGTGGTTCTTCTGAGTGCTGTGTTTGAAGATGGCTTTTTTTCACATGGCACTGTCAGCAGCAGTAGTTCCAGTTTCATGATTTAAGGTATTCATGCCAGCAGTATCATGAAGCTGTTCAGATCCCTATGGACAAAAAAGGCTACAGTTTGCAAATTACCATTGTAAGCTTTAATACTGCATACATGCTATTTGCAAACATGGGACTTGCAAATGAATCACTGAAGTGCAACAAAACCTCCAGGGAGTGGAGGGATTTGGGCAGGAACTGCAACAATAAAAAAAAATCATACCATGTCATTTTACAGACTCAACAGTTGCATGGTACGCTGTTCCTCAAATCAACCATCAAGAAAAAAGGTTTTTTTTAAAGTTTTTCCTTTCCTTCCTCCTTTCCACGCAAACAATCTACAGACCTTATAGCCCTTTCTTGGAACACATCATTCCAATAAGAATTTGGTAAGATGATATTTGCACACCTCATCTAAGTCTCACTTAATTGTGAATCTTAAACAGTTAGTCAATGTTTCAGACATTTTTTTCCAATGAAATTGTCAAACTGAATATTAAAAAAATGCATTACTGAGGTCTGATATATCAGGAAATTCAGTATCCATCAGTGCTTTGATGGTGACAATCCAGATAAACTTTCAATATATGGATGTGCCCTGCTCACTAAGACAGTGAACTCAGTGCTCTGCATCCTCTCTCTGTAGTAAGGAGCTTCTCATGCTTGGTCGTATATTTAGTTCTGATAGAGGAATTAGAGAAAATAATGTAGATAAGTTTACATGGCAGCAATAACTATGGTTGCTGAAGTAAATGTTGATTCTTAATGTATCGTGTGAATCACAGAAACGTAGGTTACTCCAGTTACAGTGCTCTCCACTGTGTATGGGAAAACTGGTTGAAGAATTCCCACTCAGCAAAGCAAAAAGGGTAGAAAAAATTGTAGTTAGTCTCCCTTTAGAAAGTATGATATGGTTATAAAACCTCTTAGTGCTTGTGTTTTACCCACAGAGCTTAATTAAATCTGATGAAGGTTAATAACTAGGCATAGGTAAATCTCAAAGTTTACAACACCTAGGTTTTATCTGAATGAGTACCTTTTACTTCAAAGGCCAATTATTGCACTTTCCTAAATGGAGATTAATTGGGTGACCTGCTCCCAGGGCATATGGCCTAATGGCCCCTTTGCTATGCGTTGGAAGAGCTGTCTTTCAGGTGCATCATGGAATTCTTAACTGCAATCTGCTGCTTGTTAGTTCTTGGGGGAAGAAGGATTTCACAGCACTGCTGTGTCTGGTGAATGAGTTTTCTCATATGCCTAGCAGATTTAAAGTAGTTTTATTTAGGTGGCAGGGGCTACCATTTCCTTCTGCACCAAAGGAGGGGAATGGACTGTCCTCTTCCCAGTGAAGAGCTATGCCTTTCAGCATTCCCATGAGATACTTCTTTTTTAATCAAATGGGTTTTAGTAGCCTGTTTAAATTCATTGCTTTCCCTGCATATTTAATGCAGAATGCCAGAAAGCAATTGGTGTCAGTAGCCTCTGTCCTGAACACTTAGTACTTTCATCCATAAAGCACTTCACAAACATCAGCTAATCCTTGTAATGTTCTTATAAAGTCCTGTAGGTAAAGCATTAGATAGATCTAGGTAAATAACTCACTCCCAACAGTTTCAAGAATTAAGCCCTTTTATTGCCAACTGACTGTGGTGCTTTTCCCTCCAGTTCTGCTGCCTGCTCTATTGTTTGCAGAACAATGCAGACAATATTTGGAAATTTTCTCCAGCAAAAGGAAATACTGCCCATGTCACTCATTCCAATTCTTTGACAAACCTTTTGCGTCATCCTATGTGTGCAGTTTTATGGATTGGTTGGAGTGTACTGTCCATTGAGGGATTTCCCAATTCCTCCCCCCCCAACCCCATCAGCCACCCAGCCCACTTCTGGTCATTTACTTCCACCACTTGTCTTGGGATGGCTCTGCTAATCTCCAGACCTGTCTGTGGACCTTCTCTCTGCTGTGTTAGCGCATCCACTTGGCTCAGGGAAAAGAGTGAGAAGTGCCAGAGCTGTCACAAGGAAGAAGGGGAGACTTGAGTAGTAAGGAGAGAGGCTGGAGGAGTGAGGAAGCAGGACCAGCAGCGGGGCAGGAAGGCGATGGCCTTTCAGAAAGTGTGTCTGTTACTTCTCTGCCATGGCAGTGAGAACAAGCAATGCTTTAGTCTTAGTTCCTTTATATACATGGGATAGAGCAGTCTTAGTGTTGAAGAGAATCACGGAGAAGTCAATAGATGACCAAACAATGACCTCTAGCTTTTGAAGCAACACTGCTGATAGTCCTCAGACAGAAAATCATAGAATCACAGAGTCATTAAGGTTAGAAAAGACCACAAAGATCATCATCTCCCAACTGTCAACCCATAACTACCATGCGGACTAACCGTGTCCCTCAGTGCCACATCCATCCTGTCACCACTTCCAGGGATGATGACTCCATCACCTCTCCAGACAGCCTTTTCCAATGCATTACCTCTCCCTCAGAAAAGAAGTTTTTCCTAATATCCAACATGAAATTGATAAACGCAAATCTAGAACTGAAGAAATATGAAAGCATTGAAATGAAGTGGATAATTTCTAATGAGTCCTTATTGTGTTATAAATATAACTGAAAATTAAGAATGAAGTTCTGCATATTATGAAGCCAAATAATGATTATCTATTTCTCACTTTAGATTTTTGCTTGAAATTTCATTTACTTTCTTGGCTTCTGAGCATAAGTGCATGCAGAAAATAATTTTGTAAATCCCACTGCCATTGTATGACAGAAAAATACTCTGTTAATTGTGAACTACTGCAGATATGTTGCTTGGGATTGATTGCCTTGTTTTGGAAAGCAGTTATATGTGAAATACTTGATGAAAACTGACAATAGTAGGCAAACCAAAACCCGTGAGAAGAAATAGATCTGAAGCATATGGAGTGCAGCAAATAGAATACAGAATGATAAAAGAAGAGCTTGTGCCTTCAGGAAACAAATGGGGGATCTTAGCTGATTGACTTGTAGTCAGGTCAGATTACTAGGGGTTTTATGATTGGATTCAGCAATGTATGCCTCTGCAAATGAATAATCCCACTGGGGATTACATATTTAAGTTAAGCATGTATTTAGATTGTTGAATCTGTGGCTTCTGAAAGATCTGGTATATGAGCACTTAGTATCATTTCTTGGTGTGATATTAAAAGAGCCACAAGTTCTGTGCCAGATGCAGTTCTTAGAATTGCTGCATCTGGTCACATATATATGTTGTGTTTTTTGTCTGCATTGGCAACATCTGCAAGTTTTTCTTCTTTTAGCTGGGAGTGAATCCAGAATTCTATTTTGGGAATTTGCTGCCAAAACACCCCTAGCAAACTACCTCCATTCATAAAAGGAGAGTTCATATTCTGTTCTTCTAAACTTTTTCTTAATTATAAACAGCTTAAAACACTTTGAATGGTATTACTAAATCATTGAATCTCAGTCTTTTTTGGCTAATTACTAACATTATTTCTATTTTGGGGAGCTGTATATTCATTCAATCAGATTTCCTCCTACAGAGCCAAATTTCACCATTATTCTAAATGCTAAAGGCTGAATTTTCAAGCATGCCAGTACAGCTGGCATGACACTGGCCTTCCTAATTCAGGAACACAAAGGATTACCCTAAACTATAAGTGGAAAGTATCCACATTTGTTCTGTTAATCAAGGTATGTTTTTTTGTTTTTTTTTTTCATGAAGCTCAAATTTGACTGAAATTCAGCAGTGGATTGCACACACGTCCAGAATAGGCTCCTTTCAGGGGGGGATCAAGCTAAAATCTTCCTGCTTAGTGAGATGTCTCTGAGACTTCACTCTAGGAACTGCAGCAATGAGAAAGCTAATAGAGAAAAATTCAGAAACTAGAAAGAAATGGCAAATGTCAGCTGAGGCCAAAATGCAGCCCCTTGGTTCATAAACTGAATGCTATGGGAATGAAAATCAGATGATGAGAACAAACATGCTGCCTCTCAGTACTCACAAAAGCGTGTGTGCCATGCAGTGTGTGAGCACAGCTGAACATGGCTGAGGACAGCAGTTCCACCAGGGATGCCCATGAGAGGCATCAATGGAATATGGGTGCTGGGGTTGTTTGAGGCCTGTGTCAGACCACGGTCCCTTATGTTCACACCAGCCTTGGGCCAAACTGACCTGCGTTTTCTGATAGTCTTACTGAGTTGAATAGTGAATTTTGGACAGGACCAGAATGAAAGATGCTTTATAATATCCTGCAAAGTCCTGAGTGACTCCACTGATGGTTTCATGGTGTCTTTGATGAAAGATCCCTGGCTATGTAAAAATCTTTCTTGATTAGAAGTCAGTTGCTGTTGGGATGGTTTGGGTGGATTTATTTCCTCTTTCAAATTCAAATTACCTCAAAATAGGTTTTCAAGACACTTCCTGTAGATTAAAGGATAGAGGAAAGTGACACAGAATATTTCAGTACATTTTCCTCAGAAAACTAATCACTTGGGATTCTAGTTCTGTTAAATGAGTTATCTGCACAGACCCAGAACTTTCAGCTGCAAAATCTGACTAAAAAAAAAAAAAAAAAAGTATGGAACATAGTTGACATCCCACAGAAGACGGCATTCAACACAGACATGCCCCGTGCCCCACAGTTTGCAATCTTGAAAATCTTTGGTTGCCCAGTCCATCGCCAACTGTGCAGCCTTCCTCCTGCAGCAGCTGAGAGGTATTTTGTGGCTGACTCTCAGGGTGCCCAAGGCTGGGCAGGCTGTGGGATGCCTCATGTCTGCACAGAGGGGCTAACTGCCCATCAGCAGCCCCTAGTCCCCCACTCCCAGGCACTTGCCAGAGCAGCTGGGCTATTGCAGATGTAAAAGGGAAGGCTCTGCTGCAGCTGGATGGCTGCCTGGATACTGAAATGGTCCTTGGCGGATGTAAGAAAAGTGTGGTGGCAGGGGAGAATCTCATATCTGTGCCAGAGAGAGATGCAAAGACAGGCAAGGAGGAAGACTGGCAGCTTGAGATCTCAGGGGGAGAAGATCAGGCAGAGAATTGGCAGAGGAGCTCCTCAAGCACCTGAAAATGAGAAAT
Organism: Meleagris gallopavo; assembly: GCF_905368555.1. Classification (NCBI taxonomy): domain Eukaryota; kingdom Metazoa; phylum Chordata; class Aves; order Galliformes; family Phasianidae; genus Meleagris; species Meleagris gallopavo. Next base: position 31,130,997 of record NC_139406.1, on the reverse strand, counting down.
CAGGTTTAAGTGTCTCACTTCCTCAGGGACCTGCATGTGGAAGTCTCAAACTCATTTGGATTTTACATCTTTTGAAAAGTCAGAGCTGCAAATAAATTGGTAGATGGTGGTCCTCTGTCCTCTTGATTTATTTTCTTAAAAGGAGACGTCTGAAAAGAGGCATCTCTTTCACCATTTTTGTGTGAAATTGAATAAACTGAGACTAAGCTGTATTTTTAATGCTGTCATCGCTTAGTCTTAGTCTATTCAGTGTTAAGGAAGGGGGGGTAGTAAATAATAAATACATCCATAGGTCTTGGATAAGAGAACTATTGAGTACAGTTTTGTATAGGTTCAAAATGTGAACTTTATTTTCTATCATGAAATACTTGTCCATCAGTTTAAATGCACTTTATGAGCTGACTTTAGGGCTCTATGTAAATCTGCTTGGTATTCTGAGAAAGGAGATGGTTATTAATCTGTAAGAAGTGTCTTTGCTCAGAGCCACCTGTAGAATCTGTTTCAAATAGGAATTTTTAACTAGTGAATAGTATTCCCTGTGTTGCCCTTAGATTAGCTTCCTTTCATGGATAGTGGGCAGAGTCAGTACAATTTCACTCCTGCTAAAAAGTTTTTACATCTCTGAGCAGATATTAAACATGATCAGCATAACATTGGTGAATTTGATGAGATTCAGCCCACACAGTTTGTTCCTTCAGAGCTGACAGAGCTTTTGCTAGCCTTTATATCCATAACTAATAAAAAGGAAGACTGAATGAACTCCCACTACTGAACCAAGCAAAGTCAAACACTAGACAATTTTAACAAAAATAATAGTATTTCAGTCATTAGTGAGCACTGTTATTCTGCTGAAATAAAATATTCTCACTAAGACAAGTGCAAGGGATATTTAATTCAGTATTATTGCCAAACTGTTGCTGGCATCTTACTAGCCTACTCCAACCATGTAGGGGTACTGTCTTTTAGATTATATACCAAAAGTACCTATTTTGGGGGCATGCTGCCTGCGTCAGGTTAGAGTTTTCTTTTGCAAAAGTAAAACAGTTGCCATCAATCTGAATACGTGTGGTATGGATTCAGTGATTTTAAATTTGAGCCCCTGGATATACTGATTTATTTTATATTGAATTATGATTTAAAACATTTTATGGCTTTATTTAGTGAAATTGGAATAAATTAGTTTGATACTGTTGTGGTCAGGACATTGTTTTTGTGATATAATTAATATAAGGCAGGCATATAAATGGCATTTAACTGTTCTGTTGGATCCCAGCCATCTGAGCCCACTAGTTTTCCACTCCTGACTGTTGTGCTGGTAGCTCGTATAACGCTGGCTGTTGCATAATGTTGCATTTACCCTTTAGCTTCCCTCAAGCTGTATAGAAGCTAAAGGGCATGCAAGAGGAAGAATCATGCTGGGTCGCAGACCATCTCCCTGTTTTCTTCAGGTCGCAAAAACCGTGGAGCCATCATAGAATAAGAAGGCTCTCAGGCTTCCTGGTAGTGTCAGGGCTCTAACAGACTGGTTCTGTCAGCTCTGGCCATCAACTGAAGCCCCCAGCTGCCTTGCATAAGACTTGTGCAAACTGCTTGAGTCTTTTTCCATACTTAACACAGGCCCTTTTCCCCTTCTTCTTTATCCCCATGCTCACACTTTTCATACTTTTTTTTTTCTCTACAGCTCTCATCATCCCTCCTGCTGAATGCCATGTGTTCAGCCATCAACCTCATTTTTCTGGCCTTTCTGTATCCCGATACCTGTACTCAAACCTTTGCACTGTTTCCTCTCCCAGTGTATCATTGTCTTGTGCTGTTTCAAGACATTTCACTCAGGTATCCCTTTCTGTTCTAGTCACGCAATGGTGGCAGTTAAGACATTTATGTGTTTACCATGTTCTAACATTTAAAGGACATTTCTTGCTTTGTGTTACATCAACTTAACAGGGAGCTGTAAAATCTAATCGTTGCTGCTCTCCACCTCCTCTCCCTTACCGGTTCTTACAAGGCTATTGGCTAACATATTCTTCCTTACTGTTAAATATATATGGAAAGTAACTCTGTGTTTATATCTAAGTGTTATATTGCAAAAGAACCCATTTTAGGGCAGTGCTGCATGTGTTAGTTTTTTACTTTCATACTAAAATCCATAAACAGGTTGTTACTAAATTGTTGAAGATTTTCACAGTGGTGAGTAATTCTTTTTGGCTCTGTTTTATGGGTTTGTTTTTATAATCCTTTGCTCACCAATGTAGGATGTCCTTTTATGAATGCTAGGTCAGGTGCAGCCCTTTGGAGGGTAAAGCAGATGGTTCCTGTCTATCCAGCAGCTGGGTGTACGTGGGTGGAAAAACTTTGCAAGGTAGCTGAATGTGGCACATGGAAGAGCATAGATATTAGAGCCTGCAGCTCAGGAGCAGCAGGAAGACTTGGGGGTTGGTGCACAGGGCTTCCCAAGTACCAGTGGTCATCAGGCTAGCTGGTGACAAATTATGAAAGTGACTGAATCGACTTGCAGCAAGCCTGTGTCTGAGGCAGAAATGCTTAGGAGCCATTTTTGTTTGTATTCTGCTTGAGTTGGTCATTTTGAGCTTCTTCTATTCAATTTTTTTTTTTTTCTTGATTCAATTTCTAATAAAATATTGCTTTCTAAGTTTCAAAGTCTTTTGTTCTTCTTTGGGGATCTCATTAAAAAGAAAAAGTCTAGGCAGTTCCACTGCAAAACTTGGCTGACTGGGGCTTCTGTCACAATTAGGAGGTAGGAGAAGCTAAACATCTCCCTCATTTATATCCTTCATAATGAGTTGCTTCAGTGCAACGAAATACAGAGTTTGGAGAAATTCAGTATCTGAAACATTTGCAAAACTTTATTATACTACATTATAAGATGTACGTGGACTCAGCTCTATTCAAAAATCTGCAACAAGCAGTAATTAAAACAGCATTACTTTCTCACTATCTGGGCTGTTCGGAATTTGGAAGTTTTTGCAGCTGGTACCTCAGGAGGAACCTTAGATCAATAGTTTATGTTCTTATCATTATTTCTTTGAGGCTGACAGTAGCAAGCCTTCACCTGCTTCCTCCCTAATAACTAAATATAAGTTAACCTGATCCAGCCAAGGCATTACAGGGTTTTTGCTCATTGTGCCTTCCGGCACCAATCTGGCCCCTGATTTGGTGTGGGCTCTTTGTCCTAGGTCCTGCAGTGGATCTCCTAGTATTGGAGCACTGATCATTTATTTGACTGGCTATCTGGATCCTTGCAGATTCTGACCCTGGTAGTTTGGCTGACAAGAAGCCACCACTTCTTGTCCTGCGGATTGGTGTTCCCTCAGGGGTATGGGGATCTTGCATGTGACTCTCACAGGCTAGTGGATGATAGCTTGACAGAAATACTTACAAATTATTAATAATGATAGTGCATGGTAAAATTCTGTTTTGTTGTATGTTACAGGGAAACCATCTGGTCCATCATTAGGATTTTATGAAACATATACAAATATTTTCAAAACAACAGACATTTCATCAGGCATTAGGTTTCCTCCCTCTTCGGGGCTCAACCCTAATGTGTATTTGTTGATTCACTGAGGGTGAGATCAGCTTCTCAATATGAGTTAAGTGTCTTCTAATACGCTAATGAAAAAAAGAAGTGACCAGCCTTGGAATAATTAAACTGGAATTTGTGCTCACGCTCTTAGTAAACCATAAGAAAAGTGATCCACCGAGAATTTGTAAACATCTGGTAGAGATAGAAATGCAATGATACAAAAGTGGGAAATGATAACAGCAATGATAATGTACAGGTGGCTCATCTAAAAATGATATGTTTGCAGTCTGCTTTTATGTGAAGCATTCTTTAATTGGAGGAAAAATAATCCAAGCTAGGGATTCTGAGGAATAAAAGCAACAAATATGCCGTGACTGGAAACAAAACAACACTAAATGAGTTCAGCTCACCTGCAGAATAAAAGACTGTAATTGTTATTTAATGCATCCTTTACTCTGATCATGATGCTGGTAATAAATAGGAGTAGGATTATGGCTGAAAGATGCTCAGAATCCAAAGGGACTGGCAAAAAAAAAAAAAAGTATAGATTGATATATACATAGGCATGGATGTATGTAACACATCTTCCTGATAAGCAGCACTAGTGATAGGTCAGTGATCTGTACTGTGTCAGTGAAGTTCTACTGAGACATATGTGAAAGCGCTATGCACAGAGCTTTGAAGTTTGGAATGTAAATACTTTGTTAATTTTATTTCGTTATGCAGAAACCTAAGAAAAGTTGTGCTGGTTCAGACCAAAAGTATTAGGTCGGTATTCTGTCTTAGCAGTGGCTGAAAGAAGAATTCTAGGGAAAAGAACAGGGCAAACAGTACTTTCCCAGCATCCAACTATTGCATCTCTGAAGATTTGCTGAGCCTAATGTGATCTCTCTGCTTGGTGACCTTCATTGGAGGTTTTGGGTTTTTTTTTTTTTTGTTTTTTTTTTTTACAACATACTTGTTTCTTCTTGCACGCATGTAAAAGTTTAGAGATCCAAAACGTTTTCTGGAAAGGAGCCTGAGGACCCTCATGCATTCTTCATTAAGAGCTACCTCCTCTTATTTGTATCAGGCTCCTACCAGCTTTGTTTCACGACTCCAGTCACAACAGTAATGCATACAACTATTATGTGTACATATTTTGATGTATTTATTTATTTATATTTACTTACAATAGTGCTGTGTTTCCTTAAAATATATGAATCGGAGGGGTGATCGCACTTGCCTGGTGTGGAATTCAGCCTGTTTCTGGAGCCAAAATGCTTTGTCCTGCTATGTGTGGCAGAAAGGATAATCCAAGCCTGGAGCTGGGAGCCTCAGGGTTCTTCAGACAGCAGACAGACAAGTCCTTCAGAAAAGCCTCCCAGGAGTTGCTGGGTAGTTTGCTGCAATTCAGAAAGTCCCTGAACATACTGAAAGGAGGTTTGGGAGAAATGACTCACCTACAAGGACACAGTGGGAAGGAGGAGTTATATATGAATCTTTTCATTCAGTTGTTGATGTTTGTATTCCATCTGGCATAGTCACTTTGAGTTTTCTCTCTTCAGAAGAATTAAGGATCTAAGTTCATACTCCAGAAACCCTGACTTCTCTGTCTTTAAAGCCTTTTGTCTTGGAGAAAGGGACTGTTCATTGGAAACAGAGACCTGGTCTGGTCCACCTCGTATCTGTGGTCAACATCTACTTCCTTGATTGTGCTTAGCTGTTGTGTTGTATCCTGCTTTACCAAAAGTTACTCAGTGTTCCCCACAAGGAGATCCTTAATGTCTGGGCTTAACGCTTTTTCATAAGAAAAAATGATCCTTGCTCATTGCTGCGTAGTTAGTATAAGAATTGTGTTGCAGCACTAAAATGTCTAAACCAATTGGTTTTTTGGACTTCATTTAGATGAAATGCATTGAAAGGATACTTTTTTATCTCTTTTCTTTGTCATAAATTTTTTGTGCATTTTTCTTTGTTACCAAGCTTTCTGGAAGCTGAGAAAGCTTTCTTTCCTTGTTTGGCCCATGGGTATTCTTTTTTATTTTTTATTTTTTAAAATAAACTTTGTTATTCAGTATCATATATATTCAGCCTTAGAATTTTTGAGGCAGCTCCAACCGTTTTTTTTCAAGGCAGTATCTTACCTTTACTCCCCATTCACATTCATCCACTCTCAGAATAATTTCTAGAATGCATCATCATTGTATCTTTATGCTTATCATTTCTCTTCAAACCTTTCACTCTAAGCTCAGATATCACACTCCTTTGTGAGATATTACCAGCGTTGAGTCAAACAGGTAGCAGCCCTTTGAGAAATTCCTGCAAATATCGAATCTATTTCCTTGCATATGTATACTTCTTTTCTCCTTAAGTACTGTCAACGAGGCTGTGCTGTAATGGCTTTATTTTTTTTTTCAGCATGCAGTTATGTAGGTTACTGCTCAGTTCTGTGCTTCTCTCTTGTCTGTTCACATTCTTTTTTCCTATCTGGAAACTTCTGTTGCCTCCTATATGATTACTTTTATTCTATTTTTCTTCTGCATGTTTCTGCATTCTGTTTTTATTTTGTTTTAAAACGTAGTCCACCGTGGCACTGATGAAGAGAAAGAAGAGATAAATTGAAACTTGTAGTCTAATCTGAGTACATTCTGTGGTCTGACAGATTTCAGTTGCTTATTCTGTTATCTTAAAGGCTGTTTTTCAAAACTCTTTTTTATCTCAGTTCCATGTCTTTGAGGCTTATTACCATCTGATTTTACATTAGAGAGTCTTCAATCCCTCCAAACAGCATGTCATACTGTCATGGTTTCATGATTTTTCATTATCGGTGTTCCACATCATAACATCATGCAATGCACTGGGGGTTTGACTGCTGATGCTCAAGTTCCGGGTGCCTGTCCAGCGGAGAAGAGCAGCTACGTTTCCCCAGGGGGCTTTGCGGTCAGCGAGGAGATATAACTCCCGGCAAGGTCACCTGATGCTCTCTTCTCTGCCTGCGCTGCTTCGCTTGCGCTTCTCTGCCTGCGCTGCTTCGCTTGCGCTTCTCTGCCTGCGCTTCTCGCCTGCGCTTCTCTGCCTACGCTTCTCATCTCAGCGTTGTGGTAAGGCCGATCCACCATCAATTTCACATTCTCTCTCCTTATAAAATTCTGTTGATACCATATTTAGTAAATTACTTTGTTTTACCTCAGATTGTTGCCACTGTTTTCAATTATTTCGGGGTCCCTTATTTTCTTTCTTTTTCCGGGGGCGCGGATCCGCGGATCCCTCCGCCCTTCTAGTCACGGAACCGGGCCGAACCAGCCCGTAAACCGTTGACATTCTTGGTGGAGAATGCGGGCAACAGTTGCTTTTTAGCTTTTTGAACAAATCTCTCTCTCCGCTCTCAGACAGCTTCATTGGGAAAGTTTATCTGTTTCACCAGTACTGTCTGAAAGCGTGACCTTGAAAAGTCCAGGCGGACGGCCAGTACTCTAGGATATTTGTAAACCGTTGACACATACTTGCTGGACTGGTCTGCTATAAATGCTTCAAAAATTGTCTCCCTTTTTGATTTCACACATGAAACCAATTATCTTGCGAACAAATCATTCTTTCGAGAAGTAGAGTCTACAACTGTATCATGGCTTATTCTCTTTCACTAAGCTATAAGTGAGTTGGTGAGTGAAATGTGGGACTTAGATCCTTCAAAAGTGATTTGTCTGACCCCAGTATAGAATCACAGAATCATTAAGGTTGGAAAGACCACTTGAGATCATCTGGTCCAGCCATCAACTGTGCCTGTGACTACTCTAAACCATGTCACTCAGTATGACATCCATCCTTTTCATGAAAACCTCCAGGGATGGTGACAAAGATGGATAGTTAAGATGGAAATAGACCTTTATTTCACTATGCCTTTCCATTGCTTCACCTCCTTGGTGAATAAAACATTCTTGCCTGAATATCTTCCGGCAGTCTGCTATACCAGTGGCAACTTCTAAATACATTAGTGCATTTATTTGCTTTTGCATTTTGTCATTTGGTGCCTTTTGTCTTGCTTCATGATGCTTTTCCCTCTTCATTGAGAATGCTAGCTAGTAATTGTTGGTGCAGTTCATGAATGGTCAGTGTCAGATCATGCAATTACCTGAGGCTACAGTTGGGGCTGCATCTCCTTCTTTTGTTGATTCATGTGCAACCCACAGACTGGCTTTAGAGAAGATGGGCCACATTGTCAAAATTCACTGACCACACTCCTTGCACCTCAATGGACTTGAGTTGAGTCAAGCACTGCATTAAGAGCTGTCCAAGATCTGTAAGGAGCTCAGTGTGAGGAGTGGAGACCTAGAGCCTTGTCCTATCCTGTGAACTTCATTATATCTCGCTTTCAGCCATATTTTAAAAGAGGGCTTTTTTTTCAGCTAGTGAATAGAGAATAAGGCAGAGTCGGGAGACACTCACTCCTCCTTAAAAATAAAAATACAAAAAGGAATCAAGAGAAAGCTTTCTTTCCTGAACAGGTATTAACCATTATCTGCATAACCATGATCAGCACAATGGCTTTGATGAGACAGCCCACACAGCTTGTTCCTCCAGAACAGACCAAGTTTTCTGCCAAGCATTCTGTATTCATTACATCTCGATCTAATAAAAAATACTGAATTAACTCTCATGATTGATGCAAATAAAGCCAAATGCTGCTACAAAAGAAATAAGATTTCAGTCATTATCAGTTACAGTCATTCTGCTGAAAAGCAATATTCTCAGCAAATCTCTTGCAAAATATACCTAAGCCACAATTTTACTTTTTTTTTCTTTCTTTTCTCTTTTTTTCTTTAATATTTGGCAAGGAGAGATACAATGTTGGCACTTTTTAAAGCATCCCTTAGGAACTCTCCAGACTGTCATATATCACAAGTTATTTAGTGGTATGTACTGCTCACTGCCAATATTGATAAAGTCAGTTCCTTCATCTTCATGGGTGGTTTATCTAGATTTGCTTCATGAATTATGACATAACTGCCTGGCTCTGTACAGGTCAGCCCAGGTTCAAAGAGGGTTTGTATTACCAGTGGAAATTTGAGCACACACTTACGTGATTTGAACAAATAAGGGTAAGGTAACGTTAGAAGCTAGAAGCCTCTAATTCAATCCTAAAGAATGTTGTTACTAGTTTGGGTTTTTTTGCTTGTTTGTTTTTCTTAGTCTGTAGGGTTAATTTTGGGCGGGAAGGATTTGATCAGAAGGAAACTAATATCTGCTAACATGGTTGCTAGCATATTGCCTGATTCATGGGTTATTTCACTTTGTATTTTATTATCAGTGAAGCAGATAGCACTTCCTATTATTAAAATTGGTGAATGTTGCCCTTGAAATTCCCCACAGCTGCTTATAACTTTGTCAAGCTTTTAACTACTCATGTTTAAAATTATTGTGCTGATAAAGTACCTGCCTCTGGGTGTTTCTGTAGGTTTTTATAATTTATTTAACATATATTCCAGGTGTTTTGAAAAATAATGCCTGAGAAATGTAGGTTGTTTCACATAAATTGTAGAACAAAACAACACTTAACAGTCTTTTTCTTTAAGCATCAGTAGTTCCTATTTTCTTTTCCTTATTACCTGATGCAAGGTCAAGAAGTTTCATAGGAAGAGACTGTTATGGCAGGGAGGTACATCCTGCTGTGTTTGAACAAGGAATAAGCTGTTTAAGAAAGATATTTAAACATGATCATTTTAAACAGATAAATCTCAGCAAATGTCTATGGCAAGTACAGTTCAGAGTGATGCCATATCACAAAAGCAGTTGTAAGCAGTGGCATATTTTCTTGATTTGGACTACTGGATTAATAGTAATGACATTTTTCCAGATTCTCCATGCCACTGTGCTGGACCTCAGTAGGAAAAGCTGCTTCACCTGAAAGCAAGGGAGAAAGAGTTTGTCAGGGAGTTTCTTTGGGAAGATAACGAGGAGGCTGGAGAGGAGTAGAAAAACATGTGTCATGAGTGAAATGGGAGAAAAGAATGAGAATAAGGACCAGCAGAGCTGGATGAAGAAGGTCCCTATAGAGTCATAAAATATCCTGAGCTGGATGGGACCCTCTAGGATCTTTGAGTCCAACTTCTTTTTCCACACAGCACCACCCAAAATCAAGCCCTATGTCTGAGACTGTTGTCCATACATTAAAAACAGACCATGTATGTGTTCATTTAAGTGCCATTTGCAAGACATAGTTTTTCCAGTTCATACAAAATTCTGAAATTCCATTACTGGGGGTGGAAGAAATGTTCTGAAAAGGCAATGGAAAGCAAAGAACTTGGGTCAAACATTTTTGAGACTAAATAATATATATTTTTTCATATGCAGCTGCTTATGAACGAGGCTTTCCTTTCTGTGGGATGATAGCCACAGAATGTGAGAGACATGCCGGATTTGGAAGAGGTGCAGTTAAAGAAAATATTCATTGCAGAAAGAAAATGCAGAAAAAGGCACTACAAACAGAAAATCATATAAAACAGCTATTTCACAGGTGGTCTTTTTAGTGTCCTTTCTTAATTTTCTGGGTATCTGATTTGATACCTCAGGGTCTCATTTGCAGAAGTAGTGATAACTTTTGAATGTTGTTGAAATCCATGGAAACTGTCCTCTGCTATGCTAGCTGCTATATGTGGTAAATCCTCTTAAAAAAGCAGGTCCAAGGTATTTCAAACAGAGCATCCAGAATTAGCACCTATTTTTCACCTTTATCTCTCTGTGTTAGAATTCCTCATCTGTAAAACGGTAATGCTGATAAGCTAATGCTAATGGGCGGCAAATGTGGCATCTCTTACTGCCAGAGAGCTGAACTGTACCAATTCAGCGGTTTTCTTTCAATACAAGTTTTCGTTTCTGGACTGAGCGTGGAAGAGTAATTGCTTTCTTTCTATAATCATAATTCTGTGGGAGAAAGTCATGTGAACAATCTCAAGCCTTTTGTGGAGAGGACCTGGAAAATATTTTTAAACTACTGAACCCAAGTCACTTAATCTTTCCTGCTTACTGCAATGTATTGAATTTTTGAGACCAACCTGATGCAGCTTTAGCCAGCATTATAGTCTTGGCTGTTAACAGAGGATTTGAAAACAAACAAACAATAACAAAAATAAAACAACACCGCCACAAAAAGAAAGAACTCTTTATTCAGCATAGATTCCTCTTAAATTTACCATAAAAATAAATAAATATTCAGGAATATCAAGAACAGATATGTGGACTTAATACACAATAACTAATCATGACAGGGAACTGGGTTTGTTTAGTGTAGAGAAGAGAAGGCTCTGGGGAGACCTCATTGTGGCCTTCCAGTACTTGAAGGAAGCATATAAACAGGAGGGGGAATGGCTGGTAGTGATAGGACAAGGGGGAATGGTTTTAAACTGAGACAGGGGAAGTTTAGGTTAGATATTAGGAGGAAGTTTTTCACACAGAGGGTGGTGACGCACTGGAGCAAGTTGCCCGAGGAGGTTGTGGATGCCCCATCCCTGGAGGCATTCAAGGCCAGGCTGGATGTGGCTCTGGGCAGCCTGGTCTGGTGGTTGGTGACCCTGCACATAGCAGGGGGGTTGAAACTAGATGGTCATTGTGGTCCTTTTCAACCCAGATCATTCTATGATTCTGTGACACAATTCTATAACGGTCTTCATGAGTGACTGACCTCTATTCTCAAATTAGATGCATGCATGCATAACTACATAATTGGAAGAGTTATGTGAATAAAATATTTAACTTAAAAATAAATAAGAACCTAAAACATGCCTGACAATGGGAAAATAGAATCCACTCTCTGAAAAAATGTAAACCTGCGAGAATGTGAGAAAACATTTCAGCATTGTATTTCACTCCAAGTAAAATGTTCTGTTGGTTGATAAAAAAAAATGCCAAAAGCTGTTGCTATCACTTTTCTTCTTATTCTATCTGTGTAATGCATTAAAACTATCAATAATGACTCTGAAATTGTAAGAAGCAAGGCTAATTTTTGTTTATCAGTCTTCTCAGTTGCAGAAATTGCTGTGAGATGCAGCTTAAAACTTTTCCAATTACAGGCCATATTTTCTACAGTAAGCAATGAGGTTGGAGGCCCGATTGCTTCAGACTTAGCTCCCAGCCCTTATCTTTTCCTGTCCTGCACTTTTGTGGCTGCCATTTAAACATTTCTTTTGGATTTGTGTCAGCAGTCCTGGTACCATGTAAAGCTTAACAATACCATGAAGCAGCTGCGTTACCTGTGGGAGCAGCAAGGGCCAATTCTTTAACACTCAGCTGCTGGAAGGGAGACACATAACAGCAGCATTTCACCTTAAAAGTGTTTACCTCTCCTAGAGTATTAAACATAGTGCTGTGGAACGGTCACCCTATCATCTTCAGGGCTGGTGAGCACTTCAGAGCAGATAAGTAGCCACACAGGCTGCTTGACTTTTCTTACATGGTGCAGCCAAGTGAGGGGACAGCACACACATTGAAACATGCATACTCCTAGCAAAAGCGCACTGAACACCCTTGTTTTAGCTGATCTGGGCCTGTGTTGTTAAGCCACTTTCCAAAAACTGCCTCTTGCTACTGTTGTTTGTTATTTATGGTCTTACTTTAACAATAATCATACAATCACAGAATGGTTTGGGTTGGAAGGGACCTCAAAGCCCACCCAGTCCCAACGCTTTGCTGTGGGCAGGGCTGCCCCCAACCAGCTCAGCTGCCCAGCACTCATCCAACCTGGCCTTGAGCACTTCTAGGGACAGTGCATTCACAGCCTCACCAGTCTCTCAGTAAATTTTTTTCCTAAAATCTAACCTAAATCTTCTCTTGTAGTTTAAAGCTGTTCTCCTTTGTCCTGTCACTATTGCACCATATAAAAAGTCGATCCCCCTACTGATTGGAAGCTCCCTTCAATTACTGGAAGGTCACAATGAGGTCTCACCAGAGCCTTCTCTTCTCCAGGCTGAACAAGCCCAACCCCCTCAACCTTTCTTCATAGGAGAGATGCTCCAGCCCTTTGAACATTCTCATGGCCTCCTCTGGACCCATTCCAACAACTCTGCACCTTTCTTGTGCCAGGGGTCCAAACCTGGATGCAGTATTACATATGGAGCCCTACAAGGGCAGAGTAAAGGGGAAATTCTAGGGATGTAGACTGATTTAGGTTGAGGACTGTCTCATCAGCCAAAACAAAAGTGGAGTGTGTACATAGAAAATGCGTTAAGTGACAAATACAACTTGTGTGAAGTCCCACACTAATCTAGAGCCTGGGTCTGGAACAGAATTAAAGTTGCCAACGCTTTTGTTTACCACCACACTGCTCTATTACTAGCTAATTTGGACTTGGTGTTCCTGAAGGTCTTTTGCAACCAGAATCATTCCATGATTCTATGATTTCCACAAATTTGGACTTCTCTGTGCTTTTTTACATAAAACTACAGCAAGGCAAAACAAAGACAGTTGAATATTTGTACCTGGGAGCAAAATGTTGGTAGTGCTGGCTGCTACATTGATACGATATCTACTGCTACTGCTGCCTGGGGAGAGTGCATTAGCAGAGCCCAACAAGATGAAGTGCTGCATTTTTTTACTACCATGGTTGGCAGTTTTTCTGTTAAATAAGAGCTGGCAGAGAATATAAGGTGCTTCTCTGAGGGCTGGACATTTTGTTCCCCTTTCTAAGGATTTCTGTGTTACTCAATGAACTGCACGGCCCATGCGCTTTTCTTCCATTTCCCTCTTTTTTTTTTTTTTTTTTTTTAAGTCTTATTTGGACTCCATTTTAGTTGAAACTGTTCAGTGCTCTTTTTCATCAGGGTCCTTTAGACTTCTTTCCTTTTTCTGTAGTTGGAGTTTAAGCTGGAACAAATGTAAATGCTTTGAAGTTACTCCTTGTGGATGTGATGAATAATTAATTTTACAATACATGAGATAAAAAAGCCACCTGGATTAAAAATAAAAGCCTCTTGGACATAGCCCTCGGCCATCTGCTCCCTGTGACCCTATTTGAGCAGGGAGCTGGACCAGATGACTTCCAGAAGTCCCTGCCAACCTCAGCCATTCTGTGATTCTGTGTTTTGGTTCTGTTACATTTTCCTTCCATTAGGATTCTACCTGTACCCAGCAAAAGCAAAGCACAGCGTGAGTCCCAGCTGGGAGGCAAACCGTCTGTTTCAGTTCACACCATGGTCCATCAATGGTATCCTAGGGAAGTGTGGGCAGATTTATTTTTGTCAGGTACACTCTGAGGTCCATTGACACATGCAGCAGAACATAAAGCAACCTCATGCCAAATGAGAATTAAAGCGATTACCTCTGGTAGCACCGGGCCCTTTGTGACTCGTTTTTCTCCTCTCACTTCTTTGCAGAGAGTCATCCTGTGCCTAAATGGTTTTGGAAAAGGAGAGAGACACTGGAAGAAAAAGAGGGCTGTGCAGTCATCCCATTGAGGAAAGAGAACTGGCTGAGACCATGTCGTTCTTGTTTTGCTTACACAATTTTGCATAATTTTGGTGATTTCTTTAATAAGAAAATTGGCCACTGAAGGGTTCCATCTTGGTGGAACTGGACTAGAGCTCATCACTAACAAGGATGAATCTTCATTACATTCGTAAGGAAAACTTTAAGAAGTGAAGCAAAGAGATGTGAGTGAGAAGCAGAGGACCAATGAGCTGCCTGTTCTGACAAATTGCACTGACTAACGTGAGTAGCTGCTTCAGACCTCACTGTCCTGTCTCTCTTTGGCTTTGCATGGAAAGGAACTTCAAAGGCAGAGAATGGAGAAGGGATGGTACCCTGCTGCAGCAGCTGGAGGTAAGTTGGCTCCATGCAGGAGGCAGGTGCTGTCTGTGAGCTTGATCTGGGTTCATGCAAGTACTCCCAGCTACCAGGCTCTCATTAGTCCATCCCAACACCTTTCTCCCTGCTACCAAACTGTGCCTTAGGCGTGATGATGGTCCCTTTTCTGAAATACTGCTTGTTTAGAAGCCTCAGTGAAGCTTACTATTTGCAAGCAGGCAAGTATTGATCATTTTTAGCAACTCTGCAGCACAGCTTAAATTCTCCAGTCCGTGGGATGTGAGCTGGTGTTTCAGTCTCAGTGACCACCCGGAGACACTCAACTGATCTCCTTTGTTCTGACCTAGCTCTTGTTTTGAGCTGTTAAGAGAATTTCAGGGCTGATTAGACTACAATTGTTAATTCCAATTAGGGCAATGTTTTCTAAACTGCTTATATACATGCAAAGATCAATTAAGTGTGTTTCAGCCTTTTTCTTCCTATTTTTTCTCTTCTTTTCCCACCCCCATCAATCTTCTGTTTCTACCACTATGTTTTTCTGCCTCTTTTCATCATTTTGGTACTACTAGCTACTGAAAAGAATTGAGTAGGATGCTTATATCTGAACTAACATCATACAGCTCTTCTAGTCAGTTCTACTCCTTTACAAATGTAAACAAGGGAGAACAATTCAGGAAAAGGAAATGAGCAGATGCATGTTTTCTGATTCTATATGAGAAAAATGAAGCACATTTGCTTGGTATATGAGTGCTGATGAATAACTTCAGAGGAGAATACACCTGAACACAGAAATTAATGACGTGGAAAAGTGTAGTATAATTCCTTTCAGTTTCCTATGGACCCCCTCTACATCATAGTAGCTTCTATCTGTCTGTTTCTGTACATTAATACAGTTAATAATCCTGATCTTACATTTGTCTTTGATAGAACAGAGTAGAGATCTCAAGGCCACACCTGCATGCAAGCACAACTGATTCATTAACAAGATTTAGCCAAAGTACCTCCCTCTGAAAGCTTTTCTGGCAGCAGCACAAAGGGAATTACTCTGTCCTCTGACAGCAGATGATTTCTTCTCATTTCTTTTCTTTGGAGCTCGTCTGCTCGGCATGGAAAAATTAAAAATTCATCCTACTAAGGGGCTCAGGCCTGGTTTTGTCATTTAGTGGCATAGACCAGAGTAACTTGAGTGCCACCCTGCACCTGAAGTGCTTTATTTAGTTTAATACTAACCAGTGTAACTTTGAGAGTAACTTTAAAAAAAAAAAAAAAAAAAAAAAAAAAAAAAAAAAAAAAAAAACACCAACATTTGTTGTGATGTAGGTATTATAAATATGTCACACGAAAAAGATTAGTCCCACTATGAAGGATGAACATTTCATGGATGGTTACCATGTATACAGTGGCTAGCAGTTACCTGGAGATGGACCCAAATCCCAGTAGAAAGAGGACTGTGTTTAACTCAAGTCTCCTATATCTGAATTTTCTAACTGTAGAGTTGTTTTCTAAAAGGAGAGAGCTGTCTCACTTCCCCTGTCATTTTGCATGTTGCCTGGTTGACCAGGAAAGATCAGCAAGACAGCACATGGTTTGTGGAACGTTTACCAATAAGAACCTGAGTGTCTTTGGGCTTTAGGTGTCCTCTGGGTGAGCTGGCAGGATCTTCAGAATTTCATTTACAGCTATAGTTGCTTCTTATGTGGTTTAGAAGACCCTTTTGTAGACTAAACCAGTGAGAAGTGCACTCTGGGACAGTAACCCCAAGGACGGTCTGTGCTTGGCTGAGTGACATAGTTATGCAGAGTCCCTGTGTCTGGGTAGGTTCACTCTATGTGCATTATCATTCACACCCTCTGTCCATAATTGCTCACACCCTCTGTCCAACTGCTCTTGGTTGAGTGCTACAGTGCTTTTATGTTCATGGAGACTTGAAACTAGGAAGTCATGCAGGGCCATTACTTACATTTCAGTCTTTCAAAATTAGTCATTTTAACTTAGTTGTTTTTAATTAATTGCCAGTATCCTTGCACCTATCTATAAACCAGTCAATAACAGCGAGTGTGGTAAATGTGGCTGGTGAGCATAACTCCTGACAAAATGGGGATTTTGGTCTCCCACTGATCCAATAGATCAAGGCCTTCAGGCTGGCTGCTCAATTCATAGCATACAATATCAACAGTAATGACTGTCCTCTACTGATAGTGATGTGCTTGATATTTTAAACTATTGAAATTAATAACTGTATTTTCAGCCTTGTCAGATTCATTACATTCTCCAAGGACACATGCCCCTGTTTCACTTTTACAGGGAAGTTGTTCATCAGGCATGTTACCCCAGCACAGGAAAGTTATGATTGAGAAGGAGAGCAACACCAAGTTAATCAGGGTTACCCTGATCCAAAAGACTGCTTAATAATGGGAAGATGCAGTAATTAGGTGAGAATCCCCTGTTTGCAGTGCCCAGAGCTGCATGCACCTTGTGGCACACAGGGAGGGACAGCTGAGCTGGGCAGCCCATCTTCATCTGATGATATGCAAATAGACTTCCAGCAAATCCCTCACTAGTACAAGTTGGCTCAACTTCCACTGATCTTTATAAAAGCTACAAGGAAACATCATAAGAGCAGAATTTGGCCCCATAAAAGCCAAGAAATAACCCATTTATGGGTCTCATTGTAAGGTATTAGCAGTTTAAAATTACAGTCATTGTGTGACACAAAGAACATTCTGAACAATCCATTCCCTTATGGATGTGATTTAAAATTAATTCATTCTTCCGCCTCACTCCATTATTGCCAGCAAACCAGTGATGTGGAATTACTTACTTCTAAGCCATATGGTCTTCTGAGGACAGATACCTCCTTAGCTTGCTCTAATTAATACATACATTTCGTGTATCAGAAATTCACTCTGATTTTTAATTTTATGTTAACTAAAATGAACAAAAGGAAAAGTCAATTTTGTAATTAGAGGTTAGGGATGATTTTTGTTGTTGTTCTCATTTCCTATTTACTTCAAAATCAAAGAGACTAGCATCCTGGCATGTCAGCGCTTCCTGGAAAAGCATTAGAGTATGTTGGAGAAGAGATCAAATGGTGTTAAAAGCCTGTTTTTAATTTTCATGCTTCTACCTAAAAATGTGATTATTTAAAAGGATTTCTTGTGACAGAATCACTTCTGCACATAACTGCGTGAAGAGCAAAGACCTAGACCTTGCTGACTCATTTAGCAGAGATTTCTTGATTTTCTTTAAAGCTATGGTTTTTGTTTTGTTTCCTTCCCTGCAGTTTCATTTCCTGCTAAATACAGAAAATGTAGCCCACTATGCTCCATCAAACCTGTAGCCAGCTGAACAAAATAGAAGCAGGCACAGTAAGAGGGTAGAGTACTACCTCAGCAAGTCCCTTCAGAGCACTTCCAAAGACCAATGTCCTGAATTACAGAACATTTTAAAATTATCTCCTACAAAGTTTTTATTTTTTTATGTGAAAAAATTATAGATCTGTGTGATACTGTGATACTTTAGTGGAATTTTATATTATAATAGTGGGCCAGTCATAAAACCTGTTAAAATGTCAGTGGAAATCAGATTAGGCCTGACATGGATTCACACATTCTCCTTGAAGTGAATTTTTGCTACCTTTCCCCTATTTTATATCTCATTAATAAGCACTGTTTCCTTCTTTTTTCTTTATCTATATAATTACCATCTCTGGGAGTATATTATTCCAGAGAAGACCTTTTCCTGCAACTGGGAAGCACAGACAGCTTATTTTAAATGCCAAAAATTAGAGGGAAAAAAAGGAGAGGACCTACTGGAACTGCAAATAGAGTCCTGAAGTGGATTCCCTCCACTCCACTTCTTGCCATTAAAACAAAAGCAGCTTAATGTTTGCTTTTATCAGCTAGATTTATAATAAAATGTAAACTAGAAGGAAAATCTGTTCACCCTCACTACTAGTGAAATCTCCTGAAAGAGCACAAGAAAGTTGTTGATGTTTGAGTTTGCAGAGAAATATTTCAGACCTCTCCACAGTCTGAAATCCCTCGCTATTTATTTCCTTTTTTAAGATAACTGTTCTGCCCATAAGCAGAAAACCTTCAACCTGCAACCCAAAGGAAGACAGGAGAGGTTTCTTACCAGCCACTTTGCCTAACCTTCATGATTACACTTCATGAGAATCAAGAGCACCCATTTAGTCAGTAAGCACAAATTATCCGTGCAGCTCATTAACATCCACATAACAACAGCTGCTGATATCACTCCTTCCCAGCAGCTATTCATTTAATCCCATAACCAAAAAATCCTCGCTTATTCCAGAGTATGAGTGCTCATAAAGAGAGTTGAAGAGGTAGAAATAATGCAAGCTAAATTTCCATCATACCTGATGAAGGTGTAACCTTTCCAAATAGATGTGTTGCTAACACACATCCTCTTCTCTTCCTTCCACTGCTGTGCAAAATTCTACACCCCATGAGGCCTAGGAGAATACTGATGAACATAGTATTAGAAACCAAAACTGTGATATCAGAACCTGCAGGGAAATAAATTGTATGGCTTAAAATATGTTTGGATGCCCCTAACGACAGTAATTTGGTCACTCATCTAAGTTGTGTACATTTGCATATTAATTTTTGTCAACACAATTCTCTTAGGTTATAGTTAGTGTTGCATCTTTCCTTAAAGAATAAATTACTTCTAGCCTTGAGGCAAGCTCATGAAATAGCTGACAGATTTCTGTGTATCTGCAGCATAGTTAGATCATAATCCTGTTTTCAGGAGGCATCTATACTTAGTTCACTATGTTCATAATGATGAAATAATTATGGTAGTATTAAAATTCATCCTTTGCTAGTAACAAGCTGTAGAAATCTTGAATGCTCCCTAGGCTAAGGTTCACAATCTGTTTAAATTGGCCTTTCATGGCACAAGTAAACAGCTTTAATTATCTGGGCAGATAATCAGAGTATTCTTAGGTCTAGGGGTGAGATTATATTAATCATATCCTACCTCTAGAGAAGGTCCAATTCTATCAAACACTTCATGAAAAGGCATAAGTGCTTACTCCATAATAACACTTATTAGCCTTCAGAAATTATGAAAATATTATGAGTGCCATAATGTCGACTCTGTGAAGCTGGAGCTTCCTTATAACAAATTACTCAGGGTCAATTTCTGTCAATCAGCAAAAAGTACTGAATGCATATAGATATATGCCACCTGCATTTATCGCAAGCAAGAGCTGCTGCTGAATAATGTGCCTGTAA
The DNA here is from genome assembly GCF_905368555.1 of Meleagris gallopavo. NCBI lineage: Eukaryota > Metazoa > Chordata > Aves > Galliformes > Phasianidae > Meleagris > Meleagris gallopavo. The sequence continues at coordinate 31,111,416 of NC_139406.1, read as the reverse complement.
AATATACATCTGTGTTGCACAGTGCATGCCAGAGGCACATAGAGCCCCAGTGGAACTGGTAAAGAAGCTTTGGGCTTAGCTGAAGTCAACTGAAAAAGAGAAGGGGCATTGCACCACAAAGATTAATGATTGAGACTAAAAATCCTTTCTCACTTCTCTCCCTTCCTCAGTAAATCTGCCCCCCCTCCCCCCCCCCAGCTCATTTGCACAATATTCAAGCAACGGAAATGACATTGATCAACAGGTACTATACCAAACCTGAGATTTATTGAAGTCTACATTTACTGTTTTGCCTTGTCACAGGCTTCCAAATATCTTATGCAGCGCTGTATTTATTTCATTCAGGTCCTCAGTAGCTTTTCAGTTACTTCTATTATGTGAGCTCAGAGGAGAAATAAGGTAGAAATAAATATACTGTCACATTTCCAGACGAATTGCTCAAAATGCTAAATTTGCCACCAGAAATTTATGGCACTGGGAACTAAATTACATAATAATATAAATTTGGAAACACGGCTCTTTTAACTTTATATGTTTTAATGTACTGCCTTGACAGTATCCCTGTGGAATTAAAACAAAGTCTATATTGTTTTATTACCTGTAACAACGTTGAAAGGAAATGAAGTGAAATATTATTTCAGCATGTTTGAATTAATTTGATGCTTTATTAGAGGATGCCTTTGTGACTGATAACAAATGGCTGGCTGCAACCTCCATTTCCCACCCTTTTTTTTCATGACTTCTTCCATGTGGAGGCTGGGAGACAGAGAGTGTTCTCTATTTCTTTTACATTATATTTTCAAAGGACTTGTACTCTTCATTAAAGGCTGATTTTTAAAGTAATTTAGAGCTTATCCAAACACTTAAGAAAGAGTTGTTCATTCTCAGATGTTTTTCAATTGTGGTGACTGCAGGATGGGAACAAGCAGGGATTTAGGAGGATGGTGACAAGCCTTGAGGATGCACTTCTTGGCTCTGTCAACCCATTTTCCAAATTCTTCCATACTTTCAAATGAATTTGCCACCCGGTCCCTAGTGGAGCCAAACAAGTGACTCAAAAGGAATGGTGTCCAAAGTGGTCAGGAGCACAGTGCTGCCAATGCCTGTGACACTGCCTATGGGGTGTGTGCCTCCGTGTGTGTCAAGGACATCTGAAGCCCATGATTTAAGTTAAGCAAGTGAGTCAAGTGCGTTGCTGGTCTGTGGTGTCATTCTTGAGCTACAGTCAGACTTGAGGAAGTAGGGTACCTGAATACCTTTAGCTATCTGCCCTTTAGCCATGCAGTAGACAAAGTGGAAGCAAAAAAGCTCAGGGGGAGTTTGGGAGGCACAGTCCCTGCCAGTGAGATCCTTATGGGCCAGAAACCTGGTCAGGTAACAGCCACCTTCAGAAGGCTGATGTGCATAGACAGTCAGCTCCAAAAGAATGTGTGTGTCTGAGCCCACAGCTCCTGCTTCCTTGTGCACCCCAGCTTAGATCTACAACATCTCATGGACATAACAGATCAGTTTAGACAGGATTTCTTTCACAAAAGGCATTGTGTTAATAACTTAGAGTGTATTATGCCTCATGATGTTGTTTGTGTTTCATAAATCACCAGTACTCATATGAGTGCATGCAGATGTCTGCTTCAGTTCCAGAAGATCTTCTAGCTGTCACAACTGCAGACAGATTTTGACAGCGAACATTCAGAAGTCATAAAAACCAAAGGTAATGGCAATACTGGGAGCTTGAACAAAATGTCGTGGAAGTCAATAGGAAAGAGAGCTGGGAGTTAAATACAAGTTTGATTCAAAGTAATGAAAACATAGAAATTAGCAGATTAGTAAAAAGTGCTGCTTTTGTCAGATGTGGATAAGAAAGGCATTATATAACTAGCTGATCTTTAAGTCCCTTCCAACCCAAGACATTCTGTGATTACTGATCATTCACCTTCTCGCATGTTCTAATTACTTTTCCTTTGCCCAGTACCAGCATGCTCTTTACTGTGCTGTTCCTAGTCAGTCTTAACTAGTGTCCTGAAGCAGAGGGAATAAAGAAAATGAGCCCATCTATAACATATTTCAATAAAGCATGAAGGTGGTATTGGTTCTGTCACCTGTGGATTAAAGTAGCTGGTTTTGTTAGAATTTGATAGCGTTCTGCTCTTGTTCTATTATTTCATTGTATTTTATTTAAAAGGAAAATAATTGAAGATATTTAAAAATACATTGCCATTGTGGGAAAAGGCAATTACATTAGTTTTCTGCTACTGTACTTCTGTCTCAATGTTAAAATTTCTCAGTTTTAAAAAAGATTTTATTTCTTCACTTAAGAAGAATGGTGTAGATTTCCTTAAATCACCTGCAGACCCTCCTCCTTTTGTTTAATAAAATCATAGAATCCTTAGAGTTGGAAGTGACCTTTAAAGGTCACCTAGTCCAACTCCCCTGCCATGAACGCCACAGCTAGATCAGGGTGCCCAGGGCCTTACCCAGTCTCGCCTTAAAAGTCTCCAGGGACAGTGCAGCAGCCACAAAACTAGCTGACATATTTCAGTGCCTTTTTGCCTTGCTGTCATAGGAATTTAGTCTCACCAGATCCGATGATGAAATGGCTTTTATTTCAGTGAGACAATAATGTTTTGCCTGCTTAACATTTGCTGCCTGATCTCTCAGAGTTGTCTAAATTTTTGTGAATGGGCAATGTGACTTTTTCCTTCTGTGAAGACTAAGCTGATGATCTGGTATAGTACTTTAAGCCTATTGAGAGATCCTATAAAGAGCCTCATCAAAGAGCCTCTTGAAATGGCAAGATTCTCCCTTCCATCAACAAACTAGGATCCAAACTTCACATCTGTCAGGCAGCATCAGAAATAGTCCTACATCCAAATTTACAGAATTTGGTATCTCAGGATTCACTGCATTGTATCTCCAGTTACCTACGTTGATTTATTTCTTGTGTGGGGCATAGGAGAAGTTGAACCAAGCTCTTGTCGTTATCTATTCCTGTAAATTATTGATATCTGAAATGCTGATGCTTCAGGCTGCAGTTACAGTAAGCATTAAAGCTTCCTGCAGTATTATTTTTCTTCCTGGCTCTTGTCCCATATTTTGGCCTTGTCTACTTCTAGAACAAGTAGAGATGGGCTGTGATTGGCAGCTCATAGTTATTTGTGTATGTAGGATTATTTCTGTTCATTTTAAGAATGCCAGAGAAAACCTAGTGTTAATTATTGATTTCAAGTATGAGAAGGCAATGCTTTCTTTTACCAGCAAGCATCTTTGCAGCAGCAGTAAATTTTACTGTAAAGATGTGAAAGCATGTTTATGTATCTGCACAAAGCCAAAAATGATTCAGGTGTGTCCCTCCCAGTCTCCCCCTCTGCTGCTCCATTGCCCAGAGAAAAGCTGCAGCTACGGTATTGTCTGCTGCTCGTGTGAAGGAGAGAGCCATATGTTTAAGCTGGCTGTCCGGATCTAGAAGGAAGGAGCTGGATTTGGTTCCATTAGGAAGAGAATTGCTGCTGTAGATCAGGGAAGGTCTTCTCACACAGATTAAAAAAAAAAAAAAAAAGAGAGAGAGAGAGAGAGAGAAGAGATTTCAGTCTTTCTTGGATAGAAGACTCTGTGTGTCTGAGTAGTAGTAAATTATTTTTGTGTGAAAAGCTTCTGGGATGTATTACTCAACCTATCTTCCTGAGGAATTTTATCATCTCCTGTCAAGGAGAACGTATTACAAAAATTCAGGATGCTGTCTGTCTCCAAACTCCTTTGATAGCTGTAAAAGCTGAAACTTTGGGGATAGCAAGGTACTGTGCCGCCTGTTTCTCTCTGTTCACATCAAGAGAATGAAGAGTGCTTGGCTTTCAAGAGCTTGGGATCTAAGTGATTTATCTGGGATCACACTGAAAACTGCAGGTGAATTGATCCATGGCTTTTTTATTAGGCTGAATCTGGTGCTATGTTAGGCTGCCCTTTCTCTGGTAACCCATGCTCAGATGGTGGAGAGCTTGCACTTCTCAGCAAAGCATTGAAGAATGGAGTATGATTGTAAGGCACATCTACCATAAAGTATGATTGTAAAGCTCATAATTAGAAGGCTTTCTTTAGTAATTGCACCAAGATTTAGATTACAGATGAGCCGTGTAGAAACAGGCCCATGATGGGATCTTCTCCTTGCAGCTCAGTCATAAACACAAGAAGAGGTGTCTACACTTCTAAGAGAAAGCATGAAATCAGATCCAGGGGACTGAAATTCTCCCGGGATGTTTTGAATGCTTTGGAGGTACTGAGCTGTCCGTGCATTTTCCTGAGACCCCAGCAATGTCTTTGCAAATGTGACATTACTAGCTGTTCAAGGGGCTTCTTGTTTTTGCTTGAAGCATGTGACTGCCAAGAGACTTTGGATTCTTCCTTTGGCATCTCCCTGCTTCCTGCCCTCCTGTATCTTCATGCCATCTATTCAGATCCAGAAACCCAGCAAGCTCTATCTGTGGCCTGCAGGGAAAGGGGGAACATTGCTACGGAAATAACAGCTCCTGACAATCAGTGTAAGGAGTGGGAAATCTGCCACCACACTTTCTGCTAACACAAACCAAGCCTTGAGACTTGAGTTATGTACTGAGTCCTGAGAGTCAGGCTTAAGGATCCCATGGAAGTCTGACCTGGGCTTCTCCATGGTTGCAGTGCAGGAGGACACCTCACAGCACGACTGCATGCTGATACTGACACAGTGGCTGCAAGGCAGAATTCTCCTTAAGGAGGGTGGCAGATACCTCTAATGATGTCTAACAGTTTTAGCTTGTTAATCTTGTAAAGCACTCACTAAGTCACGTGTAATTCTCTATGATGTAATGGAGCCAGCCTTTAATTCATGCTGATGATACCATATGCCTGAATATGACAGCCTCCTTTTTTTGACCACTATGTAAAATAGACCACACTGTTCTTTTCCTCTTTTATTTATTCATCCTTGCTCCTGTATGTGATTTTTATAAAAATCATTTCCTTAATCTTCCATTCATCTTCTAACTTACAAGAACCAAATATACTTACATGGATCCGGGTGTTGCTGCACTAAAAAAAAAAAAATAAAAAAAGAAAGAAAGAAAAAAAGGAATAAAAAAAAAGATTATTTACTACTTTTCTGATAACAGAATTAAACTGTGCCTTGCCAGGCTTGCTTAGCTGGCACTAGGAAGATTAATACACCCACATTTGGCTTACTAGAGTTACAGACTGTTTACGCTAACAATTTGGAGAAAATGACACCAGTGGTCTCCAAGAAGTAAAGTGCCAACACAACAGATTTTAAAATCTGCAGGAAATAAAAAGATGGGCCTCACTAAGAAATGAAAGCCTTGCATGTTGGATTAATAAAGAGGAAAGCGTTCATGGTATATAAAACACATTGTGTGTGCAGGACCTGCTTGCTAATCCAAAGCTACACCAAAGCTAAAAAGTTTGGCTTTTTCAATTGCTAAACATCTAGGAAACCCAGACACACTAGTGTATTAAAATGTTCCTTCAAAATGGCATTTCATTGCATATATAAACATCTCTGATTTTTGAGGTTTTTTTTTAATAAATAAAATCTCCATTTAAATCCACATAGTGCAAATGCTTCTGCAAACGCTTGATTCAAATTGTTTACATAAATACTTGCAAGATTATGGCCTGAAAGTGCATCTGTTTTCACCTTTTCCTCCTGACCTTACTTGAAAGATGAGTGGGATTTTTCAAGGGTGCTTAAGAAAGTGAGGCGTGCAGTTCTCCTCACTGACTATGCTGGGGGCTGGATCCCTACACATTTCGTAAAAATTCATAGCAGAATATCTGAAGGAAGCCTGAAAACAGCAGATTTAAAAGAGAGAAAAGCAAATGTACTGCAGAAGCCATCAGAAAAACATTGACTAACAGTTGCAACTGAAAGACGGAGCAAACCTGAGTAAACAGCATGATTGTACATGCCAAATACTCCAATGCAGAACATTTATTATTGTACCCTTGTAGGGAGAGGAATGCGTAGTAAATGACTCACACTCACTACCAACTGCTTAACAGACCTCACACCATATTTTCATCTAAATTACTATGACAGTTCCAGTACTCTATATAAAGAGTATGTCCTTTATGCATGATGATGTAACTGAAACAGGAAGATTCAAAGGGCAGTTATAAGGATCTGTAATAAGTCTTCATCAAAGCCCCATTGGTCAGTTTATCAATAGTGTCCACATCGCTTACTCTTCTGTGTTTCAGCATCACATTGATTTATGGCCCAGTTCTCAGCCCACTGGAGGCAGTGACAATACCTGCTCTGAGAGGAGCAATCAACTCCTAACTTTCCGAATTTGGCTGAGTTGCTTCACCCAGATATTCCAACTCTGTTCCTTCCAGCTCTTTTGTGGTCTTGGTCATAGCTGAAGACTGCTTTTAACAGCTCTCTCTGGCACTGGCTATTGAGAGGCAAAGTTGCCCAAACTGGGCTTTACCGCCTTAGTAAAGTGCAGCACAGGCAGAGGTACCTAGGGGAAGAAAGATAGTCCCTAAAAGAAAACAAAGGTGCACAAAAGCAATTGTCTTAATTACAGTTGCACAAGCTGTGATGTTTGAATGATTACTGTTAAGGTGAAATGGGATGCTGAGCATGGTCTCTTAAAATCTGTCTAGTCTCTAGTCAAGTCTAAATAAATATCAGTAAAACATTGATGTTATTTCCAAAAGCTAGCAGAGGAGCTCAGAAGGGATATGACAGACAATTAGACTGAAGCCTTTAGCCTGGCAGTAAAGTACTATATGAGACGATATTTCCCTTCAGCACATTAGCTGGTCATGACAAATAATTCACAACAACAAACTGAAATAAAAACATAGGTCTAAATCTATCCCTTGCTTGTTGCAGACTGTCATGAATGCTACGGAGAGAATATTTTCAATTAATTTTATTACATAAAGGAGCTCCTTTTACTAGTTTTCTTCTTGTTGACCTGGGTATCTCCACACTGCATGAGGCAGTGGGGCTGAGCACACCTGCTCTCTGTTCCTGTGAGTTTTTCTCATAGCACCTAAATTTGTTTGAGTGACTGAAAGGTGTGAGGTGCAATTCTCCACATCCTCGCACCTGAGCAGCATGCTCACACATACATTATGCATCCCAGAGGGTGAAAAGGCAATAAAAATAAAGATCTCTCTTCCTCAGAATCATGGAATCATTAAGGTTGGAAAAGACCTCTCAGATCCTCTCATCCAACCATCCACCCACTGCCAATGTTGACCACTAACCCTTGTCCCTCAGTGCCACATTCACACATTTCTTGAACACCTTCAGGAACAGTGTCTCCACCACCTCCCTGGTCAGTTTGTTCAAGTGCCTGACCACTCTTTCTGAGAAGTTTTTCTTAATATTCAGCATGAACCTCCCCTGGCACAACTTGAGGCTGTTCCCTCTGGTCTTATCACTGTTACCTGAGAGAAGACCCTAGCTCCTCACAACCTCCTTTAAAGTCATTGTAGAGAGCATCACCTGAGGAATAAAAACACTACACAACTTGTCTGACTCTTAGATAAATCAATACTGGCAGTCTCCAATTTGCTAGTATTAGGACTCTGAAGGAGCTTACACTTGGGAATGTAGTGAGACCTGGGAGCTCAACACTTTTGCCTCTTGTCCGAGGAGAGTACTTGCTTCCTTACATTGAGGACTTTGGGGACTGAAGAAAAGCAGTATACCTTGACTGCAAATCTGTCATACTTGATCCTGCATTAGAGCAAAACGTGACTGTATTTGTTTAAGCATATCAAAGTAACTTTTGATAGAACTCTTGCAGCAAAATATTTTGGTGTTGATATTTATGCAAAAGATTTTGAACTGTTCTAGGACCTGATGAAAAATGAGATAAAAAATATCTTGAAATAGCAGTAGAAATGCATGGTTGCCTTTCTAAACTATATTGAAGTGGAAGAAAAAAAATAGAAAAATGCTCCCAGTGTCTCAATTCCAGCAGCAGCCTGCTGAAGTACAAAGTTGCAGATGAGGATGAGGACTGAATTCAGAAAGAGCACAAATCAACACTGAGTTTAACATGTTTTGGGAAAATTATTTGAACACAGTTAAGTGGTTTGAGATATGGGCTAAAATTGTAAGATTAAGTAAAAATAAATGTTTAACTGTGTTTTTACTTTAAAAAATGGGAGGCTAGTATGGTCCCTTTTCTTTCCTTGATCTCAGTGCTGAGCTTAGCATTAAAGCTTCTATTTGCTCACTTCACTAACAAGGGAAGTATTGCTTTATTCTCCTAATATTCTGGTGAGGCTGGATTGTGCTCCACTGTGCATTATCAAGATTTATTTACTTGGTTGCAGCTGTAAATTTTGCTCAGTGCCATTGAGAACATAATTTGAAGACTATGGAGGATCTGTGAATATGAAAGACATCTCTATTTGTTCCTTACAACCTTAATTTTCTTGGTTACAGCTCTCAGAACCTAGGTGCACTTACAAGACAGCAATTTAATACCAATTGTATGAAGACACATAATACAGAAATTGAGCAAAAATAAACACGAATATCTGCCATGCCACGCTTGAGGTTTATTTTACAAGCACCTGTGCCAGAGGAACTATTGTACATATTTCAATATATATATATAACATAGGCGAACAGTGATGTGATCATTTTGCTGGAAGTTCTGGTGAAGAGGTAATTGACTAATTCAACCTAATAACCCTGTACAATTTTTCCCATATCAAATTCAAACAAACTTGAGTTTTGGTTTAGATATATTTAAATTTTGCCTGTTCATTTGACTTTTCCATTTCTTCTTAAGTTTTCTTTCCTACTTCCTTCCTACATGCTATAGCTGGCAGATATCTCACACTTCCCTAGTTCTTAGTGAACTATGTTGTTTTCCATTACCTTTCAGTTGACCTGTAAGATAGAGAAACTGTGCTCTCTTTAGAATACAACCCTGACAACCAGTTTCTCTGACACCTTCTACCTGCAGTGTACATTTGATTTGAGTTTTGATTGGGAATTAGGTGTACAGTAAAAAGATGTTTGAGAAATGATGGATCAAAAGCAACATGTGAATAGTACATTAGCATTTTATGAAGAACAAGAGTTGTTAGGCCACTCTTTTACAAATAAGAAGCAATTGCCCTCACAGAGTTCCTCACTTGATTATGGGTGCCACATTTTTCAAGGGACAGACAAATTGAAGAAAATTTAGAGATACTAAAGCATTGGTAAATGATCTGGAAAATAAGAATGTACAAGGAAAAATCAGAGCTGGGCATGTCCAGTCAAGAAAAAAAGATGATCAAGGGGAGATAGAATTTCTGCATTAAGTATGTCACAGTCATGGATGATTAATCTACAGAGGAAGATAAGAGGCCAGAGGCATCAAGCAGAGAGGGAAAATGTAACTTTGATATGAGGGAAAACTTTCCATTACAAAGCAAAATTGACAATGAACAAGTCATCAGGAGAGACTGCATAATTGCTGTTATTGCAGAAGCTCAAGGTCAGACTCAAGACCCCCATCTATTTAAAGTCATTTAAAGAGGACTAAGTCATACCTGCCCTTTAAGAGGACAACCGAAAACCCAATCTTCCTCCAGAACGTTTTATTGAATAATACTCACAGGAAACCTGTCTTGGGTTTTTGTCTTTCTGTAAGCCCCAAGCTCTGTTGAGCATTGATATTTGAATTCATAACACTTCAAGAAATTAAAATATTCTCTCTATGAGTATGCGGAGACTAATAAAAGTCAGATCAATGGGGAACTCTGGAAACACTTGTAAAGAAGGTCCATCAAGTGATGGACGTGCCCCATAGCAATTCCTGAAGTAGTTTAATGGGGTTTTATTGTAGACAGTCTACTTAATAGAACACATTTGACCATCCTCTGAGCTCTAATAAAATGCACATGCCTGAGAGAGTATTACAAATGCTGATAGTGTTCTCTGTATCTTCTTAGCTCTGCAAGTTTGATGGTAGGTGTTGATGGTTGCACTACTTGGATGAAAGTGCTACGATGGCTTTCCTCAGCACACCAACTATCCATCAGGATAGGATTCAGTTTATTGCTGGTATTCAATCCTTCATAAGGTAATAATTCTCCTCACAATTATTTTTGTCTGATGTTCATTATGATCTGACTTTGTTAGATTTTCAGGAAAAGGATAAAGATGTAAACATAACTCCATGTCTTCTAGTTCTGCTTAAGTGATGCATGCTGTATATTTTAATAATATTTTGAGGTAGATATACAACTTCTGAAAGAGTAATAGACAAATAATAACAAAATAATAGACAGTAAGCTGTTTAGAAGAAAAATATACAGGTACAAATATGAAGCTGAATACTGGCATTTAAATGTATGTAACAACCCTAAACCATTTATGAAGTACACTAACAGATGAGTTGCTTAATAGATTTTTGCATAAATTATTCATAGAATTCTGGACACTCATCCAGTGTTACTTCTGTGCTTGGAAGGTTTGTTTAACAAAAAGCCAGTCCAAACCAGGTGGGATGTGCTCTCATATAAACGATGAACTGTTGGCTGGCTGGTGCAAAATTCTCCTAGACTTGAGGTATAACTCTATGAATGCTCTTCTGAAAACACAATAGTCTGGCCTTTGTAGCTTTAAAGCAAAAGGCAATATATATATATATATTATATATATATATGTATATATATATATTATATTGTTCTGCCATCTTTTCATCCCACTATGGAAAACTAACTCTCTGTCTGGCTTTTTGTTTTACTTAGGTTTGAAACTTCTTGTTAGATAACACGGCATTTTAGATCTGTGTAATCACAACTGTCTGCAGCAGGACAGAATATAAATTCTTTAGTTCTAACTCACAAAATGCTAATGCACCGGAGGTGTTACAGCCTCCCTTTCAACTGAACCCTATTGACTTTTAACTGAAGGAAAGAGGAGAAGTAGAACAAAGAGTAGAGAATAAGATAAATGATACTGAGGTTTTGTGGCGAGTAGGAATGAATGTGGATTTGCCAAAATGGTGTTTGTGTATTTCAGCTTTAAATAGAGATGTTAAAAAAGCAAACCTCTGGTTTAAGTTATGTGGAGAATTAACAGTTTTGTAAATTGAATTAAGGGATAAATCTTTCATGCTGAGGGGAGCATTTTCAGATTGCAGATAAATGGTTTGAATCTCTCCTCTGTTATTGCACATCATGTGCTCAGCCCTTTCAACCCTCCCACACTCTGCCCTCCTTTCCTATACCTCCTATTATATATATACTTCCTATTGCTGAGTCAGATTTTGCTGCTTGCAGGCAATGGGAGTGCATTTAGGACATAGTGCTTTTCACCATCAAAGCATACATTGCATATCAGAAAATGCACAATCATAAGTAAAGTGAAAAGTTTGTAATGGCAACAGTTTGCAAACAAAGGAGACCCACAAGTTGATCTTTCTTCTCCAGTTTCTCTTCAAATGTCTCAGAAGTTTTCTCTTAGGTTTATGGGTTCTCTGAGATCTTTCATTTTCCAGTATATTTTTCTGAACTCCAAGGTCAAATCATGCAGCTGAATTAGGTAACAGTGTCTAGAGAGGATGACTCAGTTTATTTGATGAGCTGCTCACAATCCCAGTAGCAACTCCCAGCATGCTGGGGATTTGCAGGCAATATTTATGCTTGTCTTTCCCCCTCTGTGGATTTTCTTACTGAAAAAAAATTAAATCTTCCTCTGGCTTCTTTGACAAGAGGGAAGTAGGATTTAAACAGTTGTCCATAAGGTCTGATAATTTTTCTCTTTTCTGGAAGGTGAAGTATTTCTTTTGCTTATTATGGCTATTTGATGTCTAACTCATGGTCTCACGGCCATGTTCTCGTGGTTCCATGGTATCTGTCTTTTGCATATAACTAAAGAATCATTTAGATTGGAAAAGACTTTCAAATCACCAAGTCCAGCTGTCAAACTGACCTACCAAGTCCCATCACTAAACCATGTCCCTTAGTGCAAAGTCCACACATCTCTTGAATACTTCCAAGGATGGGGACTCCACTACTTCCCTGGGCAGCCTGGTCCAATGCCTGATTGCTCTCTCTGTGAGGGGATTCTTCCTGATGCCCAATCTAAACATCTCCTGGTGCAACTTGAAGCTGTTGTCTCATGTCTGTTGTCGCTTGTCATCTGAGAAAAGAGACGAACACCCACCTTGCTGCAGCCTCCTTTCAGGCGGTTGTAGAAACCAATGGGGTCTCTTCTCAGATGCCTTTTCTCCAGACTAAACAACCCCACTTCCTTCATCTGCTTCCCATAACTTATTTTCCAGTCCTTGTACCAGCTTTGTCACTCTTGTCTGCAAACACTTGAGCAATTTAATATCCTTCTTACAGTGCGGAGCCTCAGACTGAATACAGTCTGACAGTGGATAAGGGGATGATCACTTCCCTCGTCCTGCTGCCAACACTATTTCTGCTGCAGACCAGGATGCTACTGACCTTGGCCACCTGGGCACACTGCTGGCTCATACTGAGTCAGCTGTCAATCAGCACCTCCAGGTCCTTTTCTGTTAGCCAAAAAGAGAGAGTGTGGTAGAGCCATGGGGAACCATGGGTGGATATCAGGGGTGGTTTCAGGCTGCAGGAGCAAGCTGTACCATTTAGCAAGGCTTTCTTGAGTTCAGCTCCTCCTGGTAGGTGATGCAGCTATGACAGGGAGGGAAGTCACATCAAGTAATGAGCATATCAGCTGCATTTGCTAAGCAGTGTCTCCTTAAAGAGGAAGATAATCAGCTTTAATAGTGATTATAGCATTTTATCTCTTCTCTTGAGAGATAGAAGTAAGCACATATTTTTATTTTACAGTTCATGGCAGCTAACTGCAGAGCAGACTACAACTTCCTTTAACTTGAGCAACCTGGAACTTCCTTTTAATTGAGCCTAATGCAATTAGAAGCACACTGATGTTTTTGCTAGCTTACAAGCATCCCAATAAATAATCTGGAGAGTTCTGTATGATAGATTGAGTCACTGTTTTCTGAAATAGGCCAGAGATCAACTGATTTATATGCCTGATCTTCCATCTGGTTGTCTTTAAAATCCTTTACAACTTGGACAGCAAGAGAAAATACGCCTGATCTTGTCTCAGTTCTGAACAAACAGCTTTGATTCCTGGAATCAGTCATATCATTAAATCAAGCAGTACGTGATTATTTTTATGATAGAATAGGTGGAGTATTGTAAGAGGGTAGAAAGAGGGGCATAAGCTTATTGTCACATTTATATAAAAATAAAAAATAATCAAGGAATACTCATCTGTCAACATGTATTCAAGTATTTCATCCGACTATAGGAGAATGTCATAAGAGAGTCTGTTAATTGAATAATTCATTTGCAAAAGCTTGTCAATGAGTTCTCCAGTGTTCTTTTTTGTTCTTGAAAGGGGAGTTAGTCTCAGCCTGGATTAAAATTTTCCTGTGCCTTACTCATACATCAACTGCACATCCTTTATCTATCTCATGCATTTATTGTGGCCTTGTGGTTGTTGCCTAAGAAGATTTGAGTGTGGAACTGGAAATTTATCATAGAAAGTTCTCTGGAGCCTTTCTCCAAAGTTCTGTGGCCTCATATCTTCCAGTAGCTTCTTGATATGCGGCAAAGCATGAGGAATCTTTTGTTAAACAAATTAAAAAAAAAAAAAAGAAATAAAACACAAGCATCATGAGCTTTTGTATCTTTGTCTTTGAGAAAAACGTAAGTAGACTGCCATGTTTGTAGTACTCAAGTCTGTTACCACAACAAGTAGTTCACATCCTTCACATTTAGTTCCAATCAGAGATATTCTAATTCACATATAATCATAGCAGAGCCCTACCAAGAAAGGAAATTGGCCATTTTTTTTCCATATTGGTCAGCTCTTTTGTGCTTTGTTTTCCCTTGATAATCAGAAGGATGTATTTGGGCCCTTTATTTCTAACTTGATCATTTAGTTAAGAATATTTAAAATTCATCTCCATAAACTTAACAAAATGAATGTTTTAATTGCAAAATTGTGAAAATCAAACTGGAAGAAACATCATGAAACCAGTAGGTTGTGCTACAGTGATAACAGATGGCCTCCATCAGCAGCAGTGAATGTAGTGATACTTTGCTGCATACTGTAACTGCCATGGAATGCAGTAATCCTTTTTAGATAAGCAGTTTCTGTGGTCTGGGGTACGTGGAGGGGGTAGTTTCTGAGCTGTGGACAAACCTGCACTCATCCTTTGAGGAGAAATACAAGAAGTGAAGAAATATTTCTGATGTTGTAGTTCAAAATGAAAGTCATTAAAAAAAAAAAAAGAGAGAGACTGAGCTTTGGATGATCTGTATTTCTGCCTTTTTTTTTTTTTTTTTTTTTTTTTTAATCTTGGCTTTCTGATCTGCGCAGTACAAGCAACATCCCTCTACAAAAAGAAGTTGGGGGGGGGGGAAACGGGAGGGAACATTCAGTTTTTTCGTTTAGTTCACTTCAGCTCTTGATTAAATGAACGTAAAAAATGCAACACAATAGGTGTAAAAGGCAGCTGCAGAACAAGAATCATAAAATGTACATAAACCATAGATGAGTAACAAGAGAAAATTTATGCCTAATCACACTTTTAGAAGATTAAAGCAGGCCTTTAACTAGTGAAGTTTTCTCCACTAGTGCTTGTTTTCTTAGTATGAAAATGAGGCAAAATTGATTTACTGGAATGTATTTGTCATAAAAACCCTAGTAAAATATATTTTAAAAGAAACAGGAGTGGGGAGAAATTTTTCCCTTTACTAAATCAGTGTTTTATGGGACTTACTGTCTACTCTGTGAATCTTTGCTTCCACATTTCCTGCTCTCCTTGACTCACTGAAAAAATGGGTATTCCATGGTAGATTTTTTTAGATGGGTAGTATGGACTTTTCCATGTAACTTACATAAATATGTTTTTGTTTTCTAACAGTCTTTTAAGTAGAGTAATGGTTGCCTCTAGATTTGTAATCAAAATCTGTACCTCTTTCACTTGCCGAATGTGTTATAGGTACAAAATTGGATTTGTTTTACTCATGTGGAGAAACCGTCATTGCCAGAACTTGAATAGATAAATTGTGTTGGCCAACCCAGAGTGTACAAACTAAATTAAATGCGTCACCCACTGTACCTGTGACTACAATAACCTCCTCGAAGCTGGCTGCTAAAACCTATGTTAAATTTTGTCCACTATACAATTGTCCAAGTAACTTTTCTGAATACATAATATTATCCAATTATGAAGCAGACTATGGGGTTTGCATTATGGTACTCAAAATGTGTATGATCTGGCAGAAGAAACTGAGAAAAATAGGAATTGCTTTTAAATGCTGAAGTTTGAAGTACGTACCATTATCGCTTTCAAAAACTGCAAAGCAGAGTAATACAAGGCTTTAAACAAACTGATTTATTATGCCAACAATGCAGTTGACCTAGTTGTGGAACTTTTCCTTTTCTTAATATTTCTGCAGTGTCAGAACACCAGCAAAAGTCAGTAAAATGATTAAAGCATCCTCCCTTGATTTCAGGGGATGACTGAGGTTTATTGCAACAGTGATGGACAGGAATGATTTGTACCAGCTGTGATAAGCTTGATGTGGATCTGGCAGGCCACACTTCCATTGGCTGAAGTGAACCGTAAGAAATATCTTTGACAGTACTAGTGTGGTCCTGAATGACAGAAAAGGGTGTTTTTTTTCCCATCTTTGTAATGAAGGAGAATAATTTCTATGAAAAACAGCAGAGCATTGTGGTATCTTGAAATAAATAAATAAACAAACAATTCTGTTTTTTAAATTAAGATTCTCATGCCATGAAGATATTTTTGCAGTGAGCAGATCTTCCCTTTCCTCTTATTGGCAGATCTGCTGCAAATGTGTAACAACATCTTTTTAATACCTTTTGGTTAGCTCAGAACTGTTTTTATGAAGAATTCACAATGCAGCACAAATGAATGTGTACACCACAATCTTTTGAGAAAATGAAACCAGGAATGAAGTAATAGATTATTGATGTTTGCATTGCTCTGTATGTTTAGAGCAACCTTAAGCAGTTAATACCAGGAGACTCTTTCTGAATTTCAATGATATGTTTGCATCTGTGTTACACTGTTTTAAAAATTGATTTGGTCAGTTGCATAAACAGTCAAGACAAGGACTGGCAAAATTAATATCCTGCCAGATGTTCCATGGATATTTTTCCATGAAGTGGGTTAATTGAAAGTAGTATACAGGTATTGACTGGAACACCTGGTCAACGTAGAATTGGTTTAACAGAACCCATAAAATCAATAACGATTAAATTTAATAGATCAATATGAAATTCACTAAAAGCTCTGTTAAACTTTAAGCAGTTAAAATCAATAGTTAACCTACTGCAAACAGATACGGAGAAGCGCTTGATTCCCAACGGAGTTAAACATCTCTTTTGAGGGAGTGCTGGGTAGAAGGCTCTTGCATGTCAGCATACTTGTCAGTGTCATGCTGTTTCTGGAGACGTTTGAAAGAAATGCATTTGAGAGCTGTTACACTAATCTGATTTTACAGCAAAAGCATATTCAGTGTTGTGAGCTCACTTGCACGCCTCTGGTTGGCTCCCCCACGCTGTCATTTCTGGACCCTTGCAAGCTTAGCCAAAATCCCAGGCTGACACAATACGGGAATTTGAGGAGGCTTGAACTGGAACTTGAGCATAGTAGTTTAAGCAAATCTTTATCATTTATGCAATTTCTTTTCTTTCTTCTATATATATTTTTTTAACACATAAACTGCATGAAGACTAATGCTAGTGCCAAATACTCAGAAATGCTCACATGATAAATAAAGCACTGTTAAAGTGATGCTTTTTCATACACTGCTCTACCTGTACCACCAGTTTTAATCTAGAGTGGATGCTGGTAGCGCTGTGCCACAATCCAGAATTCAGTGCAGTCTGCAGAGCTCTGGGTGAACCCTGTGTTGTGCCCATCACACGGCTCCCAGTGCCTGACCTCCTTAGTTTAAGCTTGGTATTGGCTGGTATAGAAAACTTGAGGGAGTTCCCTCTTTGGGCTACTAAATGTATATAACTATACTGATGGGCTTTAGAGCAAGGAATATTGGAGTGCCCAGTCCTGCAGTTAATTCAGTGTTGATGGGCCTTGAAATCTTTATTGAGACCTTTATTTTTCCCTGTGGGTACAGATCTGGGTGGGGTATATGGGGATTAAGTAAAAAATGAGGCCTGAGATGCAGAGTGGGGAGGTAAGTGAAGCAACGACCATAGCAGATGTGGTGAGGGTATTCTGAAGTAAGGAGTAGGCAACTCTAATTAAAGGAAGTAACTCATTCAGAGTATTAGCAGTGCTAAGCGAGGAGGGTGACTTGGATTGATGCAGTCAGACCAGGAGTATCCAGTTCTCCTGGTTACTCCAGTCAACCTTTTGCCACACTGTGAAACTTCATAGTTCATGGAAATACTGGGCTGTGGTAAAAGAAGGAATTTGTTATAGGGCTTTCAAATGGGGACAGCAACACTCAGTGTATTTTGTAAGGGTGGGTGAGCAAGGGAAGAGATACATGATTCATCATCTTTCTAGGGCTTCACTCCCAGTATGGCTGTGGAGATTCACATTTTTGGTATCAGAAATACAGACCTATCATGCTGTTGTATCTCCAAAAGATAGTACAGATTTATCAAAGTTGAAGAAAAGTTCTGGTTGGAAGAAGCAGTACAACTTTCTCCCTTAGTCATGGGTGTCTTACAATAACTGAAGGATAAATTCTTATTCCCAGATGCATATTAAATCTTTATAATAAGACCATTTTTTGTGGTTAGTTACAATTTACTTCTAAAACAAAGCCCTGACACTAATCACTTTTACAAATCCTTTTTCTAGGGCTTGAGTCAAGTCCCTTTGAAGTCAGTGGAAGTCTTTGAATTTACTGAGAGTTAGTTGAGGCCTCTACATCATAAGCAGGACTGGGTTGATTGGATTAAAAAAAGCCCACTTACATCAACTACACTTATACGCAGCACTAAAACTTTGAAATAACAGCCTTCTAATAAAAATTTTAATTTCTAAAACATGTAAGCCTAATTATTATTCATCTGCACTTGCATGCTGTGCTACTGCTTGCAAGGCTTTCTGCCTCATATATCATGTTGTAATTAGTAAAAAAGGAAAACACATTCATCGCCTCTTCAAAGAAAAAAAAAAATCACACTTTAATCTTAAGTACATCATATTCAGCAAGAGGGAAAAAAGAGTGGGGGAGGTATTTGAGGAGCGCCTCGGGAATGTTATTTGGCCAATAAACAGATGCTGATGTCTAGGTCTTTGCTGTATTAGTATTTGTTGGGAAAAAAATATAAGGAAAATATACATTGAAAGGAACAAGGAAAGGAGAGCAAATGACCAGCATGGGGATGCACTGTCTAAATGGGAAACCACGCTATATGGAAAAATCTGCTCTTTACCTCTTCTAGGTACCAGAAGGCTAACAAAAATGCTGACACCACTGATCTTATTTGTAGTGCTGGTTCCCTAACAGAGGTAGCAGGCCAGGGTAATATGGCCTATGGAACAATGAGGAATACAAAAAAGAATTTTCCTGAATTAAAATGTAGGTGATTACACAGCATTGTGGTCCATGTGATGTTCTGAGTGCAGGTTGAGATACTTCAGTTCAGAGTTTGGTAAGCTCTAGATGAAGTGCTACTACTTAGTAAAAACTTCCAATAAGATAAGATGAAACACATATTTTCACAGTAATGAAAGAGAAAAAGAAAGACAATCAAATTTGCCCCTCTAGTAGGGCTTGAATATGGTGAAGATTCAATCACATAAATCACTTCGATATTTTTAATTTGATATTTTTAATTTCTCTGAACTAAATATGGTACTGTTAAAAAATGATCAATTACTTATGTAAGGAAGAAATATTCAATTGAGATGAATATTTAACAATTGAGCATCAAGGGATATATATTTTAAATACTGTAAAATGAATACAAGATTAAATATTGCTAAAATGAGAGTGAAGAGTAATATGGTATGCTTCCCTGCTGTTTGTTTCCTGAGACTCCTAGAACATCTTAAGCAAACACTGCGTAAGGATCCAACCCACAAATTGTTTGAGATTTATAATGCGTTTTTTAGAAAAATTAATAGTATTTGTTTGGATTTAGGTCTTTCCTTGAAACCACAGGGAAATACGTAGAACAAGTACAAGGTCCTATTAGGTTAGGACCAAGTTATTTGTTTTAGGTCTTTTGTCGTTGCAAAGGAGCAAACAGCAGCAAAGACAAATTTGAATATCAGTCTCCTTTGCATTTTTCACATTCATTAATTAAATAAGTCCTCACTTTAGACTTCTGTTTATCTAAATCTTACCTCCCCAAGTCAGCAACTATAGCAAACTTCTACTCCTTATGTATCTGCCACAGCGTCCTCAAGTTCTTAATTTTCCATCATCTTATAAAAATAATAATGATAAAATCTCTTCATAGTCAGGCTTTCCCTGGCAATATGCTGGCTCCCACTTAACTAGTCTATGGAGCAGCATGAATTGGGCAGAAATTCATCCAGAAGGAAAGCCTTAGCAGATGGGTCCCAAGGAACTGACTTGTTCATTCCTTCTGCATGTTTAGTGATTCTATATTGTAATCAGGACATTGTGGTTTTTAGGCTTGGCTTTTCCACACTGGGATTAGGCTGTTTTCTTGTAAATTTTTTGTTTTGACGTCTGTGACTTTGTGCAAGCTACTCAACTGTTCCGCAGTCTGTGCAATCTGTATACACTCCTGCTGCTTAGCTATAGCTTATGGAGCATCACAAATACTCCATTAAAAAAATGTTGGATCATGGAAATACTTAACTGTGCTTCAGGGTACACTTCTCTGAAGGAGCTCGCATATGCCAGATCTTGACTGTACACTGGGTCTTTCAGGAGGCTCTGCTGCCTGACCTCTGAATATCAGATTATTTTATTTATATTTGCTGTACTGAGATGAATAGCTTGTGTTTCATGAAGGATATGTTGCTTTATTGACCAGCAGGCTTGTACCTGCTCTGTCTGTGTTTTGAGTCTACCCCACAGTATCAGGGTGCTGAGGTGTGCTCACAGAGGTGGCCTGTGCGCTCCCAGAAGTGTGGGTGCAGCAGGTTGCCTCTCAGCACCCCTCTGAGCAGCACCCTTCTGAATGATCATGGTATCAAGCAAGGAGGAAGCCAACTCTCCTTGACATTTGTTTCAACAGTTGATCAAATTTCAAGGTGCACTTTATTTATTTCTAATATGTATTTCTTGACTCAAATTCCAGATACTGGCCCTTTCTTATCTGCTCTTCATCCTCACCCTTCAAAGATGGTAATTTGATGTTGTGAAGTCAACTCTTCTGTTTCTATCCTAGTAGCATAAACTGATGAAGTCTTCTACTAAACCCATTTGCTCTGGGCCTTCACTTTTTTCTTTGGTCTATGTGCCTCCTCCACATGATTTTAGCAAGTGCTGGAGAGAATTTTAAAACAGAAAATGACAGCCTTTGTGGTAACCACTCAATATATACACCCTGTGCTATGGTCAGGATTTTAGATACTAGAAAAGAAAATATGAAACGATGCAAAATATCCAGCACTCTGCCTCCATTTATCCTGTCTCATCACTTTGCCATCTTTGAGACAGGTAACCTGCTTTGGCCATATATCCATTTAATGAATGCTAAATTTTATACTGCTACGCACAAAGCCTTTAGTTTCTGGCTCAGTGAGTCTTGGTTACCAGGCTTACCCTTTTAACAAAATGAATCTTGCATATGAATATCTTCATTCAGTAGAATAAAATGAATGAGTAAGTTTTAGCTCATTAGGCAAAATGTTGCATAAATGAAGAGAAAAAACTCTTTGCTTCTATAAATGTTTCAGAGTAAATGTTAAATTGGATCTAACGTTTAATAACAGTAACTTCAAGGTTTTTTTTTTAAGATTGTGTGGTAGAAGTATATCGAGAGACAAAATGAATATCCTGAATTTTATTCCACTGTGGATTGTAGAAATGTGAAGCAACGTCAACAGTGTATGAACATATGCATACTGTACATGAGAAACTTTCTGGCAATTCAGGAGAAAAAACTTTTCCTTTATTTTTCAAAATGATTGAAGTAATTTGCATGGAATAATATGCTAAATAAACACTAAGCTCTGCTGTTTACTCAACTAGCAGAACTATTCCCTGCTTACGCTCAGCTCTATGAAGTAGTGTGACTGTGTCTTTTTCAGAACGTTTCACAGTTTTACAGCCATTTCATAAATCTACCATGATTGTGTGGTCTAAAATAATTATGGTTGCAGGTTCCTTAGTCCTGGGGCTTCTCTAAATGGGATTCAGAGCATGTCAGAATTCAGTAGTCTTGGCACGTAAACCTGGAAGAGCTTGCAAGTGGCATTTGAGATCAGAAGGGAGTGGGTATGGATAGATTTGACCTGAGATTGCAGGAAATATTCTGAAAGAATGCTTAAGGATAAACTTAAATCTCTGAATTTTGCCAGGAGTACTGGCTAAGTGTATGAAATCTTTTCTCAATTCAAGTTCCATCAAGCATTAGCTCCCTTCACAACAGTGTGAGGTCAAAGAGTCTGGAAGCAAACTGTGATGAGTACAACCCATCAACAGCTTTAAAACAGATATTTCAAATGTGGGATTTCCAGATTACAGAAGTTATCAAGAGGCTTATCTGAAATTAACAAAACAACTCATCAAGCACACTGTTGATTTGAGTTGATTTATGCCACATTTTCAAAAAATGTCTGTTTGAATGGGAAATAAAGCAAATATTAACACAAATCACAATGGTGCACTGATTTCCACCGGGTAACCTATACAGACAACTTTATCATCTTGGAAGTATTTTCCTATGTGTATGAGAAATGACAAAAGTGCTGTTGTTGTTGGAAAGTAGTGTAGACATTGCTTATTGATCATAGTTTTTAGCAGATAAGAGATTTTTTTGGAGTGCGATCCTATAGAAACATAACTTTACTTTTCAGTAAAGCTTAGTAATCATTACCTAAATCTTGACCAAGCTATATCATCCTCTCTCCTACAAGTGGAGTTTTAGCCTTACTCTTGCACTTTTACCAGTCACTTTAATGCCTAAAACGTAAGATTATTTTTTCTTTATCTTTCAGCCTTGAACCTGGAGACAACCTAAAACCTCACATGCCTAAATTCTGTGTATCTGCTGCTGAGCATAATCAATGAGTCCTGCTACAAGGACTGCAGTCCAGTTCATACCAAGATCTCAAGCCAGGCAATGCTATGCTCATGTCACCTGCAGGATCTGAGCAAGTTACATGACGGATAGACTGAGCCTTGCACAAAACCCATACCATGGAAATCTTATGGATTCTTGACTATCTACTAGGAATTACAGCTTGGTTCAGAAACACAAAGCTGAACCAAGCTGTAACTCTGAATGTGATTCCTGTGGGACTGTCTAAGAAAATGCTCCAAAAGACAGATACATCTTATAGATCTTTTAATAAAAAAAAAAACCCTACATTACACAAAGAGGGCAAAGTGAAATGCTTTTTTTTTTTTTTGGATGACTGATTAGTCATTGCATTTTTTGGAACGTGGGGTTTTAGCAGTCAGTCCTTTCATTAGTCAATAATAGTGATGCCTCCCCAAGATTATTGCTGGAATTTAAATTTTCTACAGTGAGATATCACAGAATCAGAGAATCACAGAATGGCCAGGGTTGAAAGGGATCTCAAGGATCATGAATCTCCAACATGCCACATGCAGAGCCACATGCATGCCACATGCAGGGCCACCAACCTCCCCATTTAATACTAGACCAGGCTGCTCAGGGCTGATTTAAATCAGTTATGCAAGTTTTGTCTCTCAATGAGTTGCTGTCACTGAAGAAAATGATAAATTATTATTTCAGTTGACCATAAAAGATAACTGAAGTTCTGATCAGATTCCACATGCTGGGATCAATACATCATTTTTCATTAAGTTATCTTTTACACCTCTATGCATAGCCAGCTTCCTGCTGTCTCAGACATACAGTATTCAGTATCCCAGTGAATTAATGAAATAGGGTTTCTGGCATATTGCTTCATTGCTCAGAGAACACTTCTGAAATGAAAACTCTCCTAATACAAACCTTTAAAGAATAGGACATTGCTCTTCTACAGATTTAATATAGCTAGAGACATATATTTCATGTAGTGATCTTGGAATAAACAGAAGTACTCTCACTGAAACTGAAGGACTGCCAGCCAGTATGATTGTGCTTACTCCCATTCCTTGGCTGAGACCTTGCTAGGTTCCTTCCTCCCATCTCTCTCCATCTACTTTAGCTTTCCCAGTGTGTTACGCAAATCTCTCTTGTTTACTTGTCTGCAAGTGCATTCACTGCTATTGCTAAATTGCAGATTTTAAAGTCCCCAGATCTTTTTGTCAGTCAAAGGCTTTTGTGCTCATCTCTTCAAGCCATCTGTGTTGACTACTTGCACAGACATTGAGAGGGCCTCAGCCAGTTCTGCTCTCTGCCTGTCCCCTTCCTCACTACTCTACCTCCAGTAGATCAGGGTGCTCAGAGCCCCCTGCAGCTTTGAGTGTCTCCAGGCATGGGCATCCATCACCCCTCTGGGCAACCTGTGCCAGTGCCTCACCACTCTGATTGTAAAAAAAACTTTTACCTTATGTCCAGTCTAAATCTCCCCTCCTTTTGTTTCAAACCATTTCCCCTTGTCCTATCACAATAAATTGTGCTGAAAAATCTGTCCCCTTTTTTCCTTATAGCCCCCCTTCAGATACTGAAAGGCTGCTCTCAGGTCTCCCCAGGGCCTTCTCTTCTCCAGGTTTAACAGCCCCAGCTCTCTCAGCCTGTCCTCATAGGGGAGGTGTTCCATCCCTTGGATCATTTTTGTTGCCCTCCTCTGGGTCCACTCCAGCAGGTCTGTATCTCTCCCGTCCTGAGGTCTCCACATTTGGATGCAGTACTCCAGGTGAGGCCTCACCACCATGGAGTCCACGTGTTGGGAGGCAATGCACTCATTGCCTCACGGAAGCTGGCATGCTGAGGTCTTGGTTCTGGTTGCCTCACTTTGGTTCTGTTGCAGCTAGTGGTACCTTTGCACTTGCTCATTGACTTGTTTGATCCCAGGCATACTAGAAGGGCACTGAGTTATAAAAGAAAAAAAAAAAAAAAGGGGTTAGGGAAGCAGTAATAAATCTTCTGACCCAAACCCATGCTGAGTACAGGAAATGGCAAAAGTTTTTGCTGGTTAGAAATATTTGGTTCATGTCAACAAAATTGCTGCTTTGTTGTTCTTTAAGGACTGTTTTGCTTCATGCTAAAGCAGGTGGCCATAACCTGCTTTGCCTCCTATTGAAGCTGGTTCTCTTTAAACTTTTCAAAGCTGTCTACTGGTTTCAGCTTTCAGAAGTCATTGTGGGAGGCCAGAGGAGCCTCTCTGCATGGGAGAAGGCATTCACTGACATCTCTGGAATCTGGAGTACAGATCGAGTGGGACATGCTGGAGGCTGGTTGACTATAAAGAGCTAACAAGAAGAAAATGCTGAGTATTTTGTTTTATGTATGGATGCTTTTATTTTTCTAGCAAGATTTTTTTTAATACAGAAGAAATATACCTGATCCATGATAACACAGTGCTGGTGCATGAAGGCTGCTGCTCACCAGACTGAAACACACTTATTTTCCATTCTTTCAAAAAGAGGGGAAAAAAAGAGAAAGATCTGGCTTGCCACTTCAATGCTTTTTGACTTATTATGTTTTTTTGCATGTAAAACAGTAACACAGCAGCCAGGCTATAAGATAACATGTTCAGTGTGCCATAATCAGATGGGACCAAATGTGTTCTTGGTACAACTCTATTAACTTTGATGGGCTTACAGGAGAGAAAAGTACAGACCATTCACATTACGGTGGAAATTTTTCCTGGAGAGAGAGCTGCAATTTCTCTATAGGTAATACTGATGTGATTGTTCTGTGTCTCAGAGGCACAGCCATTGCAATTAATGGAGTGAGTCTACACGATATACAGCATTTTGTCATATATCTTTTTTTTCATTTAGTGGGTTCATACTGCATTTTCACATGTAGTATTTCTGTTCAGCTGTAATAGTGGTGTTTTTCATGCTCTCACCACTCAGCATGCAGTCTCTGAATTGAATAGCAGCAGTGTTTCTAGGGAAATAACATTACCCAGGACAGTCAGTCATTGCAAAGCGAATAGTACAGGTAGATGTGATTCGCTGCTGACCAAGTCTAATTTGAACTGTTTGGCACACCTCTAAATTAACTGAACAGATGGGTTTTTAATTAGTTCTGTCATTTCATTTTCTGCATTCTTAATATATGTCAGACTGTATGTCAGGGAGTATTAGCATCAATTTCAAATGATACAAAAACATTCATAGCAAGAATAAGCTGATAATAACAATAACAAAACATAATTAGAGTACAAATTGGGGGGTCTGTAGCTTTATAAACATGATAAAGCTAGATTTAAGAGAGTTCAGTGATATATTTAAAATGAAAAATGTATGAAACTTGATGGAATCCTATTAGTCCCGTGCAGACATAGAGTGGGATTTTCCATCATTTTCCATTTATTGGGCTGGATGGTGCTCATGTAAACTGGCTCAGAGAAGATGCTAACCTTATGGTTCCACCTGCCCAAAAAGCAGGAGTACCTATCTAGGCCTTTTAACTTCAGAAACAATAGTAGAAAAGCTTATTATTCTTTCAGACCAAAGCAGTATTTGTCAAAGTGCAAAACCCTTTCTCTGAGGTCTGCAGCAAGGCTGGTAAGACTGCTTTCAAAGGCAGGACAACAGCAGAATCAGGTTTTAGTGTGGTAATATGGCAGTAATATTTGCACTCCTACATAAAATAGAAATGACAGTGGTTTCTGAGCACAGATAAAGCAACACAATATTATATACTTGTTTTATTAAGACAATCTTGGAGAAAACTAATGAAGCTGTTTATGTGATGACAGCTAATGAGATGAAATGCAGTCTACATAAAAAGAACTTCCACGTGACTGTATAGAATTAAGATGCCGCCACTGTTCGTACAGCTTAAGCTTCAAAGATTGATTTTTATGCATTTGTAATTTTCCATGGCAATCTCTGGATAAAATACTCATTTCCTCCAGATTTATCTCTGCAGGGAATACCTTAGAATTATGGCAGGTACTATATCAGAAGTAATATCAACATCTAAGTTAAAGCAAATAGCTTTAATCATAGATTTCCAAACTCGTTTCTTTCTGGATCTGTAGAAAAAGACTAACACGTAAACAGGCCTAATCAGAGCAATAACATTTCCAGCATTGGGATCATAGAAAAATTAAATAGGAAATGCATCATCAAGAGGATATAATGATGCTCAGTAGGATCTCTGCCCCTTGATGCTTTTTCAGCCAAATTATACAATGTGCAAGTACTGGAGACAGTTTTATTTAATATACAGCATTGACTAGCATGACTCATGTTTGCTTAGAAGTATTTTCTTTTAATGGCTTACAATTAACTGGTTAAAAACTGCATGAAAAAGTGTCATTTCCAAGAATAATGAAAGTATTTAAACCTGAGTGACTTCACAGAATTACAGAATTGTAGTTGTTGGAAGGGACCTCTGGAAATCACCCAGTTCAACCCCCTGCTAAAGAAGGTTCCCTACAGTAGGTTAAGCAGAAGAGCATCTGGGCAGATCTTGAGTATTTCCAGAGAATGAGACTCTACAGCCAACCTGAGATTCATGGATATTCCAACATTTTCTTGATTTTCTTAGTCTTGGCCTATGTTTGATGTCCTGTATGCCAAATCTCAGCATCTCCTGAAAAGCAATGGACAGCAGCTGAACTTCTCTTCGTAGAGTGAACAACGTGGTGGTTACTAAGGAAATGCTGATTCAAATCTGATTCCTCATTCAGCACTGAGACAAATATCAGGCTCCTTCATGCATCCTATTTGTAAGGTTACTGCTTCTTTTGGGGCAGGATTCATTTGCTCACATCTGAGCAAATTGTTCTGGCCATTGATGGCATCTTGGACATAGAGCCAGTGCTATGTTTTAGTGAGACATTTCATTTTAAACTATTGCACTTGGTGGATTTTGAATTGGGAATTCTCCTTGGGAATTCTCCATTCAGCTCTGAGGCTGAATAACCTCAGTTCCTATTCACACTGTCAGGGAATGTGTCTGTAGTCTCCAGACAGTGGGACATGCTGACCCAGCCCTGCGCATCTCACGTGAGTTCAGGTTGTGATGGATGACAGCCTTATGCACAAAGTAGCTTATTCAATTGAACAGTCCTAGCAAGGCCCTTTCCAGCACCTGGACTATCTCTCACCCACAGCAGCATTGCAAGCTCTGGCATTTGTCAGCTTTGCTGCCCAGAAGCTTTGACTGATGCACCCTTCCCATGCAAGTGGCCCCTGTTCAGGTTGAATACCTTTGCTGAGAGTGTGGTCAGGCCCTGGTACTAGCCCCCCAAGGCAGTGGTCATGGCCCCAAGCTGTTTGGGTTCAAGGAGCATTTGGAGAGCACTCGCAGTCATAGGGTCTGATTTCTGGGTGGTCATTGTGGAGCTGGAAGTTGGACTCAATAATCCTTACAGGTCCTTCTTGCTCAGGATAATTCTGTGATAGGTCGGCTAACATTTATTTTTACAAGAACAGAAGATTTGCTTAGATGGGCACTACAGGGCTCCAACTAAACCAGCAGGGACAGGTTCAAACCAAGCAGAGAATTACCTCTTGGAATAACATATGGTCAAGCTGTGCAATGCTTTGCCACAGGATGTTATGGACCCTTAAAGTTTTCAGAATTTAAAAATGAATTAGATACATCACTGGAAGAAACATTTGCTGAGGTTGTTAAATATGAGTGGCTCCATCTTTCCTTCAGGATGTTGTTGAAGAAGATGGCACCATAGGTTAGGAGAGTATGGGGGGTCAATGTCTCTACATGCCTCCCCGTAGTTCTGCTTTGGGCACAATGTATTAGCATATGGCTGGAGTTAGGTGCTGGGCTACACACAATTTTTATCAATCTCAGCATGGGTTTTCTTACGTTTTTGTGTATTCATACAATCACTGATTTCCAAAGCAAAATTTCAGCACAGAAAAGTCTGTTTTGTCATAGAAATTAAACATTTCATGAAAGTGCAAGCAAAAATCACCGTTAAGAGTATGCAATCTGTTTCTACTCACAACCTGTTAAACTCTGGAAATAAAAGGACAACCAAATGTTATGGAATGGAAGATGGTGAAATGAAGAGGCAACAGACATTGGGGTTGCCTGCGTGTTTCTTCAAATTTTCCCAGTAGAATCAAATGTATTTTCATTCGCCCTGAAAGTAAATAGCAGATCGTTCTGATTGCTAACAGTAGGTTGCTGAAACAGCAGCCAGGCAGACTGGTCACCTCGGTACAGAAAGTTCACATTGCTAGGAAGACCTGTACCACATTATTCATGTAAAACACAAGCAGCGTCTGAATAATTGTGTTGTGCTGGGCTTAATGCTGTTTTTGTAGTTGTCTGAGGCCAGAAAGAGAGGAAAGAAGGTACTTCAAAGATTTTGTAGTGGTGGGGAAGATCCTTAGGGGATAACATAGTGGATGAAGGAAACATCAATTCATCAATACAATTCTGAATAAATAGCTGTGCTTCATTCTGCTGCTAGTTTTCAGCAGTATTATTTTTTGTTTGTAACAACTGCCAGATACTCTTGAGAACACTTGTGTTCTGGATGATTCATGATTCCTTAGTACAGATGATTATTCATCAGATGGTTTGTACCAAAAGTGTGATGTTTGCTGTTCATTAATTCAGTATTTTCTGTTTATTGTTTTGTGGTCCTTCTTTTAAAATGCTTTTTATATATCTAATCAGGAAGTAAAAATACTATCCTGTAATTCAGACCTAATTGTGAACCATGAACAGCTAACACTCAAAATGGAGCAATTTGATATTGAATATACTCTGTCCAAACTAGGTGACAAATACCTTCCATTAATGAATATGTTAATAGAAATGAGTACTTGGTCATAATCAGATTGGAGCAAAAAATAATTGAATTCTGAGCACAGAGTTTAATTAAATGCTGCTAAGGAACGAGTCTTTTGTTAGAAGTCCTGGGAGCAAGTGTTCATGAAGGGTATGTTTAAAATAAAAACAGCTTAATAGTTCGACACAATACCCCACACAGTGTACCTTTCAGCACAAACAAATGCTTACATTTTGCTGAGAATCTCTTTTTCTTGTTATAAAGGTGAAGCACAAATGCCAGGTGGAATTTTCCTTTGCATAGCTGAGGAATGAACACAAGAGAAGAAACCTGAAGCTTAAAATGATTTATAGATCATACAGGTATTCTGCTTTGTGGATGCAAATTTTATTTGAGACTTCCCTCATGATTCCATTACAGGCTTGGTTTACCTTCATGCTAGGTACGGTCCAAACTGTTGGTGCATGGGAGGGGGAAATAGACTTGTTCTGCATTGTACAGCAGTTATTTAGATCCATGCTTTAGGTTTTCATGTGCAGAACACTACAGTATCTGGCCTGTACGATCTTAAACAACAGCAAGTTCACAGGACAGCCTCTCCAGCACCTTGATGTGATCGTACAGCATGCTATTTCAGTAACTTGCCACCTGCTATTCTATATTAGTTTCTGCTCTTTGCAGATGGACTGTTGTTCCCTTTGTGTACCTTCCTGCTCCAGAGTCATAGGTACAGGACTTTGTTTCCTTACCCAGATTGCTGGCATGCAATGTGACTAATGCTTCTGCTCAGCAATAAACTTTCCCTTTCCTGGCCTCCCAAATCAGCATGTAGCAAGATCTCTCCGCTCTGCTGAAACAAGCCAAGCTTCAGAGAACTCTGAATGTGAAGCTGCATAACAGTATTCTTCTAAGTCGGTCACTTGAGATTCACAAATGAAGTCATAAAGTGATGCAGAAGCAGATTTTGAACAAATTGCCAAAAACTTACAAAATTCTGGCTCCAGCAATGCACAACAGGAAAAGGACCTCGGGTACGCTAACTATGATTTCTGATGTACCTTTTAGATGTGCATCTAAAGGACATAGAATATCTAGAAAGATGTCTAAAACAAATAATGACGACCCTGTCTTTCAGCCTAGCGACTCTACACTTTCATGCAGAACCAGTTAGCTGCACTGTGGGAGATGTTAGTAAGCATCTTCTGTCTTTTATGTTTAGTCTTTGTTGATGAATGCTGTGAAATTATTTGACATTAAATATATTTCTGCCATGTAAGAAAAATAAGTATGAGAAGTTTAAGCAGCAGAACCACGTGGCAGCAGTACCAAAATATAGAAACCTTTAACTAAAAGCAGCCATCACCAAAGTATGTGCCACTTACTTTGAATAGGGAACATGACAAAGCAAGTGTAGGGTCTTACACCTAGGGAGGAATAATTGCATGCACCAATACAGGCTGGGGGATGAGCTGCTGGAGAGGAGCTCTGCAGAGAGGGACCTGGGCGTCCTGGTGGACAATTGGTTGGCCATGAGCCAGCAGTGTGCCCTCATGGCCAAAAAGGCCAATGGCATTCTGGGGTGCATTAAAAAGAGCGTGTCCAGCAGGTCGAGGGAGGTGATCCTCCCCTCTACTCTGCCCTGGTAAGGCCTCATCTGTGTCCAGTTCTGGGTTCCCCAGTACAAAAAAGACAGGGATCTCTTGGAAAGAGTCCAGCGGAGGGCCACAAAGATGGTGAAGGGCCTGGAGCATCTCCCCTATGAAGAAAGGCTAAGTGAACTGGGTCTGTTTAGCCTTGAGAAAAGACGACTGAGAGGGGACCTGATCCAGGTTTATAAATATCTGAGGTGTGGCGGCCATAGCGGTGAGGCCAGTCTCTTTTCAGTGGTACGTGGAGACAGGACGAGGGGAAACGGACATAAGCTGCAGCATAGGAAGTTTTGCACGAATGTGCGTAAGAACTTCTTCACGGTGAGGGTGACGGAGCACTGGAACGGGCTGCCCAGGGAGGTTGTGGAGTCTCCTTCTCTGGAGATATTCAAGTCTCGCCTGGACGCCTACCTGTGCGACCTGGTGTAGGGAACCTGCTTTGGCAGGGGGGTTGGTCTCGATGATCTCTAGAGGTCCCTTCCAACCCCTACAATTCTGTGATTCTGTGATTCTGTGACTGAAGGACTCGGAGATTAGAGTAGAAAATTAAATGCAGTGGTAAGTGTCTCTCTTTAGGGAAAATGATATTCAGTAAATACAGCCGAATAACATTTCACAGGGTTAAATTTGAAGCATTGCATGGGAAATCACAACCTCAAAAATATTACGCTATCCACCAAATAAAATTTGCATAGCCATTTTCATATTATCTCTATTTCTCAAAGTTCTGGCATTTAAGGTTAATGTAACCGTATGAAGAGAAAAACAGTCTACAGCGATATTCTTTTGTCAGGCGCACTGAGGTGATAGGATATTTTATGGTTTGTGTAGACAAAGTCACGTTCGGATTGAATTCAAATGACAGACAGCAAACTAAAAGGCATATTAATCTTGTATATTTTAATTATTATTTTACTGGCTCACATTGGCAATAATGTCTTAATAATTCACTACGTCTCAATTCAGTAGCTCAGCCTTAAATCTTGGGCAGCTGGTGGAGATTTTAATAGAATTCAGCAATTTAGTCGATATATGAGAACTGAATAAGCAAATTAAGATCTACCAGAGATCAGATATAAAATTAGAGACAGTATAATTTTTGATGGGCCATGACCTCAGCAGCTAGGGATTGTCATTTCTCTGTGAAATTAGATGAACAGATAATGAGGCAATTACCTTGTGAACTCTGAAATGATAAACAAACAGCAATGCTACAGGACAGGCAAAGTAAGCTATTTCCAGCATCTGGAGAGCTGATGCAGTTTTCCCTCTAAAGTACAAATAAACTGTTTAAATCTGCATATATTAGTATAAATAAGAGGATCTAAACCCAAGTATGATTTTTTTCTCCCAAAGGCATGCACATTTCTCAGTGGTAAAACTTTGAATAAATAAGTATATTCACAAGTCAGCCAAGCTATCTTATAATATAAGTAGTGCATTCAGGTGGCCAAGTAATTAACTTTATCGCATTTACCCCAGCAACACCTGAGATAAGGCACATCTTGTGTTTTCCTTAGCCTTCAGGTGAAATTACTGCTTTACTTCAGCAGGAAATTAAGAGCACTGGGAAGATCTGAATGCCTTTGTGTGGTGGCTTTGTGAATACAAGGTTTGCCTTTTCTTTAATTTGGGTGCAAATGCATGGTCAGCAGATTCATTCTGAGCATCACACTGAAATCTCAGGCGCCAGGATTATCTCTCGTAAAGCTCTGACTGACAAGACAGCTGGCATGAGTTCTGTAGTGCTGCTGCTTATTTTCTGTTGTTTCGCCCTGGAGGGTGAGACAAGGATGGTTA